>NC_084846.1:3321171-4521171 GCF_033115175.1 Lepus europaeus
TGCAAGGGGGGAGGGGGCGCTGGGGGCCCTGTAGAAGGAGACGGAACAGACGCAGGGGAAGCCAAGCAACAGGGCAGAGTCTGGGGAGCCTGGGGCCCCCGGGAGCCGGGAGAGAGCGGGAGGACCCTCCCTCAGACGTCTCAGGAGAGGCGTGGCCCTGCCCACACCCTGGTCTCGGACTTCTGGGCCCAACACGAGAGGCTCGGGGTGTGGGGTGCCGCGCTGCCCTGTGGCAGCCATGTTCACAGCAGCCCTGCACACCAGTCCAGCCTGTGCGTGAGGGCAGGGCTGGGCCAGGGAGACGTCCGGGCGCCGGCCCCTGACCGGCGCATGGGCCTTGCACAATTTATTGTAAGGAAGATTCTCGACAGGGAGTGGGAACAGGAGCCCCACCATGAGAGAACCCTGGCGCCTGCTCCCTGCCCGGCACAGGGTCATTGCCTGCCCACAGGTGCAGGTGCAGGTGGGGGCAGGGGGGGCAGACCACACACCTGGGGACAGCCTGGGTACAGCATCGCCCTACAGGGCTGGGAGCGCCCCGGCTATGGGAGGGGATGCCTAGGATGGAGGGGGCGTCCACCGTGGATGGGGGACAGCAGGGATCCTGCCCCACACCCTGCAGTGCCAGGATGCCCCCCCCACAGCATCCCAGCCCCAAACCTCAGCAATGCCAGGGACCCAGCACTGGGGCAGAGGGAAGCCCCCTGGGCACCCGGCACTGGAGTAGGAGGGAAGTCCACTGGGGCAGGGAGGAAGCCCCCCGGGCACCTGGCACTGCAGCAGAGGAAGCCCCCCAGGCACCCGGCACTGTAGCAGAGGAAGCCCCCCCCCCAGGACCCAGCACTGGGGCAGAGGGAAACCCCCTGGGCACCCAGCACTGGAGCGCAATGAAGAACCCAGGGCCTGCAGGTGTGCCGGGTTGGGTCCCAGCTTGGCCAGCTCTCGTCCGGGCCAGGTTGCTGCGGGGTGGGTTGGGGTAGGACAGGACATAGGCTGTGCACCCAGCTTGCATAACACGGAACATCTGAAACCCGGCTGGCAGCAGCGACCGGCATCAATACTTTATAGCGGGAACCAGACATCTGATCCCATGAGGCCAGTGGGGTGCAGGTGGCTCAGGTGCTGAGCACCACCCACCTGCCCGGGATGTGCGGGGCCTGCCTCCGCGTGCTGCCTGGCTGTGCCCTGTCACGCCTGACAGTGTGTTCCCGGTTTTTATAACACGTGTATTTACGTAGTTATACATTTATGCTTGGGAAGGCAGAGAGACAGAGACCTCCCGTGTACCATTTAACCCCCACATGCCTGCGCACTCAGAGCTGAGCCAGGCTGAAGCGGGAGTGAGGTCTCCCAGGTCTCCCGCGCCGGCGCAGGGGTCCCAGCACTGGAGCCGGCACTCCGGCACTGCGGCCTCCCAGGTGCAGGAGCCAGGAGCGCCCTGGAGCCAGGGCAGCGCGGGGTGGGGGTGGGGCAGCCGGTGGAGCTGTGGCCTGCGGCGCCAGCATCCGGCATGAGAGCTGCTCCACTTCCGATCTGGCTCCCTGGCGGTGCTCCTGGGAGAGCAGCAGAGATGGCGCAGTTCCTCCGGCCCCTGAACCCGCATGGGAGGCCGGGAAGGAGTTCTAGACTCTAATCTCATCCTGGAGCAGCCTTGGCCGTTGCAGCCAACTGGAGAGAGAATCAGCAGATGGAAGATCTCTCTCTCTGTCTCTGTGTCTCCCCTCACTGTCTGCCATTCAAAACAACAACAACAACCCAGACAGGAGAAGCCTGAACGTGCATCTACCTGCGCACAGGTGTGCAAGGGTACACACGGGTGTACTCAGGCGTCAGCCAAAAGTTGCCCAGGCCCGTGCCCCCCGGAGGGCTGTGAAATATACATGAGCACCTCGGGCTGCAGCTGCTGCGGCCTTTGTGTTCGCTTTGCAAGGCCCAGAATCTGCCCTCACAGGTGCCTGGCGCGCCCAGGGCGCCCCTCCTTCGCCTCGCTACATTGTGCACCGTGTTGTATCTGTCTTCAAATAATAATTGCAGATTTTGTATCCTTGCTGGGAGGCCCCAGGTTTCCTGTCCCTGCCTGAAATTCCCCCTGGGATTTAGATGGCTCTGAGACATTTTTACCTTGGCAAAGCGGGCCTGGCTTTGCGGTGGGGGGCGGTGGGTGTCCACAGCGGGCAGGCCTCCCCAGCCAGCGGCTGCAGTGCTGGCCCCTGTGCCCCTACCCCAGCCACCCTGGGTCCCCGTGACTGGCTCAGCCTGGCGGTCAGCGGTCAGTGCAGGGTCTGGCCGGCCGCACCCCACATTCCAGACGTGCGGAAGCACCTCAGTCTGGCTGGCCCCAGGTCACAACGGCCGAGCTCCACGAGCTACCAGAGGGGCCCAGGGAGTCGGGGCCACCTCCCTCACACTCCACACTCCTGGGTTTTCTGGTGAGTAATGTCCTCTTTATTTTCATTTTCTAAAATGTTTATTTATTTACTTTCATTTTATTTGAAAGGCAGAGAGACAGACAGACACGGAGTCCCCATCCGCTGGCTCACCCCCAAATGCCCACAGCAGCCAGGGCTGGGCCAGGCCCGGGTCTCCCTCTTGGGTGCAGGGCCCCAGCACCTGAGCCGTCCCCAGAGGCCTCCGCGGGCAGCATGGAGCGGAGGTGGGGCGAGTGAACCAGGTCCTCCCACAGGGCGCCAGCTGCCTGCTCCCACACTCTGGCTTCCTGAAGAAAGCCCCGGGACCCTGCCCCGGCCCGGGCTCCCTGCCCACCAGGAGGTCAAGTTCCCCGGCAGAAGCGGCCGGAAGACTGCAATCCACAGCAATCCCCCAGCTTCCCACACGCCGGGTCTCCTGGGCGGCTTCTTCCTCGCTCCGGATAAAATCGGTCCCGACAACGGAGGGCAAACATACCAAGATGCGGGGGCCTCTGGGCTCTGGAATGTTCTCTGTCACTTCCTGATATTGTGCCCCCCCCCCCCCCGCCTCGGGCAAGGGGGCGAGGGTGGAGCTCCCAGGTGACAGGGCCTGGGCTTCAGAAAGGCAACCCGAGAACCCCGCCTGCCCCCCCCCCACCGGCCACAGCGCTTCCTCCCGTGGGGACTTGACCCCTCCAGGAAGTGCCGCACCTCTGGACCGGTGGCCGCAGCGTGACCAGGCCAGGGCGGCCCTCCTGCCTCCCTCTGGCCGCTGGAGACCCGGGAGACCCACCCTGGAGCTTGGACCGCCCACATTCCACCGGTCCTCCAGCGCGCTGTTTGCTTGCTTGTTTTAAGTCAGATTCTGCCAGGAATTCCAGCGGAAAGTTTGGACGGGAGCCGGGAGCCGACAGGACCACCCCACCCCACCCCCGCCGCCGCCATCTACACCTTGCATTTTCAGGGAGCCTGCAGCCAGCTGGCCACAGGGGACCCCCGTGGACACCACAGCCTGGGCCCGGGCAGGAGACAGGGACGCCACCCCGGTTACGCAGCCACGCCCCAGCGGGTGGAGGCCCCCCAGGGCCTCCTGGCTGGCTGGCTGAGCCCAGCCATGTGGGTCCTCACACACGCACACACACACACACACACTCAGACCCCTTGCTGAGAGCCCCAGAAAGTGGCACACGGGTCTCGTGGGAGGGACCAGCATTCACGGAGCTGGACACTGGCCAGGCCTCAGTGCCCGCCTTTGTACAGCAGAGTGGGGGTCTCCGTGGCAGGTGCAGCCCCACTCTTGCACCTCTGCCCCGGGAGCAGCGTCCCTTTCTCTGTCCTGGGGGAGGCAGCATGAACTCCACATCCCGGTGCTCGGCTCAGCCTTGCTTGCTGTGCCCACCACCTCTGTCTGGTTCCAGAACATTCCATCACCCAGAAAGGACGCCTTCTCTGGCGGCCAGCGTGCTGCTGAGGGGTTAAGGGTTCAGACGTTGCATGTGATGCGAGCATCTTGCATCTGGACTGCCTGGTTCCAGTCCCATCCAGCTCCCTGCTACCTGGGAAGGCAGCGACGGCCCCAGTGCTCGGGCCCTGCACCCACGTGGGAGACTGGGTGCGGCTCCCGGCGGCTTCGGCCTGTTGCAGCTGTTTGGGGTGAATCAGTGGATGGAAGATCTCTCCCTCTGTAACTGCCTTTCAAGTAAAACAAATAAGTCTTTAAAAACAAAAGCAAAAGCAAAAACCCCATGTCCAGTAGCAGTCACCCCCAGCCGCTCCCCCAGCCCCTGGTGACCCCGCGTGCCCTCCTGTCCCTGCGGAGCCCCCTGTCCTGGACGTTTCCACCAGTGGAGCCCATGCGTGTGGCCTCTGTGTCTGCGGCTCCCCAGGCGTGACGTCGTCAGGGCCGTCCACGCGTGGTGCCCGCCAGAGCCTCACCCCTGTTCCTGGCTGCATGGTGCTCCCCGTGTGTGTGTGGACCACAGTGTGTGTCCACCACCCATGATGGCCGCTGGGTGGGGGAGGTCCTACCCGTTTTGAATTCAGGGTCAGCCGGAGGCTTTGGGCAGAGCTACGTTGGGGCCTCATGCCCATGAGGAGACTTGGGGACCTTAGCAGGTTGGGGCACCCCTGCTGTGAGTCAGCTTAGGGTAGACCTGGGGGGGGCCCTGCTGGGCTCCCGGAGCCGCCCCCCAGGAGCCAGTGGGCTGGGGGCCAGGTCCAGGGTCCCTCGGCGTGGGGTCTCAGCACAGGGACACAGGCGGGCAGTCTGGACATGATGCCCACCCCACGGGGCGGGTGTGGGACGCCCACTCGGGATGGGCGATGGCCCTGGAACCCACGCACGGGGTCCGCGTGGTGCCGCAAACCAGGGAGCACCCCACGCCAGAGGGAGACCTGGGGGCATGCGAGGCTGCGATGGGGGGATGATGGAGGTGAGGAAGGACCATGGGGCAGACGCTGGATGACCTGGGAGGCTGCAGCAGGGTGGGCTCGGTCTCCAGGGCCTCAGCAGTGTGCACGTTTAACCACTTCCCCGAGCTGATAACACCGTGATGACCGCGGCGGGCCAGCACCATCAGCACTGGTGCCTTGAGTGAGTGACCGCGTGGTGGAGGCTGTGCCACTCACAGCTTTGGCCCTGGGTCCCCAGGGAGCCCTGGAGGAGGCAAGAGAGGTGGATAGCCCCCGTTTGTCTGGCCCTGAGACACTATGGGGAGTGTCGCCACGCTGAGGGTGAGCGGGAGCCCCAGGACACGGCGTCCACCTGCCAGGGAGAGCAGGGGGCTCCAGGAAGTGCTGTCCACCTGTCAGGCTCAGGGAGCCCCAGGACGTGCTGTCCACCTGCCAGGCAAACAGGGGAGCCCCAGGACGTGCTATCCACCTGCCCGGGGCTCGGGGAGCCTCAGGAAGTGCCGTGTACCCACCAAGCGAGCAGGGGGGCCCCAGGATACACCGTCCACCTGCTGGAGGTGTGGGGAGCCCCAGGACGTGCCGTCCGCCTGCTGGAGGCGCGGGGAGCCCCAGGATACACTGTCCGCCTGCTGGAGGTGCGGGGAGCCCCAGGACGCGCAGTCCGCCTGCTGAGGCGCGGGGAGCCCCGGGAAGTGCCGTGCAGCACCCGGCAGGCTGTCCCCCAGGCACAGCAGATCTCTGTGCCCTGGTAACAAAGCTGCAGTCACTCTGTTGGACAGAAGCAGGAATCAGAGCTGAAGCAGCTCTCAGACCCCCGGGGCCTCGGGCTGTTTTGTCCACTGCTACATTATTCTGAAAATATGTGTAGTAAAACAGATGACGACGGTGACATCCGCCGAAGCGGGCGGAGGGGGCCACGCCCACAGCTGGCCGGCAGGGCAGGGGGAGTGGACACCCAGGCCCGGCCCTCCTGGCCGGCCGGGCACTCGCGGTGCTTTGCCGCCCCCTGGTGGCAGCACGCGCTGGCTCCAGAGCACCCCTGGCCGTCGACAGACCCAGTGTTCAGCACCTCCGGGCCAGGTGCCTGGCGGCCGCGGCGAGATCCCCTTCATGTGAGGTGTCTACCTTCCGTACACAGGGAGGAACGGGCTGGAGGACGGAGGGTCCTGAAAGTGCTCATTTACAGCCGAGAGGCGGGGCTGGGACGCTGGGGCTCGGCCGCTCCTGGACCTTGTGGGCTTCAGTCCCCTCACGGCCCCACCCTGATGGATTATTTTCAGGAAACGTCATTGGAGGTGGGGGAGAGGCAGAGACGGGGGCCGGGGAGCTGGGCGAGGCAGCCAGAGCCGGCCAGGCGGGTTTGAGGCCGCAGTTCCAGCCGGCCGCAGACCAACAGAGGTGGGGACCAGCAGCAGCTCTGGGAGCTGACCACAGGGCCTGCACCTCGTGGACACTCGGGCCTCAGACGCTCGCTGCCCGCAGAGAGGGAAAGAGATGGTGACGCGAGGGGGATCGTTAGTGAAATAGGAAAGTGCTCCACAGTGCCCCCTGCTGGCGCCCCGAGGCCACCTCTTAGAATTTACATGTATTCTGAGGGCAGAGGGACAGCCGTGGTGAACCGCTGGTTCAGGCTCAGACGGCCACGACGGCTGGGGTTCCCCCTCGGGTGGGAGGGGCCAAGTCCTCGGCCGCCGTCACTGCTGTCTCCTGGGTGCCTGTGAGCGGGGGGTGGGGACTGGAGTGGAACTGGGCCTCAACCAGGGTCTCCCCTGTGGGATGCTGGGGTCTTAATCTGCAGGCCAAACACCTGTTCTGTTTTTCTATTTATTAGACAAGTGCTTTAGTGATCCAGCTGCTTAATCTGCCGCCTGCAGTGCTGGCATCCCATATGGGCACCGGTTCAAGTCCCGGCTTGCTCCACTTCCTATCCAGCTTCCTGCTAAAGGCCTGGAAAGCAGTGGATGATGGCCCAAGTGCTTGGGCCCCTGCGCCCGCGTGGGAGACCCGGATGGAGCTTCTAGCTCCTGGCTTTGGCCTGGCCCAGCATGGGCCATCGTGGCATCTGGGGAGTGAACCAGCAGATGGAAGCTCGCTCTCTCTCTCTCTCTCCCCCTCTGTTGTTCACTTTGCCCTGTGAGGGGCGTGGGGGAGGTGCGGGAGGCCCTTCTCACAGTCCCTCCACCCTCTGCCCTCCGCATGGTCAGATCCCACCAGCCATGAATCCCCACGGGACACAGCGAAGGTGCAGGCGCCGGGGGCGTGGCCCCTGTGGGGCCAGGGCACCGCCCTGCCTGCTGCCTCTGCGGGTCTGGCCTAGGACCTCCTCTGGGCCTGTGCCTCCCAGCCACTCCCATCAGGGAGCAGGTGTGGGAGACAACACTGGGCTTCTGCGCTTGGCGGCCGGACCTGCCCTGTCCATCATTTGGTCATCAGGTCATCCGGCTGGGCCCAGCTGCCGCGAGCCCCGCTGTCTCCCTCGGGCCGCCACGTGCCCTCCCACGCGCCCGGCCTGCAGCGTGGGGCTGAGCCCGGGACGCGGTTTGGTCCTGGTTCTGAGGACACTGGGAGTCAGTCCACGACAGCTGCGGGGAGGGGCTCCGGGGAGCCAGCACGGGCCACTCCTGGCATCTGCTGGCGGCCACCGCCGTCACCCTCGGCCCCGAGCTCGCCCTGGGGCCCGAGCGGCCGTGACAGCCAGAGCAGGGAGCCCGATCGCGCACCTGCGCCTGCGCCTGAGCGGACCCGCGGCCACCAGGGGTGGCGGGTGGGGGGGGGGCGCTGAGTGGGAGTCGGGTCTTGCTGCGGCTCCCCACTTCCTCGGGTCTGAGCTCGGGGCCACCCCCCCGCCGCTCCCGCCCACTGTGGCTGCTCCCCCAGGCTCCTCGGCTTCAGTTTTGTCATCGCGCCATGGCGTGGACACTCGGGAGACGATGGGGGGACAGTGCCTCCCGAGCCAGCACTGAGTTGGCTCCTACTGTATGCACACTCTCCATGACTGTGTGGACGGTGCGGGCCTTCGGGCGGAGCCCTGCAGGGCGCTGCCTTGGGGTCCCTGGAGCTCCGCCAGGAGCATGGGGTTGGGGGGGGAGGTCACTCCCGGGTCTGAGAGAATGACTGGGGCGGGGGAGGCCCGAGTGGGGAGCCGCCAGTGGGGGTGCCGTCGCAGGGAGGAGGGGACGTCACTGTGAGGTGGGGTGAGGTCGCCGTGGGGGAGGGGGGTCACCTCCACCTGGGCCCTGACCTCTGGCCTGGTGACTAGGTGATGTGAGGAAGGGGAGGGGGGTGGGTGCAGGCTCCGGGTGGGCTCAAGACCCCCACTCCCGCCACAGCCTGGCCCCCCCACTGTTTGGGGCACAAGTGCCCATCTGGGTCTGGCTTGGGCCAAGGAGGCCCGGGGACACTCTCGGGCAGCAGTGGGTCCATGGCCCTGTGTGCTGGGGCCCAGCTACCTTGGTCTCCCTGGCTGCCTCCGTCAGGCTCTGTGGGGGGAAACTGAGGCCAGGCTGTGCTGGACCGTCTAGCACCCACGCCCCTGACCCTGGGGTGAACCCAGTCTACATGTGGTCCACTCCGTGGGGGGGGCTTGGAAGTGGACAGGCAGGGGTGGGAGTCAGGGAGCCCCCCGGGGGCCTCGTACTCTTTCAGCCCCCAGGCAGGCATCAGCTGAGTGCTTGTTGTATGCACAGGCCGGGAATGCCCAGTGGGGGCCTCAGCCTGACTTGGGGTGCACAGCCCAGTGGGACAGGGCCTGAAGTCATCCAGAAACACGGGCCAGGCAGACGGTAGAGGCACAGGAGGTGGGGCTGGCGGCTCCCGGTTTATTTCATGTGCAGGTGCACAGGCAGTGTGGGTGGAGAGAAGCCCCCTTCAGCCCCCAGCTGACCTTCTTCTGTCAGGTGAGGGGGCTTCCTCCATGCCAGGCTCTGGGTGCCCTGTGGAAGGGGCATGGGGGTAGCACTGCCCCCCCCCCGGCAGGCTTGGGGCACCAGTCTCCCCCTACAGACTGTCAGAGTGGGAGTCAGTGTTCTTCCCACAACCTGCAGCTCCCCCCCAAGCTGTCTGGAACTGTGACTCCACCCTCAGACTAGCAGGAACAAGGTACAGCCCCGTCCTCCTCGGGCCCCAGAGAGTTTGGCAAAGTCCTGGAACCACAGGCACCTGCAGACCCCAAAGCAGAAGAACCCCCTGGGGAAAAAAAAAAGGGGAACAGACCCTCCACATTAGCCCAAGCCACATGCGCCAGGGTCCCAGGCCCAGATCACAGCGTGTGGCATAAACAGGCCCCTGACTCCCAGGGTGGGCCGCCCCGGGGGCGGGGCTGACTCCCAGGGTGGGCTGTCCTGGGGGCTGGGCTGACTCCCAGGGTGGGCTGTCCTGGGGGCTGGGCTGACTCCCAGGGTGGGCCGTCCCGGGGCGGGGCTGACTCCCAGGGGGCAGTCCCCAGGCAGGGCGGGCCAGGCTCAGTCCTCGTCCCCGCTGGCGTAGATGCCGGCTTCCCAGCGCTCCGCCAGGGCGTTCTTGTGGCGGGTCACCCGCGTGGCTCCCAGCACCTGCACAACAGGAGGCTCAGCGCCCAGAGGGTTGGAACGGGAGAAGCCGGACCCTCCCGCCCTCCGTAGGGGACCCCTGACTCCTGGGAGTGTGGCCAGGGAAGCTGCAGACCTACGCTGGGCTGTGGCCTAATGTGCTCAGAGCCCTCACCCCCGAGCCCAGGGATGGCCACGGACTCCCTATGCACCCCCAGCTGTGGCCGGTGGCTGTGACAGGCATCACAAGCAGATCGCGGCAGAATCCACCCAGGGACTCCGTAGCTGGGACTCCTGGCCTGCTGCCTCAGGTGGGGAGGGAGGGACTTGCACACTGGCCCGAACACGCTTACCTCGGAGTTGACGCCGTCTGAAGGGTTGATGCCTGCGTACTGGGGAGAAGCACAGAGGTCAGCCCCACGCCCGCAGCGGCTCTGTCACTGGGCGGGGCAGCAGCGGCCACGCCTCCTGCCCAGGGGGCTCTGCCCCGGGGGTCCCGGACTCAGGGCCACTGCCACACTGACAGGCGGTGGCCGCTCTGCTCCCCACGCCCGGGCACTGGCGGGAGAGGCCCCTACACCCCGCCAGGGAGCAGCTTGGCCTGTGGCTGGTCGCTGACGTGCGGTCCCTCAGCAGTGCGGCCACGGGCACGTGTGACCACCGAGGGGCTACAGGCCTGGTGTGCCACAGACATGCGGTGATGGGAATGGACTGCCTCCTGCCCTTTAGCCTTTGACCCCGCCCAGGGGGTCATATTCTGCACGGATGGGGCCATGGGCGGACATGGCTCCCAGTGGGCCTGGCTGGACTCACCCACTCCTTCTTCTTCCTTCTCTGCCGAGGAGCCTGGTCCCCGGGCGCTTCGGCCGTCCACACCAGTTCCGAGTGCAGGTGGACGGGGGAGACTGTGGGCGACTCCGACACTGAGTAGCTCCCGGTGATGCCTGCGGGGGGCGGGGCAGGGGCAGGAGGGGGCCTCAGCCAGGGCGGAAGGTGCCAGGGAGCCAGGACGCAGGTGAGCCACAGGCAGGCGGGCACGCGGCTGGAAGCGAGCGGCTGACCAGGGCCAAGGCTGCAGACGCCGAGCCTCTCCCAGGTGCGCAGCTGAGGCCGGCGGACAGAGCCCGGAGCGGCCGCCCACCCGTTCCCTCTCCTCACCGGACGCCCAGGAGGAGCTCCTGGAGCCTGGGTCCCAGCGCTCGTCGGGCGGCGGGGAGCGGCCTGCCAGGGTGCGCGCTCTGCTCCGCTCCTGCTCTATCTCGCGCTCGCGGCGCAGGACGCTCTCCACCTCGCGGTCCAGCAGCTCCGACGACTGGGACCGCTGCAGCCGCCAGGCCGGGGGCGTCTCGGCCTCCCGGCCCCACGCGGGGGGCTCCTCGGGCGCCCGAAACCGCAGCGGACGCAGGAGGAAGTACTCGGAGCGCACGGCGGTCCCGGGGGCGGGCCCGGGTTGTCCGAGCGGTTCCGTGCGCTGCGCCCGAGGGCCCGGCGGCGTCACGGATGGGGCCACAGCCTTGGCCTCCTGCGAGGAGCGGCCGGAAGGCTTGCGCGGCACCCCGAAGGCGGAAAACTCCAGCGGGGGGCCCCCGGAGTTCAGGTAGGGCTGGTAGGCGTCGGGCGGGATGCGGTTCACCCTCCGCACCTCCGGCGGGGGGTCGGCCGCGCGGGCGTCCGGGGTGGGGCTGAGGATGGCGTCGGAGCTGAGGACCCGCCGCAGTTCGGCCCGGTGGTCCGCGCCCCGCCCGTCCGGGGTGGCCGCCCGGCCGGCCTGCAGGCCCTGGCGCCGGTGATCCTCCTCACGCTGTGTCTCCTGCACCAGGTCCCGCTGGACGTAGAGCGAGGGGCGCCCCCGGTCCCGCCGCGGGGCCTCGCTCAGGCTCACGCTGGTCAGCAGTGGGCGGGAGGGGACTTGCACCAGCTCCTGCGGGCCGCCCGTCGGCCGCAGCCCCCTCTGCGCGCGCAGGGCCGCCTCCCGCTCCTGCGCCAGGCGGATCTCGCGCTCAATGGGCGTCTCCTTGGGAGGCTCTGGTGACTCCTCGAGGGACCCGGGGCCGGGGCCGCCGGGGCCTCGGGCCTGGGGTCTGCTGGACAAACCACGGATGCTCTGGTCTTCTCGGACCACCTCCTTGGCAAGGGGCTGGCTGGGGACATACCCGTTGGCCAGGAGGGGCCCATTCAGGGCCTTGGGGGCCGCGCTGACCCTGGGCAGGGGGGTACGCGGGACCCCCGCGTTTGCCTGCTCCAGGTTCAGGAACTGCTCTCTGGCTGCTAGGAAGTCAATCTGCTCCCTGTCCACGGAGCTGTCCTCCTGCCGGGCCGTCGGAGGCTGGCCGGGGGGCCTGGAGTCCCCGTGGTCCGGGGCGCCTCGGAGCGTGGCCACTGTGCCGCTCCTTCTGACCGCCTGGTCCTGGACCACCGCCCAGGGCTCCTGCTCCAAGTCCCGAAGCTGCCAGGGCCGGGCACCCCTGGCCTCCAGGTGGTAGGCCCTCAGCTCCTCCTCCTCCTCCAGGTAGAGGGGCCGTGGGGAAGGCTGGCCGGGGAAGGCCCGCAGGCCATAGGACGCCCCTCTCCTGCCCGTGTCCTGCAGCTGGGCCTGGTGGTCGCTAGGCCACGCCTGTGGCTCGCCCTGGCTCCAGCCGCTGGTCTCGGGCCCCACACCCACCAGCTGGATGGTGTAGCTAGCATCCTCATCCAGAGCCAGGCCCGTGACGCGGGGGATGCCGAAGATGGGGTGTCTGGTCACGCTGTCGATCCTGGCCCCGGCCATCTTCCCAGGGGATGGAGACCTCCGCTTCCCTGAGGAGAAGGAACCCACGCCCAGGTCAGAGCCCTCAGCCAAGCGGCTCCTGTGACTGACTTAGGGGTGGGCAAATGGCCCAGACTGGCCAATCAGAGCATTCCGCCTGCTGCGGCCCCTGTGACTGGCTCGTGGACACATGAGTGACCCAGACTGGCCAGTAATGTGAACTCTGGGACCTTGCGGTGCCGATGCTTGAGGCGGGACTCGCTGAGGGCCGCGCCTGGTCCCCCAGGGGTGCAGCCGGCTTTAGGGTAAGCCCGACGCTGACCCCAGCTCAGCTCCTGGATCCAACCGCACCTGAGAGTGCCCAGCAGTCCCGCCAACCGCCCGGCAGCTCACCTCATCTGTGGCCGACACCTTCGGCCCAGCAAATTCTGGCTCCAGACCCCCTCACCTGCCGTGTGGAGCCACGCCCTCGCACGCCCCAGCCCGGGACCCCCGCCCACCTCCCCAGGCACACAGCTGCCTGCCTTGCCGTCTTGTCACCTGGCACTCAGGGGTGGCCCTGGCGGGGACGCCTGCTTCAGCCTCCCATACCCTGGCCCAACGTCTCGCCCTGGAAAGCCAGGTTGGGCTGGGGAATGCCTCGGACCTTGTCCTGCTGGGCTTTGTCCCGGCCCTCTCTTAGGCGGTAGGTCCCACACCTGCTGTGGCTCCAGGGTGCGTTCCGCCCCCACCGGACCCTCACACTCCACATTCTGCCCACCCCCCCAGCTTTGTTTGTGGATCCCAGGAGATGCCTCTTCCATGAGGCCCCCGGGGCGCCCCTGCCCAGGAGCGTCTGGTCTTGGTGACACACAGTGGACACTGGGGGACAGCGCTCGATGCCGCTGGCCCCCAGAGCTTTGGGGGACCTGCTGCTTTTCCCCAGGAGCGCTCACAAGGACAACGTAACCTCTCCCTGGGTCCCTGGGGGCCCTGCCCAGAGCAATGGAACCCACACGGTGCCCATGGCCCGCAGCCTCCTGGGTGAGCAAGGTGTCACATATGAGCAGGCAGCCCTGGGGACTGGCACTGGGCGCGCTGCCTGTGGCCGGCCCCACACGTCCCCGTGCCGTCCAGCTCCCTGCTGCCAGCCGGGAGCAGCAGTGACGGCCCAAGCGCTTGGGAGCCCCGGATGGAGCTCGGGGCTTCCAGCTTTGGCCTGGCCCAGCCCTGGCTGTTGCAGGCATCTGGGGAGTGACCCAGAGGATGGAACTTGTGTATCTGTCGCCCCCTCTCTCTCGCTCTGCCTGTTAAATAAACTGAATAGTCCTGGAAATAAATAGACGGAGAGCAAGCAGCTGGGTGACAAATCCCAGACAAGCTCGGCCTTGGGCCCGGTCTGGGGGCCCTGGACACGCAGTCTCCAGCCCCAGCCCGGCTACCACCGTGCGGGCCAGCTCTCTGAGACCCCCTCTCCCCGAGGCTCCAGATGTGCACCCCCACCCCCAGCCCGGCGTACAGCAGGTGCTTAATCAGGACCTGCTAAGCTAACAGGACTCTGCCCGGTGAGCTCTGGGATGGGGGAGGCTGGGCCCCTCCCTGCCGCTCTGGACCCCCCCCCCCGCCACCCGAGGGGCAGCCGTGCCTAGCTGGAGGGAGTTTGCCCAGAGGATTTACGGAGGAGCTGGAATTCACTGGGGAGCCCGGCCCCACCCACCCTTGGGGCTTCCTCTTCCACCCGGTGATTCACCCAGGCCCTCTGGTGTGGTCAAGGGCGAGGCGGCTCACCTGCCTGTGGCCCGCACACGCCCCTCTGCCTTGGCGTCCCCACCCGGGCAGTGGGTGCCCCTGGCTGGGAGCAGCCCCCCGAGGTCGCACGGCCTTGGCGCAGCCCCAGGTTCTCAGTAGGAGCCCCTGCTCCCTCCTGGGAAGCACCCAGGTTGCCCTGCGGCCCCACCCCACATCCCAGAGATACCAGACTGAAACCGGGTTTATGGCCCTGGCTCAAACGCCTGTGCCTGCCCCACCCTGCCTGGCTCCCTGCCTGCCTGCCAGGCCGGGGGCTCCCTGGAGGGCCCTAGGCTGGGGCAGGCAGCAGGGAGGTACTCCTGGCTAAGCCCCCTGCCCCAGGCCCCCAGGCTGGCGCCACTTCAGCCCGGGGCAGCCCTCCCTCCTGATTCCCCAAGCCAGCCACAGGGGCCCCGGTGGGGGTTCACAGCCTGAAGCCTCTCAGAGCCCGGTTTCTCTCCAAGAGCTCTCCCACCCCGAATTCCCAGAGCCAGTGGGGGCCTCTGGGGCCTCCGGCTGTGGGGTACCCATCAGGTCCCTCCCTTGGAGGGCAGGGTTTGGAGACTTGGGGGCCCAGAGCCTGGGACAAGGACCCTTGGGGGCACAGACCCCTAGGCTCCCAAGTCCAAGGCCCCGGCTATGTTCAGAGGGGCACAGGGTGGGCATGGGGCCCTTCTACAGCCCCATGGCAAAAACACCCAGATCTGACCCCAGGCGGGACCCCCAGCCCGGCCCCCAGGCGCTCCCAGCCTTACCGTGGGCTCCGGCCTCTGCAGCTCTGCCCATGGCCGCCGAGGCCTCCAGCTCCGCCCTGTGGGCCTGGTTGCCAGGGCAGAGGCCCCACCTGGGAGCAGGTGTGCCCCTCCAGCCCCGCCCGGGCGCGGGAGACAAAGTCCAGAGGAGGGGGAAAGGCGATACCCGGCCAGGCGGAGGGCGGGCGCCCTGCCCACTTAGGCTGCCCCACGGTGCAGCCCAGCCCCAAGCTCCAGGGCTGCCGCCAGCCTCTGCCCCTCCCCCCGTGCTTCCCGGAGAGGATGCCCAGTCCAGCCACAGGCCGCCCAGGCCCCGCCCCCTCTGTGCACCCGGCCTGGCGCCCACCTGCCGCAGCCCCTGCTGGCCTCCTTCTTGAGTACTCCCCATGTCCCACTGGGTGGGGGTTCTGCAGGGCCTGAGTTCGAATCCCGCTGACTTCCCCGAGAGCCACCGCAGGCACTCCCTTGAGGGGCTGGATGGCACCAGCGAGACCCGAAAGACCCGGCCCCACCCTGCCCCTCTGAACCCGTCTCTTCTGCCCGCAGTGGGTGGCCAGGACGGGGGCTTGGAGGGCCCAGGCCAGAGGCTCCGTCCGAGTACCGGGGACTATGGGTGTGGGACCCGGACGTCTGCGGTGGGCCTAGGTCCCCACGTCCTGCTCCCGGGCCAGGGCTGGTCTCCGCTTAGGGTTCAAGATGCTCATCTCACAGATGGGGACACGAGACCCAGCTCACCAGGGGCACCGCCTGGGGCGGGGGTGGGCTGCCCCCTCCCCCGAGCCCCCCGCCCCCTACAGCACGTGTGGGGCACCACAGGGACCCTCTGTTCCCCAGGACATGTGAACCAGCCCGGGGCCTCAATGGCCCGAGGGCGGGTCCAGGCAGGAGCAGCACCCTGCCCCCCAGCTCCAGGCCATACCTGCTCAGGTGCTATCCGAGGCACAGCGGCGGGTGGGGCTGCAGCACCTCCTGCCCACAGCAGCCGGGTGGGCTCAGGAGCTGAGCAGCGGCAGGCAGGAGGAGGTCCCTGGCCTGGGCCTCTTGCTGCCTCCTTTTTATGGCCAACCCCGCGGGCCCCACCCCCGGCAGCCCCGCCCAGCTGAAACCCAAGAAGCGCAGGAGCCAGGGCTGTTCACGCTGTTTATTTGCGTCTCTGGGAAGGTCAAGAACAGCAGGGCCTCGCACACATCGAAAGCAGAAGAGGGTCGCAAGGGCGCTTCAGGGCAGGCTCAGGGCTCAAGGGGCCCGGGTGGGCTTGGGAGCAAGAGGTGGGGTCCCACGGCCTCCACCCGGGTCACCCCAGAGAGGGCCCCTCCTCCCAACCTCCGAGGAGCACAGCTGAGCCTGGGACCCAGGCCCTGCCGAGGCTGCGGGCGGCGCCCGGGCCAGAGGGTGCCCGGGGCACAGGGCCTGGCGGTCCACAGCCAGCCTGCATAAGGGGGCGAGCAGGGCCATGAATGTGCCTCTGAGGACGGGTGTGGCTGTGCACAGCTGAGTGTCGGCCGTGTCCCCCAGGAGGGGCGGGGACGAGTGGGGCCCTCCTCCCGGCTCTAGGCTGGGTCCCTCCCCCCATGGCCCAGAAACACTCTAAGCCCAGCACGGCCCAGGGTGGGGCCCAGGACCCTGGTCCAAGCAATGAAGGAATGGCCAGGGCAGCCCCCCGGAGATCTCCAAATTAGCACCAGGAGGGAGGGGCGGTCCCATAGGGCGGGAGCTTGCATGGTCCCTGCCTTGTGCAGGGGGCCTGCCCATCTAGAAGGCAGCCTGGGGGCTGCAGACCCTCTGGGGGGCTCCCCCATGCCCTCAGCCCCACTGTGCACTGGCCAGGCCCAGAGAGAGTGGGGGGGGGCACAGCAGGCTGGGGGTGTCCACCAGGATCCACCCTGCATTCCAAGACCCAGAGCCACCAAAGAGCCATGGCCTCACCCCGATGCCCTGGGTTGGGGGGCCAGTGCCTCTGCTGGGGAGCCCCCAGACTGCTCAGGGGTGGCCGAAAGGCACAGGTGGGGGGCCCGGGGGGGAGCCACGTCTGTGAAGCTGCCAGGGCGGGCCTGTCCCGCCTCCTCCCAGGTGCAGGTGCACGGGTCAGTGGTTGGGGCGTGTGTCAGGTGTGACGGGCGGGGCCCCTGCCCCCTTCCCCACGAGGGGCAGGGGCCGGGCAGGCCGGGCTGGTGGGGTCTGGATGGGAGGGCGGGGGCCGGGGGGCCGGGGCCGGGCGGCTCACATGACGGAGCAGCATTTGCATCGCTGCTTCTTCATGTCGAGGTCCTGGGGGTCGCTGGCGGGGGTCTCGGGCGCCGCCTGGCTCTCCTCGCCGGGGCTGGCGGTGGCCGGCGGCTCCGCGGCGCTGCCGTTGGGCGGAGCGGGCTCCGCGGCGTCGCCGATGACCACCAGCTCGGCGGTGATGCTGTCTTGCAGCCCCAACACCTTCTTGGTTTCAGCCTCGTCCTCCACGTTCTGGTAGCCCATGAAGATCATGGTGACCGGGGGTTCCTGGCCGGGCTGGATGCCCGGAGGGCCGGACGTGGCCTCGCCTGGCTGCGCCTGCACTCCGGTGATCTCCCGCCGGGACGGCGTGCTCTGCGCGGCCTCCTCTGTGGCCCCCCGGGTCTCTGCGGCCGCGGCCACGGACCCCGCCTCGCTCAGCGCGGCCTCGTCTGCTTTGTGGATGAGTTCGTCCACCTCGGAGGAGCTCAGCGGGTGGATCCCGTTCTCAGCGGTGCCATCCACAGCGTGGACCACTGCACGGGGGGAGGGGGGAGTACGAGAGCCTCAGCTTGAGTGACAGCAGCAGGGAGGGGCTGCGACCTCAGCTTGAGTGACAGCCGCTCCCCACTGGGGCGTGGACAGCTGAATGCACAGGATGGGCGGGGGTGGACCTGGGGGGCCCTAGCGTCCCCCCCAGCTGACTGGCATACGGGCCCCTGTGCACAGGTCTGTTCCACGTGCTTGTCCACGACGCAGGGAGCGAGAACGGACACTCAGAGGAGGGGCCGGCTGGGTCCCCCAGCTGGCCAGGGCGTGCCACTGCAGCCCTGTCCCCTCGCGGGCAATGGAGGGCAGGGGCTGCAGGGACCGGATTCCCCCGGCTGCTCTCAAAGCCCCACTCATCTCATTTTTCTCGTCTGTGCCCGAGGCTATCCACGCTCCTCTGAGACCTGCTTTGGCTGCACCCACGTGAGATTTTACTGCTCTGTGTTTCACTTGGATCCACTACCACGCAGGCCAAGGTTTCTTTCAAATAGAGTGTTTTGAACTTTGAGGAATGGGGGGCTATGGTCAAGGAACAGGGAGGGGCTCACCCCGCCCCTGCAGCCCGGGGCGCCCTGATGCCCGTGACCCGTGCCTGGGCTGCCTCATCTCCCCAGCGCTCTCCCAGGTCCGCCCTCGGCCACAGCAGCCAGCACCCTGCTGAAGAGGGAGGGACACGGCTCCTCGGGAGCAAGGGTCAGGTCCCTGTCCCTGGCCACTGTCAGTCCCACCCCTGGGGAGTGGCGGGCGTGCCTGGGTCACACGGAGTCAGGCTGAGAATTTCCCCCTGGCCACTGGCCCAGCTTTGGAATCCGAGCCTCAGATTGCCTTCCGTTGCTAAGCAACCACAGTCCAGTCCGGCCAGCGGAAGGGGGGGGGGGGCTGGGGAAGCCGGCGGAGCGGCCAAGGGGAGGGTTCTGTCCAGGAGAGAGGGCACCGGGGGGAGCCCCCTAAAGACGTGAGGTTCGGGGATGACACCCCCCATGGCCAGCGGAGTAAGTGACACAACAGGGGGTGTAGCCCCGGACCCTCACCCATCCCACCCCCAGGTGTGTGCTCAGCCCGGGTGGGAACAGCCCCGGGTCCTGCAGCTGTGTGCACACACGGTCACACCCACGGGGAGCAGCCGGGAGCAGAGGCCAGGCTCTGGCACGCGCCACACCCAGGGAGACGCCGACACAGAGGCCACACGCGTGGGCTCCACCAACAGGAAACGTTCAGGACAGGGGCTCCACAGGGGCCGCGGGGCCGCCAGGGCTGGGGGAGCGGCAGGGCTCCTTTGGGGTGGTGGAACGTTCTGGAATTGGATAGAGTTGAGGAATGTCCGGAACATCGTGAACGTATCAAAGCCTAATGGACTGTACTCTTCAAAGGAGTGCATTTCATGGGTGGGGGTCTGGTGCTGTGATGTAACAGGTTAAAGCCGCCTGCAGTGCCGGCATCCCACGTGGGCACCGGTTCGAGTCCTGGCTGCTCCACTTCCAACCCAGCTCCCTGCTGTGGCCTGGGCAAGCAGTGGACGATGCCCAAGTCCTTGGCCCCTGCACCCATGGGGAGACCCAGATGGAGCTCCTGGCTCCTGGCTTCAGCCTGGCCCAGCCCTGGCTGCTGTGACCATCTGGGAGATGAACCAGTAGATGGAAGTTCATTCTCTCTCTGTCTCTGACTTTCAAATAAATAAATCTTAAAATAAGGGAAAAAGAGGTTGACCCTTGGGCTTCAGCCCAAAGCCGCCCTTGTCCGCCCACGGCGTGTTCCCATGCCGGCCACCAGAGGGAGCGCTTACACTGGCTCTCAGCTGCACAGCCGGCCCCGCCCACCTCACGCCCGTCCCAGAGCCCTCACCCCACCCCTGCTGCGCCTCCAGACCCCCCAACTCCTCCCCACCCCAGCGCCTCGGCCCCTGTGCCCAAGCATCGCACCCCGTGAGACCCGCTCGGGGCTCGTCTCCTGCACCCTCCTCTCAAAAGCCGCTGCTTGGACGAATTCCCCGGCGCAGAGGGCAGCTCCCCGCAGACCACGGGTGGAGGCTGGGACTGGGGCTCGTACCTTTGGTCTCGTCCTCGTAGACTTTGATGCCCTGGGGGAGCGGCCCCCGAGGGGGCAGGGTGGAGCTGGACAGCACCCTGGTCTCCCCCGTCACCTTGTCCTTCTCCACCGTGATCTCAACCGAGTACATGGCTGGCACGAGAGGCACCGGGTTACGCGGTGGCCGCCTGCCCCCGTGCCCCCCGCCAGCCCGCGGCCAAGCAGGGAGCAGCCAGCAGCACAGCCAAGCAGCGGCGGGTGCCCCGCTTAGCACCGTCCAGCTCCCCAGCGCTGAGGGCACCGAGGCCTCCCCTCCAGCTCCTCGCACATCCCCTGTCTCCACATGGGCTCCACATGGGCCCCACGGGCGCCCGGCGCAAACCCCGAGGGCCGCAGCCGAGCTCCGACCTCCAGGCCGCCCCAGCTGCCCAGATCTGAATGGGGACAGCAGCTCCCTCCTGTGACGGATGACGGTCACTGCCCCTTGGCGCCGTCTCCCAAACTACAGAGACCGCGTGCCGGCAGCCGCCGCCCCGGTGCTGACCGCGGCTCCACGAGGAGGCGCGGCCGCCTGTGTCCTCTCACTGACCCTCAGCCCCATGGTACCGGGATCTCCCTGTCCAGCCTGGCCCCAGACTCCACCGTGCTCCTGGCTCCTACCTCCCGCAGGTGCTGAGGACGCCACTGGACGTACAGACCTCTCCCTGGCCCCTCCCCATCCCTCCCTGTGCCCCCCTGGAGCCCCACACTGACCACACCAAGATCCCACTCCAGGTCTGCTCCTCCACCTTCCCACCCCAGCCACTGGCCACCTGGCCACATCACACCATCTGCAGACCCTGTGGGCTCTCCCTTCTGAGCCCAGGGAACTGCTCCAGTTCAGCCGGCAGAGGGTGCCCATGGGCACCGACTCTGGTAGTCCCATTTCTGATCACAGCCGCCAGAGGGCGCCTGTGGGCACCAACTCAGGTGGTCCGTTCTGATCCCAGCCGCCAGAGGGCGCCCGTGGGCAAGACTCTGGTGGTCCCAGTTCTGATCGCAGCCAGCAGAGGGCGCCCGCGGGCACGACTCTGGCGGCCCCAGCTCTGCCCGCCACTGGCCCTGGCTCCCACCTCCCGGCGTGAAAGTCCCAGCGCGCCTCCCACCCACCCTGCTCCAGCCCAGGACCCCTGGCTGTTCCTCCCACACAGCCCGGCTCCAGCGCCAGCCACGCCCTGGCTGTAGCGTCTGCAGGCTGGCGACCCGGCGCCAACTGAGACTGACAGCAGATCACCCCCAGAACAGCAGCTCCCGGGCTGCGACCCCCGCACCTGCAGCTGGTGGGCGCTCGCAAGCACGTGATGGATGAATGAGTGGATAGGTGACAGCCCGACGCCCCTCCCCAGAGCCTGAGGGGACAGCCGGGCGCCTGGCCTGAGCGGGTCTAACTCCAAGCAGGGTGGCCCGCCCGCTCCTTCCCCACGTACACCCACGACCCTCGCAGGGCCCCGGCAGCCTTGTGCACCCCCATCCAGAGGCTCGGAGCAGCGGGACCCCTGTGGCCAGGCGTGGGAGTGGCGGGGAAGAAGGTGGAAGCCATGTGAGGTCACAGCCGCTGCCCAGCCCCGTCCCGTGGCCCCCAGGACCAAGACACAGCCCTGGGCTGTCGGTGGCTGGACACGTGGGTGGGACTGGGGCCGACTCACCTGCCTTCATCATGGTGGAGCCATCAGCCGTCCTCACTGGGGTGCAGGAGAGGCGCTGCTCTGCTGGGGGCAGTGGGGCCGAGGTCAGAGGTCACTCAGAACACGGGACCCCGGAGTGCCCTTCCTTGCCCCCACGGACATTGGAACCCCCCCCGGGACACTCGTGCCCCCCCCAGGGACACGCGAACCCCCCAGGCACACTCGGGGCCCCCCACAGACACTTGGATCCCCTGTAGGGACACTCGGGCCCCCGCCCAGGGGCACTCGGACCCCTCCTAGACACTCGGGTCCCTCCAGGGGCACTTGGACACCCCCAGGGACACTTGGGGCCCCCAGGGGCACTCGGCCCCTCCAGACACTCAGACCCCCCCAGGGGCACTCAGACCCCCCCCGGACACTCGGGCCCCCCACAGACACTCAGACCCCCCCCCTCCAGACACTCAGATCCCCCCCAGGGGCACTCAGCCCCCCCGGACACTCGGGCCCCCCAAGGACACTCAGACCCCCTACAGGACACTCAGCCCTCCCAGGGGCACTCGGACCCCTCCCAGACACTTGGGGCCCCCAGGGGCACTCGGCCCCCCCGGACACTCAGACCCCCTACAGGACACTCAGACCCTCCCAAGGGCACTCGGGCCCCCCACAGACACTCGGACCCCCCAGGGGCACTTGGCCCCCCCTCATGCCCGCTGAGCCCCCCATGCCCACTGAGCCCCCTCAGCAGAGCCTCGGCCCCTGCCTCTCATTTCCCAGCACAATTTTCTCCAAATCCCTGCGAGGCCTGCGTGGATTTTTTTAATTATTAATGTTTAATTCCACGGTAGGTAAGACAAGGAGACACTCCGCTTGTGAATAATTAACGTGCCGCGAATCAGGCCAGGGCTCGGCTGCTCAGGGCGAGGGCGCCCCCGCGCCTGCCACACCAGGCCCAGCAGGCCCCCCATCTGAGAAAGGGAGCTCCCACCGGGGGCTCACTCCCCGCACGCCCCCAAAGGCCAGGCTGGGCCAGACCAGGCTGGGAGCGGAGTCGGGATTCGCACCCAGGGCCGGACGTGGGAAGCAGGGAGGGTCCCAGGTGCTAAGGCAGTCGCTGGCCGAGGCTTACCTTTCCCACCTCGTCGCCAGGGCCGGGCGTCCGAGCTGAGCACACTGTCCCCCCAGCTCTGCCCAGTCCATCTCGCCTGGGGCCCCCCATTTAGGCCCACTCCTCTGTTCTCCGCGGGAAACCCAACTTCTCCCCCCCACAGACCCGGCTCGAAGGGCTTTGTCTGCCTCATCTCAGAGACGCGAAACCCATGGACAGGTGCACACGCGTGGACAGGCCGAGCGCTAGCCAGTCTCCTTTGAAATGAGGGGCCCTGCCATGCCCGCTCTGGCCACCAGAGGGCGCCGGGGCCCCACTGGCCCTTCCAGAAGTCCTACCTTTGGGCGTGCCCAGCGGGGTCTGCAAGAGAGAACAGGGAGAGGTGAGAGGCTGCGGCCCCACCCGCGGCTGAGCCCCGTGCACCTGCCCCCGGGGCTGCGAGCTCCCAGGACTCCGGCGTGTCCCTCTCCCTCCCCATGGGGGTCCGGGTGACCCGGAATCCAGCGTGGCGCGCCCGGCTGTGTGTGTGCCGTCTCCCCCATGGACCTTGCACCCGCCTGGCTCCTTCCCTGGCAGCCCCATACCTGCTGTGAATTCAACACCACCTCCGCCTCGGGCGGCTCCTTAGCTGGGCTGGGGGCCGGGGCTCGGGCGGGGCTGGGGGCTGCCGAGCTCTCCCTTGGGGGGCCGGGGGCTGCGTCTCCGTTCTCCAGCGCCTCGATCTCCTTCTCCAGCCTGGGGAGGGGCAGGCGTGAGGCCTCCGGGCCTCGGGGGTCCCTCCGCTGGGTGCTGGCCCCCCGCACCCTGAGGAGGCTGAGGCCGGCTCCCGCGTCCACCCGGGGTTCCTGGCACAGCCGCCTGCCACCGCCCGCTCCCTCTGACAGGAAACGTGATCTCCCCAGGAAGCTGGGAAAGTGGCCCTGGGGGCAGGAGAGGCAGGAAAGGCCCCGCCCGAGGTGTCCTCGCGGGCTGGCCGCTGGGCTGGCCGCAGCTGGGCCTGCCATCTGGGAGAGCCAGGAGGCTGTGGCTGCCCAGGGGGCGGCCCCTCTCCCCGCCAAGCCCAGTGCCAGGCCTGGGCGGCCGTGGACCCCCTCGGGGCCCTCCCCTGACCAGAGCAGGCTCCGGCCCCTCCCTCCCCCACTACAGTGGCCCCAGCGGGGGGGGGGGGCTGCCCACAGGGCTCCCAGTGCTCCGTGGGAAGGCTCTTCCCGCCGCCGCCGCCCTGGGGCCCGGGCCCTCCCACCTGCAGATGGACACCTCCAGCCGCTGGGCCTTGTGCTGGTCCTCTTCCATCTGCCTCCGCATGTCCTCGTCCCCGGCCGAGGCCGAGGGTGGCGTCCCCTCCAGCAACCAGCGCTCCCGCAGCGCCTTGGACTGGGGGAGAGGCGCCGGTCAGTGCGGCCCAGGGGTCAGGGTCAGGGTCGCGGCCACGGTCGCCCCTGCCCCGCCCACACCTTCAGGTGCTGCAGCTGCCGGCGGTCCTCCTCCAGCTGCCGACGCCGGGCCTCGATCTCCTCCTGCCGCTTCCGCTTCTCCTGCCGGGCGGGCGGCACAGCCGGGTCAGCACCCGGAGACCCTGCCTTCCGGCCCTGGAACCCACACGGCCGGGGGCCCTCCAGATACACTCAGCCACGGCAAGTGGAGGGCCGGGTCCCAGGACCCAGAGATGGTCATCAGAGTGACCTCGGAGCCGCCGCCCGCCTGGGGTTCCCCAGCGATGGGCGGGGGAGATGCCGAGGGGTCTCTGCTGGGGCCCCAGCCTCCCCCCACCAATGTCCCTGGACCAGAGGGCAGGAGAGCGGGACTCACCGCGATGGCCTGCAGCCGTTCCTGCTGGGACGTGGTACCTGCCACCAGGACCCTGGGAAGCAAG
Organism: Lepus europaeus; assembly: GCF_033115175.1. Classification (NCBI taxonomy): domain Eukaryota; kingdom Metazoa; phylum Chordata; class Mammalia; order Lagomorpha; family Leporidae; genus Lepus; species Lepus europaeus. Next base: position 3,345,204 of record NC_084846.1, read on the forward strand.
ATGAGGCCGGCTGGGCACGCCCACCCCGCTTCCTGGAGACTGGAGCCGGCGCGGCCCCTGTGCCCCGAGTCCCCCGGGCTGCACCTCATGGATTCCCCGGCTATTCTCCTCCTCAGGAGCTCAGCAGGGAGGAAGCACTGATCCCTGACCTCCCCACCCGGCCCCACTGAGCCCAGGAGCAACCCCGCGTCCCACCGCCTGGCCTCCCCCAGGGAGGCCGAGCCCAACGCTACAGAGCGAGGGTCCCGGGGGGGCCCCCCAGCGCCGCCCCCAGGAATGCACACAGCAGGTGGCCAGGCACACCTGAAGGGCAGGGGAGGGGACAGCAGGGGGGCTGACACACAGCCCCCGCCCGGACTGCTCCCCCACAAGGCGCTGTCCCCAGGATGCACGGTCCTGCTCAGAAGCAGGTGCATAGCCCTCTCACTCCCCCACTTCCTCTCCCGCCTGGGGACACTAGGGGGCCTCAGGCACGCACCCTCCCCAAGGAGCAGGGTGACACCGTGTGGGCAGCGAGGTCAGCACAGGGTGGGGGGAGTAGGCCCTGGCTGGGCGGGGCTAGGTCTGGGGGACAACGGCCGGCGGCAGGGACACGAATGGGGGGTCCTGAGCTGGGTGCCTCCCAGCGTCTGACCAAACTCCAGGGCCGGGGGGCCACTCTGGGCAGCACAGCAGGGGGCCCCGCCCCTCCCCCCGCCCTGCATCTTCTCGGGACTAGAATCATGCCCAGTGCCCCATTCTCCCACCAGGGTCTTGGGGTCCCCTCAAACACAAGGCGGACTGAGACCTCCCCTCGCTGCCCACAGAGGTTTGGGGGTACTAGGGCCCAGAGCCTCACCACGCCAGCTCTGCCTCCCCCGTGGGGTTTGGGTTCCAGTCTCGCCGAGGTCCGTGAGGTCACTCAGCGCAGCCCCTCCTGGCTCCTGCCTTCTTGGGGACCCCCAGCCCCCCAGTGCCCCCAGGAGCTCAGGCCGACCCCATGCAGCTCCTGGGCCAGCAGGCAGCGGCGTGCTAGCCTGCTCAGCTGGGTCCTGACAGCACCCACCTCAGGCCCCGCCCCCCTGCCCAGGCCCAGGCCTCCGTCACTGGGCTCTCCACCCCCCTGCCGGAAACCCTCGTGGTTAGAGGTGGGCACAACCGCACGCCCACATCTTCCATCCTCCATCTCCGTGCCCAAGACCCCATCTCCGAGTCCCAGCACCACTCCCTGTCCGGCTCCAGTGCCTGGGCCCCAGCACCCCTGAGGGAGCCCTGGCTGGAGCTCCTGGCTCTAGGTTCCGCTGGCCCAGCCCCTGCTGTCGTGGGCATCTGGGGAGTGAACCGGCGATGGGAGAGCTCTCCCTGACTGTCTCCAGCTCTCAAAAATATATACAAACTTCTTAAGATGTAGTTATTTGAGGGGCCGGCGCTGTGGTGCAGCGGGTTAACGCCCTGGCCTGAAGCATCCCATGTGGGTGCCAGTTTGAGTCCCGGCTGCTCCACTTCCAATCCAGCTCTCTGCTGTGGCCTGGGAAAGCAGTGGACGATGGCTCAAGTCCTTAGGCCCCTGCACCCAATGTGGGAGACCCGGATGGAGCTCCTGGCTCTTGGATTCCGATTGGCTCAGCTCCGGCCATTGTGGCCATCTGGGGAGTGAATCAGTGGATGGAAAACTTCTCTCTCTCTCTGCCTCTCTGTAACTCTGCCTTTAAAATAAATGAATAAATCTTTTTTTTAAAAAAAAGATTTATTTAATTTAAAGTCCTAGTCAGAGAAAGAGAGAGAGATCTTCCATCTGTGCTTCACTCCCCAAATAGCCACAGCAGCCAGGGCTGGGCCAGGCTGTGGCCAGGAGCCAGGAGCTTCTCCTGGGACTCCCACTCGGGTGCAGGGGCCCAGGCACTTGGGCCGTCTTCCTCTGCCTTCCCAAGGGCATTAGCAGGGAGCTGGGTGGGAAGTGGAGCATCCGGGACTCGAACCCCCACCCATTTGTGATGTCAGCGCTGCAGGCAGAGGTTTTACCCACTTCGCCATAGCACTGGCCCCAACAACAAACTTTTAAATGGTGCAGCCGCTTAAAAAGACACAAATACAAAAATAAAACTTCCCTGGCTTGGCGTCCCCTCCCCAACAGAGACCGCTGAGGTGGGCAGGGCCCAGCCCAGACCCTTGTCCAGCCACTGTGGCTGGGGTCCAGAGAGGGCAGCGCCCGGCGGCAGGGCCAGCCTGGAACCGCCGCACCCCGTCCTCTGCAGCTCCGGGGTTCCCAGGCCACACTGGGCGGCACCAGGGCTCTGTCCCCTCCCTGGCGGACGGTGGCAATTCGGGTGCGCACAGGAATGGCTGTGTGGCCGGCCCGCCAGGCTGGAGACAAGGCCCGCAGTGTCCTGATTGGGCCCGGACAAGGAAGGTCAGGCGGGACAGTGTCCATCCCTCTCCAAGGCGGCCTCCGAGGAGGCGCACCCCCGCCCCACGCACCCGCCCAGGCCTGGGGGCGCCGCTGCCGCTGCGCGAGTGACGGATGGCGGCCCGCGGGAGGCGGTCGCCCTGGCAACCGCGCAGTCCCCATGGCAACCGGGAGGCCTGGCGCGGGGGTGGGGCCCGCAGCAAGCACCGCCCGCCCCCACCCGCCCCGCCTCGGCCGGAGCTTCCAGCCCGAGGGTCGGGATCGCCCGGGCGCCGGAGCGAGTGCGCCTGGAGAAAGACGGAAAATGCAGAACTTACGGTGCGCCCGCCACACCTGCCTGCGCGCCCGGGACCTCCGCGGGGTCTCCCCCAGCACGACCTGGGGGCACCCAGCAGGGCAGGGGACCATGGGCCTGGGCTGGGGGCCCAGGCCACTCAGCGGGGGGGGGGGCGGGGGTCTCACTGGGCAGCTGGCAGAGAACATTCCAGCTGCGGGCTGAAAGCAAACAGCTGACGCTGACCGCTGCCCTGGCCATGGGCTGCAGGAATCACGCGGGGGCTGGCAGCCCAGCAACTCCGCCCCCACCCGGGATGCCTCCGCCTACCAGGTCCCTGCTCGGAGCGCCCCCATCGGCCCCGCAGGACCAGCACCCACAGAGGTGGAGGTGGGCACTTGGGGCCACCAGGAATTCCAGAAGGTTCCAGGCAGACAAGCCTCACCCCCTTGGCCTGGAGGCCAGGGCAGGCCATGGGCCCAGGGAGCAAACCTGTTGCCTATTAACCTGTGGAGGGGGGGGGAGTGGACCCTGCCCTGGCCCCTCAGGTGGGAGGGCAGTGGGGCCTGCAGGAGGCCACCCCAGCCCTGGCGCTCTCCACGGGACCTCCTCCGGCGCCCTCCCCGTCCCATGCACCCAGCCTCACCACCCGACCCCCCACGGTTTCCAGCCTCCCTGCTTGTCTGTGGCTTTGGTGCACACCGGGCGCTCAGTAAGCACCCGCGAAGCCCAAGGCAGCGGGGGCTGCCGTCCTCAGAGGGTGCCTCCGCCCGGCGGGCCTGCTGAGACATCCCCGCGTCCATGGCGAGGGTCGTGGGAACGGGACCCCAGGCCACACGCGTGGCTGCGGTCGCACAAGCTGTGGATCTGGGAGCCTGCCAGTTTTGGATTGCAGGTGCCCGATCTGTGTGTGTCTGGAAAAATGAGCTAATGAACGCACATCCTAGTTTTTGGTTGATTTCTAAGCTCGAAGCTCTAGAATCCCTTCCACATGAAACATCATGAAGAATCCTGGGCAGACAGCAATGCTGTTCACGCCGCCCACTGCCTCCCCTCCTCACCGCACCCACGCTGCTTCTGTCACAGCCTCGCCGGCTCCCTCCTGGTCACCTGCAGCAGGACCTGGGCCCCTCCCGCTCACAAGGGAAGCGCCAGCCCCCGGGTGTGCCCACGACTAAAACAGCCTGTGAGGGGCCAGCGCCGTGGCACAGCAGGTGCAGCTGCCATCTGCGGCAGCAGCATCCCCCATGGGCACCGGTTCAAGTCCCGGCTGCTCCACTTCCAACCCAGCTCCCCGCTAATGCACCTGGTAAGGCAGTGGAAGATGGCCCAAGTCCTTCTTGGGCCCCTGCACCCACGTGCGAGGCCCAGAAGAAGCTCCTGGCTCCTGGCTTTGGTCTGGCCCAGCTCTAGCCATTGCGGCCATTTGGGGAGTGAACCAGCAGATGGAAACATCTCTCCTCCTCTTTGTAACTCTACCTCTCAAATAAATAAATAAATAAAATCTTTAAAAAATAAAAGTGGGTCAATCACACTGGCCTGGGCAGGGGTCAGGCACACCTCCCGGCCATCTCATTCCCACCATGGCCTGTGTCTACCCCACCCTGCACCCGGGGCTCAGGCCAGCTCTCCAACCACCACCAGGTCCTGGGTCCTCCCTGTCTCTGAGACCTCGCTGAGCTGCCCTGGATGCCCCGTCCAGGCAGAGCCCTGACTGATTCCCCCGGCCTGGCCCCTCCACTGCCAGAGCTGTTGTCTGGGGCGGGGTCCGTTCTGGGACACCCAGGCTCCAAAGCGTAGGCCGGAGGCTCCTCCTGCAGCACCTCCCACCCTGAGAGCATGTGCCCTCTACCTGCCTGGGCACACCCTGACACACGCTTCTCAGAACAGGCCCATGATGGAGCAACCAGGAGGCTTCCCCACGGCTCAAAGACCCTCCCCGGGCTCCCAGACCCCTGGGACCCTGCCAGGCCTCGGACACACCTGGCAGGGGTGGGGCTCGTCTGTTAAGCACCTGCCCTTCCCCAGGAAGGGGCTGTCCTGTCCCCACTGGCCGGATGTGGAGAAAAGCGAGGACCACAGGACAGATGTGCCCAGGGTCTCCGAGGGTCAGGGCTCCCCTCCAAGCCCCACCCTACCCACAGCAGCGGGCAAAGCCTCTGGGCAGTGCCAGGACACAACCATGCTGCAAAGCTGATGCTGGGACCCTCAGACCACAGGCTCAGGACGCAGGACCCCCAGGGCAGCCCACCTGCTGAGCCGAGCGGCCTCTGCCAGCGAGCCAGGCCCCTGCCCACTCCTTGCCCCCCGTTTCCCCCACTCAGAGTGCTACCGTGGGGGTCAGAGGGCACCCAGAACAACGCTGGGGAGGCAGTGGTGCTGGCCTGCCCGGGGCCACAGTGGCCCCCAGTGTCAGCGGCATCCATTGCTGTTTCTTCTCAGCACCTTGCTACGCTGCCGCCGCCTGTGCCACCTGCCACAGGATCATGGAGGCACAACAGGGAAAAGCCCAGGCCCACTCCAGTTGCCAGGGGACCCTGCCGGCTCTGCCTCTTGTCGGGGGTGAGCAGGTGCGCCAGGACGGCCCCCAGAGGCCGCAGTGCAGGCGCAGGCTGGTGCGCACCTCCCTCCTCCCTCCTGGTTCCAGCTTTGCTGCTCCTGGCCTGGCCGGAGCCCTGAGCTTGCCTGCTGGACCCTGCCCCAGAGCGCAGGTCTTCAACTTCCCAGGAAGCCTCTTCCCCAGCCACCCCCACCCAGAAGCCACTGTGCTTCCCATCAAACCCTTGAATCCATCCAAGTGAAGCCTCAAGTTAACGCCTGTCAATTTTCTCCCAATTCCAAACTTCCCCGCAGGGCACCGTGCACTCTGACAGCTCCTGGCGATTTGCACCAGAAATCCTCAGAGGCATAGAGGGGAAGGGGCTGCCGCCCCCAGCCTGAAGCCTGCACAGCCCCTCACCGAGGGAGGACCCCCCCAGGAACCAGGCAGCAGCCAGGAAAGCCAAGTGTCCGCCTGCACCCAAAGCAAGGGCGCCCGTGGGAGCCCCAGCTGCCCCACGGGAGCCCGGCCTGCCTCTGGGCCACGGTGCGTGGCTGCGACCACCGGGCCCTGGGCAGCTGCAGTCCTCTGGGCCAGAGGACAAGGTGGCAGGAAAGGAGACAACACAGCCGGGCCAGAAGTTCCCCTGAGTCCCTGGCTCTTGGCCCAGCAGCCCCCTCCCCAGGGCCACGCCTGGCCCAGGCCCCCTGGGGGGGGCCACAGGGGAGGACTCACGGGGTGGGGGGACCTGGCACAGGCAGGTCTGGGCTGTGCCTCCCCAGCCCCTGGCTGGGCTCCCGGGGCGGGGTGGAGAGCCGGCCAGGCCTTTGTCTGCGCTCCCAAAGGCAGAGAGGATGCGGGTGTCTGGTTTTCCCAGCGAGCGAGGCAGGCGGCCCCCACCCAGCCGAGGGTGTGGCGGTCACGGGTGAATCCCTGGGGGAAGCTGCGGGCCAGGGCACACACCCAGCGGGGAGGGCAGGGGGAGCCGGCAGGACGGGCTGCACCTCCACTGCGGGCAGGGCCCCGGGGCCCTCAGTGGGGTGGCTGCTGGCCCTACCACGAGCGGGGCAGGCGGCTGACCCCTGGCCATGCAAACACAGCCCCAGGGCCTCCGGCGCCCACCTGTGGGAGTGAGGGGCCTGCGTGGAGAGGACCAAATGCCGGGAAAGACCACGCGCACTCCTTTGGCACCTTGTGATCAAGACCGGTGCACAGATTCCACACAGACCCGCGCCCACCGCTGGGCAGGAGAGGGATCAGGGTCCCAGCCGGGACAGCCTTGGCGCCCCAACGCGCAGACCCTGTCCCCGGCGGGGCCCAGACGCACCTCCGCCAATGGAGGTCTGGCGCCCCCTCCTCACCCTCCGGAGACCTCGCACCTCCGCAGCAGCTCGGGCTGGCCGCCCCACCTGTGCCCCAGCACCGGGCTCTGGACACCTCTGGACACCTGGGTGGCCCTGGGGGGGCGGCGTAGGGCGGAGGGAGGCCTGTCCCTGGCGCGCGTCCGGGTGCGGCGGGGGAGGGGCGGGAGAGCCCCAGACCAGACCAGCGCAATTTGGGGAGGGGTCTTTCGGACTCCCAGGGACCACCCACAGGCGGCACGGGGCCGAGGCTTCGGCTCCGCAGGTAGCGCGGGCCTCCAGTTCCCCAGCGCCCGGCGACAGCCCCCATCCGCCCCAGCATCGCCGGGGCCGGGGAAGAGCAGTCTCCCGGCGCGCGCGGCGCGGCCCGGCCCGGCCCGATTCCTCCCCAGCAGCCCTGGGAGCCGGCGCTGCTCACCGCCCCCTCCCGCCGGGGCTCGGACGCCCTCCGTGGGTGCCCGGGCCGCCCGTGGCCCCGGCTTCCCCGGCCCCGGCCGAGCGCGCCTACTCACTCCATGTCCCCGCCGAGGTCCGGGTGGGTCCTGGAGGCCGGGCGGGGGCGGGCGCCGGGCGGGTGCGCGGGCGGGGGGCGGCGGCGGGCGCGGCCCGCGGGCTAAGGCCTGACGGCCGGGGCTGCGCGGCGCGGGGGCGGCGGCACCGACTCGGGCATCGCCCCGCGCGCGGCTGTTTATTGTCCGGGCGGCGGCAGGCGCGGGGGGTGGGCTCGGCGCGCGCGTCGCCGCTGCGGTCCCCTCCCCTCCCCTCCCCTCCCCTCCCCGCCTCCCTGCGCCGCGAGGCTGTGCTGCGCCTCCTGCCGGCCGCCTTCGCTTCGGCGCGGCCTCCACCAGCGCGCACCCGCCCCGCAGCGCCTCCATCAGTGCTTACCCTCCACCCCGCAGCGCCTCCGGCCCCGCGCACCGGCCCCGCCCCTCAGCTCCCCCTGCACCGCGCGCCCGCAAGAAGCGACCCGGTCAGAGCACCAGGCGCCAAGGCACCCCGGGACGGTCCGGGCCTCGGGCGCTGGCCTGCGAACAGGCTGTGACCAAAGTCCCGTCCCTGCCTGGGAGCAGCCTGAGCGAGGCCTCTCCTGCGCGCCAGGCGCGGACGGGGTCTTGCGAAGAGGGTGGGGGTTCACCCCGAGGAGCCGCCCCCACATCCGGAGGAGGTCTGGGAGCAGCCACTGGTGCGAGCCCCTGAGCGAAGCGCAGCCAGGTGGAGGGTCCCCGCAGGTGCAGGGCCGGGAGGCGGGCTGAGTTGGGGGCCGGGGCCCGGGGATTGGAGCCCGGGCTTCGCGGCAGAACCTGGGCTGCTCCCGGGGAGCTCCCGCTGCTGCGGGCCTGAGCAAGGGGGTGGAGGGCGCGGGGTCCCCTCTTCCCAGGCTCTACTGAGCACGCTGGGGACTGGGGTGGCAGAGAGATAACATTTAAGATTCACTAATTTGAAAGGCAAAGAGAGAGATCAATCTTCCATCTTGGTTCACTCCCCAAATGCCCACCACAGCCAGGGCTGGGCCAGGCTGAAGGCAGGAGCCGGGAGCTCCATCCGGGTCTCCCACGTGCCTGCAGAGGCCAAGCACTTGGGCCATCACCTGGTTTCTTCCCAAGGGTGTTAGCTGGAAGCTGGACCGGAAGTGGAGCAGCCAGGACTTGAACCCGTTCACATAAGGGGTGCCAGTGCTGCAGGTGGTGGCTTTACCTGCTCTGCCACAGCGCTGACCCCTCTTAATAAGAAATTTGCCAAATTAGAGAGGTCAGTGTGGTGTCCTGGGGCTCTAGTCCCTAACCCCGGACCCCAGGCTGGGTTCAGGTCCAACCCCAGGGGTCTCAGGGGCCCTGGGTTCAGGTCCCCGTGTCCCTCGGCTGGGCGATGCCCCCTCCTCGGCGAGGGCCGATGGTACACATTGCCAGCAGTGGTGTCCAGGCAGCCTCTGTCCCTGGACTTGGCAATAAAAGCAGACTTACAGAGGCGGGGAGGGGGGGGCGGAGTCGGCCGTGGGTGGCTCCTGATCTGCCGGCTCACTGCCTGCAGCCCAACCAGTGTGGGGTGGAATCCGTAGCAGCAGGGCCAGGCCGTGGGTCCCGTTCCTGAGCTCAGTGGCTCAGGGCTGGGGAGTGATGGTGCCCTTTGTCTAAAAGCAGGAAGAAGTGGGGGAGCACGGGGGGCAAAGCTTTCTCCTGGCCCCAGCCCCAAATGTCCCCTCCCTCAGCAAAAGCCACAGCCCCCCAGGCGGGCCCCTCAGGTGGGCACTGAGGAAGGAGCGACACCACAGGTGCAGCCCTAAGTGGCATCACCTGGCCACAGGGGGGCCGTGGGGGCAGGGCAGGTGGGCATCCTGTGCCCAGGCAGCATCCTCACTGTCCACTTGCTCACCCACAGTGCCCTGAAGCACCTCACACCGCCCTGCGCCCTTGCTGGCCCCCTCCATGGACCCCGGAACCCTTGGCTCCCATGAGGTCCTCCCACCCAGGCTTCTGCCCACTACCCCAGTCCTGCCCAGCCCACCTTGCGCACCTGGCCAGCACCCGGACGTCCTCTGGACTCCTTAGACTCTGGCGAGGGGGCAAGGGGGACCCCTCTGAGCCCTGGGCTTCCCTGCCTGTGGGGGGGCCTCAGGGACCCCCACCCCACCCGCCACAGCCTCCCTGGTCTCTCGGTCTCCTCTCCCTTTCGCCAGATTCCGCCCTTGCTCCTTCACCCTCCATGGCTCCCTGGTGCCCTTGGCCTGAATCTCAAGGCTGAGCAGAGCCAGGCAGCCTGTCTGCCCCTCACCCACCCTGCCCACACCCACACAGTCCGCCGGTGCCCAGTGTCCGCCCGGAGCCCCAGCCCTGTGCCGTCCCCTTTGCTGGCTCAGGGCTGTCTGCCTGGGACCCCTGACAGGTGGCTCCGTCTGTGTGTGAAGCCTTTCCTTCCCGGTGCTCCTGTGAATCCCACACTGGCAGGGGCTTCCTGTCTTCCCTGGGCACAGGCCGCTGCTGGGACAGTCAGATGCTCTGTCGTCTCCCCCCCCCCCCCCGCAGTGCCAGAGAGTGGTGAGTGTGCCCACTGCACAGCAAAGGCAGGTGGGGGCCTCAAGAGGGCGCCCAGGTGAGCGTGCCCAGTGCACAGCCCGGCAGGTGAAAGCCCTCAGACAGTGCCCAGGGCCTCTGTGCCCCCAGTGCCCAATGCACCTGCTGTCTTGTCGCCAGTCCCAAGAGCTCCTAGGGACAGAGTGAGGCCCGGAGAGCTGTGGGAGCAGCTCCAGGGACCCAACTGTAGCCAAGCCCCACTTCCCCTCTGCTGGCCCTGGGTGGCCCCCCTGGGAGGGCTGCAAGGCAGGAGGCACTCAGCTCCCCCTTGGGCCCTCGGTCCAGCAGCTCCGGGTTCCCGGCCATCTGTTTGCAGCTGCAGGCACAGCCCACTGGTCTTTGGGTCAGGCGAGGCCGTTGCTTGTTTCGCAACTGTGCAGCAAAGGGCAGGAAGCACCTGGCCCGCGGCCCCTGACTTCGGCCGCGTCCCCACCAGCGACCCAGGGACAGACAGCAAAGTGCGCGGCTGCAGCTCCCACATTGGGGGCATCTGGGTCTCTGTCTCGTGCTGCAAGTCCAGGGGCCGCTGGGGAGGGAGGGGACTGGGCCAGGCCAGGGGGCCCCACGCTCTCTAGGGTCCCTGGGGATGTAGCTGTGGCCACGCGAACAGGGAGCTGTGAGCAGGCTCTGAGCGCTGGCTGGGGTGCCCAGGCCCTTTGTGCTCGGGAGCTGCCCCTTGGGGTTGGCTGCCCCAGAGCTGGGAATGAGGGCGGTGGGCTTCCCACAGCTAGGGGAGTGCAGGAGCCGGGCTGCCGCCGCTCAGCTGGAACCAAGCTCTGCGCCCGCCCGGGGCTGTGATGCGAGGGACAGGAAGCAGGTAGCCACACAGTCACGGCTGCAATGAGAGAGGCCCCGTGTCCCGGCTCTGAGTGGCAGCCCTGGAGCCCCGCCCCAGGCTCTCACCCCAGCAATTGCGCGAGACCCTCACCAAGACGCAGCCACCGTTTGCCAGAGCCACCCCCTGGGTGCTGGGCCCTCCACCCGCAGGCTGGTTCCCCCTTTCCCGGCACTGGGTTCTAGGGAGGCCACGGCCCAGAGGACTCTCCAGCTCACCACAGCCATGGGGCCAGGGATGGTGCTCTGGGGGCCCCCACTGCTGATGGTGCTGACGCTGCTCACAAGGCCCCCCAGTGAGGCCCCCGGGGACCCCCACCCTAGCCCCACCCTGAAGCCCTGGGGAACCTTGGCACCCTGGGGGCCCAGCCACGAGGGAGGGCCCAGCTGCTCAGGCCCAGGTTCCTGGGTCCCAGGCCCCTCCCAGCACTGGTGGGGCTGCCCCAAGCCCCTCTGTCTCTGCCTTTATCCCCCTGCGCCACATCCCTGGCCCCCATCCACTGCCACAGTCACCCCCATGGGCCCTTCCCTGCCCCCACAGGCTCCTGGGGGGCCCGGGTCGTGGGGGGCCGCGAGGTGACCCCGCACTCCCGGCCCTTCATGGCTGCGGTGAGCTTCGAGGGCCAGCAGCACTGCGGGGGATTCCTGCTACGAGCCGGCTGGGTGGTCTCGGCGGCCCACTGCTTCCATGGCAGGTGAGCAGTGTCTCCCAGGCACCTGGGAGGGGGCATCTGAGCCGGGCTGGACAAGCTGGGCAAGGAGAAGTCAGGAATTGGGGGGGGGGGGGGTGTACGAGCCGGAGGTGGCTCAGCTGAGGTCCCAGTGGGAGGCTCTGCGTCGGGATCCAGGTTCACGTAGCAGCCGGGGACCTGACCCCGAGCCCTGGACAGACCCCCTGGGCTGACTCCCAGCGCCCTGGTCACCGGGTTGGGCTACAGCCGCATCGCTCGTCCGCCCACAGAGACCCTCGCTCGGGCCTGGTGGTTCTGGGGGCCCACGCCCTGCATACCCCGGAGCCCACCCAGCAGGTGCTCGGCATTGCAGCCGCCTTTGGGCACCCGGACTACCGGCCCTCCACGCACGCCAACGACATTTGCCTGCTGCGGGTGAGCGCGGGGCGACTTCCGCTTTTCAACGTGGTGGTGGGGCGCTCAGGCGCTGGCCCCGCGTGGAGCACCCTGGGTGGGCAGCAGCTCCCCCGTGAATCAGGCTCGCCCCTGCCCGCGTGCGTGCGTCCGTGGGGGGCCCCACCCCCTCCTGCTCAGGGCATCACGCCCGCACCCGAGCCCGCTTCCGGGACCTACTTCCCAAACCCGCCGCCAGGACAGCACCCGCAGAGCAGCACCCAGTACGCAATGCGCAGCGCGCAGCGCGCGGGGGACAAGGTCCTGCTGCTAGGGCTCGTCGGGTGCGTTGTGGGGAGACTGAGGGGTGGTACCCAAGACCCCCGAGTGAGCCCAGAACCAGGCCCAAGCCATTCTCCCCGCGGCCCAGGGCTGAGTGCCCACCGTGTCTCAGCAGCAGAGACGCGCGGGGCGGCAGCCTGGGAGACCAGTGGGTGTCTGGGAAAGGCCGGAGGGGGTGGAGCGGGGCTTCGGGCAGCGGCACGGCGTGGGCGGCGGCAGGGCGTGGGGGGGCAGCCATGGGAGGGCTGGGAGCAGGGAGGAGGTAGGGGTTTGGGAGAGCCCCCAGGCCTGATGGGCAGGGGGGCGTAGGGCTCGTGGGGGGCAGGGGCTCGCCCCAACCCCCTGCTCTCGCTGCAGCTGAACCGCTCTGCCGTCCTGGGCCCGGCCGTGGGGCTGCTGCGGCTGCCGCGCACGGGCGCCAAGCCCCCAGCGGCCGGGGTGCGGTGCCGGGTGGCCGGCTGGGGCTCCATATCCAGTTTCGAGGAGTCGCCGCCGGGGCTGATGGAGGCCGAGGTGCGCGTGCTGGGCCTTGACGCCTGCAACAGCTCCTGGAAGGGTCAGCTCAGCCCCAACATGCTTTGCACCCGCAGCGGAGACCGCCGGAGGCGTGGCTTCTGCACGGTGAGATGCCCTTGGCACCACAGCCGGCCGGAGCCAGCCGGAACCGGCCAGGCCTAGGGGGTGGGGGTTGAGTCCCGCGGTGTTTGACCCGAGGAGAAGCTGGGGCGCGGGAGGGCGGAGTAGGGGGAGGGGCCCAGGGGTGCCAGGCCAGGCTCAGCTGTGCAGGTCACTCACTGCAGAACCTGCCCCAGACTTGTGTGTGGCGCAGGCTGAGTCCAGGAGGGGGCAGCAGAGCCCCCCCCTCTGGAGGAGGCTGGTCCACCCGCGCCTGGAGCCTGTTACAGGCAGCCCCACGGTGAGGGGGCTGGGAGGAAGGAGGCCTGGGAGGCTCAGAGCTGGAACTCCAGGCCCAGTACAGACTCCACTTCCTGGGTGTGCGGCCGTGGACAGCCACCCTGTTTCTGTTCTAGAAAACTCTTAGTAGAGAGACAGACACAGAGAGCCCCTGTCCTCTTAGTCACTCCTCAAATGCCCACATCAGCCGGGACTGGGTCCAGCCGGAGCCGGGAGCTGGGACCTCCGTCCAGGTCCCTGACGTGCATGCGGGGGCCGGCACTTGAGCCATCACGGCTGCCCCCTGCGGTGCGTCAGCAGGGAGCTGGGGCCAGGAGAGGGGCCGATTTGGGCGTCTCAGCCCCAGGTCAGTGCCTTCTCCCTTGGCCTCGCTGTGTCCACTTGTGCAGCTGCCCGGCTACTTCACAGGAGGGGGATGGAGGGGTGGTGGGGAGGAGGGGCGGTGGGGCCCAGCGTGCAGGAGGCCTCCCACCAGGAGCCAGGGCTGGAAGGGGCCTTGCGAGGTGTGGAGGCACACAGAGGCAGCCCTGGCCAGTGGTGCAGGCTGTGCCCTGCAGAAAGCCCCGTAGACTTCACGATGCTCGTGGAAAAATGGAGAAAAAAACACAACATATGTTGCCACAGGCCCAGGCCTTATTCCTCTACTCCTAGAGCCTTTTGAAGATGCCTCCATTAGCATAAGTGGAGGGGGTGCAGTAGCAGGTCCCCAGAGAGGGCAGGGCTGGCCTGGGAGGCCGGGGCCCTGAGTGACTGTAGCTTTTGGGAGGGGCTGGCGCTGTGGCACAGCTGGCGGAACCACAGCTTACAGAGCATCCGCGCTGCACGCCGGTCCCAGTCCCAGCTGCTCCAATTCCCACTTGGGAGGCAGCAGGTGATGGCCGAGCGCTTGGGCCCCTGCACCCACGGGGGAGATCAGGGGAGCTCCTGTCCGTCTGGGAAGTGAGCCAGCAGGTGACCTTGGAATGAGGGAAGGCCGGCGCCGTGGCTCAACAGGCTAATCCTCCACCTTGTGGCGCCGGCACACCGGGTTCTAGTCCCAGTTAGGGCACCGGATTCTGTCCCGGTTGCCCCTCTTCCAGGCCAGCTCTCTGCTGTGGCCTGGGAAGGCAGTGGAGGATGGCCCAAGTGCTTGGGCCCTGCACCCGCATAGGAGACCAGGAGAAGCAGCTGGCTCCTGGCTTCGGATCAGCACGATGCGCCAGCCGCAGCAGCCATTGGAGGGTGAACCAACGGCAAAAAGGAAGACCTTTCTCTCTGTCTCTCTCTCTCTCACTATCCACTCTGCCTGTCAAAAAAAAAAAAAAAAAAGGAATGAGGGAAAATGAGGGAAGCCACGTGGGAGCTCCCTAGGGGCCGAGGTCTGCAGGCCTCTAACTCCTCCTTTCCCTCCGCCCTAGGGGGACTCCGGGGGACCCCTGGTATGCCGGAGCCGGGCCCACGGCCTGGTCTCTTTCTCAGGCCTCTGGTGTGGGGACCCCAAGACCCCAGACGTGTACACGCAGGTGTCAGCCTTCGTGGCCTGGATCTGGGAGGTGGTTCAGCAGCCCAGCCCTGCACCCCGGCCCCCTGGGCACCTAGGAGGACCTGCCAAAGCCATGCCTCCACAGGTGCGACAGTGGACCTGGTCAGCCGGTGGGTGGGAGGCCAGGGCATAGAATGAAGCAGTGACCGACAGCTCAGCTGCCCCCACCCCTCGGTCCAGACTCCATCCTCCTCCCCCGCCCCAATGTTGGTGAACCAACGGCACTGCCATCCACATGGGGAAACTGAGGTGGGGGCAGCGGGGGTCTCCCTGGCCCGCTGTGGGGGGCGGGGACTGGCCTTGGCCCTCACCTCTTAAGTCTGCTCAGAGCGGCTCGGGGCACCCAGCGGTAGGTAGCACATTGCTATTACTGTCACTTATTAATCGTATTGTTATCGGCGCACCCCTAACCCTTCAAGGCCAAGTCTCCGTTTCTGGACCCCAAGCCACCCAGCGTCTTGGGGACTCCCTGAGCCATGCTGCCGCCCACCCCACCCGCAATGGCGTCTCCTTCCCTCCCCGCCTCACCCAGGGTCTCTGCCTCTCCAGAGACCCTGCCCTGGCCGGTCCGCCCAAGAGAGGCAGTAAAGGGCGCTCCGGGAGCCCCCGCCGTGGTTTTCTGGTCTTTATTGCCTCGGCAGGGCAGGGCTCCGAGGGTCGGGGGCGGCTGCGGGGGGGCGCGGGCGCTCCAGGGTAAGCATTTCTGGGGTGCGGAGGGTGACGCAGCCTTCCCGCGCCCCAGACTCGGGGCACCGGGTCCCTTCCCCGCGGGGTTCCCCGCCCCCTCCATCGGGCCTGAGCCTGTGGCCCCCCACGCAGGCTGCGGATGCTGAGCGGCGCCTGGGCGCGACCCAGGGGCTGGGAGCAGCGGCGGGGGGCGCGGGGCCCTGTGCGCTGTGCAGCAAGCCCGGGGACCACGCACGTCCGCCACGTCCTGCTGTCCGCACCCGCGCCCTGGCCCCGCCCGCTGCACACCCGCGCTGAGTCCGAGGCTGCGCGGGGCGGCTGTGTGGCCCGGTCCAGGCCGCCCGCGCCCGCCCCCAGGCGGTCCAGAGGAAAGGGGAGGCCGCCAGAGCCTCCATCCCGTCCTGTTCTCGTCCCCACGTCCTGGGTTAGACCCCTCCTCGCCTCGTGTTCCGGACCCCAGGTCCCCGCGGGTGCCCGTGCGGGCGGGCGGGGCGGCGACCACGAAGAGATTCATCCCCAGAGGGGCGGGACCGGCGTCTCCCGGGCCCGTGCTCCGCGCGCCAGGCCTCGTCCCCGCCATCCTTCCGCGACGGCGGGACCTCCAGGGTCCCCATGCCCGGAACACAGACTCCGCGAGGCAGCGAGTCGGGCTCACACCGCGTTCTCCTCCGGCTCTGGCTCTGGCTCCGGCTCCGGCTCCCGCTCCTCCTCGGACTCGGTGCCCGGAGGCTCGCGTGCGGGTCCTGGGGGTCCTACGGGTCCTGCGGGTCCTACGGGTCCTGCGGGTCCTACGGGTCCTGCGGAGCGACGGCACGTGAGCGCGGGCCGCGCGGCTGCAGAGCCCCCGGAGCTGGGCCTGGCCCGCGCGCCCGCACCTGTGCAGCTGCCCGGGTGGCGCACGCCGATGGAGCGGCCCAGAAAGCAGGTGGCCTGGCGCAGGTGGCACGAGGACACGTAGGTGACGTTGTCGTTGCCACACAGCTCCTGGCCGGGGCTGGAGGGCGCGGGGCAGGGCGCCGCCCGGCAAACCACGCAGTGCGCGCTGCCCGTCTGGTCCACCACGCAGGACTGCGGCCGCGGGCACACCACGTGCGCGCAGGACTCTGCAGGCAGCGCGCGGGCTGGTCAGGGCGGAGCGGTGCACCCCGCCGGGTTTCATCCGCACCCTCCTGACACGGCCCACAAGCTCCGCCCCCACACCCCAGGGCTATCTACCTCCCAAACGTCCCGCCCCGCACGGCCCAGAAGCCCCGCCCCTGCACCCCAGGGCAACCCCCCCTAACGCTCCGCCCTGCACGGTCCACAAGCCCCGCCCCGCACTCCAGGGGCATCCTCTTCCAAGCACCCCGCCTTGCACTCCAGGGCCATCCCCTCCCAAGCGCCCCGCCCCCGCACGGCCCACAAACCCCGCCCCTGCACAATCCCTAACACTCTCAAACTCTCGCCCCTGGGGAGCCCCAGATCTCCCAGATCCAGGGCCTCCTCTTCCTCGTTCCTGACCTCTCTTGAGTCCGATCCAGTGACAGAATACAGATGCGCTGGACTGAACCCCGCGCCCCGCCCACGCCCCGCCCTCTGCAGTCCCCTCCCTACGTCCTGAGGCCACGCCCCAGCCACGCCCCCACATCCTGCTGCAGCGGCCCCTGTACCCGACACGCAGGTCCTTGGCTCCGCCCCCGCCCCGCCCCCACGTCCTGTGGCTGCGGCCCCCGTACATGGCGCGCAGGTCCTTGGCTCCGCCCCAGCCCCGCCCCGCCCCGCCCCCACGTACTGCGGCAGCGGCCCCGGTACATGACGCGCAGGTCCGGGTGGCCGCGGCAGCGCGCGGCGCGCAGCTCGCACTCGTCGCGGTAGGTGGCGCCGTCCGAGCCGCAGACCTGCAGGCGTGCCGGGAGCCCCGCGCAGTCGGGCGCGCACTCGCAGCGCGGGCGGCCCCCCAGCATGCGGCACGCCTTGCCCGGGCCGCATTCCACGCCGTCGCACGAGTCTGCGGAGACAGGAGGCCGGGCGCGGCCAGGTTCGCGGGGCGCGGAGCCCCCGCAGCCCACCGCAGCGAGGCCGGGGAGCCCGCGCCCGTACCGCGCCGACCCGGGCTCCCCTGCTCGCGCCCGTTTCACCGACGGGGAAGCCGAGGCCGCGCAGCGGGGGCCCAATGTGAGGAGCGGGGCAGGAGCGGGACACGCGCCCGGAGGGCACGCGGGCCGCCCCAGCGCGCTTCCCACTGCAGCCGAGCGGAACGGAGCCACCTGCGGCGGGGTCTGCGGGGTCCACCCGGCGGGGGTCCATCGCCCCAGCCAAGCCGCGGCCTCTGCGGGTGCTGCCTGCCGGACCGTGGCCAGCCGGCCAGCCCCAGGCCTCCCCGCCGCAGGGCTGAGCGTCCTCCAGACGGCGCCTGGACAGCTGCTGAGTTCCCGGCACAGACCCACGAATCTGGGCCTGGGCCCTGGTGAGGGGCAGCAGGGTTGACCCACGAGAAAAGCCAACTCCCAGGGTGCCTCCACCAGGTGCGGCAGGTGCAGAGAGGCCAGCGTCCGCCCCGCCGGCTCCCGTGGGGCCCCGGGACGGGCGCTCACCTTTGCAGGGGAGGCAGTGGACCAGCCCCAGGAAGCCCAGGAGGCTGATCTTGTTCCCGGGGTGGGTGAGGTTGGACCAGGCGGTGTCGATGCTGCCCGAGGCACAGCAGTCCGCCTGGCTCACGTCGGTCCTCAGCACCAGGCTGCACGTGTCCTCCCCACCCTGCTGGAGCCAGCACACACCTCCTGCAGGCGGGTCGGCCGTGGCTGCGGGGACGTGCTCGGTGGGTGACTGCGCAGGTATCCCCCTCCCCACATCCCTTCTCTCAGCCCTCCCCGCCCCGCCATCCCAGGAGGCCTGGGGCTGGCACCCTGCCCAGCACGGAGAGCGCCAGGCGCTGGGCGAGCCAGGGTCAGCGGGCCGGGGCTGCGTCTCCCGCCTCTGCCCTCTGTCTAGACAGCGCCCGGGGGCACGCGGAGCCCCTCCCGGCAGCCCCCCCTCGCCTGGCCCGCCTCTTACTCACTGCAACTTGGGAACATTCCCCTAGCATGAGCTCACTGTCTCCCCGGGGACGCGGCCTTCGGGGAGGGGGCGCGGCCGGCCCTCAGCTTCCTCACCGTGCGCGGGGGCGGGGACAGCCGCAGCCCCCACGACCCCACGGGCCTGTCTGCAACCCGGCGCCCATCCTGTGCAAGGGGAAACTGAGGCCGGGGGTGGGGTGTCGCCGGCCCTGAGTCCGCGGGCGCTCAGGTCAGTGCCCAGCCCCCGGCCCCTGCGTGGCTGCCTGCCCCTCCTCCCCCCATCGGGGCATCAGGACCGGCCTGGGACCGCCCAGGCTTTCGCCCCGGCTCTGCCACCTCTGGGCTCTGCTAGCGTTTCCCCATCTGGGACACGTGGATGAGGAGCCCGCCCACAACACGGGGCTGTCGTGTGGGCTCAGTCGTGGTCATAGCCCCCGCTGACCCCCCCTGACCCTGCTTCAGCCCCAAGCCTTCCAGGGCTCAGCACCCCCCAGCCCGGCAGCCCCACGTGGGTGGCCCGCCCCCACACGCCAGCTGCTTCCGGCAGCCCCACTCACCGGGCGCGGGGTCCCCCGAGCCCACGAAGCCCGCAGCCCAGGCCAGGGCACCCCAGGACAGCGGCCACAGTGGCCCCGGCGCCCCGGGACGCATGGCGGAGCCGAGACGGTCGCGGGCGGTGGGGAGGGCGGCGGCACCGACTTCCCAGAGCGCTGGGGGCCGGCGCTGCCTATAAAGGACCCGCTGGCCGGGCCGGGGCGGGGCTGGGTGGGGCGGGGCCCGCGAGTGGCGGGCGTGAGGCTGTGTCCGCGGGGGTGGCAGCCCTGGGGGGCCGGGGTCAGGGGGCCCCTGAGGTGTCCCTGTGGCTGTAGGCTCAGGGGTCTGACGGCCACTCTGAGGGGCAGCCATGGCCGCTGGTGGGGCCCACAGGTGCCCTGGGTCCCGCTGAGTCCCCACAGCTGGTGCGGCTGCTGCCCTGCTAAAGGCTGGAGCTGGTGCACGGCTGGGGGCGAGCAAGAGGTTGGGGGGCTTGGCTGTTCTGCCCGGCCCCCTCCCCTCCCCCCAGCCCAGACCCTGCAAGCCGGCAGAGGTGCTTCCCAGGGCTGCAGGGCCTGCGGGGTCTAGGGCTGGTGGGGCGCCTTCCCGTTTTGGGCTGAGCTCTGGCTTCCAAGGAGGAGTTGGACAGGTGGGTGTGGGGGTGCTGGGTGCCATGGCAACCAAGGCAGACCCTGGCCGCCCTCACTCAGCTCAGGGCTTGCAGGGGCGACTGAGAGCCGAGCACCAACAAATGAACCTGGAGCAAGGAGATGAACCTGAAGCAAGGAGCGCAGGGGATGGGGCCACCTCTGTTCCCACGGGAGTGCAGGCTGAGGCTGCCCACAGCCAGGACGGCCGAGGCCGCGCCACACCCCTTCCTGGCCAGCGCAGGACAGCGGCCATCTCGGCCTGGCCTTGGCCCCCGGCAGTCCCCGGGGAGTCTGTCCAGTTCGGGATTGGGCAGGGTGTCCCCACTGTGGGTGTCCGGAGCTGGATGGTGACCTTGGCCAAGGCTTGACCCTGCTGTGACCGTGCTGCCGTGTCCTGGGCTGTGCAGATGAAAGGGTCATTGTCTGGCTGGCGTGGGTTCGGGGCCTCTGCAGGGAACCCGAGGTCCCAGGCCGGTGGCCTGCCGGGCCCGAGGCCATGGGCTGGGCCACCCAGAGGCAGCTGTGTCCCCTGGCCTGGCCCTCCCCGCCCAGCCCCATGTCCTCCCTGGGGCCTCTGCTCCTTTGCCCGGGCCCTGTCAGGTGGACATGGAGTGACGACTCACGTCGGTGCATGCTGGATGAGCCCCCGGCCGTCCAGAGCCCGCCAAGGGAGACAGACAGGGTCACAGGGCAGGGGGCTGAGGGCTGGAGCTGAACCCTGAAAACTGGAGGCCTGTCCCTCGGCGTCCAGTGAGAGGGGGCGTTGAGGCCGTCTTGGCCACTGCTGCTGGCTCTGAAGATGGAGAAAGGGGCCCCGTGCCAAGGAATGTGGGTGGCCCCTGGAAGCCGAAACAGCACAGAGTGAACTGTCCCGGGGAGCGCGGCTTCGCCAGCACAGCCCACAGCTGAGGGCCGGGCCCCGGGACCTTTGCTTTCCTATCTGTAAAACGGGCACAGATTCCGGCCTCCGAGTGCGAGGGCTGACGGGCGGAGGGGCAGGGTGGGCCTCCCTGCTGCTCACCGGTGCCGAGGAGGCAGCTTCCCCCCCAGCGCTGGCACTGGGTCGGCCCGGAAAGGATTACCAGGCCCTGTTCTGATGGAACCCTGAGGCCGGCCCCCTCTGGTCCTGGGGGGCTGTCGCCTCCTGTGTTCCAGCCCCCGGAGCCCCCGCAGTGGGCACACGCCCAGCCATGGCCAATCAGCGAGCAGCCTCTGGGACTCTTCCCGGGCACCTGGAGCGGCAGGTGGCCGTGGCCGTGGCCGCCGCCCAGCAAGACACAAGGCCAAGAGAGGTGGATGCGGGCCATGCCCGACCCCCCCCCCCGCCCCAGCAAGACGGTTTACAATGTATTTCTGTGCCTGCAGCCCCAACACCAGCTCCCCAGAAGGCCCCTCCCACCTCCCCCAGAGGGGAGGCCGAGGCTGCAGGCACCGTCAACCTCTGCCCCAGCTTGCAGGTCGTGGCCCCGGCCCAGGTCTCGGGGACCCCCTGGGCCCAGGGCAGCAAGGCCTGGTAGATTCTGCGAGTGCGTGGTGCTCAAAAGCCTGGGCCAGGTGATGGTTGGTGTGGCAGGTGTCCCCACCCCAGCCCCTGCCCCACCGTGGCTCCCAGGACCTGAGGACAGAGTCCGGGCCGTTTCACGTCCCTACCACAGCCATCCCTCCCCACGGTGCCCCCTACATCCCGGGACCCCGGAAGCCACCTTCATTCCCCCGCTGAGCCCCACGGTGAATTCGGATTGACCAAAGTCATTCCTTTTGCCCGCCACTGCCTTGGACCCAGCCATGTGACCCCACCCCAGCCAGTGGCACCTGGGGAAGCTGCAGGTGCCCAGGCTGGGCCACCACGGCCCCCAGAGCGTGCAGCACCAGCCCTGCCACCCGATGCCCTGGTCTCCGGGGCTAAAATCGGTTCTCAGCACCGTGGGCATCAGACGGCTGGGCCATCGTTTGCCTGGACGCCCGACTCTCACGGCTTCCTCCCCTTCTCTGCCTGTTGCCCACTTCCAGGTGTTCTGGAGACGGCAGTGGGGGAAGGGGAGGGCCCAGGGGACAGTTCCAGCAGGGCTACCTGGAGGCCCGGGTCCCTGGGCATCCGGCTCCATAGCTGTGGACAGAGGGAGCTCCCCTGGGTGTGCTGGGCGACCCCCTAGGGACAGACACAGCAAGATGGCAGCTGGGCAGCTGGGTCAAGGCCGCCTGGGGTCTTGCTCTGCAACTTCCCGGCTGGTTGCAAACTGTAGGATGAAGTCAGCAGAGCACAAGGCTCCTCCCAGTTCCAGCTCCTGCGGAGGCAGACCCTGGGAGGCAGCAGTGGGGGCCCAGGCACTGGGGCCTCTGCCACCCATGGGGGAGGCCGGGCTGGAGCTCCTGGCTCCTGGCTGCAGCCCCACCCGGGGAGTGAACCGGCAGACGGAAGTTCTCTCTGTCTCTCCGCCTTGCAAATAAAGAAAAACAAAAAAATCTAAAGGGGCGTGGAGGAATCTGTCCGGGCAGTGCCCGGTCCCTGACGCCGACACACAAGAGTGAGTCCGGGGCCTTTATCCACAGCCATGAGCTGCAGAGCATAAAGCAATAAGGGGTTCACTTGGGAACCCCACGCCACAGATATAAGAAGACTGAAAAATAAGCAAAAGATACAAACCAAAAAGTATCCGTAACAAAGTAAGAAACTCATACAGAAGACAGATCAAATACACAGGGCAACAAACCAAGAACAGTGGAGAGCAGCCTGGGCCGCAGGAGCGGCCGGGGCCTGGTGCAGGGGGTTCAGGGGTTAACCTGCCGGGAGGGTTGCACACCAGCTCCGACCTAGCCCCCAGCTGATCTGCTGCACCTGGGGCGCAGGCTCCACCCAGCGGAGGCAGCAGTGAGAGCCAAGGGCTTGGGCCCCTGCACCCAGTGGGAGACCCGGGACACTCCTGGCTTTGGCCTGGCCCAACCCTGACAGCTGTGGACATCTGGGAAGTGAACCAGCAGATGGAAACCCCACCACCACCTCTCGCGTTCTGCCTTTTACATAAATACGTACGCAAATTTTTAATAGAGACGTGCAAGTACACATGTGTCAATAAGATTGAGAAGTGAGCCGCGGCCGCCTTGGGGGCTCTGCCTGTCTCCCTCCCCTGCAAGGTGGGCCCAGAGCCCTCCCCTCACCCTGTCCTGAGGTCCCCCACCCAGGGGACCAGCAGGGCGTCCGAGGGACAGTGGGCCGGTCTGTGACCCCGAACCGCAGAGGACGCCAGGCAGAGCAGCAGCCCTGGTGCAGGCGCCAGGGCGTCCTGGTGGGCGCCGAGGGGCGGGGAGCCCAGGACATCCGTGTCCCTGCACGTGGACGGATGGCCTGAGGCCCCAAGCCCCAGGCCGGCCTAGATGGGGACCGGGCAGGGGTCAGGGTGCGGGCCCCAGCTGTGCTGGGTGCCCCTGGCACCTGTGTCGCTCCAGGATCCGGGGGACACCCCCAGCGGTGGGGCGTCCTGCTGGGGGGCAAGAGGCCGGGAAGGGGATGGGGGCGGCGGGGCGTCCCGAGGGCCCAGCCCCGAGGCCGGCGCGCCCTCTGTCGGCCGCCCGGGCTCGGTCGCCCGCACCCCGAGGCCCGCACTCGCAAGCTCCGCACCGCAAAGCCGCACCATGTGGTCTCTGTAGCCTGACGCCAGCCGGGCCCCGCGCGCGCTCCCACCCAGCCCAGGGTCCCGCACGCGGGTTTCACGCCCCGCATTAAGCCGCGTGGCGCCGGGCCCGAGGGGCTAAGGTTTCCAGGCCGACGGGCGCGGGCCGGAAGGACCCGGGGGTCCCACCCAGTAGGGGTCCGCGGCGGGCACGGCGCCCCCGGCCGGCCCCTGCAGCGCATGGGGGAACCGTGGGGGCCCCGCGGACGGAGCGCAGCCGGGACGCGGCGGGCGGGGAGGACTAGGGCAGACCGCAGTCCCCGCGGCGGCGAGGGGAGAGGCGGAGCTTCGTGGCCGCCAGGCCTGGCCACGCCCCTGGCCGCGGTTGCCGGAGCGACCCGCAGCTCCACCCCCGTCCCACGCAGGCCCCGCCCCGGGCTCCGCCTCCGGGCCTGGCCACGCCCCTACCCGGCGCGCCGCCAGCGGCCGCCCCTAGATTGCCCCTCAGCGGCCACCGTCGCCAGCCGCGCGTGCGCCCGGCGCCTCTTCCGCGCCCGGCTCCGCCCCGCGCCGTGCGTGAGCGTGCGTGCCGTGCGTGAACGGGCGCGGGCGCGTCGGCCGGCGAGGGAGCAGCAAACGGCCGGCGGCGGCGCCGCGCGGGGGGCGGGCGCGGAGGAGGCGGCGGTGGCCATGGCCGAGGCGTCGCCGCAGCCCGGACGGTACTTCTGCCACTGCTGCTCGGTCGAGATCGTGCCGCGCCTGCCGGTGAGGCCCGGGGCGGGGGCGGGCGGCGGGCCTCGGGCGAGGCGGGGGTGGCCGGCGCGCGCTGGCCCCGGCGGGAAACTGAGGCCGGGCCCGGAGGCGGGGCCGGGTGACCCCCGCGGCCCCGGCGACCCCGGGGCGGGCTCCTGACTCCCTCGAACCTGGGCGTGCAGGCGGGGAGACCGAGGCCCCGCGAGCCGCGTGTCGGGGGCCGGGAGGAGGGCGGCTGCGGAGAGCCGGGCCCCGCGGCGTCGCGAGGGCGCCCCGGAGCGCGTGGCCGTGGCGTCCGGCGGCGCCAGGTGCAGGCCCAGGTGCGGCTTCCGCCCTGCAGCCGGGCTGGGCGCGGGGCAAGTGCTGCGGCTGCAGTGCGCACCCCGGGCTGGGGCCGGGCGCGGCCGGCTCGGCCAGGCCGCTGGTCCTCGAGCTGGCCTCGGGGCACCTCGGGGGATGCTCCCGAGCCTGGGGCCGCCGGGCCGCCGGCTGCCGTGAGGAGGCGGGAGCCGGGCTCGCTGGCGCCTGCCTGCGCCTGGGCCGGCTGGAGGGCCGGGCCTGCGGGCGAGGACTTCGGGGCGCCGGCGGCTGGCTGTGTGCCTTCTCCGTGTCGTCTCGCCGTGGCCACCAGGGAAGAGGAACCCACGGGAGAACGCGTCGGGTCCTCTGGCGCACGGGGGAGGAGGATGTGGGCCTGCGGACTCGGGGAGCTGAGAGCCGCCCGCTCCCCTCAGTCTCCTGTGCCTGCCGCTTCCGGTTTCCGGGGCGCCCAGCTCTGGGCCGTCCCCGTCGGTGGCAGGTGGGGGCGGCTGGTGTGAGCCCCCCACCCCGGAAGCCCTAGGGAAGCACGGGATTGTGGTCCTGGGGGCCCACGTGGGTGGGCTGCAAGGCTGGCCTTGGCCTGCCTCCCGGGGCAGCGCAGGGCAGTGCCTGGGCGACTTCCTCGCCCTGTGGCCTTGGCCGGCGAGTGACAGGTGATCGCGAGCAGAGGGAGTGTCCAGCTCCCCTACGGGGGTCCTGGGCTGCCCGTGGGCACGCAGGCTGATCCGGGAGGTCCCTGCCCGCTGTGGCCGTGGACCAGCACTCGGCGCTCTCTGTGGGGTGGGCTCCGTGGACCCGCCCCCCGGCGGTGGTGCAGGGCCCGCTCTGGTGGAGTGCGTGGGGCTGGCGTGTGGGAGCGGCAGCCGTGCAGGCCCACGCTGGTCTTCTGGGTCCCGCTGGCTGAGGTGTGGGAGCTGGGGCATGGGCAGGGCTGGCATCCATGCCGTGGGGGCGGTGTGGGGGCAGGGGGGCTCGGGGCTCAGAGCTGGAAACTGCTGTGCCCTGCCCTGGGTCGGCGGTTGGGCGCGGCAGGGTGCCTGGGCACACGGGGTGCAGAGAGACAGCAGCGCGTCCCCAGGGAGCGCGGGGCCCTGCTGTCAGTGCCACCTGTGTCCCACGGAGCTCTGGGTTCACCCTGCGGGGGCCGTGGCTGCCGTCCGGTCTGCCCCTTGTGGTTTCTGCCATCATGGACCCCGCCCCCTAGGCAGGCAGGTCTGGAGCTGGCCCCAGCAGCAGCTTCCGGGACCGGACCTGGGACAGGCAGGAGGGAAGCCGGAGATGCCTGATCCCCGCCAGGGAGGGGACCCGGCTGGGGCGTCCCTGGGGTGTGATCCTAGTGCGGGCAGCCTGGGTGGCAGAGCCTGCTGAGTGCCCCCGGCTGAGGAGTGAGCGGGCGCCAGGCCGAGTGGGGAGCTGTGCAGGGGCCCTCACCCCCTGGGCGCCCTGCCTTGCCCGGACTGCCGCTGTGGCCCCCGAGAGTGGATGGAGAGCAGCTCAGAGGACAGGGCCCGGGGGGGGGGGGGGTCTCTGCGGAGCTGACCGTGGCACCGAGGCAGTGTGAGAGAAGGGACGCGGGCCCCTTGGTGGGCAGGCACAGAGGGGCCTCTCCCTGTGTGCCGGCCCCGCCCCCGCCCCCAGCCTGGAGCGGGGGCTCGGGTCCTGCCAGGCCTCGACCTCGGGTCTGCGTGGATCCCGGGCAGCTCTGAGCGCTGGGCTGGCTGGCGGGGGACAGAGCCTGGCACTGAGCCTCCTGCCCATGAGGTGGGGGTGTCGAGGTGACTTTTGAACCTGATTCTTTTTTAAAAGCTTTTTTTGAAAGGCAGGGTGATGGGGAGGGAGTAAGTGTCCGCAGTGTCCAGGGCTGGGCCAGTTGAAGACAGGGGCCTGGAATTCCACCCAGGTCCTCCCTGTGGGAGGCGGGGCCCACGCCCCTGTGTGTCAGTGGGGCGCTGGGTGGGAAGTGGCACAGCCGGCACTCCCGCCAGGCTCATACGGGGTGCCGGCGCTGCCCCCCGTGCTCACAGCGCTGGCCCCTGGCCCTGACTTCTGCCAAGGCGACAGCCAGAGGGGTGGTGTGGGGCACAGACGGGCAGCAGCACAGGGCTGTGCCGGGGCCCTCATCTGAGCGTGGATCTGAAGCCAGGGGGCAGGGCGGCCACCTTGTGTGCACCGTGTGTGCACTGGCTCTGCTTACCTGGGAAGGGGGGGGCTGGGGGCCTGAGCACACCCGAGCTGTGTATGGGGAGAGGCTGGGGGCCTCGGCACACCTGAGCTGTGTGTGGGGAGAGGCTGGGGGCCTGGGCACACCTGAGCTGTGTGTGGGAGGAGGCTGGGGGCCTGGGCACACCCCAGCTGTGTGTGGGAGGAGGCTGGGGGCCTGGGCACACCCCAGCTGTGGGCTGCGCCAGGGGTGGACGCAGGTCAGCGAGGGCCAGAACGCCTCTGAGCTGCGTTCCCCGTCCGTGGCGGGGGCCAGCCACCAGCACTGGCTGAGGTGTGGCTGGGACCTGGGCAGCCGTCCAGGTGGACTGAGTCAGAGCAGCGTGGGTGCTGGGTGCCCGCCCCGAGCCCGGGTGGCAGACAGCTCGTGTTCCTGCAGGCCCCGACATCGGAAGCAGGACGACTCGAGTGGGGTGTCCCGTCCTGGTCGCCGCACCTGTGCACGGCACAGCCGGGGTTCCGGGGCCGTGTTCCCATGTCGCACGCTGGGTGCACAGTCGCTAGGTTCAGGGTCTCCAGAGTTACGTAACCGTAACCGCAGTCTAATTCCAGAACATTCTCACCCCAAAAGAAACCTCACACCCATTTGTGGTTGCCTCCCCCAGCCTGGCGCCCACGCATCCACTTCCTGTCTCCCTGGATTCTCTGGGAGCTTCCTGCTGGTGGAGTCGCTCAGGGTGTGGCCTCTGTGCCTGTGTCTCCCTGAGCGAGGGGTCCTTGGGTCCCTGCACGGCGTGGTGAGCTGTGCCCATGGCTGCGTGGGCCGCGCGCCCTGTGTGCCCGCTCACCTGCGAGGGGCACTGGGCCGTCCCGGCGGCCGCGTCTCTCGGGAGACTCGTGGGCTTGGCTGCAGGCGAGACGCGGCTGTGGTCGGCGTTTTCCTGGAGCCAGTAATCGCGGTGCCAGCCCTGTCCTCCTGGGAGCCGCGTCCGTTTGAGTCCTACACGTGCTGCCCATGGGGGCCGCCCTCGCCAGGCCCCTCCTTCCCACAGGTCCGCCCACCATGGCTTCGCGCCCTGTGGCTGGCCGCTCGTCTGGGGATCCAGCCAGCACACAGCTTGCTGTGGGGGGAGCGTCGGGACCACTGCAGTCCGGGGGGTCTGGGCACCGGGGCTCTGCAGTGTTCTGGAAGGGCTGCCCTGGGCGTCGACTGGCCCTGCCGAGCAGCGCCTCTGTCGCCGTGGGGGCATCCGGGAGGGGCCCAGGAGGCAGTCCCCCTCAGTGGCCACTGCTCTCCTGCAGGACTACACCTGCCCAAGATGCGAGTCCGGCTTCATCGAGGAGCTTCCAGAGGACACCAGGTGACCTCGACGGTGGAGGCCGGGGGTGGGCACGCTGGCCGTGCAGGGAAGGGGTCACGCGCACATGGGCTTGCGATGGTGTGCAGCCGAGGAGGGGAGGGGCAGCTGCTCCCGCCTGGTGCAGCCCAGGCCAGGGTGGGGTCCGCACCTGGCAGCAGCGCCCTGGGGCCCTGGCTCACAGGTCCAGAAGTGGGGGCACAGGCAGGGCGTGACCCCCTGGGGGGCCCCCCCCGACGAACACCAGCGCTGACACCTCTGTCTCCCCAGGAACACAGAGAACAGTTCTGCCCCGTCCACAGCCCCCGCCGACCAGAGCCAGAGCCGGCAGCCGTTCGAGGTGGGTCTGGGCCCCTGACCTGGGGGCTGCCCCTGCTGGAGTGGGGGCCCTCCACACGCCCCCTCCTACTGCTGTCCACCCTGCTGGGGCAACAGCAAGGCCAGCGACACCGCTGACACTGACACCAGTCCTGCCTTCGGCCCCCTATGCATCCCCGCATCTCACAACCAACTGCGACGCCTCCCTGGCGTCGCCCCGAGCCCGGGCCAGCAGTGACAGAGCAGCTGGCGAGGGCGTAAGCTTCCACCCTCGGGCTCACTCCACAGGTGGCCTCAGTGGCCGGGGCTGGGCCAGGCCGTAGCTAGGAGCCTGGAACTCCAGCTGGGTCCCCCATGGGGGTGGCGGGGCCCCAAGCACTTGAGCCATCCCTGCTGCCCCCCAGGCTGTCAGCAGGGAGCTGGGTGGGAGTGGAGTCGCTCGTGGGTGCTGGCGTTGCAGGCGGTGGCTTCACCTGCGTGTCCTCACGGTGCTCCGAGTCCCCCTTCCCGGCCACCAGGCCCGGCCTCCGGCCACCGTCCCTCTCCCTCGCCCCGGCTGCCAGGCCCGGCCTCCGGTCAGCGTCCCTCTCCCTCGCCCCGGCTGCCAGGCCCGGCCTCCGGCCACCGTCCCTCTCCCTCGCCCCGGCTGCCAGGCCCGGCCTCCGGTCAGCGTCCCTCTCCCTCGCCCCGGCTGCCAGGCCCGGCCTCCGGTCACCGTCCCTCTCCCTTGCCCCTGGCCGCCAGGCCCGGCCTCCGGTCACCGTCCCTCTCCCTCGCCCCTGGCCGCCAGGCCCGGCCTCCGGTCAGCGTCCCTCTCCCTCGCCCCGGCTGCCAGGCCCGGCCTCCGGTCACCGTCCCTCTCCCTTGCCCCTGGCCGCCAGGCCCGGCCTCCGGTCACCGTCCCTCTCCCTTGCCCCTGGCCGCCAGGCCCGGCCTCCGGTCACCGTCCCTCTCCCTTGCCCCTGGCCGCCAGGCCCGGCCTCCGGCCACCGTCCCTCTCCCTTGCCCCTGGCCGCCAGGCCCGGCCTCCGGCCACCGTCCCTCTCCCTTGCCCCTGGCCGCCAGGCCCGGCCTCCGGTCACCGTCCCTCTCCCTTGCCCCTGGCCGCCAGGCCCGGCCTCCGGTCACCGTCCCTCTCCCTCGCCCCGGCTGCCAGGCCCGGCCTCCGGTCACCGTCCCTCTCCCTCGCCCCGGCTGCCAGGCCCGGCCTCCGGTCACCGTCCCTCTCCCTCGCCCCGGCTGCCAGGCCCGGCCTCCGGTCACCGTCCCTCTCCCTCGCCCCGGCTGCCAGGCCCGGCCTCCGGTCACCGTCCCTCTCCCTCGCCCCGGCTGCCAGGCCCGGCCTCCGGTCACCGTCCCTCTCCCTCGCCCCGGCTGCCAGGCCCGGCCTCCAGTCACCGTCCCTCTCCCTTGCCCCGGCTGCCAGGCCCGGCCTCCGGTCAGCATCCCTCTCCCTCCCCAGAATGTCGACCAGCAGCTGTTCACGCTGCCACAGGGCTACGGGCAGTTTGCTTTCGGCATCTTTGACGACAGCTTTGAGATCCCCACGTTCCCCCCTGGGGCGCAGGCTGATGACGGCAGGGACCCCGAGAGCCGGCGGGAACGAGAGCACCAGTCCCGGCACCGGTATGGCGCCCGGCAGCCCCGCGCCCGGCTCACTGCACGGCGGGCCACCGGCCGGCACGAAGGCGTCCCCACGCTGGAAGGGTGAGGGGGCCTGGGGGTGGACAAGACCCCGCACGGTGAGGTTGGACCGGGAAAGCTGCCCACGAGAGGTGTGGCTGCTTGGTCCCCTCACCAGCCCTCGCAGGCCCGGGGCCCCACCTGGCACTTGGGGGCCCCTGGGTCCTGCAGAGGGGGCCAGGAACCTGCACAGCCTCGCCGGCTCCCTCTGGTGCTCTGCCCCTGCACTGTCCAGCGGCTGTGAGCTGCTAGCCAGAGCTGAGCGCAGTCCGGCCTGTGTGACCAGCCCCTCCGTCTGCCCAGGATCATCCAGCAGCTGGTCAACGGCATCATCACCCCGGCCACCATCCCCAGCCTGGGCCTGGGCCCCTGGTGAGTGTGTGTGTGTATGTGTGTGTGTATAGCCATTCCCAGCCTGGGCCCGGGCCCCTGGTGAGTGTGTGTGTGTGTGTGTGTGTGGAGCCATCCCCAGCCTAGGCCCGGGCCCCTGGTGAGTGTGTGTGTGTGTGTGTGTGTGGAGCCATCCCCAGCCTAGGCCCGGGCCCCTGGTGAGTGTGTGTGTGTGTGTATGTGTGGAGCCATCCCCAGCAGGGGCCCGGGCCCCTGGTGAGTGTGTGTGTGTGTGTGTGTGTGGAGCCATCCCCAGCCTAGGCCCGGGCCCCTGGTGAGTGTGTGTGTGTGTGTGTGTGTGTGGAGCCATGCCCAGCCTGGGCCCGGGCCCCTGGTGAGTGTGTGTGTGTGTGTGTGTGTGGAGCCATCCCCAGCCTGGGCCCGGGCCCCTGGTGAGTGTGTGTGTGTGTGTGTGTGTGTGTGTGGAGCCATCCCCAGCCTGGGCCTGGGCCCCGGTGAGTGTGTGTATGTGTGTGTGTGGAGCCATCCCTAGCCTGGGCCTGGGCCCGGGCCCCTGGTGTGTGTGTGTGTGTGTGGAGCCATCCCCAGCCTGGGCCTGGGCCCCGGTGAGTGTGTGTGTGTGTGTGTGTGTGTGTGTGGAGCCATCCCTAGCCTGGGCCTGGGCCCGGGCCCCTGGTATGTGTGTGTGTATGTGTGTATGTGTGTAGCCATCCCCAGCCTGGGCCTGGGCCCGGGCCCCTGGTGTGTGTGTGTGTGTGTGTGTGTGTGTAGCCATCCCCAGCCTGGGCCTGGGCCCCTGGTGAGTGTGTGTGTGTGTGTGTGTGGAGCCATCCCTAGCCTGGGCCTGGGCTCCTGGTGTGTGTGTGTGTGTGTGTGTATAGCCATCCCCAGCCTGGGCCCGGGCCCCTGGTGAGTGTGTGTGTGTGTGTGTAGCCATCCCCAGCCTGGGCCTGGGCCCCTGGTGAGTGTGTGTGTGTGTGTGTGGAGCCATCCCCAGCCTGGGCCCGGGCCCCTGGTGTGTGTGTGTGTGTGTGGAGCCATCCCCAGCCTGGGCCCGGGCCCCTGGTGAGTGTGTGTGTGTGTGTGTGTGTAGCCATCCCCAGCCTGGGCCTGGGCCCTGGTGAGTGTGTGTGTGTGTGTGTGTGTGTGGAGCCATCCCCAGCCTGGGCCCGGGCCCCTGGTGAGTGTTTGTGTGTGTGTGTGTGTGTGGAGCCATCCCCAGCCTGGGCCCGGGCCCCTGGTGAGGTGTGTGTGTGTGGAGGGGGCATCCCCAGCCTGAGCCCTGGTGAGTATTGGGGGGCCCCTGCCCCTGCAGCCCACTGAACCCGTCCTCTCCGCCCAGGGGTGTCCTGCACTCGAACCCGATGGACTACGCCTGGGGGGCCAATGGCCTGGACGCCATCATCACACAGGTACGGGCAGGCCGCCGCCTTCGTGTCCTGCCCCAGACCAGCAGAGTTCGGGCGAGGCCTGAGCTGCCAGCGGCCGCTCCCCGCCTCTGTCCAAGCCTCGGCCGCCTCACGGCGTGTCCCCAAGTCCCCGCGCGGGAACTCGGTGCTGGGCACTCAGGCCCGGGAGCCTCCCGGGAGTGTCCTGGTCCCTCGCACAGGGCGGGCAGTGGGTCCGGGGCGGGCGCCCCTGTGGCCCCGCGGTGTCTTGGGCTCCCGGGTGCCGGCCCCGGGACAAACGCAGCCTCGGTGCTTTTGCAGGTCCCGCAGCCTTGCGGCTCAGAGCCCCGCGGGCCGGGCAGACGGCGGCCTTCTCCCCCCCCAGGAGCACGCCCCCGCCCCCGAGGAGCTCCCGGCACTCTCGCCTCTTGTCTTTCAGCTCCTCAATCAGTTTGAAAGCACGGGCCCCCCGCCCGCAGACAAGGAGCGCATCCAGGCCCTGCCCACCGTCCCTGTCACCGCGGAGCACGTAGGTAGGCAGCCGGCTCCGCCCCTGGGGGGGCTCCGCGGGGTCCTGGCTGGTCGAGCGGGTGGCTGCCCCCCCCCCCGCCCGCACAGGGCTCTCACGGCCCTCGCCCCGGCCCCGCTCCCGCCAGGCTCCGGGCTCGAGTGCCCCGTGTGCAAGGACGACTACGCGCTGGGCGAGCGCGTGCGGCAGCTGCCCTGCAACCACCTCTTCCACGACGGCTGCATCGTGCCCTGGCTGGAGCAGGTGAGCGCCGGCCACGCCCCGACCACGCCCCGCCCCGCCCCGCTCGCCCCCGCTAACCCGCCCTCTCCCCCGCGGACAGCACGACAGCTGCCCCGTCTGCCGAAAGAGCCTCACGGGACAGAACACGGCCACGAACCCCCCGGGGCTGGGCGGGGTGAGCTTCTCGTCCTCGTCCTCCTCGTCGTCGTCCAGCTCGCCCAGCAACGAGAACGCCACCAGCAACTCGTGATCCCGGCGCCGGCCGCACCCCGAGCCTCTGGGAGAGCTCCGCCCCTCCCAGCCTCTGCGGCTGCGCGGCTGCAGGTGCCGGCGCCCGCGTCGGTCAGCGCCCGCTGCGCCGCGGGCTGCGTGGGCAGAGCTCGGACGACCCTGCCTGCTCCGGGGCGGGACCGGAGCTAGCCCGGCTCAGCCCTTCAGAGGGGCAGGGACGGCCCGGGCCGTGGGTGCTCCCGGACGGAGGGCACCGGCCGCGCGCCCCTCCAGGGTGTCCCAGACCCCCGTCCCCTTGGTCTCTAACCTCACCCTCTAAATGTTCAACGGCGGGAAGGTTTTTATAATTTTAAATTATTACTGCTTTGAAATAAATGGACGTTTTAGCTCACACGCGGCCGTGCGTGATCTGTGGAAAGACGGGTTCGGCTGTGGCGCCAGGCGAGCACCACCCAGGATGGCCCCGCACTCCTGCGCCAGCGAGCCCTGGAGACCAGCGACGCCCGGGACCAAGTGCTGCGGTGGACGCTTCTAGGGAAGCCGTGTGTGTGTGTGTGTGTGTGTGTAAAGCCTTTTAAAATACACCCCTGGAAACATGCAGGGCCGGCGTCTTCCTTCTGCGCCTGCGCCGGGGATCCACCCTGAGGGAGGCGGGGGCTCGGACGCAGGTCCCGCAGCTGTGAGCGCTGGAGTCGCAGCGAGATGCCCGGACCCCGCCGGGCCGGAGTGAGTGCCACGAGGGCCCCTGCTCTCGGGGAGCCTGCCGCCACCCGGGTGGGGGCCCGGCCCTGGCACGGGCAGTGGGCACGGGCCGCGCGGCGGGCAGCCTCGGGCGAAGATCCCTCCCGCTGCGGTCGCGCCGCTGCCTCTCACCCTGACCCCCGTGAATCCGGCCAGCGTCCAGGTCACTGGGCGGGGCCCAGGCCCTGGCATCCACGAGCATTGCCGTCTTCCCTGAGCGATCCTGGCTTTGCTGTTCTTGGTTTTGCGTTTCAACATTGTTTACTTATCTGGAAGGCAGAGCGGCAGATTCTCCACGTGCTGCCTCGCTCCCCGGAGGCCCACAGGGCCGCCCGACGCCGGACCACGAGCTCCGTGCAGATTTCCCGCTCGGTGGCAGGGGCCGCGGCACAGATGTTCTCAGTTCCAGGGCTCCGCGTGTGCAGTCGTCACCCGCATGTGGACGGCACTGCACCCAGGAGACACGCGTGGGCTGCTGCTTGCCTGTCTGCCCACGGCCCCGCCACGGGCCTCGCAGCCCCTCGCCAGAAACTGCTGTTCTTGTTGGAGAGTGGACGCTTTGGGTTAGGAAGTCTGCAGGGGGACAACTTGAGCACCGAGGGGCTCTGGCCACGTCCAGCTGGCAGGCACCTCACGGCAAAGAGCGTGGAGGCCCTCGGCCTGCAGGGGGCGCCCGCTGCACCACAGCCTCTGTGTCCCCGAGAGTCCGGGCGGCGTCCTGCAGCCCAGGAGGTGCCTGCTGGGTCCTCCCTGGGCTGGCCAGGCCTCAGCACCTGGCACCCAGGAGACCCTGGCTTCATGCACAGAAGAGACGCGTGGCCGGGCCTTTGCTCTCCGACCCAGGGTCTGCCGAACTCTGTCCACCTGCTCCTCCGCCATCTGTCATTGAGCTGCCGCCGTGTCTCGGAGCCTCAGGAGACCAGCACTGGCAGGAAGTGGGTGGACAGGTGGTGCCTGCGCGTCCGGCCACCTCGCCGAGGGGCCCCCCGTCCATCGAGGGCCAGGAACATGGGCCGGCCACGATGGCGCCAGCGGAGTGAGGCGTAGGTGTTGTAGCCGTTCTCCTCGATGCGCTCCTGGAACCTGCAGTCCACGGTGTAGACACGCTGTGGGGAAGGGCGGGGTGTGAGACCAGGGGACCCCGCCTGCCACCCGCCGCCCGCCTGCCGGCACTCACCGACCCGTGGAGGCGGCCCCGGCGATTCATGGCCACGTAGAAGCCGGAGTGTACAGCCTTGATGACCACGATGCCCACACGCACAGAACGGATCTCCACCACACCTGGAGGGGGGGGCTTGGTCAGGCAGGGAGCCTGGCCCCGCCCACACTGTGGTCACCCACTCACTCCTCTCCTCCAGGTCACACTGGCCACGCCCTGGACCCTGACAGATCTGAAGGGCAGGGGGCCTCTCTCCGAGGGTGTCCAGCCTGGGCAACACTTGGCTGGACGCTGGCTGCCGTGGGGGACCAGAAGCAGCGGGAGGACCCCGTCACCAGCAGGTGACGCAGCAGCCCCAGCCTGCTCTGAGCCAGCTTCCTGTCCAGCTCGGAGGGGGCACCACCCACTCCCCATCCTCTCCGTGGCCTCTGCCCACCGGCCGGCTCTCCTGTGCAGGCTCCACCCAGGCCCCTCCTCCCTGGCCACCCCTCTGCTCTGGGAGCCCCTCAGGGACTGGGGTCCCCACACAGCCCACGGAAAGCAAAGACAAGAGCCCCTTGCACCAGCCACCCAACGCTGCCAGCCGGGAGGGGAAACCCAGGCCCAGAGGGACGTGGCCACCGTCCCTGGTCACCTGCCTGCGCCTGGCCTCTCCCCCAGCCCGAGGCCACCGCGCCTGGCCATGCCCTCACAGAGGGACCGGCCCGGCCAGTCCCCTGTCATTGCCTCGGTCGCGTGCAGCCTAATGAGGGCCTTGGGAGCCCCAGATGAAAGCCGCCAGGGAGGCAGGGTGGCTGTCGGCTCTGATGACCGGGACCCGGCCCGACCCGCCCCAGCTCCCGGCCCGACGTCTCTCCCCCCCCCACCCCCCGCAGCCTCAGGTCCCCTGAGCAGCCAGCAGTCCTGCCCACTTCGCAGCCGAGGGAACCGAGGCCGCGGACGGGCAGTGGCGAGGCGCTCCGGGACCCATGCGGGCCGCCGCCCCCGCCGCCGCCGCCCCCGCGCACTCACTGTCCTGGCCGTGGCGCCAGCGGGTGCCCTGCACACGGCCTCGGGGGTCCACGCGCAGGAAGAAGTGGGTGGAGGAGAAGAGGCGCCGCCAGCGCACGTCGCCCTCCAGGTGCGGGTAGCTGCGCGGTCTCCGCGGCGCACTCGGGGTCCCCGCGGCGCCGGGCATCCGCGCCAGCAGCAGCCAGACCAGGCCCAGCCACAGGCGGCGGCGCATGGCCGCGCGCCCCGCTCGCCGCCCGCTCCTGCCTCCCGGCGCTGCGCGGCTTGGCCCTCAGCGGCCGGGGCGGGGCGTCCCGAGGGGGCGGGCCCCTGGGGCCAATAGGGAGCGGGGGGTGGGGCCCGGCACGGCGCGCGGCCCAATCAGGACGCGGCGCTCGGCCCGGGCGCGCGTGTCTGCCTGGCGGGGCGGAGAGCGTGCGTGAGTCACCCGCGACCACCGTGGCCTGGAGGCAGCCGGCGGGGCGTGTGCTGGGGTCCGGGGTGGGTTTGGCCACGCGTGGGGCAGGCGGCTCGTGGGCGGCACGTGGGCGGCAGCCGCCCCGCAGGGTGGCGCCGGGCTCTCAGGCTTACCTGCCCGCGCGAGCCCTGCCTGCGACAGGTGCGCCCCGCAGAGTGGCGGACGCTCGCCTTCCAGCCCTGCCCGCGGCCCGGCGCCGAGCAGCAGCTTGGAAAGGGACCAGGCGGGAGCCCGGGCGCCTCTACGCAGCGAGGGCTCCCCGTCGGCCCCGGGGGACGGAGGCGGGGCAGGGCCGGCCCCATTCACCGGGCATGAGGTCAGCTCCTAGCAGAGCTGCAAGCCCAGGTGACTCGCGCAGAGGGCCAGGTGCGGCCCCGGGTGCCGGTGAGTTTGCTGGAACCGGCTTCCCTGGAACATGAGTGCACAATGCAGTTCGCCCAGGCTGAGTGCATCGGTCCGGTGTGTGCCACCACCGCGTTCCAGAAATTCTCCTCACTCGGAAAGGAAACCCATTCCCAGGAGCGATCCCCCTAGCCCCCGGCGACCCCGTGTCCCCTCCTGTCCCTGTGGATTCCCCTGTCAGTGGAGCCCACGTCTGTGTCAGCGTGGCCCTGGGCCTCACCCCGTTCCTGGCTGTGTACTGCTCCCGGTGTGCGTGGACCCTGCTGCCTGTGCCCACCCTCTGCGGCAGATGCTGTGCTGTGTGTACTTGGGGACCTCGTGACCCCTCTGCGTGCACAGCGGTGTGCAGATCTAGGGGCTCTGAGTCCCCCACCTGCAGGGTTAGCAGCCGGCCTGGTGGTGGTGAGGGCAGGGTGCAGCGCCTGTGCCCCTGACCCCCGAGCCCTCCGCCCTGCCCCCCCACTCCCCACCAGTGAGAAGCCGAAGCCAGGCGGTCGCGCAGCTCTCGGGACACCTGCCCACTGGTGTGTCGGGTGGGTGCCACCTTCCACACACCCCCTCGCACAATAGCTTCTGTGCTGGAAACAGCTGGGGCTCTAGCCAGGAGTTGCACTGTCCCCTCTGCGGCCGGCTCCAGTCTGTGGGAGCTTTGAGATCTACCCCAGCTGGGGACAGCCCGGGTGTACACAATGGCCACGCGGCTGGGGATGTCGGCACCCAGGCCCTTGGTGCAGCCACTGGTGGAAATTCAGGCCGAGGAGGACACAGCGCAGGCCCCTGCGTGGGAGCCTTCAGTGGCTGGAGGAGGCAGGAGGGACCCGGCCGTGGGCCCCTGGCCTCCAGGAACTGGAGGGAGTAACTGTGTGCGGCTTGACGGCACCAGGTTTTGGGAACTGTCCGGCAGACAGCAGAGAAATGCCACGGCTCCTCGTGGCTTCCCTCAGGTCTCACGTCCAGTGGCTCCGTCCGGGTGCAGCTCGTGAGACCGAGTCCCAGGCCCTCCAGTGCTCCCGTGTGCTACAGGGAACTTGACCGCAGCTTCAGGAGCGCAAAGCCAGTGCTGGCCATGGGGTGGCTCGGTGTGAGGCCTGGCACATGGGGGTGGCTGGAGCCGTGGGCACAAAGGGAGGTTCCAGGAGCTGCGGGCAGGGGGCATGGGCCTAACGCTGGCTCTGAAACACGGGTGGGGGTCTTACATGTGGAAGAGAACCCAGGCCCAGGAGGCAACACAGCAAGTTGCATTTGGGCTTCCACCCCCGCTCCTGGCCCTGCCCGATTGAGGGGTTCCAGGGGTGTCCCCGGGAGTGAGCCAGTGCTGAGGTCACAGCCCCTGGGGCATACTGGGGGAGCGGGGCGGGACCCGGAGGACGCTGCCAGCTGCTGGAGACATTCCCGGCCGCTGGCGTCAGCAGCCCCGGCCTGCGTGGGCAGCCGAGTCTGGAATGTGCCGTGGGGGCCCAGGACCCAGCCCTTCCGGAGCGTGGGCCCCGGTCCCGGGTGCCCTCCCGCCCCCAGACCTCTCTGCCAGGCTCCTACATCCCCGGGCGGTGCCTCACACGGGGCCTTGGCACCTGCTGAGGTCTTGGTGGGGGCCCCCGGGGGCATCCCTCCAGCTCTGCCCACTCCTGACAGGGCTCAGCGGGAGGTCAGTGCTGGATGCAGACCCCAGGGGCTGCCCCATCCCATTCCTCACTGTCCGCTCCCCCCCAGGGGGGTTAACATGCTCCTCCTGCTCCTCAGAGCCTAGGGCTTCATGGGTAAACTGAGCCACCCCCTGACGGCCAGGCTGTGCGGCCCCAGGCAGCCTGAGCACCACAGACTGAAGTCGGTGAGCCGCCCCCACCCCGGCACCCTGGCTCAGCCGGCTCCCCCATGGGGGTCTTGGATGCCCAGCCCAGCCCTCTGGGGCATAAGTGGTGGACAGGAGGCATCCTCTCTAACTTTCAGACAAGTACATTTTTTAAAAAAATATTTATTTATTTATTTATTTATTTGAGAGGCGGAGTTACAAAGAGTTGGCGGGGGGGGGGGAGAGGGAGAGAGAGAGGCAGAGAGAGAGAGAGAGAAGGAGATCGATCTCCCAGCTACTGGTTCACTCCCCAAACGGAGGCAGCAGCCAGGGCTGGGCCAGACCAGGGCCAGAGAGGCCTACAGGGGTCAGAGGTCAGAGGGTCAGGCCTCCTGCAGAGCAGGTGGCATCTGACTCAGCTGTGATCACAGCACCTGACACAAGGAGACACCGCCTACAAGGGGGCTAGGAGGAGATTGGTTCACCTGTTCAGCAAAGGCGGGGGGGGGGGGGGGAGGGAGGGAGAGAGAGAGGGAGGGAGGGGGTAGGGGGTAGGACGGGAGAGAGAGAGGGAGGGAGGGAGGGAGGGGGAGTCAGGGAGGGCGGGAGAGAGAGAGGTCTTCCATCTGATGGTTCACTCCCCAAATGGCTGCAACGGCCGGAGCTGAGCCGATCGGAAGTCAGGAGCCAGGGGCTTTTTCCGGGTCTCCCACGCGGGGCCAGGGGCCCAAGGACTTGGGCCATCGTCCACTGCTTTCCCAGGCCATAGCAGAGAGCTGGATCGGAAGTGGAGCAGCCGGGTCTCGAACCGTCGCCCATGTGGGATGCCGGCGCTGCAGAGGCTTAGCCTCCTACGCAACTACTATGCCGGCCCCATAAGTACATCGTTTTTAAAAAAGTAGTTTCCACCCAAAATAAGTGCTTGGACCCACGCGGGCCACGGGCGGAAGCGCTACACTGCAGGGCGCTGCCCTAACCGCTGGATAGTCCCGGGTTCCAAGGGCGGACCGAGACGCGTCCTGGTTGCCACGGTTGCACGGGCTTCTCCTTGGGAACTAGGGTGCGGCCAATCAGTGCGCTCCGCCTGCGCATGCCTTCCTGTCTCCGGGCCGCGCGGCTCCCTGGGAGTTGTGGTCCCGGCGGCGCACTTCCGCCCGGCGCGCCCCTGCGCAGCCGCCGTCGGCAGCGGGACCACAACACCCGGCAGGCGGCGCGCGCGCGCGTGCGCGGGGCGGTGGGGCGGCGGGGCTGGCGGCATGTCGGCGCTGCGCTGGGGCCGCGGCGCGGCGGGGCTCAGGCAGGCGCTGCGCCCCTCGGGCTGCCCCGCGCTCCTGGCCGAGGAAGGTAACGGGGGGATGGGGCGCGTGGCCTGGGGGTGGCGGGACGCCTCTGCAGCCGGGGTCTTGGGCTTCTCTGGGCGCCGAGCCCCTTCGGGGTCCTGCGGCCGTGGGCGCGGGTTTGACTGCGCGTTCCGGACCCCGGCTGGGGTTGGGGCCCTTGGCCTTGAGCCCCGGGTCCTGCCTGGGACCGACGGCCGTGCCCCCCGAGCTAGGGCCGCCGACCCCGCGGTTTCCGTGCGGGACGACCCCCGCCCCCTTCAGCTTGCTTGGCCTCTCCCGCAGGGACCCTCGGGGGCGCCCCGGGCCGCAGCCGGAGTTCGTCGGCCAGCCCCTGTGAGCAGGACCCCCGGAAGGACTGGGGCCGCGCGCAGCTGCTGGAGGGTGAGCCGGCTGGGGGGCCCCTTCCCTGGTTCCCGCGTGGGTTCCCCGCCGCACGGACGGGGAGGTCGGGCAGCGGGTGCAGGCGGGAGCCGGCGGGCCGCCAGCTTCAGCCGCCGCCTCTCCCCTACCTCGCCTCCGGTTTTAAAGCAAAGCCCAGAGCGGATCCTGTTACCCCCCCCCCCCCAAACACCCGGCCCCCTCTTGTCTCCCTCCGCCAGCGCAGACCCCCAGGCCTTTGCCCACCCCCGGCTTCTCCTGCGCCCTGTGCACTGGGGCCGCCCAGGCTCAGCTCCAGTGTCTGGAGGGGGGCGGGGGCGGTCAGGCCTCCACGTTCCCAGGGTCTGTGTTCGGGGAGCCCAGGCCTGAGCAGACGAGCCCTGGCCGGGCAGCGGCGGTGCCCTCTTGGAGAGGCCCCAGTGCTGGTGGGGCGCGCTGGGCGGGAGGCTGGGAGGAGGGGCATGCAGAGCGGGGTCCCCTGATCGCCCCCCACCCTGCCCCGCAGTGCTGGAGGCGCGGGTGCGGCAGCTCCAGGCGGAGAACGTGTCGGAGGTGACGGTGAAGAGGCTGGAGGTGGCCCGGCTCCCGGAACGCGGCGGTGGGGATGGCGGCCCCCGAGACCCCGGCAGGCCGGGCGGGCGCTGCGCCCGAGCCTCGCAGCCGCTGGGCGGACAAGCTGGAGAAGGAGCAGCAGGCGCTGCAGAGGCGCCGCCAGCGGCTGGAGATGAAGCTGCAGGCGCGGGCCCAGCAGCTGGCCCATGGGCTGTCGCCCCGGCCCCTGCGCGTGGAGCCGCGGCTGCTGAGCGCGCAGCTGGCCAGCTGCCTGCCAGCGGGGGGTCCGGGGGCCTCCCGAGAGCCCCTGGGAGGAGCGGCTGGCCCGGGCCCTGCAGGAGGCCTCTCAGAAATTGAGCCGCGAGGAGACGCAGGCCCTGGGCCGCAGGCGGGCGCCCCCCTCGGGCCAGCAGCAGAGGCTCCTGGCCTTCCTGGAGTGCTGCCTGCTCACCGACCACCTGCCCCTGGCCCACCACGTGCTGGTCAGCTACCACAGCAGGCCCCGCAGGCAGCCGCTGCTCACGCTCGCCATGTACAACACCGTCCTGCTCGGCTGGGCTCGCAAGGTGAGCACGCGGCCGGGCCAGCCCCATGTCCCGTCTCTTTACCTTCCCTCAGGGCTCTCTGGGTGTTAATCCCACACGGCCCTCAGAGAGAAGGTGACCCAGACAGAGGGGCGTCCTGCTGGGGTTTCCGGCCGGGCCAGGGCTGCCCGCGAGCCCTCTCTGGCGCCTGTCCTGAAAGTGCGCCCGCCTGACCCGGGTGTTTGCGGCCCCGCGTTTGCCCATGCGCGCTGCCTTGGCTGCCCACCCCAGGGTATTCGCCTTGGCCGCTGGTCCCCACTTAGGGCTGTGCCGTGCACAGACGCTGTCACGGGGAAGCTCGGGTTCTTCCGAGGCAGGAGGGGACCGGCTGGGCGGAAGCGTGGTCATCAGAGCAGTCGGATCTGTGGTGGGGCCGGGTGACCGTCCCTGGGCACAGACCTGGGAGCCGGCCGAGCGGCCCGCGTGGTGGGGATGCATTGGGTTTTCCTGCTCGAGGCCGCCCTGGGAATTGGGGTGGTGGCCCTGGGAGGTGTCTTCCTGCCCTGCCTGGCTGGTGGCCGGTGCAGCTGGGTTGTCTCCGTCTGGGCACTCAGTGGGGAAGGTCCGAGCTCCCAGCCAGTGTGGCTTCATCCCGGCCCTGGGCCCTCTGCAGAGACCATGCCCCCCCGCCGCGTTGGCGCCGTGGCCACGGTCTGTGTCCTGAGTGAC
Source organism: Lepus europaeus (assembly GCF_033115175.1). Classification (NCBI taxonomy): domain Eukaryota; kingdom Metazoa; phylum Chordata; class Mammalia; order Lagomorpha; family Leporidae; genus Lepus; species Lepus europaeus. Next base: position 3,386,419 of record NC_084846.1, read on the forward strand.
CGGTGCAGGGGGCGGCGCTTGGCTGAGCCCCCTGCTTCCAGGCGCTCGGGGAGTGCCCGCTGGTCCCCGGCTCCCAGCTCCGTGGAGGGTGGGAGGACAGAAACACTCAGGAGACACCGGCGGCCTGGGGAAGGGGTGTGCGGGGGCCCTGGAGCGGGCGGCCCCCCACACCGGCCCGTGTCGCTGTTTCTGCAGGGCTCCTTGCGGGAGCTGTTGTACGTGCTCTTCATGGTCAGAGACGCTGGCCTCGCCCCCGACGCGCAGTCCTATGCCGCCGCCCTGCAGTGCATGGGGCGGCGGGACCAGGACGCCAGCACCATCCGAAGGTAGCGGGAGCGGAGGCCTGGTGGCTGCGGGGCGGGCTCCGGGGAGACGGGAGACGCCGTCTCAGCGCCCCCCACCCCCGCCCCCGCCCCAGGTGTCTGCAGCAGATGGACCAGGATGGGCTGCAGCCGGCGCAGCTCTTCACTGACACGGCCCTGTCCAAGGAGGAGCGCGCCCTGCTCCTCAGGGCCATTGTCAAGGCCGAGCCCGCCTTCAGCCCCCCGCCGCGGCCCACTCCCCAGCTCAACACCTCCACACTGCTCAGGGAGGTGTACGCCAAGGTGAGCCTCAGCCTGGCGCGGGGGCGCGGTGGGGTGTGGTTGGCAGCCAAAGGCGGCCTCTCCAGGCCAGGACGTGGGCCCGAGCGGGGTGGGCGGGGCCAGGGGCCCGCAGGGGTCCTCAGGGTCAGCCAGAGCACTTCGTCAGCCCACCCTTTCTCCCGCCCCTGCCAACCACAAATCCACTTCCTGTCTGGATTTTCTTGTTCTGGTGTCTCCTGTCAGTGGAGTCCCCCACAGTGTGGCCTCTGTGCCTGTGTCTCATGAGCGTGATGTCCTCAGGGCCCTCCACGCTGTAGCACGAGTCAAGGCCTCGCCCCTGCTCCTGGCTGTGTGGCGTGGCTCTGCATGCCACACGTATGGTGTGTCTTGTGGGTGTGGTGTGGCTCTGTGTGGCACACCGCGTGGTGTGTCCATGTGGGTATGGTGCAGCTCTGTATGGCACATGTGTGATGTGTCTTAGTGCAACGTGGCTCTGCGTGGAACACCCTGTGGCGTGTCTGTGTGGGTGTGATGCAGCTCTGGCACATGTGTGGTGTGTCTTGGTGCGATGTGGCTCTGCGTGGCACACCGCGTGGCATGTCTGTGTGGGTGTGGCGTGGCTCTGAGTGTCCACGCCACTGGAGCATCCGTTCCCCTCTGGTTTCATGTGGGAGTTTGCTCTCGACTCTCAGCGCTTTGGCTTTAGTCGCTGTCTTTAGCTCGTGTGTTTGACTTAGCTCCTCTCGGAGAGAGGTCTTCATCCGCTGCCCCACTCCCAGTGCCTGCAAGGGAAGCTGGGAGCCAGAGCTGTCTGGGCCTCCTGCGTGGGCCCAGGGACCCGCGTACCGGGCACGCCCTGCAGGAAGCGGAGTGGAGCCCAGCGATCCCGCGTGGACTCGCTGGCAGCGCCTGCACGGCCACACCTGGCACCTTCCTGTTCGAGTTGGCTGCGTGCGCTCCTGCGGGTCCAGGTGTGGGAAGTATGCACAGACACGGGGGATGCGGCCCACTGTCCCCCTAGGCTCTGCTGGCCCTCGGCCCCTCCCGACATGCCCCAGTGCCCACCCCTTGGAGCCCGTCAGATGGGTGTGGCCGTGCGGGCTGGCCTCACGCCCTCGCGCCCTGCAGGACGGCCCCGTGTCCTACCCCAAGCTGCCGCTGCCCCTGAAGACCCTGCAGAGGCTGTTCCAGCAGCAGCTGCGCGTGGAGCTGGGCAGCAGCGTCCACGTGGAGTCCGTGGAGGAGGCCCTCCCGCCCACCAAGGAGATGCTGCACGCGGTAAGGGCCCCTGTCTGCCGTCTGCCCATGGGCGCTGCCCGCAGGCCATGCCCTGAGGGAGGTGGGGTGACCTGGCCCGCGTCTGCCCGCAGCGACGGACCCTGAAGACGCTGCGTGCGCAGTGGGAGGCAGCCCTGCGGCGGACACTGCAGGAGACCAAAGCCAGCCTGGCGCGGGAGGCCCACGAGGGCCGCCCGTCCCTCTACCCCTTCCTGTGCCTGCTCAGTGAGCGGGAGCTGGTGCGGATGCTCATGCAGGTGCGCCTGTGCCCGGGCGGGGCGGGGTGGGGCAGGGTGGGGTGGGGTGGCCCTGGGCTCACCGCCGCCTCCCCCAGACCCTGCAGACGCTGCCCGCCCAGGGGGAGTCGCTCGTCACCCTGGCCCACGACCTGGGCCTGCGGACCTTCAGCCGCCACACGGTGCAGAGCAAGCAGCTCAGCGGCGAGGTGCGGCGACTGGAGCGCCAGTACCTGCAGTACCTGCACCTGCTGGCCTCCGACACCCAGGTGAGGGGCAGCCCGAGCGCGCCCCCAGCCGGCTGGTCCCGGCTCTCTGACGCCCCCTGACAGAGCCTCCCCACAGGTGGCCGAGCCCTGCCTGCCGCGGCAGTACTGGGAGACCCTGGAGGTGCCCGCGACCCCGCCGCCGCGGCCCTGGCCGCTCCTGGTGGTGCTGCAGCTGGGCAAGCAGCTGGCTGAGGTGCTGGTGCAGGCCGTGCAGATGCCACGCAGCCTGGCCGCGCCCCACGGCGCCTGCAGGCTCATCCCGGTGCTGTACCACGTGTACTCCTTCCGCAGCTTCCGCCAGGTGCGCTGTGCGGGGGCCGCGGTGGGCTCAAGCCTGCCCCCCAGGACAGAGCGTCGGCCGGGCTCTGACCCCCGTCTCCCCCCAGATCGGCATCTTGAAGCCGCACCCGGCCTACTCGCAGCTGCTGGTGGCCGCGGCCGAGCCCACGCTGACCTTCGAGGCGGCCGAGGTGCCCATGCTGTGCCCCCCGCTGCCCTGGACGTCACCCCACACCGGCGCCTTCCTGCTGAACCCCACCAAGCTGATGCGGGCGGTGGAGGGCACCACGCAGCACCAGCAGCTCCTGGAGCGCTGCCCGCCCACCCAGCTGCACGGGGCCCTGGACGCCCTCACCCAGCTGGGGAACTGCGCCTGGCGCGTCAACGGCCCCGTGCTGGACCTGGTGCTGCAGCTCTTCAGGGCCAAGGGCTGCCCCCGCCTGGGCGTGCCCGCCCCGCCCTCCGAAGCCCCCCGGCCCCCCGAGGGCCGCCTGCCCCCTGGCAGCTCGCCGGCCCACAAGGCAGAGCTGCGGCGGGAGCTGGCGCGGTGCCTGAAGGCGGCCCGCGAGATGCACAGCCTGCGGGCGGACGCCCTGTACCGCCTCTCGCTGGCCCAGCACCTGCGGCACTGCGTCTTCTGGCTGCCCCACAACATGGACTTCCGGGGTCGCACCTACCCCTGCCCGCCCCACTTCAACCACCTGGGCAGCGACCTGGCCCGCGCCCTGCTGGAGTTCGCCCATGGCCGCCCGCTGGGCCCCCACGGGCTCGACTGGCTCAAGATCCACCTGGTGAACCTCACCGGGCTCAAGAAGCGCGAGTCCCTGCAGGCCCGCCTGGCCTTCGCCGACGAGGTCATGGACGACATCCTGGACTCTGCGGACCAGCCCATGACGGTGGGCCTGCCCTGTCTGGGCAGCTCCTGGGGTGTCCCCGGCTCCCTGTCCTCCCTGCGGCCCCTGTCTCCTGGCCCAAGGGTAGCTCCGCTGACGCAGGGACCCCTGGGCTCAGCTCTCTGGTGCCCCCTGCAGGGTCGCAAGTGGTGGATGGAGGCGGACGAGCCCTGGCAAACCCTGGCCTGCTGCATGGAGGTGGCGCGTGCCGTGCGAGCCCCCGACCCAGCTGCTCACATCTCCCACCTCCCCGTGCACCAGGTGAGCACGGTGCTGGGCGCATGGTGTGGCCTCTGCTGTCATCCAGGGAGGGCGTGGGGCCTGAGCCGGTTCAGCCACGAGTCCCACTCCCGGCATCTCTTGTCCTGAGGCAAGTGGTGGTCACACTGAGGCTGCCTCACCCCCCACCCCCCACCCCCTGCCAGGACGGCTCCTGCAATGGCCTGCAGCACTACGCTGCCCTGGGCCGCGACAGCGTGGGCGCCGCCTCCGTGAACCTGCTGCCCTCGGACCTGCCGCAGGACGTGTACAGCGGGGTGGCCGCGCAGGTGGGCGGACGCCCCTCCCCGCTGGGCCCGGGAGCCTTGGCTCACTGTTGAGACCCTGGGTGGGCCGGGCCCCAGGGTGACGCCCACAGCCTCCACCTGCCCCCCCCCCCTGGAGCGTCCTCAGCCCAGCCGCCCGCCTCTGCCAGGTGGAGGTACTGCGCAGGCGCGACGCGGAGCAGGGTGTGCAGGTGGCCCAGGCCCTCGAGGGCTTCGTCAGCCGCAAGGTGGTGAAGCAGACGGTGATGACGGTGGTGTACGGCGTCACACGCTACGGCGGGCGCCTGCAGATCGAGAAGCGCCTCCGCGAACTCAGCGACTTCCCCCAGGTGTGGCCGTGCCCATCCGCGGGAGCTGGCGTGGGAGGCCTGGCCCCGCCCCCTGTGTCCCCCAATACCCACAGCATCCCCCCCACAGGAGCTGGTGTGGGAGGCCTGGGCTCCGCCCCCTCTGCTCTAACCCCTCCCCCCACAGGAGCTGGTGTGGGAGGCCTCCCACTACCTGGTGCGGCAGGTATTCCACAGCCTGCAGGAGATGTTCTCGGGCACCCGGGCCATTCAGGTGCGCGCCCCGTCTCCCGGCCCTCCTGGCCCCTCCCCGCCGCCCCCTCCTCCCAGCCCCTCCCCACCGCCCCCTCCTCACGGCGCCCTGTCCCGCAGCACTGGCTGACTGAGAGCGCCCGGCTCATCTCCCACGCGGGCTCGGCGGTGGAGTGGGTCACGCCCCTGGGCATCCCGGTCGTGCAGCCTTACCACCGGGACGCCAAGCTGCAGGTAAGCCGCGTCTGCCCCCCCACCCCCCCACGGGGCCTGGACAGGACTCACTGCCTGCCTGTACCTGCCCCCGCCCCGCCTGCAGGTCAAAGGGGGGATCCAGAGCGTCTCCTGCAGCGTCAGCGCGGACACCAGCCAGTAAGTGGGAGGCGGGCCCGGGGGGCGGTGCCCGGGCCCCTCACACACGGCCCTGGGAGGCGGCCCCCCTCACACGCGGCCCCGCAGGAAGCCCAACGTGCTGAAGCAGAGGAACGGGTTCCCGCCTAACTTCATCCACTCGCTGGACTCCTCCCACATGATGCTCACAGCCCTGCACTGCTACAGGTGGGCCCCGGGGCGGGGGCGGGGGCTCCCCACCCAGACCTGCAGGGGCAGGGCCAGCAACACGTGTCGCCCCCCCACCCCAGGAAGGGCCTGACCTTTGTGTCCGTCCACGACTGCTTCTGGACACACGCAGCTGACGTCCCCATCATGAACGAGGTGCCTGTCGCCCCCTGCCCACAGCCTCCCTGGCCCCGGGGTCCTGGGGCCCTGGCCCCGGGGCAGGCGCAGAGGCGCTGAGCCTGGCTCCTGGCGCCCCCTCCCCAGGTGTGCCGGGAGCAGTTCGTGCACCTGCACAGCCAGCCCATCCTGCGGGACCTGTCCCGGTTCCTGGTGCAGCGGTACTGCTCCAGCCCCAGGTGAGGTCCGGCCCGGCCCAGTTATTCCCCCTCCCCGCCAGAGCCTCACCCCCACCCAGGTGAGGGCCCCGGCCGGCCCAGTTACCCCCCCAAGCCCCCCGCCCGTCCCCAGCCCCAGGTGAGGGCCCGGCCCGGCCCCGTTGCCCACCCCCCCACACACACTGGTCCCTCACCCCGCCCGCCCCCAGCCCCAGGCCGCAGAAGCTCTCCCAGCGCATCCACCGCACCAGGCTTCTGGAGACGCTGCTGGCGGTGCCTGAGACAGGTAAGGGGACGTGGGGGGCCCCATCTGCCCGCCCGCCCGCCCGGTGCGCGCCGGAGCGCGGGCTCAGCGCTGTGTCCCCTCCGCAGGGGCCTTCGACCTGGAGCAGGTGAAGCGCTCCACGTACTTCTTCAGCTGAGCGCCGCCCCGCCCGCGCGAATAAAGCCGTGGGCGCCCCGCAGGAGACCAGGCCGGGCGCGATGCTGTCGTTTATTGCGCGGAATGGAGGTGGGGGGGCGTGGGGGCGCTGCCGCCTCGGCTCTCGGCCCGGGAGGCCCCCGTGGGGTGCGTGACCGCGAGAGCCGGCGGTTATTGCGTGAGCGCGGTGGGGGCAGCACTGGGAGACCCCGCGGGACGGCGGCCCCACCCTGCAGGCACCGAGGTGAAGGCGCCCCCTCGCGGCACGCAGCGGAGCCGCCGTGGGGGCGGGGCGGGGGCGATGGGGGTGGGCGCAGGGCGATGGGGGGTGCGGCCAGGGGCGCGGAGGAGGTGCCCCGCCGGCCCGGCCCGCCCTTCCGGCTGCAGCTACCTAGGACTCCTCTATGGCTTCTGGGCGGGCAGCGGCAGCGCGCGATGGCTTTGGTCTGGATGACCCCGCCCCCGGCCCGCCCGGGCCGCTGGGGCGGCGTGGCAGGGGTCACAAGTTGGACGAGAGGCGTGAGCGCGCGGAGTCCAGCGGGTCGAGACCGCCGCCTGCCCCGGGCGAAGCCGAGTCCCTGCGGTCCGGGCTGGGTGCAGCGGCCCGCGGAGTGGGTGCAGGGCCCAGGCGCGGCGTGGAGCTGCTGGCGGGGCGCACCGCTGTGGCGGCCGTGGGTCCCGGCGCGCCGTGGGGCAGCGAGGGCTGTGAGGCCGACAGTGGGCGCGATGCACGGCTCAGGCGGCGTGCGGGCAGTGCGGGCCCGGCGCGGGGCCCGGCGGGTGAGCTGGGCGTGACGCCGTAGGGCGAGGTCCGCGGGACTCGGGGGCTGGCAGGCGCGCCTGGGGGGCTGGCGGCGGGCGCGGGCCCCGGGGGCGGGCGGCGCAGGAGGCACGGCGAGCCTAGCGCCAGCGGGCCCACGAGCGGGCGTGCCACCTGCGGGCAGAAGCTCATGGCCACGGCCTGCTGCAGCGTGGCGATGGCCGAGGTGGCCTGCGGCGGCGGCGGCGGCGGGAAGAGGCCGTGCTGGCCCAGCTCCGCCTGCTGCACCATCTCGCGGTCGTACTTGACGATCTCCTGGATGATGGCGTTCTCCTGGTTGTTGAACACGCCCGAGCTGAGGTCGTGCTGCACCTTGTGCAGGAGGAGGGAGTTCTTCTTACCTGCGGGCGGGGGCAGGGCGTGGGCACGGCGCAGGGGCAGCACCCCAGCACCATGGTGGGGTAGGGGCAGGGCCCCCAGCACCGCGGTGGGGTGGGGGTAGGGACAGCACCGTGGCGCCCACTGTGTGCACCCGGACACATGTTGGCACCCACTGTGCACCCGGCACCAACGCGGCCCCTCCCTGCACGTGCGGAGCGAGCCTCAGACCCTGTATGCACTTGCTGTGTGCACTTGTGTCCTGAGTGCCTGCTGTATACAGTAAGTCCAGCCAGCTCCCTGCCATCCGCAAGTGTGAGCACCTGCTGTATGCAGTGCTTGTCCTGTCCACGGGTGCCTTCTGATCACCGAGGGCCTGCTTGTCCAGCATCTGCACACTCCTCACCACCACCCTGGGGCCCCCCAGACACTGCCCCCGCTGTGGACTGCAGCCCCCATCAGCCCCCACCCACGGAGAACTCCCGCGGCTGCTCCTGCTCCCTCTGCCCCTGGCGCCCTGCAGGCCGGCCCCTGCCCCTCCCGTACGGCTGGACGGGAGGCGCCCGTCGCCCTCACCGATGCGGTCCAGGCGGTCGATGGCCACGGTCTCGAAGGCGCGCCGCATCATGGGGTACTCCTCCAGCACCTCGTTAAAGTTGTCCACGCTCAGCGAGTAGAGGCGGCAGTAGGTGTCGGCCCGCACGCTGGCCGTGCGCCGGCCCCGCGTCAGCAGGCAGATCTCTGCGGGGGCGGGCGGGCTCAGACAGACGCGGGGGGCCTAGCGCCCGCCCCGCCCCGCTCCCGCCCGCTGGCGCTCACCCCCGAAGTAGGAGCCATCCGACAGCTTCATCTCCTTGCTGCCCTTGGTGAGCACGCCCACCACGCCGTGCTGGATGAAGTACATCTTCTTGCCGATGGTGCCCTCGCGGATGATGTAGTCCCCAGGCTGGAAGACCTCGAAGCGCAGCTTGGTCAGCATGGCCGTCACGAAGTTGGGGTCGGCGTTGGCGAACAGCGGCATGGAGGCCACCAGCTTGCGGCAGTTGAAGTTGACGATCTCCTGCGGGCAGAGGCGGGAGTGGGGCCGGGCGGCGACGCCGCTGGCCCGGCTCAGAGCAAGTGTCCGGCGGCGATCGGGCGGGCGCCGGCCGTGGCTGCCCGCTGCACCCGTGGGAGGAGGCCGGCAACACACCTGGGGGCAGGGGCGGGGCCCTGCGGGCCGTGACCGCGTCCATACGCCTGTGTCCCGGCCGCGCAGGGCTGTGGCTGCTACTGGCCAGCCCGCCAAGGTCACTCGGGAACACAGACATCACGGGGTGGCCCCGGGCGTACCGCCAGCCCGGTGTTCACGTACGTGCTGTGTGCCTGCCGTATGCTGCCAGCAGGCATCACGAGCCCCTGTGTACAAGTGTATATTGGGTGCCTGCTGTATACAGACAGTAGGGACTGACCCTGCAGTAGCTTTGTAGAGGAAGCTCTGAGTGTATACTACAAGCAGGGCTTGCCCAGTTCCCAGCTACACAAGTAGGAGTGAGCGCACGTGTCCAACGCCTGTCCCAAGCAAGCATACATGGAGCACTCACTGTGTACCGCAGAAAAAATAGCAGACAACCGTCAAGACGGAGTCAGCGACCTCGCACAGCAGGACCCGGCCTCAGGCAGGGGGCATGGTGGGTGGGGGTGCGGAGGGTCCCCATGAAGCCCCTCCAGCCACGTCAACCACAGCGCCTGCCTCCTGGGAGCCCGTGAGGGTGTGCGCCCCATCCCCGGGTGCTGTGTCTCCTGGGGCCGGCCGGGGTCAGAGCCCACAGAGGTGCAGTGACCCTGAGAGGGGTAGACGGTCCCGGTCCCTTCGTTCCCCAGCGCCTGCAGCAGGCGCACGGCCCCGCCCACATCTCGGCTTCCATGCAGAGAAAACCTGTCTCAGGTGGGCGCCACAGAGCTGGCGGTCCCGCGCAGTTCCCAGAGTGCGCTCCACCCCCACACGTCCCGCTCATGCCCCAGCGTGCGACCTCCGCCCCCGCATGTCCTGCGCCGGCCCAGCCCTGCCCCGCACCTCCCGCAGCGGCCCGCTGAGCTCGCCCAGGATGCTCTCCTCGTCGAACATCTTGCCCTGGTAGCGGTGCTCGTAGTAGTCGTGGATCTTCTGCCGGAAGTCCGCGGGCAGCTTGTGGAAGGACATATACTGCTCCACCTGCTTGTACTGTGGGCGGGGGCGTGGACAGGGCTCAGCTCGGGCCGCCCAGCTCCGGAGCGGGGCGTGGCTCCCCGAAATCCAAGCCTGAACACCTGCAGGACGGCCCTGGCTCTGCTCTCTGTTCCTTCCGAAGGCGCCACCCCGCCCCCCAGCAGGACAGGGGTGTGGGTGCCAGGCCCTGCTGTCCCAGGGCGGCACCCTGGGGTGTCCCGGCCCCCGCTCCCCCCTGGCCGCAGCTGCCCTGAGCTCAGCGGGCGCGTGGCGGCGGGAGGGTGGCAGCACCAGCTCCTGTCTGGGCGTGAGGCCCCCGGCTTCCGGACACCGGGGCGCCTGGCACGGGGCCCAGCTGACCCGACTGACCCTGCCGGGCCCGGCTGGCACTGCCGGGGTGGGGGTGGGAGCTCTTGGGCCTGGGCCAGGGCCAGCCGGCAGGGCAGACAGGACAGCATCCGGAGGGGACTGGGCACGGCCTTGAACTTGGGGTAGACCGAGTCGGAGCTCTGGGGAGCTGCCCCCGCAGCTCCAACCAGCACTCTGCCCTAGGGCCAGGGCTGCCTCCCTCTGGGTCCCCGCCTCCCCCACACCGGGGCGCCTCCCCCGCCCCGACCTTCTCCTGGTACTGGCGCCGCGAGGAATCCAGCGACTGGATGAGAGCCGTGGCGTGGCCGATGAACATGGCGTAGCAGGTGGCACCCACGATCATGCTTAGCATGGTGAGCCAGATGTCCGTCATGCTCTCGGGCGCCTGCCGGCCGTACCCGATGCACAGCATGTGGCTCATGGCCTTGAACAGCGCGAAGGAGTAGAGCTCGCTCCACGAGTGGTTCTGCAAAGGGAGCAGCGGGTGGGTGGGCCGTGCCCCCTCCCCCCACTCCCCACGTAGAGGTGACAGACGCAGGGGCTGTCTGTGTGCTCCGGGGATGTGGACGCTGTCTGTGTGCCCCGGGGCTTGGATGCTCAGGGGACACAAGGCAAGGCCAGCTGGGGGGACTCTGACCCAGACCGGAGGGCAGTTGGGCTGGAGTGGACCTTGGGCTCCTGCATCCTGGCCTCAGGGCCCCCAGGCTGGGCTACTCTGCTCTCGCTGGAGGAGGGAGGGAGGCATCGTGTGAACATGCATGGGTAATTAAAGGGGTAACTACACCCCCATGGCACCGGCTGAATGACCCAGACCAGCTCGGAGTGGGCAGCGCCCCCAGCACACGAGCACCCGGGTCCCAGGCCACAAACGCCCAGGACAGGACAGCACCGTGGGCCACCATCTGTTGCCACCTGCAACACTGCTCCCCATGTTGGAGCACCAGGTCCAGGCCCAGCTGATCCACTTCCGATCCAGCGCTCTGCTGTGGCCTGGGAAAGCAGCAGAGGATGGCCCAAGTGCTGGGGACCCTGCACCCACGTGGGAGACCCTGGGGAGGCTCCTGGCTTCAGTCTGGCCCAGCCCTGGCTGTCGTGGCTGTGTGGGGAGTGAACAAGCAGATGGAAGATCTCTCTCACTCCACCTTTCAAATAACTAAAAATTCGTTAAAAAATGCCTGAGTCGTACATAAAACACTGGGTACTGACCCCTCTGGGGAGGGCGGGGGCAGAAGGTACCGCCCAGCCATGGGGCTGGGCGGGCGGGGGGGGGGCAGAGGGTACAGCTCAGCCATGGGGCTGGGGGGGCGGGGGGGCGCAGAGGGTACAGCCCAGCCATGGGGCTGGGTGGGCAGGGGGGGCGGCAGAGGGTATAGCTCAGCCATGGGGCGGGGTGGGGCAGAGGCAGCGGCCCAGCCCCAATGAGAGGGGGTGAGACTCACCATTTTGATGGACACCAGGGGGCAGGGGCAGGGTCCGGGCTCACCACCATGTTGTTGGTGGACACCAGGGGTGGGGCCGGCTCACCACCATGTTGTTGGTGGACACCAGGGGTGGGGCCGGCTCACCACCATGTTGTTGATGGACAGCAGGGGCGGGGCCAGCTCACCACCATGTTGGTGGTGGACAGCAGGGGCGGGGCCGGCTCACCACCATGTTGTTGATGGACAGAGGGGCGGAGCCGGCTCACCACCATGTGGTTGATGGACACCAGGGGCGGGGCCGGCTCACCACCATGTGGTTGATGGACAGCAGGGGCGGGGCTGGCTCACCACCATGTTGTTGATGGACAGCAGGGGCGGGGCCGGCTCACCACCATGATGTTGATGGACACCAGGGGCGGGGCCGGCTCACCACCATGTTGTTGATGGACAGAGGGGCGGGGCCGGCTCACCACCATGTTGTTGGTGGACAGCAGGGGCGGGGCCGGCTCACCACCATGTTGGTGGACAGCAGGGGCGGGGCCAGCTCACCACCATGTTGTTGGTGGACAGCAGGGGCGGGGCCAGCTCACCACCATGTTGTTGGTGGACAGCAGGGGCGGGGCCAGCTCACCACCATGTTGTTGGTGGACAGCAGGGGTGGGGCCGGCTCACCACCATGTTGTTGATGGACAGAGGGGCGGGGCCGGCTCACCACCATGTTGTTGGTGGACAGCAGGGGCGGGGCCGGCTCACCACCATGTTGGTGGACAGCAGGGGCGGGGCCAGCTCACCACCATGTTGTTGGTGGACAGCAGGGGCGGGGCCAGCTCACCACCATGTTGTTGGTGGACAGCAGGGGCGGGGCCAGCTCACCACCATGTTGTTGGTGGACAGCAGGGGCGGGGCCGGCTCACCACCATGTTGTTGATGGACAGCAGGGGCGGGGCCGGCTCACCACCATGTTGTTGATGGACAGAGGGGTGGGGCCGGCTCACCACCATGTGGTTGGTGGACAGCAGGGGCGGGGCCGGCTCACCACCATGTTGTTGATGGACAGAGGGGCGGGGCCGGCTCACCACCATGTTGTTGGTGGACAGCAGGGGCGGGGCCGGCTCACCACCATGTTGTTGGTGGACAGCAGGGGCGGGGCCGGCTCACCACCATGTTGTTGATGGACACCCAGCAGTCCTGTGGGAAGTCTTGCAGCATGGGCACCAGGAACTGCAGGCAGCCGTCCCAGTGGCACAGCAGCAGCATCATGCTGATGAGGTTGCAGATGCGCATCACCGCGCTGGCCAGGTCATAGGTCATGTGGAAGATCTGGGGGCGGGGCAGGGCCGCAGGCCTCACACGCGGCCCCGCCCTGCCGCCTCCCAGGCCACCCTGGCGCCCTGGACTCCTGGCCCTGTGAGGCATGGTGGGAGTGGGGTCCCTTTGGGTCCAGGGCTGGAGGCGGGACTACAGGGCGAGGGGACTGTCCCTGGTCCCCCTTCTAACCCCAGCTTCCCCAACACCCCGCCCTGCCTCACTCTGGTCCCCATCAAGGCCAAGACCCTGGCCTGGGGCCCTCATGGCTCCATCCCTACAGCCAGAGGCCTGCCTCTGCAGCTGGGGCCGCCCCTGCCTCCCTCCCACCCCTGCCCATGTGCCCCTCATGGCCCCTGCACGGTCAGAGCCCCACCCCATGCCACAGGTCCCACCCGCACCTCCTCCCACTGGTGCAAGTACAAGCCCCGCCCCACACCTCCTCCCCCTGGTGCAAGTACAAGCCCTACCCCAGGAGCCCCACACCTCCTCCCACTGGTGCTGCACAGGCCCCACCCCGCCCACCCTCCCACTGGTGTGAGCACAGGCCCCGCACCCCTGAGGCCCTGCTCCGAGGCCCTGCCCCGCACCTCCTCCCACTGGTGCTGCACAGGCCCCACCCCGCCCACCCTCCCACTGGTGTGAGCACAGGCCCCGCCCCGCATCTCCTCCCACTGGTGCGAGCACAAGCCCCGCCCCACCGCACCCCTCCCACTGGTGCTGCAAGGCCCCGCCCCCTGCACCTCCTCCCACTGGTGCAAGTGCAAGCCCCACCCCACGAGGCCCCGCCCCGCACCTCCTCCCACTGGTGCTGCAAGGCCCCACCCCCTGCACCTCCTCCCACTGGTGCGTGCACAAGCCCCGCCCCACCACACCCCTCCCACTGGTGCGAGCACAGGCCCCGCCCCCCGCACCTCCTCACACTGGTGCAAAGTGTAAGCCCCACCCCACGAGGCCCCGCCCCGCACCTCCTCCCACTGGTGGATGTAGCGGATGAGCCGCGACAGCCGCAGCAGGCGCAGCAGGCTGAGGATCTTGGTGAAGCGCACGATGCGCAGGGCGCGCGCCGTCTTGTAGACCTCGGAGTCGATGCCCTTCTCCACGATGAGGAAGATGTAGTCCACGGGGATGGAGGACACGAAGTCCACCACGAACCACGTGCGCAGGTACCTGCGCTTGATCTTCTCGGGGTCCAGGATGATCTCCGTGTTGTCCTCCACCACGATGCCCGTGCGGAAGTTGAGCGCCAGGTCCAGGAGGAAGAAGGTGTCGGAGACCACGTTGAAGACGATCCAGGGGGCGGTGGTCTCGTCCTTGAAGAAGGTGATGCCCACGGGGATGATGATCAGGTTGCCCACCATGAACAGCAGCATGGTGAAGTCCCAGTAGAACCTGCGGAGGAAGGCCAGGGCCTGCGTGCCTGGACAACCAAGGATGGAGAGTCCCCCGCCCTGCGGCGCTGACCATGCCTGGACCTCACCAAGACGGGGCCTCTGCTCCCCTGCTGCCGCTGACCACCCCAGGACAACACCCCCCACAGCACTGACCACCCCAGGACAATGCCAAAGATGGGGGCTGCCACCCCCTGCGACACTGACCACGCCTGGACCTCACCAAGGCAGGGCCTCTGCTCTCCTGCTGCCACTGACCACACCTGGAGAATGCCAAAGATGGGGGCTGCCACCCCCCGCGGCGCTGACCATGCCTGGACCTCCTAAGGCCAAGGGCACTCAGTGCACACAGAACGCTCCCAAGGCCTGAAGGACAGCTGCCCCCAGGGTGGGGGTGGGGGTGGGGCCTGGGTGCTGGCTCAGAAGGCGCTGGTGCAGATGGACCCAGCCCATCTGCAGCCAGGGCCGAGGTGCCTGTCCAGGGTGTGGAGAGAGGGGAGAGGCTGAGGCCCATGGGACTTGGCAAGGTCTGGCGTTGGCTCTGGCAGCCGCAGGCACAGGAACGATGGGCTGCGTCCCGACAGCCCAAGGTCAACCCCAGGACTCCACCTGGGGGCTGAAGAGGCCCCGCCCCCCCAGGCAGATGGCAGGCTGGGAGCGAGCACCTGCAGGGATAAGCACAAGCCCCTCGGTGACAGGGAAAACGCCATCAGCCCCCAGAGCTGGGGCGGTCACACCGCTGACAGAGTCCCCGAGCACTGGGCACAGGGCCATCAGCCCCCAGAGCTGGGGCGGTCACTCTGCTGACAGATGGCCCCCCAGAGCCGGGGCGGTCACTCCGCTGACAGCGTCCCCGAGCACTGGGCATGGGGCCATCAGCCCCCAGAGCCGGGGCGGTCACTCTGCTGACAGCGTCCCCGAGCACTGGGCATGGGGCCAGGACAGGAGCCTGGGCACGGGGACGTGCTCACAACGGACAGCACCTGCCAGGCACCTGGCCGGGAGAAGCTTCCCTCCGGCTGGTGGCTTGGGGTTCAGGGTTCAACCCCAGGGGCCCCTGGTATCTGCCGACAACACAGTGGACAGCGAGCACGGGAGGAGTGGGTGCCTGGCGGGCGGCCAGCCAGCCCCTCCCGGGTCCTGAACCCCCCAGCACCATCTGCCCAAACTCCTCCTGGGGCGCTGCCTCCACAGCTTTGGGGTTTAGGTTTCTGTGCACGTTCAGGGGCCAGGTTCTGTTCACACCAGGCTGCCCAGGCCAAGGAACCCTCGGCTGCGTCACAGCCCCCATGGTTGCCATCCTGCTCCGCTCCAGGGCCTCAGCGCACCCTGACCACATCCTTCCCGCTGGGGCCCCAAGAAATCAAGACAGGACATAGGGGTGCTGGTGCTGTGGCACAGTGGGTAGAGCCGCCGCCTGCAGTGCCAGCATCTCATATGGGCACCGGTTCGAGTCCTGGCTGCTCCACTTCTGATCCAGCTCTCTGCTGTGGCCTGGGATAGTAGTAGAGGATGGCCCAAGTCCACATGGGAGACTCTGAAGAAGCTCCAGGTTCCTGGCTTTGGATCGGCGCAGCTCTGGCCACTGTGGCCAACTGGGGAGTAAACCAGTGGATGGAAGACCTCTCCCTCTCTCTCTCTCTCTGCCTTTCCTTCTCTCTGTGTGTAACTCTGACTTTCAAACAAACAAACAAATAAATAAATAAATATTTTAAAAATCCACGGGGTGGGTATGTAGCACGGGGCTGGCTGTTGGGGGCATTTCAGGAGTGAACCAATGGATAAGGGGTCTCTCTTTATCTGCCTTTTCAAGTAAAGTGCAAATAAGTAAAAATTCTTAAAAGACAAAGCCTGAGAAATTAAAAAGAAAAAAGCTACCCGCTTCCAAGCAGCAAGGAGACAGGGCCGGCAGGAGGAACATCCTGGACCCAGGCTGCTCCTCTCGCACGCTGGGGCCTTGTCTCTGCAGCCTCTTGCTGGGGGGGGGGGAGGGGGGGCGCACGCTGAACACCCGCCGTCGGAGGCCAGCACACCTGGGCCCGCGGGAGCGGCTGTGCAGGGAGACATGTTGGCCCAGCGCCGGCCAGGCTGCCAGCCCTCCGTGCCAGCCCCCACTCCCCTGCTGCAGCCTGCTAGCCTGGCCGCCCGGCCCCCTGCAAGCTCCCCACCGTCCAGCACCTAGGGACCCTCGCCTCCACCGAGGCTGCCCCCACCTGCCCAGCCTGTCTCGGTGTAGTTACAGCCCATGGCTCTGGGCTGGTGTGCGGTGTCAGTCTTTCCCGAATGAAGAGACGCCCACCGGGCAGCTGGGAGGGCAGGAGGCTCCCAGCGTCTGAGGTCCAAGTCGCGCCCATCTGGCTTCCCCCACTGGGCCCGATAGCCAGGAAGCCAGGGACACAGACTCAGGTTAGGCCCCGCCCCAGCCCCACCCCTCCAAAGCCTGCCCCAGTGGCCCCACCTACTTCCAGGGCCCCACCGCCTTCCAGGCCCCACCCCAGGGTAGGTGGTCCTGTTAGGAGGCGCCTGGGATGCCCGTGTCCTCCCTCTCTGCAGGTCCCAGCCCCTGGGGAACACCTGTCTGCCTGTGTTTCAGCCAAATAAAGTTTTTAAGTAAAGCAAACGCGCGTAGAAGTTGGAAACCGAGTCGCTCTCAGACCACGCAGTGGTCTGTGGGCCTAGAACCGAGGAAGAGACCCAGGGTGCGGAGCTTCATGGGGGCACTGCGGGGGGGGTTCAAGGACTCTCTGGGAGCACTGGGGGGGGTGGAGAGGGTCAGGGGCTCCACACAGGATTTGGGGTGGGGAGAAGAGGGTCAGGGGCTTCATGGGAGCACTGGAGGGGAGGCTGGGAGTGTCGTGGGGCTTGGGGGTGGGGCACAGGCTCACCCGTGGCTGAGCGGGCAGCCATGAGAGGGGCTCGGCCTGAACCCACCGCCCTATCTCAGTGCAGGCGGAGCAAGGCCTGGATGTTGTCCCTGGCAGGAGCTCCCACAGGCCCCGCCCCACCCCAGCACGGCCCACGCGGTGCCTGGCGTCCACCTCGGGGAACGGATCCCGAGGAAATCATCCAAAAGGAAGAGAAAGTCATTAAAAAGTAATTTATACCCAGGCATGCACAGCAGCTCTGTCTGCGAGAGCCAGAGGCTGGCCAGGGCCCAACTCGGGCTTGCCCGGGCTGGCCACTGCCCACCAGTGACCTGGGCACCACGGGGCGGGGGCGGGGGCTGCTGGCCCCAGAGACAGGGCCATGGGGAAGCACCTGGGGTATTGGGAAGACCCAGCCCCACCTCCACCCCCACTGTGCAGCCTGGACCAGCCACTTTCCTGCTCAGGCCCGCCGGTCACCGTCCGGCCTCGGGAGCTCCCTGACCCCGAAGGTCATCTGGTCCCACAGCTGATCAGACACCAGCTCGGGTGACGGTGGGGAAACCGAGGCGCGTCAGGCCATGAGGGGCCAGCTCGCAGCTCTGCTGCTCAGCCCCAGGGGTCCTCAGCTCCTGCTGAGACCCCAGCGTGGAGGCTGGGCCCTCCCCGCAGGGTGTGAGGTTGGAGTGGAGCGGGAGGCGGCCAGGAATCAGGGAGTAAATCCCAGAGGGATTAGAGGGATTAGGGTTTGAGCTGGGGCTGCACAGCAGGTGTCACAGATTAAGAGACAGAGATGCCGGCTCCCCTGCCAGGGACGCTCACTGGCCAGAGAAGCCTGGGGCGGCACCGCAGGCAGAGGCGGGGGACACGGGGCCCTGGGCTGGCCGGATGTGGGGTGAGGGTCAGAGGCCGGGCAGCAGGAAGCTGAGCAGGGACCCCTAGGTCACAATAGGGCGTTTCCTGAGCAGGGAGTTAGGGAAGAAACACCTGCCACGGCCACCCAGCAGCCCCCGTGGGGGACTGGAGGACGTGGCCCCTGCCCCCTGTCTCTCAGCAGCATGGCATACGTGTGCTGTGGACTGGAAGAGGCCCACGCAGAGTTGTAGGGTGGGGAGAGCTGGGGCCAGGACCTTCTCCTACCCAGAAGGAGGCCCACCAGAGGCCAGCAGGGCCCTGAGAGTCAGTGAGCACCCCCGCGGCCGCCACCAGGCTGTCTAGCCCGAGCCCCCTCTCCCTCGATTGTCCTCTGCCCAGGACCCCTCCTTCTACCTGCCCCACTCTGCCCGGACCTGGAACCAGAAAAACAGCATCCCCAGCTCGGCAGGGGTCCTCAGGGGTCCTCAGGGGTCCTATGCGGGCCCAGGCCAGTTTATTGAAGAGGAATCTGGGGCAGGAAGCAAAAGTCACGTGAGGAGGGGACAGCACTGGCCTGGGACGGGCCCCGTGGTCAAGGGCCTCAGACAGTGTCCACCCCACAGCGTCATGAGGAAGAAAGGACAACGCGAAGGGGACATGGAGTGGGCCCTGGCCAGCACTCCACACAGACAGACACACGGACACAGAGAGACACATGAGACACAGACACACTCATGAGCGCACACACAGGTACTTGTCCAAGTCCACAGGAGAACGAACTTCAGTGTTTGCTTTGGTCCCACTCAGGTCCAGCAGCCCCTGGCACTCACGCTGTCCACCGCCTGCTCCTAGGTCTGTCCCATTCCCCACAGGCCGTGTACCCACCACACCATGGCAGAAGTCAGTGTTCTGAATTGAGCCGGGTGCCCGCAGTGTGGCTCTGTCTCTGTGGGATCCCAGGGTGTGGGGGTACATGGCTACCATAGCAGGGCCTGAGGCCCAAGTGACCTTGCTGGGAAACTTTTAGGTCCTTTTTTTTTTTTTTTTTTTTTTGACAGGCAGAGTGGACAGTGAGAGAGAGAGACAGAGAGAAAGGTCTTCCTTTTTGCCGTTGGTTCAGCCTCCAATGGCTGCCGTGGCTGGCGCACAGCGGCCGGCGCACAGCACTGATCTGAAGCCAGGAGCCAGGTGCTTCTCCTGGTCTCCCATGCGGGTGCAGGGCCCAAGCACTTGGGCCATAGCAGAGAGCTGGACTGGAAGAGGAGCAACCGAGACAGAATCTGGCACCCCGACTGGGAGGCTGGGACTAGACCCTGGTGTGCCGGCGCCGCAGGCGGAGGATTAGCCTATTGAGCTATGGCGGCGCCGGCAACTGGTTAATCATAAAAATAATAAAATAATGTGGCCATTGGGTCCCACGTGTGCCCCCCCCAGCCCCCAGAGACGATTCATCTGTCTGGCTGGCCCCTCAGTTGGTCACAGCAGTTGGAGGAGCCCCCGCTGCCCACAGCATCTCCCACCCACCCTGGGGACAGCTGTCCCCAGCAGGAGGAAGTCCAAGGCCTCTTACTGCCCAGAGAAGGACGGTTGGCTCAGTGCCCAGCCTCGGCCCTGTACCCACTCCCTGCCCATAGGCGTCCTGCTGGGGGTGGGGCGGTCATGCTGGAGGGAACTGGGCTGGAGGAGGGACGCAGCCCTCTGACCAGGTGGCACTGGGGCTGGGCAAAGAGCAGGAAGCCCGTGGCTCCTGACCGCCTGTGTCAAAGACAGGACCACTGAGCCGACCCACCTGAGCTTCCCCGAGCTGGCCAGGGGTTGGCAAGGTCAGGCTGCTGGCGGGGTCTGACTGCACCGCTGGGAACCGGACTTTGTTCCGTGGCCCTGGACCCCAGAGTCTGCAGTTCTCAGGCAGTGAGGGTGGGGAGGGGTCGGGAACCAGAAGGTCCCACAGACCCTGCTCCCCGGGCCTGGGTAGGGGGCGTCCGGGAGCAGAGGAGAATCCCGGTTCGGTGGGCCCGGGCGCGGGCGAGGACAGCCAGGACGGAGCGCGCGGCGGGCCCGGGCGCTGTCCGCGGTGCTGAAGTCGCGCGCGCCCTGAGCGCGGGCCAGGAGGGACCCAGAGGCGCCCCACTCACCCCGCACGCGCGCACGCAGCCCGGACACACCCGGCGCACGCCTCCCGCACCACCGGGCCCGCGTCCCCCGGAGCCCCGCGCCGGAGGCCCAGCTCACGTTCATCTCGCTCCCTCGCCCGGGGAGAGAGGACCCCACTCACAGCGGCCCAGCTCTGGACCCTGCCCGGCGCCTGGGCGCTCACGAACCGCTCTCACTCGCGTCGGCGGCTACACGCCCACCTTCACCCCGCACAGCTCCCGCGGCTCGCGGAGACGCCGCGCGCCACCCCCCTCAGGCCCGCGGGCCCCACTTAACCCCTTCCCCGCCGCCCTTCCTTCCTCCTCGAAGGCCGCGTTGCCCTCCACTCGTCCTCAGCGCGCAGCTCCGGGCTCTGTCGCCGCGTCCTGCGACAGGGCGCGGGGGAGAGGGCGCCCCCCGAGGACGGCCCGCGCGCTACCTGAAGTCGCCGGGCGGATGGGTGATCCGGGCCCCCGCGGACTTGACGCGCTCGGGGAAGGGGGCGCTCCGGGGCCCCTGAGGGCGGAGCCTCGCGCGTCCCGGCGCGCCGGAGGTCACCCAGGGGCCCAGCAGCCAGGCGCGCGCTACCTGAAGTCGCTGTACGGGTGGATGATCCAGGCCCCCGCGGACTTGACACGCTCCTGCTCCCGCTCCACCGCCTTCTGGCTGCCGAACATGCGCAGCGAGAACTTGTTGACGCCGGGCTGCAGGAGCGCGCCCAGCTGGCGCTGCATGAAGCTGGCCTGGCTGCCGCGCGGTTCCCCGGCCGGGCCCGCCTCCTCGCTGCCCGCCTCATCCGCCGGCCCCGCGCCCGCGGCCGCCCCGCGGCACGAGAACGACACCTTGGGGCCGCGCGCCGGGCCCTCGGGCCCCGCGGGGCTGCACTGCGGCTCGCCGCGCCCGCACTCGCCGTTCGGGCTGCCCTTGGCCGCGCTAGCCGCGCCGGGGGTGCCCGGGCGGCCGCACGAGCTGTCGCGGCTCCGGAGCCGGGCGCGCGGGCCGCCCTCGTCCGCCGCCCCGGGGGCCGCGGGCTCGGGCCGGGCGGGCTCCGCTGGGGGCGCGGGGCCCGGGGGCGGCGCGGGCGGCGGCGGCTGCTGCTGGGAGGGCGCGGGCGGCGGCGGCGGCGGCGGCGGCGGCGGTGGTGCGGGGGTCGCGCCCGGGCTCTCCCCGGGCCGCCCGCCGCCCCCGCGCGCGTCCATGGCGAGGCGGCGCCGGGCAGTGCGGAGCGGAGCGGCCGCCGCCGCCGCCGGCCCGAGCCCGAGGGAGGGGCGCGGGGGCGGGGCGGGGCGCGGCGGGGGGCGGAGTCTCGACCGCGGGGGCGGGGCGGGGGCGGTCGCCCCGCCTCTGCCCGCGCCCCCTGCCCGCGCGCCGCGCCCTGGCGAAGGAAACTGAGGCCGTGGGGTCGGACGCCCAAGGTCACGCGGTCCCCGGGCCCGCGGAGGCAGCTGAAGGGAAACTGAGGCCCGCGCGGCCGAGCGAAGGACAAGCCCAAGGTCACGGCTCGGCCCGCAGATTTCCACCACAAAAGTGCGTTCTTCGCGGGCATCAGGCACGCTCTGGGCACAGACCCCTAAGGCGTGCGGGGAGGGCAGGCCACTGGGGGTTCCGTGTGTCTCCCCCTCCCCAGGACCTGCGCAGCGGGGAAGCGAGGAAGAGTCCAGCACGACGAGGGTGGCGGTCGTGACCACCACGGGCTCTGGAGACCACCCCCCCCCCGCAACGGTGCACTGGAGCCCAGCGAGGACCGTCACAGGGTGCTGGGGCCAGAGGGTCCCAGAGCTCGGCCCCTGGGTGCTCCCCCTCTTCCCAGCCTCTGGGGCTGAAGTCAGGGACCCCAGTGACCTTGGCCTCCGCGCCCGCCCCCCCCCCCCGGGCTCCCAGAGTGGGTGAGGAAGGGGCAGTGAGGGGTCTGCCACTCAGCAGGTCGGAGCTCCACCCCCTGCCACCTGCGGTCCTGCTGGGCCACCAATGTGGTACCTGCTGAGGTGTTTCCAAGGGCAGAAGTTCAAGGGGTCCCTGCACCTGCAGACGCCGGCTGGGTGCAGAGGGTGTGCGGGCCCTGTGCTATCCCGTGCCCTGCCAAACTGCCCCACACCCTGGGGACCCTGTGCCGGCCACAAGGCAGCTGTCTCCCCGGCGGCTCTCGGTGGTGGCATTGGCAGTGCCACGGCCCACCCAGCAGAGGTGTGCTCCAGCCAAAGTGGGCTCTGTATGTCTACCATGGGGATGTGCCAGGTGAGCCAGCTGCCAGAGCCCTGAGGCGCATCTGGGCACCAGGGGGGGTGGACACAGCTCAAGGGCCCGCATGCCCACAGCAGGGGCCCAGAGGTCACCAGGTTCTTGTCACCATAGCCTGTGCCCCAGCCAGGCCACCAATGAAAACACCGCCCTGTCCACTTAGGCTGCAGATGCAGGTTAAACACCTGGGCCTGGAGCCGCAGAGGCAGGGCACACAGCCAGGTGGGTGCTGCCCTGTCACTGACCACCGACTGAGCAGGCCATGCAGGACAGGGGCCAGCAGGTGCTCTGGGTGGGGCTTGCCCTTAGCAGAGTCCTGAGGCCTTGTCGCACCTTGGTGTGTGAGAGGTCAAGGTCCTGGGCCCCGAAGGTGGGTGATGGGGGCAGGGCAAGGGTGGGGGCCACGTCTATCATCTCTAGGGGCTGCCCAGTCCCTCCCTCGGGCCAGTTTGCATGCCCACTGGGCCCTGAGCAGGCCGGCCTCGTCAGGCCCCAAGGCCTCACCCTGCAGCTCTGCTCGCATCTCCCCCATCCGCGTCGTGTCCAGGGCTGAAGCCGAGAACCTGAGGGCTTCTGTGTGAAAAGCCGGCGCCAGGCAGCCAGCAAAGCGGCTGCACCCCCTTTACCTGCTTAGCAAGGGGGCGTGGCTCACCCCAGGCATGAAGTCCACGGAGGAGCTCTCTGCTGGTCCACACACGCACATAGCCCACGCACAAACACACGAGGCACACGCGTGATCCACACAAGGCTGGTGCAGCTGCAGTTCGCCCAGCGTCTGTAGTGAGGGCTGAGCTCCCTGGGTCTTTTTGCTCTCATTTGCTCCGCCCCTGGTCCAGGAGGTGCAGCATGGGGGCAGGCATCTGGTGAACCCTCACCTCTGCTGGGGGCCACGGCATGGCCTCCCGCTGCCCGGCGTGCTCCAGCCCTAAGGGACGTCTCCAGGATGTCGGTGCCAGGCCCCCAGGGCCTCCACTGCAGGATGCTGGGGGAGGGGTGACTGTCGCCCTGGAGAGGCCGGCAGCCAGCTGCTGTGCCCGCCGGACTCCCGCCATGAATGGGCCTTGTCTGCTGGACACCCAGCCCTGCCTCTCTGCCCACTGGACACACCTGCTGAATATCCAGTGAGCCAGCTGCTGCGACAGGGCCTGGGTGCGGGGGGCATCCTGCAGGCGCTCACTGAGCGCTTCCTGGATGAACACGGACCCTCCGGCAGGAATGTCCATGTGACAAGGTTTTTAAATTTAAAAAAACTTTCAAGTTTTAGTATTTTCATTTTATTTGCAAGGCAGACAGGCAGGCAGAGACGGGTTCACTCCTCGGAAGCCTGACAGCCAGGAACCGGGAGCTCTGCCTGGGTGGCAGGGACCCCAGTGCCCCCGCCCTGAGGCGGTGGCGCACGGAGAGGCAGGAGCAGGCGCGGCAGCACCTCTGGTGCCTTCGCTGCAGCCAGCTGGGGTACCCGGGGGACAGGCGTCCGATGCCCCTCACTGCCTCTCCTTGAACTGGCCTTTCTCTGCCTGTGCCTGGGATCCCTGGCCGCGCCAGCGTCCTAGAATTGTCCCCCCGCCCAGCAAATGCAGGAGGGGACCTGTCTTGCCCACCCGAGGCAGCGGCGAGCCGGAGGGACACAAACCACGGTGCGTGCGGCAGCTGGTGCCCCAAAACAGGGGAGAGTGGTGCCGAGTCCGTGCTGGGAGCCGGGGAGACGCACAGGGCTCCCTGTCGGGTCCGCGCCTGCTCGGTGTGTGCGCGGCGCCCTCTGCTGGTTGCCAGGAGGAAGCGCGGAGCCTCTGTGGCCACGCTGGGCGCTTGAGTCTGGGTTTCCAAGCGGAACCGCAGCCAGCCAAGCCTTGCGTTCCCCCGGCCGCCCCCCCCCCCGCGCACCTGGCCCAGGGCTCGGGGGACACTGGGAATGGAGCCCCCATCTCAGAGCAGCCCCAGTGCCGAGCTGGGAGGGCAGGAGGGCACAGGACCCACCCTCAGCCTGTGTGGCATCACAATACCGCATCCCTCCAACACGGAGAACTCCTATCCCTGTCTGACCCGATCTCCCGCTTCCCAGTAAACTTGGGAGGGGCTGGCCAGCCAAGGGACAGGTGCAGAGGAAGGCCCCACATCGCCACCCCCACCACAACCAAACTTCACCCCAAGTCCCTGCTCCCCAAGTTCCCTCCAGCATCTGTGCAGCTGCGGTGGGCCGGCAGGAGGGGACCCCTGGCCCTGGGGACCCACAGCACCCTTCAGGGCCTAAGCAGACGTTTGCCCCTGGCCCAGCTGGAGGCCCCTGCAGGGGACACGGGGACACCAGGTCTGAGCGCCACAGCCACGTGCCCAGGAAGCCTGTGTGTGTGTGTGGGGGGGGGGCAGCACAGGGCAGGAAATCCACTCCGTGTGTGGGGGGGTCTGTGCTTGGCAGGAAGTCCCTCCCATGTGTGGGAGTGGGGCAGGGGTCTGAGCCTGGCAGGAGTGGGGGGCCCGGGCTTTGTCAGGCCTGGGCTTCAAGGGTGGTCACGTCACTGTCGCTCCCTCCAGGGACCAGAGGGCCCACCACAGCCCTCCTACCCGCCCCAGCCTGGGAGCCCCAACCCCCACAGCCTGGGGCAGCTGGGGGCAGACAAAACCACAGTGCACGGGTGGGGTCAGTCTTTATTGGGGGAGAGGCTGTCACCCTGCGGGCAGCTGAGGCCCCACAGCTGTCCTGTGCCCTCAGAAGCCAGGAATAAAAATGGAAGTGCCGGACGTGGCCAGACAGGCTGGAGGCCGGGCCTCCTGTGACCTTCCTCAAAGGGCAGGGCCCCCCCAGCAGGGGGGGGAGCAGGGGGGGACCCAGGGCGACAAGGGGCCTGGAGGGCAGGTGTAAGGGTGTGGCCTCCAGCCCTGAGCAGAGCCTGTGGTGGGCAGGTGTGGGGTGTGGCCTCTGGCCCTAGGCAGAACCTTGGGGCAGGCAGGTGAAGGGGCGTGACCTCCAGCCCTGGGCGGAGCCTGTAGCAGGCAGGTGTGGGGTGTGGCCTCTGGCCCTGGGCGGAGCCTTGGGGCAGGCAGGTGTAGGGGCGTGGCCTCCAGCCCTGGGCGGAGCCTGTGGTGGGCAGGGCTCAGCTCCTCCATGGCTCTGCCCCCACCCGGAGCGGCGCTCAGCTGGCGTTCCTCTGTCGGACATTCTTGCCCTTGTCATCATTCACGTGGTGCCCGCTGCTCTTCCTGGAGACACAGGGCCAAGCTGAGCTCCGAGGACAGGGAGCCTGCAGCCTCCCCCCCCCCCCCCAGTGGGACTCACAGTGGCGCAGCACCGGCGTCCTCGTCTGAGCACCACCAGCCACATGGAAGAGAAGGGCAGGGTCAGGGGTCAGTGCTGCCCCCTCCCCCCCAGCAGCCACAGCCAGCGCCTGGATCTGGACCTCCCCTTCCCAGTCCCCGTCCCAATCCCCGCCCCCCTCCCTCTCCTGGGCACGCCCAGGCCCCACAGGGGTGGTTGAGCCTGAGCCGTGGGCGCCCCCTGGGGGTCACTCACCGTCCAGCACCTCATCCGGCTTCCGACGCTTCTCGTAGATGAAGATGACGGTGACCAGCACCAGCACCTCGGCCACGATGCCCAGGAAGGGCCAGAGGGCGGCCAGGCGGCTGCGCACGCGCAGAGTGACCACCGCCGCGTCCGTGCCCTGCAGGCTGGTGCCGTTGCAGGCATACTCGCCGGGGTCCGAGGCCAGGTCCAGGTCCTTGATGTGCAGCTCCGACCGGGCCTCCGAGTGGCTGATGAAGAACCTGCTCTGGGAGCCGTTCTGGATGACCTGGGGGCAGGGGGCAGGGAGAGGCTGAGACCAGCCCCACAGGGCTCCCCGTGGGCTCCCCACCGCCCCCCGCCTGCCCCAGCGCCCTCACCTGGTCCCCGGAGTCGGCCACCTTGTACCAGACCCAGGTGGTCACGGAGGGGAAGGACTCCGACTTGCACAGCAGGGTGACCGAGTCGCCCTCATTGGCGTGCTCCGACTTCTTCGCAGCCTTAATTCTGGGGGGCCCTGGGGGGAGCCGGAGGGAGCCTTGCACCCCAGGCGCGGCAGGAGCTCCACCCCTGTGGCCCCCAGCGTTACCCCCTACTCACCGTCCACAGTCAGCGTGGCCTTGCCCGTGTCCTCAGGGAGGAAGAGGCAGGAGTACTCGCCAAACCTGTCGTCCCCCGTCACCCTGCAACAAGACAAGCGGCCGTGAGCCTGGGCCTGCGGAGGGGCTCGTGCAGGACCCCGGGCTGCCCCCCTGGAGGAGGATCCAGGCGGAGACGCTGCCCCGCAGCCTGGGCAGACCTGGTCCCCCTGCCCCGCAGCCTGGGCAGACCCAGTCCCCCTGCCCCGGCCCGGCCCATACTCACTCGTACTTGGTGGTCAGATCCTGCTCGTCATCCTCCTTCAGCAGCTTGTCCCCTTTCAGCCAGCGGTGCCCGGTGACGCCCGCGGCGCTGTTGTTCAAGGTACAGGTGAGCCGCACCCAGGACTCTCCGCTCTGCACGGAAGTCGTGACGGTGCCCGCTGGGAGGCCATGGCAAGAGGTCAGAAAGGGGCAGGAGAGGAGGGGTCAGCCCCCCGCAGCCCACCCGCCGCCACCCCGAGGCCTGGTTCAGAGGGTGCCTTCCGGAGGGCCTCGTGCACAGGGGTGTGGTCCAGGCATCAGCTCGTGGGGGTCGATGACAGCACAAACTCCCGGCTAGCTCCCAGCTAGGAGCACGTGTGCAACCCAGCCCCAGCCCCCCATGGAGCCCCTTTGTCAGGAGGGGCTGGCCCTCAGGAGCCCCCCAGTGCGCCCACACCCACTGCCCCCGCCCAGCACAGCCCAGCTCTACCCCAGGCTCCAACACAGCGGCCTCACGGTCAGCTGAGCACGTTCCCATGGGAGGTCCGGAGAGCCTTGAGCCTGGGCTGACCCAGGGAGCAGGCCCAGCCCCACCAACAAGGACAAGAGCCAGACAGGCGCCCACTGAGGGAGGGAGCACGGATGGAACGGGTCGGAGCGATGGACACATGGGTGGACAGGCGAGGGGCCCACCCGCGTCCAGGCCAGGGACTGCTTGGGTGGGGTGGGAGGGACGGAACCGGGCAGGAGAGGGCCTGGGCTCTACTGGGTGGGAGCCAATGGCACAAGAGGGACACTGAGGCAGGGCTCTGCCACTCACGTTCCAGGACCGCCAGGCTGGCCTGGGCACGGACCCACTTGACCCTGGGTGGCCGGGTCAGGTGGTTGCGGTCGGGGTCGTTGCTGGCCCGGCACTCGTAGGTGCCTGCGTCCTCGGCGCTGAGCTGGGCGATGGACATGGTGCTGGCCGCGTGCTCGCGGTAGGCAGCGTGGATGTGCACACGGCCCTGCCGGGCGCCGTCCCAGAGCTGGGAGCTGCCGTCGCCGGGGCCGTCCCCTTCAAACCACCACTGGATCTCGGGGACCGGGCGGCCCACGGCCTCACAGTGCAGCTCCACGCTGCCCCCCGCCCGCCCCTCCTGCGACAGCGGGGGCCGCACAAAGCCAGCTACGGGGAGAGGGCGAGAGCGTGAGGCCCCCATGGCAGAACAGGAGGAGTGGGCCGCCCCTGCAGAAGGCAGGGCAGGGGGAGCACACACATGTCCAGCTAGGGCTGACGCCCTAAGGTCACAGGACGGGCGCTGGGCTCTGGGACCCAGGGCAGCTGTGGGGACAGTGAGGGGCACAGGGCCCTCTTGGCCCAGACACCCGGGCCATCATCGGCGGCCGGACCCCAGCTTCCTTATTTGAACACAACGGAGGGTCCTGGACACCGCCAAGGCGGACAGGGTCGGGCAGGGGCTCCCGTCCACCCTCCCCTGGGGGCGGGGTCCTGAAGCTCCGGGGCTCCCTGGGGTTGAGGCACCTGCCTCCTTGGCCCGCCTGGAGGCCGCGGGACCAGCCCAGGTGGCCCCGAGCAGAAGGACCCCTAGCTGCAAACCCCACAGCCCTGGGCAGAACTGAGCCAGGCAGGAAGTGAAGCCGGAGGTGCCCCCTAACACCCCGGCCACCCGCCAGTGCCAGGAGAGGCCGTACTAGCCTGGCCGCAGCTGTCCCAACCCCGGTGTCCAAGGTGGGGAACCGGGCCGCCCCTCCACAGGTCTGCACCACCTGGCACTCCCTAAGGGACAGAGGCAGCCTCAGGCAAGAGCAGCTGGATGTCAGGAGGACACTGGTGGCCCAGCTCCCTGGGGTGAGGCCCCTGGCTGCCCCCGTCCACGCCACATCCAGCCCCAGGGTCAGCCTCAAAAAAGCCACAGCTCCACTCGGCCCATGTGATCTGCAACCCAGGTTCAAGTCACCTTCACTAGAGAGCGGCCAGGCGGGCAGGGGGCCAGGCACGGCCTCGGTAAACAAGCCCAGCCTAAGGCGGGGCCGCCGCTCAGGAGGGAAGGGCCCCACCCGCTGGGGGCCTCGCCTCTGCCGCCCCACCCTCAGCCAAGCCTCCCCCGGAGGCCAGAGGTTAAGCGTTTGCTCGGGGCGGGCCAGAGTGCGGCCCTCCTGGGCTAACCCCAGCGGGGGCCCGCGGCTGTGCGCCTGGAGAACCGAGCTGGCCAGGCCCCGACCCGGGGGGACAGGAGGTGGCCAACCCAGTGCGGCCAGGCCCCGCACAGGGAGCAGAAGCGTGCACGGGCAAGACCCGAACACCCATATAAGGCGCCCGGGAGCCAAGTCGGAAGCAACACCCCACCACGCACCGTGCGCCCACGCACACCGCCGCTCCGCGCAGGGCTGAGATCCCGCGCGGCCCCCGACCCCGGGGTACGGTCGACTAAGCCCGGCAGGGCCAGAGCGCGCTCCGCGGGGGCCCCGCAGGAACCCCGGCGCCGCTGAGGCTCCCTCGCGCTCGGTCGAGGCCGGGGACCGGGAAGAGGAAGCCGCCGAAGTGGGTCAGCAGCGGCCCGGGAGCTCTCGGCCGGGCCCTGGGGCTCCACGCGGGGCTCCCCGCAGCGGCCTGGGCGACCTCGCGGTGACCTTGGAGACCCACCCCCAACAGGCAGAGGAAGAGGGGGGCCCGCACGCCGCGCAGACCCCGCAAACGCGGGCGCGCCGCCGGCCAAATCCCCGCAGGAATGCTAATCCCGGGGCCCAGCCTGCCCGGGCAGCGGCCGCGGGCTGCAGCCGAGGGCCACGAGCGGCGTCCACGCGGGGGTCAGCCCCGGCCGCGTGCACCTTGGAGGGGGACGGCGGCCCCACTCCGCGGGACCCCCGAGGCCCGGGGCCCTGCTCTGCAGGGTGGCCGCCCTCCCGACGCGAGCCCGGGCCGGGACCCCCAGCGCGGCGGCGGCTCGCAGCCCCCCGCCCCGGCTCGCAGCCCCCCGCCCCGGCTCGCAGCCCCCCGCCCCGGCACGCAGCCCCCCGCCCCGGCTCGCAGCCCCCCGCCCCGGCTCGCAGCCCCCGCTGCAGCCCCCGAGCGGCGCCCACCTGCCGCAGAGGCGCCCCCGGCGCGCAGCAGCGCGAGCCCCAGCAGCGCGAACAGCACAGCCGCCATGTCCCCGCCGTCCGCCGTCCACCGAGCGCCGTGCCCGCCGCCGGCCACGGCCCCTATAAGACCGGCCGGGCGCGCGTGCCGGGCGCGAGCACGCAGGGCGGCGCCCCGGGGGCGGGGCGCGCACGGGGGGGGGCTACGGGCGCTCCGCGCACGCGCACACATGCACGTACACGGGCGCCGGACGGGCGGGCCACGTGACCCCGGGGGCGGCCCGGCGTCGCGGGGACCCCGGGCAGGGCTCGGGGCTAGGGTGCGCGCTCAGACGCGCACGTTCCTGCCGCACCCCTGCTAGGGAAGGCGCTGGGACCCCAACACTCAGATGAGGGACGCAGGCCGCGCGCGCGCCCAGGTGCCGTTGAGTCGGGGCGGAAGTTAGGCGTCGGCGCATGCGTGCGAGCGCGGCCTGGGAGGGCCAGGAGTCGGGGAGCCCCTGAGCCCAGGGGATCCCGCCCAGGCCCAGTACTGGACGGCCCAGTACTGGACAGAAGGCCGTTCTGTGCCAGGGGTCGCGTGGGCTCCCCGCGGGACAGCGCTGATCCGGGGAACCTGGGGCGGATGCCCCCTCCCTCCGTCACACCTGCACCCCTCACCTGGGGCGGGTGCCCCCTCCGTCACTCTGCACCCCTCACTGGGGCGGGTGCCCCCTCCGTCACTCTGCACCCCTCACCTGGGCCGGGTGCCCCCTCTCTGCACCCCTCACCTGGGCCGGGTGCCCCTCCGTCACTCTGCACCCCTCACCTGGGCCGGGTGCCCCCTCTGTCACACCTGCACCCCTCACCTGGGGCGGGTGCCCCCTCCGTCACTCTGCACCCCTCACCTGGGCCGGGTGCCCCCTCTGTCACACCTGCACCCCTCACCTGGGCCGGGTGCCCCTCCGTCACTCTGCACCCCTCACCTGGGCCGGGTGCCCCCTCTGTCACACCTGCACCCCTCACCTGGGCCGGGTGCCCCCTCTGTCACACCTGCACCCCTCACCTGGGGCGGGTGCCCCCTCCGTCACTCTGCACCCCTCACCTGGGCCGGGTGCCCCCTCTGTCACACCTGCACCCCTCACCTGAGCCGGGTGCCCCTCCGTCACTCTGCACCCCTCACCTGGGCCGGGTGCCCCCTCTGTCACACCTGCACCCCTCACCTGGGGCGGGTGCCCCCTCCGTCACTCTGCACCCCTCACCTGGGCCGGGTGCCCCCTCTGTCACACCTGCACCCCTCACCTGGGGCGGGTGCCCCCTCCGTCACTCTGCACCCCTCACCTGGGCCGGGTGCCCCCTCCGTCACACCTGCACCCCTCACCTGGGCCAGGTGCTCCCTCCGTCACTCTGCACCCCTCACCTGGGCCAGATGCCCCCTCCGTCACTCTGCACCCCTCACCTGGGCCGGGTGCCCCCTCCGTCACTCCTGCACCCCTCACCTGGGCCAGATGCCCCCTCCGTCACTCTGCACCCCTCACCTGGGCCGGGTGCCCCTCCGTCACTCTGCACCCCTCACCTGGGCCGGGTGCCCCTCCGTCACTCTGCACCCCTCACCTGGGCCGGGTGCCCCCTCTGTCACACCTGCACCCCTCACCTGGGCCAGGTGCCCCCTCCGTCACTCTGCACCCCTCACCTGGGGCGGGTGCCCCCTCCGTCACTCCTGCACCCCTCACCTGGGGCGGGTGCCCCCTCCGTCACTCCTGCACCCCTCACCTGGGGCGGGTGCCTCCTCCGTCACTCCTGCACCCCTCACCTGAGGCGGGTGCCCCCTCCGTCACTCTGCACCCCTCACCTGGGGCTGAGGAGGGAGGAGAGCCGTGGGAGGCTCACCGCTGTCCGCACAGCCCGCAGTCTGGACGCAGATGAGCTGCCGCCCCTGTGTAGCCACACGGCATTGGCTTCCCTGGGTGGGTGGCGGGTGCGGGTCCACCCGTTCCTCCCGTGGGCCGCCTGCCCCTTCTGCTGCTGCCTTGCCCGCCACGCTCTGCATTCAGACTTCTTCCTTGGCTAAGAGAACCGGTTCCGCCATCCCCGCCAGCAGGTACACCCGGAAAGCGCTCGCTCTTTGCTGTTTCAGTTGTGTTTTTATTTGAAAGGAAGAGTGGCAGAGGTGGAGTGAGTCTGGGCCAGAGCATGGGCCCAGGAGCTCCCTCCGGGCATGGGCGCCACGTGGTGGGTGAGCAGGAAGCGGGGTGTGCCCCAGGCACGCTGACCTGGGCTGTGGCGTCCCCTCACTCCATGCCACTGCCACCAGCCCTGTGTGACAGCCCAGGTACCCGGGGGCCCTGCCTCGCACGCGGGAGACCTGGCCCAGGCTGTGCAGGAATCTGGGGAGTGAACCAGCGGATGGAAGATTTCTCTGTGTCTGTCACTCACCCTTTCAAATAAATCAATAAAACCTGTGCGAAGTGTACGAAGGCTCTGAACAGGCGTCTTCAGACAGTCGCTGCCCGGAACTGCGGGGTCACAGGTCTGACCAGCGGGGGCAGGGCGGGCGTGGGCCTTTGCACTCTGCCGCTGGGGACACAAAGTGGTGCCTGGAAGGGCAGAGCCACTGCTTAACCCTGGGGTCACAGGACATCCACAGGAACATGGCCCGTGGGACAGTGTGGCGGTGTTAGGCAGCCTCTGTGTGTAGAGACAGCCTGGAGACCAGCATCTTGCACTTCGAAGCCCTGCTCGGACTGGCTCAGACTCCCAGGTGGTCCCAGCCCTTCCCCCAGGAGGCTCCTCTCAGGACCACAGGGGTTACCTGACCTAATTACATGGGGCAATAAAACCTCAGAGGCCCTAAGGGAAGTCCCTCTGCCTTGCCTGGCCCCAGCAAATCTGGTGAGGAATTTGCTAGTTTTCACCCTACAAACCCTTCCACCAGGACTCTCCGGTCCTTTGTCCTTTGTCCTGGAGGCGAGGGGAGGTGGGTAAACAGACTTCCTTAAACACCTCCAAACACGGCACTCAGCCCCTTGCCTCTCTGCCTCTCTGCCTCTCTGCTGAGCCGCCCACCCGGGCTGCCCGGGTGTGTTCACTCAACCATGTAACCTTGCTCTTCCCTGGTCCCAGCGACTGGGCGCTCACTCGCTCTCTGTCCCTAATGTTCTGACGGGTGCCCTGTCCCCAATAACGCCTTAGCACTCCACTCCCTGTCTCATGCCTCAATTCTTTCTTGCGTGAAGACGAGAACCCCACAGCTTCCACAGCCTTTCCTGTAGTGACAGAGGGACCCGAGGACGCCACGGCCACGCCATGGAGACACGGCCACAGGGACTCTAATGACAGGGGACCCCACAGGGACAGGAGGGGGATTCACAGTTAGCCAGGGCCGACTGACTGCTCCTGGGGACGGGGCTGCTCTTCAGGGGAAGGAACGGGGGAAAGTGTGGGCACCGGTGAGTCTCCAGGGAACACTGGGTGACGTGAGTGACTGGGGCAGGGGCTCCCCTGTGGCTCTGTGCTGGGGACGGCAACCGGCAACCGGGCTGACACAGGAGAGGCCACAGGAAGGGGTGGATGGAGCCCGGGGTGCCCAAGGCTGTCGCAGAGGGCCTTGGACAGAAGGCAGCGGCCGGAGGAGCCGCTGGCAGGAGCAACAGTGAGCACGAGCCTGGAGTGTCCCAGCCGCCCCGGCTCTGGGCTGGAGGCGTGCAGGGAGCCAGCAGCTACGTGCAGGACATGAGGCCAGGAGGCTGCACAAACAATGGCGGGTAGGGCGGAATTCCTGCCCCCTGCTGGCCCTCCCAGAGCCCCTGAGAACTCCAGGGCTGCCGGAAGCCTTGGCTTTTGTTCCCAGAACCGGGGCAGCAGCTGCTTTGTCTGAGACCCAGTTTTCCCTGGAGGCATTGCCTGACCCTGGAGGCCCTGCCCACCCCGCCAGCCCCGGCCAGCCCCCAGGTCCACTCTCTGCAGCCCTGGCCCTCTGCTTCCTGGAGCTGCTCCCAGGTCACCTGACTTCGCTGGTGCGAGGCGATTTCAGGTTTTAAAGAGCTAGGCTAGGGCCGGTTCTCTGGAACCGGGGTCACATCACTCACATCACAGCGTCCGTGCCAGAGTCCCGGCTGCTCCACCTCCGATCCACCTCCCTGCTGATGGCCTGGGAACGAGGCAGAAGGCGGCCCTGCCCCGAAGTGGGAGACCCGGATGGAGCTCCCGGCTCCTGGGCTCCACCTGGCCCAGCTTAAGATGTTGCAGCCATCTGGGGAGTGAACCAGAGCGTGGAAGACCTACCTGCCTCTCTCTCTCCCTCTCTCTCTCTCTCTCTCTACCCCTCCTCCACCTCTACTGCTCTGCCCTTCACATATATGAAATGCATAGAGACGAGAAACGTTATTTGGGGCAGGCGTTTGGCCCAGTGCTTACGTTGTCTCCTGTGCCCCCACCCCACATCAGGGTGCCCGACCAAGTCCCAGCTCTGCTGATCCAGCTCCTCCTCACACACTCCCTCAAGGAAGCAGATCCCGCACCCTCACGGGGGACCCGGATGGAGCTCCCAGAACCCCAGCCCTGGCTGTTGCAGGCATTTGGGGAGTAAAGCAGCAGATGGGAGGTTTTTCTCTGTCTCTTTCAAGTAAAATGAAAATACATAAGTAAAAATTGTATTTTTAAAGATTGGTTTATTTGTTTTGAAAGAGTTACAGAGAGACACAGAGAGATCTTGTATCCACTGCTGCCCAGATGGCTGCAATGGCCCAGGAGCTCCATCCAGGTCTCCTATGTGGGTGCAGGGGCCCAAGGACTTGGGCCACCGTCTGCTGCTTTCTCAGGGACGTTAGAAGGGAGCTGGATCGGAAGAGGAGCCAGGACTCGAACCAGTGTCCTCATGGGATGCCAGCGCTGCAGGAAATGGCTTTACCTGCTGTGCTACAATTTTTTTTTTAAAGATTTATTTATTTATTTGAAAGAGTTACAGAGAGAGAGAGAGAGAGAGAGAGAGAGAGGTCTTCCATCTGCTGGTTCACTCTCCAATTGGCCACAACGGCCGGAGCGGTGCCGATCCAAAGCCAGGAGCCAGGAGCTTCCTCCGCGTCTCCCACGAGGGTGCAGGGGCCCAGGGACTTGGATCATCTTCCACTGTTTTCCCAGGCCATAGCAGAGAGCTGGATCAGAAGTGGAGCAGCCGGGACTCGAACCAGCGCCCATATGGGATGCCAGCACTGCAGGCGGCAGCTTTACGGGCTAGGCCACAGCAACGAAAAAAGAAACTTCTTTACAAAACAAAGAGCGGGACCACTTTTTAGTATACAGTGTATTCTTTGGTATTTGGGACAAGGCTACAGTACAATTTCCTGCTACACAGTTAGAACCCAGGGTTACTTTTTTACGTGTTTGAGAGGCAGGGGGCAGGAGTCAGACGGGCAGCCAGGTACTTCCCCGGAGTCTGGGGTCTCCAGTCCTAAGCCCAGTGGGCGGCGCCGCTCTCTCCCCTTAGCATCCTGGTCTTCCTGGAACTGCCGGGGGAGAGGCCAGGCCAGGCCCTCCCCACTGCCCCCAGGCCCGCGGCCCAGCCTCACCAGGCCTACCCTCCCCCAGGTCCCTGCCCAGCCCCCCGCGGAGCGGGCAGTAAACCCCTGGGCGGAATTTCACCCTTTGTCCTGGAGGGAGGTGAGGGTGGGGAGCCGGGGGCGGGGACCTCATTCCGGCCATGCTGGCCAGCGCCAGGCTCGCCTGGCCGGGCAGTGGCTCTCTGTCCAGGGCACTGCGTGACCCGCTTTCCCCGGGCTGCGCGGCTGGCCTCCTGCTCAGACCCCGCCCCTTCTGCCTTGCTCCCTGGCCGGTCTGTCCATCCCTGTCACCCTCCAGGGTCCCGAATTCCTGTGAATGCTTTCCCAGAATGCAACCTCTTTCCCAGAGCCCAAGGCACAGGGGCCCAGGCAGGACTGGGGGCTGGGGTGCTGGGAGTTGGCCCCAAAATACATGCCCCCCAGAAACCGTGTCGGCTTGGCAAAAGGGTCTTCGCAGCTGTGACTGAGGGCGAGGGTCTCGGATGGACCAGTGTCCAGTGAGAATGACACAGACTGGGCCAGCAGCCGTGGGAGCCCCACCAGCTGGGGGTGGGGGGGCAGGAGGGCCCCTCCAGCCTGCACAGTGGGGGAGGGGGAGGGGCGGTTACAGACCGAGGCGTAATTACCAAAGCTCGCCCAGCAGGCGGGGCAGCCACCTCCCATCTCTCACCTCTCACCGCCATTGTCTCCCCCGCAGATGGACCCAGCTTCTGCACAGGCACAGAGACAAAGCAAAGCCCCCCTGAGTAGGAGGGAGCTGTGGGGGGCAAGGAGGCTCTTCTTAGGTGTCCTGGGCTCGGGTGTCCTGGGTGCTGGGGGCAGGACTCTGGGCCAGGTGTCCTGGGTGCTGGGGGGGGAAGACTCTGGGCTCAGGTGTCCTGGGTGCTGGGTGGGTGGGGGGACTCTGGGCCAGGTGTCCTGGGTGCTGGGGGGGGGAAGACTCTGGGCTCAGGTGTCCTGGGTGCTGGGTGGGTGGGGGGACTCTGGGCCAGGTGTCCTGGGTGCTGGGGGGGGGAAGACTCTGGGCTCAGGTGTCCTGGGTGCTGGGGGCAGGACTCTGGGCCAGGTGTCCTGGGTGCTGGGGGGGCAGACTCTGGGCTCAGGAGTCCTGAGTGCTGGGTGGGTGGGGGGACTCTGGGCCAGGTGTCCTGGGTGCTGGGGGGGGACTCTGGGCTCAGGAGTCCTGGGTACTTGCTGTGTGGGGGGACCCTGGGCTCAGGTGTCCTGGGTGCTGGGGGGGGCACTCTGGGTCAGGTGTCCTGGGTACTGGGTGCTGGGGGGGGACTCTGGGCCAGGTGTCCTGGTACTTGGTGGGTGGGGGGACCCTGGGCTCAGGTGTCCTGGAATGGGGTCTCTGCACCTTTGCTGTGTTGAGGGCACAGGAGGGCTCCTTTCCGTGGTGACCGTTTGTCCTGAGAGGCTCCAGCCGACAGAAGTTTAGGAGGAAGTGGGGACCATGGCGGCCCCTCCCCCTGGGTTCTCTGCTGGGGGCAGTTTGCACCCACCCCAGAACAGGACCATTTCCTGTGGCCACCTGTCTCAGTCAGCCACACACTGCCGCTGGCTCCCCTTTTCAACACTGGAACTCACCAGCGGCTCTCGGGTTCCAGGTGGGGGTGGTGCCAGTGGCTGCCCAGCTGGGGACTGTGGGACAGCTGGATGGCAGCCCCTGCTCTGGGCTGAGACCGGAGCCTGGGACCAGAGATAAGCCTCAGCCTCGGGCCGCAGCCCAGCAACATGGGCCTGGCCTCCGCTGATCTCCAGGATGGGGTGCGGAGGCCTCTGGAGCAGCCACACCCTCAGCAAGTCCCGGGGCGGGGGCTGTGGAAAGACCCAGGCCAGGCATGCTCGCGGCAGTGAGTGGCCGCGGCTCCGGGCAGACACCAGCAGGTGCCGCCCCTGGCAGAGCTCTGCTCACGGAAGCTTCCGGACACTCTCTAGCTGAGAGTTGGGAGGAAGTAGAGGGCCCCGGGTCACCAGGAGCTCCTGCCTCTCCCTGCCCTTCCTGTGCAGAGCCAGCTGGCCCCGCCCAGAGCCTCAGGCTACACCAACCACAAGCCCCAGCTGTGTGTGTGATGACAGACGCAGGGCTGAAGCTGGCTGCCTGCGACCAGGTCTCCCTCCCGGGCGCGGGGCCCAGGCGGCAGCCTCCTGGGCGCGGGAGCTGGGAGCTGGGTCTGTTAGGTAGGAAGTCAGTTATGAGCTTATGTGTGTGTGACATAAAGGCCTAAAGAAATCTATGCCCAGGATATGTATCTGCATCTCAAAGTCATCCTGACAATGTTTCAGCGGCAGCCCGGCCTTCGCATCCTGCCCTGCCCCCTTCTCCCTGACAACCTGCCAGGTGGAAGGGGCGGGGACCCCCACCAGGGGGTCCCCAATCTCCCAGATGCAGCCCAGTATCTGCATTTCAAACGCCCTACTGGATCCTAATTCTCCAGGGGGTCTTGCTCACCCTTCCTCTGAACCCAGGATGGCGCCAGCTAGGCTTCCTCCTGTCTGATACCTTCAAGGGGAAACTCAGATAGGAGCTTCTTAATATTTACAGCCATAAAATCCTTTGTTTCCAGAGATGTGTGAAGACAAAGACCCATCTCCTTAACCCCCCCCCCCCCTCAACCAGACTGCGCTCAGCCCTCTGCCTCTCTGCTGAGCCGCCCACCTGCCTGGCCAGGTGTAATCTCTCCACTCAACCATGTAACCTCACTCGTTCCCCCCCAGTCCGAGCGACGGCACTCTCTCCCAGGTTCTGTCTGGAGAGGTGCCCATCTGTTCTTATGGATGTCCCTTCCCTAATAAACCTTGCTATTTTACCTCCCACTACTCTGTCTCATGTCTGAATTCTCTCTTGCTCGAAGAAAAGAACCCTGCAATTTCTCCGTTAACAGGTCGGTAGCAGAGGCCTGAGGTCCAGGCCTCCTTGGGTGCCACGGCTCCCACCCCACCGCCGCTCTCGCTCTCAGGGACGTGGGAGCTGCAGGCTTTCGGCTCCTCCTGGAGCCCCCGGTTCTCTGCTGCCCCTGGGCGTCGGGGCTTCCAGGTGTTTCCTCCAGGTACTCAGCCTCACCTCACCGCGACTTGTAGCCAGAAACCTAGAACATTTTCTCCAGGAGCTCTGAGAGGGAACAAGGCTGCGACACTCGCTAAGGCATGGGGGACCAAGGACACCACACTCAGCCAGCAACCCACCCACAGAAGATTCCAGAACCTGAGAGGAAGGAGGACCAGGTTCTGGGAGTACCTGGAAGTGAAGATGCACACTGGGCACCTGGGTGACACCTGTATACAGGGAGTTAGTGCCCAGGGACTGGGTGACACCTGTATACAGGGGAGTCAGTGCCCGGGGACTGGGTGACACCTGTATACAGGGAGTCAGTGCCCGGGGACTGGGTGACACCTGTATACAGGGGAGTCAGTGCCCGGGGACTGGGTGACACCTGTATACAGGGGAGTCAGTGCCCGGGGACTGGGTGACACCTGTATACAGGGGAGTCAGTGCCCGGGGACTGGGTGACACCTGTATACAGGGGAGTCAGTGCCCGGGGACTGGGTGACACCTGTATACAGGGGAGTCAGTGCCCGGGGACTGGGTGACACCTGTATACAGGGAGTCAGTGCCCGGGGACTGGGTGACACTTGTATACAGGGGAGTCACTGCCTGGGGACCTGGAGCTCTCTGAAGACATCAATTCCGGGTCATCCTGTGCAGCTTGTCCTGAGGGGCCCCAGTCCCCAGTGTGTGTGGAGTGGGAGGGCCTGGTCTGCTCTGGCGCTGCAGCCCACGGGCACGCACAGGCCTCCTCTGTCCTCAGCTTGTGCCGGACGTGGTCGGTGCCTCCGTGCAGGTGCGAGGTAGCAGCGGCTGTGCTGTCCCGTGGGCAGCAGGGACCCAGGCACCCAGGACTAGCCACTGCGTCGCCACTGCCGAGCCCACCCTTCGCCTGCCTCTCCTTGTGGGCAGTGTCCTCTGGCCTGCGAGGGGCCGCCCTGGGTGCTGCCACACACACGTCCCCCAGGGAGCGGCTCCGTGGCTCTCACAAAGCAGTTTTATTGGATTCCAAATCGAAGCAGAGAGAGAGGCAGCCAGGCCCCTGCCTGGGAGAGCCGGCTCTGGCCCCAGGCTCCTGGCCGCAGGCCCCACGGCACGGTGTGGTCCTCGCGGGCCAGGCCGCGGCCCATGTGGGCTCCCTGCGGCTCCTGGGCTGCACCCGGCCCCGGGGCCCCTCTCCTCCGGAGCAGGAGCAGAACAAACGCGGAGAAAGAAAAGAGTGAAACCAAACAAGCGAGGTGGTGCCGACACTGCGGCTCGGGCGCGAGGTGCGCGCTGCAGTTTATTCCCCGGGGCGGGGCAGGTGCGGTCAGGACTCCTCGGCGCCCGAGTCCTCGTCCTCGTCCCCGAAGCAGCTGTCGCCCTCGGCCTCGGCGTCCGCGTCCTCGTAGTAGTCATCGTAGAACAGGTCTGCGCCCTCGTCGGGCAGCGGCGCCTTGCTCCGCACGCAGTACTCGGCCAGCGTGGTGGGCACCTTCACGCCGTCCCGCTCCGCGTCCACCTTGGTCCCCAGCACCTGCTTCCTGGGGGACAGGGCAGTGAGGCGCCCCTGAGGCCCTGCACGCCGCCCCCACACGGCCAAGGCAGCCAGGGCGGGAGCCCCACAGGACTGAGCACTGGCCCCTCCCGGCCTCCTGCGGAGGCAGGGGCAGGGGCAGGGAGCCCAGCAGGGGCAGGAGCGGCACTCGGGCTCCTGTCACACGGGCACTGCGCCGGCCTCCTGCGAGCCTGGGGTCAGGAGGCGAGGGGGAGGGCTGAGGCCCCACAGGCAGAGCTGCCCGCGGCACAGGCCACAGGCTGTGGTGTGCCTCACAGGATGGGGCGGGCATGGCACCACGGAGGGGGGGGGGCTGTGAGCAGGGCTCACGGTGCCGCCGCCCTGTGGCAACAGGCGGGCAGCCCAGGGACCTGTCCACAGCTTTTGGAGGCTCCCGCACTCACAGTCCCCGGGGGACCAGGCTGAGGGCAGTGTCCACGCTCACAGGGCCTCAACAAGCCAGTGGGCAGCCAGCGTGCAGGACCAGACTTGACCCAGCACCCCTCTGGGGACCCCAGCCGGCCTGCCCCCTGCCCCGCTATGTGCCCGGGAGCACGGAGAGGTCACACTAAAGCCTGAGGGCTGTCACCGACACTCGGGAGCGACAACGGACAAGGCGGGCGCAGGG
Organism: Lepus europaeus; assembly: GCF_033115175.1. Taxonomy (NCBI): domain Eukaryota; kingdom Metazoa; phylum Chordata; class Mammalia; order Lagomorpha; family Leporidae; genus Lepus; species Lepus europaeus. The sequence continues at coordinate 3,426,428 of NC_084846.1, forward strand.
GCCAGCCACGCCCTGCTGCTGACTGCCGACCACTGACCGCTGAGGGCGAGGGCAGGGCTCAGCCCGGCCGTGGCATCCAGCACGAGGACATGGCCTTGGGGTGAAGCCGAGGCTGAGCGACAACCACATGGCCGCCCTCGGCACCCGTGCACGGGGACACAGGGACACGGGGACCTCCCCCCCCGGTGTGCGGAGGACCCAAGCAAGCCCGTGGACAGTGCCGGTGACTGCAGTCAGGCCGTCTCCTGCCGCGCTCACCGGATGATGTCTGTGTACTCCCGGTCCCTCCCCTTGCTCTCCTTCCACTTCCTGTACATCACGGACGCGTCCACGTTGGCTGGCGAGAAGGTGTTGGGCTCGTTGAGCAGAGAGATCACGCTCAGGAGGATGGTCCTGGGGGAGGCGGGGGTCAGTAGGGTGCGGCCTGTGCCTGGACCCTGGACCGCAGGGGCAGGGCAGGGCCGTGCTGGCCTTCCCCTCCCTCCGACACGCCCACCTGGCGGGACCAGGACACCGGGCACAGGGCTGCGTATGCGGGGTGCGTGGACCCAGGACTGCGGGGGACCGGGCAGGGCCTCCCCCTCCCACCCCAACACACCCGCCTGGCGGTACCAGGGCCGCGTATGCAGGGTGCGTGGGGGCCCTGGGACCCAGGTGCCCCAGACCAGCAGGGCCCGAGGTAGCGTGCCAGTCACCCAGACCCAGGTCAAAGGTTGGGAGCCCGGCCTCACCTCACGTTCTGTGTGGGGTTCCAGCGCTCGGAGGGCAGCTCCCCACTCTGGGGGTCGTCGACCGGGGGGTGCAGGATGGAGATGCACACGTCCCCTGTCTGTGACGAGAGGGGCTCAGCTCTACCCAGGCCCTGCCCACGGGGCCCAGGGCGAGGGCCGCTTACCTCGTAGATGTTCGGGTGCCACATCTTGGTCAGGAACCGGAAGGCCGGCGGGGAGTACGGGTAATCCAGGGGGAACTTGAGCCGAGCCTGCAGGGCGGGCGGGAGGCAGCGGGGCTCAGCCGGGCGCTCACGTGGCCAGGCAGGGGCTCGGCTCACCGCGGGGCACTCGCAGGCCACCTGGAGCCCTCCTGAGTCACCTCAGTCCCCGGGGCTGCGGGGAACCGGGCACCTGGAGCAGGCTCGGGACCCGTGGGGGCTCCAGGCCGTTCTGGCGGGCACGTGGCTGGGCCCAGGGGGAGGGAACGGTCAGCTCTGGCCCTGCTCCGGGGTCTGGCCAAGGGGCTGAGGCAGGTGACCTAAGTACAGCAGGACTGGTCCTTGGCCAGGCACGGACCTGACCACGTGCCTGGGGCAGCTGTGTCCTCCTGGGCTCAGCAGGCAAACAAGGAAGCCGGCACCAGGCACCCCCGCCTCAGGGATGCTTGACAGACCCTGTCCGAGGTGGGCACAGAGCGAGCCTGCGACGCCCACGTGGGGCCTCCCCGCCCTGGAGACAGTGAGCACCCCCCCAGCACACAGCAGGTGGCCTCCCTCACCAGGGGTCTCCCCACCCAGCCGCCCTGCCCTGCCAGGGACAGCCAGAGGCAGGTGCTATCCAAGGTGGAGGTGGGCCCACAATCCCTTGCAGGGGGCACCCTCCCCCTGCGGTGAAGGCAGTCACCCCGCGCAGGAGATGGAGGATCCCGGGGGACCCGCCCCTGCTGCACCCTGTACCTAGCCCAGGCCTCGCCCCCAGGGCCACCGGAGTGGGGCGGGACCTATGGCCTAAGCAGCAGGGCTGTGCCCAGGGCTTGGGCAGCAACCAGGGGCAGCCTTGGCGACGGTGCGTGTGTGTTGGGGGGGGGGGTGACACTTCCACATTACTCCGGTCGGTCTTGTGAGTCTGGGGGTGCACAGGCCTGCCCTGGCTTGGGCGCAAGTCCTCCCCCCACCCCCCCCGTAGTGCCAAGCACAGACACGGGGGCGGGGTGGCTGGAAGCGGACCAGCAGGAGGCACGGCGGCTCCCTGGGCCGGGCGCGATGCGCACAGCAGGGGAGGCCCAGGCTGCCGGGGGTCGCACGGGCAGGTGGGCCCTACGTGGTTCTGTCCCCTCCGGACAGCCAGGAGGGAGGCAGGACCCCAGCCCCAACGACACTCGGCGGGGCCGGGAGCTTCGGGGGCCCCGGGGAGGGAGGAGGACCCCAGGCCCAGCCACACATGGTGGGCGCGGCAGGCGCGCGGGGCCGGGAGCTGCGGGGGCCCCGGGCCGAGGCGGGCGCGGGGCCCACCTTGAAGTAGCCGCCTTCGTAGTAGGTGTTGGGCGGCCCGAAGATGGCCACCTCCCAGTTGTACAGGTCGCCCTCGTCCACCAACGTCACGCGGAAGCCCTCGACCGGCTCCTCCTGCAGCCCCTTGAGCTCCAGCAGCAGCGCCTTCTGCGAGCTGGGCACCAGTGGCCGGGCCATGGCGGCGGCGGCGGCGGCGGAGGGGCCCGGGGCCGGGGCCGCCGCGAGCTCGCGGGACGGGCCGGGCCGCGCGCCAGCCGCGGGGGAGCCGCCGGGGCCGGGGCCGGGACCCGGGCCGGGGCCGCCGCCGCCTTCCTCCTCTACACCGCCGCCGCCGCTGCCGCCCGGGGCCCCCGAGCGCTCCACTCGCTCAGGCGCCGCCGCCGCCGCCGCCGCCCGCCCGGCCGGCCTTCGCCTCGGCCAGGCCCGCGCGCCCCGCCCCGCACTGCGCCTGCGCGCCGCGGCCGGGCCCTCACTGCGCTTGCGCGCCGCGGCCGGGCCCGCACTGCGCCTGCGCGCCCGCCCGCGGGGCACGCCGGGAAGCGGAGTCCCCGCCGCCCCGCTGGCGACCGCCGGGAGGGAGCGGCGCGCAGGCGCCTGGGCGCTTCCGACCTGAGGCCGTGCCCGCCGCCGCCGCCGCCGCCGCCTCGGCCGCCGCGCTCTCGGGGGCTCGGGTCGCTGTGCGCGGGGAGGCGGGCAGGGCAGGGCTGCGCCGCGCGCCGCTGCTCGGGCCGTTTTTGTGACGTCCCTAGCGCTAGGCGGGGCGCACCGCGGGAGCCACGCCGCACACCGCCTCGCCTCGGCCCGCTGGGGCGCCCCGGGAGCACCTGGGCCAGGGCCCCTCTCCGCGTCCCCCCACCCCGTGCGGGCGGTTCCCAGTGTTGGACCCCCGCAGCCCCTGGGGCCGGAATCCCGGGCTCCGCGCCCCGAGGAGCAGCCGGTGGGTGGGGGTCCTGGGCCCGCGGCCCCCCGCCGGCGCCCCTCTGCGGCGGGTGGACGGTGCCTCCTGGGCCCCGAGTGCCCCGCACGCGGCGCCCGCCGTCGGCCGAGGCGGGGGCACTTTGCGGGCTGGCGGGAGGACCGCGCTGGAGCGCAAGCCCAGGCCCCGGACGCGGGCCACGAGCGCCGCACCGCCTCGGCTTCGGCGGGCGCGGACGCGGCCCGAGGGACTCTGCAGAGGGGACGCAGATGCGGACCGAGGCGGGGACGACTTGGGGTTGCCCGGGGCCCAGCGGCATCCCAGGGTCCCCCCGAGGCGGTCACTACAAGGGGCGCGGCAGGGGTACGAGCCGAAGCCTGGGCGGCTGGGCTCCCAGGTGAGCAGTTTGAGGAGAGGTTCCGGGACAGCACCGGGCCCGCTGGAGTCGCGTGGTGGCCCCGAGCCAGTCGCCGAGGCCTGGAGGAAGCCGCCTGGACCGGGCGGCCAGGTGAAGCCGTGGTGGGAGGGGGCAGGGGACAGCCAGGTCCTGGGTCCCCATAGGAGGAGGAGGGGCTTCCCGGGGGCCGAGGCCTCTAGGGGGCCTGGGGTGGACGTTCTTGGGGGTCGTCCCCAGCGGGTTCCTGGGAGGCTGGGGCACTGAGGTGTGGGCCAAGCCGGGTCAGCACCTAGCTGGATTCTCGGGAAGAGCCGAGGGCGGAGCCCGGAGGGAGCCTTCCATGGGGGGGCACACCTCCCAGAGAGTGGGAGGGAGCTCCTGGGGGGGGGCTGTGTAGCCTCTACCAGAGGGTGGGAGACAGCCTTCCGTGGGGGAGGGGGCTATACCTCCCAGAGGGTGGGAGGGAGCTCCTGGGGGGGGCTGTGTAACCCCTACCAGAGGGTGGGAGACAGCCTTCCGTGGGGGAGGGGGCTATACCTCCCAGAGGGTGGGAGGGAGCTCCTGGGGGGGGGGCTGTGTAGCCTCTACCAGAGGGTGGGAGACAGCCTTCCGTGGGGGGGGGGGGCTATACCTCCCAGAGTGGGAGAGAGCTCCTGGGGGGGGGGCTGTGTAGCCCCTACCAGAGGGTGGGAGACAGCCTTCCATGGAGGGGGCTGTGTAGCCCCTACCAGAGGGTGGGAGACAGCCTTCCGTGGGGGAGGGGGCTATACCTCCCAGAGGGTGGGAGGGAGCTCCTGGGGGGGGCTGTGTAGCCCCTACCAGAGGGTGGGAGACAGCCTTCCGTGGGGGAGGGGGCTATACCTCCCAGAGGGTGGGAGGGAGCTCCTGGGGGGGGCTGTGTAGCCCCTACCAGAGGGTGGGAGACAGCCTTCCGTGGAGGGGGCTGTGTAGCCCCTACCAGAGGGTGGGAGACAGCCTTCTGTGGGGGGGGCTACACCTCCCAGACGGTGGGAGGGAGCTCCTGGGGGCGCTGCTGTCTTCCACCACCAGAGTGGCTGGGAGGAGCTGAGGGAGGGCCCCGGCCATGGGTTCCAGTGAGAGGGAGGCAGGGAAGGAGGGGGCGTGGGGCCCCGCCAGGAAGGGCTACTCCAAGACCCTGATACACGCGGCCCTCTGGCTGCTCGTGGGGAGGCAGTAGGGAGAGGCTCTGTGCCGGGGTGGGGGTGGTGGCGTGGGCAGAGCTGGCCTGGCCGGGTAGGGTGTGAGTGGCCCTGAGCAGAGGGGTCAGCTCTGGGTGCCCTGGCCCACCCTCCTGGGCTCCAGGACAGGGGTACTTTGTCTACCTCACTGTGCCCGGCTGTGGGCACTGTTCTCCGGCTCAGCCCGGGAGGAGCCGGCCAGTGGGGAGAGGTGGACAGGGGCACACGGCCTGGTGAGGAAGGGATGCGTGCAGTGTCGCGCGCCGGCCGGGGGAGTAGAGCCCTGGCGGCATGTCCACGCAGACGGCCAGGCGTCCAGGCCCTGAGCGTGTGATGAAGACACACGGAAGCGTTTAGAAGCCCCCAGACCCCAAGTGTGGAGGAAGCCGCCTCCCCTGGCTGTCTTCACGGAGTCCTCACGCTTGGGGCACACGGAGCGAGGTCCCAGGTTCATCTCGCGGCACGGTGTGAGCACCCTGCGGTATCACCCCATGGCTCCGCAGCTCCAGACAGCGGCAGCCAGGCCGGCGTGTGCCCAGGCGCTGGCCACCCCCCACCGGGGACTGCCACTTCCAGCCCCAGCCGCTCTCTGACCACGCTGCCCAAGATGGCCCCACCCACATCCCAGGAAACTGGCCGGGCCCTGGCTGCTGTGGGCTTTTGGGGAGGGACCTAGTGGGTGGAAGAGCTCTCTCTCCCTCAAATAAATCAGTGTTAAGGAAAAAACAAAATAGCAGCCATGTTTTGAGGTCGTGAACCTGCAAGGGGGGCCGGCCCCTGAGGGCCAGAGGGAGGGGCTGCAGCTCCCCAGGTCTGCGGCCCTGAGGAGGGGTGGGGTGGGGCAGGCTGACTCCTGGGCCCCTGGCGTCGCCTGCCCTGTGCCAGCTCCGTGTTGGGAAGTTTGGTCCCTTGCATCTTCCCCACTGGCAGAGGGGCTGTGGCTTAAAGGGGCAAGACGGAAGGGCCTGGGCTGGACACCACGCTGCCCGTCCCCGTCAGCACCACCACCAGCCACCTGGCAGGGTTGGGTCCCAGGAGCGGAGTCCAGGGGCACCCCAGTGGTTACAGGGAGGCGCAGGGTCGGCCGGGGCAGCGGGCAGCACGCACACTGGTCAGCCTCCAGGGGGTTTTATTAGAGCTAGCAGGGTCCTGGGCCGGTGGGGCGGGACCAGCAGGGAACAGCCAAGGTCTGTTGGGAGCCAGCGTCCACTTCCTGGGGGGCTGGGGGTCTCGGGCCAGATGCACCGAGTGCCGGTCCTCAGCCCTGGTTCCCCCTGGGGAGCAGCGGGGCCGGCCCGGCAGGGGCAGGGAGCTGGGCTGAACTGGGGCCTCAGCTCACCGGCTTCACCTTGGCGATGAAGAGCGCGGCCGCCTTCTCCAGGAACTCGTCCCGGGTCATGGGGGAGCTGGGCCGCCTGCCCGCGGCGGCCCGGTCCATGGCCAGGGCCAGGCTGTCGGGCCCCAGGCGCGAACCGGCCTCCAGGTAGTGCGCGGGCGCGGGGCTGCCATCGCCGGCGCTCAGCGCCCCCTCCAGGGTGTCCAGCACGGCCTGGCCCACGCGGCGGTCCGCCACGGCCAGCGCCGGGTCCTCCAGCAGCCGGAACAGGGCGCCCGCCTGCGCCACGAACTCCAGCAGCACGAAGCAGGCGAGCATGCCGGCGCGGAACACGCCGAGCGGCACGGCCTCGTGCTCGCGGCACTGGATCTTCCGCAGCAGCGGCGCCACCGCCTCCTCGGGCGCCGCGCTGTCCCGGCAGATGCGCCGCAGCAGCTCGCTGTAGGTGCGCCCGTCCAGCCCCGGCCGCTTCCTGCGCCCGCTGGCGCTCAGGCAGTCGTAGGCCACGCTCACGTTGTTGTTGAAGGCGGTCCTGCGGGCAGACGGGGCGCTGACGGCAGGGGGCGGGAGGCGGGGACGCCCGCCCGCCCACGCCCGGCCGGCGAACCACACACCCCGCACTCGGCCGGGTGATACCCGACGCCCTTCCCTTGGCCGTGTTCCTGCAGCGCCTCCTCCCAGCCAAACGCATAAAGCTGATGCCAAGTCACTGCCGCCAGCGCACAGCAGGTGTCATGGGGGCACCTGCTCCTCACCGGCCAGCAGACCCTCCCCCAAGGGCTGGGGTCCCTCCCATCCGTGCGCGAGCCATGCATGTGGGGCGAGCCTCTGGTGCAGAGCATCCCTGCGGAAGGCACGGAGCTGTGCCCCCACAGCACTGTGTCTGGAACGCAGGGATGAGCCCCCGCGTGGGGCGACCACGTCCCCGGCCCAGCCCCTCCCGGCTGCTCAGTAGCCGATGCCTCTTCCACTGCCACGGGGGGAAGCAGAGGCCGGGCTCACCGCCCCGCCAACAACCCCGCCGAGGAGTGACCGGGCGGGTGTTGGTGCTGGGGAAGCTCAGCTCCAGGAGCGGGGACAGCCACTCCTCGGGGGCCACGCGCCTGGCCCTGTGGTTGTTTCTGTGGCTGGCCTGTGGCGGTGCCCACCCCATGCGGGGCTGGCCCTCCCTGCCACCGGCTCCGTGGGCGTGGGGCACGCTTCCAGCCCGGCCTCCATGATGGCCCCCATCTGGCTGAAAACTCCTCCTCTCGGGGACATGGGCAGCTGGGCAACACATCCCCGCTGGCTTGGTCACTCTGTGACACCAGAGGCCAGCGCCCGCCCCAGCTTGTGGGGTCACCCTGGCAGGAGCCAGTGCCACTGTCCTCTGCCATCAAAATAGTGCCATCGGGGGGACCCTCAAGTCACCCCCAGAGGAGATGTGGCCAGAAGACCGGGCCATAGCCCTGTGGGCCCTCCTGCATGTAGCTCTCCCCCCACCCAGCGGCTGCACCCCTGGGGCCGTCGGAGGCCCCCCAGCCCATCGCCACCCTCTCCCGGCGCCACCTCCCAGGATTGTCACCGCTGGGGCTCAGCTCACCGGCAGGGTCATGCCCACGGCCCAAGGCCACCTTGCCCTTGCCTGTCCCCGGGGCTGGGTGGCCCCCTCTCTGAACAATTCCTTGCTCCCTGTGGCTCAGGACTCCCCTGGGCCGGAACAGAAGCCGAGCCTGGAGCTGGGAAGTGCACCCCCCCCAGTGCCATCTCCCCACCCGGGCCTCCCTGGGCAGAGGCCCCACCACGGGCACTGGAACCAGCACGCTGGGGGCTCCGGCTGAGACCCGGACCAGGGGGCAAGGCAGCGAGCTGTGGCCCCTGCAGGCCTGGGTGCCAGTCTCGGCCCTAGTGCCCGTCTGCACAGTGGCCACTGGACACCTGCTGAGGGCGCATCAGCTGGGCACGCAGCAGCTGGGGGGGGGGTGGTTTGCTCTGTTTAGGAAGGAATGCTTCTGGGCCGGGGTCCCCGACAGGCGCCGGCTGTTCAAAGTCCCGGCTGCTCCATCTCCCGCACAGCTCCCTGCTGGCCGCCTGGGAGAGCCGCGGAGGTCGCCCTGAGCGCATGGGCCCTGTGCCCATGGGGTGAGTGGAGGCAGGGACGCTGCTCGCCCCAGAGAAGGAGACGAACAGTGGGACCCTGGCCGGGACCCCCGGGGCCGGGCACGGACCTCAGCCAGGGTCCCCGTGTGGCTCCCGGGAAGGCCTCAGGGGCCGTCTCTCTGCCCCTTGGTGGCCATGGGGGCGTCACTTGGTGTCCGCTTGTGCCACGGAGCCTGGCAGTGACCAGTTGTCCGTCCACAGGAGGCCGTAGCAGACAGCGGACACCGGGCGGCGCCGTCGCCCCCACCCAGCCTACTCCAGACACATGCGGGCCCCGCATCCCTCAGGCAGGCAGGACCCTCCCCCCCGCCCGCCCCGTCCCCTCGGCTCGGCCCTGCGCAGGAAGGGGCGTCCGGGCCCCGCCCTCCCTGGGCTATGAGGCCGCCTTCAAAGCCAAGGGCAAGAAGGGAAACTGAGGCCTCACAAGCGGCGAAACCCACCCCGACCCCCAGCGTAGGGAGGACCGCGGCTTCCAGCATGCCTCGCGCGCCCACCGGAGGGGAGCCGCGCGGGGCACCCTGGGAGTTGTAGTCCGGCCGCCTGCCGCGCACCTCTGCGAGTGGTGAGCCAGGCGAAGGTGCCATAGCGCGCGGCCTAGGCGCTGCTGCTGCAGCAGGAGCTGGCCCGGAGGCTCCCCGGCGCCGCCGTTCGTAGGCGAGCGCAGGCCCATGTTCTCGAAGTAGTGCGCCAGGAAGGCGATGGGCTCCTCGGGCCGCGCCTCCAGCACTTTCAGCAGGGCCGCGCGCAGCATCTCCGTCACGCCGACCTGCCGCAGAAAGTCCTCCTCGCTCTCGGCCGCCGCCGCCGCGCGGGACACCGATGGCCGGCCGCTGTCCGTGAAACTGGCCGTCGATGCCGCCGGCCGCCGCTTCTCCACCGCCGCCATGGTCGCGGAGGGCAGCGGGACCGGAAGCACTGCCATGTTCCACAGGGCACGGAAGCCCCGGGAGGCCATCTTTGTTAAGGGCGGAAGGCTCGCTTCCCCGCCTTCCCCAGCTCCTCAACGACGCGTCCCCTTGGCGCGCAACATGAATCTTGCCAGATTCCAAAATGGCTTCCTGGGAAAGGCCTCATTTCTGGCGTGAAGCCGGCCTGGTTGCCATCTTGGTGAGGGGCAAGCCCTTTAGTGACAGGGTCTCCTAGCAACCGATCTCGCTGGTTCCCAGCGAAGCCTGGCACTGGACACTCCCGGACCCGGGGACTGAGGGCGGCCTGCGGTCCTGGGCCTCCGTGTTCGGGGCGAGCTCAGCCGACCTTCGCCCAACAGTGCCTGCGTCTGAGGGGCTTACCCCGGGGGGACGCCCTCCTCAGCCCCCTGCAGCGGGCCTGGGGGTCCACTGGAGCATCCCTGCTGCCAGCAGGATGTTGGCCCAGGTTCTGACCGCCTAGGGGGCCCCTCACGCCGCGCTCCTTGCGACCCTAACTCTTGTATGGCGGGTGTCCTCTCGGGGCAGGCGCCGCCGGCCCCCCCCCCCCCTTGGGCCGAGCAGGCTACCACGCTCCGCGCTGTCTCGTGCCCTCCCCTGGCGACCCCAGACCCGCAGGAGACGTCATGGCCGGACCCACGGGCCTTTATTCCAGCTGGGGAGGCCAGGCGCGGCCGCCGGGGAAGGGTCACTACAGCCCTCTGAGGACCTGGCGGGCGGAGTCCTCACCGCGGGGCGGGGCGGTGGCAGCGTCTCCGCAGGTGGCCGGCGAGGGCGGCCAGCAGCAGCAGCAGCGCCAGCGCCAGGCCGCCGGTCCACAGGGCCAGGGGCGGCCTCGCGGCTGCAGGAGCAGGAAAAAGGGGCCGATCAGGGCGGAGCGCGTCCTCCCCTGTGCCCCCGCCCTGGGGTTCCTGGGGGCATGGCCTCCCTGGGATTCCTGGGGGCACGGCCGCCCTGGGGTTCCTGGGGGCACGGCCTCCCTGGACGCTGACCGCGCCCTCGCACTGGGCCTTGGGGTTAGGCAGCAGGGAGCAGACGCTCCGCGGCCACGAAGCTCAGAGCCCGCAGCTCCCCGGCTCTCAGGGTGGCCCTGGTCAGCGGCAGCGCCCCGGCTGCCACTTCCCTGGCCGCCCTCTCCACACCACTGGGTGGGCACTCACCTTCCTGCCGGCCGCGGACATACAGGCTGGCCACCTGGCCCCCCGGCTCCACGCGACACTGGAACCAACCCTCGGGGCTGTCCCTGGTCAGGGGCACCCTCAGCCAGGCCCGGGCCCCAGCCTCGGTCCTCTCGTAGGCTGCCAGGCCCCCCGGGGCCAGGGTCCAGCGCACTGCCACACCAGGGCCGCAGGCCACCTCGCACAGCAGCTCCAGGCGTGCCCCCTTCGCCGCCGAGGGCCGGGGCGCCTGGAGGATCTTGGGGTGGCAGGTCCCCGCGGGGGAGGCCGTGTCGGGGGGCTCCCAGGTAGTCAGGTCGGGGGGCTTCTGAGGGGTCGGGTTGGGGGAGTAGGGGCCTGGAGGCTTTGGGGAAATTGGGTCGGGGGGCTCCTGGGATGTCGTCTGGTTGGGGGGCTTCTGAGGGGTTGGGTTGGGGGAGTATGGGTCTAGAGGCTTTGAGGAGATTGGGTGGGGGGGCTCCCGGGACGTCTGGTTGGGGGGCTCCTGGGGTCCTGGATCCCGAGGCTCGGGCGAGGTCGGCCCCGGGGTCTTCAAGGTGGTCTGGCCGTGCAGGACTGGAAAGAGTAGCCGTTTGGTCTCCCAGCTGCCCCAGGCCAGCGACTCAGTCTGGGCCTGGGGTTGGGCCGAAATCCCTGTGAGGCTCCTCCCAGGACCATCTGGTCCACCGCAGGTATCCCGGCTGGGCGCAGGGGCCAGGCTGCTGCTTGGTCTCCCCGGGCCTCAGTTCCCTCCCTCGAACAAGGGACCAGAGTGGCCAGCCTCCCTGTGTGCAGAGGGGCTGTGCCCTGGCCAGCCCTTGCCACTGGGGGTGGGGGGAAGAGGAGGTGGGGGGGCTCCCACTCATCCCCTGTGTCCCCCTCCCATCCCCCGAGCCCCTTCCCCATGGCCTCCCCGGAGCTCTGTGCTGGGAACCAGGGCCCCCACCTGGGGGAGGGGAGAGCCAGGGCGGGGAGCGGGGGCTCTGTGGCCAGAGGCAGGAGAGAGCGTGAGGGCTGCGCGGTGACCACTGCCCTGGCCGCCACAGGGGCAGACTGAAGCTGCAGTCCCTTCTCCCCACAGGCCCCACGAGGACACGAGGTGACACGGTCCCTGGGTGCTACAAGGAGGGCCCGTGCACTTCCCAGTTGGGCACAGGGCAGGGCCAGGCTGTGCCCGCGTCCTGGTGGACCCCGGTAGGCTCACCTGGGATGTCCCGGGCCCGGCTCAGCTCCAGGCCCGGCAGCCTCATGGTGGCCTGGCAGCGCAGGGCCCGCGGGGCGGGGGTCCCCAGGGCCGGCAGCAGCCAGCGCTCCGTCACGTGGAACAGCAATTCCTCCTCCTCTTCCTCCCAGCCCAGGGTCTCGGCCCCCTCCAGCTCCTGGCCCTCAGCGAGCAGGGAGAAGGAGAGGGCGTCGGGGTGCCAGGGGGTGACATTGTGGGCCGTGCAGGCCACCTGCAGGTCCCGCCCCGGCACCAGCGCCGGCGGGGACACCGTCAGCTCGTCGGGAAAGGCTGTGGGTTAGAGCCCAGAGGTCAGGGCCGTGCCAGGCAGAAGGGTCCCGGCCCTGGAGGAGGCAGGGGCCTCCCGGAGGGCTCCCAGGGGGAGGCGGCCCTGGGCCAGGCCCGCACGGGGTGGGGGTGGGGTGCGCGCTCACCGTAAACCACGAGCCGCACGGTCCGCTGGAAGGTGAGGTCCCCGCAGGAGCCCACGCACACGTGCGTGCCGGTCGCCGCGGGCGAGGCGTGGTGCACGGTGAGCGTGCTCCTGCCCACGACCGACTGCACCGCGCCCAGGCTGGTGTCCAGACCCCGCCAACGCACGTCGGCCGCCGCGCCACCGGCACACGCTAGGCTGCAGGTGAACCGCCGCGACGTGCCCACAGCCACCGTCACCACGGGATCCGGGGGCTCCACCCGCAGGGGCTGGCCTGCGGCGACGGCGCCTCTGAGCTCGGGCCGCAAGGCCCCTCCGCGCCCGCCCCCGCCCCGCCGCCTCCGCGACCCCCGCCCCGCTTACCGACCCCCGCGCGCAGCAGCCCCAGCGACCCCGCCAGCAGCAGGGCGGCGCTCGGCCCCATGGCGGCCCTGTGCCCGGGCGTGGGCGGCCAGGCTTAAATAGTGGCGCCCCACGCTCCTGCCCTCCACCCCTTGCCACTCCTGGGGTTTTCCCAGGGCTGACCCCCCGACCCAGGAGGCTGTGGGCCAGTGATGCGGGGGGCCCGGGCCGGCGTCCAAGCCGACGGGGCGGGAAAGCCTGGGCGACTCCAAGCGTGGCTTTGAGGCAGCGGAAGCACGGCGGATGGGGGCGGCGGAGGTCGCTGGGCGGAAGCCCGAGGGAGCTGGAGACCGCGGCGGTCAGCGCCGCTCCGACGGCCGTCCTGCCTGCACTCCCCTTGGTGGCCGTGCGGGGGCGGCCGCGAGCAACCCGGCCGGGGCGCGGCGGGTGGGGGGGCGAGAATCCCGGAGCGGAGTCTTCCGGGGAGGGGGCACGTTCAGAGGCTGCGGTCTCTCTCAGGAGGGGGGGTCACCACTTCTCCCTGAGCTTGCTCCTGCGGCAGCCTGGAGCCCCTCCCTGACCCACACCTGCCACTGGCCCTGGCCCTGCCCATGCCCTTTGGACTGCTCCAGCCTTGCTCCGGTTCCGCCCAGCTCCCCTCCTGCGGGTTGTCTGCCCCTCTTGTGGGTCACCTCCCCCTCCTGTTTGTCCCCTGCTCTCTGTGGGTCACCCCCCCAGTCGCTTTGTCAGCTGTCACAGGTGCCCTGTGCGCTGAACCAGGCCGGGGGGACCGTCACCCCAGCAGGCCGGCAGGACGCAGCCAGGGGAGTGCTCCTGGCTTGCACTCTGGTTCCTTGGCGGTGGGGGTGGGGGATGCAATCTCCAGGCATGGCCGTCTGATTCTGGACAGAACCCAGGCGGGGGGAGCTGGGAGGGACACCAGAGCTCCCCCCCCCCCCCCGTCGTGCCCAGCGGTGCCGGGAAGGCCACACGAAGAGGCCAGCCACAGGAAGGCCGACTCAAGGTGGACCCTCTCTGGGCCGGAGGTGCGGGCCCTGCCCGGGAAGCTGGGCCCTTAACCCGGGCTGGGGGCAGCAGGCCGCTGAATGGGCCACTTCCCAGCCCCCGACTATGCTTCCTGCTGCCCGGGGGCAGGCGGGGAAGGGTCAGGGCGCCAGGCTGCCGAGGCCCACGCAGGGCGTGCCCCCAGCTCTCCTGGGCCCTGGGTCCCCGGGGCCGGTGCTCTGCAGGTCTGGGTTCCTGGGGTTTGTTAGGGACGCCCTGTGCGACAAGGAGCCCTCCGGGGTACAAGGGAGAGGTAGGGGCATCGGGGGGCCACTGGCCGGGCGCTGGAGGTGGAGGCAAGGAGGGGAGAGGGGCAGGGGTGAGGCGGGGGGGGGGTGAGGAACCCGGTGCTTCAGTGCCTGCGTTTATTCCACGTTTCCTGCCTGCACCTGGGGGCCTCAACCTAGGCTTCCTCAGGGCACTGGCCCCCCTTCCTGGCATTGTCCTGCCCCAGGAAGCCCCCAGGTCTCCCTGGAGACCCCCCATCCTGGCTTCCCCCATTGCCTCGGAGCTGTGTGCATCCCCGGAGCCCTGGCACGTCACCCCCCTGCCACCACTGGTCAGCTTTGGGGTGGCCGGGTGCCTCGTGAGGGCAGGGCCTGCTCGCCCTGGCACCCACCGCCCCGTGGGTCTGACGAGCCAGAGGGAGGGGTGGACCTGGGTCCAGGCTGGCGGTGCCTCTCCCTCCCTCTGCCACGCTCAACATGCCTTGGCAAAACCAGGGGTGGCCATTGCGCCGGTCTGAGCCAAGGAGGTGTCACGGGTGGCCAGAAGCGTAGGACGAGGGAGCGGCTGCTGGGTGTCAGTGGGCTGGCTCTGTGTTAGGTTCTGGGGGAAGCATCTAAGACGGCCACCTGGGCCGGAGGGAGTCCTTGGTCCCGGGGGGCTCCTCCCTGCAGGCCCTGGGGGCTGTGACAGCTGCTGCCACTCCCTGCTGCCCACCAGGCTGGTGCCGGGCACTGGACATCCAGCCCCAGGGGAGCTCAGTGGTCCCTGACCACAAGCCTGCTGGTGGCTGGCTCTGGCCCCTGGTGCCCACATACCTGTCCCGCGGGAGGTGTGGATGGGCAGCTAGGGACCTTGGGGGGCCCTTGTGGGTGAAGGGGCAGCTGGGACAGCGGCCACTGCAGGGGGTGGGTCTGGGAGCCACAGGCTCCTGGGCAGATGGCACAGGCGTGGGTGGCTGGGCAGCTGGCTGGCCATGCGGGCCTGACAGCCTTGTCCAGGGGCCCTGAAGCCACCATGTCCTGAGTGCCACATGGACAGGGTGGGGTTCAAATGGGTGCAGGGGTGGGGTGGGTACCTGGGTATGGCCTCAGCCTGCTGTCCCCCATGCTCACGGCCCAGCCCTCACACCCCAAGTTTTGTCAGCACCTGGCAGCCGGGTGCGCCCCTGTGGCTACATCCACCCCTTCCCCTCTTCCCCTCCTCCCCTCCTCCCATCTCCTACCAGAGACGCCGCCCCCCTCCAGACCCCGCCAGGGCCCACCCGGCAGCTGGGCCCCATCCTGAGCTGTGCAGGGCCCTGGGGAGGCGAGGGGCAGAGCCAGGGGCTGGGCCAGGTCCGCACTGCGCACTGCGGAGCGATTAGGTCACAATCGGAGGCGCTGAAGGTGTGGGAGTCCCGGCCCCAGGGTCTGCGTGGACCCTACGTGGACGGACGTCCTCCGGGACCCGCTGCGCGGGCGGCGTGACCAGCTGCGTCCCCATAGCGGCCAGCAGCACCTCGGCCGCGAGGCCGCCCCGGCTCCTCCGGGAGACCCACGGGCGTGTCGAGGGTGGGTGCGGCCTGTCGAGGGGCGGGGCACCCCAGCCGGCCCACGCCCCCGTGCGGCCTCAGGGCGGGGCTCCCACGGGCCCTCTGGCGCCTAGTGCTGGCGGGGCGGGGGCGCGCGCGAGCCCAGGCCGGGCGGCGGGGCGCCCCCACCCCCGGCACCGCGGACCACCACTCCCGCCTTCCCGTGGCCCACAATGCAGCGCGCGCAGTTCGCCGCCCTGGGCAGCGCCGGGGCTCGGGGTCTGGGGTCCGGGGGTCCGGGGGTCGCTCGGTGCCTCCGCCGGGTTTTGTCTCCCTCCTCCTCCTCGCCCTGCGGCTTCCAACTGCGCTTCGGAAGCAGGGTCGCAACCGGGGCCCATCGGGACCCCCAGCCCGATGTGAGGGTGGGGGCGGGCATGTCGGGACCCCCAGCCCGATGTGAGGGTGGGGGCGGGCATGTCGGGACCCCTGCTCCATGTGAGGGTGGGGGCGGGCATGTCGGGACCCCCAGCCCGATGTGAGGGTCTGCTCTGGGTGCCCACGTTCGTCCTGCCCTATTTTAGGTGACCCGAGGTCCTAGAGCAAGGTGGGCAGACACCTGCTGGGGGCACTGGCAGGCCTAAACCCAGACTGGAAGTGGGGTGGGGGAGTGAGTCCCCAGCACAGCCCCAGCCCCCACCACTCCCTGCAGGTTCACAGCCCGGCCTCAGGGCCCTGTGAGCACCCATGCCAGCTGCCACGCACCACTTCAGTGCCCTGTTGAGACCGGGGACAGGCGGTGGGCGATGGGAGAGGTCGTGCTGGACGGGAGAAGGGGCAGTGAGGGGATGGGCACCTGCAGCAGGTAGCCCGGAGGCTGGGGGCGGTCCCAGGCTCAGTGGCACTGGCACTCCACTTGAAGGGAGAGGACCTGCTGGGACCCCCTGTGGCCTCCACACTCTCAGGGACCAGGCTGTCCCCCCAACCCTCAGTGACCAGGCTGTGTACCCCAACCCTCAGTGACCATCCTGTCCCTCCCGACCCTCGGTGACCAGGCTGTCCCCCCCAGACCCTCGGTGACCAAGCTGTGCCCCCAGACCCTCGGTGACCAGGCTGTGCCCCCCAGACCCTCGGTGACCAGGCTGTGCCCCCTGACCCTCGGTGACCAGGCTGTCCCCCCCAACCCTCAGTGACCAGGCTGTGCCCCCTGACCCTCGGTGACCAGGCTGTCCCCCCCAACCCTCAGTGACCAGGCTGTCCCCCCTGACCCTCAGTGACCAGGCTGTCCCCCCCGACCCTCAGTGACCAGGCTGTGCCTCCTGACCCTCAGTGACCAGGCTGTCCCCCCCAGACCCTCGGTGACCAGGCTGTGCCCCCTGACCCTCAGTGACCAGGCTGTCCCCCCCAACCCTCAGTGACCAGGCTGTGCCCCCCAGACCCTCGGTGACCAGGCTGTCCCCCCGAGACCCTCAGTGACCAGGCTGTCCCCCCCGGTCCCCTGTGTTCTCGCCCATGGAACGTGACTTGCTGGACTTGGGCTGGGTGCCCAGTGCAGTGAGAGAGCTGCTCTGTGCCCACTGCTCCGTGCGGCCGGCTCTTCCTGGGAGGGCGGGGGGGCCCGGGCAGAACAAGCCTGCCTTGTGGAGCCTTGTGGCCACACAGGCGCGTGAGCGTGAGTCAGGGGCCGGCGGAGGCACGGGGCGCTGTGAACGCTCCCCGGGGAGCCGGGACGTGACGGATCATGGGACAGATCGCAGTGTCGCGTGGGCCGAGGGGGGCTGACACGGGAGGCTGGAGGCCTTGGCTGCTCCCGCTGCCACGGTGTGCCAGGGACGGAAAACAACAGGGCATCTGAGAAGCCGGGTCCCTGGGGAGGCCCCGCCCCGGCCAGCGTGTGCCTCACAGAGTGCGGGGCCTCGGGTCAGCCACGGCAGCAATGCCACAGTGGTCACTTCCGGAGCAGATGTGCCGGGGCACGGGGACGGGGTGAGCACGCGTGTGCGTGGGCTGGGGCGGGCACACGTGTGTGCTGGCATGCACCCTGCGGGCCTCCTGCTGGGCCTCGGTCTCCTCCGTGAACTGGGGACAGGTCCCGTGACTGTGGTTGTGATCCGCGTCCAGGGGTCTGTTGAGTGGGTGCTGTTGTCACGAGGACTCTGCTGACCGTCCCCTGCACACACTTGGCACTGTCGGGGGTGTGGCCTGGTGTCCCTGGGCTCTGCAGGGCAGCAGCTCCCACCGTCTCGGGCCCATAGTCTGGTGTCCCTGGGTGGAGTCACCCCGGCTGCCACCCCTGGGGGGGTCAGTGCCGGATGGAAAGGCCGTCCCCTCGAGGCCCCTGAGCGCGAGGGTCAGTGGTGTCTGACCAAGGCTGTCAGACCGAGGGCTCACGCCTGATTCTGAACACTTAGTGTTGGCATAGCGGTCACTTTGTAAGCTGAAAGTACAATATTTTGGACATACTGGGGTAAATAAAATTGATTTTGTGGGGCTAGTGCTGGTGCATATCGGGTAAAACCACCACCTGCATCCCATCTGGGTGCCAGTTCGAGTCCGGGCTGCTCCACTTCCAATCCAGCTCCCTGCTGATGGCCTGGGAAAGCAGTGGAGGATGGACTGAGTCCTTGGGCCCCTGCACCCGCATGGGAGGCCTGGAAGAAGCCCCCGGCTCCTGGCTTCTGCCTGGCTCAGCCCTGGTCATTGCGACCGTTTGGAGAGGGAGCCAGCGCATGGAAGACCTCTCTCTCTCTGTCTCTGTAACTGTCTTTCAAATAAATCTTTGTGGAAAGATAATCGATTTTGCTTGTTTTCTGTTTTCCATATGACTAACAGAAAATCCCAAGTTACACATGGGGTTGGTAAGTTTCCCAGCCGGGATGAGGGGCTGAGATGGAATGGCCGCCCACTGTAACCACTGGCTCACAGAGCGTCAGCTCCAGACCTCTGCACCACCCTGGGACCTGCTTCGCTGGCCTGAAAGAAGCTGTCGCCGCTGAAGCCGGTGACACCCCCCAATGCCCCCCCCCCCCCCTCCGCCGTGGTCGCCGTGTCCTCCTCCATCGCACACCCTGGGCCATGCTCCCTGCAGCCACCAGAGGGCGCCGGGGAGCGACTGTCCCTGCTCTGCCCCCCAGCCCACTGTGGTTCCCACCTCACTCGAGGTGAATGCCCCGGCCACCGCCGTGCTGACCCCAGCTGCCCTCCCCTCATGTCCTCCAGCCGTGCAGGCCTCCCCACCGGCGCGTGCCGTCCCGGGTGGCCGCGGTCCCCATCTGAAGCTCCCCACGCTGCCTTTGCCGCTTACCAACCTGCACCTGGGCTCTGGCCTCTGTGACGCTGTCCCTCAAGCGCGCGGCCGTCCCCCAGCTGTCCAGACCCGGCCTTCCCGCCCCCCAGGCCAGTTCCAGACCTGTCACTGCACGGCTCGTTTGCATGCGTTTGCATAGATTTGCATCTCACTGGGAAGCCCTGTGTTGAGCGCCCTGGTCTGCGGGGTTGGCCGCAGGAGCTCTGCCAGAGCCTCTACGAGGCTGCTGGCCTGGCCATCCTGACAGCTGCACGCTGCCTCCCATGCCCCTCCAGTGTCGGCTGCTCTGTCCTGGCTCCCGCCACATGAGGAGGGGGAGCCTGAGCCATGGGGGCCGAGTCCCTGCGTCCTGCGTCCCCTGCCCAGGGCCTGAGCGCAGGGGGACGGGGCCACGTGCAGGCCCTCATCCCTCTGCCCGGCTCTGGTGTCCAAGGCTGAGGTCTTGGCCGATGAGAGGCCTTGCAGGCAGGAGGGAGAGGCTGGGCGGGGTCTGCCCACCCCCTCCCCGGTGCCCGGCTCTGCAGCAGCTCCAGAAATGAGCCGATGGCTCATGTGGCAGGGGTGTGGGCCATGGCCGGACCCCAGGCACAGGGCTCAGGCCTCGGGGGCTTCCAAGGACAGACTCCGGGCCAGTGGGGCCAGAGCACGGGCCCGTGGGAGCTGTGTCTCGGTCCCAAGGTCAGGCTTCCCGGAAAGCTGAGCTCTGATCAGAACCGAGAGGCACCTGCGTCCACAAGCTGAGCCTGAAGCTGGGGTCTCCCAGGGGGCCCCGGAGCCCCAGGTTCCCCACTGTAGTGGGTGAGGGGTCTCAGCGGCACCTGCCCCAGCAGTGCCGAGGCACAGCATTGGGTAAAACCCTGGTGCCTGAGCCAGAGGCAGCCCTCGGTGGAGGTAGGGGTGCAGTGTCACGTGTCAGGGGGCAGCGGGGGTCCTGGAGAGGTGGCTGCACCTGCTCACCTTCCCTTTGCCTGGTGCCTTGCGATGCCCCCCCTCCCCTCGGTAAGACAGGCGGGGGTCATGGGGCTCAAGCGCCCAGCTGGCCTGCACTGGCCCGGAGGCTGTGCACGGACCGCGTTTATACCCACTTTGTCTCGTCCTCCTGAGAACTCCGGCCCCTGCCCTCTCCGCCTCCCTCCATCCTGGCCCACTGCCCCAAGCAGCCTGGTATACAGTAGGCGCTCAGCCTGTGCTTTCCCCCAGAACTGTGAGCTCGCGCGGCAAGGCCACAGGCGGGGGGTGGGGTGGGTGGCAGTTCCTGCTCCCTGAGGCCGGCTCCCAGGGGACCTGCCCTGTGGACATCAGATCTTTCCTGGATCCTCCGGCCACCTGGCCGTCACCCGATCCCAGCCCACTTCCAGGCCCGCCCTGGCCAGGCCCGGGACGCCCTGCCGAGGCACAAGGAGCTGTCTGTGTGGGCGCAGGAGGTGTGGGGAGACCCAGCTCTGCCCAGTGGATCGGGGCTGAGGACTTGGCCGGGCCTGGGCCTGTGGCCGCTGGAGCTACGACAGTGCCGGTCCCTGGGGTGCTGCCTGCTGCTGCCCGGCATGGGGACCCTCAGCTGCGACCCCGCTCTGCGGCCGTGCACGGCACCCCTGTGCCAGCAGCTGGCCGAGCGCCTGACTCCGGAGACTGGCCTGAGGCTGCCCTGTGAGCCGGCCACGCAGCAGGATGGTTCGTATGCTGGGGAGGGGGGCCGGGGGACCCCTTCCTGCTCCAGGGGACTGTGCCGGGGTCTCTGGAGGGCTGTGGGCTCCCAGAGGGAGGCTGGCCCCTGTGCCCCGAGGCTCTCTGTCCCCTGGGTTGGTGGGCTCAGGGGTGGAGCCCCCCAGCCTCCGCCTGCATGAAGGTAGTAGCATCGTGGGGCTGCCCAGGTATCAGGGCAGGGGTGCAACAGCCAAAGTGGAGTGGGTGGGTGGTGATGTGGCCGAGCTGGGGAGAACAGGCCGAGAGGAAGCCCGAAAGGCAGGGGCCAGGGCAGGGGGACCCACTGGGCCTCAGTGTACCCATTATAAACAGCAGACCTGCTCAGAGCTCCTTGCTTTGTGACTCTTGGAGCTGGGGCAGGCTATTGCGGGTGACAGTGTGTGAATGACAGTGACAGTGTGTATGACAGTGTCTGAGTGACAGTGACAGTGTGTATGACAATGACAGTGTCGTCTGTGAGTGATGGTGACAGTGTGTGTGACAGTGTCTGTGTGTGACAGTGTCGTCTGTGATGGTGACAGTGTGTGTGACAGTGTCTGAGTGTGACAGTGTGTATGACTGACAGTGTCATCTGTGAGTGATGGTGACAGTGTGTGTGACAGTGTCTGTGTGAGTGTGACAGTGTGTATGACAGTGACAGTGTCGTCTGTGAGTGATGGTGACACTGTGTGTGTGACAGTGTTGTCTGTGATGGTGACAGTGTGTGTGAGTGTCTGTGTGTGACAGTGTGTATGACAGTGACAGTATCGACTGTGATGGTGACAGTGTGTGACAATGAGAGTATGTGACAGTGTCTGTGTGAGTGATAGTGTAGTCTGTGTGAGTGATGGTGACACTGTGTGTGTGACAGTGGCAGTGAGTGACGGTGTCGTCTGTGTGCATGGGGACCCCCTCCACACTCGGGCCTCAGTTTCCCTTCCTGACAGCCCTCACTGTATTTGACCTCCCCAGGCAGGGGCTGCTGTGTAGACTGTACCCCTCTCTCTGTGACTCCACAGTGACTCACAATGGTGGCTTCAGCTTGTCCCTGAGGGCAGATGTCCACTGCCCCCTGCCCCGGGGGGGGGGGAGTACAGGAGCCTGGGCAGGGGCCGGGCCCACCCAGGGGTGACCAGGGCCTTGTCTTGCAGCCCGGGGGCCGGGACTGTATGTTCTGCCATCCACCGTGGGCTTCATCAAACACGACTGGACCAGGGCAGCCAGCCCGGCCTTCTCGCTGGCTGGGAGGCCCAGTGAGGGTAAGGCCCGGGGCGGGGGGCTGGGGCGGGGCGGCCTCTCCCGTGGGCCTCTCTGGGTCTCCTCACCTCTGAGGCCCAGGCAGCAGGTGAGTGAGGTGGGAGTGGGTGGGGCCGGCAGAGAGAGGGGGCGGAGCCGCTAGGGCTGTGCTTCCCTGCCTCAGTTTCCCCATCCAGGCCGGCCCGTGCGGGCGTACCTGATGCGCGCTGCACCTCCCTCAGCCTTCCCCGTGGGCTGGGTCTGGGGCGCGGCCGGGGTCTCACTCCCGCCCAGCAGGCCGTTTCGGGGGCAGCGGCCTGGGCAGTGATCGGGTCAGCAAGACCGCAGCCTGGGCCGCCAGCCGCCATCGATCTTGCCGGCGTCCACCTCGCAGGCGCCTCAGGACGCCCTCCTCTCCCTAGCACCTCCCCCAGACTTCAGCCCAGGGCCCGCCTACTTCTTGGACCCGAGAGTGACACGCTTCGGCCGCAGCTGCGCTCCCGCCTACTCCATGCAGGGCCGGGGCAGGTGTCGGGGTGAGTGCCCGCCCCCGGCGTCCGCAACCCTCTGCAGTTCCGGGGAGCCTCCAAGGGACCCACAAGGAACTCGGGTGCCCACAGGGGACCCCAGGACCACGGGAGTGGGCCCGGACTGGGCAAGTGGGTGGGCCACGGTGTGAGAGCCCTGTGTACTCATAAACATTTGTGAATCTACCTGGTCATCCGCCCACCCGCCCCCCTATCCGTTACTCACCCTCACCCACCCATCCATCACCCACCCACCCATCCATCCACCCATCGTCCGTCCACCCACCCATCCATCCATCACTCACCCACCCATCCATCCACCCATCATCCGTCCACCCACCCATCCACCCGTCAATCACCCACCGGATGGAATCCACTTCCGCCCTTCCTCCCTGGCATGAGCTGAGCCACCCAGCCACGCACTTCTACATCTGTGTTCCCATCCATCCACTACCCTCCTGTCCACTCACACACGTGCACTCAGCTGCTGGGAGTCGGAGCGGATTGGACACGTCCTCCTTATTTATCTCTGGGGCCCCCGGTGGTGGAGTTAGACCCAGGGGACCACCCCGCCTTCAGTGTGGTTCTGTCTGGAGCAAAAGGAAGAGCCCAGCTGGCACTCCCAGGGCGGGCTGGGACCACTGTCCAGAGCGAGGGTGTGGGGAGGCAGCCGGGGAACAGGGAGCTGGAGGAGAGATGGGGAGGGGCCTGCCTGAGGGCGGGCTCGGGCTGCAGGCCTGGAGAACTGGCCTTGAGCATGGAGGATGGAGAGGGGATGCCCTGAGCTGGGGGAGCCACGCAGGCACCAGGGCCAGCCTCCCTTCCCCACTCTGCAGGTCTGGAGGTGACGCCAGGCCCTGGGGCCTACAGCCCCGAGAAGGTGCCCCCTGTGTGCCAGCGGACACCCCCAGCTTTCACCCTGGGCCCCCGTCTCTGCCTGAGGCCCCTGGACGCTGCGGCCCCAGCGCCCAACGCCTACACCATGCCCCCCCTCTGGGGCTCGCAAGTCCTCACCAAGCCCAGCAGTCCCAGCTACACGGTGGTGGGCCGCACACGCCCTGCCCGGCCCCCACAGGACCCCGCAGCCACTCCCGGCCCTGGCCAGTATGACAGCCCAGACCCCAGCACCTACCGGGGCCGCCCGCCGGCCTTCACCATGCTGGGGCGGCCCCGCCCCCCGCGGCCCCCGGAGGAGACCCCAGGCCCCGGCAGCCACTGCCCCGAGCAGGTCACAGTGAACAAAGCCAGGGCCCCTGCCTACACCATGGGCATCCGCCACTCGCGTCGGGCGGCCACTATGGCTGCGGCCACCACGCCCTGACAGGCCCATCTGTCTCCTGCATTGTGATGGGGGCCGGGCTGGGGCTGGGGGCTCAGAGGGGCCGGACAGGTGTTGGGGAGAAGCCGTTTCTTCCCATCCTCTGACCCGCCCCAGGTATCTCTGGTTCCCATCATCTGGCCCCTGGGGGCTGTGGCCTTGTGGCCCTGTGGCCATGCAGGGTGCAGGGCAAGTCTCCTCTCAATGCCCCAGTTTCCTCCCTGGGTCACTCCAGGCCGGGCCAGGTGGGGAAAGGGACACCCTGACCCCGTGTGGCTGCCTGGAGACGGCTTCCTGTGTCCCAGAACTCGGCGTCTGTCCCCGTGGCACCCGGGGCCCAGACACAGCTCCCGTTCCTGCACACCCTGTAGAGCTGTCGCCAATAAATTTCTGCTCCACACCTGCGGGCTCGGCTCACAAACACGGCTCCCGAGTGTGTCTACTCACTGCGCAGCACTGCCCTCCAGCTCTGCCCGCCCAGGGGTCTGCAGGGGACCTCTGGAGGGGCCCTAGGGCCTGGGAGGCCTGGCAGAGCCAGGTGGGAGCCTCGTGGGGACACCGAAGGGAGGGCTCAGGAGCAGCCCCAGAGGTCCAGATGTGGACACAGACCCCCCCCCCCGCCCCCTCGGCAGCGTCTGCCAGGAGAGGATCCTGGGAGAGACAGCCGTGTCCACTGATGCTGGGACTGGCCCCAGCCCTGGGCTCTGCTCCTGCCACACCCTGAGGGGGCCCGGAATGGGGGTGGGGGTTTGGCACCTGGGCCCAACGAGTGTGGACTCCCACCGGGCACACCCCTGGGGCTGCCCACCTGAGCCCACACCCTCTGCCCACTTAGGAGGACGCTGCCGCTGCCGTGCGCCCCTCCCCCAGAGCCGCGCCCTGACAGCAGGAGACACGCGAACCCCGGCGCGGGCTCGGGGCCGTGCGCACGCTGCGGGCGGTGATCTCACCGCTCCCATCTATCGATCGCTCCGGCCGCCCCGCCCTCTGCTTCCCAGCAACGGCTCTGCCTAGGGCCCAGCGCGCGCAGGGGGCGGGTGAAGACGAGGCGCCCCTGCAGCCTGGGAAACTGAGGCCCGACCCCCGCACCCCGGGGTCGCGGTCTCGTGGAGGGGGGGCTCCCCAGGCCCGCTCCGCCGCCCATAGCGCAGCTCACCCTGCGCGAGGGCGTGGCAGGATCCCGGAATGAGGGCTAGGGGTCTCCCTCCCTGACGGCGCCACCGCCCCTCCATCCGTCCCGGGCAGAGGGGAGCAATTTCCCAGCCTGTCCCGGCTCAGGGGTCGCGGGTGAGGCCTTGGGTTCGGAACCTCGCTCCACCCTGGGCTCCGGGTTCCAGGCCGGTACCCGTGGCCTGGGCGGACCGGGGTTTCCCCAGCCTCCCGGCCAGGCGCCAAGACGCGCAGGGCCGGGGTCCGAGGGGTGCAGCCCCCCGCGGCTGCGCGCTGGGCCGGGCGGATGACATCACCGGGCCGGGGCGGGGAGGAGCGCGGCGCGGGAGCCGCGGAGGCGCGGGAGCCGCGGAGGAGCGGCAGGGCCTCCTAGGCAGGCGCAGCGCCCGGCGGGCTCTGTGGGGCGGCCGCCGCCATGACGCAGGGTCCGGGCGGGCGCGCGTCCCCCGCGCCCCCCGCACCCCCCGAGCCCGAGGCGCCCACCACCTTCTGCGCGCTGCTGCCGCGAATGCCGCAGTGGAAGTTCGCGGCCCCCGCCGGCTTCCTGGGCCGCGGCCCGGCGGCGGCGCGTACCCCGGGGGCTGCGGGCACCGCCCACGCTCCGTCGGAGCCCGAGGGCCCGGCGGGGGTCCCGGCGCTGGCAGCCGCGGTCCTGGGCGCCTGCGAGCCGCGCTGCGCCGCGCCCTGCCCGCTGCCAGCGCTCGGCCGCTGTCGGGCTGCGGGGGCGCGCGGGGCGCGGGGCGAGCGGGCCGCCGCGGGGCCCGCGGACGCCGAGTGGATCCGCAAGGGCAGCTTCATCCACAAGCCGGCGCACGGCTGGCTGCACCCCGACGCCAGGGTGCTGGGGCCCGGCGTCTCCTACATCGTGCGGGTGAGTGCCCCGCCCCGGCTGTCCTCGGCGACCGCCGGGCACGACAGCGGGGGTTCTCTTCACTTCTAGACCCCCGGCCCCGCCTCCCGGACCCCGGCTCCAGCCCGCGCGCCGCGGACGCCCCACCCGAGGCACCGGGGTCCGAGTTCCCATGGCATCACGTGGGGAGGGGCGGGGAGAGGATGGCAGGTGGGAGGGGGATGCGCATGCGCAGCTGGGGGGCCCCCCCCCCGCCCCCGTCGTTCCGGGGCGGCCTGCGGAGCTGGTGGCCTTTGGGGATCCCGAGGGGGAGTGTGGCGGGCGGGGTGTTTGGGAGGCGAGTGTTCGCGGGCAGACCCCGTTGTTCCGGCGTGAGGCCGCACCACACCTGCCACACCTGCACAAGTCCATGCACATCGGGCCCCGACGCCCCGCCCAGTGTGTGTCCCCAGCCCCGCAGACGTGCACGTGGCCAAGGGCTTTGAGCCGCGGGCTGGCCGTGGAGAAGTCTTCAGGGGTTAGGGCGGCCGGATCCAGGCCCGGGTGTTTGTAAGGTGGAAGGCAGGGTGCAGGGAGGAAGGCCGTGAGCCCCGGATGCGGGGTTCTGCTGGGGGGATGCCTCCGTGTGCAGTCAGGGGCCGCGGGACCCCGAGGACGCCAGCGCTGTTCCAGGTGATACTGCGGAAACTGCCCCGCAGCGCGCACCGCACCACCTGCGGATTCAGACTTTCTGTGGCCTTCCGCCCTGTGTGGGCACCTTGACCTTCTGTGGGCACCTGGGCCCTCTGTGGACACCTGGGCCCTCTGTGGGCACCTGGGCCCTCTGTGGACACCTGGGCCCTGTGTGAGCACCTGGGCCCTGTCTGGGCACCTGGGCCCTGTCTGGACACCTGGGCCTGTCTGGACACCTGGGCCCTGTGTGGGCACCTTGGCCTGTCTGGGCACCTGGGCCCTCTGTGGGCACCTGGGCCCTCTGTGGGCACCTTGGCTCTGTGTGAGCACCTGGGCCCTGTGTGAGCACCTGGGCCCTGTCTGGGCACCTGGGCCCTGTCTGGACACCTGGGCCCTGTGTGGGCACCTGGGCCCTGTGTGAGCACCTGGGCCCTGTCTGGGCACCTGGGCCCTGTCTGGACACCTGGGCCTGTGTGGGCACCTGGGCCCTGTGTGGGCACCTGGGCCCTCTGTGGACACCTGGGCCCTGTGTGGGCACCTGGGCCTGTCTGGACACCTGGGCCCTGTGTGGGCACCTGGGCCCTCTGTGGACACCTGGGCCCTCTGTGGGCACCTTGGCTCTGTGTGAGCACCTGGGCCCTGTGTGAGCACCTGGGCCCTGTCTGGGCACCTGGGCCCTGTCTGGACACCTGGGCCCTGTGTGGGCACCTGGGCCCTGTGTGGGCACCTGGGCCCTGTGTGAGCACCTGGGCCCTGTCTGGGCACCTGGGCCCTGTCTGGACACCTGGGCCTGTGTGGGCACCTGGGCCCTGTGTGGGCACCTGGGCCCTCTGTGGACACCTGGGCCCTGTGTGGGCACCTGGGCCTGTCTGGACACCTGGGCCCTGTGTGGGCACCTGGGCCCTCTGTGGACACCTGGGCCCTCTGTGGGCACCTTGGCTCTGTGTGAGCACCTGGGCCCTGTGTGAGCACCTGGGCCCTGTCTGGGCACCTGGGCCCTGTGTGGACACCTGGGCCCTGTGTGGGCACCTGGGCCCTGTGTGGGCACCTTGGCCCTGTGTGGGCACCTGGGCCCTCTGTGGACACTTGGGCCCTGTGTGAGCACCTAGGCCCTGTCTGGGCACTTGGGCTCTGTCTGGACACCTGGGCCCTGTGTGGGCACCTGGGTCCTGTCTGGATACCTGGACCCTGTGTGGGCACCTGGGCCCTGTGTGGGCACCTTGGCCTGTCTGGATACCTGGACCCTGTGTGGGCACCTGGGCCCTGTGTGGGCACCTGGGCCCTGTCTGGATACCTGGACCCTGTGTGGGCACCTGGGCCCTGTGTGGGCACCTGGGCCCTGTCTGGACACCTGGACCCTGTGTGGGCACCTGGACCCTGTGTGGGCACCTGGGCCCTGTGTGGGCACCTGGGCCCTCTGTGGGCACCTGGGCCCTGTGTGGATACCTGGGCCCTGTGTGGGCACCTGGGCCCTGTCTGGACACCTGGGCCATGTGTGGACACCTGGGCCCTGGGTGGGCACCTGGGCCCTGTCTGAATACCTGGGCCATGGGTGGGCACCTGGGCCCTGTCTGAATACCTGGGCCCTGTCTGGGTACCTGGGCCCCATCTCAACACCTAGGCCCTGTGTACCGGGTACCTGATCTCTGTGTGAGCACCTGGGCCCTGTCTGGACACCTGGGCCCTGTCTGGATACCTGGGCCCTGTGTGGACACCTGGGCCCTGTGTGGACACCTGGGCCCTGTGTGGACACCTTGGCCCTGTGTGGGCACCTGGGCCCTGTCTGGGCACCTGGGCCCTGTCTGGACACCTGGGCCCTGTGTGGACACCTTGGCCCTGTGTGGGCACCTGGGCCCTGTCTGGGCACCTGGGCCCTGTCTGGACACCTGGGCCCTGTCTGGGCACCTGGGCCCTGTGTGGGCACCTGGGCCCCATCTTGACACCTGGGCCCTGTGTACCGGGTACCTGATCTCTGTGTGAGCACCTGGACCCTGCCTGGATACCTGGGCCCTGTGTGGGCACCTGGGTCTGTCTGGACACCTGGGCCCTGTGTGGGCACCTGGGCCCTCTGTGGACACCTGGACCCTGTGTGGGCACCTAGGCCCTGTGTGGACACCTGGGCCCTGTGTGAGCACCTGGGCCCTGTCTGGACACCTGGGCCCTGTCTGGATACCTGGGCCCTGTCTGGATACCTGGGCCCTGTGTGGGCACCTGGGCCCTGTCTGAATACCTGGGCCCTGTGTGGGCACCTGGGCCCTGTCTGGATACCTGGACCCTGTGTGGACACCTGGGCCCTGTGTGGGCACCTGGGCCCTGTCTGGGCACCTGGGCCCTGTGTGGACACCTTGGCCCTGTGTGGACACCTGGGCCCTGTGTGAGCACCTGGGCCCTGTCTGGGCACCTGGACCCTGTCTGGATACCTGGGCCCTGTGTGGGCACCTGGGCCCTGTCTGAATACCTGGGCCCTGTGTGGGCACCTGGGCCTGTGTGGACACCTGGGCCTGTGTGGACACCGGGGCCCTGAGTGGAGGCAGCAGCTCCCAGAGGATCAGAGCTCTCCAGCCCATGAGGGCTCCACATGGCCACTGTCATCTCCGTGCCCTCCTGCTGGGGCTCCCCTCCTTTCCCCTCCGTGGTGCTGTCTGTGAAGACCTTGTCTGCACTGCCGACTCCACCCGACCAGCCTGCTTGGTCTCCCAAGCCCACGGGGGCTCTCGGCTCGGCTCCCGCCAGCAGCACCAGGCGCGATCCGGCCACGGGGCCTTGGCAATGGCCCTGCAGGCCTGGACACCCTTCCCGCACCCTCGGGCCTCAACTCCCACGTTCCCTCCAGGCAGGCCTTCCTCACACGCTCTGGGACATGAACCTGGCTCCCTACCTGCACGCAGAACACAGCGTCCTGCCACCCCTGCTCCACCCCTGCACGCGTGTCCTGCCACACCTCTGTGCCACAGCATCCCCCCTTTATGTCGACTTAAGTTTCTAAGGAACACGAGTAATTTTTAGGGTGTGTTCTGTGTACTATTTTGGACTTAGGGTAGGAAATATTCACCATTTTTTAAAAAAAAAAGATTTATTTATTCATCTGAAATGCACATTGCTGAGAGAGAGAGAGAGAGGGAAACATAGAGAGACAGCTACCATCTGTTGGTTCACTCTCCAAATATCTACAAAGGCCAGAGCTGGGCCAGACGGAAGCCAGGAGCCAGGTGCTTCATGTGGGTCTCCCACGCGGGTGCAGCGTCCCAAGCACTTGGGCCACCTTCCGCTGCTTTCCCAGGTGCACTAGCAGGGAGCTGATGGGAAGGGAGGGCTTGAACTGGCACCACATGGGATGCCGGCTCTGCAGACAGCAGCTTTGCCTGCTATGTCATGGGGCCGGTCCCTGTGGTGTGTCCTGCACCTGCACTGGCCCAGGGGTCCCTGCTCCTAGATGCTCCTGTCCCTCAGTCTGAGAGATTGTGCAAGGAAAATTGGCTTGGTCAGTGCCAGAGCAGGCAAGCCTGCTGCACAGGGATGGGGTTGGCAGACAGACAGAAAACCCTCGGAGCTGGGGGAGTGGCCTTGGTGTCTGAGCCTGAGCCTGGGAGGGCACAGCTGCGTGAACAAGTGAGGGCGGGGCAGCAGGTGCAGCCAGGTGGGGACGCCCAGGGACTGGGGACAGTGTTTTGCTGCTCTGCTGTGCGGACTGGGTCCCTCTGGCCGGTGCCCCGGCCTCACCTGCCGACTTGGCTCTCTCCCCGCAGTATATGGGCTGCATCGAGGTCCTCCGCTCCATGCGCTCCCTGGACTTCCACACTCGTACCCAGGTCACCAGGTGAGCCTCAGGGACGGGGTAGCCCTGGCTGACATCCATGAAGAAACCCCCTGCATCTCGCCCAGCGGGTCAGGCATGGCCAGGGCGGCACACTTGTCCCCAGTGCCCGCCGCCCGCCCCCTCTTCCTCTGTGAAGTGGACAGCAGAGACGGCCCCTGGAGGTGTGGTGTGGGCACTGCCCTTGGTGGGAACGGCAGGTGCGGCTGCGGCCATTCCTGTGACCCAAGCT
This sequence comes from Lepus europaeus, assembly GCF_033115175.1. Classification (NCBI taxonomy): domain Eukaryota; kingdom Metazoa; phylum Chordata; class Mammalia; order Lagomorpha; family Leporidae; genus Lepus; species Lepus europaeus. The sequence goes on from NC_084846.1 coordinate 3,456,328, forward strand.
GGAGCAGGGAGGGGCCTGGCCCCTTGTCCCGGTTCTGTGTTCCGAGTGGGAACACGGATCATGGGTGCGTGGGTGTGTGTGTGCACTTGATTCGTGTGCACGCGTGTGTGCATGTATCCACTCACCTCTGCACGGACCCTGCCCTGTCCCCTGCCGGGGACAGTCCAGACCACGAGCTGCAGGTGCACATGCACATGTGTGTGTCCACAGGTGTTACAGGAAAACACTGGGGCGCACAGTGTGGGTGGAGTTGCAGCGGGAGCTCTAGGAGCCCCCCCTCTGCGCACAGTGGCTCCACCCCCACGCTCCACTCTGCACATGGCTGCCCACACAGTGGCCTCCGCAGCCGCTTCCCCTGCCCCCCACCCTGCACGTGGCTGCCCCCACACCCCGCCCCCGCACCCCCCCCACCACTCCGCACACATCTGCTCCCGCCCTGCACTTGATGGCCCCCAAACTCTGCCCAGTGTGGGGAGGGTGCGGTCCCCACAGGACCCCGACGTTTACAGCATGGGCCCGCCACATCGTCAGGGATGGGGTGCCCCAGGTTCCCTCCCGGGGTCTAGGATCGGCTTCTGTAAGGGGCCCTGAGCCCAACCCCCCATTCAGCCCTGCTCCCTTCCTTGCCCCTTGCCCCCTGCAGCCCTCTCCTCTTTGAGCTCCTCCCCCAGTGCTCTGTCCTGTTCCATCCTGAGCCCCATCCCCAGCGCCCCCTCCTTGTGACCTCTGCCCCCTGCAGCCCCCTTCTCTCTGACACAGGGAGGCCATCAACCGCCTGCACGAGGCTGTGCCTGGCGTCCGGGGCTCCTGGAAGAAGAAGGTGGGTGATCCGTGTGGTCCCCAAGGGGATGCAGTCAGGCCCATGGGGAGCCCTCAGGCAACGCCCCCACAAGGCAGGCCACGCCTCTGCCTCAGGCCACGCCCACACCACGGGCAGGCCCCACCTCTGCCTCAGGCCACATCTCTGCCTCAGGCCATGCCCCCACAAGGCAAGCCCCGCCTCTGCCTCAGGCCACGCCCACACCACAGGCAGGCGCGGTCTCTTCCCCAGGCCCCCAACAAGGCTCTGGCCTCCATCCTGGGCAAGAGCAACCTGCGCTTTGCTGGCATGAGCATCTCAGTGCACATCTCCATCGACGGCCTCAGCCTCTCGGTGCCCGCCACGCGCCAGGTGGGTCTGGCCCCACTGGGAGGCCCCAGGGCCGGCATTCAGGTCCATGCCTGGATGAGTCGGGGGAGGTGCAGGGAGCACGCACCTGAGGTCACCTCCAGGGGGCCTGACATCAGTGAGCACAGAGTGGGGCTCCCGGGCACCCCACCCTCACGGTTGTCATGACGACAGCAGTGCCCTGGGCATGGGGTAGGAGAGCCCAGGACTCCCCCCAGAGCCCCCATCCCAATGTCCAGTGTAGGGTTGGGCCCTGGCTTCCTATCTTCTGTGGAAACAGGGTGATGGCAGGAAGGAGGGAGCCTCACAAACCCCCAGAGCACATGGGCGGGGCCCTAGAGGGGTGTGGGCTCTGAGGAGGACTGAGGCAGAGGGGAGGGGTCTCCCTGTGGACAAGGGAGCAGCACTGTGCGGAGGCTGGGGTGTCCAGGAGCAGGGTCCTGGAGGTTGGCGAGAACGGGGGCTGGCATGGGGCGTAGCCTCTGGGGGTGCTGAGACTTGGGGGCCAGGCGGTGGCATTGCTGAGACAGGGGGAGGCTGGGACCGGGCTGAGATGGGCTGGGCTGAGATGGGCTGGGCTGGGCTGCTGAAACTGGGGGACCAGCGTGGGGGTGCTGAGAATGGGGGTCTGAGACAGGAGGCTGGGATGGGGGTCTGGGACTGGGGGGCTGAGATGGGGAGCCGGGACAGGGGATGCTGGGACAGGGGGCCAGCACTGGGGGGGCAGGAACCAGGGGGGCTGGGACTGGAGGGGCTGAGACAGTGGGGGGGCTGGGGTGGGGGGTGTCTCTGCATCTCCCTGACCCCGTGCAGGGGATGCTGGGAGATGTTCTGTGCCAAGCAGGGTTGGGCAGAGCCTCAGAACCCTGGGAGACCACACAGTGAGGAGTGGGGGCTTGGGTGAGGGCAGCATGAAGCATCTCATTTGAGCATGCAAATGAGCACACAGGTGGCCAGGCCAGGGGAGTGAGCGGCAGGGGTTGTGTGTGTGTGAGTTTGTGTCTTTGTGTGTCTGTGTGTCTCTCTGTGTCTGTGTATCCGGGAATGCTGACCTGCGTGTGAGTGCCCGAGTGCTGCACGGTGAGACAGTCCACCACTGGGGGATCTGCACACCACCTGGAACCCCAGTCCTGTCCTCCCCCACAGCCCCCAGCTCCCTGGATGCTCAGGTGTGCTGGCTAGCCTGGCCCAGGACCTGTACCCCTGGTCCCTGCTGTCCAGGGCCCCTGTGACCGCCTGTCTCCCCCCGGTCCCTGCTGTCCGGGGCCCCCGTGACCGCCTGTCTCCTCCCTGGTCCCTGCTGTCCGGGGCCCCCGTGACCACCTGTGCCTCTCGGCCACAGACCATCGCCAGCCACCACATGCAGTCCATCTCCTTTGCGTCTGGCGGTGACACGGTAAGGCCAGGCTGGGAGGGGCAGACCCGCAGCACCTGCCCATGCCGGGGTCCCAGATGGCCCCGCTGACTGCTCCCATGCCCCCCCCCCCCCCAGGACATGACAGATTACGTGGCCTACGTGGCCAAGGACCCAGTCAACCAGAGAGGTGAGGCTGCGGCCATGGCTGCAGTGGGGGGGTGTGGGCAGGGGCTGCGGCCGCGGGGTCCTGACGCCTGTGCCCCCCAGCCTGCCACATCCTGGAGTGCTGCGAGGGGCTCGCACAGCGCGTCATCAGCACCATGGGCCAGGCCTTCGAGCTGCGTTTCAAGCAGTACCTGCACAGCCCCCCACAGGTGGGCGCGCCCCCGGACAGGTAAGCCACTGGCGGGGCTCCTGTCTCCTGGCTGCAGGCTGGCCGTGTCTCCTGGGAGGACGGCCGCTGGACAGGGCTGTGGGCTGCATTGCGAGACTAAGGATGCCCTAAGTGTGTGGGTGCCTGGGCTCTGGCTCTGGAGGTGGCCCCGGGACACGTGGTCCCCGCCCTGTGTGTTTCTGTGGGGGGCTGGGCTGGGAGCTCAGTGTCCACTGTCCACGCTGCCCACCCCCAGGCTGACCGGGCAGGACGAGTCGGCCTGGGGGGATGAGGAGGAGCCCCCGGAGCACAGCTACTACAACAGCATCCCAGGCAAGGAGCCGCCCCTGGGGGGGCTGGTGGACTCCAGGCTGGCCCTCACCCAGCCCTGCGCCCTCGGGACCCTCGGCCAGGTCAGCCTTTGTGTCCTTGGGGCCGCCCCCTGAACCCCTGACCTGACCCCCAGGTGCCCCTCTCGCTCCATCTGCTCAGTTTTGCTGAGCTGGACTCTGTCATTCCAGCGTCCACTTCATCCTGGCCGTGCCCACAGCGGGACTGGTGAGGGGGTGGGTGGGAGGCCTTTCCCGAAGAAGCAACCTCTGGGCTGGGCCTGGGAGAGCAGTGTGGGGGCCAGCAGGGCATGCAGAGGGGCTAGGGTGGTGGACAGAGGGGCCAGCACAGCCGAGGGCCAGGTGGCAGACAGAGTGACCAGCATGGTGGACAGAGGGGCCAGTGTGGGCTTGGCAAGAGGGCTGGGCTGCCCTTGCATGGGGAGAAGGCTGGTGAGGCAGCAGGGGTGGGTGGTGGGCACCATGCAGACCCCGGTGGGCTCTGGGTGCCCAGGGAGGGTCTAGGGCTGAGACCCCCAGTGTCCTGGCCTCAGCCACCTGGGAGGAGGCGAGACTGGGTGCTGGGCAGGGTGTGTGGGTGTTGAGGGGACCCCATGCTTCTCTCTCAGGGAATGTCCTCTCTTGCCCGGAGGGAGGCCCGTGGCCTGCAGTGGGACCTGGGGCCCTGCGGCGCAGGTAGGACTGGTTGAACCCCCCCTAAGGCCGCCAGGGGCCTCTCAGCCCAGCCCCGCCTCTTCCCCAGCTTTGGGCCCTGCTCCTATCTGAGCCCCCAGGTCCCTTTGTGTCCCTGTGTCAAGTGGCTCCAGGCACCCAGGAGGGTGGAGGTCTCACAGGAAGTCGCTCACTGCTCCCCACCCCCCTCCCTGGTCAGGGAGCCCCCAGAACATGCATGGATGGCAGCCAGGTCACACATGTGCTGGGGACACGGCAGCCAGGTCACACGTGTGCTGTATAAATGAAGGCCCCGCCCGTGCACCCCTTCTTCCTGCAAACCCCATGGTGGTCAGGGGTCAGGGAGACTGGCCATGCAGCTGTGCCTTGGACCCATGCCCGCAGATGGCAGAGAGAACGTGGGGGAGTCCGGCAGGAGTGGCGGACCACAGGAGCGCAGGGTCCACCCGGCACCTGGGCCTCTCCGGTCACTTCAGGCCTCTGTGCAGCTTTCCAGCCCACTGTGCCTGGGCTTTTGCGAGCGGATGGGGCGGCCTCCTCGCTGTCCAGAGCCCCTCCCACACTCCCCACTGACCTCAGCACTCCCCTCCCTCCCCAGCCCCGCCAGGGGATGGCTACGTGCAGGCGGATGCCCAGGGGCCGCGGGACTATGAGGAGCACCTGTATGTCAACACCCAGGGGCTGGACAGCGCAGAGCCTGAGGACCCAGCCGAGGACAGCCCCAAGAAGGACCTGTTCGACATGCGTACGTGGGGCCTGGGGGAGCCCTGTCTGACGGGGGAGGCCTGGTGTATGCCAACAGAGGAACTCTGGGATCTCCTGTGGGAGTGTGCAGCCGGGTAGGAGAGGCTGTGGCCAGTCCGTGAGCCTGTAGTACGAAGCGGGCAGCTGAGGCCCGCTCCCGGGGCATCTCATGGTGCATGGGCCCCAGACTGCCCGAAGCCTGGCTTGGAGCCCTGCCCTGTCTGTTGGGGAGGCGTGGCTCCCATCTCTGGTTTCCCCAGTCTGATGAGGGAGGCCTGGCTCATGCCTCAGGGAAGGGACTAGTCTGATGGTGGAGGTCCATCTGGTGGATGGGGCCTGCCTTCCTATACCCAAAGTGACTCAGTCCCACCGACCCAGCAACCCCACACTGCTGCTGGATGTGGTGGGGGCTGGGGTCCCTCAGAACTGCCCCCTAGGGTCTCCCATGCTGCTGGAAGCCCCCATCCATGTTACCCGATCCCAAGATTTCTGACTGCTGCCAAGCCTGGGGACGCTGGCGTAAGGGGAGGGAGCCGTGGGGCTGGGCGGTGAGGGCCGGGTGGACGCTGGCTCTGAGGGGTGTGTCCAAACCACAGTGGTCCCGCTGGAAGCAGGACGCAGAGGGACTACTGCTTGGTGGGCAGTGGCGATGGCAGGCGTCCCGGGGAGGTGGGAGCAGTGTTGCACCGCCAGCCGTGGCCAGTGCTGTAGGACTGTAGGACCAGCAATGACCCGCGAGGGCCCACGCTGGGAGGGAGGACGCGGGGCAGCCGGAAACCAGGGGGAGGCAGATGTGTGGTTGCCTTGTGGATGCTCAGGAAACCCAAGGGACTGCACTGGGCTGTGCGCGCCTGGAAGCTTGTGGGGAGCCGCCCGCCCCCGCCAGCTCCGGCCCCGCCCTCACCCCCTCTCCTCCCTCCGCAGGGCCCTTTGAGGATGCGCTCAGGCTCCACGAGTGCGCCCTGGCAGCCCCTCTCCCCCTGGAGGACCAGTGGCCCAGCCCGCCCACTCGCCGGGCCCCCGTGGCCCCCACGGAGGAGCAGCTGCGGCAGGAGCCCTGGTACCACGGGCGCATGAGCCGCCGGGCAGCCGAGAAGCTGCTTCGAGCCGACGGGGACTTCCTCGTGCGCGACAGCGTCACCAACCCCGGGCAGTACGTCCTCTCGGGCATGCAGGCCGGGCAGCCCAAACACCTGCTCCTCGTGGACCCCGAGGGCGTGGTAAGGGCGCGCGGTCGGGCGGGTTTCGGAGGCGTCCAGCCCACGCCCTTCCGGCTGCAGTAGCATCCCCGAGCGCTTTGCAAGCTGGCAGGAATCTCAGGGCTCCCGAATTTGTGCTTCACGAAAGTGCTCCCGCGGTTCAGTCTCCGGATGTGCAAGGCACCGCGGGGCACCTGGGTCCGATGCGCTCTCCTCCCACGGCCACCAGCACCTTCCAGTAGACACCAATGTCTTTGGGCGAAAATACGGCTTTCTCAGCCGTGTGTATTTGGGCTTCCCAAGCAAGCTCTCTGGTACCAGGTGCTCAGGTGTGGTGCTGAGCTGCTGCAGGTGCAGGACCGGCCCGGGGCGGTGGCAGTGGACTCCTCGCTGGCCAGGAGCCGTGTGCATCCGTGGCTCTGTGGCTGAAGCCCCAGGGGTGCTCAGAGGAGGCGCAGGCTGGGCTTCCCCGGGGGTCAGTGGAGGCACATTGCTGGCCGTGCTCTATGACGCGGCTGCTGTGTTTGGCCCTGCAGGTGCGGACGAAGGATGTGTTGTTTGAGAGCATTAGCCACCTCATCAGCTACCACCTGCAGAACGGGCAGCCCATCGTGGCTGCCGAGAGCGAGCTGCACCTGCGCGGGGTGGTCACCCGGGAGCCCTGAGCCAGGTGTGTGTCACCTGCCGCTTGCCCAGGTAACAGGCTTTTTGCTCTCCTTACCAAAACATGAGCTACACGCCCCCGCAGCGTGCAGATCGGCTGTTTGGAGGATTCGCCATGGTGGGTGTTAGCACATCCTCGTGGTCATGCAGCCCTCGCTTCTGTCTGCTTCTGGAACATTCTCACCCAGTAGTAACCCTGGTCTCCAGGAAGTCACTCCCACTCCTCCTCCAGCCCCTTGCGCTGGGCATTGCCCGTCAGTGGAGTCCACACGTGGGGCCTTCCGTGTGTGCGTCCCTGGGTGTGACGTCCTCAGGGCCCTGCATGCATGGTGCATGTCAGAGCCTCACTCCTGCTCTGGCTGTGTGATGCCCCGGGGGAGGGGGGTCCATGCCATGGGTGTTCACTCACCCCTGAGGGCATCCGTGCACGGGCTGGTGTGGGTGTGTGTCTTCACTGTCCAGGAGTGGTGACACAGTGGCCAGCCAGTGACCAGAATCCCGGTGTTAAGTTCTCTGCTGGGTGCTGGAGGTCAGGCTTCCCTCCTGGAGAGGTGGCGTCTGGCCACTCCGAAGTGGACGGTGAGGTGGGTGGAGTTGGCCATCCATCCACCCACCATCCACCCCCACTGTCCACCCACTGTCCATCCGCCCACTGTCCATCCACCCACCGTCCACCTGCCCGACTTTTTACTGGGGACTCAGGGGCAGCACAAGAATTCTGGGTGACTCAGGAGCTCCGGGAGGGGCGGCTGGGCAGTCTGGACCAGAGAGAGTGGGGCTTTGGTGGTGGGGTTGGTGCCCCAGGAAGAGCAGTTTTGGGAGGAGGGGGAAGTGGAACAGGGAGCTGAGGGCTGGGCCCCAAGGGCCAAGCTGCTGGGCCAGGTACCCACGGCCACGGCTGTCCTCTGCCCGGGCCCTGGCGTTCTCGCTTTGCAGGTTCAGCACGGCCCTGCATCACACAGCAGGAGCGGGGGCAGACCCAGTGTGGCTCAGTGCCCTGACCCCTGGCACCTTCTGCCCGCAGACAAGGCCGCCCCGCTCCCGCTGCTGCCCCCGGACCAGGGCAGAGCGACGGAACCACTGCTGCCTCTCCTTCCTCCATCCCTGGAATCTGCCGGCCTCCAGCCACCCCCGGCTGGCCCAGGACCCCAGCTCCTGCAGGAGCCTCCTGGCTGACCGCCACTCACCTGGAGTGACAGCGCACACACCAAAGATGGAGCCTTCCCTCTCCTTGGAAGAGAACTCATCCCCGGGGCAGCTGCCTGCTGGGGGCGGCCGCAGGGCCTGGAGGGGTCAGGTGCCACTCACTCGCTGGGCAGGACATGGCTCCTGCCTGGGCTGGGCTCTGCGCTCCCATCTGAGACCTGGGGGTGCAGCTCTCGCCCGGGGAGCAGCTGGGGTGCTTCTGGTTCTCAAGGGGGTGGGGGGAATGGAGGCGTCCAGGCCGTACCACGTCCCTGACCTGGAGGACACTTGCAAGGCCCCGCCCACCCTGGAGACAGGAGGCTGTGCCCAGGGCGCCCTCACCCGACCTGGACTGGATGCTGACCTGTTTGTAATTAAACCTGGGAATGCCCACGGAGCGTGAGCTGTGCACATCAAGGGCGGGGCCAGGAGGAAGCTCTGGGGTGGGACGCTGAGCCGAGGAGTGGGGCCTGGACCACGCCGAGGGGGCGGCACCTGTGGTGTCCATCCAAGGAGCACCCAGACACCCTCGCCGCCTCCCTGACTACCTGCAGCTGTTCTCTGCTCCTCTCTCCGAGATGTCCCTCGTACACCCCTGGCCACGGCCTCTCACCCTCTGGCCGCCCACCTGCGTCCAAATGTGCTTTCAGCTCCAGTCACTTCTGAGCCGTGCCTCCTAGACAGCCCCCAGGGACCCGGGACCCTCCTGACCCCCCGCTAAAGAACGCCCACTGGTGCTGAGGGCAGAGGCTGCCCAGGTCTGGGTCTCCATGGAAGGGCTGCACATTTCCTGCGGCCAGCAGCCTCAGCCCATGGCCTTGGGGCACCAGCCCCTGTGCCTTTTTCTCCCTTCCTCCCTCCCTCCCTCTCTCCCTCCCTTCCTCCCTCCCTCCCTCTTTCCCTCCTTCCATTCCTTCCTTGCATCCATTTATTTTATTTGAAAGGCAGACTGACTGGAAGAGACAGAGAAATCTTCCATCTGCTCGTTCACTCCCCAGATGGCTGAAATGGCCAGGGCAGGTCCAGACTGAAGTCAGGAGCCAGGAACTCCATCCGGGTCTCCCACGTGGGTGCAGGGACCCACACGCTCTGGCCAACTTCCTCTGCTTCCCCAGGCGCATTAGCAGGGTGCTGGACGGAAAGCAGAGCAGCTGCGACTTGAACCAGTGCCCATGTGGGATTATGGGATGCCGGCGTCACAGGCAGCAGCTTAAGTCACTTCACCACAACCCCTATCCCCACCCGGCCCCTTCCCCCGTGCCTTCCACAGGCTTCGATCCCACTCAGGTACACTTGTCAGAGGAGCGTTTTAATGCTGTGTCACTCACTGGCCCATCTATCCATCCAGCTATCCACCATTTATCCATCCATCCATCCACCCCCCCCAGCCCACTGTCCATCTACCTGTCTACCCGTCCACCCATCCATCCACTTACCTGTCCGCCTACCCAACTGTCCATCCACTTACCCGTCCATCCATCCATGCATCTATCTGCCTGTCCATCCATCCACCCACCCACCTCCCTGCCTGTCCATCCATCCATGCGACCATGGCCCCTGTGGCCATCCACCCATCCATCCACCTAGCCACCTGTCCATCCACTCAGTGTCCATCTACCCACCTGCTGCCTCTACCCAACACCTCTAACCTGCTGTAGAGCAACAGCCAAGGGTGCTGGTGGGCACCAGCGCTGCAGCAGTGGCCAAGGCACACGTGCTCTTGGGGACATCACTAATGGTAGGATGACAGGTGTGCAAGAAGAGTCACACGAGAGGCCAGCACATGACGGAGGGTGTCTGTGGGTGCGGCCAGAGGACGAGGGGAGGCCCTGGTGTGCAGAAGCCCGGCGGCAGGTGGAGCTCAATGCATGCAGGGGGCATAGGGTGGGGGTGCAGGGCAGTGCTGAGGCCAGATGTGGCCCCGGTGGCCGCTCCATGGTCTTTTCAGCCTGGGGTGGGCATTAGTCACGAGAGGAGCTGCCCAAGCAGGAAGTGTGCTACTGGGGACAGGATGGGGATGGGGAGGGCAGGGAGGCGGCCCTGGGATCCAGACCTCCCTCCAACATAGTGCTGGGCTCCGCCCACGTCTCTGGAGGCCCTACTGGCCTGGCACCCGCAGGGATATGTGTCCCACAGCATCGCTGGGAGCTCAGGCTGTGCACCCTGCAGATGAAGGCGCACAGGCTCTGAGTGTGGGGACAGCTGCGGCCACACCCCTGGGAGGGGCAGAGCTGGGTCCATTCTCCTGCTGTCCACACTGGCCGAGCCTGGGGTTCCCTGAGCATGATGGGAGCTGGGCAGCTGCTGCTTTCTGTCTTCAATCATTCGGTCGACAAACTCTTCCTGCCCCAACCTTGCCTCGGGTGAGAGGTGGGGGAGACCTGGGTTCAAATCTGACTCGTGGATTGGTCGTGCAGCCTGGAGGGGCTGTGCTGGAGCTGTGGCCGGGCAGAGTGAGTGCAGCCCACGGCGCCAGCATCTGCTGGCACTGAGCCAGGCGTTGGCGATGCCCCTAGGCCTCAGCTGCCTGACCTGGGCTCGAGACGGGAAGCTCCAGGCTGTTCTATTGGGTAGCTTGTGATGCCGGTCACAGGACTACTGCTCACAGCCGAGTGGCACACGTCGCCTGCTCCGAGCTGTGTTCAGTCTCAGGCCTCTCTCTAAGCCGCCTCCCTGCTCTGCCGGAGGCCTCTGGGCACAGCAGAGGGCCAGGCCTGGCTCCTGGGCAGCACCTGTGTCGGGGGTGGACGACGAGGGCCACAGCCTGCCGATGCCAGTGGGCCAGTGGGCCACTCCGACCTCCTTCCAGGAAGGCTGCAGCTGGGATTTCCCCACCAGGGTGAGAGGGAGGCAGACAGCTTTGTTGACCAGTAGTGGCTCCTGTTTACCCAGGGCAATGCAGAGCAAACTGGCTGGGAGGGTCGGGCCTGGTGGCCGCCCCAGGAGGAGACCCACAGCAGCCCACAGGGCCCTGATGGGGCTGAGGGACAGCGCTGGGGTGGGCCCAGGGTCCGGGGCTCCTCATCCTTTTCTGCACAGTGCTCTACTGACCCCTTGCCCTGATGCTGTTGTGCAAGGACTGCCAAGGAGACCGAGACACAGAGAGGTGTAGATGCTGCCTGAAGGCGCCCAGCAGGGAGCGGACCCTGACAAAGCAGCTCTGAGCACTTAGCACAGGAGCCGGCTGGGAGGGAGCCAGTCTCTCCGCTGCCTGCCTGACTTTGGTGGGCCCCCACCGGGCTGCTTTGCCAACAGCAGAGCTGGCACTGGGGTGCGTGCTGCTCCAGGGGCCGGCTTCCACCATGGGGTTTACCTGCCCGTCTCTGGTAGGTATTTAGTGCACCCGGCTGGGCCTGGAGTCATGCTTGGGGTGTGCATGCCCCTTGTGCCCCGAGCAGGGGCCATGGTCCTCAGTGGAGGGTGTTGCTGGCCAGAACTGAACACTGGCTTTGTGTCAGCCTCCCGATGGGTGTCCACTCAGTGTTTGCTGGGTGAGGCCTCTGGGGCATCCTGTTTTGCACCCCCCACCGCTCTGACCCACAGCTCAGCTCTGACACTGCACCCCCCACCCCTCGCCTCCCTGTGCAGCCCCCGCCCACCCTAGGTGTGGTCCCTGTGGCCGGGGACATCAGTGATGTCAGAAGGTCTTGGGCTCCTGCCAGCTCCAAGTTGGCCAGTGACACTGGCCTCCAACAGAGGCAGTAGGAGCCCTGGCTCTGCCCCTCCCGGCCCTGCCCCTTCCTCACTTCTGTGACTCACCTGGGCCCCTCTCTGCTGTCCTTCCTCCCGCTGGACGCCGAGTGTCTACCCACAGCAAGTAGGTGCTCAGTCCACGGCTGCGCTGTGGGCGCAGGCAGCAGCCACCCAGCTCTGGCGGGGAGAAGACGGCCGCCCACACCCTGGGGTGACCTCTGGACGCCGAGCCCCGAGCCCATCATCGCCCCGGCCCTCCGCGAGCTGCTGAGGGCCCCCTGCTTGCGGCTCCTCCAGGCTCCGCCCTGCGACCCCCGGGGGCGCGCGGGCGCGCGGCCGTACTAGGAGGAATACGGCGCGCGGCGGCGGCGGGGCTGGGCGGCTTTGCGCTGAGCCCGGAGCCCGACTGCGCCGCGGCGGCCGCCTGGAAGCCAGACCCGGCCCCTGCGCGTCGCAGCGGAGCCCCAGCCTCGGGCCGACGCCTTCTCTGGCAGGTGAGCCCCGGAACCACGCCGCGCGTTCCGGCCCAGCTCGGAGCGCCGACCCCGCTGGGAGCATCCACAGGTGGGGGGAGCTCAGGGCGGGACCGAAGCGCCCGCGGCGGCCACTGCTCGGGTCCTCCCCGCGGCTGGTCCTCTGGGGGCGTGTGCGGGCGACCCCCAGTGTCCGGCCGGGACCGCGCCCCCTACCCCGGTCCCTGGCTGGGCGCTAGGAAGTTGAGCGCGGTCCTGGGGAGGGGGGTGGAGGGCGCTGGCCGGGCCTGGGGCCCCTGACCGCTTGCCTCTCTCCGCAGACGCTGCCGCCCCCATGAGGAAAACCAACCTGTGGTTCCTGGAGCGACTGCGGGGCTCCGGGGAGAACGGGGCTGCGCGGGGCGCGGGCGGGGAGGCTGGGGACCGGGCCTCCAGGGGGCCCCTGTACAGCAACGTGCTGACCCCCGACAAGATCCCCGACTTCTTCATTCCCCCGAAGCTGCCCTCGGGCCCCCCGGAGGCCGAAGGGCAGGCGGAGCCGGGCCCGGCCGCGTCGGAGCAGAGCCCGGCCTCGGCTGCGCCGCGCCGCGCCCCTCGGAGCCCCCGGCTGCCGGCCAAGCTGGCGGCCGAGAGCAGGAGCCTGCTGAAGGCGGCCACCCGGCACGTTATCCAGATCGAAAGCGCAGAGGACTGGCCGGCCGAGGAGGCCGCGGGCGCCGGCGCGGAGTCCCTGCCCTCCGTCCCCAAGGCGCAAACGTCCTACGGCGTCGCTGCGCTGGCCGAGAGCCCGCACACGCGGCGCAAGGAGTCCCTGTTCCACAGCGAGCACGGTGCCCTGGCCCAGGTGGGCTCCCCTGGGGCCGGCCGCCGCCGGGCGGGCGCCCAGGCCAACGGCGGTGCCGGGGGCCCCGGGGAGGCCGGGGGCGCCCTCGCCAGCCCCGGCCGCTACTTCAGCGGCGGGGAGAGCGACACGGGGTCCTCGGCCGAGTCGTCCCCGTTCGGGTCCCCATTGTTGTCACGCTCCGTGTCGCTGCTGAAAGGCTTCGCCCAGGACGGCCAGGCCAAGGTCAGCCAGCTCCGGCACTCGGTCGGGCGCCACGGCTCCCTGTCGGCGGAGGACAGCACGCCGGACACCAGCCCTGGCGTCCGGCGGCGCCTGACCCGCCGCGCCGCGCAGGAACCCGGCCCAGAGCCGGGCGCGGCGCCGCGCGCCGAGCGCACCGTGCGGCTGGGCGCTCGGGGCAGCGTGCGCCTGCTGGCCGAGTACGAGGCAGCCCAGGCCCGGCTGCGGGTGCGCCTGCTGGCCGCCGAGGGCCTCTACGACCACCTGTGCGACGCCCGCAGCATCAACTGCTGCGTGGGGCTGTGCCTGGTGCCGGGCAAGCTGCAGAAGCAGCGCAGCACCATCGTCAAGAACAGTCGCCACCCCATCTTCAACGAGGACTTCTTCTTCGACGGCCTGGGCCCGGCCAGCGTCCGCAAGCTGGCGCTCAGGGTCAAGGTGGTCAACAAGGGGGGCAGCCTCAAGCGAGACACGCTGCTGGGCGAGGAGGAGCTGCCCCTGACGGCCCTGCTGCCGGTCCTGTGAGAGGGACGCAGGCGCTGTGGGCTGGGGACCGGCGGGGGCCGCCTGCAAGCTCCGGCTGTGTCTGCTGGGATGGCCCCCTGTGGCCTTCGCCGGGCAGAAAGCCCCCGTGTCCCCTCCAGAGCGGTTCCCAGGGGCCCCGGGCAAGGCAGGGCCACACACAGGGAGGTCACTGGTTCTGCGCCTCTCTTTCCTGTGGCCCTGCTGGCAGCCTCTCTGCCACCAGGAGGAGCTGGGCGTAGGCGTCCGTCCCCAGCTCGCAGTGACCACAGACCCAGACCCAGGTTTGCCCACGAAGCCCCTATCCCCAGGCCGGGTTGACACTGGGCTTTGGGGGTGAGAGGGCTCGGGGAACTGCCCAGCCTTGCCCCCGAGGGCGCCTGGGGCAGGGCCATGTGGAGCAGGCGGAGGACTGGCTGGGAGCCAGCGTGAGGGTCTGGAGACCACTGTGCCACTGCCTTCTGACCCTGGAGCCTGTGTGCCAGTCCTGCCGGGGTGCCTGGAGCCGTGGCCACTGCCTGGGGGTGCCACAGTGTAGCTTCCCACCTTCGGGCCCCGGGCCCCCTTCCCTTAGGCCGGCCCACCGTCCATGGCTGGGCTGCATGCGCTGGTGGAGGGCGGGGTCCCTAGGGGCCTCTCGTGGGGCCGCTGCAGGGTCCTACTGCTGTGTTGGCCATGTGGGGCCGTGAGCGTTTAATGGAGCTCCGGAGCGGAGCAGACTGCCCGCCAGCCGAGCATCGGCGTTCCTCCCTGCTCACTTGTCCCTTCCACAACTTGTTCCTCCTGAGTGGACTCCCGGGGGTCTCCCCAGGATTGCAGGGGAGCCCGTCTGTGGCCTTTGCCACCCCCAGCCCACAAGATACGCCTGCGACCCTAGGCTTTGCACGGGGCCTGGGCTGCTGGCCGCGGGCCCTGCACGAGCTCTGACCTCCGTTCTCCCGGGGTGGGGACACCCCCATTTTATAGCCTGTTTGGTATTTTGTGTTTGGAGTTGACATGGGTGAACCTTGAAGGCACCTCTCCCTCCGTGTTTGTTTATAAACGCTGTTTTTAGTGCAATAAAGGTGTCTCTGGAATGCGGGGGTGGAGCCGCTTGCTTCGCTGTGGAAGGGCAGTGGCAGAAGCCGGGGCTGTCCTCAGAGGCCCTTTTCCAGTTTCTCCTGCTCTCTGTGCGGTCCGGGACACAGGTGGGCAGGGAGACCCCAGGGCCACCTGTGTACCGAGCAGGTCTGTGCCCCATCTGCACAGCAGTCACAGAGTGGGAGCCGGGAGGCCCCCACGAGCCACAGGGCAGTGAGCAGCTGGTGGGACTGAGGTGGGCCCGGCCCTCACCATCAGGAGACAGGTGCTGGGCCTGCCCCTCCTGCGCTTGCCCAGCAGGGCAGCCCTCAGACCAGGCAGGGGCCGGGGCCTCCCTGGCCCTGTCGCCCGACCTGGAGCCTTGGGAGGCCTGGATTCCCTGGGGGAAGGGGGAGGCTTCAGAGGTCGGCTGGGGTGGCACCTCCTCCAGGAAGCTTCCTCTCCTGTGTGCCAGCCTGTGACCACCACAGGCACTGGTCTGTCTCCAACCCCAGGGAGCCTGGAAGCCCCCCGCCCAATGCTGCTGAGCCCTGGGGGACCAGACAGGCAGGCACAGAGCAGCCCTGAGTGGGATTTGGGGTCCTCTGTACCCCACTCTTCCCGTAAGGAAACAGCTGGCTTGCTGCAGGAGGCATGGCCCTGGCCCCACCTGTTCCTGGCTTCCTCCTCCCAAGCCCCTGCGCAGGGCCCACCTGACAAACCTGGACCTAAGGGTGCAAGGGTCCCGGCACACACAGGGGCATGTGCTGGCCTTGAGTCAGTGACAATGAGCTGGGTCCCCTCAAATCAGAGCCCCTCAGGGCAGGTCGTGACCCCTTCTGTCCCTCCACAGGCCTGCCCCCCAGGAGCCCCCAGGACAGGTGCTGCCTGTCCCCCAGGAGCCCCAGCTGCCTCCCTCCTCAGACCCTGCCCCCTAGAAGCTCCCAGGACAGGAGCTGCCTCCCCCTCAGACCCTGCAGGACTGGGCTGTCTTCTCTCCTCTCCCCATGGGGCCCAGACCAGGAGCCTTTGTGGAGTCAGGGTCTGGCGCAACCCCCCCCCCCAGCCTCCAGATGAGCCGCAGATGAGCCATGCTAACGAGGCCTGGTTGGGTCCCAGGATGTGTTGCCAGGGCAACCAGGCACCGTCTCGACTGTTCTCACCAGCGGCTCATCCCTGGGCTGCCTGTGTGCGTGTGCGTGCATGTGTGTTTGTATCGTGCGTACATGTGTGCACATGGAATTGCGTGTGAGTAGGTGCACGTCAGTGTGAGCGTGTAACCATGTGAGCGCATCCACGCACACGTGGCTGGGTGTGCATTATCAGGAACCTGTATGTTGCCTGGAGTATGCACGTGTGTGTTTACAGGTCTGTGGGGGTGTGTGCACCCGTGTGTCACCGTATGTCCCTGTGCCTGCCCTTGCTGGTTCTCCTGCACCCAGGGAGCACCCAGGGGCCCGAGCAGGACGGTCCCTCCTCCTCCAGTGCCCTCCTTGCCCCGCCAGGTCCTTGCTCACCCTGCCTTCCTGTCTGGGCCCCGCCCCCTCCCTACCCCTCCTCAGGGGGGCCCTGTGCGTCCCCTGTGAGGGGTCCTGGAGAGAGAATCTAGTGTTTGCGCCACAGCAGCCCAACTGGGGCTTGTGAAAGGAGGAAGGCAGTGCGTGCTGCCCTTGCAGCCCAGCCACCGTCCTGAGCCTCTGAGCCGTGGGCATCCAGGGTCCCCGACTTGGTGCAGATCACAGCAGGGGCTCCAAGGAACACATGTGGGTCCAGCAGTGCCCTTCTGAGGCCCACACGGTCCTTTCTCTGCCAGGCCAGGGAGGCCCACGTCTCCAATGGGAAGAAGAAGCAGGGCTGCCCCGGGCACCCCGGCTGGCAGGTGCAGGTGTGGGTGCAGGTGCGGGGCAGGTGCAGGTGTGGGTGCAGGTACAGGTGTGGTGTGGGGCAGGTGCAGGTGTGTTGTGGGGCAGGTGCGGGTGCGGGTGCAGGTGCGGGGCAGGTGCAGGTGTGGGGTGGGGCAGGTGCAGGTGTGGGGTGGGGCAGGTGCGGGTGCAGGTGCGGGGCAGGTGCAGGTGCAGGTGCGGGACAGGTGTGGGGCAGGTGCAGGTGTGGGTGCAGGTGCAGGTGTGGTGTGGGGCAGGTGCAGGTGCGGGTGCAGGTGCTGGTGCAGGTGCGGGTGGGGGGGCGGGTGTGAGGCAGGTGAGGGTGTGGGTGCAGATGTGGGTGCAGGTGTGGGTGCGGGTGAGGGTGTGGGTGCAAGGCAGGTGTGGGTGCAGGTGCAGGTGTGGGGCAGGGGCAGGTGCGGGGCAGCTGCGGGGTGGGGCAGGTGCAGGTGTAGGTGCAGGTGTGGGTGCAGGTGTGGGGCAGGTGCAGGTGCGGGGCAGGGGTAAGTGTGGGGTGGGGCAGGTGTGGGGCAGGTGCAGGTGTAGGTACAGGTGTGGGTGCAGGTGTGGGGCAGGGGCAGGGGCAGGTGCGGGGTGGGGCAGGTGTGGGGCAGGGGCAGGTGTAGGTGCAGGTGCATGGCAGGTGCATGGCAGGTGCAGGTGTAGGTGCAGGTGTGGGGCAGGTGCAGGTGTGGGGCAGGTGAGGGGCAGGTGCAGGTGTAGGTGCAGGTGTGGGTGCAGGTGCAGGGCAGGGGCAGGGGCAGGTGTAGGGCAGGTGCAGGTGCGGGGCAGGGGCAGGTGCGGGGAGGGGCAGGTGCAGGTGCGGGGCAGGGGCAGGGGCAGGTGTAGGGCAGGTGCAGGTGTAGGTGCAGGTGCAGGTGCAGGTGCGGGGCAGGTGCGGGGCAGGGGCAGGGGCAGGTGTAGGTGTAGGTGCGGGGCAGGGGCAGGGGCAGGTGTAGGTGCAGGTGCGGGGCAGGGGCAGGTGTAGGTGCAGGTGCGGGGCAGGGGCAGGTGCAGGTGTGGGGCAGGGGCAGGTGTAGGTGCGGGGCAGGTGCAGGGCAGGCAAGCAGAGGACAAGACTGCGCTGGGGCTGAGGCTGGTGCAGGCTGCGGCCGCCTGGGGAGACCCTAGTGGAGGGGGGACCCCCACGGACTGGGGAGCAGGAGCTGACTAAGGCGGGGAAGCGGGGAGGGGACAGGGCAGGCTGCGAGTCCAGCCCTGACCGAAGCCTCAACCATCCACATCTGAAGCCCTGCATTTGCCTGCTGCCCCGATCCCACTGGCCCCACCCTGTCCCCCACCCGCCTGCCTCCATGCAGCTTCACCCTGAGGCGCAGGAGGAGCTTGTTTGGGGTCTCGGGCCAGCAGGGTGGCCTGCAGCCTGCACCAGCCCCTCCCTCCAGCTGGAAGCCCCTCCTGTGGGCTTCAGTTAAGCTTTTGTTTTCTTCGGGCTCCTTTCTGTGTGGGAGGGGGGAGCTGTGTGGGGCTGGCTCAGCTGTCAGAGAAGGGGGGGCCTGGGCCTCCTGCAGCCACCAAAGCTGCAGCCCCGGCCCCTAGGTGCTCCCTGCCGTAGGGTCAAGGCCTTGTCTCTGGGGGATGGGGAAGCAGAGGGGCAGAGTGCAGAGAGACCGGCCCTGAGCCCCCAGGAGGACCGGCCCCTGCACCTGCACCCACACACGGGTCTCCATCCCCTGCCAGCCCTGGGCTTTGGTCCTGTGTGTGACATGATTTCCTCTCCAGCACAGATGGCACTCGGTCCTGGTGCCCAGGGGGAGCTGAGCTGTACCTGTGTGCGGACAGTCCCACCTGTCCCTCTCTCCACTCCTAGCTGGAGCCTGGCTGTGCTGTGAGGAGCCCAGGACTGGGGGAGGGGGCTGGTGTCCCCACAGATGCCCCACACTCTCAGCGGCTGAGCTGACCACCTGCGGAGGAGGGGCCCAGCCCCTAGCTGGACCTCCCACCAGGTGAGGGAGGGCCCCAGCTGCCTCCTGGACTGTCCACAGGGCCCTCATTCTCTCTGCCCAGCACACGCCCACCCAGGACAGTGTCTGTGGTTGGATCCTGACGCCCCTGCCATCTGGCAACGTGGGTGTGGCTGCACCATGCCCACAAGATTTCTGAAGCCAGGTCAGGCTTGCTCACGCGTGCCCAGAGCTGGGAATGCACACACCTCAAACGGGCACAGAAAAGGCTTGTGACACGCAGCTCACCCACAACACGCAGCTCACCCACAACACGCAGCTCACCCGCAACACGCTCCTCACCCACAACACCCTCCTCACCCACAACACGCTCCTCACCCACAACACCCTGCTCACCCACAACACGCTCCTCACCCACAACATGCTCCTCACCCACAACACGCTCCTTACCAACAACACGCTCCTCACCCACAACACGCTCCTCACCCACAACACCCTCCTCACCCACAACACCCTCCTCACCCACAACATGCTCCTCACCCACAACACCTTCCTCACCCACAACACCCTGCTCACCCACAACACGCTCCTCACCCACAACATGCTCCTCACCCACAACACCCTCCTCACCCACAACACGCTCCTCACCCACAACACGCTCCTCACCCACAACACGCTCCTCACCCACAACACGCAGCTCACCCACAACACCCTCCTCACCCACAACACGCAGCTCACCCACAACACCCTCCTCACCCACAACACGCAGCTCACCCGCAACACCCTGCTACCCATAACATGCTCCTCCCCCACAACACGCAGCTCACCCACAATACACAGCTCACCCCCCACATACTCCTCACCCCCCCTGGCATGTTCCTCACTCTCCCCCACTGCTCACTCCCCCTTACTGCTTATCCCTCACTCTTCACCCTCCCTCCCATTGCTCACCCCCTTCAGGCTCCTCCTAGGACGTGCAGGGCAAGGGCTCTGCTGGGCTGGGGGTTTGGGGGCTTTGCCTGTTGGGGTCTTAGCTTGATTTGATGTAAATCAGACGTCATGAGAAAGCTGCAGGTTTGGACCAGGACCACCTAAAGGCTCGCCAAGGGGTTGCCTCCCGCTGTGTGTCTCTGTTCCCTGTGTGTGTGCACACCCCTCCTCCAGGCCGGCTAAGGCCACGTTGGGTGTGATGCCTGTTCACATGTAAACAACCACCATGAGCTCCCTACACACCTGGGTTCTTGGAGAGCCCGGGCAGCTGTCAGGACAAGGGGGCTTCGTGTCCACTGGACATTCATCCCCCTCCTGCGTCTGCCTCCAGGTCTCGCCTGCTGGCACTGGCAGGGCTGTGGCTCACGCAGGAACCATAGCAACCATGCAGCCTGGGCTGCAGCCAGCCCTGGGGAGGGGCACAGGATGGGTGAGAGTCCCAGGAGCCCCTGCTAAGCATGAGGAAGGCACGCAGAGCACTTGGCCAGCAAATGCGGTGGGCTTGGCCATCTGACCCACGGACAAAGTTGACCTTGACCCCCTTGGGGGCAGGGGCACCATGCTGGATATTTGTCTTCCTGCTCACAGATGGAGAAATTGAGGCACACTGCCGGGAAGACCCCCCATGACTCTCAGGTAGGGCTGGGACCTGCAGCTGGACCCCACCAGAAGAAGGGTCCTCTGACAGGTCCAGCTCAGGAGCTGTGATGTGCAGGGGCTTGCGCCCCTTCCAGGCAGAGCCTCCAAAAGTGAGGTGCCAGCAGCACCAGGCAGGGCTGCCCCGAGCTACTCCGTGGGTCCTCCCCAGGAGGGAAAGGAAGTGACCCTCCCAAGTAGAGCTGAACATGAGGAAGGCAGACGGAAGGGACACAAGGGCAGAAGAACGCCGTGGACATGAAGTTCAAAGACAGGCAAAATTCATCGATGGGGTTAGAAACCGAAGTCCGTGGGGTCTGGCTCTGTACCAGCTGGCTGCCCAGCCCATCCCTGCACCGGGGGTGGGGGTGGGGAGTCTGCACCAGCTGCCCAGCCCATCCCTGCACCGGGGGGGGGGGGGAGTCTGCACTGGCTGCCCAGCCCGTCCCTGCACCGGGTGAGGGGGTCTGCACCGGCTGCCCTGCCCATCCCTGCACCGGGGGATGGGGGGTCTGCACCGGCTGCCCTGCCCGTCCCTGCACTGGAGGGGAGTCTGCCCCAGCTGCCCTGCCCGTCCCTATACTGGGTAGGGGGTCTGCCCCAGCTGCCCTGCCCGTCCCTATACTGGGTAGGGGGTCTGCCCCAGCTGCCCTGCCCGTCCCTATACTGGGTAGGGGGTCTGCCCCAGCTGCCCTGCCCGTCCCTATACTGGGTAGGGGGTCTGCCCCAGCTGCCAAGCCTGTTCCTGCTCTCAGGGATCTGCGGCAGGGGCCTCAGCTTCCAGCTGAACCCTCAACCATTCCTCAGGTTTTTTTTTAAATCTTTTTTTTTTTTAATTTTGACAGGCAGAGTGGACAGTGAGAGAGAGAGACAGAGAGAAAGGTCTTCCTTTTGCCGTTGGTTCACCCTCCAATGGCCGCCGAGGTAGCGCGCTGCGTCCGGCGCACCGCGCTGATCCGATGGCAGGAGCCAGGTGCTTCTCCTGGTCTCCCATGGGGTGCAGGGCCCAAGCACTTGGGCCATCCTCCACTGCACTCCCTGGCCACAGCAGAGAGCTGGCCTGGAAGAGGGGCAACCGGGACAAGATTGGTGCCCCGACCGGGACTAGAACCCGGTGTGCGGGCACCGCAAGGCGGAGGATTAGCCTAATGAGCCGCGGCGCCGGCCCCATTCCTCAGTTTTAAGAAAAACAGGCTCTGCCCCTCAGGGTGAGAGAAACCGAATCGTAGCCAGGCGTCTTTGAGCACGTCTAAAGTAGCTATTGCACACGGCAGCAGGTGGTGGGCACCTTGCCCAATGTCCTCCAGAATTCCCCTTTGCAGTCCTCACTTGGGGGCAACCCTGCCCCCAGGGACACTGGGCTATCCCCCAGGGACACTGAGCTGGCCCTGGCAGGAAGTGAGTGGGGCCAGGGACTCCGCTCCGTGCCTGCAGTGCCCAGGACAGCTCTGCCCAGCGAAGGGTCCAAGTGTGTAGAAACCCTGCTGGGGATCAGAGAAGCCACAGATGATACAAGGCCCCCCAGGCCACCCCCACAGGCTGCTCTGCCCGCCGACGTGCCATCCACTCTGTCTCAGACGTGCAGGCCCTGGCTAGGTCCTGGCGCTGGCTCCCCAGCCTCTCCCAGCAGCTCTGCTCTGCCTGGGTACCCCGGAGGCACAAGGGCAGGAACAGGTGCAGCTGCCCTGTGACCCAGGAGGGGCCCCACCCCCTGTCTCTCAGGGAACAGCCATTTGAAAGATGGTGGAGGTGGTTGGCGGTGATGACCCAACACAGCGCAGCCTGGCTGCACACAGAAGGCTTGAGGGGCCCAAGCAGGCTGGTTCTCTCTGCAGGTTAGGGCGTCTGACCCCTGCTGCCTTCTGGTGTCCAGTTTCCTTCTGCTCCCCCTTCCCACCCTACCCAGATCCTTGGCTTTTGAAACCCGGGGCCCAGGCCCTGCATGGGAGACATGGCCTCTGCTCCTGCCTGTAGCCACGCCCCTCAAAGAGGACTCCAACTGTAGCCACGCCCCTCAAAGAGGACTCCAACTGTAGCCACGCCCCTCAAAGAGGACTCCAACTGTAGCCACACCTCTCACAGGGGGCTCTTCGATGTAGCCACGCCTCTCATGGGGGGGTCCCGCTGTAGCCACGCCTCTCACAGGAGTGTCCCGCTGTAGCCACGCACCTTGCTGAGGGGGACCTTTGGTGCTGAGAGGCCCCCACCTCCCCCACCCTGCCCGACTGCTCGGATCCACTGGCGCCTACAGGAGGAACTTGCACTGCTACCCTAACCTCAGCCTGGTGAGAATGATTGACAGCTCACACCTGTCAGAGTGATTCATGTTTTCAGTCCTACATCTTGGTGATTTGTCAGGGCCACTGGGGCCATGCCCAGGTGCCCCGCCTGTGACTAGGAGCTGCTCATGGGCTGGGCAGGGGTCCTGTGGGCGGAAGCGTGGGGGACAGGTGGCTGTGAAGACAACCAGGATGCGCCGCCCTGAGAAGTGACAGGAGCAGGCGGACGAGGGACAAAGGGCATTCTCCCAGGTCCACCCTACTGCACAGGCCGGACGGGGCTCACCAAGGAGCCTGAGACGGCTGGAGCACGGGCTGGGCACCCCAGGACTCCCGGCCCAGGGGGCCCCAGCCTGACCTGGACATCGCGTGGAGAACCAGGGAGCTCCTGTCCAGGGCGATGCTCCGTGCTCTCCAGAGGTGTGAGGCTGAGAACAGCTGTCCATGTCAGGGGAGGCCACACGGACATGACCCTGGACGCGGGCAGGCAGGGACCAGCTGCGGGCACAGGCTGGGGCCGTGGTCAGGTCAGGGCAGCGTTTCTGTAACCTTGGCCATCCTCCTGGGTTGTATTCCCGGGGACCACCTGAAGTTTTGGGGACACCAGGGCCTGCATCTCGCTCGGAATGTGCAGGAGCACTCGGGGAGGGAGAAGGGCCAGCAGTGCGGCCACGGCCACGGCCACGGCCACGGGGGTAGGGCTGCCTGGGCGGGGGAGGGTCCTGTGCAGGGTGTCTGCATCGGCTGCCGTCATTCAAACAGCAGAGCCAGGAGGGTGCACCAGCCAGCTGAGCCCACCGGGTCCCCTTCTGTGGCCTGGGGATGGCCCCCAGGAGAAGCCAGGGCAGCAGCTGACCCACAAGGCGGCACGGCCCCCTGCTGGGCCTGGCCTGCGGGAAGACTGCACAGAGCCTTTGGAAGCGTGAGACCCACGGCCCGTTCGCTGCCTGCTTTCCCTGCGCGCGGCCAAGGGAAGCTGCTTCCACTTGTTTGCTGCCTTCATGAAGGCACCAGGCCCCTCACGGCGTCCACAGACCTGAGGAGGACAGCACCCCCCGGGTCCCCATCAGGGCATCCACAGACCTGAGGGGGACAGCACCCCCCCCGGGACCCCATCAGGGCGTCCACAGACCCCGCCTGAGGGGGACAGCGCCCCCCGGGTCCCCATCATGGCGTCCACAGACCCCGCCTGAGGGGGACAGCGCCCCCCCTGGGTCCCCATCAGGGCGTCCACAGACCTGAGGAGGACGGTGCCCCCCGGGACCCCATCAGGGCATCCACAGACCCCGCCTGAGGGGGACGGCGCCCCCCCTGGGGTCCCCATCAGGGCGTCCACAGACCCCGCCTGAGGGGGACAGCGCCCCCCCCGGGACCCCATCAGGGCGTCCACAGACCTGAGGAGGACGGTGCCCCCTGGGACCCATCAGGGTGTCCACAGACCCCCGCCTGAGGGGGGACAGCGCCCCCCTGGGTCCCCATCATGGCGTCCACAGACCCTGCCTGAGGAGGATGGAGCCTCTCAGGTTCCTGTCAGACCAAGGACCCTCCTGCCCCCCCCCAAGTCCCCGTCACGGCCTCCACGGAACCCCTTGCCACTGGGTCCCCATCTCAACGCCTGTGGACCCCCTGCCCCTGGATCCCCGTCATGGTGTCCACGGACCCCCTGCCCCCTGGCGGGGAGAGAGAGAGAGAGAGAGAGGAGAGAGAGAGAGAGAGAGACAGAGAGAGGGAGGGAGGGGAGGGAGAGGAGAGGGAGAGGGAGGGGGAGAGAGGGAGAGAGAGAGAGGAAGGGGAGAGAGGGAGGAAGAGAGAGAGAGGGAGAAAGGGAGAGAGAGGGAGAGGGAGAGAGGGAGAGGGGAGAGAGAGGGAAAGAGGGGAGAGAGAGAGGAAGAGAGAGGGAGAGAGGGAGAGAGGGAGAGAGGAAGAGGGAGAGAGGGAGAGAGAGGGAGATGGAGAGAGAGGGAGAAAGAGGGAGAGGGAGAGAGAGAGGGAGAGGGAGAGAGGAGAAAGAGGGAGAGGGAGAGAGAGAGGGAGAGGGAGAGAGGGAGAGAGGGAAGAGAGGGGAGAGGGAGAGAGAGGGAGATGGAGAAAGAGGGAGAGGGATAGAGAGAGGGAGAGGGAGAGAGGGAGAAAGAGGGAGATGGAGAGAGGGAGGGAAAGAGAGGGAGAGAGGGAGAGAGAGGAGAGGAGAGGGGAGAGAGGGAGAGAGGGAGAGAGGGAGAGAGAGAGAGGAGAGAGAGGGAGATGGAGAGGAGAGAGAGGGAGAGGAGAGAGAGAGGGAGAGGGAGAGAGGAGAGAGAGGGAGAGGGAGAGAGGGAGAGGAGAGGGGAGAGGGAGAGAGAGGGAGAGAGGGAGAGAGAGGGAGAGAGGGAGAGGGGAGAGAGGTGAGAAGGAAAGAGAGGGAGAGGAGAGAGGGAGAGAGAGGGAGAGGGAGAGAGAGGGAGAGAGAGGGAGAGAGAGGGAGGGAGAGAGGAAGAGAGAAAGGGAGAGAGGGGGGAGAGCGGGAGAGGGAGGCGGGGATGCCCCTCCCAGAAGCCCCTGCCGACCCCTGTTCCGACCCCTGTTCCGGTCTCTGGCCAGCATGCTGGGAGGGCAGGTGTGACCTCCAGGAAGGACCCTGGTCCAGCACCTGCAGGGTGGGGGCGCTGCCCGCGCTGAGCCCCGCCCCCACCCCGCCCAGCCCGCGGTTGGAACGTGGGTGGCGCCTTCTCCTGTCGCCCTGGTGACCGCAGATCCATTTGGGTGTTGTGGGAGCGAGGACACAGGTGTGCGGAGGGGACCCGGCCCATGGGGGACCGCCGCTTCTCGGAGGCGGAGGGCGGGCCCGGGGGCGGCCAGGACGAGGCCCTCCGGCCTCCGGGGCCCCCGTGTACAGCAGCCTGCGGTTCAAGGACCCCAAATACCGGGACCCCGATGATGCGGATCTGGGGCTCGAAGACCAAGAGGACGAGGAGGTCCCTGCTGAGGAGGTGGCCGGGGACGAGCCCCCCCGGCCCGCGAACCAGGAGGACGCGCTTTCCGAGTCGGAGGGGGCTCCGGACAAAGATGCAGAGGACATTCCGGAGATGAGGTGTTCGGGGGTCGGGGGTCAGCAGGGGGCGCGGCGTGGAAGAGAAAAGCAAACGCAGGCGGCCGCACGGTTAGGGCAAGGGCCTGAGCACGTGGGGAGCGACTTCCGGCCACGTGCACTGCGCCCCCCCCTCCCCAGCGCTTCCTCGCCGCCCTTGGGGCTCCCCTGGCTGACACCTGCTGGCTGGTGGGGCGGGGCTGTTCCCCCTAGGGTGAAGCCATGCCCCTCGCTCTCAGGGAGCCCTAGGGGCCCTGGGGCGGGCGGGGGCGGGGGAGGTGGGGCTGAGGGCAGGGGCAGCCAAGGCCCTGCTCCTGCGGCCGCCGCTGTCCTGCACCACAGGTGCTGGAAAATGCTTGAGAGTGGAGCGGCAGTGGGGCCCCCGTGATGGTCCTGGGAGCTGGGGCTGGCCTCTCTATATATTTACTTATTTGAAAATCAGAGTTACAGAGAGAGAGAGAGAGAGAGAGAGAGAGAGAGAGAGAGAGAGAGAGAGAGAGATATCTTCCCTCCTCTGGTTCACTAGATGGCTGCAAGGCCAGAATCGGGCTTGTCGGAAGCCAGGAGCCTCATCCGGGGCTCCCACGTGGGGGCAGAGGTCCAAGCGCTTGGGTCATCCCCTGCGGCTTCCCCAGGCCGTGAGCTCAGTGGAAAGTGGAGCAGCTGGGACTTGCACCTGCTCTCACGTGGGGTGCCAGTCTAACCCCCTGTGCCACAGCACCCCCATTCCTCTCATAAAGGGGGGAGCAGGGCCTTAGGAAGCCGTGGGGTGTGTGTGGGGGTGCTTCAGGCCCTGGCCCATCCCCACCAGGGAAGCCTGAGAGGACAGCAGGTGGGCGGGGTGGGCAAGGGCCAGGCGGTGCCAGTCCCAACACCGACTCTCCCACAGTCGACTGTCCATCACCCGGACATTGCCCCGCTGCTCCATGGCCAGAGGGAGGCGGCAGCGGCGCCGGCTCCTGGAGCTGGCAGAACCCAAGACCAACTGGCAGGTCCTGAGAGACAGGTGAGGGCCGGCCAGGCCAGGACCTCACTGGGTGGGGCACGTCCAGGTCCTCAAAAAGGTGGCGACCCTGAGCTCCCACCGGGGTGGGGGTGGGGGAGGGGCCGCCAGGGAACAGAATCAGGATCCCAGCGGTGGGGCCTGGTGGGAACGGTGGCACCTGGGGTCCTCAGGGCGGTGGCGGCGGACGGCAGCGGGGCGTTGGCCCTGTCTCGTCGCAGGATGAGAGGCCGCTGTAGGGGCTATGCGTGGATCTCCCCATGCAAGACGAGCTTGCACTTCTGTCTCTATTGGTAAGTCCCTCGGCCTGCTCCCCACCTGCAGCTCACGTGGCCATGGCGCCCAGCAAGGGAGGGAGGGAATTCCAGGTGGGGGCTCCCACACCCACACAGTAGCCCTGGACCTGGCTCCAGGCAGAGAGGACCTGGGCACTCCCGCGAGACAGCTGGGGCTCTGCTGGTGCTATCTCTCTTGGCTCACATCCCTCCGACTCGGCACTGGCGCAGGCCCAGGAAGCTCAGGACGTTTTACCCACCGTGTCCAAGGCTGCCCAGGAAATCCAATGTCATGGCTGTCACTGAAATTCTAAATAAACTTGAATAAGAACCCTAACCCTAACCCTAACCCCTAAAACTAACCCTAAATCCTAAACCCTAACCCTAAACCTAACCCTAAACCCTAAACCCTAACCCTAAATCCTAAACCCTCACCCTAGCCCCTAACCCTAACCTTAACCCTAACCCTAAATCCTAAACCCTAACCCTAGCCCTAAATCCTAAACCCTAACCCTAACAAGAACCTGAACCCTAACCCTAACCCTTAAAACAAATCTGAACTCAAACCTGAACCATAAATCCTGAACCAAACCATAGTCCTAAATCCCTAACCCCCACTCCTGAACCATAACACTGATCCTAACAATGAATCCCTAACCCCTTACCCTAATCCTAACCTCTAACCTTAGCCTTAAGACTTAGCATTGATCCTAAACCTTTAACCATAACCTCATGGTTATGGTTAACTGAAACTCCTGTCTCTAAACCACTAACCCTAACTGAAACTCTAAAACTATAATAATCTTCTAGCCATCTCCCTAACCCAAAACCCATAACTCTAAACCCTGAAACCTAACACCAACCCTAACCCTAAATCCTGAACCCAACCCTAACCCTAAATTCCTAACTCTGTTCTCTAACCCTAACCCTAACCTAACTTCAAATCCTAGATCCCTAACCCTAATCCCAACCGTAACTCAAGTCCCAAATCCCTAATCCTAGACCTAATCCTAACTCTTAACCGTAACCATGACCATAACACTACCCATGCCCTAACCCTAAATCACTAACTCCTAATCCTAATCCTAGCCCTAAATCCATAAATCTAATCCTAAATATAAATCACTAAACCTAACCCAAATCCTAACCCTAATCCCTAACTCTAACCCTAAGTCCCTAACCCTAACATTAACTATGTCACTAAACCTAATCCTAACCCCTAACTTGAATCCTACCCTAAATCTCTAACCCTAATCCTAACCCTAACCATAATCTCAAATCCCTAACCCAAACCCTAACCATAATCTCAAATCCCTAACCCTAACCCTAACCCTAAATCCTGAGACCAATCCTAACCCTAAATTCCTAACCCTTACTCCCTCACCCTTAGTATGTAACCATTAACCCTAAATCCCTAATCCCAAATCTATAACCTAACCCTGACCCTAAATCCCTAATCCTAAAGCTAACCCTAACACTAACCCTAACTGTAACCCTAATCCTAACCATAACCCTTACTCTTAAACCCTAACCCTAACTCTAAATCTCTAAATTTAACACTAACCCTAACAATAACACTAAATCCCTAACCCTAATCCTAACCCTAGCCCTAAATCCCTAATCCCAACTCCAAACCTGAATCCCTAACCCTAACCCTGACCCTAATCCTGACCCTAAACTAAACCTTAACCTTAAACCCTAACCTTAATATGAATCCTAACCCTGAACCCTGACCCTGAACCTAACCACTAACCCCAACCCCTAAACACTAAACCCAAGACTAGCCAAGCCCTAGCCCTAACCCTAGGTCTAAATTCTTGAATATAACCTTAACCCTACCCTAACCTTAAGACCCTAACCCTAACCGTAACTCTAACCCTAAATCCCTAATCCTAATCCTAACCCTAACTCCCTAACCTTAATCCTAACCCTAACCCCAATCCTAAATCCCTAACACTGACGCTGACCCTAAGCCTGACCCTGACCGTAGCTCTGACCCTGATCCAAGCCACAGGTTCCCCTGGCTTCTCAACCCGAAGCCTGCCCCGGTGTTACTGCCCTGCCAGGGAGCCCCAAGCTCTTGCTTCACGCCAGGCCCCAGGGCTGGGGTCCTCGCTGCCCTCACGCTGGTCCACTGGTGTGTTCCAGGCCTTCTGTGTACTGGACCGAGCGGTTTCTCGAGGATACGACCCTCACCATCACGGTGCCCGGTAGGTGGAGCCCTTGTCCATCTGAGGTTGGGGTGGCCTCTGCTTGGCCTTGGGGCTCGGCCACACTGTCCCGGCCACTGGCCTCCTGGGGCTGGGGGACACAGGAGGGACGCTCCAGCCCCTGCTAGAACCGACCCCTCTCTGACCCAGGGAGCCTGGTCTTCCCTGCTCTGTATCCTAGGAGCCTCTGTCCATCTTCTGGAAGTCTCTGCTGGGCTCTGCCCCTTTTGTTTGAAAGCTGGGGAGAGGGTGTGGGGAGGCGTAGTAGGGTTAATTTACCTCAAGGAGGTCATTACTGAGGGAGCAACAGCGAGCAGCAAACGCCAGGCCCACGCTGGCTTCCAACCGTGGGTTTGCGGGTCCACTCAGAGCACTGAGGAGGAGCCGTGGGCCCTGCCTCCTATACCACACAGTCCTGAGCAAGTGCCTTCAGGTGCCCAGGGTGTGGGCAGCACAGTTGCCCCTGCAGGGGGCTTGCTGCCTGGCCCCTCAGCTGCAGAGAGCTGGATTCCACACGCAGACGGTGCGCTGGGCAGGGCGGGCTTTTTTGGCTGGGGTCCACCGCTGGGCAGTGACTGGGCACTTTCCCATTTCCCCTTGTGCCCAGCGGTGTCCCCTCGAGTGGAGGAACTGGCCCGGCCCAAGAGATTCTATCTGGAGTACTACAACAACAACAGGTAGGGGAGGAGGGCTGGGTTCTCCCTGACCTAGGCAGGGTGTGGCATGGGGAGGGGTCCCCAGCCCAGGGCTGGGTCACAGAGTCTGTCCCGGCCCCCCAGCCATGCCTACAGCAGGCAGGGCCCTGGGCCCGTATAGTCAGGGTGGTGGTGGTGAGGGCAGGTGCGTGGTGGAACGTGATGGCTCTGAAACAGTGGGACCCATAAGACCCAGCGGTGGTTTCATGCCCAGTTCTCCCTCAGAGCTCTGTGTGTGTTCATACACAGGTCAGTCACATCTGTGCACACGCACAGGGACACAGGACTGGCACAAGTAGCTGCCTGGACCCCCTTCACACTCGGAGGTGCCCCCCACCCCATGTTTGCGTTTGCTAACAGGGGCTGAGGTGGGGGCGTGCGGTGGGCTGAGGGCAGTGTCAGTGCCCCCAGAGTTCACATCACCTGAGCGTGGGCAGAGATGACCGGAGGCTGAGGGTGGCTGCAGAGCTGCGGCCATCTGCTGGGCTGTGCTTACACACTGGGTGCCGCCCCAGGCATGTGGACGCGTGGGCAGCTTGCTGAAGGTCAACAAAATATGGCTGAGCTTTCGGGGTGACACAGGGAAGCACTCCAAGCTCAGCTGTCCCCACAACCCAGGGACCTCACCCAGGCTCCTGAGGAGGGGGCAGGGACGAGGCCCTGGGAGGGGCTGTTGCCACCTGGAGGACTGAGAAGGCTGGGCTGGAGCAGGCCACTGTCCCTGGGCAGGACAGCTGGAAGGGGGTGAGGGCGGTAACATAGTAAGTTTCAGGGAAGCTTCTCCTAGGGCACTTTGAGGCTCTCCAAATCCAAGCCTTTCCCAGCTACAGACAACTAGGTTGGGTGTGACTGACACGGCACACACACACACACTGTAGGCTGGGTGTGACTGACACTGCATACACACACACTCTAGGCTGGGTGTGACTGACACGGCACACACACACACACTCTAGG
This sequence comes from Lepus europaeus, assembly GCF_033115175.1. Lineage (NCBI taxonomy): Eukaryota > Metazoa > Chordata > Mammalia > Lagomorpha > Leporidae > Lepus > Lepus europaeus. Next base: position 3,486,766 of record NC_084846.1, read on the forward strand.
CTGGGTGTGACTGACACGGCACACACACACACTCTAGGCTGGGTGTGACTGACACGGCACACACACACACTCTAGGCTGGGTGTGACTGACACTGCACACACACACACACACACTCTAGGCTGGGTGTGATTGACACTGCATACACACACACACTCTAGGCTGGGTGTGACTGACACTGCACACACACACACTCTAGGCTGGGTGTGACTGACACTGCACACACACACACTCTAGGCTGGGTGTGACTGACACTGCACACACACACACTCTAGGCTGGGTGTGATTGACACTGCATACACACACACTCTCTAGGCTGGGTGTGACTGACGCCATGCACACACACACACTCACACCTTAGGCTGGGTGTGATGGACACAGCACACACACACACACTCATACCCTAGGCTGAGCTGTGATTGATGAAGTGAACACACACACACTCACACCTTAGGCTGGGTGTGATGGACACAGCACACACACACACACTGCAGACTGGGCTGTGATGGACACAGCACACGCACACACACACACACTCATACCCTAGGCTGAGCTGTGATTGATGAAGTGAACACACACACACTCACACCTTAGGCTGGGTGTGATTGACACAGAAAACACACACACACACGCAGACACACCCTATCCTGTGCTGTGTTGACACAGCACACACACACACTCTAGGCTGGGTGTGACTGACACCATGCACACACACACACACTCACACCTTGGGCTGGGTGTGATGGACACAGCACACACACACACTCATACCCTAGGCTGAGCTGTGATTGACGAAGTGAACACACACACACTCACACCTTAGGCTGGGTGTGATTGACACAGAAAACACACACACACACTGCAGACTGGGCTGTGATGGACACAGCACACGCACACACACACACACTCATACCCTAGGCTGAGCTATGATTGATGAAGTGCACACACACACACTCTCTCTCATACCCTAGGGTTGGTTGTGATGGACACAGAGCACACACACACACACGCAGACACACCCTATCCTGTGCTGTGTTGACACAGCATACACACACACACACACTCTAGGCTGGGTGTGACTGACACCATGCACACACACACACTCACACCTTAGGCTGGGTGTGATTGACACAGAAAACACACACACACACTGTAGACTGGGTGTGACTGACACTGCATACACACACACTCTAGGCTGGGTGTGGCTGACATGGCACACACACACACTCTAGGCTGGGTGTGACTGACACTGCATACACACACACTTTAGGCTGGGTGTGACTGACACTGCACATACACACACACTCTAGGCTGGGTGTGATTGACACTGCACACACACACACTCTAGGCTGGGTGTGACTGACACCATGCACATACACACACCCTAGACTGGGTGTGACTGACACCATGCACACACACACACACTGTAGACTGGGCTGTGATGGACACAGCACATGCACACACACACACACTCATACCCTAGGCTGAGCTGTGATTGATGAAGTGAACACACACACACTCTCTCATACCCTAGGCTCGGTTGTGATGGACACAGAGCACACACACACACACGCAGACACACCCTATCCTGTGCTGTGTTGACACAGCATACACACACACTCTAGGCTGGGTGTGACTGACACCATGCACATACACACACCCTAGGCTGGGTGTGACTGACACCATGCACACACACACACTCACACCTTAGGCTGGGTGTGACTGACACTGCACACACACACACTCATACCCTAGGCTGAGATTGATGAAGTGAACACACACACACTCACACCTTAGGCTGGGTGTGACTGACACCATGCACACACACACACTCACACCTTAGGCTGGGTGTGATGGACACAGCACACACACACACTCTTACCCTAGGCTGAGCTGTGATTGACGAAGTGAACACACACACACTCACACCTTAGGCTGGGTGTGATTGACACAGAAAACACACACACACACTGCAGACTGGGCTGTGATGGACACAGCACACGCACACACACACACTCATACCCTAGGCTGAGCTATGATTGATGAAGTGCACACACACACTCTCTCTCTCATACCCTAGGGTCGGTTGTGATGGACACAGAGCACACACACACACGCAGACACACCCTATCCTGTGCTGTGTTGACACAGCATACACACACACTCTAGGCTGGGTGTGACTGACACCATGCACATACACACACTCACACCTTAGGCTGGGTGTGATGGACACAGCACACACACACACACACTCATACCCTAGGCTGAGCTATGATTGATGAAGTGCACACACACACACTCTCTCATACCCTAGGCTCGGTTGTGATGGGCACAGAGCACACACACACACGCAGACACACCCTATCCTGTGCTGTGTTGACACAGCATACACACACACACACACTCTAGGCTGGGTGTGACTGACACCATGCACATACACACACCCTAGGCTGGGTGTGACTGACACCATGCACACGTGCACACACATTCACACCCTAGTCTGAGCTGTGGTTGACAAAGTGCATACACACACACTCTCATACCCTAGGCTGGATGTGACTGTCACCGTGTACACACACACACACACACGTTGACTAACCCTAACCCTAACCCTAACCCTGGTGACCTGCACTGTGCATGTCCTAGGACCACGCCCATCTGGCCCATTCCCCGGTCCACCTTGGAGTGCCAGGCGTCCAGTCGGCTGAAGGAGCTGGCTGCCCCCAAGATCCGGAGTAACATCTGGAGCATCCACATGTCCGAGGTGGGTGCTGGGTGCTCTGTGCAGCTCACTCCTGTGCAGGGTGGGTGGGGATGCCGGGACTCTGCAGGAGGCTGCCTGGGGCTGGGGCCTGCAGGCAGGGGGAGCGGACCCCGGAGCCACCCTCCTGGCTGGCCTGGCTCCCTCGCTTGCTCCAAGCAGCCTCACCTTCCTGTCAGCCCCTCAGTCCAGCTGGGGTCGCCCTGCCGGCCCCCTGCCCACCTGTGTGGCTGCAGAAGCTTACACCCACACAGAGCTTCCTTCCTATTAAGGAAAATGCTGGGTGGGCTTCAGATTGGAGTCCCCTGCTCTCCCTGGATGTCGTCTGTGAGGCCCCACCCCTCCGGGCCCGAGCCTGGCTTCCTCCCTGAGCTGGCGGCGCTGGCCGTCCCCATGTATGTTCCGTGCCGTGGATGGATGGGCTTGATCACTGGGCCCCTGGGTGCTAGCAGGGAGCATGATGGACAGGTGTCGTGGGGGCCATGTGAGGATCTGGGTCCCTGGGGACACTGGTGGACACGTGTGTCCTGTTCTGTCCTCAGTCGCTCCTCCCACGTGGGGCCCTGGCAACGTCCCCAAGAGGTTTATGTTGGTTTTTTTTCCATGTCAGATTTATTTATTTGAGCAGCAGAGTTAGAGAGATAGAGGGAGAGAGACAGAAAGAGAGAGAGAGCTTCCATGTGCTGGTTCACTCCCCAGATGGCCACAACGGCCAGGGCTGGGCCAGGCTGAAGCCAGGAGCCAGGAGCTCCATCCAGTCTCCCACGTGGGTGTGGGGGCCCAAGGACTTGGTCCATCATTGCCGCCTTCCAGGCCATTAGCAGGGAGCTGGATGGGAAGTGGAGCAGCCAGGACTTGAACCAGCGCCCACGTGGGATGCTGGCACTGCAGGCGGCTTAACTTGCTGGACTGCAGAGCCGGCCCACGAAGAGGGCTTGGACCCCAGGTTTACTCCCACCCGCCACACACCGTGGGTTTCTGGTCGCCCCTGGAGGAGTCTTCCTGTCTGTGACCTGCAGATCCAAGAGCCTCCATGGCTCTCCTCTCCCAGGTGTCCCAGGTGTCACGGGCGGCCCAGATGGCAATCCCCAGTTCACGGATCCTCCGGCTGGCTAAGCCCAGGCCCCCAGCCACCCTGCAGGGACAGTGGGACCCCATGCCGAAGTCTAAGCCACACGTGTCGGACTACAACCGCCTCCTGCACCTGGCCAGTGAGTGGACCCCTGGGCTCGACACCCTGCTGCCTGCTGGACAGGGGAGATGCGGAGTTCCAGGTCCCGGGCCTGGGGTCTGCTTCTGTCGACTGCGCACCCTCTTCCATGTCCTCCTCCCTGAGCTGAGATAGCTGTCAAGGGCCCCTGGGGACAACTCACGTGGTGTGCTGTGTGTGTACATGTGAGCTGTGTGTGTGCTGTGTGTACATGTGTGTGCACATGTGAGTGATTGTGCTGTGTGTGCATGTGAGCTGGGTGTGTGGTGTGTGCTATGTGTGCATGCGTGTGCACATGTGAGCTGGGTGTGTGGTGTGGGTGTGCACACGTGAGTGAGCTGTGTGCGGTGTGTGCTATGTGTGCATGCGTGTGCACATGTGAGCTGGGTGTGTGGTGTGGGTGTGCACACGTGAGTGAGCTGTGTGCGGTGTGTGCTATGTGTGCATGCGTGTGCACATGTGAGCTGGGTGTGTGGTGTGGGTGTGCACACGTGAGTGAGCTGTGTGCGGTGTGTGCTATGTGTGCATGTGTGTGCACATGTGAGCTGGGTGTGTGGTGTGGGTGTGCACACGTGAGTGAGCTGTGTGCAGTGTGTGCTATGTGTGCATGTGTGTGCACATGTGAGCTGGGTGTGTGGTGTGGGTGTGCACATGTGAGTGACCTCACATGTGCATCCTTCCTGGTGCTCTGCCAAGGTCCCGAAGCCCCTTCCCCCCCTCACTCTACATCTGGGCAGACGAGAAACGCTCAGGCCCACCCTGCACCCCATTTCCCGCCTGGCAGGTAGAGGGATACTGGGATGTCCTGCTGGGTTCTGTCCCTGTGCTCACCGTTCCAGGGGAGGCCCTCGAGGTCAGGCCAGGACTCCTCCCCTCCTTCTCAGGGGGGCATTTGGGCAACCTGCAACCTCTCATCCCTGGGGCCCTGGCACCCCTGCCTCTGTCCCTGGGGACCCTGGTAACTCTTCCCCTGCCTGGTACCTCCCCCCCCACCTCAGTCTCTGGGGACCCTGTACCCCACCTCTGTCCCTGGGGACCCTGTACCCCCACCTCTGTCCCTGGGGACCCTGGCACCATCCCCTGTCTCTGTCCCTGGGGACCCTGAACTCCCACCTCTGTCCCTGGGGACCCTGTACCCCCACCTCTGTCCCTGGGGACCCTGCAATCCCCACCTCTGTCCCTGGGGACCCTGGCACCATCCCGTGTCTCTGTCCCTGGGGACCCTGTACCCCCACCTCTGTCCCTGGGGACCCTGCAATCCCCACCTCTGTCCCTGGGGACCCTGGCACCATCCCCTGTCTCTGTCCCTGGGGACCCTGTACTCCCACCTCAGTCCCTGGGGACCCTGTACCTTTACCTCTGTCCCTGGGGACCCTGGTACCTCCTCCCCCACCTCTATCCCTGAGGACCCTGGCACCACCCCCGTCCCTATCCCTGGGAACCCTGCACCCCATCTCTGTCCCTGGGGACCCTGGTACCTCCTCCCCCGCCTCTGTCCCTGGGGACCCTGAACCTCTCCCCCCTGCCCTTTATCCACAGTGCCTGCCCTCTACCTATGTGTGTGTGTCCTCTGTCTGCCATGTGGTCAGCTCCAGGCCGGGCCCAGGGGATCACAGTGGTGACGCGTGTGTCTTTCTCCCTGACCTTGGCTGGTGGGTGTGGAGCCACTCGACTTCTTCCCTCCCAGGTTCTCTCTGACACAGTCGTCTGCCCACTTGTTCTCTCCTTCCTTCCTTCATTCCCTTGTTCACTCATTCATTCATGCCCTCGGGGTTAGAGAAATGGAGCCTGAGTACACGCCCCCCCCACGCATCCTTACATGCACACGCCTTGGTTGTCACGCATGTGTCGATCGGTGTAAGACTGTCCTTTCCAGTCCAGATTTCCTGCCTGTCATGGTTGAGGCCAGGACGCATAGAACAGAGGAGGAAACACGGGGGCATGGACCCCATGTGCACACAGGGTGGGGGGGGCTTGGCCGACCCCCTGTGCACTCACACGTGTTCTGGGGGGGCTCAGCCGACCCCCTGTGCACTCACACATGTTCTGGGGGGGCTCAGCCGACCCCCTGTGCACTCACACATGTTCTGGGGGGGCTCAGCCGACCCCCTGTGCACTCACACATGTTCTGGGGGGGGCTCGGCCGACTGCCCTGTGTACTCACACATGTTCTGGGGGGGACTCAGCTGACCCCCTGTGCACTCACACATGTTCTGCGGGGGCTCAGCGAACCCCCTGTGCACTCACACATGTTCTGGGGGGGCTCAGCCGACCCCCTGTGCACTCACACATGTTCTGGGGTGTTCAGCCAACCCCCTGTGCACTCACACATGTTCTGGGGGGGCTCAGCCGACCCCCTGTGCACTCACACATGTTCTGGGGGGCTCAGCTGACCCCCTGTGCACTCACACATGTTCTGGGGGGGTTCAGCTGACCCCCTGTGCACTCACACATGTTCTGGGTGGCTTGGCCGACTGCCCTGTGCACTCACACATGTTCTGGGGGGGCTCAGCTGACTGCCCTGTGTACTCACACATGTTCTGGGGGGGCTCAGCTGACCCCCTGTGCACTCACACATGTTCTGGGGGGGGCTCAGCCAACTGCTGTGTGCACTCACAGGGGTCCTGGGGGCCCAACAGCACATCAGCTGGGACCAGAGAGCAGGAGCCCTGACGCCCCCAGCAGCCTCCTGGACCCCTTGCCCCCGTGGGACACCTGCACCAGAGCTTAGCTGGCTGGGAGGGGCTCCACTCTCCTCCTCGGGGCGAGTGGTGTCTACCATTTGCACGGGGGCTGTGCCCACCCTGTGCCCCAGAGATGATGGGGGAGGCTAACTCTGTCCCCTTGAAGCCTGCCGGTCCCCTCTCCTGGCCTCCCAGCAGCAGTGCTGAGGCTTCCATGTGATGGAGGGGCTGGGAGGGAGGGTCCCGGGGCGCACCCTGCAGCCCCTCCCCACATGACCTGAGAGGGAGCAAGGGGCAGGTGAAGTGAGCAGGCCGGGGCGCTGGACCGCCCGCCTGTGGTCCCAGCCGGGACCATGGCCGTTGGGTAGCGTTTGCCCTTTACTCTCTGAAGTGTGCATGTCAGTGTTTTTGTGCATCCATGCAGTTGTGCAGGCTGCACCGCAGTCATTCTAGAACATTCTCAGCACTCCAAAGAGCAGTCACCCCACCCCTCCCCAGCCCTGGGACTGCGCATCCCCTCCTGTCCCTGTGGGAGATGGCCTCATCAGTGCAGGCCACGCGTGTGGTCTTCTGTATCTGCATCTCCCTGGCGTGACGCTGTCGGGTCACTCCACGCGTGGCCTGTCAGCCTTGCCCTGCTGCTGGTTTCGTGGTGCTCCCCGTGTGCGTGGACCACGTGTGACGCCGTCAGGCCCCTCCACGCGTGGTGTGTCAGGGCCTCCTTGTTCTCCATGGACCATGCCGTGTTTGTCCATCCTCCCGCGGATGGGCAGGCCATTTGTACACAGAAGGCTGAGCTCTGCCCCGCCCCTCTCTCATCTGCCCCTCCAGTGCCCAAGGCCCAGTCGGACAAGTGTGTGCCTGACCGCGACCCTCGCTGGGAGGTGCTGGACGTCACCAAGAAGGCGGTGGCCAGCCCCCGGGTTGTCGCCCTGGCACAGCCCAAAGTGCGCAAGTGCCTCAACGAGGGCTACGACCCCTACCGCATCTCCCCAGCCTCGCTGGCCGCACAGGCGTCCCCTCGCCTCTATGAGCTGGCCACCCCCAAGAGCATCACCAAGAAAGTCTGACCTACCAGCCCCGTCCCAGTAAACACCCGAGCGCACCCAGCCCTGTGTGTGGTTCTCCGAGTCGCTGGCCTGGAGGGGCCAGACACGGCGGCAGCGGGAGGACAGCAATAAGTTATTTTCGCATCTGACCTGTGGCTTGTGGAAGCCTCTTGTTTTCCCACCCCGCCGCCTCCTGGGAACCCAGCTACCCTCCCACCCGCCCACCGGGCGCCCACCACGTGACGTCGGGAGCCGAACCAGCCTTGCCCATCCTGTGGTGCCCAGAACGGACCGGCCACGCCCACCACGTGACCCACGGCCCAGGGGAACGGGACCGGGAAGGCTGCCCACTCTGGGACAAGGAGGCTCAAACTCAGAAAAGAAATGCCCTACAGTGCTGCTGAAGACAGAAAGAGAGGGTGGGGGGGGGGACGGGGGCGTGGGGGTGGGGAGAGATAGGGAGGGGGTGAGAGACGGGGGCATGGGGGGCAGAGAAAGGGAGGGGGAGAGACAGGGGGCGCATGGGGGTGGGGAGAGATAGGGAGGGGGAGAGAGACAGTGGCAGAGAGAGGAGGAGGGAGTGGGGGGGAGAGACGGGGGGGCGTGGGGGCGGGGAGAGAGGGGGAGAGAGATGGGGGCATGGGGGCAGAGAGGGAGGGGGAGAGACGGGGGGGGCATGGGGGCAGAGAGGGAGGGGGAGAGACGGGGGGGCATGGGGCTGGGAGAGAGGGGAAGGGAGAGAGAGGGGCTGAGAGAGGAGGAGGGAGTGGGGTGAGAGACGGGGGGGGGTGTGGAGGCAGGGAGAGAGGGGGAAGGGGGAGAGAGGGGGGCGTGGGGGCGCGGAGGAGGGGGAGAGACGGAGACGGGGCTGGGTGGGGGAATCGTCCATCCCTGGTTCCCCCATCCGAAATGCCTGCACAGCAGGGCTGGGCCAGGCCGATGCCGGGAGCCATCACTGTGCTGCTTTCCCAGGAGCTTCGGCAGGCGCTGGACGGGAAGTGGAGCAGCCGGGACTCGACCCAGCTCCAACAAGGGACTCCGGCTTTGCGAGAAGTGGCTTAACCTGCTGCCCACGTCTGGTTTTCTGAGTCTTGTCTCTCACTTTCTATTCGGAAATCACTTCATGCTGGCAGAATAACCAAGTGTGGTTGACAGAACCCCACGTGCCGCCCCGGACTGCGCTGTGACCAGCGTTTGGTGCGGTGCATCATTTTCTCCACCTCTGGGTCACACAGAGAACTCACCCGTGCGTGTCAGCGTTCTCCGCGGGAGCTCACGGCCGAGCCACAGCAGCTGCTCCTCCTAGGCTTCGTCGCTGACTCCCAGGCTGTGATGCGCCTTGTGTGCCTGAGCCCCAGCCCAGGGCTGGTGTGGCAGGGGCCCGAGGCACAGCCCCCACAGCTGGCCAAGTCCACGTCAGAGTGGCAGGTGGTGTGAACAGTTGTTGGAGTGTGCCTTGCTTTCCTTGGCCCTGGGCGGAGCTGAGGTGCCTCTGGGTGTGCATGTGTAGGGTTCAGGTGCTCATGGGTCTGTGTGGGGTTCAGGTTCTCCTGGGTGTGTGTATGTGGAGATTCAGGGTCTCCTGGGTGTGTGTGTGTGGTTCAGGTTTTCCTGGGTGTGTGTGGGATACAGGTTCTCCTGGGTCTTTGTGTGTGTGGGGTTCAGGTTCTCCTGGGTGTGTGTGTGTGGAGATTCAGGGTTTCCTGGGTGTGTGTGTGTGGTTCAGGTTTTCCTGGGTGTGTGTGGGATACAGGTTCTCCTGGGTATTGGTGTGTGTGGGGTTCAGGTTCTCCTGGGTGTGTGTGTGTATGGTTCAGGTTCACCTGGGTGTGTGTGGGATTCAGGTTCTCCTGGGTGTGTGTGGGATTCAGGTTCTCCTGGGTGTGTGTGGGATTCAGGTTTTTCTGGGTATGTGTGGGATTCAAGTTCTCCTGGGTGTGTGTGTGTGGATTCAGGTTCTCCTGGGTGTGTGTGGGATTCAGGTTCTGCTGGGTGTGTGTGGGATTCAGGTTCTCCTGGGTGTGTGTGGGATTCAGGTTCTCCTGGGTGTGTGTGTGTGGATTCAGGTTCTCCTGGGTGTGTGTGGATTCAGGTTCTCCTGGGTGTGTGTGGGATTCAGGTTCTCCTGGGTGTGTGTGGGATTCAGGTTCTCCTGGGTGTGTGTGGGATTCAGGTTCTGCTGGGTATGTGTGTGGGATTCAGGTTCACCTGGGTATGTGTGGGATTCAAGTTCTCCTGGGTGTGTGTGTGTGGATTCAGGTTCTCCTGGGTGTGTGTGTGGGAGGGATTCAGGTTCTCCTGGGTGTGTGTGTGGGATACAGGTTCACCTGGGTGTATGTGGGATTCAGGTTCTCCTGGGTGTGTGTGTGTGTGTGTGGGGGATACAGGTTCACCTGGGTGTATGTGGGATTCAGGTTCAGCTGGGTGTGTGTGGGATACAGGTTCACCTGGGTGTATGTGGGATTCAGGTTCTCCTGGGTATGTGTGTGGGATTCAGGTTCTCCTGGGTGTGTGTGGAATTCAGGTTCTCCTGGGTATGTGTGTGGGATTCAGGTTCTCCTGGGTGTGTGTGGGATTCAGGTTCACCTGTGTGTGTGTGTGTGTGTGTGTGGGATACAGGTTCACCTGGGTGTATGTGGGATTCAGGTTCTCCTGGGTGTGTGTGGGATTCAGGTTCGCCTGGATGTGTGTGGGATACAGGTTCTCCTGGGTTTGTGTGGGGGGATTCAGGTTCTCCTGTGTGTAGGAGGGGTATTCAAGGTCTCTGGGTGTGTGTGTGGATTCAGGGTCTCCTTGGTGTGTGTGTGGGATTCAGGTTATCCTGGGTGTGTGTGTGTGGGGGGGTTTTCAGGTTCTCCTGGGTGTGTGTGGGGTTCAGGTTCTCCTGGGTGTGTGTGTGGGGGGTTCAGGTTCTCCTGGGAGTGTGTGTGGGGAATTCAGGGTCTCCAGGGTGTGTGTGTGTGGGGGTTCTGTTTTTCCTGGGTATGTGTGGAATTCAGGTTCTCCTGGGTGTGTGTAGAATTCAGGTTCTCCTGGGTATGTGTGTGTGGGGTTCAAGTTCTCTTGGGTGTGTATGGGGTTCATGTTCTGGGCGTGTGTGTGTGATTCAGGTTCTCCTGGTGAGTGTGTGTGGTTCAGGTTCTCCTGGGTGTGTGTGTGGGGATTTAGGGTCTCCTGGGTGTGTGTGTGTGTATTCAGGTTCTCCTGGGTGTGTGTGTGTGTGTGTATTCAGGTTCTCCTTGGTGTGTGTGTGGGGTTCAGGTTCTCCTGGCTGTGTGTGGTTGTTCTCCTGGGTGTGTGTGGGAGGGATTCAGGTTCTCCTGGGTGTGTGTGTGGGAGGGATTCAGGTTCTCCTGGGTGTGTGTGGGGTTCAGGTTCTCCTGAGTGTGTGTGTGGGGATTCTGGGTCTCCTGGGTGTGTGTGTTGGGGTTTAGGATTTCCTGGGTGTATGTGTGGTGTTCAGGTTCATCTGGGTGTGTGTGGAATTCAGGTTCCCCTGCTTGTTTGTGTTGAGGGGTTCAGGTTCTCCTGGGTGTGTGTGTGTGTATTCAGGTTCTCCTGGGTGTGTGTGTGGGGTTCAGGTTTTCCTGGCTGTGTGTGGTTGTTCTCCTGGGTGTGTGTGGGATGGATTCAGGTTCTCCTGGGTGTGTGTGGGACTCAGGTTCTCCTGAGTGTGTGTGGGGGGATTCTGGGTCTCCTGGGTGTGTGTGTTGGGGTTTAGGGTTTCCTGGGTGTGTGTGTGGGGTTCAGGTTCTCCTGGGTGTGTGTGGAATTCAGGTTCTCCTGGGTGTGTGTGTGTGGGGTTCAGGTCTCTGGGTGTGTGTGGAATTCAGGTTCCCCTGGTTGTTTGTGTTGGGGGGTTCAGGTTCTCCTGGGTGTGTGTATGTAGGGGGATTCAGGTTCTCCTGGGTGTGTGTGTGGGGTTCTGGTTCTCCTGGGTGTGTTTGTGTGTGTGGAATCAAGGTCTCCTGGGTGTGTGTGTGGGATTCAGGTTCTGCTAGCTGTGTGTGTGGGGTTCAGGTTCTCCCGGGTGTGTGTTGAATTCAGGGTCTCCTGGGTGTGTGCAGGTGTATTCAGGTTCTCCTGGCTGTGTGTGTGGATTCAGGGTCTCCTGGGTGTTTGCATGTGGGGGGTTCAGGTTCTCTTGGGTGTGTGTGTGTGCATGTTCAGGGTTTCCTGGGTTTGTGTGGAATTCAAGGTCTCCTGGGTGTGTGTCAGTGTGGATTCAAGGTCTCCTTGGTGTGTGTGTGGGATTCAGGTTCTCCTGGCTCTGTGTGTGGGGTTCAGTTTCTTCTGGGTGTGTGTTGAATTCAGGGTCCCCCGAGTGTGTGTGGGTGTTTCAGGTTCTCCTGGGTGTGTGCAGGCGTATTCAGGTTCTCCTGGCTGTGTGTGTGGATTCAGGTTCTCTCCTGGGTTTGTGTGTGTGTGGGGTTCAGGTTCTCCTGGGTGTGTGTGTGTGGGATCCAGGTTCCCTGGGTGTGTGTGTGGGGTTCAGGTTCTCCTGGGTGTGTGTGTGTGGGATCCAGGTTCCCTGGGTGTGTGTGTGTGTGGGGTTCAGGTTCTCCTGGGTGTGTGTGGAATTCAGGTTTTCCTGTGTTTGTGTGTGTGTGTGTGTATTTCAGGTTCTCCCGGGTGTATGGGGGATTTAGGTTTTCCTGGGTGTGTGTGTGTGTGTGTGTGTTCAGGTTCTCCTGGGTGTGTGTGGTGGTATTCAGGTTCTCCTGGCTGTGTATGTGGATTCAGGTTCTCCTGGGTGTGTGTTTGGGATTCAGGTTCTCCTGGGTGTGTGTGTGGGGTGGGGATTCAAGTTCTCCTGGGTGTGTGTGTGTGTGTGGATTCAGGCTCTCCTGGATGTGTGTGGAATTCAGGGTTTCCTGTGTTTGTGTGTGTGTGTGTGTGTATTTCAGGTTCTCCTGGGTGTGTGGGGGATTTTGGTTTTCCTTGGTGTGTGTGTGTGGGGGGGGGGATCCAGGTTCCCTGGGTGTGTGTTTGGGGCTGGGATTCAAGTTCTCCTGGGTGTGTGTGTGTGTGTGTGTGGATTCAGGCTCTCCTGGATGTGTGTGGAATTCAGGGTTTCCTGTGTTTGTGTGTGTGTATTTCAGGTTCTCCTGGGTGTGTGGGGGATTTAGGTTTTCCTGTGTGTGTGTGTGTGTGTGATCCAGGTTCCCAGGGTGTGTGTGTGTGGGGGGTTCAGGGTCTCCTGGGTGTGTGTGGTGGGGTACAGGTTCTGCTGGGTGTTTTGGAGGGATTCAGGTTCTCCTGCGTGTGTGTGGGAGGAATTCAGGTTCTCCTGGGTGTGTGTGGGGTTTAGGTTCTCCTGGGTGTGTGTGGGATTCAGGGTCTCCTGGGTTAGTGTGTGTGTGGGGTTCAGGTGTTGAGGTTGATTTCTTTCTGAGAGGATTTGTTCTGAGAGGAGGAGCGTGGTGGGGGCAAGAGGCACGGAGTCACCACACAGACCCCGGGCGTCGGGTGAAAGCAGGCCTGAGGCGAGCAGCCTGCAGACTCGTTTATTTCAGTTGCTACAGTTGCTTATATAGCCAAGGCAACCAATCCAGTCAAGGGGCGGTCTATGTCCTAACCAATCACAGCTTGTTGCCAGGCAGTTTCCAAAGCCATCCAATCACTGCCTGTTGTCAGTCAGGCTCTGTTGTTACGTGGTTTCCGAAGTCATCCAATCACAGCCTGTTGCCAGGCAATTTCTGTTGTCAGCGGCCATCTTGGCATGACCTTTTCACCTTCTCATTCCACCACATTCAGGTTCTCCTGTGTTTGTGTGTGGGGTTAGGTTCTCTTGGGTGTGTGTGTGGGGGTTCAGGTTCTCCTGGGTGTGTGTGTTTGGGGTTCAGGTTCTCCTGGTGGTGTGTGTGTGTGGGTTCAGGTTCTCCTGGGTGTGTGTGTGGATTCAGGGTCTCCTGGGTGTGTGTGTGGGGTTCAGATTCTCTTGGTGGTGTGTGTGGGATTCAGGGTCCCTTGGGTGTGTTGGGGGGTGTCTAAGTTCTTCTGGGTGTGTGTGGGAGATTCAGGTTCTCCTGGGTGTGTGTGGGGGGGATTCAGGTTCTGCTTGGTGTCTGGGGGGATTCAGGTTCTCCTGGGTGTGTGTGTGGGGTTCAGGTTCTCTTGGTGGTGTGTGTGGGATTCAGGGTCCCTTGGGTGTGTTGGGGGTGTCCAAGTTCTCCTGGGTGTGTGTGTGTTCAGGTTCTCCTGGGTGTGTGTGGGGGATTCAGGTTCTCCTAGGTGTGTGTGGGGGGATTCAGGTTCTGCTTGGTGTCTGGGGGGATTCAGGTTCTCCTGGGTGTGTGTGTGGGGGGATTGAGGTTCTCCTGGGTGTGTGTGTTAGGGGATTCAGGTTCTCCTGGGTGTGTGTGTGGGGGATTCAGGTTCTCCTGGGTGTGTGTGTGTGGGGATTGAGGTTCTCCTGGGTGTGTGTGTTAGGGGATTCAGGTTCTCCTGGGTGTGTGTGGGGGGGATTCAGGTTCTCCTGGGTGTGTGTGTGTTTGGGGTTCAGGTTCTCCTGCGGGTGTGTGGGATTCAGGATCCCTTGGATGTGTGTGGGGTATTCACATTCTCCTGGGTGTGTGTTTGTGAGGGGGTTCAGGTTCTGCTGGGTGTGTTGTAGGGTCTTTTTTTCCTGAGTGTGTGTGGGATCAGGGTCTCCTGGGTGTGTGTGTGGATTCAGTGTCTCCTGGGTGTGTGTGTATGGGGTTCATGTTCTCCTGGGTGTGTGTGTGTGTTGGGCTCAAGTTCTCCTGGGTATGTGTGTGGGGGGGTCAGGTTCTGCTGTGTGTGGGGTTCAGGTTCTCCTGGGTGTGTGTGTATGTGTGGGGATTCTGGGTCTCCTGGGTGTGTGTGGAATTCAGGTTCTCCTGGGTGTGTGTGGAATTCAGGTTCTCCTGGGTGTGTGTGTGGGGGTTCAGGTTCACCTGTGTGTGTGTGTGTGTGGGATTCAGGGTCTCCTGGGTGTTCGTGTGTGGGGTTCAGGTGCCTCTGGGTGTGTGTAGGGCACTGGTGTTTTGGGCCTGGTCAGGTGATACCGTGTCACGGGCCCTCACACCCAGAGCAGACCCACTCTGCCCCTTAGTAGCAATGTCGCTTCCTACAGCTGGCCGCGCCCTAACCTTCACACCCGGTCACACCCTGCTGTCCACGCAGCGCCTCCGTGGGCAGTAACTGCGTCTCAGTGCTCTCCCGGCGGACTCAATCCTTTCGCTGCCCTCCTTCTCTCTCTTTCTCTCTCTGACAGAGTTATAGACAATGAGAGAGACAGAGAGAAAGGTCTTCCTTCCGTTGGTTCACCCCCTAAATGGCCGCCACAGCCGGCGCTGCGCCGATCCGAAGCCAGGAGCCAGGTGCTTCTCCTGGTCTCCCATGCAGGTGCAAGGGCCCAAGCACTTGGGCCATCTTCCACTGCCTTCCCAGGCCACAGCAGAGAGCTGGACTGGAAGAGGAGCAACCGGGACTAGAACCCGGAGCCCATATGGGATGCCGGCGCCACAGGCGGAGGATTAACCAAGTGAGCCCCGGGGCCGGCCCCCTTTTCTCCTCTTGATGGCCTGTTGGCCTTCCTGGACCTCTGGCTGCCCAGGACGCTCGCTCAGCTCGTGGAGTGGACGGGTGACGATGGACCAGCGCCCAGTCCAGGCAACAGAGGCCAAACCGAGGAGCAGTGGCTCCCGGCGACCGCAGGGTGGACTGTCCTCTCAGAGGGCTGAGCGGACGCAGTAGGGCCAGGCCTGTCCACCAGCACCGTGCGGGTCCGGCGGGGCCTGCGGGTGCCGTCCCTGGTCCCGCCTGGGGCTCGGGGCCCTGCTGCCCGCACCCGGCTCAGCAGCTCCTGCGGGACAGGGACGGGAGCGCGGGACCCCCTCCTGCTCACCAAGGCCCAGTGCTGACTTGAGAAGCCCCGCACCCCTAAGACAACCGTGCGCCCGCAACTGCCTCCTCAATGTAGGGCCAGAGGCGGGCGACGCCCGCGTGCGTACACAGACTGGGCCTATCCTCCCGAAGCCGCAGCGGCCGCTGGATTTTTTTGGTCTTTCGGCTGCAACCCGCACACGGTCCCCAGTGCAGAAGGTTCCAGAACCACGCGGCCCGGACGCCCGCGCCGGCTCCGGCCACGGCGCCCCCCGCCCTCCACGCAGGCGCTCCTCAGGCGTCCGCGCTCCCGCCGGCGAGGCCCGGGTGCGGCGGAGACCCCGCCCACGGCCGGCGCCCGCAAGCCCGCTGCGGCCCAGGGCTTCGGCCTCCCGACCCGCCGCGCGCCACGCGCCCGCGCACCTACTACGCGCCGGCCCGGCCCACCTCGGCCCCGCCCTCCCGGCGCCACAGCCAATGAGCGCGCGGCGCCGCATCCGGGGATCCCGGCGCGGCTGCCGCCTCCCGCGCACACACGGCCATGGCGGAGGTGAGTGAGCGGGCCGGGGGAGCCGGCCCCCCGCCCCCGCGCGCTCGCGCCCCCGCCGCCGCGGCTGGCCCGGTCGCCGCCCCGCGGACCGAGGCGCCCGCCCTGGAGCTCTGAGGGCGCGCCCGGGGCGCCTCGCCCGCCGGGGGCCTGAGGGGCGCAGGGCTCGGTCGGCGGCCGCCCCCGGCCCCGGCCCCCTCCCCCCGGCTGCCACATCGCGGCGCGCGGTGCGCATGCGCGCTGGCGCGGGCTGGGAGGGGGCGCAGGGAGGGCGGGGCTCGGGCCGCGGTGGGGCCGGTGGGCGCGCGGGCGGGAAGTTGCGGCGGCCGTCAGTCCGAGCGCCCTCCGTGACGGGGTCGGGGTCTCGGGTGCGGCCGCGGGGTTTGTGGGGTCTGGGACTGACGCGGGAGTAGCTCCGTGGCACGTCCCGCAGCCTCGAGGACAAGTTTGGCTTCGGGGACTGGAGTGGGAGCGGCCAGGCGGGTCGGGGGCGCGGGTGCGGGCCGGGGAGACGCCGTCCGGGGCGCGGGGCGGCCCGCGCGAGTGTGGCGTCCCCGGGGGCGCGGCCGCCCGCGCTGCGCACTTGGCGAAGTTGGAGCAGGCCGGGCCCGTGCGTGGTCTCCGGCTCCGGGTGGGCGCGGTGGGCCCTGCTGTCCAGCCCGGCCCCCGCCTGGTGCCTGGGTCTCTTGAGTCCTTCCCTGGGCTGCTGACGTCCCCTAGGAGCGGTGGGGTCACGTGGGCGTGGACTCCGGGGAGTGGGGGGCGTGTGGGTCGCGCACGAGGCCCAGCCGAGGTCCAGGTCAGACCCCGCGGCCAGCCTGTGGCTCCTGCCCTGTGCTGGCCGCTGCTGGGCGTCTGTGCTGGGCGAGTTCCGTGCAGAGGTCTGGGGGAACAGGAGTCACTGAGCGCTGGGGGCGGCCGGTGGGCCTGGGGCGCAGGGAGGCAGTGCCGCTGGGGGCAGCGGCTGGGCTGGGGGCGCATGGAGTCACTGTGCGCTGGGGCCAGCGGGCCGGGGGCGCAGGGAGGCGCTGAGCGTTGGGGCCAGCCGGTGGGCTGGGGCGCAGGGAGTCACTGAGCGCTGGGGACAGCGGGTGGGCCGGGGTGCAGGGAGGCACTGAGCGCTGGGGCCAGTGGGCTGGGGGCGAAGGGAGGCACTGAGCGCTGGGGGTGGCCGGTGGGCCGGGGCGCAGGGAGTCACTGAGCGCTAGGGCCAGCGGGTGGGCTGGGGCGCGCAGGGAGGCAGTGCCGCTGGGGACAGCGGGTGGGCCGGGGCGCAGGGAGGCACTGAGCGCTGGGGCCAGCGGGTGGGCTGGGGTGCGCAGGGAGGCACTGAGCGCTGGGGGTGGCGGTGCCCCTGGGGGCGGCCGGTGGGCCGGGGCGCAGGGAGGCACTGAGTGCTGGGGGCGGCCGGTGGGCCGGGGCGCAGGGAGGCAGTGCCGCTGGGGGCAGCCAGTGGGCCGGGGCTAGGGAGTCACTGAACGCTGGGGGTGGCCGGTGGGCTGGGGGCGCAGGAAGGCACTGAGCGCTGGGGGTGGCCGGTGGGCCGGGGGGCGCAGTCAGGCAGTGCCGCTGGGGGCGGCCGGTGGGCCTGGGTGCAGGGAGGCACTGAGCGCTGGGGGCGGCCGGTGGGCCGGGGCGCAGGGAGGCAGTGCCGCTGGGGGTGGCCGGTGGGCCGGGGCGCAGGGAGGCACTGAGCGCTGGGGGTGGCCGGTGGGCCGGGGCGCAGGGAGGCACTGAGCGCTGGGGGTGGCCGGTGGGCCGGGGCGCAGGGAGGCAGTGCCGCTGGGGGTGGCCGGTGGGCCGGGGCGCAGGGAGGCACTGAGCGCTGGGGGCGGCTGGTGGGCCGGGGCGCAGGGAGGCACTGAGCGCTGGGGGCGGCCGGTGGGCCGGGGCGCAGGGAGGCACTGAGCGCTGGGGGCGGCCGGAGGGCCAGGGCACAGGGAGGCAGTGCCGCTGGGGCCAGCTGGTGGGCCGGGATGCAGGGAGGCATTGCCGCTGGGGCCAGCTGGTGGGCCGGGGTGCAGGGAGGCACTGAGCGCTTGGGGTGGCCGGTGGGCCGGGGTGCAGGGAGGCAGTGCCCCTGAGGTTTTCCGCTCTGGGCTGGCATCACAGCAGGTTGCAGAACCTCAGTGCCTGGTCAGTGACGGGAACGTCCACTTCTCTTTCCAGGGCTGAGGGCCTCGGTAAACCATACCCCGCACCTGACCCTTGAGAACTTGAGGTGCAGCTGTGTTTAACCCAGAAAAATACCTGATTAGGGTTTGGTTTGTATTTGCCACCTGACAGTTGAGTTGTCTCGAAATCACGGCACAGGAGGAACACTCAGACTTGGCGCACAGGTACTAGACGAGAGATTTTTAAGGTTGAAAGTGCGGCCTGCTGGGGCTTAGTGGGCGAGGCCTCCCATGTGGACACTGTTCAAGTCCTGGCTGCTCCATGTTTGATCCAGCTCCCTGCTAATATGCCAGAGAAAGCAGAAGATGGCCCCGGGCTTGGGCCCTGCACTCACGTGGGAGACCTGGAAGAAGCTTCTGTCTCTTGGCTTTGGATTGGCCCAGGTCTGGCTGTTGTGGCCATTTGGGGAGTGAACCAGTGGGTGGAAGACCTCTCCCCTCCCAGTCTGTAACTGGTTCTCAAATAAATAAATAAATGCATGTTTTAAAAAAATTGAAAGTTACAGAGAGAGAGATCTTCCATCTGCTGGTTCACTTCCCAGATGGCCTCAATGGCTGAAGCTGGGCCAGGCCGAAGCCAGGAGCCCTGAGCAGGGTGCAGGGGCCCAAGCACTTGGGCCATCCACTGCTTTCCCAGGCCACAGCAGGGAGCAGGGTTGGGAGTGGAGCAGCCGGGACTCAACAGGTGCCCACGTGGGGTAACAGTCAAAGGCGGCTTTACCTGCTATGCTACAACAGCAGGCCCCATGGATTGACATCTTAAAACTTAGATAGGGGTGGGTGTTGGTGTCCCGTGTTGGAGCGCCTGGGATCCCAGCTTGGCTGCAGGCCCCAGAGGCAGCAGGTGATGGCTGAGGAGCTTGGTCCCTGTCTCCTGTGGGAGACCTGGGTGGAGCTCCCAGCCCCCACTGGTGCATGGGGAGTGAACCAGCAGATGGGGGATCTCTCTCCCCCCAACTCTCTGAAATAGTAAAAATGCAAAAATCCCACACACACCCCTTGTCCTCCTGTGTAAAACCCTCCACGGGTGTGAGTGTTCCCTCTGTGGGTGTGGGCATTCCCTCTTCGGGTGTGGGTGTGGGTGTGGGTGTGGGCGTTCCCTCCGTGGGTGTGGTGTCCCTGGGTTAGGGTTCAGGCTGTCTGCTCTCCAGCTCTGCAGGATGCCTGACCACTGCCTGGGGTGCTTCGCCGCCCTCCTGGCCCTGCTGGAGCCGACCCTGGTCAGCCTGCTGTGCGCCCTTTGACACCCTCCCCCACGCTGTCCTCACCTCAGTGCCCAGCCAGGCCGTTGTTGGTCACCTGCCCCACCTGGCGTGGCCGGAGACAGCTGAGGCCTGCCGCAGTCTCGGGCCAGCCGCCTCCCCTGGCCACAGGAGGAGGGAGGCGGCGGTCAGTCCTAGGCAGCAGCAAGTGCTCTAGGGGTTTGTGTGGACTCCCTGGAAGCGTGGAGTGTCCTGGTCACCTCTGCTGGCCTCAGCGTCGTCTGTCCTCTGCCTGGCAGCCCTGCTCAGGGCCCCTCCCGTGCTGTGCTCGCTGGCGACCTCCAGGTGTCCTTACCCGTGACGCGCTGCCGGATGGTGGGCTTCCTCCTAGTGTGGCGGCTGGTCTACCTGAGACTGCCCCGAGATCCAGATGGGGGTGGAATTCTGTCTGTCTGAAGACCTAGCCAGGGAGGACTGGCGCTGTGGCATACTGGGTAAAGCCGCTGCCTGTGATGCCACGTCCCATACGGGTGCTGGTTTGAGTCCGGCTGCTCCACTTCTGATCCAGCTCCCTGCTATGGCCTGGGAAAGCAGTGGAAGATGACTAAGTGCTTGGGCCCCGGCACCCGTGTGGGAGACCCGGATGGAGCTCTGGGATCCTGGCTTTGCTGCCATCTGGGGAGTGAACCAGGGGATGGAAGGATTATTTTTCTGTCTTGAATGCCTTTCAAGTAAAGCAAATAAATCTTTAGCACAAACAAGACCTAGCCCCGGAGGTCGGGTAGCATTCGTCCCACTGCAGCTGCAGCCCCAGTCCACCGAGGACAACCTGCTGAGTCCACCAAGGTGGGGGGGCCTTGTCACTGCAGGAGGCGAGTGCTAGGCCTGGCTGTGGGGGTCTTGGGGACAGGATCTGCCACCTGTGCGTTCGGGTTGGCTTGAGGCTGGTGAGGAGGTGGCGGACACTGCCCTCCTGTCCCGATTCAGTCAGCCTGGGGCTGCCCCTCCTGCCCCACCAGACCCTGATGGGGGCCGGGGCCCCTGTGCCTTCCTTTTGTTACTCAGAGTTCCTTTGGCCAGTCTCTGGTCTTCCTCCTTGCTCTACATCAGAGCAGAACGCTGGCTTTGTGTGGACCCTCTAGGCTGGTGGAAGAACCGCAGTGCTGTGAGTTCATGGACACAGGGCCCTCGCGGCCCCCTGGGCAGAGCAAGCCTGCACCCGCAGTGTTGTGAGTGCATGGACACAGGACCCTCATAGCCCCCTGGGCAGAGCAGGCCTGCACCCACGGTGCTGTGAGTGCATGGACACAGGGCCCTCGCGGCCCCCTGGGCAGAGCAGGCCTGCACCCACAGTGCTGTGAGTGCATGGACACAGGGCCCTCATAGCCCCCTGGGCAGAGCAGGCCTGCACCCATGGTGCTGTGAGTGCATGGGCACAGGGCCCTCGTGGCCCCCTGGGCAGAGCAGGCCTGCACTGGTGGCAAGGAGGTGGTGGGGCAGGAGGGGGGAGGGAAGTGCACGAAGTCTCTTGGGGTATTGAGGGCCTTGGGGTACCTGGAAGTGAACGTGGGGATGAGGCTGGTGGGAACCTGCTCCTCGGGCTCGGTGTGGATTTTCCATGAGGGAAGCCGGGGCCCGGGGCCGGGAGCCGTCACTGCTGCCCGCAGGGTCTGTGGTAGCAGGGAGCTGGGGTCAGACCCAGGCACTCCTGTGGGGCGCAAACACTTTATTATTATTATTATAAGATTTATTTATTTGAAAGAGTTACACAGAGAAAGGGGCGGGGAAGGAGAAACATATTCCATCTGCTGGTTCACTCCCCAATTGATGCAATGGCTGGAACTGCACCAGTCCAAAGCCAGGAGCCAGGAGCTTTCTTTGGGTCTCCGACGCGGCTGCAGGACTTGGGCCATCTTGTACTGCTTTCCCAGGCCATAGCAGAGAGCCGGACTGGAAGTGGAGCAGCCGGACTCCAACTGGCACCCATATGGATGCCGGCACTGCAGGTGGCAGCTTAACCCACTATGCCACAGCGCCGGCCCAAGCACCTTAGCTGTTAGGCTGAGTGCCCCCTTTTCCAAATTTTTAAACTTAATTTTATTAAATATTCTAATCAAGGTTTTTGAGCAGTGGCTTTAATGAGATGTAATTTATTCAACATTGAGTTCGCCCATTCTTTCTTAAAAGATTTGTTTATTTGGAAGGCAGCGTTATAAAGAGTTCTCTTCATTCCCACATGACTGCCGCAGCCAGGTCAGGGCGAAGTCAGAATCCAGGAGGTCTGCCCGGGTCTCCCACGTGGGTGCAGGGGCCCCAGCACTTGGGCCCTCTCCCACTGCCTTCCCAGGCCATAGCAGGGAGCTGGGTTGGAAGTGGAGCAGCCGGGACTGGATCTGGCGTTCCAGACACGAGATACCAGTGTCACAAGCAGAGTAAGCCTAACCAGTGGTGCCACAGGCCAGCCCCACCTCTCCCATTTTTTCCCCCAAAGTTTATTTATTTATATGAAAGTGTTACATGGCGAGAGGGAGAGAGAGAGCTTCCATCTGCTGGTTCACTTCCCAGATGGCTGCAATGGGGCCAGGAGTTTCTTCTGGGTCTCCAGTGTGGGTGCAGGGGCTGAAACACTTGGGTCATCTTTTGCTGCTTTTCCCAGGCTATGAGCAGGGAATTGGATCAGAAGTGGAGCAGGCGCTGGTGCTGTGGTTGAAGCTGCCGCCTGCAGTGCCGGCATCCCAAATGGGTGCCGGTTCCAGTCCTGACTGCTCCACTTCCAATCCGGTTCTCTGCTGTGGCCTGGGGAAGCAGTAGAAGATGGCCCAAATCCTTGGGCCCCTGCACTCGCGTGGGAGACCTGGAAGAAGCTCCTGGCTCCTGGCTTTGTATTGATTGTCCCAGCTCCAGCCATTGCAGCCATTTGGGAGTGAACCAGCAGATGGAAGACCTCTCTCTCTGCCTCTGCCTCTCTGTAACTCTGCCTGTCAAATAAATAAATAGATCTTGAAAAAAAAGGGGGGGGGGAGCAGCTGGGATTTGGTGCTGGCGTTGCAGGAACAGCTTAACCCACTATGCCACAATGCTGGCCCCAAGTTCACCCGTTTTAGTGTGTGTCATTCAGTGGTTTCTGATATTTTCAGAGTTGTACAACTGCTACCACAATTAGTTTTAGAACATCCTCCACCCCAAAAGAAACCTCATGCTCCTTAGCGGTCACTCCCTGAACCCCAGGTTGTTCCCAGCCCCACCTCTAGATTGGCTCGTTGTAGGCATTTGACACAAAAGGAACCTGGCGTCTGGCGCCGCCCCAGGCAGGGGTGTTCTCAGCTCCTCCGAGCCGGTGCCCTGTTGCTTTTTATGGCTGAGCGGTAATCCGTCTTCAGCTGTCTTCAGCTGTCGGCTGTTGGTGGGCGTCAGGGCTGCTTCCATGTGCTGTTGGGAATGGTCTCTGAGCTGGAGTGAGTGTACTCGCCCTAACCTCGTGTCTCCCCTGGGAGAGAAATTGCTGGGTGGAAGGTAACACTGCTTAACTTTGCTGGAGACTACCGAGCTGGGTTCCAAGTGCAGGTCGGGTTTTCCTCCCAGCGGCAGCAGCGCCTGAGGTCCTCGCCCACATTGTTGCGCCTGTGCAGGGCTGTGAAGTGGTGTCTTCCCGGATACAGTGTAGAGGATCTGTTCCTAGGCTGCTTGGCCCTTTCTTTGTGGTTGAACATCCTTTCACTATTTTATTTATTTAAACTGTGGCACAGCGGGTTAAAGCCCTGGCCTGAAGCGCCGGCATCCCATATGGGTGCCGGTTCTAATCCCGGCTGCTCCTGTTCCGATCCAGCTCTCTACTATGGCCTGGGAAAGCAGTAGAGGATTGCCTGGGGCCTTGGGCTCCTCACTCATGTGGGAGACCCGGAGGAGGCTCCTGGCTTTGGATTGGCAGCTCCAGCCATTGAGGCCATCTGGGGAGTGAACCAGCAGATGGAAGACTCTCCCTCTTGTCTCTACCTCTCTCTGTAACTCTTTCAAATAAATAGAATTAATCTTTAAAATTTTAAAAAAAAATTTTAAATTAGTTTGAAAGGCAGAGAGACAGAGAAGAGAGTCCCCATCCCCTAACTGGTCCAGGCTAGAGCTCCGTAGGCGTCTCCCATGTGGCTGGCCTCACCTGCTCCACCCATAGCAGGAAGCTGGAGTCAGAAGCGAGCCGGACCTGCTGTGGGTGGCAGGTGTCTCAAGTGGCATCTTGTGCCCCTGCCTGTGTTAAAGCTGGAACACCCATCTTGCTGGAATGGAGAGGCACAGTTCTTGGTGTGCTCTGGGCCAAGCTCCCAGGGGTCTGTGGATGCTCCTGCCTGCCCCAGGACCACTTGCCCTTTCTCGAGGGAGTTGTTGGGCCACAGGTGTTCGGCCTGGATGAGCACAGTTTGTTTCTTCTCTCTGTGTTGCTTGTGCTTCTCTCAGAAACCTGTGCCAAATGCAAGGTCACAAACATTTACTCTTGTGTTTTTTTCCTAAGAGTTCTGTGGTTTTAGGTCTTGTATTTAAGACCATTGATGCATTTGAGTTGATTTTTGCATAGGGTACATTTACATGTGGATGCCCCAGCACCTCATGTTGCCCCCCCCCCCCCCCCGTGTCAAAATTTGTTTGGCTGTGAATGTGTGCGCTGATCTGTGAGCTCTTGGTTCTGTTCCACAGATCTGTAGGCCCCCCTTGTGCCCGTGTTGGTGACTGGTTTTCTTGTTTCATTTCTGCATTGTTTTGGTCGTTCTGAGTCCCTTGCATTGCCCTCTGCTCCTTAGACTCTGCCTAAGCCGGCTGAGGCTGCCGGGAAGCCAGCGTGCTGCTTTATTTACATCTTTACTTTCTTTCAGTGCTGTGTTAAGGAATATGCATTTCCCACATCTTAAATAAGTTTTTGAGAAAACATCCTTGAGAGGTAGAGATGGGGTGGGGGAGACAGAGGCAGAGAGCGAGCACCCATCCACTGGTTCACTCTCCAGATGCCTGCAGTGCCCATGGCAGCTGGGCTGGGGGCCGGGGGCTCAGCTCAAGTCTCCCCCATGGATGCTGAGGCTGGGGGCCGGGGGCTCAGCTCAAGTCTCCCCCATGGATGCTGAGGCTGGGGGCCGGGGCTCAGCCCAGGTCTCCCCCATGGATGCTGAGGCTGGGGGCTCAGCTCAAGTCTCCCCCATGGATGCTGAGGCTGGGGGCTCAACCCAGGTCTCGCTGATGGATGCTGGGGCTGGGGGTCGGGGCTCAGCTCAAGTCTCCCCCATGGATGCTGAGGCTGGGGCTCAGCCCAGGTCTCCCCCGTGGATGCTGAGGCTGGGGGCTCAACCCAGGTCTCGCTGATGGATGCTGGGGCTGGGGGTCGGGGCTCAGCCCAGGTCTCCCCCATGGATGCTGGGGCTGGGGGTCGGGGCTTAGCCCATGTCTCGTCTCTCCATGGATGCTGAGGCTGGGGGCTGGGGCTCACTCCAGGTCTCCCCCATGGATGCTGGGGGCCGGGGGTTCACTGCAGGTCTCCCATGTGACTGCAGGAGCTCAGTTACTGGAGCCATCACAGCTGCCTTGCAGGGTGTGTGTGTGAGTTGGGAGTCAGGCAGGTTCTCTGGACAGGACCTGGCGCCGTAACCGCTGGCCTGGTGGACACTCACTGTGGTGTTCTCTTGGATGCTACTGTCGGCTGTTTCCTTCATTCCACTCCCCTCGCACCTTCAGCAGCTGGGACTGGGCATGGCTGAGGTCAGGAGCCCAGGATCCCGCGTGGCGGTCGGGGACTGAACTACTTAAGCTGCCACTGCTGCCCCCCCCCGCCGCCCCTGTCTGCATTAGCAGGAGGCTGGGATTGGGAGTGTCCCTGAGACTCAAATCCAGGCACTGCCCGTGAGGTGCGGCAGTCCCAGGCAGCTTCCCAGCCACTGCGCCGAGCGCCTGCCCTGTGGATACCGCTGGCACATTTGTAATTGTTTTGTTTTTTTTAATTTACAAAATCGTGTTACGAGTGAAAGAGACAGTTCTGCTTCTTAACAGTATGAGTTCCTTTTTTTTGGTTTCTTGTGTCCACTGGGACTCCCAATGCCATGTTGAGCAGAGGGGTGCAGCTGACATTTTCATCATGTCATGGCTGAGGTTGTGTGTGGTGGTGGCCGTGGGTGCCCATGACTGTCCATGGTGTGAGGTTGTGGCCGTGGGTGCCTGTGACTGTCCATGGTGTGAGGTTGTGTGTGGTGGTAGCTGTAGGCGCCTTTCCTGTCCATGGTGTGAGGTTGTGTGTGGTGGTAGCTGTGGGCGCCCGTGACTGTCCATGGTGTGAGGTTGTGTGTGGTGGTGGCTGTAGGCGCCCGTGATTGTCCATGGTGTGAGGTTGTGTGTGGTGATAGCTGTGGGCGCCCATGACTGTCCGTGGTGTGAGGTTGTGTGTGGTGGTGGTTTTGGGTGCCTGTGACTGTCCATGGTGTGAGGTTGTGGCCGTGGGCGCCCGTGACTGTCCATGGTGTGAGGTTGTGTGTGGTGATAGCTGTGGGCGCCCATGACTGTCCATGGTGTGAGGTTGTGTGTGGTGATAGCTGTGGGCGCCCGTGACTGTCCATGGTGTGAGGTTGTGTGTGGTGATAGCTGTGGGCGCCCGTGACTGTCCATGGTGTGAGGTTGTGTATGGTGATAGCTGTGGGTGCCCGTGACTGTCCATGGTGTGAGGTTGTGTGTGGTGGTGGCCATAGGCACCCATGACTGTCCATGGTGTGAGGTTGTGTGTGGTGGTGGCCGAAGGCGCCTGTGACATCCATGGTGTGAGGTTGTGTGTGGTGGTAGCTGTGGGCGCCCATGACTGTCCATGGTGTGAGGTTGTGTGTGGTGGTGGCCGTGGGTGCCCGTGACTGTCCATGGTGTGAGGTTGTGTGTGGTGATAGCTGTGGGCGCCCATGACTGTCCATGGTGTGAGGTTGTGTGTGGTGATAGCTGTGGGCGCCCGTGACTGTCCATGGTGTGAGGTTGTGTGTGGTGATAGCTGTGGGTGCCCGTGACTGTCCATGATGTGAGGTTGTGTGTGGTGGTGGCCATAGGCACCCATGACTGTCCATGGTGTGAGGTTGTGTGTGGTGGTGGCCGAAGGCGCCTGTGACATCCATGGTGTGAGGTTGTGTGTGGTGGTAGCTGTGGGCGCCCGTGACTGTCCATGGTGTGAGGTTGTGTGTGGTGGTGGCCGTGGGCACCCGTGACTGTCCATGGTGTGAGGTTGTGTGTGGTGGTGGCCGTGGGCGCCTGTCCTGTCCATGGCTGTGTTGTGGTGATGGCCGTAGGTGCCCACCCTGTCCATGGTTGAGGCCTCGCAGGAGTTCCAGCAGGGGCTGTGGGCTGGCTGAGCTAACGCTGCCTCTCTCCCTCCGCAGGCCTCCTCGCTGGGGAGGCAGAGCCCTGGCCTGGCCTCCTGCCTCGCCCGCAGCCTGTGCCCCAGGGAGCCCGGCTTGCAGACCGCAGCAGGTACCTCCCTGCCCCGCTCTCCTCCCGCTCAGGCCGTCCGGGCCTTTGTGCAGGCTGGAGGCAGAATCCTCATTCCTGGATGAGCCACCAGCCGGGGTGCTGGCTCTGAGTCTGGGGTGGCTGCCCCGGCCTGGGCAGATGGGCCAGTGTGGCTGAGAGTTAGGACCCTGTCGCTGTTCAGCAGTGGGCAGCCCCGACAATCTCAGAGCCCAGTAGAGGACCTGTGTTCCTGCCTGGACTGTGGTGTATGCCTGGCCCAAGGCTGTTCTTGGTCTGTTTGCTGGGGCCCCCCGGCCTGCCAGGAAGGAGGTGTGGCGGGTGCCTGGTAGGCCACATACCCGTGTCCTGCCCCTCCCCTGAGCTGCTGCTGCGGGTTGGAATCAAGCTTCCAACTTTGAGCTGGCCACTGCTGTGGACCCACAAGGAGCTGGTGCTGGATGGGGGGCTTCTGTCCCCGCCTGGAGCTCTTGCTGCCGTCATGGGGCTGATTCCAAAGGAAGTTGTGTCCTCTCTGTCCCTGTGGGTGACACCTCCTTTGAGGATGTGGTCCTCAAGGGCCACCTTGACTGAGCACCCATGGGTGGGGTCCTTGGCATGGACCATGCATGGATGTGTGGCTGCCCTCCAGGGCCCCTACCCCAGACCCCCAGCCTCATGCTTCTCTGCCCCCATTGTGGATTCTCTTTGTTTTAGCAGTGACCAGTGGGGAAACCTCGAGTCTGGTGACAGCCACCATCCACGGGCCATGCCTGTGACACAGCTGCTTTTTTTTTTTTTTTTTTTTTGACAGGCAGAGTGGACAGTGAGAGAGAGAGACAGAGAGAAAGGTCTTCCTTTTGCCGTTGGTTCACACGCCAATGGCCGCCGCGGTTGGTGCGCTGCGGCCGGCGCACCGCGCTGATCCGATGGCAGGAGCCAGGTGCTTCTCCTGGTCTCCCATGGGGTGCAGGACCCAAGCACTTGGGCCATCCTCCACTGCCCTCCCGGGCCACAGCAGAAAGCTGGCCTGGAAGAGGGGCAACCAGGACAGAATCCGGTGCCCCGACCGGGACTAGAACCCGGTGTGCCGGCGCCGCAAGGCGGAGGATTAGCCTAGTGAGCCGTGGCGCCGGCCATAGCTGCTTTTTTTTTTTTTAAGATTTATTTACTCTACATTCGAAAGGCAGAGTTACAGAGGCTGGTTCACTCCCCAAATGGCTGCAACGGCCAGGGCTGGGCCAGGCTGGAGCCAGGACCCTCATCTGGGGCTCCCACATGGGTCAGGGGCCTGAGCACTTGGACCATCCTCTGCTGCTCTCGCAGGCCGTGAGCAGGGAGCTGGGTCAGAAGTGGAGCAGCCGGGACGTGAACATGGGATGCCAGCAGGTGGCAGCTTCATCCATGGCGCCACGGCGTGGCCCTGGCACAGCTTCTTCAGGCAGCAGTGCTGGGCCTGTGGACGGAGCGAAGGGAGGGCTTTTGTGGACTCCCTCGCGTTCTGCCTGTGTGGCCCCGTCCTCTGTGACGCAGGCAGCCGTCCGGCATTACCCACGTCCGAGCCGTGTGTGCAGCCCGAGGTCGTGCAGCGGCCGCCTCTGTCCTCCTACCCCTTCTGCTCTCTTCCTGGTCCACTCGCTCGCTCTCAGGAAGACACAGCGCTGTCCCCAGGTCTGGTGTGTGCCTGGCCAGGCAAGCCCGTGGGTGTCCCGAGGGAGGGGACCTCCCTAGTGACCTCTGTGCCTGGGCTTTGTCCCGGGCAGCAGGGCAGACGTCTGGGCCTCAGCACAGTCCTCACCTGGGCTGGGGTCTCCTTCACAGTGGTGTCCATGGGCTCTGCAGACCATCAGTTCAACCTCGCTGAGATCCTGTCGCAGAACTACAGCGTCCGGGACGGGTGTGCTGAGGCTTCCAGGTGCCCGGACAAGTGCGGGGAGGATCCAGAGAAGGACTCGGTCTCCCAGGTACTCCTGGGCGGGCAGGTGGGCGGTCTGTGTCTCCCCCGGGCGGAGCTGCTGTGGCTCAGATCCCCCCCCACGAGCAGCACCTGCAGATGCTGTGCTGGTTCAGGGGCTGGTCCTGCCCCTGCCCTCCTGGACTCCCGACCAGCATGACGCTGACTTGGTGTGTCTACACCAGCCCTGCTCACGGCCTCCCTGATGCTCCTAGGCACGTGCCGAGGGTCTTACAGGGCTTCGCTGACGTGGCTGAGCCGTTGCTCTCTATTCAAAGTTAGAACTGAGATTTTTAAAAATACTTAATATGGTTCATCACCATTAATTATATACCAAGTATGTGTCGTGTTCATCAGCATTGTGTTACAGGAAGGCCGCCTCACTGGCCGGCCCTGGCTTGTAACTGACCCTTCTGAGGAGGTGGGATAGCTGGGCCCACCTCCAGCTGCCACAGCTGGGCCAAGTCTCCCCCTGACCTGTTAGCCCCTGACACAGAACTTGGGGGACCAGGATCCCATGCGTGGTCTCCAGGGATGCCCAGGCTGTTGACCACACCCACAGAAGAGCAGTCCAGCAAAATGAAAACATTACTCTGTTTTTCAAAACAAAAAACTCTTTAAGACTGTGATTTTACGTTGTCCCAAATCTCTGGGATTGCAGAAGCAGACAGCAGAGCCCTGCTGCTGCCTTCCAGGGCGAGGTTATGAGGTGTCCTGTGGCCGAGGCACAGGCCTGTCAGATAATTGTGGTGTTCCGGGTGCTGTGCGCAAGTGCAGCACGTGGTGGCTTCGTCCAGAGCACTCGCCCTGAGGCCACGTCCGGGACCCTCCTGTGTCATTCTGTTAGGGTCTATTCTTACATGTGGAGAGCGACTTCCCCAGCTGTGACCTCCCCAAGTCCTGCACCGAGCCTCTGCCGGGCGCTGGCTCACGGCACCCGGGTCTCGTGGTGCACAATCAGAAAACTGCATTGCAGGTGCTGGGCCAGGGCCTCTGTCACAGACCCCCGCAGACTGGCCTACCTCCCAGGTGCAGAGTGGGTTTCTGGAAGCCTGGCTGTGCTGACCTAGGCAGGGGCCGCACTGGCTCCCGTTATAGGGCAGCCGGTCCTCTGCAGGGGCTGGAGACCTCACTGAACCTGAGGCCCTGTCCACACGCAGGCGTGGGGGCAGGCAGTGCCTTCCTCAGCGAGCGTTTGTGTGTATTTGGAAAGCAGTTACAGAGACAGAGATCTCGTATCCCCGGAGTCCCTCTCCACGTGGCCGCATCGGCCAGGGTAGGGCCAGCCTGAAAGCAGGAGCCTGGAGCTCCATCTGGGTCTCCCACGTGGGTTCAGGGGGACAGGTTCCCTCCCAGGAGCGTCGGCAGGAGCTGGGTTACAAGTGAGCAGCTGGGACTCGAGCTCCAGAACGGGACACAGTGTTGAGAACGCATCAGGTTTGTGTCAGCTCGGGAGCCCTGGCTGACTGTGGTTCCCTTGGAGGGGGCAGCCTGGGTTCATGTTGTAGGTGCGGCCGCAGGCAGGGGCCGGGCAGTGCTGTGTCCTTTTGATGTGGGTGTGCCCATCCAGTGTCTGCCCAGGGTGGGGCTTAGTGAAGTCACCCATTTGATCCTTGGTGTATCAGCCCGTGGGGATGGTGACAGGGTCAGCCTGTGCCCGAGCGCCTGCTCCCCTGGGTGCAGGGCGCTGCCTCTCACCCCCTCTGCAGATGGCGCACTTGTGGACGGGGCGCCGCCTCCCAGGGTCTCCCTCACGGGAGCTGGACCACTGCGTTAGCTCCCCAGCCAGGGACTAGCACAGGCGTGTGAACGGCAGCCTTGAGGGAGGGCTGGGATTTGGGCTGTGGTCCATGGCAGCTTGAACCCCTGCGGGAGGAACCTGGCAGGAGGCGCCAGGTGCTGCCCTCTGAGAAACGCAGGGGCTTTCCGGGGAGCTGGGAGCCGACGACTCTCGGGGCCAGAGGGGCACGGGCAGGCAGGGGAGTTGAGAGAGGGTCACTCGGGGCAGGGGTGCAGAGGGGTGCGGGCAGCACTGGAGACGGCTGTGCCTGTTCTCCCCGGGGAGTGGGGTGGTGTCCTGTCTCCGTGCATGGCGTTGGCATTTGATCTGGGCCGTGATGCTCTTGCTCGGGCTTCTTGGCACCGGCCCTGGCAGGCTGACGGCTTCCCACGACTGGTGGAGCGTCCTGTTAACTCGCTCCACTGAGGGTTTTTCTTTGATCAGCAGTGGGTGCTGGATTTTGCCAAATGCTCTTCTCAGGTCTGTTCTTTTCCCTGTGGTTAATGGACGTCTGAGTTGTGGTAGGAGGTGGCCAGATGCTGACTCGTCCCCCACAGTCTGTGAGATGGGTGCTGCCTGCCCTGGCTGCTGACCTGTAGGCTCAGGGTCCTGTGGGGCTCTCCTGCACTGAGGACTGGACACAGGGCTGCCCAGTGAGCTCTGCAGCAAGTGGTCCTGCTTGTGGAGGCCGCGCCAGCTGAGCCAAGAGGGAGGGCGCCAGCACCCCCAGAGCAGCCCCTGACGGCCTCCCTCCCCTCCCCCCAGAGCAGCGACATGCCGCTGGACGAGCTGCTCGCACTCTACGGCTATGAGGCCTCCGACCCCATCTCAGAGCAGGAGAGCGAGGGTGGCGACGTGGCCCCCAACCTCCCGGACATGACCCTGGACAAGGTGAGTGAGGGTCCCCCTGGACCAGCCCCTGCAGAAGGCAGGAGCCAGCATGTGGGTGAGTGGAGGCCAGGGGCTGGGCTGGAGCACCAATGTGGTGCCCGCAGCCCGGGATCCTTCTGTTGGAGCCTGAGTGCCCGACACACGTTACCCACAGCGTGCGCTCGGCTGGCCTGCGGTGCCTCCGCGTCCTCTCTGTGCCGTGGCCTCTGGGAGGGAGGGCGGTCGTCCCGTGTGCCCGTCAGTGTTGGAGCCCGCCGCGGCAAACTGCACGGTGCGCTCTGCTCTCGTCCACAGGAGCAGATAGCGCAGGATCTGCTTTCCGGGGAAGAGGAGGAAGAGACGCAGTCCTTTGCCGACGACCTCACCCCATCTGTGACCTCCCACGAGGCCTCTGACCTTTTCCCCGGCCAGAGTGGATGTACGTGTCTCGCCTTCCTCCCCGTCAGCTGGCCCCGACATCCACGAGGGCTGTGTGGATGCCTCCTGCCCGGCCAGGGTGCTGGGCGGCCCTGGCCCCGAGCTCAGGAGGGGGTGTGTTGTCCCCTTTGGAGCCCAGAGCCGGGGGCTCCCCTGGGAGGGGCTGTGTTGTCCCTGGGGCCGCCTGCCTCTGTGTGGCTGCTTCGGGGTCCCCAGCTCGTCACGTGCCTGGGGTCATGGCGTGGGGGTCGGCGCCTAAAGCATAGGATGGCAGGCTGCAGGCAGTGGGACCCTGGGGTTCCCCACCCCTGCTGGGGCACGCTGCCCAGTGCCACACGTGAGCCTAATCCACCCCGCTTCCCAAAGCCCGGTTCCTGGCTGATGACGACAAAGAGCCTGGCTCCTCTGCCTCTTCCGACACTGAGGATGCGCTCCCGGCCAACAAGTGTAAGAAGGTGCGTGGCCCTGCCGTCCCCTGCCCTGGCCCTGGGCCGTGACCCTGGCAGCCCCTTCCTGGTATGGCCCTCCCCGTACCTCAGGGCCCGGCCCTGGCGTCCTGTCTGACACTCGGTCTCTCGCTCAGAGCCGGGCCTCGGTCTTCACACAGCAGCTGGGTGGTGGGCAGCCGGCCTGTCTGGACGCTTCCTCAGGCCCTGCCCCTTGTGGTCTTTGCAGGAGATCATGGTGGGGCCTCAGTTCCAAGCTGACCTCAGCAGTCTGCACTTGAACCGGCATGGCGAGAAGAGTGAGTAGGACCCAAGGGGAAGCAGGGGTGCGAAGCCCACTCCCGCGGAGTGGCTGCCAGCCACAGGCCTGCTGGGAGTCTGGGGCCTGCCCTCGGTGCCCACTGCCCGCCATGGGCTGAGACTGAGGTGGCAGCAGGAAGGAGACGCCCATCAGAGCCGTGTCCCTGATCTGAGGCCTGTGGTCCTGTCCCCGTCCTCACCAGTGCCGTGCGCACCCTCCCCACGCTGTCCCACACGCTCCCCGAGAAGCCTTCCCCGGTCGTCACTCTGGGGCCCTGCTCAGGCTGCTCGCGCCCCTGGGTGCGCCCCGGGAGCCTGGTCAGCACTGCTGCTCAGGGCGCTCCTTGCAGACGACTGTGCAGCTGGGAGCAGGGGTGGGGAGCCTGGGCCGTGGCACCGGTGAATGGAGCCGTCTGTCGCTCAGCAGTGTCCCACGGTGCGGGTAAACCAGGAAAGCACAGCTGAGCCGGGAGACCCAGGGCCAGGGACGGCGCCTTCCTGCCCCCACAGGGGTGCGTGTGCTGCCCCCGTGTGGAACCTGCCTTCGAGTCTGTCCCCGGGACCCTTCTGTGCTGCTCACCCCTCCAGTGCCCTGGGGCCGAGTGCTGGCCCCAGCTCTCTGGGTTGCACCTGTCGGTTCCTCTCAGTCGAGTGTGGCTGCATAGGCTCCCTACTCGCTTTTTTGTTCTGCTGTTGGCTGATGGTGGGGTGGCTTCTGCCCACGGTGGGTCACAGGTGCACGCGTGCACTTGGTGCTTGGCTGACGGCTGGGAGTCGCTGGGAGATACTGGTTCCTCCTGGAAGCTTTGTTTCCTGTCTGTACTTAGGCTCTGATCCCATTTAATCCAGTCTCAGTGTGAGGTGGCCGGGCAGGGCCGCCCTCCCCAGCTCACCCCGGGCGGGGCCTCCCCGGTGTCGGTGCCTGGCTCGGCCCTGCACTGCCCTGTTGTGCAGCTTTGCGGCCGGTCTGCGGGCGTCTCGGGGCCTCCGACTGGGTGTTTAAGGTCGGCCTGGCGGCGGCTGCACTGATGCTAACAGGTTTTTGACTCTCCCTGCTCTGAGTCTTGTGGTGGTTTGGGGGCAGACGGTGCCCGGGTGTGGCGCTCCCAGCCGTGTTTAACAGCTCAGTGGAAGACTGGCCGCCCTCCTCGGCAGGGGGTCTGCTCTGTCCGTCTTGGTTGGAGTGTGTGTTGACTGGCCGAGGGTCACGCTGCTTCGTGTGGGCGCTGGCCCGCGGTCTGATTACTGCGAGGCTCCTGGGAGCGAGTCTGCACAGGTGGCGCTCTGGGCCTGGGTCGGTTCTCTTGTTTGTGTGGCGGTTTCTGTGGATTTGTTTCGTGGACACACACGGGACCTGCTAAGAGTTTGTTGTGCTAGGAGGTCGGTTCTGAGGAGTTGATCACCTTCATCTGAAGCCACCTCTGTTGGCACCGTCCCCTCCCCCTCCTCTCCCCTCCCCCTCCCTTCCCCACCCCCTCCCTGTCTGTCAGTTTTATTGCTCTTTATAAAGAATTAATGCTGGTTTCCCTGTTGTTGGAGCAGTGTGACTGGTGTTCACTTTATTTTTGTTTGCTTTGTCATATTTTAGGTTCCAGGGTATCTTTTTAGACTGTTTTCTGCTTAATTTCCAAACACTGGTGTTTTCTGGCTCTCCCTCCTGTCTTGTGGGTGTGGCTTGAGTGCTCTGAGCTGAGATAGGCAGTGTACAGGAGGCAGAGTGCAGAGAGCAGGGGCAGTGTGCAGTGTGCAATGTGTGGGGCAGTGTGCATAGTACAGAATACAGTGTGCAGGGGCAGTGTGCAGTGTACAGAGTGTAGAGTGTAGTGTGCAGGGGCAGTGTGGAGTGTGCAGAGTGCAGCGTGCAGGGGCAGTGTGCAGAGTGCAGAGTGCAGTGTGGAGTGTGCAGAGTGCAGGGGCAGTGTGCAGAGTGCAGCGTGCAGGGGCAGTGTGGAGTGTGCAGAGTGCAGCGTGCAGGGGCAGTGTGCAGAGTGCAGAGTGCAGTGTGGAGTGTGCAGAGTGCAGGGGCAGTGTGCAGAGTGCAGCGTGCAGGGGCAGTGTGGAGTGTGCAGAGTGCAGGGGCAGTGTGCAGAGTGCAGTGTGCAGGGGCAGTGTGCAGGGGCAGTGTGCAGGGGCAGAGTGCAGGGGCAGTGTGCAGAGTGCAGCGTGCAGGGGCAGTGTGCAGGGGCAGTGTGCAGGGGCAGTGTGCAGGGGCAGTGTGCAGAGTGCAGTGTGCAGGGGCAGTGTGCAGGGGCAGTGTGCAGGGGCAGTGTGCAGAGTGCAGTGTGCAGGGGCAGTGTGCAGGGGCAGTGTGCAGGGGCAGTGTGCAGAGTGCAGTGTGCAGTGTGCAGAGTGCAGCGTGCAGGGGCAGTGTGCAGGGGCAGTGTGCAGAGTGCAGGGGCAGTGTGCAGAGTGCAGAGTGCAGCGTGCAGAGTGCAGCGTGCAGGGGCAGTGTGCAGGGGCAGTGTGCAGAGTGCAGCGTGCAGGGGCAGTGTGCAGAGTGCAGTGTGCAGGGGCAGTGTGCAGAGTGCAGCGTGCAGGGGCAGTGTGCAGAGTGCAGTGTGCAGGGGCAGTGTGCAGTGTGCAGTGTGGAGTGTGCAGGGGCAGTGTGCAGAGTGCAGCGTGCAGGGGCAGCGTGCAGGGGCAGTGTGCAGAGTGCAGCGTGCAGGGGCAGTGTGCAGGGGCAGCGTGCAGGGGCAGTGTGCAGTGTGCAGTGTGGAGTGTGCAGGGGCAGAGTGCAGGGGCAGTGTGCAGAGTGCAGCGTGCAGGGGCAGTGTGCAGAGGCAGTGTGCAGGGGCAGTGTGCAGGGGCAGTGTGCAGGGGCAGTGTGCAGAGTGCAGAGTGCAGGGGCAGCGTGCAGGGGCAGTGTGCAGAGTGCAGCGTGCAGGGGCAGTGTGCAGAGGCAGTGTGCAGGGGCAGTGTGCAGGGGCAGTGTGCAGGGGCAGTGTGCAGAGTGCAGTGTGCAGGGGCAGTGTGCAGAGTGCAGTGTGCAGAGTGCAGTGTGCAGGGGCAGAGTGCAGTGTGCAGAGTGCAGTGTGCAGGGGCAGAGTGCAGGGGCAGTGTGCAGAGTGCAGCGTGCAGGGGCAGTGTGCAGAGTGCAGCGTGCAGGGGCAGTGTGCAGTGTGCATAGTACAGAGTGCAGTGTGCATAGTGCAGTGTGCAGGGGCAGTGTGGAGTGTGCAGGGGCAGTGTGCATAGTGCAGGGGCAGTGTGCAGTGTGCATAGTACAGAGTGCAGTGTGCATAGTGCAGTGTGC
Organism: Lepus europaeus; assembly: GCF_033115175.1. NCBI lineage: Eukaryota > Metazoa > Chordata > Mammalia > Lagomorpha > Leporidae > Lepus > Lepus europaeus. The sequence continues at coordinate 3,522,732 of NC_084846.1, forward strand.
AGGGGCAGTGTGGAGTATGTAGGGGCAGTGTGCATAGTGCAGGGGCAGTGTGCAGTGTGCATAGTACAGAGTGCAGTGTGCATAGTGCAGTGTGCAGGGTGTGTAGTGCAGCGTTCAGGGTGTTTTGGTAAAAGTCCCGTGGGTTTTGAAGAGAGTGTGTGGGTGGTGGTTTCTTGAGTTTCCTGTGGACCCAGGTGGGCGAGGTTAACTGCCGTTCCCATCGACCGTGTTCTCACTTCACCCTGGCGGCCACTCGCCCCTCTGGCCCCTGGGAGGGGGCTGGTCATCGCCCGTTGGTGGGTGCCTGTGGCCATCTCTGGTCTGTGTAATGTGAAGCCGCTGGCAGGAGCGTGCACACCAGGGCCGCTCACCACCGTGGCCGTGCGGGCGCCGACTCCGTGGCTCGCGGGCTGGTCTGTCTGTCTTCTGTGAGCAGCACACACTCGGGTCTTTCTCCTAAGATTCATTTCTTTGAAAGGCAGAGTGACAGCGAGTGAGAGAGCGAGTGACAGAGGCCTTCCGTCTGCTGGTTGCCCCTGGGCCTGGCCCTGTGCTCTGCCTCCTGCCTTGCCTGTCCTGTTCCTCCCCTCCCCTCCGTGGGCCCCCCACCCTGCACAGGGAGGTGATGTGCAGAATCCACTCTCTCGCACCCCTTCCTCACTCCTCCACCCCCACCGCAGTGGGCAGGGAGTCTGACAGGTGCATGTGGGCGGTGCTCACTGTTGTGGCTCCTGGGACCCCGTGGGTAGGTGGCCATGGTCGCCGTGGGGCTGTCCTCTGGGAGCTCTCGTGCCTGCACTGTGGAGCCCACCTCCCATCCAGGCCAGTGGAGAAGCCCCAAAGTCCTGGTTCGCAAGTCCCCCTCCCCAGATCAAGGAAGTCGCTTTGGACCCGCTGGCCATCCTGGGCCTGACGGTGTCCTGGCCTGCTTCTGGGAGCCCGGAGCTGGCCAGGCAGAGCGTGCGGTCGGGAGCCTGGAGCGCAGGGGCGGAGCAGGTGAGAGCCGGCTCCTGCTTGAGGGGTGGGTGGTGCCTTCTTCCCGCGCAGTCTATGAGAACGAGGACCAGCTGCTCTGGGACCCCAGCGTCCTGCCCGAGAGGGAGGTGGAGGAGTTCCTGTACAGGGCCGTGAAGCGGAGGTGGCAGGAGACGGCCGGGGCCCAGCTGCCCGAGGGAGAGACCGTGAGAGACAGCGAGCAGGTAGGGGCTTGCGACCACGGGCCGGGGCGGAGCCGGGGGTCACGCCTGGTGCAGGCCAGCGTGGGCCTGAGTTCAAGTTAAACCACCTGCCATGGAGATGGTAGTGGTGTAGACATCTGACACCACTCCCAGGATGGCGGTGTAGACACCCTGACAGCACTCCCGGGATGGCAGTGTAGACAGCACTCCCAGGGTGACTGTAGACACCCTGACAGCACTCCCAGGCTGGTGGTATAGACAGCACTCCCAGGATAGCAGGGTAGACACCCTGACAGCACTCCCAGGATGGTGGTGTAGACACCCGTTGCTGCTGACCCCTGGGTGAGCAGGTGGCACACAGGCATGGCCTCCCCCAGGCGCTGTACGAGCTGGTGAAATGCAGTTTCAACGTGGAGGAGGCTCTGCGCCGCCTGCGGTTCAACGTGAAAGTGATCCGAGGTGAGCCACGGCCTGGGCGCCACCTCTATGTCCCCATGCTGACTGCCCGGCTCCTGCCATGGCCCGGGCGCCCCCTCTGTGTCTCCCTGCTGACCGCCCGGCTCCTGCCACGGCCCTGGTGCCCCCTCTGTGTCCCCTTGCTGACCGCCCGGCTCCTGCCATGGCCCTGGCGCCCCCTCTGTACCTGCCCCTGCTGACTGCCTGGCTCCTGCCACGGCCCGGGCGCCCCCTCTGTGTCTCCCTGCTGACCGCCCGGCTCCTGCCACGGCCCTGGTACCCCCTCTGTGTCCCCTTGCTGACCGCCTGGCTCCTGCCATGGCCCTGGCGCCCCCTCTGTACCTGCCCCTGCTGACTGCCTGGCTCCTGCCACAACCCGGGCGCCACCTCTGTGTCCCCCTGCTGACCGCCCGGCTCCTGCCACGGCCCTGGCGCCCCCTCTGTACCTGCCCCTGCTGACTGCCTGGCTCCTGCCACAACCCGGGCGCCACCTCTGTGTCCCCCTGCTGACCGCCCGGCTCCTGCCACGGCCCTGGTGCCCCCTCTGTGTCCCCTTGCTGACCGCCCGGCTCCTGCCATGGCCCTGGCGCCCCCTCTGTACCTGCCCCTGCTGACTGCCTGGCTCCTGCCACAGCCCGGGCGCCCCTTCTGTGTCCTCCTGCTGACCACCCAGCTCCTGCCATGGCCTGGGTGCCCTCTCTGTGTCCCCCTGCTGACCGCCTGGCTCCTGCCACGGCCCAGGCACCCCCTCTGTACCTGCCCCTGCTGACTGCCTGGCTCCTGCTACGGCCCAGGCGCCCCCTCTGTGTCCCCCTGCTGACCGCCCGGCTCCTGCCGTGGTCTGGGAGCCCCCTCCACGGCCCCCGCCCCCCACTAACCGCCAGCCCCATGTGCAGATGGGCTGTGCGCCTGGAGTGAAGAGGAGTGCAGGAACTTCGAGCACGGCTTCCGCGTCCACGGGAAGAACTTCCACCTGATCCAAGCCAACAAGGTGAGGGTGCCGCCCCCTCCCACTGGCCTGGGCACCCTTTCCCTGGCCCTCAGCCAGGGGCGGGGGCTCACAGCACAAAGCCAACCCCAGGCCTGCCTCTTGGCGCTGCCCGGGTGTCAGTGTCACCAGAGCTTCCTCTGCTGGCCTTGCTGGGCCCATGAGCAGAGCTTCATTTGGGAAAGATCTTTCAGGAGGATGAATCTCTTCGTGCCTGCCTCTTCCCCTCATGCTCACAGGGGCTGTGTCCTCCTGGTGCCACACAGACCCCACTGCACTGTGTGGCCTGGAAACCCTTTAGCCTGGTGCGCTGGGGTCTCACGGCTTCTTGGTTGTCTCACCCAAGGGTGCTGGGACCTCTACCCTGCCCAAGCCTGGGTCCCCAACTTCCTTCCCTAAGCCTGGGTCCCCTCCTCCCTAAGCCTGGGTCCCCTCCTCCCTAAGCCTGGGTCCTCTCCTCCCTAAGCCTGGGTCCCCAACTTCTTCCCTAAGCCTGGGTCCTCTCTTTCCCTGGATGTGGGGCCTCTGTGGGTCTTTCACATGTCCTGCGGTTGTGCGAGCCCTGGGGCTTCTCGGTGACGCCTGCCTTGCTTTGGCCCCTCTGGCCGGCAGCTGTGCATGTCTGCCCGACCACTTCCCCCATCCCGTGGCGCTGACTCCCTGGGGGCTGGCAGACCTGGCTCAGTGCGGTGCTGTGTGGCTGTGTGCCCTTCGGGGTTCTTGGATGGAGTACGCGGGACGCCGTGCTGCGTGGGGACGTGCCACACGGGCAGGACCTGGCTGCAGCTCCCAGCCGGGCTGCCTCTGACGGGCGTCCCAGACAGCTGGCACACCTGTGTGTGTCTGGAGCGTGGCTGGGACGTGTTCTGCCAGAACAGGCTTGGTACCGGCCGTGGGCTCGCGGGGGTGAGAGCCGTGGAGACCCGCCCACGGCCGGGCAGTGCCCCAGTGTGCGTCTGGCGTGTCAGGTGGGGCTGCTGTGTCCGTTCTGAACGCCCCGGGCTTTTTCGGTGTTTCCGTGCCCCTCGTACACAGGAGTTTGAATTTGGGTCTCAGAAACCCCACTGTGCCCTCCGGTCACGTCTGGGGTGCAGTCGTGAGGACTGTCACTGAGAAGGTTGGGTGGCTGCCCCGTCCAGCGGGAAGGCAGGGGCTCTATGGGTCTGAATTGCCCCCCAGGCCTGGAGCAGCAGGGACACTGTGGCCCCTGGGGTTGTGCTGCTGGCATGGTGGGGAAGGCGGGGGTCTGGAGGTGGGAGGTGCCGGGGGTGGCGGCCTGAGCGGTGCGTGTGGCGGGTGGCCGACCCCACAGGTGCGCACACGGTCGGTGGGCGAGTGTGTGGAGTACTACTACCTGTGGAAGAGGTCCCAGCGCTACGACGACTTCGCCCAGCAGACGCGGCTGGGCCGGAGGAAGTACGTCCCGTCTGGAACCACGTGCGTGCATTGCAGCCGGGGTGGGGGGAGGGCGTGGGCCCCTGGGGCTGGGGCCTGGTGGGGATGGATGTTCCTCCGGGGGTTGGGGTCTGGTGGGGCCGGGTGTCCCATCCTAGGGCAGGGGGCATCTGCTTTGCCTGCCGTCTCCCCTCCTCAAGGTGCCTTCTCCCCACAGGGACGCAGACCAAGACCTGGATGGCAGTGACCCCGAGGGCCCTGGGCGCCTGCGTTCGGAGCATGACCCCTTCAGGAGTGCACGCACAGGTAGGGGCTGTGAGTGTGTCCCTGTGGGGCCACAGCCTGTGTCGGGGCTGTGAGTGCGTCCCTGTGGGGCCACAGCCTGTCTGGAACCCCTGTCCCCGGCATCCTGCAGGGCCTAGTCACCAGTGAGTAGTGGGCGTTGATGCCACACGTGCCCCGTTAGGGGTGTCACCCCGACAGCCACGCCTGTGGTCCGGGCGTGCTGCAGGGGAACCGGTGGCCCCACCCCACGAGTAGGGGCTCCCCTGCACATCCTCCTGGGCCTGTGGTCGCACCGCGGCCTGTGCCGTGTGCTGCAGCCGAAGCCTCCTGGGATTCTCTGTGTGCCCAGCCAGGCCTCGGGTGTCTGATTCCATCTCGCTCTGTGCTGGTTGGGAAGGTGCAGTCGGGACCTCGGCTGCTGCCCACCTCCAGGGCTGGGGTGTGGGCCGGGCTCTGCTGTGTGTGGGTGGAAGGAGTTGGGAGAGTCCAGGTGTTGCCAGGAACTGGTTCAGGTTGCAACCGGAAGTGCAGCCAGAATTGTGAGAGAGGAGCGTCCTGGGCCTTTCCTCTGGACCCTCAGCAGGGCTTTTGGGGTCTGGGGTCCTGGGGCCCCTGTCCTCACCTGTGTTCACCCTCTACAGAGCCGCTGAGTGGGGACGGCACAGCTGGTGGCCTTGGAGAGCCCGCAGAGGGCTCCGACGGCCTCCCGTCCTCGGAGCCGGGGCCCTGTCCATTGCAGCCGTTGGATGAGCCCCCCGCTGTGCCCCTGCCCCGACGGCCCCCAGCCCTGGCCGCGTACCCTGAGGCCGCAGCTGCCCCAGAGCCAGGTGCCAGCCCGAGACTGGCTGTGGACTTTGCGCTGCCCGAGCAGCTGCCCCTCATCTCCAGCCGTGTTGACCTGAATGGAGGCCCTGGAGAAGCTGTGGCCCCTGCGCAGGTGGCCTTGTCGGTCACTGAGTTTGGACTCATCGGCATTGGAGATGTAAACCCCTTCCTGGCTGGCCACCCGGCTTGCCCGGCCCCTGGGCTGCACTCGGAGCCCCTGTCACAGTGAGTGCCACCCCTGCCTGGGCTCCCCGCACCCCAGCTGACGTGTCCCCAGCCATACCCCGAACCGAGGGGGCCACTGGCATTTGCCCCAGGGCCCTGGGAGGGTGCAGGCTCGACCGCTAGGTTATGTCTTTGGTGTTATTCTCTGCTTTGAATTTGATTGTTTCTGGGTCGGTAACGCCCTGGGAGGGTGCAGGCTCGACCGCTAGGTTATGTCTTTGGTGTTATTCTCTGCTTTGAATTTGATTGTTTCTGGGTCGGTAACGCATCTGTAGGGTCCACACCCAGTTACAGGTGGGCTGGTGCCAGGCTCATGCCGCCTCTGCCGCCCACGCCCTAGACCTCGCTGCTTTGGCAACCCGTCGCAGCAGAAACATAGAAGCCATTCTCAGGGGAGGCAGGGAAGGGCCCCCGGGCAGAGCTGCGTGGGGTTGGGCTGACCCCTGGGTGCTCTCGCTCTCTCCCTGCAGCTGTAACGTGATGACCTGTTGATCCCTGGCTGCAGGCGGGTGCGTGAGGCCCGGATGGACTTCTGTCAGTCTTCCCGACCCTGCCTCGGGCCTCGCCCCGCGCCTTCTCTACTCAAGGACAAGTCGGGCCTGGGTGTGGTGGCCAGGCCCTCGCCCCTGCACACACCTGGACCCGGGGCCACGTCAGTGCCTGGCACCACCCTGCCAGGATCTACCGCGAAGCTGGGCACAGGGGGCCTGGCCCTTGGGGCCTGGACAGAGCTGGCCGCCTGCTCTCTCCAGCCAGCAGAGACGAGGGGAGACCGGGCAGGACGCGCCGCCCGCACCAGCAGCCTCCCCCCGGGCGCCCTCAGCACCGGTCGGCTCCGTCTCCCCACGCCTGGCTGGGCTGTGGGGCTGCCCAGCCTGGGGGCTGGTGGGCAGCTGCTACTCAGTGCCAAATCCCGGGGGGCACGGAGCCACGTACCTCGCGTCCGCCCGCCATCCCCACTTCAGGAAAAGCTGCACTTTACGTCCCTGTCACTGAGGGGTCCTCAGCAAGGAGACAGGTGGCTGACACCCCACCCCCACCCCCGGGCGCCCTGCGAGCACCACTGAGGGCTGGACCCCAGACCCTCCCCGACCCTGCAGCTGCGTGGGCTCCGGGCCCTTCTCTTCCCCAGCCTCTCGTTCTGTTCAAGTTTCTGTTTACAGTTGGAGTGGGGCAGCCCCTCCCCTGTGTCCCCAGGAGTGGGGTCTGGGGCAGCCCCTCCCCTGTGTCCCCAGGAGTGGGGTCTGGGGCAGCCCCTCCCCTGTGTCCCCAGGAGTGGGGTCTGGGGCAGCCCCTCCCCTGTGTCCCCAGGAGTGGGGTCTGGGGCAGCCCCTCCCCTGTGTCCCCAGGAGTGGGGTCTGGGGCAGCCCCTCCAGTGTCCCCAGGAGTGGGGTCTGGGGCAGCCCCTCCCCAGTGTCCCCAGGAGTGGGGTCTGGGGCAGATCCCCCAGTGTCCCCAGGAGTGGAGTCGGGCAGCTGCCCCTTCTCCCCACCAAGGACCACACTGTGAAGTGAAACTGCCTTGACTCCCCATTGCTGTTTTATTTATTAAACTTGGTTTGACGCCCAGGGCTGCCTTGGTGGGCTCGGGGTCTCCGTGGGGGCCTCCCTGGGTGCGAGCAGGCACAGGCTCCAGCAGGGAGCTGAGGGGGTGGAGTGGCCAGGGCGGCTTCCACCACATGCCAGGGAAGGCGGACGTGGGATGCAGAGAGGGTCTCTGCTGGTGGAGGGGCGGTTGGCCAGCCTCCTGGGGGCGACGACGGGTCAGCTGGAGTTTGCTGGGCCTCAGGCTGGCAGGAAGGGCCCTGGGCTGGGGGTGGAGGTGGAGGGCGTGGGGCAGTGGTGTGGAGGATGCTGCTCGGGTGGGAGCCCCTGCAGGCCTGTGTGGTGCTGCAGCTGGGGGTGGTGGGATGGAAGCCGAGATCAGGGTCCACCTGCAGCCCAGTGGGTGGGAGCGAGAGCTTCCAGGGTCCAGGTCTCGTTGCGGGGGAGCTGGTGGTACCAGGAGCCAGGGTGGGGCAGAGGTTCTCGGGAAGCTGTGCTGGGCTGTCTTGGGCACCCTGACGAGTCGCTGTCCCTGAACGGCACCGCACGGCTGTCCCCAGAGACGGGCAGGGCGGGCTGCATGTAGGTCCTGGGCTGCCCCTGTGCCTGCAGGTCAGCGTCAGGGTGCGCTGCTCCCGGCCACCCCTTGTCCTTGCTGTGATGTGCATTTTGACGTCACATGCATTTAGGTAGTAGGCACTGGGCTGGCCCTGTGGTGCAGTGCCGGCATCCCATGGAGGAGTCCCCCCTGCTCTGCCTGCAGCCTGGAAAGGCTGGAGGACGGGGGCCCCTGCACCTGCTCCTGGCTCCAGCCCGGCCCCGCCCTGGTGGTTGTGGCCATTTGAAAAGAGCCAGCGGTGGAAGGTCTCGGTCCCCACCCTGGCTCTCCCTTCAGGTTCCCCATTGTCTTCATTTCTCTCTAGGGACGCCCCAGTGTGCTCACCCCCGGGAGGAGACGAGTCTCCGTTGCGTCCGTGTGGTACAGGCTCCTCTGGGCCTGCCGAGGAGCTTGGTTCCGGCTCGTGTGGCCGGCGTGGCTGCGCCGCGAGTTGCTGGCGTGAGCAGTGCTGGCCTCGTCTCCCGCCTGGCGGCTCCTGCAGCAGCTGGCTGCCGGGGAGGGTCTCAGTGGCAGTGCTGCTTTGTGGGCCCTGCTGGGGACGGTCAGCTGTCAGTGTTCCTTGCTAACGCACGTTGCAGTACACGGACATGGGCGTGGACAGTGCATCCTGGGCCGCTCGAGAACGGCTGTGTGCAGGTCTCTGTGGGTCCCATGCCGCCTCCTGCCATGTCGTCCATCCTTTATGTTACGATTGTTACTGATTATGAAGGTAGAGTGACCGGAGCGGGAGAGACAGAGACCGTCTGCCTTCTGTCCGCTGCGTTACTCACGTGGCTGCAGTGGCAGCGGCTGGACCCGGCCTCCGCATGGGTGCAGGGGCCCGAGCACTTGAGCCGTCCCACGCGTCAGCAGGGAGCTGGGTCGGAAGCGGGTGCTCTCACGGGGTGCCGCCATCGCAGGCAACGCCGCCACGCCGGCCCCGGGGATGGTCACTTTAGGTCTCTGTAACACTTGTCTTCCGGGCCGGTCTGGGTTGTGCCGATGCCCGGCCAGGCCGCCCAGCGACCCCACGGGCCTGGCTGTCACAGACCTTGCCCATCTACTTGAGAGGAGGCAGGGGGCAGAGTTAGGCTGTGGGTCAGCCAGCGGCTTCAGGGCCAAGATTGGGGGTTGGGCAGGGGCACCACCACCGGCTCCTGCCGCCTGCCCCTCGGTGACGGCGCTGAGCTGTGTGTGTGTCCAGCACATCCCTCAGATAAAAGCTGTCCCTGGGACTGTTCTGTCAGCCGGCCAGGCGAGGGGCCTCTGCTGCTGGGCTGCAGCCCAGGACAGGCTCCGAGGGGGCGGGGCGGGGGGAGACGGACAGGCCTCTTCCTTCAGACCAAGGGGCGGGGGTTGGGCAGGGCAGAGCAGGGTTTGGGGAGACTGGGCGGGGGAGGAGACCGCCGGGAACCTCGGGGTGTCTGCTTCCTGCTCTTGCAGGTGGAGCGCAGAGGGCCTGCTGAGCTGCCAGAGGGGAGACCCTCACTCCTGGCCTGTGGCTGCCAGGATCTGGTGCTCACCTCTGCCTTTGGTGTCGGAAGGTGGCGCCGAGCTCCTGCCAGCTGCACTGTGTCCACTTGCAGCCCAGACCTGGGTCCGGGCGGTGCCGCCGCTGGCCACTGGCCGCTGGTCTCGGCTCTGTGGGAGCCACGTGGAACACGCCGTCCTCCGCTCTTGGATGGCCGTAGGAAAAGCTTTGCTATGCCCCAGCCAAACCAGGACGTCTGGGCAGAGTGGGGCCTGGGTGAGGGAGGGGGCTTCTCGGCGCGACTTCTGTGGCAGTGGGAGCCGGGAAGAGAGCAGGTTGCTCAGAGCCCATGGCCCTGGGCCAGCTGCTGCTCCCGGGTGTGGTCTGCCCGTCCCACTGGGCTGTCTGGGCTCGCTGAGGCTGGACCCTGTGGGGCCTTTTGCCTGGGTTGCAGGGTCGTCAGGTTCATGCAGCGGTTAAGGCACTGCCTGGGACACCTGCGTCCCACAGCACAGTGCCTGGGTTCAAGTCCCAGCTCTGCTCCTAATGGCAGCTTCTTGCTATTAGGTACATGGGTCCCTGCCACCCACGGGGGAGATGGGGATCGAGTTCCTGATCCTGACTTATGCCCAGGCCTGGCCCGAGCTGTTGTGGACATTCGGGGTGTGAACCAGACAGTGGAAGGGCTGACTGCCTTCAAATGGATATGTTACTGATTTTTTAATTTATAGATAAGTAAATAGGAACAGCAGTTCTATGAAAATGTTAGGATGAGCATCTCCTGTGCAGTATCAGAGACTCCAAACACTTCAGGAAAAACTCACATTATCTTCTAATTCCATTTTCATCAACTTTAAAAAAAAAGATTATTTGAAAGAATTAGAGTGCTTCCATCCATGGGTTCACTCCCCAGATGGCCACAGTGGCTGGGGCTGGCCTAGGCCAAAGTCTGGAGTCAAAAGCTCCACCCGGGTCTCCCACGTGGGTGCAGGGGACACAGCACTGTGGCCATCTTCTGCTTACTTTTTTTTTTTTTTTTAATTTGACAGTTAATAGCGAGAGAGAGACAGAGAGAAAGGTCTTCCTTCCGTTGGTTCATCCCCCAAATGGCCGCCACGGCCAGAACTGCGCCGATCCGAAGCCAGGAGCCAGGTGCTTCTTTCTGGTCTCCCATGTGGGTACAGGGGCCCAAGCACTTGGGCCATCCTCCACTGCCCTCCCGGGCCACAGCAGAGAGCTGGCCTGGAAGAGGAGCAGCTGGGACTAGAACTCGGTGCCCATATGGGATGCCAGCGCTGCAGGCAGAGGATTAACCAAGTGAGCCACAGCACTGGCCCCTTTGGCTGCTTTCCCAGGCCAACAGCAGGGAGCTGGATGGAAGCGGAGCAGCCAGGACTGGAATTGGTGCCCAGGCGGGATGCTGGCGCCGCAGGTGTCCAGTTAGCTCACTGGCCCCTTTGAGAGCTTTTGAAGTCGTCTTCAGTCACAAGGATATTCTGTCCCTGTCTCCGGGAGGAACGGAGACCTCCTGCAGGTGTAGGAAGGGGCGCATCCAGCAGAGGGCGCCTGTGTGCCCACCTGGCCCAGACTGGAGGCTTTTGCTGTGGGCGCCCATGGCTTGTGCAGGAAGATTTTGAAAGGTGGCCCCATAGTTAGCAGTTAGCACCCAGGAAATGCGTGGGTCTCTGCCTGGCGAGGCTGTCAACAGTTCGGCCCCTGGCCAGGAGAAGCTGGTGGAACCCCCCTGCATTGGGGGCACACAGTGGACCCCCAGGGGAAGTCCCTTGGCCCTGCGGGCAGTCCCAGCTCTTCCAGGAGTCGCTGGTTCCTGTTCTGGGAAACTAGACAACAGCCTGGGGCGTGTTTGGAGTTGAGGGGCGGGGCTGACCTCAGCCAGGACTGAGAGGTCGCTAGGATGCCGGATGCTCGGAGCTGAAACCTACAGGGTTCCCTTACCCCTGGTGCCAGAAGCTGTGTGTGCCCAAGGTTGGCTGGGGCCGGTGTTGTGGCACAGGGGCTAAGCCCCTGCTTGCGGGGCCGGCATCCGTGTCAGGGTGCTGCCACCTAGGTGAGCTCCTGGTTCCAGGCCTCCGCCCGGCCCAGCCCTGGCTGTCGGAGCCATTTGCCAGTGACCCAGCAGGTGGAAGGTTTTTCTCTGCTGCTCTGAGTTTTCAGATAAATAAATAAATAAATAAAAGTCCCAGCTAGCAGTGTGAGGTTGGGGGTTCCAAGTTCACGGGCGCTGGATTCGAACTTGGAAAGCTGCGCACGCAGGAAGTGGTGCCTTTCACAGGTCCGCCGGGCACCTGCCCTGGTGCTGCCTGCGTCTCCCTCTCGTGCTTCCCGAGTGTTTCCCAAACCACGGAATCCTCCCGGCAACCCCAATGGGGTTGTGGGTAGAGGCCTGGCTTTCCCCACCACCCACCCATGAGGCTTTCCTGCCCACCACCAGCGTTTGATGCCTTGGCCCCAGGGGGGAGGAGCAGGCTGGGGGGGGGGTGGCAGCCAAGGCAGGGTTAGGAAGTGAATGAAGATGGTGACAGTCTCCTTGGGTGGCGCCTGCTGTACTGGGCAAGGCCGTCGGTCTTCCTGGGGGTCCCTTATGAGGTCGGTGGGGGCCCCCCGGCGGCAGAGCTGCTGCGGGCCCTGTCTCTGGAGGACCCAGTGTGTGCTCGGGGACCTCACCACCGGTCCCTTTTCCAAATTTGCCATCTGGAGGTAGGGAAGCCGGGGCCCTGCCCCCTCCTGGGCGCGTTGGTGTAGAGTGGCCACCCAGCTAACAGATGTGGGAGGTGACCCGGGGTCTGACCCCAATCTTCGCCGCGGTCTAATCCTGACCCTGCCCAAGGATTTTAAGGACTGACCCAAATCCCTACGGGAGGGAGGAGCGGGAGGGGCCCCTGAAGCTTCCGCTCCGGCTCGCGCCCCCCTCCCCCGCCCCGCACGCAGCAGGTGCTCGACAAAGAACCGCGGTCCCCGGAACCCCAGCGTAGCCCCGAGTCGGCCCTGAAGGGGCCGGGACCCCGCACCCCCGCACATGCCTTACCGGACTTTTCCCACAACCCCGACGGCCTGTGCTCTGTATGCATGAACGAATGAAGGAAGGCACGCACGCGCCCACGCGGAACATCGGCGGCGGCCTGGCCGGCGCGTGTGGGGGGCGCGGGCTCAGCCCCGCGAGGTCCCGGGGACTCCCCCCGCCCCAGACGCTGCTCCCTCGGTAGCCGGGCCCGGGGCCGTCGGCGACAGCTCTCTAGGATGGCGGGTAGTTGCCGCAGAGCGTCCGGCGCTGGGGCCGTGGGTGCTACGGACTTCAGTTCCCCCGGCTGGGGTGGCCCCGGCCCCCAGGCGCGAGGCTCCTGGCTCCCCAGGACCCCCATGAGTCCCCAGGAGTCCCACCGCTCTACTTCCGACGCAGCTTCCCGCGGACTGCCCGGGAGGCGGCGGAGGACGCCCGCGCGCTCGGGCCCCGCACCCACGCGGGAGGCTCTGAGCTTCGGCCCGGTCCAGCTCCGGCCGTTGCGGCCATCCGGGGAGTGGCCCAGAGGATGGAGAACTTTCTCTTCAAAATAAATACATTTTTAAAAATAAATAAAAAAACCAGACTAGGGTCACAGGCGCGGGGCTGGTCCCGGGCTGGCTTGCTCCGAGCGCTCTCGCTGCCGCCCCAGCGCGGGGTTGAAACCTTGATCAGTGCAAGGGGGCGCCCCGCGGGCGCTTGGCAGCGGCCGGTCCGGCCGGGGTCGGCGGCGTCACTCCTTCCCCTGGGCTCCGGGCTGGGTCCCGCCGCGACCCCAGACCTCTCCCACCCGCGTCCGTCCGGGGACCCCCTGCGCGCGCGCGCGCGCCGCCCTCGGCGCCCCGCCCCGCCGCGCCGCGCCCCCGTCCAGCCCTGCCCGCACGGGGCGGGCTCGGCGGCCATGTGACCGGCGCCGAGCCGCGACGGGTCGCGCTGGGACGGGCGTCGGGGGCGCGGGGCGCCCGGCGGGCGAGATGCGGCGGAGCTGGGTCTTCGTGCTGTTGGACGTGCTGTGCGTGCTGGTCGGTAAGGGCTTGGGGACCCCCGGCGGCGGACGCGCAGCTCGGGCCGGGGCGGCTCCGGCGGCGGGGACTCGGCGCCCCGCGCCACGCGCCCCTGCGCGGGTCCAGCTGTTCCCTCCGACGCTCTGGCGCGGCCCGAGGTCGCCGAGATCCAGGACCCGGGGCCCGGCGCGTACCCCGGCTCGTCGCGGCAGGAAGTGGCCGCGCAGGGGCCGCGCCTCCCCCTGGCCCTGCGCCGGGCGGGCGGTGACTCACGCGGGCGGCGACCGGGCGCGGGCGGGCCCCGGGAAGGGGGCGCGGGCGCCGGGGGGTCGGCGCTCCCGGCGCGCTCGGACCCTGTGCGCTGGCCGGGACTCGATCCCTGCGCGGGCTGGGCAGGTCCAGCCGCGCCCTCCCCGCGGGCTCTGGAAAGTCGGGCCCCCGGGGCGGACGGGGACGAACCTGTCGGGCCGGTTCCCTGGTCGGGTGGGGGAGGGGGCTTCCTAAGCCCCCTGTCTGCTGCGCGCCCCGCCCCGGGGTCCTCTGGACAAAGACTCAGACTTGTCCTGGGCTAGCAGCCGAGGTACCGAATCTCTGCCCCAGGGTCCCGGTTCTCGGCGCCCGCCCCTCGGCCTGTGCCCGCCTCTGCGCCGGGCGGGCGGGGGGCGGGGGAGTCGCGGAGACCTGGCCCCCCCCTCCCTGTCTCGGAGGACGCCCCTCTGGGAGTGGCCTAGGGGCAGCAGGAATTCCCCCCGGCCCTGGCCACGGTGTCCGGAGCACCTGCGTCATTTATCTAAACTCTGGGCATCTCTGCCCGCCGGGCTGAAATGGGGTAAATAATTAACCCTCTCCACCCTGCAGCCGGGCCAGCCTGGGAGCTCGTACCTCCCTGACCTGCGGCCTGTGGGGCAGTGGACAGTGCACGCGGAAGTGGGGTGGAGCCGACCAGGCTGGGCTCTGGGTTCCAAAGGAAGACGGGCGGCCCCCCACATCTGGTGCCGAGGGCCTGGGGTCCATCCTTGTGACCCTGGCCACTCTGGCTGTGCTGTTGAGGGTCGTGTGATGGGGTGCCTCAGCCTCAACTTCTGCCCAGCCCTGGGCTGTCCTGCTCCAGGTTGTGTGCTCGTGTGCACATGTCTGTGTGCACATGTCTGTGTGTGTGTGGAAGCCCCGCCCCTCTCCTGTCCCCTCTGTATTCAAGGCCCACACCCTCCTACATTTGTCACCGCCCTGGCCGCCCCCTGGGGCAAAGGGCTCCCTGCAGGCTGTGCCTTCTTGGAATTGACCTGGGGTTTTCCTGACTTCCTAATGCATGGGGTTGGGAGCTGCCCCTGCCCAGGTCCTCTGCTGCTGCCTGCAGTATCCCAGCCACCCCTGGCCCAGCAGGGCTGGGGACCCTGGTGCTGGTGGCCGTGCCGTTCCTAACAGTGCTGCTTGTGGTCCCTGGACGCTGAGTGCCCTGCCACCAGGGACCGTGTGGCCGGCTCCTGGAAGGTCACTTGGGGACCAGGTGCAGGTGTGAGGTCCTCACAGCCGTGTCCCCGCCTGGGTGTGTTTCTGACTCCGTGGCCAGCTCTGGAACCCATTAAACACCTGCTCTGCCCAGGCCTCGAGCAGGCCCCGGGGACTCTGCCCTGAGCACCACAGGCCCTTGGTGGTCATGGGAGGATGGGGGGAATCCAGGCCGTGTCCCACAAGTGATTGTGAAGTCTGTCCTGGATAGTGGTGCCTGGGGGTCGGTGGGCAGGTAGAGCCGAGGCAGGAGGGCGGTGCTGGGGTCCCGTACAGAGGGCTGGGTGGCACTGTTTGTCCAGGAGCAGAAAGGGGGGCTGGTGGCCCTGGGAGGAGCCGCGTGTGTCCAGGGTGCTGGCTCCAGTTCCCACCAGGAAAGCTCCTAGCTGCAGGACCCTGCAGAGCAGGGGTAGGTGCGTGGGGGAGGGAGCCCCCAGCCTCCCTCGCCTCTCTCCCTGCCCCAGCTTCTCTACCCTTCGCCGTCCTCACGCTGGTGAACACTCCGTACAAGCGCGGATTCTACTGTGGAGATGAGTCCATCCGGTACCCCTACCGCCCAGATACCATCACCCACGGGCTCATGGCCGGGGTCATCATCACAGCCACTGTGGTGCTCGTAAGACGGGGCTGGGTGGGGTGGGGGCGGGGCAAAGACCCGGCCTGGGTGTCTGATGGGGAAGGATCTCCAGCCCCCAGCAGGGGCAGGGAGGTCACGGGTTCGCGGTGCCTCCCGGTGTGGGCCCTGCAGCCCAGCGGGGCCCAGCTGCTGCTGTTGCAGGTGTCGGCGGGGGAGGCCTACCTGGTGTACACAGACCGTCTCTATTCCCGCTCCGAGTTCAACAACTATGTGGCGGCCGTGTACAAGGTGCTGGGCACCTTCCTGTTTGGAGCTGCGGTGAGCCAGTCGCTGACGGACCTGGCCAAGTACATGATTGGCCGCCTGCGCCCCAACTTTCTGGCTGTGTGCGACCCTGACTGGAGCCAGGTGAACTGCTCGGTGTACGTGCAGGTGGAGGAGGTGTGCAGGGGGAGCCCTGCCAACGTCACCGAGGCCAGGTGGGTGCAGGGGGACCCCGGGGGCCTGACACACCAGGTCCACTCCCACTGCTGCTGTCCCACTGCTGCTGGAATCCTCCCCCTCCCCCCACCCCCGATTTATTTATTTATTCGAAAGGCGGAGGGAGAGGCAGAGAGAGCTTCCATCCACTGCTTCACTCCCCAGATGGCTGCAAAAGCCAGCTGTGGGCAGGCCAAGGCCAGGAGCCAGGAGCTCCATCTGGGTCTCCCATGTGGGTGCAGGGGCCGAGCACAGGGGCTGTCACTACCAGGCCGTCGCATTAGTAGGAAGCTGTGCAGGAAGCGAAGTCGCCAGGGCTCCAACCAGAACTCGAACATGGGATGCCCGCATTGCCAGCAGCGGCTTACCCTGCTGGGCCACAGTGGCGCCCGGTTTGTGTATGTTTTTCTGTCTCTACCTTTCAAATAATAATTATTATTATTATTATTATTTTTTTTTTTTGACAGGCAGAGTGGACAGTAGAGGGAGACAGAGAGAAAGGTCTTCCTTTGCCGTTGGTTCACCCTCCAATGGCTGCTGTGGCCGGCGCTTCGCGCTGATCCGAAGCTTGGAGCCAGGTGCTTCTCCTGGTCTCCCATGTGGGTGCAGGGCCCAAGCACTTGGGCCATCCTCCACTGCCTTCCCAGGCCATAGCAGAGAGCTGGCCTGGAAGAGGGGCAACCGGGATAGAATCCGGCACCCCAAGTGGGACTAGAACCCGGTGTGCCGGCGCCGCAAGGCGGAGGATTAGCCTACTGAGCCACGGCGCCGGCCTCTACCTTTCAAATAAATAAAAATATATGAATACTTAAATATCTATTTTAGATGAATACCAGTTGAGTTCCAATATTATGCGAAACGTCTGCTCTGCCTGTCTTGTCCCTGTGGTGTACCGTCACAGGTCACCTCTGGGTTGGCTGGGTCACGTGGGGGCCAGCCCGGAAAGCTGCCACCATGATACTGGCACCCCACGTGGGCGCCGGTTCGAGTCCTGGCTGCTCCTCTTCCGACCCGGCTCCCTGCTAATGGCCTGGGAAAGCAGTGGGAGGCGGCCCGAGTGCTTGCACCTCTTCCACTGACGTGGGAGACCCAGGTGTCGTTCCTGGCTCCCGGTTCCGGCCTGGTCTGGGCGCAGCCGTTGCAGCCGTTTGGGGAATGAACCAGCAGATGGAAGATCTGTCTCTGTGTCGCTCTGCCTTTGAAATAAATAAATAAACGTATAAGCGGCGTCTGGGAGGAGGCCGTGGCTGCCGTCGCTGGCACGTGTGGTTTGGAGCTGATGCCCTGCCCGAGGAGCCACTGTGGTGTTCCTGGTGGGGCGGAGGGAGCTGTGCATTCTGTTTTCATGGCTGAGGACACCTTGGTTTCTGGAGGGCAGCGTGGCCAGATGGAGGACTCCTGGGCTCAGCTGGGGGCTGGTGCTCTGGCACAGTGAGCTAAGCGGCCACACGCAACATCACGGCCCATATGGGCGCCACTTCGAGTCCCGGTGGCTACTTCCAGACCAGCTGCTGCTGTGGCCTGGGAAGGCAGTGGAGGATGGCCCGGGTGCCTGGGCCCTGCACCCACGTGGGGGACCCGGATGGAGCTCCTGGCTCCCGGCCTCAGATCAGCCCAGCTTCGACTGTTGCAACCACTGGGAAGTGAACCATGGATGGAAGATACTTTCTCTGATTCTGCCTTTCAAATAAATTAATAAGTATATGAAAACAAAAATATTTACTTCTTAAAAAGAAAAAACAAAAACAAACACGCTGTGGCTATGAGTTAGAGTCCCCTGTGGCTGAGAGTCCGCTTCTCAGATACTGCCGGCCCTGCCTCTGTGGTGGGGCTGAGCCCTGTGTGGCCCCGGCCCCGCCTCTGTGGTGGGGCTGAGCCCTGTGTGGCCCCGGCCCCGTCTCTGTGGTGGGGCAGAGCCCTGTGTGGCCCTGGCCCCGTCTCTGTGGTGGGGCAGAGCCCTGTGTGGCCCTGGCTGTGTGTCTGGTCTGTGGTGGGGCCGAGCTGTGTGGCCCTGGCTCTGTGTCTGGGCTGTGGTGGGGCCGAGCTGTGTGGCCCCGGGTCTGTGTCTGGGCTGTGGTGGGACTGAGCTGTGTGGCCCTGGCTGTGTGTCTGGGCTGTGGTGTGGCCGAGCTGTGTGGCCCTGGCTGTGTGTCTGGGCTGTGGTGGGACTGAGCTGTGTGGCCCTGGCTCTGTGTCTGGGCTGTGGTATGGCCGAGCTGTGTGGCCCTAGCTCCTGTCTGGGCTGTGGTGGGGCCGGGCTGTGTGGCCCTGGCTCTGTGTCCGGGCTGTGGTGGGGCCGAGCTGTGTGGCCCTGGCTGTGTGTCTGGGCTGTGGTGTGGCCGAGCTGTGTGGCCCTGTCTCCTTGTCTGGGCTGTGGTGGGGCCGAGCTGTGTGGCCCTGGCTGTGTGTCTGGGCTGTGGCTCTGTGTCTGGGCTGTGGCTGTGTGTCTGGGCTGTGGTGGGACTGAGCTGTGTGGCCCCGGGTCTGTGTCTGGGCTGTGGTGGGGCCGAGCTGTGTGGCCCTGGCTCTGTGTCTGGGCTGTGGTGGGACTGAGCTGTGTGGCCCTGGCTGTGTGTCTGGGCTGTGGTGGGGCCGGGCTGTGTGGCCCTGGCTCTGTGTCCGGGCTGTGGTGGGGCCGAGCTGTGTGGCCCTGGCTCTGTGTCTGGGCTGTGGTGGGGCCGAGCTGTGTGGCCCTGGCTCTGTGTCTGGGCTGTGGTGGGACTGAGCTGTGTGGCCCTGGCTGTGTGTCTGGGCTGTGGTGGGGCCGAGCTGTGTGGCCCTGGCTCTGTGTCTGGGCTGTGGCTCTGTGTCTGGGCTGTGGTTCTGAGTCTGGGCTGTGGTGGGACTGAGCTGTGTGGCCCTGGCTGTGTGTCTGGGCTGTGGTGGGGCCGAGCTGTGTGGCCCTGGCTGTGTGTCTGGGCTGTGGTGGGGCCGAGCTGTGTGGCCCCGTGTCTGTGTCTGGGCTGTGTGGCCCCGGGTCTGTGTCTGTGCTGTGGTGGGGCCGAGCTGTGTGGCCCTGGCTGTGTGTCTGTGCTGTGGTGTGGCCGAGCTGTGTGGCCCTAGCTCCTGTCTGGGCTGTGGTGGGACTGAGCTGTGTGGCCCTGGCTGTGTGTCTGGGCTGTGGTGTGGCCGAGCTGTGTGGCCCTAGCTCCTGTCTGGGCTGTGGTGGGGCCGGGCTGTGTGGCCCTGGCTCTGTGTCCGGGCTGTGGTGGGGTCGAGCTATGTGGCCCTGGCTGTGTGTCTGGGCTGTGGTGTGACCGAGCTGTGTGGTCCTGTCTCCTTGTCTGGGCTGTGGTGGGGCCGAGCTGTGTGGCCCTGGCTGTGTGTCTGGGCTGTGGCTCTGTGTCTGGGCTGTGGCTCTGTGTCTGGGCTGTGGTGGGACTGAGCTGTGTGGCCCCGGGTCTGTGTCTGTGCTGTGGTGGGGCCGAGCTGCGTGGCCCTGGCTGTGTGTCTGGGCTGTGGTGTGGCCGAGCTGTGTGGCCCTAGCTCCTGTCTGGGCTGTGGTGGGACTGAGCTGTGTGGCCCTGGCTGTGTGTCTGGGCTGTGGTGTGGCCGAGCTGTGTGGCCCTAGCTCCTGTCTGGGCTGTGGTGGGGCTGGGCTGTGTGGCCCTGGCTCTGTGTCCGGGCTGTGGTGGGGTCGAGCTATGTGGCCCCGGGTCTGTGTCTGGGCTGTGGCTCTGTGTCTGGGCTGTGGTGGGACTAAGCTGTGTGGCCCCGGGTCTGTGTCTGGGCTGTGGTGGGACTGAGCTGTGTGGCCCTGGCTGTGTGTCTGGGCTGTGGTGGGGCCAAGCTATGTGGCCCTGGGTCTGTGTCTGGGCTGTGGTGGGACTGAGCTGTGTGGCCCTGGCTGTGTGTCTGGGCTGTGGTGGGGCCGAGCTATGTGGCCCTGGCTCTGTGTCTGGGCTGTGGCTCTGTGTCTGGACTGTGGTGGGGCCGAGCTGTGTGGCCCCAGGTCTGTGTCTGGGCTGTGGTGGGGCCGAGCTGTGTGGCCCCGGTTCTGTGTTTGGGCTGTGGTGGGGCCGAGCTGTGTGGCCCTGGCTCTGTGTCTGGGCTGTGGTGGGGCCGAGCTGTGTGGCCCCGGGTCTGTGTCTGGGCTGTGGTGGGGCCGAGCTGTGTGGCCCCGGGTCTGTGTCTGGGCTGTGGTGGGGCCGAGCTGTGTGGCCCTGGCTGTGTGTCTGGGCTGTGGTGGGGCCGAGCTGTGTGGCCCTGGCTGTGTGTCTGGGCTGTGGTGGGGCCGAGCTATGTGGCCCTGTCTCCTTGTCTGGGCTGTGGTGGGGCCGAGCTGTGTGGCCCTGGCTGTGTGTCTGGGCTGTGGTGGGGCCGAGCTGTGTGGCCCCGGGTCTGTGTCTGGGCTGTGGTGGGACTGAGCTGTGTGGCCCTGGCTGTGTGTCTGGGCTGTGGTGTGGCCGAGCTGTGTGGCCCCGGGTCTGTGTCTGGGCTGTGGTGGGGCCGAGCTGTGTGGCCCTGGCTGTGTGTCTGGGCTGTGGTGGGGCCGAGCTGTGTGGCCCCGGGTCTGTGTCTGGGCTGTGGTGGGACTGAGCTGTGTGGCCCTGGCTGTGTGTCTGGGCTGTGGTGTGGCCGAGCTGTGTGGCCCTGGCTGTGTGTCTGGGCTGTGGTGTGGCCGAGCTGTGTGGCCCTGGCTCTGTGTCTGGGCTGTGGTGGGGCCGAGCTGTGTGGCCCTGGCTCTGTGTCTGGGCTGTGGCTCTGTGTCTGGGCTGTGGTGGGGCCGAGCTGTGTGGCCCTGGCTCTGTGTCTGGGCTGTGGTGGGACTGAGCTGTGTGGTCCTGGCTCTGTGTCTGGGCTGTGGTGTGGCTGAGCTGTGTGGCCCTAGCTCCTGTCTGGGCTGTGGTGGGGCCGGGCTGTGTGGCCCTGGCTCTGTGTCTGGGCTGTGGCTCTGTGTCTGGGCTGTGGTGGGGCCGAGCTGTGTGGCCCTGGCTCTGTGTCTGGGCTGTGGCTCTGTGTCTGGGCTGTGGTGGGGCTGAGCTGTGTGGCCCTGGCTCTGTGTCTGGGCTCTGGCTCTGTGGCTGGGCTGTGGTGGGGCCGGGCTGTGTGGCCCTGGCTCTGTGTCTGGGCTGTGGCTCTGGGGCTGGGCTGTGGTGGGGCCGGGCTGTGTGGCCCTGGCTCTGTGTCTGGGCTGTGGCTCTGTGTCTGGGCTGTGGTGGGGCCGAGCTGTGTGGCCCTGGCTCTGTGTCTGGGCTGTGGCTCTGTGTCTGGGCTGTGGTGGGCCCGAGCTGTGTGGCCCTGGCTCTGTGTCTGGGCTGTGGTGGGACTGAGCTGTGTGGTCCTGGCTCTGTGTCTGGGCTGTGGTGTGGCCGAGCTGTGTGGCCCTAGCTCCTGTCTGGGCTGTGGTGGGGCCAGGCTGTGTGGCCCTGGCTCTGTGTCTGGGCTGTGGCTCTGTGTCTGGGCTGTGGTGGGGCCGAGCTGTGTGGCCCTGGCTCTGTGTCTGGGCTGTGGCTCTGGGGCTGGGCTGTGTGGTTTCCTCCGAGTGGCCACATTTGGAGTTCTTTCAGCTCTGGTTTGTGTGGATTAGTGCTTCTACCAGAACGGGGGCTGTCTCAGCCTCTGTTCAGTGTCCCTGTGCAGTGCCCCCGGCCTGTCCGGGTGTGGGCGTGGACGTGGACGTGGCTGCTGGTGTCGGCCGCAGTGGCGCTGCTTCACTGTGCCCACAGTCAGGCTGAGGCTCCCTGGCTGACCCACCCCGAGCCCTGGCCTGATTGTTTTCCCTGAAATCTAGAATTTCCAGCCGCCTCCTTTCGGGATGTCTGTTTCTCTTCGTGTTCTCGTGGTTCTGTTGGGTCTTTGCTGGCTTTGTCGGAGCGTTTGTCTTCTCAGGGATGCCCCCAGCCGCCCAGCCTTTAGGGAGCGACCTCCTGGAGCATCGAGAGAACCAGGCATTTGAATATTGCAGTGCAGGGGCGGGGACAGCCTGACTGTGCAGGCGGGTGAGTGTTGTAGTTGTTGTCAGGGCTCTGCCTCTCTCACTGTGGCCTGGCACGCGCAGGGAGTTGCGGGTTTGTTGTAATTGCTGCCGGTGATTCTGTAAAGCCTGTGTCCTCTCTCACTGTGTGCCCTCAGCGCCCAGTGTCTTGTTTAATTGCTGCTTGCTTGATGTTATGTAGTCTGTGGCTCCTGGATTGCTCCGTGTGCAGGTCGGGCTGTACTCAGCGCCTGAGTGTTTCCCCGCCCCCTTCGCCTCCCCTTCCTGTCTGTGCTGAGCTTGGGCACAGCCCTGGTTCTGCACTGGGCTCGCTGGCTGGTGCAGGGCCCTGGGCGGCGGCCGCTGGTCTCTGCTGTGTCACAGGAGTCTGAGACACACAGGCCCCCAGGCAGTGGCCTCCAGTCTGGAGGATCCCCTGTGGCCCACACCCGAGGGAGCCACCATCTGGCCGCCGCCCTGCTGTGTGCCCCCCTGGCTCTCGACCTTCCCCTGGACCACAGCCCTTTCTTTCCTGGCCACGGCCGGCTGGCGAGAGCGGTGGACAGTGACCTGGTGCAGAGTCCTCGGGCTGTGACCAGCTTCCAGAGCACCACCGAAGGTGTTGTGTTTTTTTAAAGCTTACTTTATTATATATTTGAAAGGCAGAGTCACAGAGAGAGAGAGAGTGAGAGAGAGCGAGTGAGCTTGTCCATCCGCTGGTTCACTCCCCAAATGCCCACAAAAGCCAGGCTGGGCCTGGCCAAAGCCAGGAGCCAGGCGCTCCCGGGGTGGGGGGTGGGGCTGTGAGTGACAGCTCTCAGAGCCCTGTCCCCCCCCCCCCCCCCCAGGCTGTCTTTCTACTCAGGACACTCCTCCTTCGGCATGTACTGCATGGCCTTCCTGGCGGTGAGTCCCCTGGGGAGCCGTGGCTGGACCACGGCCCCCTGCCCTGGCCTTGGTGTCCCCACTGTGCAATTGGGTGTGTGAGGGGAGCAGGGATGGGGGTGCAGCGGGCTTGCTTATACGTGGCGGGGGGCCCTGGGGCTCCCAGAGCCGCTCTGCTTGCCCCGGTGGGCGTGGGGTGCACAGGTGGGCACCCCGGCTGACCTGATGCACCTCCTGCCCTGCCCCAGCTGTACGTACAGGCACGGCTCTGCTGGAAGTGGGCACGGCTGCTGCGGCCCACGGTTCAGTTCTTCCTGGTGGCCTTTGCGCTCTACGTGGGCTACACCCGAGTGTCCGACCACAAGCACCACTGGAGTGACGTTCTCGTCGGCCTCCTGCAGGGGGCGCTGGTTGCTGGTTTTACTGTGAGCTCTGGGCCCTGTCCCGCTGCCTTGTCCGGAGAGCCCCCTTCGGGACCCAGGCCCGCCCACCCAGAACCTCTTCCGGCTCCACATTCCCACCCTGTCTCCTCCCAGGTCCGCTACGTCTCAGACTTCTTCAAGCCCCGGCCTCCGCGGCCCTGCCAGGAAGAGGGGCCGGAGCGGAAGCCCAGCCTGTCCCTGACGCTGACCCTCGGCGAGGCCGAGCACAATCACTATGGGTACCCGGCCTCCTCCTGACCCGTGGCCCTGGTCCTGGCCGCGCCTCACCCGGGATGCTGCCCCGCCTGCTCCCCAGGCTGTCGGGAGCAGTGAGCGGGGGCTGCTGCCTGCCCCACCCCCACTGGACCGGGGCACCCGTGCGTGCGGTGGGGGGTGGATAGGGGCTGTCCCTCCTGTCCTCCGTGGGGCTGGGAAGGGACCAGCAGATGAGGTGTTTCTGTAAACTGTGATGGACATGTGGATTTGTGGTACCTCGGGCCCTTGTCTGAGCGGTGGGTCCCCGGTGCTCTGTCCCTGCAGCAGAGGCCTGGCCCGAGGACGGGAGTCGCCCAGCTCCTGCCATAGGTGGACAGGAGGCCAGCTGCCCCACCTCTTCGCTCTTCCTCCTGGCCAGTGCTAGAGGCGAGGCTGTGGGTCTGCACACACAGAGGGGTGCTCTCCTGGCTGAGAGGGCCTTGGGGTGGGGAGGGGCTGGGGGGCAGAGGCCTGGTTGCTGACCCTCCCCCAGCAAGGAGGCCTCTGCCAGGTGCCCCCAGTGAAGGCGTCCAGAGCCGGAGAGAGTGGACTTGAGCCTGGCCTGGCGGGGCAGCCGCGTCCCAGGGCGGTGCCTGTGGGCTCCTCCCGGCCAGGCCCCCAGACCCTCTGCCCTTGGAGGCCGCGGAGCCTCGCCCTGACCCCTTCCCTCTGACCCCCTGCTCCCTGCTGTCAGCAAGACCCCGGGGCCCCAGGGGCCCTGTAGGAAGCCCCCTCCCTGTGTTCCCGCAGGGCTCCCCCGAGCTGGCCCCCTGGCTGGCCCCTCCCGTCTGCTGGCCTGGGGACCCAGCCCTTGGAAGTGGTCCCTGAGGGGCCGTGGTAGAGCCCGCAGAGTTTGCTCTTTGCACGGCTGGGCAGGCAGTAAAGGGTGCGTTTGTCAAATTAGCTCTGCAGTGTGGTTGATTTAAGTGTCGGTGCCCTTGCTGGGGCCCCGTCCCCAGCTCGTGCAGGGAGAGTGAGTGATGCTGCGTCCTGTGTCTCGTGCCGGGTGCTGTGGTCGAGGTGGGGGAGGGCGACCTGGGCGCCAGTGTGCCGATCTTCGGGGGCCTGGCCTCACTCACGGTGTCGGGCAGGTTTCTGGCCGGCAGGAGCCCGGGGGTCCCAGGCTGCACCCTCTACGCACGGGAGGGGGCCGTGGCATCTGAGGGAAGAGGATCGCATGGATTAGGAGGCGCCTGACGCCCACCAATGCTCCCTCTCCTCCCAGGTGCCGCGGCCTCCAAAGCCAGGATTACAGTGGTGGCTTTGGCTCCGACAGCGGAAGCAACCGCAGTAAACGCAGCCGTCCCTGTGGTGACGCGGACGGTGCTGGTGCTGGGCCGGCCGGTGAAGACCGCGGAGTGGAGGAAGCTGGGGGGCAGAGGAGGGAGGAACTGTGCTGGCCAGAGCCACCCCCAGAGGGCTCTTGGAGCCAGAGGGGCCGCGGTGTTTGGGGGGACAGTGATGTCGGCAGAAGCAGAGGCGGCATCCCAGACTGAGCAGGGGAAGCGGGTGTGAGTCCGGGCCCCGCGCCCGCTCCTGGGAGGCCCGTGGAGGGCGTTCTCACCGTGGGGGGCGCGGGAGATCCGAGCCGTTTTGTCTCCCGCCCGCCAGCATTTCTCAGCCTCCGGAGTTCTCACTCACAGGTGCCGGTCTGCCGGGTCCGTTAGGTGCAGGGTGAGGCTGGGGTGGATTTGCACGAAACCTGCTTGTGTTTCTCCGTGCACACTGACGTGTGGCCCGCGTTGGTGACTGTGAATTCTTCGCATTGATTGTGTAGCTGCTCACATGCTGCTCCCCTCACCGTGTCTGGAACTACATGAAGACTGCCTGAGGAGAATTTCCTCACTTGAAAACACTATTACTTTTACCCTCAGTGGGGCACAGTGTTTCCTGTCTCATTCCCCAAACGAATCCCTATTAAGTTGGAACAATGTAAAATGCTAATTTAAAAAAAGATTATTTTGATTTTTAAAGTAGTTATTTATTTGGAAAAGTCACAGGAAAAAAAAAAAAAAGCAGATTATCCACCTGCTGGCTCACTCCCCGGATGGCTGCAGCAGCCAGGGCCGGGCCAGGCCACAACCAGGAGCCAGGAGCCGGGAGCTCCGTCCTGACCGCCCACGTGTGGCAGGGGCCCATCACCGCTGCCTTCCCAGGCCATCGGCAGGGAGCTGGGTCCGGACTGGAGCTGCCACTCTGCTAGGGGTCCCAGCATCGACCATGGAGGCCTCCCCGACGGGGACGTGACACTGGCTCCTGCATCTGTGATGTGACCTCGTGAGGGACGCTGGCAGTGCCGGGCTCCTGAGTGGTCCACACGGCCTGGGCGTCTTCTCCCCAGCTGCGAGTGGCAGTGGTGCAGCCCCTCTGAGAAGGGACGTGTGTGCTCCTGGCCTCTTTTGGGAAGGGGCACCCTTGCTGTGGCTCACCCAGCAGGCTGCTGCCTGGTCCCGTGTGTGCGGCAGCCTCACATCTATGTGGTGGA
This sequence comes from Lepus europaeus, assembly GCF_033115175.1. NCBI lineage: Eukaryota > Metazoa > Chordata > Mammalia > Lagomorpha > Leporidae > Lepus > Lepus europaeus. The sequence goes on from NC_084846.1 coordinate 3,548,250, forward strand.
GGTATCGCAGGGTAGGAAACCCTGGAGAAGGAGTGAGGCCAGGTGTGTGGTGCAGGCATTGCCAAAGCGAGTTTGATTACTCAGAATCGAGTTCCAGCAGTGGACGTAGCAAATGAACCAACCCGGTGAGTGGAGACGCACCTGTGACTTGATGATGTCCCCTGGACACAGCCCGGGCAGGGCGAGTGGAGCCAGCTTGCTGCACGGGCCCACATGCCTAGTTGGGAATGCATAGGAGCGATATAGGGGCAGGGTCCATGTTTGGGATAGTTGGAGAAAAGTCCAATCCTTGTTTCCCGGATGGCGACACGCAAGCAACTACTGAGATGTCCCGGGGAATTAGTGGTGTGTTACCTAGGTGGTCCCCAGCTCTGCATTAGTGGTGTGTTACCTGGCTGGTCCCCAGCTCTGCATTAGAGGTGTGTTACCTGGCTGGTCCCCAGCTCCGCATTAGTGGTGTGTTACCTGGCTGGTCCCAAGCTCTGCATTAGTGGTGTGTTACCTGGGCGGTCCCCAGCTCTGCATTAGAGGTGTGTTCCCTGGTCCCCAGCTCTGCATTAGTGGTGTGTTCCCTGGTCCCCAGCTCTGCATTAGAGGTGTGTTACCTGGTCCCCAGCTCTGCATTAGAGGTGTGTTACCTGGGCGGTCCCCAGCTCTGCATTAGAGGTGTGTTCCCTGGTCCCCAGCTCTGCATTAGAGGTGTGTTACCTGGCTGGTCCCCAGCTCTGCATTAGAGGTGTGTTACCTGGTCCCCAGCTCTGCATTAGAGGTGTGTTACCTGGTCCCCAGCTCTGCATTAGTGGTGTGTTACCTGGCTGGTCCCCAGCTCTGCATTAGTGGTGTGTTACCTGGTCCCCAGCTCTGCATTAGAGGTGTGTTCCCTGGTCCCCAGCTCTGCATTAGAGGTGTGTTACCTGGCTGGTCCCCAGCTCTGCATTAGTGGTGTGTTCCCTGGTCCCCAGCTCTGCATTAGTGGTGTGTTACCTGGGCGGTCCCCAGCTCTGCATTAGTGGGTGTTACCTGGTCGGTCTCAGCTCTGCATCAGTGGGTGTGTTACCTAGGCGGTCCCCAGCTCTGCATTAGTGGTGTGTTCCCTGGTCCCCAGCTCTGCATTAGAGGTGTGTTACCTGGTCCCCAGCTCTGCATTAGAGCTGTGTTACCTGGGCGGTCCCCAGCTCTGCATTAGTGGTGTGTTACCTGGTCCCCAGCTCTGCATTAGAGGTGTGTTACCTGGTCCCCAGCTCTGCATTAGAGGTGTGTTACCTGGCTGGTCCCCAGCTCTGCATTAGAGGTGTGTTACCTGGTCCCCAGCTCTGCATTAGAGGTGTGTTACCTGGTCCCCAGCTCTGCATTAGAGGTGTGTTACCTGGGCGGTCCCCAGCTCTGCATTAGAGGTGTGTTACCTGGTCCCCAGCTCTGCATTAGAGGTGTGTTACCTGGCTGGTCCCCAGCTCTGCATTAGAGGTGTGTTACCTGGTCCCCAGCTCTGCATTAGTGGTGTGTTACCTGGTCCCCAGCTCTGCATTAGAAGGTGTGTTACCTGGTCCCCAGCTCTGCATTAGAGGTGTGTTACCTGGTCCCCAGCTCTGCATTAGAGGTGTGTTACCTGGTCCCCAGCTCTGCATTAGAGGTGTGTTACCTGGTCCCCAGCTCTGCATTAGAGGTGTGTTACCTGGTCCCCAGCTCTGCATTAGAGGTGTGTTACCTGGCTGGTCCCCAGCTCTGCATTAGAGGTGTGTTACCTGGGCGGTCCCCAGCTCTGCATTAGTGGTGTGTTACCTGGCTGGTCCCCAGCTCTGCATTAGTGGTGTGTTCCCTGGCTGGTCCCCAGCTCTGCATTAGTGGTGTGTTACCTGGTCCCCAGCTCTGCATTAGTGGTGTGTTCCCTGGTCCCCAGCTCTGCATTAGAGGTGTGTTACCTGGGCGGTCCCCAGCTCCGCATTAGTGGTGTGTTCCCTGGTCCCCAGCTCTGCATTAGTGGTGTGTTACCTGGGCGGTCCCCAGCTCTGCATTAGAGGTGTGTTACCTGGCTGGTCCCCAGCTCTGCATTAGTGGTGTGTTACCTGGTCCCCAGCTCTGCATTAGTGGTGTGTTACCTGGTCCCCAGCTCTGCATTAGTGGTGTGTTACCTGGTCCCCAGCTCTGCATTAGAGGTGTGTTACCTGGTCCCCAGCTCTGCATTAGTGGTGTGTTACCTGGGCGGTCCCCAGCTCTGCATTAGTGGGTGTTACCTGGTTGGTCTCAGCTCTGCATCAGTGGGTGTGTTACCTAGGCGGTCCCCAGCTCTGCATTAGTGGTGTGTTACCTGCTCCCCAGCTCTGCATCAGTGGGTGTGTTACCTGGGCGGTCCCCAGCTCTGCCCCCGAGTACCTCTGATTGGTCCCCAGCCTAGTTGGTAAGCCCTTGTCTCCATCCTGACTGGATTTGTTACAGATACTTAGAATGACTGTCGAGACGGTGGAAGATGAGTATAAATCTGGAGAATTGTGCCAGTTGTGTGTTCCTTTTATCGGTATTGAATTGCACGAGGGACACAGCCCCAGGTTGGAGCTTGTCATGGGGGCGGGGCTGGTGTCTTGCCTTCCCTGACCAGATACCCAGATAACTCCCGACCCGGATACCCCCTCTGTCACCTGTTATGTGACACATTCTTTTTTTTTAAATTTTATTTTATGTTTTTAAAGATTTACTTATTTGTTTGAAGGTAGGAGAGACACAGAGATAGAGCTGCCACCTACTGGTTCACTCCCCAGATGGTTGCAATGGCCAGGGCTGGACCAGGCTGAAGCCAGGAGCTTGGCACATGGGTGGCAGGACCCAAGCACGTGGGCCATCTTCCTCTGCTTTCCCAGGTGCATTCCAGGGAGCTGGATCAGTCGTGGAGCAGCCAGGGTGGGGCTCATATGGGATGCTGGCGGCAGCTTGGCCTGCTGCACACGGCGCCAGCCCCTGGATGGCATGTTTGTGGCCCCATGACATCTGAGGAACAAGCTCCTGTGTGTCACCTCCCTGAGACTCCTCCCTGGCACTGCCCCTCCTGCAGAGGAAGGTGGGCGTGGCCCTGCAGCGCCTGAGCTGTGCCAGCTGCCGGCCGCGTCTCCCGCTGTCAGCTATAAAAGGTATTTTTATGTTGAACCACAAAAAATCCTGTCACCAGCATCAAATATGAGACACTTGGCAGAATTCTATATCTTAAACGCTCACACATATATGCACATTTGAATACTTAGATGTCAATTGACGTGTGTGTCACAGTTTGAAAGCGGAACCCCAGAGGCCCTCGCACACGCCCCGGCCGTCCCTCTGCACCGCACTGCTGGTCTCCCACATAGCCGTGGAGATTGGCATGGAGTGAGAAGAGCTACGTCAGCCTCAGGGGTGCTGTGGGTGGGGCTGGAGGTGGGCTGGCCTTCCAGTCCCATGTGCAGGGAGGAGGTGACCAGAGCCTGTCACTGCGTCCCCACAGCGGTGCTGCTCCTCGGGCATACTTCCTGCACCGGCTGTTGAAACCAGGACCTCGTGGCTTTGAAGCCTGTCCCGCACAGGTGCACCTGCAACCCCAGAGAAGGGGCCAGAGCCAGTGCCCCGAGCACTGTGGTCCCTGCAAGAGGATGGGTCTTCGCCCAGGAAGCGCAGCAGTGAGGCGCTGGGGGCTGCAGGTTAAGCAGCTGTCAGTGACGTCACTGCTACTCCCTCCCTCCCCCCTCCCCCTTCCTTCCTTCCTTCCTTCCTTCCTCCCTTCCTCCCTCCCTCCCTCCCTCCCTCCCTCCCGCCCTTACTTCCTTCCTTTTCACAGGTAGAGTTAGACAGAGAGACAGAGAGAAAGGTCTTCCTTCCGTTGGTTCACTCCCCTAATGGCCGCTATGGCCGGAGCTACGCCAATCTGGAGACAGGAACCAGGTGCTTCCTCCTGGTCTCCCATGTGGGTGCAGGACCCAAGGACCTGGGCCATCCTCCACTGCCTTCCCGGGCCACAGCAGAGAGCTGGCCTGGAAGAGGAGCAGCTGGGACTAGAACCGGTGCCCATATGGGATGCCAGCGCTGCAGCCAAGTGAGCCACAGCGCTGGCCCCTACTACTACTACTACTTTCAAGGTTTATTTATTTGAAAAGCAGAGTTACAGAGAGAGAGAGAGAGAGGGAGAGGTCTTCCATCCACTGGTTCCCTCCCCAAATAGCTGCAATGGCCAGAGCTATGCTATCTTCTGCTTTTCCAGAGCTGGATTGGAAGTGGAGCAGCCAGGACTTGAACTGGCGCCCATGTGGGATGCCGGCACTGCAAGGAGACTTAAGTTGCTAGGCCACAGCGCTGGCCTGGGCCATGACTAAGTGAAATAAAGGTTCCGTGCACACACGCACAGTGCCTGTGAGGACAGAGGCTCCTGCTTGCCCTGACGGTGTGTGGTGTGTCCAGCACGGTGCTGGACGAGGTATGAGGCAGAACCCTGGCAGGGTGGAGCGGTCAGCATGAAATTCCAGCACGCTGCTAGGACAGCAGCAGTTTTAGTCTTAGGAGTTGTTTGTCACAATGTCCCTGGGTAACTGAGGTTGGCCACGGTCCCTGAAACCACCAGAAAAGAAGTCGCAGGTGACAGAGGTGTCCAGCTCTGACCCGTTACCGCCGGCATCTCTGCCCTCTCCCCTTGTGGCTTCCCGCACCAGCTGGTAGAAACCGGGCTCCTGCCCTCACCTGTGACACCCATGGTTCCCTTGTGGGACATGGTTCCTGTTGCCCTTGACCTGTGGATTGCACTCATTTCCGGGCGACCTCTTAGGCCAGCGCCTGGTGCCCACCACTGGCAGTGATGCTTGGTTTCAGCTCTGGTCCTGTGAGATCCTTTGTCTTGTTCTCCATCCAATGACATTTCCTCCCCCTCAAGGATTTGGTTTTGTCTGATGTGTTGTGAATTGCTCTTGGTACTGTAAGTTTCCTTGGGTTTTGACAAATGTAGAGTGGCAGGTATCCACCGCTGAAGCCTCATGTGAGGCTTGACCCCTGCCCCCCAGGAACGCCGGGCAGCGCCTGCCTTGTGTGGGGGCGCACACGGTGTGCAGCTTCTGCAGACTGGATCTAAGGATGACCCAGTGGGCTCAGTGCTGTGGTGTTGTGGGCTAAGCCTCTGCCTGTAGTGCCGGCATCCCATAGTGGCGACGGTTCGAGTCCTGGCTGCTCCGCTTCCGATCCAGCTCTCTGCTATGGCCTGGGAAAGCAGTAGAAGATGGCCCAAGTCCTTGGGCCCCTGCACCCACGTGGGAGACCGGAAGAAGCTCCTGGCTCCTGGCTTCAGATCGGCGCAGCTCTGGCCATTGCGGCCATCTGGGGAGGGGATGAACCAGTGGATGGAAGGCCTCTCTGTCTCTCCCTCCCTCTGACTGCAACTCTACCTCTCAAATAAATGAAATAATAATAATAATGACACACAGCTTCGTGTGTGTTTCCGAATGGTGTTCTGCTGCACAGTGCAGCCCACTCTAGGTGTGCACTCGGCTGTGAAGGGGAACTCGGATCGTGCCTCTCACCTAACTGTGCTGGCTTCTGTTTGGGTGGCTGTCTCCTTTGTTGGATGGTAATGATGAGACTCGCTGGAGTACAAAACACTGCTCACCCGTGCGCACCCCACCAGCAGTGAATGAAAGCTCCTATTGCAATGGCTGATGGATATTTTTAAAGATTTTGGCCATTGCAATAGATGTGCACTGCTCTCTCCCTGTTCTGTAATTAGCTTCCCCCATGACAACCGTTGCTGCCGTAATTTCTGTGTTTGTCATGTGTTGGCGAGGTGTCTGATCTTACGCACTGTTGGATTGTCTTCCTGTTGAATGATTAGTTTCTTACTTTGCATACAAGGTCTTTTCAAGGTGTGATTTCCAAGTATTTCCACAATCTAATCATTTATGTACAGGGTGGACATTTTAAATTTTAGTAAAGGCCACTTTCTTCCCTGTTTCCTTACGGAGTGGCTTTTGGTGCTTTCTCCAAGGGCTCATCTCTAAACCGAGGCCGTGGAAAGTTTCTCCTGGAAGTCACCGCTTTGCATTAGAAAGTTGGAGTCCGGATTATTGCGAGTGAACTTTGTGTAAGCTGTAAACTTTGCATCTTTGTTAATTTTCTTCAGGTTATTTCTGAGTGGCCTCTTGTGGAGCAGCCTCTTTCTCCACGCACGTGTCCTGGTTCCCTTGAACACAATAGGCTGTGCTGCATGGGTTGATTCACTGCCCGTGTCACCCACCGTCTGCTCAGTACCTTAGCTCCGGGGTAGGGGTTGGGTCCTGGCGTGCGCCGCATCAGCAATCTCTTCTCCGTCTCATATCATTTACTCTAGCTTTATAAACAGTCTGTCAGCATTTCTGTTGGGAATTTGATTGGGATTCCACTGACTCTGCCGGTCAAGTTAGAAAGAAATTTTCTCTTGGCAGTAGTGACTGCTGTGCTCCTGCACAAGGAATATCTGTAGTTATTTATACATTGCCTGGTTGTTCCCAACCGTGCTCCAAGGTGCTGTGAGTAAATGTGTGTGTGTATTTAGATTTATATCATAGGACTTCAATTTTTGGGTGCCGTTGATGTTCCAGTTTTCCCCAATTCCAGTTGTTCCTAACTTCTTTTTTTTTTTTTAAAAGATTTATTTATTTACTTGAAAGGTTTATTTATTTGAAAGACAGAGTTAGAGGCAGAGACACAGGGAGATCAGTCATCCATCCACTGGTTCACTCCCCAAATGGCCACAATGGCTGGAGCTGGGTCAGGCCAAAGCCAGGAGCCAGGAGCTTCTTCTGGGTCTCCCACGCGGGTGCAGGGGCCCAAGGACTTGGGCCATCTTCTACTGCTATCCCAGGCCATAACAGGGAGTGGGATCAGAAGTGGAGCAGCTGGGACTCGACTCAGCACCCGTGCAGGATGCTGGCACCGCAGGCAGCGGCTTTACCCGCTGTGGCACAGCCCCAGCCCCCTAACTTCTAACACACAGGAGGCCACTGGCCTGTGTGCTGGCACCCACTTTCCTTCTTGCCATCTGTCCACTCTGCTCAAGGCTCTGCACGGTGAGTTCTGTTTCAGGTTGGATTTCCCAAATGATGCTTCAGAGTAACACTGAATCTCAGGTTCACTGGGATGGCCAGGATTGGTACACGGTTGCCTCTAAACCTTGGCAGTGAGGCTTAGGCAGTGGACTGTGGACCCCAGAGGCTGGCAGAGGGTTGGGACCCCCTGAGCCCAGGGCTGCTGTATGGATCTGCCACCCCTCGACCCCTGAGAGCCTACATCCACTAAGGATGGGGTCCCTGAGAGTCTCTTCCCCTGGGGTCTGTGGATTCCACTCATCTCCGGAGTGGCGAGACAAGCAGCGTCTCCAGCCACCTGCTGTCAGTGTTTCCACACACCTGAGACACAGATTCCTTGTCATCCTTTGCATTCCATACTCTGATGCTCGCATATTCTAAATAATTTAAGTAGATTGTCATTTACTCCGTTTTTAAAAAAGTATTAGGAAGGCAGACAGAGAGAGTGCGAGCCTCCATCTTCTGGTTTATTCCCCAAATGGCTGCAATGGTCTGTACTAGGCCCCAGGGATGCAGCGTCCCAAGGACTTGGGGCATTTTCCACTGCTTTCCCAGGCACATTAGCAAGGAGCTGGTTAAGAAGTGGATCAGCCTGGACTCCAACTTGCACCTGTATGGGATGCTGGCCTGACAGGCGGTGGCTTTACCTGCTCCACCACAGTGCTGGCCCCTGATATACACATCTTTGAGAGAAATGAGAGAGAGAGTGAGCTCCCTCCTGCCAGTTAACTCCAGAAATTTCTGCAACAGCCCCCAGATGATGGGGAGCCAGGAACTCAACCCGGTGTCTCACGTGGGTACCAGGAACCAAATAGTTTGATGCCTTCAGTTGATGCCACCTAGGATCTGCGTTGGCAGGATGCTGGAGTCAGGAGCCAGAGCCCAGAATCCAGCCCAAGCGCTCAGATGTGGAACTTGGGCATCTCAACCACTTGACCAAATGCCTGCCCCGAGCGCATACTCTTCACCAGGTGTCTGCTCTGTCGGTGCTTGTTCCCATCCTGCACCCTCTTTGTTCTCTGAACAGGGCCTTGCACAGAAGAAAACTTAATTTTATGAAGTCCATGTTCACAACTTTTTTGTGAATCGAACTGTGGTTAGAACTTACCAAATCCAAGACCACATAGAATCCGGTCTACATTTTTCTAGAATTTGTAGATTTCTGCATTTCAATTTTCAGCATGTGGAGTATTTTGAGTTGATTTTTAAGAATTACACTCTCATATTCATGACATCCCATATAGTTTGCAAATAAATCACAAACAGTAATTACTGCGTCATGACTGTCAGACAAGACCTGGGGTAGTGCGGCCCCTTCGGCGCGAATTTCCAACACGGAGGCCCTGAATTTGTTCCATTTCCCGGAAAAGCTAGGATGGGGCATGCGAGCGTCCTGCGCGGAGTCACGGCGGCCACGAGAGGGCGCGCGAACCCGCTTCGTCTGACCAACTTCAGCCTTAGCGTGGGAGACAGTCCTCTGACGCGCGACTCCCGTGGGTCCTGTGGGAGACGGCGTCTGAGGAGGCGCCCGCGGGACTCAGGGAGACGGAGTGTGAGGCGGGCGCCCGCGAGCCCCACGGGAGACGGCGTCTGAGGAGGGCGCCGCGGGGCCCCACGGGAGACGGCGTCTGAGGCGGGCGCCGCGGGGCCCCACGGGAGACGGCGTCTGAGGAGGCGCCCGCGGGACTCAGGGAGACGGAGTGTGAGGCGGGCGCCCGCGGGGCCCCACGGGAGACGGCGTCTGAGGAGGGCGCCGCGGGGCCCCACGGGAGACGGCGTGTGAGGCGAGCTCCTGCGGGACTCTGGGAGGCGGAGTCCTCGGAGGACGGAGGTCCGCGGTTCTCTGGGAAATGCAGTTTGCGGTGGGCGGCCGCGGGGCACTCTGGGAGATGTGGTCCTCTGCCGCGCGACTCCCGCGGGGAACTCTGGGAGGTGGAGTCTTTTGAGGCTGTTGCTCGCTGGGCTGAGCCCTCGGGATTGTGGGAGAGCGGCCTGAGGAGGGACTCCCACAGTGCTCTGTAAAACGGGGTTCTTTGAGAGAGGCCCGCACCCCCAAGGGCACTTCGTGAGACGCAATCTCCGAAGGATGGGCGCCCGTGGGGCTCTGGGAAACAAAGTCTGAGGCGGGATGCCCGCGGGGCCCTCTGGGAGATGGAGTCTAAGGCGAGACCTCGCGGGGAATTCTGGGAGACGTGGTCCTCTGACCACGCGGGACGCTGGCTGGGACCTCTGGGAGATGGAGTTTTTTGAGGCTGTTGCTCGCTGGGCTCAGGAGAGAGTCTGAGGGGGGCGCCCACGGAACTGTGGGAGACAGAGTTATCTGAAAGGGAGGGGACCTCCCACAGGGGTGGGGAGTGAGACAGAGTCTCCGCGGGTTGGACGCCCGTGGTGTTCTGGGAAATGGAGTCTGCGGCGAGCCCGCAGGGCGTTCTGGGAGATGTGGTCCTCTGACACGCGACTCCTGCGTGGGCCTCTGGGAGATGGAGTCTCCTGGGTCAGGCTCCCGACGGGGGTGGGGCCTCTGGGAGAGGGAATGTTCTAAGGCAGGGCACCCGCGGGGCTCTGGCAGAAGGAGGACCCTCAGCGAGCCCAGGTGGAACCCACGTTCTCCTCCCAGACTCTGCTGCCCTGACCTGGGGTAGCTTCTGCCCACCACGTCCCTGTTAGGTGGTGAGATGCTTCGGATCGGCACAGCTCCAGCTGAAGTAGGCAGGCATACAGGTTGGAGTTGATCGGGTTTGTGAACTGGAAGACCACGCCCCTGTGTGACCTCATGCTCCTATCTGATGCCTTTGCCATGCCCTTGTGTGGCCTCATTCCCCTACCTGGCCGTACTGGGGTGCCCACCAGCCAATCAGGTTAATTGACCACTCCCCTTTGGAGTGGGTTAAAAGCCTGGGGCACAGTGTTCCCAGCCTGCTCTTTTTCCCTGGCATCTTGCTAGGAAGGGGCTTGCTGTAGCCCCACGCCTCCTGGGTGCATGGCCTTTGGGCCATGTGCTCTAGGCTTCCTGGCCTAGATGCTCATCCACGTGGCTGGTTCCTGGTGCTCGGTATGAAACCCCATTCGCTTCTCTCTCTTAAATAAAGCTCTCACTCTCCTATGCATCTTTCTTACTAAATAAAAGCTTAAAACGTACCATGCTGCCTCGTTTATCTGTGCCGGTATTTAGAATTCTTCTCTAAATATTAGGCAAGAACCCTCTTGGGCTTATTAATATCGAGGATTTAGTAATAAGCCCGTGGTGAAATCGTAAGGCACCCCAAATTCTAGTAGTACATGAGGCGCCCCGGCTAGCATTTCTATGGAACTTTAAGGGGCCACATTTTAGTGTGAATTTTAAGGGGTCTTGTCTGATATCACAGCCATTGTGGCTAACTGGGGAGTGAACCTACGGATGGAAGGCCTTTCTCTTTCTCTCCTTCTGCCTCTCCTCTCTCTGTGTAACTCTTTCAAATAAACTAATAAATCTCTAGAAAAAAAGATTTTAGCCATTTAATAGATGTGAATTCCCATATTCCTGTTTTCTTTTTTTTAAAATTATTCATTTATTTGAAAAACAGAGCTACAGAGAGGCAGAGGGAGAGGGAGAGATATATAGAGAGGGAGGGTTTTCCATCTGCTGGTTCACTCTCCAGATGGCCACAATGGCCAGAGCTGAGCCCATCTGAAGCCAGGAGCCAGAAGCTTCCTCTGGGTCTCCCACGCAAGTGCGCCAAGGACTTGGGCCATCTTCTACTGCTTCCCCAGGCCATAACAGAGAACTGGATTGGAAGTGGAGCATCTGAGACTCAAACCGGCACCCATATGGGATGCTGGCACTGCAGGTGGTGGCTTTACCTGCTGTGCCACAGCACTGGCCACCCTCCACCCCCACTTTTTAAAAAAAAAACAGATTTATTTATTTATTTGAAAGGCAGAATTACACAGAGAGAGGGGAGGGGGGAGGGAGAGAGGGAGAGAGGGAGAGAGAGAGAGAGAGAGAGAGGTCTTTCATCTGATGGCTCACCCCCCAATTGGCAGCAATGGCCAGAGCTGGGCCGATATGAAGCCAGGAGCCAGGAGCTTCTTCCTGGTCTCCCACGCGGGTACAGGGGCCCAAGCACTTGGACCATCCTCCACTGCTTTCCCAGGTCATAAGAGATCTGGATCAGAAGTGGAACAGCCGGGGCTTGAGTTGGTACCTATATGGGATGCCGGCACTGCAGGTGGGAGCTTTACCTGCTACATCACAGTGCTGGCCCCGAGAGCCTATTTTCTAATTAGCTTTTCTCTCATGACAACTGTTGTCATCTTTTCTCTCTCTCTCTCTCTCTCTCTCTCAATCTCTCTCTTTAAAGATTTATTTACGTGAAAGTCAGAGTTACACAGAGAGAGAAGGAGAGGCAGAGAGAGAAAGGTCTTCTATCCACTGGTTCACTCCCCAATTGCTGCAACGGCCAGAGCTGTGCTGATCCGAAGCCAGGAGCCAGGAGCTTCCTCCGGGTTCCTCATGCAGGTGCAGGAGCCCAAGGGCCTGGGCCGTCCTCTACTGCCTTCCCAGGCCATAGCAGAGAGCTGGATAGGAAGTGGAGCAGCCAAGACTTGAACCGGTGCCCATGTGGGATGCCAGCACTGCAGGTGGCAGCTGTGGCAGGTGCCACAACATTGGCCCCCATAATTTCTTTCTTTGTTTTTTTTTTTTTTAAGAATTATTTATTTGTGTGTTTTTTTTTTTTTTGACAGGCAGAGTGGACAGTGAGAGAGAGAAACAGAGAGAAAGGTCTTCCTTTGCCGTTGGTTCACCCTCCAATGGCCGCTGCGGCTGGCGCACTGCGGCCGGCGCATTGCGCTGATCCGATGGCAGGAGCCAGGTGCTTCTCCTGGTCTCGCATGGGGTGCAGGGCCCAAGCACTTGGGCCATCCTCCACTGCCTTCCCGGGCCACAGCAGAGAGCTGGCCTGGAAGAGGGGCAACCGGGACAGAATCTGGAGCCCTAACTGGGACTAGAACCCGGTGTGCTGGCGCCACAAGGCGGAGGATTAGCCTGTTGAGCCACGGCGCCGGCTGTATTTGGTTTTTTTCATTTGAGTACTACATAAGCAGCTAAGTTAGATAATTAATTAGAAGTTTACAGATATTCTAGTTTTTGTTTTTGTATTTTTTTTTTTTGGTTACCCTAAGGACTTACAACCATAGTAAATATAGAGTAGAGAATTATCATTGTGTGTATCTTCAGAGTGTAAAACTGTATACAGCAACCTGATTTAAACATCAGTGAACTGGAACTGAGTTTTAAGGTCCGTATTTCAGATAGCTGAGATCTCACTGCCGGATTAACTGCCCCAGCCCGCGGGGTAATCAACTAGGAAATGAGGAGGGCAGACCTGAATGGAGAGACAAACCAGACACGAGAAGGGAGACCAAGACAGTATTCTGATCAAGGTCTCACTTTATTGGAGAAGGAGGCAGCTTATATAATACAAGGCAAGGATTGTAACAGTTGAGGGCAAGCAGGTGTCATCTCACAACACAGTTCAAAGGAATAATTTCACAGGAATCAGTATCAACTTGACAAAGGGAGTTACAGCGAGGTCTTACAGCTACCAGATGTGCTTATCAAGGTACAAGAAAGAGCACTGAAGCCAGATGGCCAGGCGCTAACCATATTAGTGAGCTGTACACATGGAATTTTCTAGTGAAACTTCCTTACAGGAATATAGTTGAAGGTTCTTCTAAACAAAGGCCTACACAGGGAACCCAGCACAGTGGCTCCCAACATCTCCCCCTTCTTTGTATATAGCAAGATGAGGTTACCTGTCATCAGTGCTATACTGCTGCGTTTTTGTGAGCAGTGCTGTTTTTATTTTATAATGAAGCCAATGATGGTGCCTGTCTTAGGTCGTGGGTTCCACCTGCACATTCTTACCCATCATCAGAATCCATCGTCATCGATGAATCCCTGTCTTAGGTTGATACGTGCGGCAACCCATCTTACCCATCATTGACTACCCACCGTCTTATCTTCTGGGGAACTTCCAAGGCCTAGTTAGAAAATACACGAAACACCTGCCGACAAGATAGGTGGTAAGGAGGCTTATGAGGAATATTACAATCCCCACAAACAGTTCTTTAAGCCAGGAGAAATTTGGCAGTCAAGATGTAAGCCAATTGAATAAACTTTTGGACTTTTTGTCTTGAGTAAAGTGAGAAGCAAGTTTTGTGAGTTTTTGGATATTACTAGCAATACTATGAGAGTTATCAGTAAGATTAAAACAACACATATTTTTAATTTGATTGCATTTTTTTGTGATGTAATAAGAGAAGATAATCGATGGCTGCATGATTATCTAGAATACCTTGCTGTAATACTTGTTGTTTTTTGTTTATTAAGATAGGGCAGTTGAAGAATGATTAATTTTTTTAAAGCCAGTCAAATTTAGCAGTGGGGGGTTGTATACCAACTTTAGTGACACTAATGTTAATAAGTTCTGATAACCCACTACCATCAGACCAGCCTGACATTAGGCGAGAGATGAAACGTATAGCTAAATATTAATTATTTTTGATTACAATGGAAATTTGGTACAAAGTTTTAAATGATGAATGTCAGTCCATACAGACTGTAGCGAGGTTAGCACAAATTGCAGAACACACAGAAAACATCCCATACAAAGTAGGAAAAGCAGTAGTGGTCCAGCCAGCATTAATAACCAATGAATCCATTGAAATCCTCCAAATGTTAGGGGGTTAGTAATAAACATATGTTGCATTTTACTTTTAAGTTTATCAGTAACAGACTCTATATGTGGCACATTGTTAGTAATGTTAAAACAACATCCCCCTGGTACAGATTTACAACTTATATGATCTTTTAACAGCAAATAATCGATAGCTGCTCGGTTTGAGTACTCCTGAACGAACTTGATCCAATTCTTCAGCTATATTGGATAGCGCAGTAGCAGTAAGATTGATGGTTTTAGTCACCAAACATGCAAGCCTTCGAAGTCCATGGTTATTTCCATAAGCCAATCCAGGAACTCCCACTAGCTATATAGCCATGGTAAAAGCAGGTCTCCAATTAAGATGACATTATCATCACAGTTCTCAGGTATTGAGCGTCGCTGTCGTGTCTTTGGAAATACAGATGTTAGCATCAGGGCCACACGGCCCAATGAGCAGTTGCGAAAATCATCAGGGGCTCAGGATGTAAAAGCAAAGTGGTTGCATAAAAATACCCATCCCTTAGGAGCCCGTGTCCCATACCAGTACCGGATCAGATCCATTTGATTGATTTGTGATAGGATCCCTCCATTTCACCATTGCTCTTTTCACAGCTGTTTGTGGATGCCAGTGTTGATTAGCTGCAAAACGACCATCTTTATCCAATGTGAAAAAATTTAAAGTGAATAAAGCATGTGAGAGCCATTTGTTAGAAGGCAGAAACCCCAAACTGCCCTTTTTTTATTTTATTAAAATATTGTTTTAAAGTATTATGTGTATGTTTAACAATGTCTTGACCCAGAGGATTATAAGGAATGTTAGTAACGTGAGATATAAAAAAATTACACAAAAAGTTTTAAAAGAGGCGGAAATATAAGTAGGTCCATTATCCGTTTTAATTTGCTTTGGAGTTCCTAGGGAAGCAAAAGCTTGTAAGCAATGGGCAATAACATGTCTTGTAGCTTTACCTGTATGTAAGGGAGCAAAAATAAATTTAGAACAAGTATCAATAGACACATGTATATATTTTTGTTTACCGAATTGCATGAAGTGGGTAATATCCATTTGCCATAGTTGATTGGGGAATAAGCCATGAGGATTAATTTCAAAGTGAGGTACTGGTAACTAGATGGAGTAAGTACAATAGGATTTTACAATTTGTTGAGATTGTTTTCAAGTAATATTATGTTTTAAACGTAACATATGAGCATTTAAATGATGTAAAGCATGATCTTTTGTTGCTGTATCAATAGAATATATGCAGAGAGCAGAATCTGCCAAACGACTGTCCTCTACCAAAGGTCCAGGGAGATTGGAATGTGCTCGAATATGACCTATAGAGAAAGGGCAGGTACGCTGTCGAATGACAGTGCAAATGCAAGAAAACAAAGGAGAAGAAGCTGAGGATTCAGGAAGGAATGAACAAGTTTCCAATTGAGGCACCGATAGGAACACATATTTGCTATCAGTGTATATGTTAACCACTACATCCAAAGTAGACTGCAATGTAAGTGTAACAGCAGCTAATTCAACTAGCTGTAGAGATGAAAAAGGGGTGTTAATAACTGTACGGTGACCATCACAAATTACAGAAGCTTGACCAGTGTTGGAACCCTTTATAAATATCAAGCCAGCATTCTCTAAGGGTTGAAAGCTTGTATTTCATGGAAATACACAGGGATGATGTCATAAAAATTGTATCACTTTATCTGCTGGATAGTTATTATGAACTTGTCCTGAAAAAGAAGCTAATGCAAGAGGGCAGTCTTCAGTGAAAGACAGGAGCTGTATTAGCTGTTTGTTAGTATATGGTTGACATATACATGTCAGCTCTATTTTAAATATTTTTTACATTTTAGTCTCCCTTTAGCTATAATTTCAGCTATTGCATTATAATGTGGTACAACATTCTTTTTAGGGGTAGCCTGTAAATATATCCAAAGTAAAGGGGCCTCTTGCCACAACAGAGCAGTGGGTAAATAATCTGTAATCAAAATAATAAGAATTAAAGGTTGATTATAATCAATGTAAGAAACAAAGCTCTGAGATAAGGCTTGTTGTACCTTTTCCCAGGGTAGGCATGCTGCGGGAGTAAGCACTCGTTGGGAGGTAGGGGAACTATCTCCCTTTAGGATATCGAATAAAGGTTTAGGTCTCCTGTTGTGAGGTGGAGATGTAGACAAAGCCAATTAATATCCCCTAGAAGTTTTTTGAAAATCATTTAAAGTCTGTAAAGAATTTACTTGTAAGGTGACTTTCTGTGAAAGTATTTTTCATGGGTACAATTGGAAGCCTAGATATTGATAAGGATGTTGAAGTTGCATTTTTTCAGGGGCTATGATAAGACTAAAACCAGATAACTGCTTTTTTATTACCATTAGACATTGCATTACCAAAAATTTCTCGGGTTCAGCTATTAAAATATTATTTATATATATTATATATATAATATATATATTTATATATATTATATATTGTATAATATATAAATTGCTATATATTTTGCGAATTTTTTGAAGAGCAGCATCAATGAATTGTTGGCACAAAGTAGGGCTATTAGCCATTCCTTGAGGTAAGACCCTCCACTGGTATCTTTGCATAGGTTCTTTAAAATTTACTAATGGAACACTGAAAGCAAATCAGGGACAATCTTCTGGATGCGAAGGTATAGTATAAAAACAATCTTTTAAATCTATTATTGCAATATAAGAGCCCTTTGGAATTGCAGTAGGCAATGGTGAACCTGGTTGTAAAGCCCCCATAATTTCCACAGTAGCATTAACAGCCCTAAGGTCCTGAAGCAACTGCCATCTTTCAGATTTTTTTCTGATAACAAAAATAGGACTATTTATTCCAAGGAGAATTAGGGGAAACTATATGTCCTGCTGTTAATTGTTCTTCCACCAATATCTGTGCAGCATTTATCTTTTTTTGTTGTAATAATCCCACACACATGGGATTATTTGATTTTTATTTGATTTTTTTTTGTATGGGGCACAGGTTGATCAGCAGCCATTAAGGGAAACCTAAGCCCTTCCGGTCATGATTGACAGTTAAAGTAACTGAAGATGTTATGCTTTGTTGTTGTTTGCCTAAACCCTTACCTGGCAAATGACCTTGTTGAAGCATATTAGTGGTAGCAACTTCATTTGGACTACACATTAAAGCCCCCATTTTGTGTTAAAACATCCTGCCCCCATAGGTTAAAGGGCAGTCCTCCTAGAATATATGATTAAAATGTGTTTGTATTGTTTGTTTTATCTTTTTATTGTAACAACTCTGAACGTTTTGTTGGGATGGGGCCTGGGGCCAGCACTGTTTTTAGTTTTTTGAACTTTATTTTTTTAATGAATTACCTTTTTTATCAGTTTTGGAGTAACATTTATTGGCCCAATGCCTTTTCCTTTTGCACCGTGGGCAAATCCCAGGAGGAGTCTTATTTTGATCTTTAACTTTTGGACAATTTTTTCGCACATGTCCCTGCTGCCCACATTTATAGCACCCTCATTTATCAGGCATAGCCCTCCTTGTTGATTTTTGTAATGACATACCAAGTAGAGTGACAGGTCCTGAATGTCCTGTTTTTAAATTAATCTATTTTGTTAATCTCTCAAAGGGACTGTCACAGAACACCTTAGCCACAATAGCCAATCAATCTATGTTTACATTGTACTTATGTTTTGTAGAATTTACAGTACTGTGGTCATCACTAGGCAATCTTCACACAGCACTGGAAAAGGATCCATACTGAGAATTAAACATCATTAGTAATCATCACGGGTACGTTTAACGTTCAGCTTGACTGCGTGTTCCCCTGGGATGGAACAGCAGCAGCAGAGGCTTGTTCTGGCTCCCTCTTAAAGCCCCCAAGGACAAGGGTGGCTCATTGCTAAGATTTTAGGCAAGCAGTGCGTCCCGTCTCGGATCTTGGCCAGAGAGCCAAGACATGAAGCATGCCCACCTGTTTATCAGAAACATTCCTTTATCCTTCTCCCTGGGAACTGGCCAGGCTCCCAAGGAGCAGGAGAAGGTCATCCGGCAGCAAAGTTACTTGTCTACCAGAGGCGAACCTAGATACAAGCCTCTCCATCCCAAAAATCTGTCCTTACATTTGGCCCTAGGATTGCATCGAGGTATAGACGTACTTAACACATCATCATAAGAATACAATACAAATTTCTCATACAAGTATACATCCAGCAAACACAATAATATTTAAGGCATTCTATTAAGGATAAATTGAAACATATCTGAGGAGGAATTAGCTTCTTGGGCGCCCATGTCAGGGACATAAAAAACAGTACCATTCCAATACAACAACTCAAGCTGCTGCAGACAGCCTGAGAACTGACTAGATGATCCCATGGCATGGAGATCTGAGGCATTGATACTTGTTAAACAGACATGTTGAGGTGCACAGTCCAATTAACAAATGTGCTAACATTTTGCATTACTCTAAAATTAGTGATTTGGGTTTCATTAAATATTTGCAACATCTCTTTTTGATAAGACAACAAATTTTTCAGCGGATGGAACACGGTGGGTATAACCATTTAGCCATAATGATAGTAGCCTCTTATTATCTGTAATTGTTACATTCTTGCAGGTTTGTGGAATCTTAACTATTTGTGACATATTTTGATTTACATTTTTTTTTAAAGCCAACCACGCATAATCTGCCCAAGCATTCC
Organism: Lepus europaeus; assembly: GCF_033115175.1. Taxonomy (NCBI): domain Eukaryota; kingdom Metazoa; phylum Chordata; class Mammalia; order Lagomorpha; family Leporidae; genus Lepus; species Lepus europaeus. The sequence goes on from NC_084846.1 coordinate 3,566,701, forward strand.
TATCAATAATAAGGGTAGAGTTAGTACATAATACAAAAACAGAATGGGTAGTCCGGACACTTTGTCACAATTCCTCATTTCACATAGTAATATTAATTTCACAACAGGTTACATTTACTTAAAGTGAAATATTCAAATGCAGGGTGGGGGTGTCCAGTGTACACTGATCTATATTTTTTTACTCCCAGTGTTTCTTATCCACAACACCCTCTTCAGCAAACCAAGGACTAATTTTTTCAACAGCACTGATAAATTGCTCTACGGTTTGTTTCTTTAACCCTATTCTCTACATCTGCAATAAAGTTTTCACAGCCTTTGTCATGGCTTGCTTTGTTTCTTTAAATGCACATTTAAATCTTTTCCGAGCAAATCCCAATGTTGCTCATCCAGGACTCCTTCTTCTTTGAACCAAGGACTGACTATTCCTATAACATTAATGAACTGTTTTATGGCTCGCCTTTTTTAACCCTTGCTTCTCGTGCCTTGAGTGAGGCTTCTAGCCCTTTTACAAACATTTCTTGCTTAGTGAGTGTTTGTCCCATAGTTTCGTCACTCCACTTACCCTCGTAGCCTGTATCGCGGATGGGTCAGGACGCGGTGGCCACTATGCAGGTCTTCACTTGCCTTCTCTGGGCCTGTATCACAGATGAATTGTCTGTGGTGGCTCTTATGAGATGAGGCGGCGACCTAAATGAAACAGCCGGCTTTTCCAGCGACGTTCAGCTCAATTCCCATTCCTCATGCCCCATTTTGGGCGCCACTTGCCCCAGCCCGCGGGGTAATCAACTAGGAAATGAGGAGGGCAGACCTGAATGGAGAGACAAACCAGACACGAGAAGGGAGACCAAGACAGTATTCTGATCAAGGTCTCACTTTATTGGAGAAGGAGGCAGCTTATATAATACAAGGCAAGGATTGTAACAGTTGAGGGCAAGCAGGTGTCATCTCACAACATAGTTCAAAGGAATAATTTCACAGGAATCAGTATCAACTTGACAAAGGGAGTTACAGCGAGGTCTTACAGCTACCAGATGTGCTTATCAAGGTACAAGAAAGAGCACTGAAGCCAGATGGCCAGGCGCTAACCATATTAGTGAGCTGTACACATGGAATTTTCTAGTGAATCCTCCTTACAGGAATATAGTTGAAGGTTCTTCTAAACAAAGGCCTATACAGGGAACCCAGCACAGTGGCTCCCAACATTAACTATAGGGTAAAACGTAGCATAAGAAGGGAATGGGGCCGGCGCCGTGGCTCACTCGGCTAATCCTCTGCCTGTGGCGCCGGGTTCTAGTCCTGGTTGGGGCTCCGGATTCTGTCCCGGTTGCTCCTCTTCCAGTCCAGCTCTCTGCTGTGGCCCGGGAGTGCAGTAGAGGATGGCCCAAGTCCTTGGGCCCTGCACCCGCATGGGAGACCAGGAGGAAGCACCTGGCTCCTGGCTTTGGATCAGTGCAGCACGCCGGCCGTAGCGGCCATTTGGGGGGTTAAAAAAAAAAGAAGGCAATGGGATCAAGGATGGATTAGTCTCACAGTGGGGGAAGTGTTCACTGACATAGCTTGAGTGGGGATGGGAGAATGGAGAGAATAACCACAGATCAGGAAACCCAAATCAAGTTGTCGGGAAGGTGTCCTCTTGATCAATTCACATTTCCAACTCTTGATTTTGCTTCTGTTTTTTATGTTGTTTTTCAGATTTTTTTTTTTTTAGAGGCAGCGAGACTGACAGAACTCTCATGCACTGGTTCGTACACCAAGTGCCTGCAACAGACAGGCTTGGGCCAGGCCAAAGCCAGGAGCTGGAAGTTCAATCCAGGTCTCCCACACCCAAGTATTGGATCCCTTCTGAGAGTCTGCATTAGCTGGAAGCTGGAATTAGGAGCAGAGACAAGACTTCAACCCAGGGGCTCTGGTATGCAATGCAGGTGTCCCAAGAGGCAGCGTTGCCACTGAACCAAATGCCTACGCTGACGCTGTTTTGATACTGTCAACTGATACACATAATCTTCCAAAGGAATAGCTTGTGTTTGTATTGACTGTAATTACAAAATAGCTTAAATGTCTATTCTTCTTTGGAGTGATATAATTTGAAAAATCTTTGCAAGTTTTTGAAGATTCTGTTATTTGAGCAATGTCTTCTCACCCAAATCTTGTTTCTTGTGATGTCAACAAGTACTGAATGTTATGTAGGAGATCAAGTGTTGATAGAAATATTTATAGAGTTTGTGTACAAGAGGGCTTCAAAAATTGTGGAAAAAATGGAATTAAGAGATGTTTATTTTGATGCAAAAATCTTTCAACTCCATGCATAGTTTTTTCAAAATATGCACTTTCTATGAATTTTTGAAGACCCCCTCATATTTTTAAAGTCAGTAGCTTTAGTGTTCTTTTGAAGCAAAAAGTTCTCCATTTTGGATAATGTAGAATTAAGATTTTCAGATTTTTTTTCTTTTTTTTGGTCAGGCAGATTGGACAGTGAGAGAGAGAGAGACAGAGAGAAACGTCCTCCTTTTCTGTTGGTTCACCCCACAATGGCCGCGGCGGCTGGCGTGCTGCAGCCAGTGCACCATGCTGATCTGAAGCCAGGAGCCAGGTGCTTCTGCTGGTCTCCCATGCGGGTGCAGGGCCCAAGGACTTGGGCCATCCTCTACTGCACTCCCGGGCCACAGCAGAGAGCTGGCCTGGAAGAGGGGCAACCGGGACAGAATCTGGCACCCCGACCGGGACTAGAACCCAGGGTGCTGGCGCCGCAGGAGGAGGAGTAGCCTATTGAGCCGCGGCGCCAGCCAATTTTCTGATTCTTATGCAGGAAATCAACTACATTTGTTGCTGTGGATTCATTCTGAGAGGAGGAGCGTGTTGAGGGCAAGAGGTGTGGAGTCACCACACAGACCCTGGGAGTCCGGTGAAAGCAGGCCTGAGGCGAGCAGCCCGCAGACTCGTTTATTTCAGTTGCTACAGCTGCTTATATAGCCAAAGAAGCCAATCTGGTCAAGGGGTGGTTTATGCCCTAACCAATCACAGCCTGTTGCCAGGCAGTATCCAAAGCCATCCAATCACAGCCTGTTGCCTGTCATGCTCTGTTGCCAGGTGGTTTCCCAGGGGGTTTCCGAAGCCACTCCTGAGTAACTGATGCTCACTTGCTGGCGGCCATCTTGGCATGGCCTTCTCATTCCACCATACATTAACATCTTTCAACTATAAGTTGTCTGAGAAACTGTTTTTAAAACATTTCCTTCATAAAATTTAAATGAAAATTAGGAGTTTGTGGGTAATCTACTGTATAACTTAGTGCGCAGGCTATAGCCAAAAACAAAAAGCCAAAGCCACTACTGTAAAGGCCAGGTGATTTGGCTTGGCCCCTGGTTTGATCTTGGGCTACCGTGACTGCAAAGTCATTGCTCTTTCAGAATGCTATGAAGTTAGAAAATTCTAGGTGGGGGTGCTGGCATTGTGGTGTAGCAGGTAAAGCTGCTGCCAGTAGTGCTGGCATCCCATATGGGTGATGGTTTGAGTCCAGGCTGCTCCACTTCCAATCCAGCTCTTTGCTATGGCTTTGGAAAGCAGTAGAAGATGGTCCAAGTCTTTGGGGCCCTGCACCCACATGGGAGACTCAGAATAAGCTCCTGGCTCCTGGCTTTGGATTGATGCAGCTCCAGCCATTGCAGCCAACTGGGGAGTGAACCAGTGGATGGAAGACCTCTGCCTCTCTCTCTGCCTCTCCTCTTTCTGTGTAACTCTTTCAAAAAAATAAATAAAAAGAAAATGCTAGGTGGGAAAACATGAAAAATGACTACATATCTGGCACTAAGATCAGAGAACACCATTTGAAGACAAACCTCAAAAGCAAGTAATCAACTCTTTCTAAGAAAACAGAGCTTGTGAAGGTTCCTCTGGCATTTTTTTGCAAACGAATACAGAGTTTAAAATAAAGGCAGGCATAAATAAGCTTTAGGAAGATAAGCTGACAAGTTTTACTTCAAAAGAATCATTAGCGATGAAATGGTCAAATATCAGAAAGTAAGACTGTGTGGTGATAGAAATGAATACTAAAGTGCTCTTTAGACTCAGAGCTTCTACACAGAACAAATAGTTAACGGTGGGTCTGGGGACTTACGATGGCCCCCACACAATCCAGTGAATGTAACTGAGAAATGTTACAGAGAATGTAACAGAGAAACACAGGCAGAGTAGTGGTCTCAACATGGGAGTCAAAGGGTTTCCTTTGAGCTCTCCAGAGAGTGTAGACAGCACACTGCCAGAGTGAGGTGTTCAACTGGGAGGAAAGTTCTATGGACAGTTTGTGGGGCTGATGCTGTGGCACAGCGGGTTAACACCCTGGCCTGAAGCACTGGCATCCCATATGGGTGCTGGTTCAAGACCTGGCTGCTCCACTTCCAATCCAGCTCTCTGCTATGGCCTGGGAAAGCAGTGGAATATGGCCCAAGTCCTTGGGCCCCTGCACCCACATGGGAGTCATGGAGGAAGCTCCTGGCTCCTGGCTTCAGATCGGCACAGCTCTGTCTTTTGTGGCCAATTGGGGAATGAGCCATTGGATGGAAGACCTCTCTCTCTCTCTCTCTCTCTGCCTCTCCTCTCCCTGTGTAACTCTGACTTTCAAATAAATAAATAAATAAATAAATAAATAAATCTTTTAAAAAGAGGACAATTTGTTTAGTTCCTTGTCATCACACACACATATAAATGCTATTTGAAATCTCCTTGTCCATCCAACAAAATCCCACAAACATAAACACAGGCACACATATGTCACATACCCTAGCCCACATTTGAATAGGCCTGAGCCACACACATGGACACAACACAGTACACATCTCACACACACACACACACATGTGCATAGTATTTGATGCAAGTGGGTATACACAAACATATTTCATAAAGGTACACGCACACTCATACATTTAACCTTCACACATTTACATAGTACACACAGATGAAGGTACACATGCAGATATACCATAACAACACTTAGTTCTCACTGAGCTCCATTTTAGACACAGAAACAACAGGGGAGTGGGGAGAGCACTTCTCTGAGCAGTTTCCTTGACTTGTTAGGTTTATCTTATTTATTGGAAAGGCAGAGTGACAGAGAGAGAGGAGAACTCAGAGAGAATCTTCCATCCACTGGTTCACTTCTCAAATGGGCACCATGGCCCAGACTGGGCCGGGTCAAGCCAAAGCCCAAAGTCAGAAACACCAATCAGATCTCCCATGTGCTGGCAGGGGCCCAAGCACTTGGCTATCTTGTGCTGCTTTCTCAGGCACATTAGCAGGGAAGTGGATCAGAAGTGGAGCAGCTGGGACTCAAGCACTCACATGGATGCCATTGTGAGAGGAAGTAGCTGAACCCCCTGTGCCACAACACCAGCTCCTCTGAGCAATTTTATATAGGTACCGTGGCCAGCTCTGTAGTTCAGCAGGTAAAGCCACCACCTGCAGTGCCAGCATCCCATATGGGCACCAGTTCAAGTCTCGGCTGCTCCTCTTCCGATCCAGCTCTCTGCTATGGCCTGTGAAGGGAGCAGATGGTGGCTTAGGTCCTTGGCCCCTGCACCCACAAGGGAGACCTGGAGGAAGCTCCAGGCTCCTGGCTTCAGATCAGCCTAGCTCTGGCCGGCGCAGCCATTCGGAGAGTGGACCAGTGGATGGAACACTTCTCTCTCCCTCTTCCTCTCTCTCTCACTGTCTCTCTCTGTCTCTGCTTCTCTAACTCTGCTTTCAAATACATAAATAATAAAAAATTGAATCTATGTACCATGATTATTTTGTGAAAAACCAATTCACAATTTTAAGTCTTAAGGTGGGAGCATAGCCTAGGTGTCAGGATGCCAGATGAGAAGCCTGCACCTGGCTTCAGAGTGCCTGAGCCTGATGCCTAGCTCCAGCTCTGACTCCAGCTTCCTGCTCATGCCAACCCAGGGAGACACGGTGACGGCTCAAGTACACTGAGCTCCTATAAGCCATACACACAGCTGTCAGGACTTCTCCGTGCCTGTGCCGTGCCCAGACTATGCCACTTGGTGTCTCCTCTGAGGCCGTAGAGTGAGTCACGGCGGCCCCTGGCCAGACCTAACTGGGAGGGAGCAGCCATGATGGTTGACCAGCCACCTGTCCCTTTCCCAAGGCCCATCTCTGGATCAGCCCTGCTACACTGGCTTGGCTGAAGGCCCTGGGGCAGTTAGACAGGAAGTGCCAACATCATCTGCAGGTTATGGCCTACCTAGCCCTGTATGCCTGTGCCCTACCCCTCCCCGACCCCAGGCTCCCTGCAGCCCTGAAAGGTGTCCTATGACCTCACGACGCTGCCTATGACCTCATCGCTCCCTCTGCTTCCCCCACTCGCCACGTGGATGAATATTACCCACCTTTCATCTTCACACTGGCCTCAAATGCCACCTCCTCCAGCCGCAAGTCCATTCGGAACCCACCTCCCTCCCCTAGCCACGCAGCTGGCCTCTTGCCGCCTTTCCCCTGCCCCTCTCAGAGGACTCTGTCACCCCCACGGTGTCTCCTGTCTTGTTCTTCTACTTCCACCACTGTGCAGCCAATGCCTTTGCCATCCACGGGCCCAGTGAACACATTTGAGGGTCCCATCTGATTTGTCAAAGAGACGAGGGGGAGGCAGAGTGTCCTAGCACTGGTCTGTCTGGGTAGCCTCACATCCTTGCTGGTTAGTTCCTCTGAAAAGCTAACCTCCATCCTTGCGATTATAAAGCCAATTCATTTTCTCTTAATTCTACCTTGTCACTCAAACCAAAATGGAATTCGTCAAGTTGAAAAATCACTCACTTCCACCTGGTCTACTTGCCCAGAGGGCAAAATGGAACAGCGTTTGTATTTTTTGAAATCTCTCCTGGTCTGACCGCACTGGGCACTCAAAGCCCGAAACGCCACAGACCTGCTCTGAAAGTTATTCCCAAATTACCGAATCTTTGAGGTGTGCCTCACCCTCCCCAAGATGATAAAAGACACGAGGGAAGGGACAAAATGTAATCAGCCAAGCAGGGGAGGAGGCAGACATAAGCAGGCTGAGGGTTAATGGCAGCAACTTAAAACAAGCCAGAGGCAGAGGCTCCCCCAAACGAGACAAGCCTCAGGGACATGCACACCTGGGAGGCAGCAAGCCAGAGAGGGGCCTCAGCACTGCCTCCCCTTCCACGTGTCCTGTGGGGCAGCGCTACCCCATCGGAACGGTTAAGGTCAGACACCAGCACCTTCTGTATGTCCTGCATCTAGAGGCGGCGAAAAGGGGAAAACAAGGGCAGGGGAAGACACAGAGACGTGGCTCAGAGAGAGGTGAGGACGTCGGGGAAGGAGGAGGTGGAGTCAGGAAACGGAGGCTGAGGCAGAGCAGAGATCCACACCGTGGCCCTCCAGGCCATCCTCTCAGACTGGCCATCGCTGCCTCCCCAGACAGAGGGAAAAGTCCCCAGGCCCCAGAGTCCCATGAAGCACAGTCACTGACCAGCACGGCTCTCAGACCCTCCCCCAGACACGACCCCCACTCTCCATGTTCAAACCAGACTTCTGCCTAAGGGTTCTCTTGAACAAGGGAGGCTACAGCTCAACACTTAGAGACACTGTTCCCATCCAGGAATATCTGACAGCCTGAACCGGAAGCCCAGGGGAGGCTGTGACTTTTCTGAGGTCACCCAGAGCCAAGGCCGGATCCCAGTGCCTGGGCCTTCCTAAGGGGACAGCCCGATGGCCGGGCTGCTCTCACTGACCTGGCTTTTCCTGAGGCCTGGGATGAGGAAGTCGCAAATACCAGCGACCATGAATGTTACAAGACCCTGTGTTCTGGATTAATATGAGAACAGCAAAAACTCTCAAACTTTGTAAGTAAAATGCCAGCCCTATCTAGTTTACAGATGTGGAAAGAGAGGCCCAGGAAGCTTCAACAAGTTGCCTTACATCATATCCCTAGCAGAGGGAAAGGGAGCATTCAAACCCAGAATTCTTGACCAGTATCTAACACTCGCTTCCACCCTCTTCCGTTGTCTTCTGGATCCCCAACCTGCCCACCACCTATTGCCCCTTAGCCCCCTAGCCCCCAGGAGCCTGGCCAGCCAAGACTCACATCCTCGGTTGAGTGACAACCCCGAGAAGTGGTCGTCTCAGGGCTACTGCCGTTTTTAAGGTTTTTCTTCTTTTTTCCTCCTGCAGGACCGCCAGGCCTGTTCTTCCGCTGATGCTCTCTTAACTGTGGAAAGGAAGAGCAGTTGATTCTCTGGAATGCCCTAAGCCCTGTGGTCACATCCTCCTTCGCAGTGTTCCCAAGCGCTCTCCTGTCCACCACTGACTTCATGCCACCGACAACCCTTCAAGGGGCTGGAACGCTCAGTTGATGTCTGAAGAACTGACGACATGGCTTCAATAAAAGGGAATGATGGAGTTTAAAATCAGCTTCCAACGCTCCCTTCTGGGCTTCTGCCAAGAACCAGCAGCTGCTGGGAACAAAACCAGAGGTAGAGGTAGAAGGTTAACCATTACGTGGTCAGGAATTGTACTTTGTGTGGTTTGGAAACAAGACATTGGGTCCCTTCTTGCATATCAGAACCTCCCAGAACTTGGAGGGGCACCGCGAGGAACCCTGGAAACCAAGGAGAAAGAGGAGAACCCAGGCATTATTCCAGCCAAGGGCCCATTATGACGTCAGGACAGGTTGCGCCCCAAGCCCCAGGGGCGGCCTCACCAAGCTGCTCCCTCGCTCCTCTGTGGCAATGCCCTCACCCAGCTTCAAAAACTGCCCTGGGGAGGGTTCAGGCTGTAAAGTTTAGTCTCCCAAGGTCTGTTCCACAGACGGTCACACAGCTGTCACTCCAGAGAGCCTGAGTGTGGGGCCCTCTGCTCCCAGGGTCAGGGAAATTGAATGTGAGCCTGAGAACTCGCACACCCCCCAAAGGAAGTCTCTGGAGAGTAGAACCCTGGGGGAAAACCAACCAGTTTTCCCGCGGTCACCCTGAAACACTGGCCACACTTGCAGCTCCCCGGAGAACGGGGCACATCTCACACTGTCAGTGTCCGAGCTGAGGAAGGGGTCCCCAAGTCCCCAGTCCCCTTGCAGGCGGCAGCAGAAAGGGGGTGAGGACTTAGGGGACTGGGCCGGAAGATCAGAGCCCGAGCTGGAGGGAATGACATCCCCAGGGGGATTTGGCCTGACTATGGCCCACTCTGCCCCCCCACACTCTGCGCAGGGGGAGGTGGCAGGGCCGGGACCCGAGTCCTTGGAGACTGAGCCCACAGACCCCAAGGAGGTCCGGCTTCGGGAGGCCGGAGGCGAGGTCTGAGGCTGGGCCGAGGAGCCCCGGGAGCCAATGGCCCAAAGTCACCCAGGGGCGACCAGCGAGGGCGGGGGCTGGGTGCTGGGGGCGGGGCTGGCTGGGAGGACCCGGGTGGGGGAAGCCCAGGGGGGCCGCGGGGCTCGACCCGAGTGTCTGAGGAGCTGCACAGCCCCGGCCACGGACCGGCCGTCAGAGGGGCAGTGGCTGGGCCGGGGGGCGACCCCGACGTTGTACCTTTGTCTTGGCCGCAGCCAGTTTGCTATGTCGGGTTTCCTCCGACATCGCGGGGCGGGGAGGGGGCGTGGGGAGGGGCACATCACCACGATCCCAGCAACCAATGCGAATTGCTCCCGGCAGCCACCGCGCAGGTGTGTGACTGAGCCAGGAGACGCAGGTTCAGGGCAGAACTCGGCGGGGCTGTGGGGCGTGGTCGCCACCCTTCAAGCCCATTGGTCAGTGAGAAAGACGAAACAAAGAGGGGCGTGGTCCGAGGCGTCAAAATGGGAGGTGCGCGTGCAGCTCTGTCACCGCCCACTGGGGGGCGGGGCGATTTCCCTGGGTGCGCGCGCAGCTTTCTGGGCGCCCTCTCATGGCGTCCGGCACAGACTTCTAGTTAGTGTGCGGCCCCCAGAGGCCGCTCTCCGGCCTGCGCCCTGGACCCCCTTTCTCCACAGGCGCCCCCGACCCGGGGCCCTCGGACCCCAGGGCTCAGGAGGTGGGCGCGGAGCGCAGGGAGGGGACACTGCATCAGGTCACGACCCCGTCTGATCCTCCCAGATGTGCCCAGACGTCCTCGTTTCAGAAAACCCCTGGGGTCCCCTTTCCCGTCCTCCGGACACTGCCCCGCTCACACCCCGCCCTTCCTCGGGGACCCACGCCGATCCCGAAAGCGCGCTGCCCCCGCCCAGCTGGATCCGGTCGGGCGCCCCCAGGTCCCGGCGGCTCCTCCTCCCGCGCCCCCACGGCCCCCTTTCTCCTCGGAGCAGCTCCGGGGCCTCAGCCTCTCCCACGCTTCCCTCCAGGCCTGAGCAGGGCCCGGCCTTCTGGTCGCCGGTGAGTAGCCCGCGTCCTGGACCCCGCGCATGTGCCTGCGCCCCCGGCCCGTGTGGATGGTTGTGGACCCCGTCCCGTGAGGGTGTCTGTGCCCCCTGACTCCTGAGTGTTCCTGCACCGCCCAACCCCATGAGTGTGCCTGAGCCCCCCTATCCGTGAGGATGTTTGCCCTCCCAAACCACCGTGAGCATGGCTACGGATCCAGACCCCGTGAGGATGCCAGCACCTCCGACCCTGTCATTGTGGCTGCACCCCCACCCCACCCGTCAGGATGTCTAGTCCCTGACCTGTGAGGATGCCTGGGCCCCACAACCCATGCGGATGGTTGTGGACCCCATCCTGTGAGGCTGCACCCCCGACCTCTTGAGGGTGCCTGGGCCCCTCGACCCATGAGAGTGCCTGTGCTCCTTGACCCCGTTAGGGTGCCAATGACCCCTGACCCGAGAGTGGGCCAGCACCCCCCGACTCCGTGTGGGTGGCAATGCCCTCCATCCCATGAGGATTTCTGAGCCCACCCAACTTGGGGAGGATGTCTACGTGCCCCCCCCCCCCCCCACAGTGGCATCACGGCTACTCCCAGCCCTCCCCCACCCCAACCACAGCCGACAGGTGGGCCTTCTTCAGTCTTCCTGGCAGACAAAACTCCGGGAAGCCCCCGAGCCATCTCAGAATCCCTCTCAGTGCCCCCTGAGGAGTATCAGCCAAGGTAGGCACCTGCCACTCTGCCTGCAAGATGCCCTTGCCCAGGTGCCCCCGCCCAGCAATGACCCTCACACAGATGCTCTCCTCACCCAGATGCCCTCGCCCATGATGCCCCCTGGTGGAAAGTGAACCTCACCCAGACTGCCCTTACCCATGATACCCCTGCCCCAGAAGTGACTCTTGCCCCTGCCTGGGTGCTCCTGTCCAGCAATGCCCCTCACCCAGATGCCATCCCTAAAATTGACCTCGCCCGAAGATGACCCTGCCTCAGAAGTGACCCTTGCCCAAAGATGCCCTTGCCTGGAAGCCCCCTCCAGCCATGACCCTCACCCAGATGCCCTTTCCTGAAAATGACCTTGCCTGAAAATGCCCCTGGGCCAGAAATGACCCTAACGCATGATGCCCGGCCTGGAAGTGACCCTTACCCAGCGAAGCAACCACCAGAGATGACCCTCACCCAGATGCCCTGGCCCGGAAATGACCCTTGACCAGCGATGCCCTTGCCAATGCCCCCTGCACAGAGATGACCTCACCCTGTGACGCTGTCCTCGCCCAGATGCCCTCGCCCTGTTATGCCCGAAGTCCGTGGTCCCCCGAAAGTCACACCACCAGAGACCGATGTTGAAGCTAATAAGCAAGGTCATTTTTATTACGAGTTCGAACTCGGGCCTCTCAGTGACTCCAGGAGAGGAAGCCCCCCGAGAAGCCCCAAGCCTAATTCTTACAGAGTTTTTATTATCATGTACAAGCAAGTGTTAAGGGGATGCTGTAGATCAAGTTGACGCTTCTGATAAGTCCCGACCTCGCAGCTGCTGACTCTGGGGTAGTGGCTGGTTGTTATCTAAAGCTTTGAACACTATAGGTATAGATAATTACTTTACATTCCTGGACCTGGGTCAGGGTAGGGTCACATCTGGCCAGATGGAGGGAAGGGGAGTGTACGATAGCGAGTGCCAGGAATGGGCAGTGGTGCAGGTTGTACAATAATCAACTTAATATAGTTACTGGATTACTTAGCTCAACATCTAACATAATACATATTATAAAGTCAAAGACATCTAGCATTGCTTCTTTTTACTAATGGTTGCCTAACAAGCTAACGTGGTTACACTTTAGGTTACATTAAAATAATGATAGTACTAGTACAATGGATAATAAGGGCATAGTAAAAGCTGGTTGTGCAGGTGCCTTCTCAGCCCATGATGCCCTCTAATCCGAAGTGAACCTCTCCCAGACTGCACTTACCCATAATGCCCTCCCTCCACAGAAAATAGTTCCCAGGTCTGCCAATTCCCAGGGTCCCCATGGAGGCGTGGGCCAGGCTCCGGCACAGTGCGCTGAGGTATTAGGACCCTCCCTCCTCAGGGAATAGTTCCCATGTCTGCGGACCCAGGGTCCCCCGTGGATGCTGAGGCCAGGCTCTGCCACAGCACACTGATGTATTAGGAGCCACCCTCCTCAGGGAACAGTTCCCGGAGTGCCGAACTCCAGGGTCCCCTGTGGAGGAATGGGTGGGCTCCAGCACAGCACGCTGAGATATGAGGACCCTCCCTCCTCAGGGAACAGTTCCCAGAGTCTGCGGACCCCAGGGTCCCCGTGGAGGAATGGGTGGGCTCCAACACAGTGTGCCTAGGTCTAGGACCCTCCTTCCTGAGGGAACAGTTCCCCGGGCCTGCCCACCCAGGGGTCCCCGTGGAGGCATGGGTGGGCTCCAACACAGTGTGCCTAGGTCTAGGACCCTCCTTCCTGAGGGAACAGTTCCCCGGGCCTGCCCACCCAGGGGTCCCCGTGGAGGCATGGGCGGGCTCCAGCACAGTGTGCCTAGGTCTAGGACCCTCCTTCCTGAGGGAACAGTTCCCCGGGCCTGCCCACCCCAGGTTCCCCCGTGGATGCTGAGGTCGGGCTCCTCACAGCACTCTGAGGTGTTAGGACCCTCCCTCCTCTGATACAGTTCCCAGAGTCTGCAGACCCCAGGGTCCCTGTGGAGGCGTGGGCCGAGCTCCGCCACAGCACTCTGAGGTGTGAGGACCCTCCTTCCTCAGGGAACAGTTCCCAGGGTCTGGGGAACCCAGGGTCCCCCATGGATGCTGAGGTCGGGCTCCGCCACAGCGCTCTGAGGTGTGAGGACCCCACCTCCTCAGGGAACAGTTCCCAGAATCTGGGGAACCCAGGGTCCGCGTGGAGGTGTGGGCGGGCTCCTGCACAGCACACTGAGGTACTAGCCCCTCCCTCCTCAGGGAGGAGTTCCCGGAGTGCCGAACCCCAGGGTCCCCCGTGGATGCTGACGCCGGGCTCCAGCACAGCGCGTTGAGCTGTTTGTGCAGATTCGCGTCTGTTTCGGGGGGTAAATCCTGGCACAAAGAGAAAAGCGTGGACAGCCGGCATCAGGCCAGGTGAGTGTTGGCAGTGGCTGGCTGCAGTCGCTCTTCCATGTTTCAATGTCTTTGCTTTTTTCAGTGTTAAAGTATTTTCAAAGTAGATGTTTTAAAACTCAAAACACTATATACTTATATAGTTATGTCTGTTAAAAGAGCTATGGGGGGCTGGCTCTGTGGCATAGCAGGTAAAGCTGCTGCCTGGGACACTTGGCACAGGTTCGAGTCCTGGCTTCTTCACTTCCAATCCCGCTCCCTGCTAATGGGCCTGGAAAGCAGCGGAGGATGGCCCAAGTGCTTGGGCCTCTGCTCCCACATCAGAGACAGAGGAGAAGCTCCTGACTCCTGGCTTCTGGCTTCATCCTGGCCCAGCGCTTTCTGTTATAGGCATTGGGGGGTGGGGGGTGATCCTCTGGATGTGTAGGAAGATTCTGTACAGAGATAAGAAATCACTGTCTTTTAACAGGAAGTAGTCTTATTATTTATTCGTAAGGCCCAGGTGGAATTTCTTATCCAAAAGCCTGAGCGCAGGACAAAGAGGGGTATCTTAGCCTCTTTGTTTCCCTTATATGGCTACACGCGTACATTTGATTGGCTATTCCAATGTTACATGGCTGCCGCAGGTATTGCTACAATGCTGTGTGTGCGCACATAGTTACTGATGTTTTTCCACACATACTGAGCGCAGAACCTGAAATGGCTACACATGAGCAGATAGGGCGGTTGCTGGAGCAGGTTCTTTCCCTCAGCTTAGTATAGAAATAAAAAGCCACGAAACAATTAGCAAAGAGGCAGAAACTTTTATTTTATAGAAAAGAAACTTTCATTTGATTGGCAAGCAACAGAAAAAGCGTTGGGCCTGAGAAGAGGCCAGGCGCAGTGCCAGAGTGGGACACTGGCTTTGAGGCAACGTCCCAGGTTTTTAAGACATTACTGTTTTTTTAAAAGATGTATGTATTTATTTGAAAGTAAGAGTTACACAGAGAGAGGAGAGGCAGAGATAGGTCTTCCATCTGATGGTTCACTCCCCAGTTGGCCACAACAGGCAGAGCAGTGCCGATCTGAAGCAAGGAGCCAGGAGCCTCTTCTGGGTCTCCCGCACGGATACAGGGGCCGAAGCATGTGGGCCATCTTCTACTGCTTTCCCAGGCCATAACAGAGCACTGGATCAGAAGTGGAGCAGCCGGGTCTGAACAGGCGACCATATGGGATGCAGGCACTTCAGGCCAGGTCCTTAACCCTCTGAGCCACAACACTGGCTCCTGCATTACTGTTTTTCTTTTCTTTTCTTTTCTTTTCTTTTCTTTTCTCTTCTCTTCTCTTCTCTTCTTTTCTTTTCTTTTCTTTTTTTTCCATTGGGTCATTCTGTAGGGGTGCTCATTGGGCGGGAGTTTCACAAACTATATGTTGATTGGCTAGGGGGCTCATGGAGATGGGGGTGTCCTCCTGGAGATGGCCTGTCTTGCCTTTAGCGGCTTAGCCCCCTCCTCTGCTAGCTCTGGGTGGAAGATTGCAACTAACTTGAAAGTATGGTTTAAAACTGCAAGGATCACACAAGATAGCAGGGATCTCCAGGAGCCAGTCTGACTCTCCCCAGGAGCTGGGGCTCAGCCCCTTCCTCTGTCAGCTCTGAGTGAAAGATTGTAACCACCCTGAAGGTGTGAGTTAAAGCCACAAGGTCACACATGCACCCTAGGAAGCTATTAGTGGGGGAGATGCCAGTTGGTCTGGAAATAAGCTTTCCAGCCACAGCGGGCAGCCTGCTTGTGAAGAACATCCTACCTATGTCTGAGGGCCTACAGAATCCCAAACTCCACAGGACGGCCTCAGGTAGCACGGGCAGTTGAAGCATTCATAAGCAGGCAGATCACAGCCACATTTTACTCGCAGGACAGATTTGTCCCCTTTTCTTCTTCTGACCTTGGGAAGGCTTCTACCACAACTTCAATCATGTCAGTTAGAAACAATTTTAATTAAAAGACAAAGGTCTCTGCCACAGACTAAAGATCTCTCTCTCTCTTCCCCTTAGTCTTGTTAGGTAGGAAGTCAGTTATGAGCTTATGTGTGTGTAACAGGCCTAAAGAGAAGACATCTATGTCCAGCATATGCTGCATCTCAAGGTCATCCCGATGGTGTTTCAGGGGCAGCCCGGCATTCGCATCCTGCCCTGCCCTGCCCCCTTCTACCTGATAACCTGCCAGGTGGAGGTCCCCACTCCTTCTGCCTGACAGTCTCCCACAGTCTCCCAGGTTCAGCCCAGTATCTGCATCTCAAACACCCTGCTCCCTTCCTCCTGTCTGATAACATTTGCATCCATAAAGTCCTTTGTTTCAGACCTTCAAGAGAAGTTTTTCTATTTATATCCAAAAAGCCCTTTGTTCCAAGAGGAGCAGAGGTGGGGAAGCAAGACCCATCTCCTTAAAACCCCCAGCCTCAACTGGACTGTGCGCTCAGCTCTCTGCCTCTCTGCTGAGCCACCCACCTGGCCTGGTCAGGTGTAATCTCTTCACTCAACATGTAACCTCGCTCCTTCCCCCCCTCCAGTCTCTCAGGCTCTGTCTGGAGAGGTGCCCTTCCGTCCTTACGGATGTCCCTTCCCTAAGAAACCTTGCTATTTTACCTCCCACTACTCTGTCTCATGCCTGAATTCTTTCTTGTGCGAAGACAAGAACCCAGCAATTTCTCCAGTAACAGAAATACCAAACTATTTTATGTTCTTTATATTGTCACAAGCAGTGTTTAAGGATTTCAATTTCTCTACCTTCGTACCAATCCTTGTTACTGTTTTTCTTTTTATTATAGTTAATCTAGTGTAAGTGAAGGGATTTCTCACTGGTTTTCAGTATGTCCATGATGAAGTAGTGTAATTAAGCATCTTTTTGTGTCTGTTGAAATGTATGTTCAAGTTCTTTACCATACTTTGAATTGTTTGTCTTTTGTTGTTGAGCTGTAAAATTTACTAAGGAATATTCTGGATAACACATCCTTTTCATATATACAACATGCAAGTTTTTTCTTCCATCACATGAGTTGTAGTGAAATACAACAGCAAATACGTATTTGGTCTCTTCCCTGGTTTTGTGGCACTTTGCTGTTATTTTATGTGGTGGTTGTTTTGTGTGTTAACAGGAAAATTGATGTATGGTGGCTTCTGGACAGCCCCAAGATGGCTGGTTGCCAAAGGAACTAACCCTGTGAATTGAGGTTTGTAATTTTCAGTGCCCCCACCTGACCTCTTGGGAAGGGAGAGGGGCACTGAAAATTGCTTTGATCACCAATATCCAGTGATCCAATTATGCTGACTCCTTAATTAAACCCAGTAAGAGTCCAAAAGGGTGGGGTTCAGAGAGTTTCTGCATTAACATGTGGAGGTGCTGGAAGGGAGGCAACCTTGAAAATTTATGAAAGTTCCATAGTCTACCTTATCCTATGCACATCATCATTGGTTGTTCATTTGTAGCCTTTCTGGTATACACTGTAATAAATCAAGAATGGCAAGTATGCTGTTTTCCTGGGTTGTGTAAGCTACTGTAGCAAATGATCAAACTAGAGAAGGTGGTTGTGGGAACCTCTGATTGGCATCAAAGTTGAACAGAAGTCATGTGTTAACCTGGGAACCTATTTTTTGTCCTCTGCAAAGAAAACTTTTATTTAAGGAATGCAAACTTCATACATTTCAATAATGCAACTTTAGGAACATAGTGATTCTTCCCACAGTACCCACCCTCCCACCCCTCTTCCTTCTCCCTCTCCTATTCCCAGTGGTTTTTTTTTTTTTAATACTGAACTCATGCACTCCATGTGGGATGCGAGTATTTTTTTTTTTTTGACAGGCAGAGTGGACAGTGAGAGAGAGAGAGACAGAGAGGAAGGTCTTCCTTTGCCGTTGGTTCACCCTCCAATGGCCGCCATGGCCGGTGTGCTGCGGCCAGTGCACCGTGCTGATCCGATGGCAGGAGCCAGGTGCTTCTCCTGGTCTCCCATGGGGTGCAGGGCCCAAGCACTTGGGCCATCCTCCACTGCACTCCCTGGCCACAGCAGAGAGCTGGCCTGGAAGAGGGGCAACCGGGACAGAATCCAGCACCCCAACCAGGACTAGTGTGCCAGTGTGCCAGTGCCGCTAGGTGGAGGATTAGCCTGTTGAGCCACGGCGCTGGCCTATTCCCAGTGTTTTTTACTAAGATCTACTTTCAATTAACTTTGTATACAGAAGATTAACTCTATACTAATAAAGAGTTCAACAAATTGTATGGAAAAAAACTGCTCCTCAAGAGAAGAAATAAGGGCTGTTCAGAGTCATTACATCTCGAACTTGATTTCACTTCTTTTTTTTGAGAAACTTACTAAACTTTACATAAGAACCCAAGAATGGTATATTTTTTGCAAGTACTTAGACATAGCTATAACTTAGGAGACATAAGAATATCCTCCCAGGGCTGGCACTGTGGCATAGCGGGTAAAGCTGCTGCCTGCAGTGCCAGCATCCCTTATGGATGCCAGTTCAAGTCCCGGCTGCTTCACTTGCAATCCAGCTGTCTTCTGTGGCCTGAGAAATTGTAGAGGATGACACAAGTCCTTAGGCCACTGCACCCGCATGGAGGTTCCAGAGGAAGCTCCTGGCTCCTGGCTTCAAATCGGCACAGCTCTGGCCATTGTGGCCAATTGGGAAGTGAACCAGCGATGGAAGACCTTTCTCTCTCTGCCATTTCTTCTCTCTCTGTGTGACTCTGACTTTCAAATAAATAAATAAATAAATAAATCTTAAAAAAACCGATATCCTCCACTTAATACACCTTAAGTAAATCTTTGAGAACAAGTTTTACTGCTAACTCTCATAATACAACTCTCTGAGAACAGAGGTCCTGTATGGGAAAGTTAGTGCACAGCTGGGAACCTATTAATAGCAATTTGCAATTTGCTTCAGAAATGGGAACATGGCCGGCGCCGTGGCTCAACAGGCTAATCCTCCGCCTTGTGGCGCCGGCACACCGGGTTCTAGTCCCGGTCGGGGCACCGATCCTGTCCCGGTTGCCCCTCTTCCAGGCCAGCTCTCTGCTGTGGCCAGGGAGTGCAGTGGAGGATGGCCCAAGTGCTTGGGTCCTGCACCCCATGGGAGACCAGGAGAAGCACCTGGCTCCTGCCATCGGATCAGCGCGGTGCGCCGGCCGCAGCACGCTACCGCGGCGGCCATTAGAGGGTGAACCAACGGCAAAGGAAGACCTTTCTCTCTGTCTCTCTCTCTCTCTCACTGTCCATTCTGCCTGTCAAAAAAAAAAAAAAAAAAAAAAGAAATGGGAACAGTCTTTTATCACTGAGCTGTCAATCTGTGTATCTGATGCTGTCTCCAGGCAGATAGTACTGGAACTGGACTGGACTACAGGACTCTCTAAATCACCCCCATCTCATCACGAGGTGTTCTATGTTGACCCCTGAGTCAATAGTAGTAGGAAAAAAAATTTTTTTTTCTTGTCTATCAGTTTTCTTGGTAATGTTTTCTGATGGACAATATTTTTAGTTTTGAGAAAATCCAATGTGTCTGGTTTTTCTATTGGTTGCTTGTGCTTTTGGTGTCAGAGCCAAGAAATGTGAAATCTAAAGTTATGCAGATTTATCTGAATGTTTCATTTTACAGTTTATACTTTGATCTCATATTTAGGGTTTTTAAAATTACCATTGTTTTTTGTTAAGATTTTAAATTGAGAAATACGAATCTGCTACATTTGTGTTTGTTTTTCAGTTCAGCTTTGGCCATTCATGTTTCTTTGAAGTTCCATAAGAATATTAGAGTAGGTGTTCTAAGATACATGCCCCAAGGTCCATGTGATTGTGATATGAATCACATTGACTCTATAGATTGCTTTGGGTAGTATTGCAGTCTTTAAAGATTTAAGTCTTCTAGTACATTAGCATGATATGTCCTTATATTTATTTTGTATTTATTTCATTTCCATCACTAATGTTTTGTAATTTGGGGAGTGTGAGTCTTGCCTCAATGATAAATTTATACATAAATACATTATTAGTTGTTGTGAGCATAGTAACGGCACTGAGGCTGTGTTGGTTCCAATAAAGATTTTGTTATGGAGTGGGGAAGTCAGACACTCTAATTCCCACAACACACTGGGCAAACTGACCACCCAAGGTTCCCAAAGTACCTCTGGTACTCCTCACAAAGTGTCTTAGCCATGGAAGGCGGATTCTCACAGCCTCCGTATGGGTGGTGCCCCCAAGCTAAAGAACACAAGTCTTGAAGAGTGAGTAGAGTATTGGTTTCAAATGAGCAGGGCTTCAATGTCAGATGAGCTCAGAGCCTCAGCAACAGGCAAGTAGGCCTTGGTGTTGGGTGAGCTCAAGGCCTCAGTGTCGGGCAGGTGCAGGGCTGGCTGAGAGAACTCTCTTAAGGGAAGGTATGAGTGTGGTGGGTTCTGCTGCTCTCAGGAGAGTCTGCTCAGAGTCTCTCTGGGCTCCTTCTGTCTGCAGTTTGTATATGCTTCTAGTGGTCAGTGTGGGGCCGATAAGGTCCCGAGGAGGGTGTGTGCTGGCCATGGGTGGTTCTTATCCAGTCCATGCAGATCTGCAGTCAGCTTAGCTCTTGCTTATTTCTTTCTTTCTTTTTTTTTTTGACAGGCAGAGTGGACAGTGAGAGGGAGAGACAGAGAGAAAGGTCTTCCTTTGCCGTTGGTTCACCCTCCAATGGCCACCGCGGCTGGCGCGCTGCGGCCGGCACACTGCGCTGATCCGATGGCAGGAGCCAGGTGCTTCTCCTGGTCTCCCATTGGGTGCAGGGCCCAAGCACTTGGGCCATCCTCCACTGCACTCCCGGGCCACAGCAGAGAGCTGGCCTGGAAGAGGGGCAAGTGGGACAGAATCCGGTGCCCCGACCGGGACTAGAACCTGGTGTGCCGGCACCGCAAGGCAGAGGATTAGCCTGTTGAGCCGCGGCACCAGCCTTATTTCTTGTTAATATTATGGTGAAGCTGTTTAATTTCTGCTCCTTACATGTGTGTATGTGAGACGAGTATGAGTTTGCCTGTATCTGTGAGTGTGATTGTGCATGTGTACATTTGTATGTGCACACAGAATGCTTCTATGAGTAGGTGTGAGTGTGTCTTATGCTTATATGCGTGAGTGTGTGACTGGTGAGGGTGGCTGTGTCTGTGTGTGCACCTGAGTGTGGTTGTGCACGTGTACACTCGTGTACGCACACAGAATGCTTCTGTGGGTACGTATGAGTGTGTCTTGTGCTTATATATGTGTGAGTATGTGAGTGTAGTGAGTGTGGCTGTGTGTGTGTGTGTGAGAGAGAGAGAGACTGGGAATGCAGTGTGTCCATCTGTGAAGGTGTGGACAAATGCATTTGAGTGTGTCTGTGTGTGCATGTGTGTTTGGCCTCCAGGGCTGGTGGGCCTAGCCCCACCCTCAGCAACTGCTAACTGCCTCCCACCTACAGTGGGCCCAGCACAAGGGCCACGTTGTCGGGGTGACCAGGATCACCCTTGGAGCCATGGACTTGGACCCTGGCTCTGCCTATGAGGCCAGGCTGTGGTGCAGATGGCCACGCAGGAGGATGAAGCAGAGGGGGAGAACGAGGGCCAGTCGAGTGAGTGGAGCCAGCCAGTGTGCTGCCACCCTCCCAGAGATGGGGTGGGTGCTGTCCTCCAGAGGCTGGTCCAGGCCCCCTCTCTGCTGGCCCTAGCCCCGCACCCTGCCAACCCCCTCCCTGGGGCAGCCACTCCCCACTGACCCCTTCACCTGGAAGTCAGAGATGTGCACAGAGGAAGGGGATGCCCTTGGTTTCCTGAGGTCCTTTGTTTAGAGGGTGTGTGCTCCAGGGCTGCCTGGAGGCCAGACATGACCTCAGTCACCTGGATGGGGGCTGGACTGATCCTTGCTCACAGCAGTGATTACCCCTGGCTGAATGGCAGATGAAGGCAGGGAGGCCTGGGGACTCACCCCAGGTATCCCAGCAGACAAGCCACAAACTTCCCATTGTAGCCCAGTGCAGTAACAGGGACTCTTTCGCTGTGGGGGTTTGGGGAGAACATCCTGTCAACGAGGCTGCTCCTGGCAAGGAGGCTGCTCACAGCCCTGAGCCCTTCTTCCCACAGGTTCCCTGATTTCACCCTGGGGACAGCTGGATAGCACCCTTGTTACTATGTCCATCTTTATTCTGCTGAGTGGCCTCATCTACCTTCTGTTCAAGCTGTCACCCAGATTGGTAGGTAGTGTGTGTATGTGTGCTCGTGTGTGTGTGTGCATGTGTGTGTATGTGTGGTAAGCCGGGCATCAAGGGTTACTCCTCCCCACCTCTCACTGGCTGATCTTGGATTAGGTGGGGTTTTCAAGTCTCTACCCTGGGCCAGTGGTGAGGGGTTCCCACATCACTGGGGAAGAGAGGGGAAGTGGTTCTGTGGCAAGTCCCAAAGATGGCATTGGATTGGCCCTGCCCAGCTGAAGTGTGACTCAGTATCCTGTCTCTGGGGAACTGGCCGGCTTGCTCATGTGTTCACACGTTCTATGAAAATGCAGTTTTGGGTTCTAGGGTGCAGAGACCCCTGTTCTCAGCCCTAATGGATGCTTCAGAGAATGAGACAAGAGTCCTCCTGGGGTAAGCCAGCAAGTCTCATGAGCAGGTGTCAAGTGACCAGGGGCACAGGGCCCCTGTCCTGAGTGGGTCCTGGAGAAGACTGGCCAGGGTTGAACATAACAGAGCAAAAGAGGCAGTGGGCAGATAGGGAGAGGGTGTGGGAGAAGGGGTGCTTGGTGGGGCCAGGCCTGGGAGCCAAGGAGAACCCTGGGAGCATTCCCCTTGGGAGTAGCCCCTACTTGGGTCCCCATTGGTTCTGCCTCCCTCTGGCCTCAGGGTAGAGAGAAGCTTCCATCAGGGCATGCCCACCCTGGCTGTGTTCTTCCAGCCCCTCTACAGTGTGCATAATGGGAACTTTCAGTTATGTTGGGACCCACTGCAAGTGTGGGGTGCAGGTATGGCTCAGAGGTCTGGCCTGCCCAGGATGCACACTTTGGGGAGGGTTAGGGGCAAGCATGGGAGCCTTTTTTCAGAGCTTTGAGTGTTTATATATGTATGCATATTTATATTTATAGTGGCTTTAGATTTTATACACTGTCTCAACTGGGCAGAGAAAATTAGCTTCATTTTTCCCTTGCTGATTTCTTTCTTGTTCTTCTGTCTTTAGTCCCATTGTTATTTTCATGACTCTTCTCTGTTCTGCTTTTCCCTACAGAGAAGTGCTTGTTGCAAGGGGCAAACACTGGGGATGGTCTTGTCCCTCCTTCCTCTTCCCCTCTCCCTCCCTTTTTTCTTAAAGGTTTATTTATTTATTTGAAAGTCAGAGTTACAGAGAGGCAGAGGCAGAGACACAGAGAGCGCTCTTCCATCCACTGGGTCACTCGCCAGTTGGCCACAACGGCCGGAGCTGCGCCAATCCGAAGCCAGGAGCCAGGAGCGTCTTTTAGGTCTCCCACGCGGGTTCAGGGACCCAAGCACTTTTGCTGCTTTCCCAGGCCTTAGCAGAGAGCTGGATCAGAAGTGGAGCAGCTGGGAATTGAACGAGTGTCCAAATGGGATGCTGGCCCTGCAGGTGGTGGCTTTACCTGCTACGCCACAGTGCCCACCCTTGTCCCTTCTTACCTCCTCCCTGTCATCCTACAAGTGCATCTATGAGAAGGGCCTCCGGGTTGTGCTGCCCTTGGGGCTCTGGCTGGCCCCTGGGATCCTGCTGTCATGGCCACTGCATGCCTTTGGTCCCTTCTGGTCCCCCGAGGTAGTTCTCTGGCATCAAGGCCCATGAGTGGACTCTGCATTTCCCCCTGTGCAGGGCCTGTTGGACTCCCACAGGCCACACAGAGTCATCAGTCCACTGTATTTCCAGAAAATCCTTTTCTCTCTTAATGGGAAGCCTAGGTTTCAAGACTTTGTCCAACAAAGGCAACGTGGAGCTTAAAGCTGAGGATTGGTCCATAGTGCAGGGCAGCCGAGCCAAGGTTGAGCAGGGTGAGACTGTGAGTGGCCTCTGGCCTGTGTCACTCAGCTGCAGGAACCTGGGCTTCTCTACAGAGCTGTGGCACTTGCCAGGGCTCATTCAGACCTTCAGGGCTGGCCTGCTGTGCACTGGCTTTCCCAGGAGCAGTGCAGTGAGGAGGGGTGGGGTACCAGGAGCATCTGTGGACTGGCTTTCCCAGGAGCAGTGCAGTGAGGAGGGGTGGGGTACCGGGAGCGTCTGGTGGAGGCTCTTGGTCCCGCTGAGCAACCAGCCTCCTTTCAGGGGCAGGGCCTTCTGTAGCCTCTCAGAAGTGTCAGGGCTGCTGGCCTTAGCCCAGTCCTTTGACAGGTGTCTGTGCTGACTGTAGGGTTTGGGGTGGGGATGACTAGTGTCTGCATGTGCTGGTAGGGTTTGCTCTGTCCTTGGCACCAGCCACTGTTTGTACTCTGCCTGTGGATCCTGTGAGTATCAGGTCCTAGCTAGGGGAGCAGTAAGGGACTTGGAAGGACTCAGGTCTCGTAGGGAAGACAGAATGTTCCAGCACAGGCCCTGGTTGGCCTATGGGTGTGGCTGTCCGGAGAGCTTCCTGCAGGGGGAGGGAGGCTGGGCCTGCTGAGCAGGAGGCCCCTGCTCCCGGTTGAATGTGTCCCAGAGCTCTTTCCTTCTCCTGTGCTCTGCTCCAGACCTGGACAGGGGCCCACAAACCAGGCTGGCAGCTAAGCCAGGTCAGTGTCCACACGCTACAAGGAGCCTCTGAGTCCAATGACTGGGAGACCATCACTCTGTTCATATGTGGGCCTGCAGAGGAAGGAAGGCACTGGCACAGGCCTCCCAGAGGCCCCAGGCTCAGAGGAGGTGCTGCCAGCAGGGTGTGTGGAGTGGAAGGCACAGCCACCTGTGTATCGGCCACAGGAGGCCTGGGCCCGCATGGCCCCCGCTGGGCTGGCTGCCCCAGAGCCAGAGGGCAGAAGCAAGTACTGCGTTTTGGGCTGCTCTGGGGGTTGCTATCCCACAGCCCTCCCAGGAAACACACAGAGCTCTGAGCCTGTTCCAGCTGTGGCCCGTGGCCTTTCCTGTGACCCTGGGGTTCAGATCTCCAGCTAGGAGATACCTGTGTGGCAGTTGGTCAGAATGAGGGGTAATACCCTGGCACAGGGACAGCAGGAGCACCTTTGGGGCATTGTGCTCCCTGCTTTCTTCGGGAGGCTGTGGGTCAGCCCCGAAAGTTATGAAGTCCGGACTGCCAGCTGCATCCTGTCTTTGTTGATGGAAATGGCTTAGGTCTCTGGAGCTGACCCCTGATCAGCACTGGGTCTCCTGAGGAGGGCACCTGTGCCGTGTCAGAGGCCCTGTCTAGATGGAGGCAGGAGTTTCATCTCACCCCTCTGCCCAGCTCCTGTGGGGAGGGCCTCCACCCTCAGCATCTTGACAACCGCCCTCCCTCCCCCTCCCCCTTCTGGCCTTGCACCTGGCCTCTCTGATAAGACAGGTGTGCCCTTCCAGCCTGTTCTGTCCTCACCCCTGGGTGGGCCAGCCTGGAGTCTGTGAAATCAGTGAGATGCCCTGAAAGGTGGAGCTGCTTCTCTCTGCCTTCCTGAGGCACCTTTCCTGCCAAGACTGTAAGGGGCATTGTGGCTGCTCCGATGGCTGGGAGGGGCTGGCCCTGATTTCCTGGGCTCTGGGGACAGCAGGATGGAGGCTCAGTGACCAGCCCCAGGGAAGTCGGCCCCTCACGACACTGAGACAGGCCTCCCAAAGAAAGCAGGGAGCACAACACCCCAAAGGTTTTCCTGCTGTCCCTGTCCCAGTGCTCTTGGGCTGTCAGAGCTGCAGGTCCCCACCTTGCAGTAACAGTGGCCTGGGAGGTGGCCACTCCAGGAAGTGGTCTGGGAGAGCGGCGGATGGAGGAGCATGCACTTGTTATTTTCCTAGTGCTACCGTTGCTGAGTACCACAAACTGGGATCTCAGACCACGGAGCTGTCATCTCACAGCTGTGCAGCAGGGGAGTGTGGAGGGCAGCTGTTGGCAGTGCTGGGATCCCTCTGAAGGTGCTGGGCAAGCACTGTCCTGGTCACCAGCTTGTTTCATGGCTGTGATGGCTGACACAGCTTCACAAGGCATCTTCCTGGTTCCCTCTTTTTCTAAGGACACAATAGCAGTGGGTTAAGGCTGACCCTCATGACCTCATCTTAGCTTGGTCATCTGCAAAGACCCTATTTCCATATGAGAATGAGGTCACCCTCACAGGTACTGAGGGTGAGGACTTCACTGTATGAATTTTGAGGACACCATTCAGTGCAGGACAGCACCCCTGCCTTTGCCTGTGACTCCACCTCCCTGATGACCCCAGGCACTTGATCCTTCCTGGGTGCCCCAGACAGAGTTCATGAGAACCTGGCTTTGACCTTGGAGGTGGCACTCGGGTCATCTGCCTGGCGAGGGCTGGGATGAGACTGTTCTGAAGTTCTGAAGGTGGGTAAAGTGGAGGCTGCTCTCTTTTCAGGCAATGAGCCTCCTGGGTGCTCCCATATTCCCTGTGGCCTGGAGCGGGGATTGCTTACAGCCCCTGCCCCCAGAGGCCAGAGCCCCATCTGGCTCAGGTCATCATCCCTCCTGCTCTGCATGTCTGCAAAGCCCCTAGGTTTTGTGGTGAGTCTTAGTGGAGCCAGATCCTGGACAGTGGGGATGAGGGAGGCCCCAGAGAGTTGGAGGGCTGTGGGCAGAAATGAGGTGGAGACATCCTCAGCTCTAACCAAGTATAAAAATACCAGCGTGAATCTACCTCCTGGGGCCGGCCTCTGGGCAGCCCCAGGCTGGTGTATTTGTAACTGTCTGTGTGGCTTCACATAGGACCCGGGCCACCTGCACAGCCTGGACACCTCTCCTGTGAGGCCTGAACATATGTTCATTTCCCCTGAGCACCTGGGTATGTGGCTCTGGGCTGGAGCCTGAATGTGCACCATCACCTTCCTGTCTACATGTGACTAAGCCACACCTGGCAGAGCAGCTGTGAGTTCACTTGAACAAGATCTGGGTATGGCAGTGCTCCAGAAGTGCTGGTTTCCCCTCACCTGGATGGGACATCCCTTGGAAACCCTGTGCCAGTGTCTGGGTTACAGCAGGGCTAGAGTCAAAGACCCTATAAACTGCAAGGAGGCCTCATGGTCACTGGGCATCTGTGAGGGCCTCAGAGTGATGCTGACCTTGATCTTAAATATGAAGTGGCCACTGGGTGCTGGTGTTGTGGCTCAGTGGGTTAAGCTGCCACCTGTGACACCAGCATCCCATAAGAGTGCTGGTTTGTGTCCCGTCTGCTCCACTTCCAATCCAGCTCCCTGCTAACGCACCTGGGAAAGCAGTGGGGGATGGCCCAAGTCCTGGGGCCCCTGCTTTTCAAATAAATAAGTGAATAAATATTAAAAGAAAAAAGAACTGGCCACTGGGCTTGGGAGCTGAGTGTGCAGTGTAGATGGAACACAGGAGTCCAGAGCAAGCTGGACAGCCCTGGGCAGGACTGGGTATGCATGGACGCGAATGCCAGGCTGAGGGAACGCTGAGGGAGGAGGACTTACCCTGATGAGTGAACCTGGGGGACTATAGATTTTTTTAGGTAAAATTCATATAATATAAATTTTTTTTAGCTCAGTGATATTTTAGTACATGCACAATGTTGTATAGCCTTCTTCTTGGTTCAAAAGCATTTTCATCACCCAAAGAGACCCCGACCCTTAAGTAGTCACTCCTCATTCTCCTCTCCCTATGACCCCCTCCCCAGTCAGCTTTCTGTCTCTGGATTTCTGGGTGTTTTGTGTGGATGGATCTGGGCAGTGCGTGACTCTTGTGGCCACCTTGTCTCCCATGTCTCCTGCACCCTACATCGCGTGTCAGCACCTCAGTCCTGATTTTTCCATTGCGTGGATGTTATTCCAGGGGACGCATTCACCACGACTCATTTGTCCATGTGTCTGTTGAGGGCCATTTGTGTTCTTTCCACCTTTCTGTTCTTGAGAATTATGCTGATGTGAACATTTGTGTACAAGTTTCTGCTGGTTTTCAGTTCTTTTGTCTATGTTTCAGAGTGAGATTGTGGCAATTCTGTTTAGCTTTTCATACAACTCCCAAACTATTGTCCACAGTGACTGCACCATCTTATGTTTCCATTAGTGGTGTTCCATCCCGGGATGTGCATTAGTATGAAGGTGGAATTGGGAGCAGAGCTGCGACTCAAAGCCAGACACCCGTAGGGGTTACGGGTGTCCCATGTGGCATCTTAACATCCAGGCTGAAGGTACGTCCCCTTGCTGTGGTTATCTTTTCCTAAGAGCTAGTGATCTTGAGCATCTTTGTGTATCTTTTTTGGAGAACAGTCTGTAAGTCCTCTGCCCCATTTTAAATGGCATTGTCTTTATTGTTGGGTTCTAAAAATATATTCTAGTATTAGCTCTTTATGAAATACTTGATTTGCAAATATTTTCTCCCATTCTGGTTTTTTTTTTACACTTTCTTGGTATTATCTTTTTTTTAAAGATTTTATTTATCTGAAAGGAGAGTTAGAGGGAGAGACAGGGGAGAGAGAGACAGAAATCTTCCATTCACTGGTGCACTTCCCGAATGGCCTCAACAGCTGGTTAGCTGAAGAGCTAACCAGTCAGGAAGAGCAAAGTCACTACCATGCAAACAGAATAGAAGACAAAAAATGTTGTATTTTTGTAAAGTATACTGGCCTTCATTTGAAATCTCTGGAAACTGCAGTCTTGTATCTAAGAGTACCTATTTTCTCCAACAATGTTGTTACAGATACTTGTCCATTTCAAAGTTGTATACAACTAATCAGGCTTAGGGGCCAGCGCTGTGGTATAGCAGGTAAAGCTGCCACCTACAGTGCCAGCATCCCAATGGGTTGGCCTGTTTGAGTCCCAGCTTCTCCACTTCTGATCCAGCTCTCTGCTCTGGCCTGGGAAAGCATTGGAATCAAATGCTTGGCCCCTGGCTCCTGGCTTCAGATCAGCCCAGCTCTGGCTGTTGTGGCCATTTGGGGAGTGAACCAGCGGATGGAAGACCTCTCTCTCTCACTGCCTGTGTTTGAATTAATAAATCTTTTAAAAAATACGTTAGGGTTGGGGTTAGGATTAGGGTTAGCGTTAGGGTTTATTCTTAAGGACCCCAATGTTGGGATGTAAGTGCTGTTGTTTATTTCAAATTCCAGCCTTTCCTCTGGTGCTGATACATAGGAAATCAACCGACTTTTGTCTGTTGGTATCTACTCTGCTTCTTGCTATCTCCCTCTGTTTTGGTCTGTGATCTGTTGCTGTAACTGCATACTTGAGGCTGGTAATTTATAAAGAAGAGAAACTTAGTTTTCACACTTCTGGAGGCTGGGAGGCCCAAGGTACAGGGGTGACGTCTGGGGACTCTGCAGCGTCTGAGGCAGCCCGGGCCAGGGTCCCAGCGAGGGTCTCTGCCTCGCGACCTGAGCCACCCCGATGCCCTCAGGAGGCGCCCCCTCTGTGCACCTGCACACGGCTTTGGGGACTACGTTTCCAACACAGGGACCCCGGGCGGCAAAGGCTGCAGCCATGGCCCCTGGCATCCCTATCAAGGCTCGCGATGGCGGGTCTGTTCCAGTGTGAATGTCCTAATCCCACCAGACGGAGTGTCTGGGCTCGCAGGGAGGGGGCGCACTTTCCCGTGACCGAGCCGCGCCCAGCGTGCTGTGCGGCGCCTGTGGCCGGCAGGGGGCGTGCGGGGCCGCTGCTGTGCGTGGTCGGGGACGCTGAGGGCCACTTTGTCTTCTCGCTGTGGGGAGACTCCGCCGCGGCCTTCGGACGTCCTGAGGTAAAGGTGAGGCGGCAGCGGGTCTGTGCTGTCCTTGGGGCGCCGGCCCGGTCCTGGGGTCTCCTCACAGGCGGAGTCGTCGTGCCCACCCCGACCCTGACGAGTGGTGTCCCTGATGAGTGGTGTCTGAGGGGCTGAGGCGCCGCGATGCTCCCCTGGCGCCCCTGCTGAGCGCCGGCGCAGGCCCGGTGCTGGCCCCAGTCTGGGAGACCCGGATGCGGCTCCCGGGCCCTGACCCCGGCCTTGGAGACTCGGATGCGGCTCCTGGGCTCTGGCCTCGACCTGGGGAGACCCGGATGTAGCTCCTGGGCGTTGGCTTCGCGCTGGGAATCCCGGATGCGGCTTCCGGGCCCTTGCCTCGGCCTGGGAGACCCAGATGCGACTCCCGGGCCCTGACCCCGGCCTTGGAGACTCGGATGCGGCTCCTGGGCTCTGGCCTCGACCTGGGGAGACCCGGATGTAGCTCCTGGGCGCTGGCTTAGGGCTGGGAGACCCGGATGTGGCTCCTGGACCCTGACGCTGGCCTGGGAGACCCGGATGCAGCTCCCGGGCCCTTGCCTCAGCCTGGGAGACCCGGATGCGGCCCCGGGCCCTGACCCCGGCCTGGGAGACCCGGATGTAGCTCCTGGTTCTGGCTTCGGCCTGGCCTGCGCTGGCCGTTGAGGGCATCTGGGGAGTGAAGCAGCGGATGGAAGATCTCTCTCCCTCCCTCTCTCTCTCTCTGTGTTGCTCTTTCTTTCAAATAAACAAATAAATCCTTAGGGGTGCAAAACCCCGAGGAAAAGTCGCTATGTAAAACTCGTTTGTGCCCGAACGAGCCTCGCCAGTCCTGTGACGGTGGCCGCGCGGCTGGAGCGGCTCCTGCTGGCGCCGGCCGGGCCGTGCCTGGTCAGCCTGCCAGGGACAGGCCTCCCCTGTGTCCGCCTTCGGGAGTACGCCCTGAAGTCCCCTGCAGAGAGTCGCCGCCTTTTGTTTTCTGTGCCTTGACTTTTGAAAAGCAAAGTTCAGTTTGTGGAAGGCCACTGAGCTGGGCCCACCCAGGAGTCCCTGTGGCCCTGGGGGCTCTGCCCGCCGGCGGCTCCAAGCATCGCTCCAAACTTTTCTATGCTAGTTCTTCTTTTTTTTTTTTTCAAAGAAAAAATTTTTGAAAGAGTTACAGAGAGAGAGCGATCTTCCATCACTGGTTCACTTCCCAAATGGCCACAGTGGCCATGGCTGTGCCAGGCTGCAGCCAGGATCCAGGACTTCTCCCAGGTCTCCCACGTGGGTGCAGGGACCCCAGCACTTGGGCCATCCTCTGCCACTTTCCCAGGGCGTTAGCAGGGATATGGGTTGGAAGTGGAGCCACGGGCCCCGAACCAGCACCCACATGGAATGCAGTGGGCGGCTTAACCCTCTCAGGCACATGGCCCCTCTTTCTATTTTAAGAGTTCATTTTGCTTATTATGTGTATTTTGACTGGTAAATTGCGTATTTCTCTAGATTTCCAGTTTAATGCTGTAGGATTCTGTCATTTGATGTTTAATTTCTTCCATTTTAAAATAAATCATTAATCCTATTTATTTTTACTAATTTTTCACCAACAGTATCCTTTTTAGAGATTTATTTATTTGAAAGTCAGAGTTAAACCAGAGACAGAGGGAGGGAGGGAGTGAGGGAGGGAGAGAGAGCAAAAGATCTTCCATCTGCTAGTTCTCTTCCCAAATGGCTGCAATGGTCAGAGCCAGGCTGAACTGAAGCCAGAAGCCAGGAAGAATCCTGGTCTCCCACGTGGTGAGGGGCCCAAGGACTTGGACCATCTTCCACTGCTTTCCCAGGCACATTAGTAGGGAGCTGGATTGGAAGTGGAGCAGCTTTACCTGCTACACCACAGCGCCAGCCCCATCAACAGTATCTTAAAAGTATGTGTCTTAGGCCAGTGCCGCTACTCACTAGGCTAATCCTCCACCTGCGGCGCTGGTACTCCGGGTTCTAGTCTTGGTTGGGGTGCCAGTATTGTCCCAGTTGCTCCTCTTCCAGTCCAGCTCCCTGCTGTGGCCCAGGAAGGCAGTGGAGGATAGCCCATGTGCTTGGGCCCTGCACCCACATGGGTGACCAGGAGGAAGCACCTGGCTCCTGGCTTCAGATTGGCACAGCGTGCCGGCCGTAGTGGCCATTTGGGGGGATGAGCCAATGGAAAGGAAGACCTTTCTCTCTGTCTCTCACTGTCTAACTCTGCCTGTCAAAAAAAAAAAGTATATGTCTTAGCTTATCTTGGTTTTTATTGAGGGAATTGTCATAATTGACACTTTTAAATGAGTTAGTTAATAAGATGCCTTTGGTAGGACTCAATTGTCATTGATGGTATTAGAAATTATCTACTTATATATTTGCACACATACATACAGACATACACAGCAGGACCTTTTCCAAATTTGGATGATATTGTTCCAAGAAAAATTTCTGAATCATTTTAATTTATTTATCTATTTATTTGAAAGGCAGAGTTACAGAGAGGCAGAGGCAGCTGGGACTTGACTCAGTGCCTATTTGGGCTTTACCTATTACCTACAGTGCTGGTTCCTTGAATCATTTTTTTAAAGATATTGTTTTTATTTATTTGACGGTAGAGTTAAAGTCAGAGAGAGGGAGAGATAGAGAGAAAGGTCTTCCATCTGCTGATTCACTCCCCAAAATGGCCACAATGGCCACAAGCTAGGCCTTACAGAGGCCAGGAGCCAGGAGCTTCTTCTGGGTCTCCCATGTGGGTACAGGAGCCCAAGGACTTGGGCCATCTTCTACCGCTTTCCCAGGCCACAGCAGAGATCCAGATTGGGAAAGGAGCATCCAGGACACAAACCGGCACCCATATGGGATGCCAACTCTACAGATGGCGGCTTTCCCTGCTACACCAAAGCACCAGCCCCTTTGAATCAGTTTTAAAAGCTGGAAGCAGGATGATGGTATTTTTAATGCCAACAATTAATATTGCTTGTTGCCTAAAACCATTATAAGTACGTATACTTTAACCATGTTTTAAAATGTTATTATATTTGAATTAATAGAAGCAGAACTTTGCCATATAGAGATTGTGAGCTGAACAAAGTGCACACAATCATTTTGAGAAAGAGACATGATGGCTTCTACCTGCTATGTGCCTGGCCAGGAGTGTTTTATGTCAGTATCACATGTTTCTAATTTATTAATAATTTTCTAAGGTATTATATTCATTTTTCTTAATTTTCAAGAGAGTCAATAAAACTTGCTTCTGTTGTTATGACAGTGTAGTTTATGTGAATGCACTTCATGATATGGTACATCGACTCATGATGGGCTTCATAATCCAGTGTAGGAAGAGCATTTTGATTTATTTGCATTTCAAGTCTAACATGTTCTAAGAGCATTAATAATTAATTTTCTATTTTATTACACAAAATAAAGCACAGATAATTTTTGAAAAAATCATTTATTTGATAGAGAAAGACAAGAGAAGTTTCCCATCTTCTGTTTTATTCCCCAGATGCCTGCAGCAACTGGAACTGGGATGGACCAAAGCCAGGAGGCAGGAACTCAATCCAGGTCTTCCATGTACATTGCAGGAACCCAGTAAGTTGAGCCATCACTGTTATCTCCCAGGGTGCACATTAGGAGGAAGTTGGAGTAAGGAGCCAGAGCCGGATATTGAACCCAAGGGCTCTGATATGGGATGTGGGCATCTTAACCACCAGGTCCAATGCCTTCCCTGCAGATCCTTTTATTAACATTAGTGTCATGATTAACCATGGTGACCATGTAATTACAGGTTCAGCTTGGACTTCCAAAAATTCTTTATGATCTCTAAACGTCAATTCCCACAAAACATAATTCCCATAAAACGTAGTTCCCAGAAAGTATCTATTGCCCTCTCTGTTTCTCTAATTTTGATTACTTTAAAAAACTTGTATTTATTTGTTTGAGAGGTAGAGTTACAGACTGTGAGAGGGAGACAGACAGAAAGCTCTTCTATCTTTGGGTCTCCCATATGAGTGCAGGGGCCCAAGCACTTGGGCAATCTTCTACTGCTTTTCCAGGCTATAGCAGAGAGCTAGATCAGAAAAGGAGAAGCTGGGACTTAGAACCAGCATCCATATGGGATGCTGGCACTGCAGGCGGAGGATTAACCTGCTGTGCCACAGCGCTGGCCCCCTTGATTGATCACTTTCTGAAAAGTATCATTGAGGAAATTGATTCTATTATTTAAAAATCTTCTGTTTTAGAAAGCAACATAATGAAACATTGAGTCATTGTGGTCACACCTTCTATTCACATTCTTCTTTTGTTTGAATATTTTTTCTCAAGTACCTATTACTGATAAGAGATATGAATGGAAACAAAATATTAGAATAAGTGATCTAGCTACAATGAATCAGTTTATCATTGTTAGCTTTCTTCTCATGAGGTTACCTTTTTTAAAATGTCCAGGGGCTGGGGGCAGTGCTATGGCGCAGCGGGATAAAGCCCTGGCCTGAAGTGCTGGCATCCCATATGGGCGCCGGTTCTAGTCCCGACTGCTCAACTTCTGATCCAACTCTCTGCTGTGGCCTGGGAAAGCAGTAGAAGATGGCCCAAGTCCTTGGGCAGCTGCACCCACATGGGAGACCTGAAGGAAGCTCCTGGCTTCGGATTGGTGTAATTCCGGCTGTTGCAGCCATCTGGGGAGTGAACTAGCAGATGGAAGACCTCTCTCTCTGTCTGTCTCTTTCTCTCTCTGTAACTCTGTCTTTTTTTCTTGCCTAATAGCTCTGGATAACACTTGCAGAACTATATTGAATAGCAGTGGTGAGAGTGGGCATCCCTGTCTGGTACCAGATCTCAGTGGAAATGCTTCCAACTTTTCCCCATTCAATAGGATGTTGGCCATAGGTTTTTCATAAATTGCTTTGATTGTATTGCGGAATGTTCCTTTTATACCCAGTTTGCTTAGAGTTTTCATCATGAAAGGGTGTTGTATTTTATCAAATGCTTTCTCTGCGTCTATTGAGAGAATCATATGGTTTTTCTTCTGCAGTCTGTTAATGTGGTGTATCACGTTGATTGTTTTGCGAATGTTGAACCATCCCTGAATACCAGGGATAAATCCCAGGTGATCTGGGTGGATAATCTTTCTAATGTGATGTTGCATTCTATTGGCCAGAATTTTATTGAGTATTTTTGCATCTATGTTCATCAGGGATATTGGTCTGTAATTCTCTTTCAATGTTGCATCTCTTTCTGGCTTAGGAATTAAGGTGATGCTGGCTTCATAGAAAGACTTTGGGAGGATTCCCTCTTTTTCTATTGTTCTGAATAGTTTGAGGAGAATTGGAGTTAATTCTTTAAATGTCTGGTAGAATTCCGCAGTGAATCCATCTGGTCCTGGGCTTTTCTTTGTTGGGAGGGGCTTTATTACTGTTTCAATTTCTGTGTCAGTTATTGGTCTGTTTAGGTTTTCTGTGTCTTCCTGGTTCAATTTAGGTAGGTTGTATGTGTCGAGGAATCTATCCATTTCTGATAGATTTCCCTGTTTGCTGGCATACAAGTCCTTGTAGTAATTTCTGATGATTCTTTTTATTTCTGTGGAGAATGTTGTTACGTTTCCTTTTTCATCTCTGATTATATTGATTTGAGTCTATTCTTTTTTTAGTTAGTTGGGCCAATGCGGTGTCAATTTTGTTTATTTTTTCAAAAAATCAGATCCTCGCTTGGATGATTTTTTGTAATGTTTTTTTTTTATTCAATCCTGTTGATTTCTTCTTTGATTTTAATTATTTCTCTTCTCCTACTAGCTTTGGGTCTTGTTTGCTGCTGATTTTCTAGATCCTTGAGATGACTTGGAAGCTAATCTATTTGGTGCCTTTCCAGTTTCTTGATGTAGGCACCTATTGATATAAACTTTCCTCTTAACACTGCTTTTGCTGTATCCCATAGGTTTTGGTATGATGTGCTGTTATCCTCATTTACTTCCAGAAAATTTTTGATTTCTCTTTTAATTTCTTCTATGACCCATTGTTCATTCAGGAGCATGTTGTTCAATCTCCATGTGTTTGAACGTGCTCTAGGGATTCCCGAGTTGCTAATTTCCAATTTCATTCCCTTGTGGTCTGAGAAGCTGCATGGTATGATCCTAATTCTTTTGAATTTGCTGAGACTTGCTTTATGGCCTAGTATGTGGTCAATCCTAGAGAAGGTTCCATGTACTGCTGAGAAGAATGTAAAGTCCTTAGATGTAGGATGAAATGTTCTTTAGATATCTGTTAGATCCATTTGGGCTATAGTGTCATTTAAATCTGCTGTCTCCTTGTTGATCTTCTGTCCTGTTGATCTGTCTATCTCTGAGAGTGGAGTATTGAAGTCCCCCAGTGCTATTGCATTGGGGTCTAAGTCTCCCTTTAAGTTCCTTAACAAGTCTTTTAAATAAGCTGGTGCCCTGTAATTAGGTGCATATACATTGATAATTGTTATATCTTCCTGTTGAATGGATCCCTTAATCATTAAATAGTGCCCCTCTTTGTCTCTCCTAACAGTTTTTGTGGTAAAGTTTATGTTGTCCGATATTAAGATGGCTACGCCCGCTCTCTTTTCATTTCTGTTGGCATGGTATATCTTTTCCAGCCTTTCACTTTCAGTCTGTATGCATCATTGTTGGAAAAATGAGTTTCTTGTAAGCAGCAAAAAGATGGGTTTTGTTCCTTAACGCAATCAGCCAATCGGTGTCTTTTAACGGGACAGTTCAGGCCATTAACATTCAATGTGACTATTGAGAAGGAGTAACTTTGCCCTGTCATTTGCCAAAGATTTTTTCTAATATATGGTTTGAGATTCCTGTGATCTTTTGCTGGGAGGTTTCCTTCCTTTACCTTCTTTCATATTGGTTACCGTGTTTCTGTGTTTCTGTATGTAAGACATCTTTAAGCATCTTTTGCAGGGCAGGATGAGTGGCAACAAATTCTTTCAATTTCTGTTTGCTGTGAAAGGTCTTTATTTCACCTTCATTCACAAATGAGAGCTTTGCAGGATATAATATTCTGGGCTGGGAGTTTTTCTCTCTTAGTACCTGGGCTATATCTTGCCATTCTCTCCTAGCTTGTAGGGTTTCTGATGAGAAGTCAGCTGTGAGTCTAATTGGAGATCCTCTGAGAGTAATCTGGCATTTCTCTCTTGCACATTTTGGGATCTTTTCTTTGTGTTTCACTGTGCTGAGTTTGATTACGACGTGTCGTGGTGAGGATCTCTTTTGGTCATGTTTATTAGGGGTTCTATGAGCTTCCTGTACTAGGATGTCTCTGTCCTTCTCCAAACCTGGGAAATTTTCTGCTAGTATCTCACTAAAAAGGCCTTCTAATCCTTTCTCCCTCTCCATGCCTTCAGGAACTCCTAGAACCCGAATGTTGGGTTTTTTAATAGTATCCTGTAGATTCCTGATAGTATTTTTTAGTTTTCTGAGTTCTTCTTCTTTTCTTTGATTTGCCTGTTTCCTTTCCTGTTCTCTGTCTTCTAAGTCTGATATTCTCTCTTCTGCTTTGCCCATTCTGTTTTTAAGGCTCTCTAATTGTTTGTCATTTGATCTGTTGAGTTCTTCATTTCATTGTGGTTTTTTGTCACTATCTCAGTTTCCTGTTCTACTAGTTGTTTCATTTCATTTTGATTCCTCCTTAATATTTCATTTTCACGAGAGAGATTTTCTATCTTGTCCATTAAGGATTTCTGTAGTTCAAGAATTTGTTTTTGAGAACTTCTTAATGTTCTTATCAATTTTTTGAGATCTGCTTATTGCATTCCCTCTATCTCTTTATTTTCATAATCTTGCATTGGGTTGTCTTGTTCATTTGGGGGCATCATAGTGTCTTTCTTGCTCTTGTTACCTCGGTTTCTGCGTTTGTTGTTTGGCATGTTGGAGATAATTTATGTTTTTTTTTTTTTTGGCTGTGGTGTTTTTTTCTCGTTATACTATGCCTCTAAGTGGGCTGTCTGCTTTGATGGATCCTAAGAGGCTGTGATGGGTGTGGCCAGAGAGCTCTGCTTGATTCTTCAGGTTTAAGGCTGTGCAAAAAGTGACTCACCCAGATTGGTCTCTCCCTTGCTCCTTGCTGGATCTCTCTCTCTTTTTTTTTTTTTTTGACTCAGTTGGGAAGTAATTCCGCACAGGTGAGTGGAATTGAGGGTAGTTGAAATCTGACCTCTGTGAGTATTCGTTTGATCTACCCCTGGGACCACACAAAGAGTTTATGCAGCTCTCAATGTGTTCTCAAGTTTCACCAAAGTTCCAAAGTTACTGAGTTTGTGTACTCGTTGGCGGCGCTTTACATATGTAAAATGGCACCTTCTCTTTGTTTTGCTTGGTGAGTGAAGAGAGAGGCCTCTGCCTTTCCCCACCAATGTCTCGGGTTTCTGACATTTTTGTCTTACCTCCCATTCGTTCCCGCGCTGGTGATATTCTGCGGCTCGTCTCCCGTGGTTGGGTTTCCACGCGGTGGGCTCCCTGTAGGTCCTCTGTTTCACATCCACTAGATCCGGAAGCGTTTCCTCTGCAGTTTTTTTCTTGAGTCTTTTCCTGAGGCTACAGTAATTCCTCTTTTATGAAACTTTATTTTCCCAAACTGTCGGCGCACATCCTCACTCTCCGCCATCTTGGCTCCGCCCCCCTCTCTTCAATTTTTTGGGTTGTGAAATAAGAGGTGCACATTTGACCTCCTGTGCCTCAGTTTCCTGGCACTCAGCTGTTATCTCGACTTTAGAATGTGTGAAGTGATGTCTTTTGTGTGCTAATGGCTGGTAGTTGGAAGTTCCTGAACAGCTCCAGGCTGCCTGGTTACCAGGGGAACCAACCCCGTGGTTCCAGGTACAGAGTTTTAGCCCCGACCCCAACCTTTTACCCAAGCCCCAACCTTTGTGGAGAGGACTGAGACAATCATTAATGGCCATAAATTCCAAAGCGATGGGGTTCAAACAGCTTTTGTGTTACTGAAGACCAGGAGGTGGGAGGGAGGCTGCACATGGAGGGTTAGTGTTAGGAGTTAGGGGTTAGGGGTTAGAGGTTAGGGTTATGGTTATGGTTAGGGTTAGGGTTATGATTGGGGTTATGGTTATGGCTAGAGGTTAGGGTTAGGGTTATGGTTAGGGGTTATGGTTAGGGTTATGGTTAGGGTTCAGGTTTGGGTTTGGGTTCGGGATCAGGTTAGGGTTAGGTTTAGGTTTAGGTTTTGGGTTTGGGTTAGGTTTTGGGTTCGGGTTAGGGTTCAGGTTAGGGTTCGGGTTAGAGTTCGGGTTAGGGTTTGGGTTAGGGTTCGGGTTCGGGTTTGGGTTAGGGTTCAGGTTAGGTTTCAGGTTCGGGTTAGGGTTAGGGTTTGGGTTCGGGATCGGGTTAGGGTTCGGGTTCTCGTGCATGCGCCATCCAGGATTCCCTGCCCTAGGGGCTTGTGGGGCGGGGCCGACCCGGGGACTGCTGCTGTGACACACCCACTCCTGACGGGCACTGGGGCGGTCCACGTGAGATGAGCTTGGAGCTCGGGCACAGGCTGTCCCACCATGGCTTCCTGAGCCAGAGCAGACACGCGTGGGCCATCTCATGTTGCCTGCATGATTGGAGTCTTGGCACTTATGCATTGCTGGGTGCCTCCTAGGTTCCCCCTACCTCCCTTGGGACAGGATGAGGTGCAGCCCCATGACCCTGCAGCCTGCCTGGACAGCTGGAGCCACAGAGATGGGAGGTCTCATGGCCAAGCCTGGACTTCACAACACACACTCTCAAAGCCTCCGCTGGCAGTTCAAGAAGGATGGACCTGGCTGCGCCTCAGCTGGCTCCTTCCCTCTGGTCGGGCATTGCAAACCACAGACCCACTTCTGTCCTCTGTGTTCCTGGAGGCCGCAGCGCACTTGCGAGCAGGCGGGCCCCCCTCTGCTTCCGTATGCCATTCGCCTGCGGAGCCTGCCCGACCCCTGGCTCTAGGAGGCTGTCCAGCCGTGGGCCTAGCGAACTGTCTGCCCGTGGGCAGGGCCTCCATGCCCAAGGTGGAACAGGCTTTCCTGTTGGCCACGCCCCACAAGCCCCTAGGGCAGGGAATCCTGGACGGCTCGTGTGCGAGCCGGCAAGCCAGAGGAGGATGCTGCTGGGGGCTCTAGCTTCCCTCAGAGAATGTTTGTGCGGTTCACGGACGCCCACAGGTGTGCTCCTGAGGCCGGCCACTGCCTCTGTCTAGCACCTGTGGCCAGCTGGTAGCGCCAGCTGGGCAGCCTCCTAGAGCCAAGGGTCTGGGAGGCTCCACGGGCGAGGGCATATGGAAGCTGAGGGGGGCCCGCCTGCTCCCAAGTGTGCTATTGGGGCCAGGAACACACGGCACAGAAGTGGGTCTGGGTTTGCGATGCCCAACCAGAGGGAGGGAGCCAGCCGAGGTGCAGCCAGGTCCATCCTTCTTGAACTGCCAGCGGAGGCTTTGGGAGCGTGCGCTGCCAAGTGAGACCTCCGGTCCCTGTGCCTCCAGCCGTCCAGGCAGGCTGCAGGGTTGGGCGTGGCCGTGGGCCTCTGGAGCTTGCTGCCCATGGACGGGGCCTCCACGCGCAAGGTAGCACAGGTTTCCTGGGGCTGCACCCCATCCCAGCCAAAGGGAGGTGGGGGAAACCTAGGAGGGGCCCAGGAACGCAGGAGTGCCCAGACTCTGGTCCTGCAGGTGACATGAGAGGGCCCACGCATGTGCGCTCAGGCTCAGGAGGCCATGGTGGGACAGCCCGTACCCCAGCTCCGAGCACATCTCGTGTGGACCGCCCCAGTGAGCATCAGCAGTGGGTGTGCCTCAGCAGCAGCCCCCAGGAACGGCCCCGCCCTCCAAGCAAGCCCTTAGGGCAGGGACTCCTGGATGGCGCATGTAGGAGCCAGGGGGGAGCCAGCAAGCCAGAGGAGGACACTGGCTGCCAGGGGCTCTAGCTTCCCTCAGAGAATGTGTGTGCGGCTTGGGGACGCCCGCAGGTGTGCTCCTGAGGCTGGCCGCTGCCTCTAGCTAGCACCTGGGGCCAGTTGGCAGCGCCGGCTGGGCAGCCTCCTAGAGCCAGGGTTCCGGCAGGCACCGCGGGTGAATGGCATATGGAAGCCGGGGGGGGGGGCGCCCACTCCTAAGCACGCTGTTGGGGCCAAGAACACAGGGCACAGAAGTGGGTCTGGGTTTGTGATGCCCAACCAGAGGGAGGGAGCCAGCCGAGGCACAGCCAGGTCCATCCTCCCGGGAGCTGCCAGCGGAGGCTTTGGGAGTGCACACTGCCAAGTGAGACCTCCGGTCCCTGTGCCTCCAGCCATCCAGGCAGGCTGCAGGGTTGGGCGCGGCCGTGGGCCTCTGGAGCTTGCTGCCCATGGTGGGGGGCCTCCACGCACAAGGTGGCACAGGTTTCCTGGGGCTGCGCCTCGTCCTGGCCCAAGGGAGGTGGGGGGAACCTAGGAGGCGCCCAGGAATGCAGGAGTGCCCAAACTCCGGTCCTGCAGGCAACACGAGACGGCCCACGTGTGTGCGCTCAGGCTCAGGAGACCATGGTGGGACAGCCCGTGCCTGAGCTCCGGGCTCATCTCACCCCAGTGCCCCTCAGGAGTGGGTGTGTCACAGCAGCAGCCCCTGGGACGGCCCCGCCCCACAAGCCCCTAGGGAAGGGAATCCTGGACAGCGCATGCACGATGCAGGGAGCTGGCAAGCCAGAGTAGTACGCTGCTGGGCGCTCCAGCTTCCCTCAGAGAATGTTTGTGTGGCTCGCAGACGCCCGCAGGTGTGCTCCTGAGGCCGGCCACTGCCTGTAGCTAGCACCTGTGGCCAGTTGGCAGCGCCAGCTGGGCAGCCTCCTAGAGCCAGGGCTCTGGCAGGCTTGGTGGGCAAATGGCATACAGAAGCCGAGGGGGGCCCGCCCGCTCCCAAGCACACTGCGGCCTCCAGGAACACAGGGCACAGAAGTGGGTCTGTGTTTTGCAATGCCCGAGCAGAGGGAGGGAGCCAGCCGAGGTGCAGCCAGGTCCATCCTCCCGGGAACTGCCAGCGGAGGCTTTGGGAGTGCACACTGCCAAGTCTTGGCTTGGCCATGAGTGAGACCTCCCATCTCTGTGGCTCCCCAGGCAGGCTGCAGCGTCGGGTGTGGCCATGGGCCTAGGGAGCTTGCTGCCCGTGGGCGGGGCCTCCACGCGCAAGGTGGCACAGGTTTCCTAGGGCTGCGCCTTGTCCCGGCCCAAGGGAGGTGGGGGAAACCTAGGAGAGGCCCAGGGACACATGAGTGCCCAGACTCTGGTCCTGCAACCAACACGAGAGGGCCCTCGCGTGTCTGTTCAGGCTCAGGAGGCCATTGTGGGACAGCCCGTGCCCGAGCTCTGAGCTCATCTCCCCCCAGTGCCCGTCAGATATACATATATATATATTGAATATTACTCATCCATGAGAAAAATGAAATCTTGACATTTAAAACTGGAGGTCATTACAGTAAATTGTATAAGCCAGGCCTACAAAAATATCTTTTTTTCTCTTATTTGTACTAGTTAATATATAGAGTATAAAATGGTGTGGTTTTCTGATCACTGGTTATGTAATCTTAATACTGTTTCCCTGCGTCATGCCATGTTATTGACAATATGCTTCTCTATCACATGTAAAAAAAGAAATTGAGTAGGGGATACAGAGCTCTATTGGGGTATTAGTAATGCTATGTTCTATATTTTGACATTGGTTATCAGTGTGATCAGATGTCCAAAACTATTTATCTGTAGACTTATCTGCATTTCATAGTATGTATACTATTTTTAAATATTTTCAACATTTTCCACAGCAGAAATTGTTTTTCAAAATGTTCAACAGGAGATAACAAATCC
The DNA here is from genome assembly GCF_033115175.1 of Lepus europaeus. Taxonomy (NCBI): domain Eukaryota; kingdom Metazoa; phylum Chordata; class Mammalia; order Lagomorpha; family Leporidae; genus Lepus; species Lepus europaeus. The sequence continues at coordinate 3,608,796 of NC_084846.1, forward strand.
TCCAAACACAGATAACTATTACAGATGTATCTAAGCACAGTGAGGTATGAAAAAGCCCACTTTCCATCATACCTGATGATGCCATTCTCAACATGAAAAGACGGTCATATGGTAATGCAATAAAAATACCTGAGGATGCCAACAGGTGTTCAGTGCATGTCCTGTTCTGGGAGATGTTTACCTGCCATGGAAGAATCCTAGGTTGAGCTGCATCTCCTGGAGATCCCTTTTCTATTTGCTCTGAAAGCATCTTATGGAGGGCATGGGCCACTGCATACACAGCATTGTAGATGAAATAGCTGGAGTCAGATATGGTCAGCATGTCAATGTGTCCTGGGAAAAACTCAAAGGAAGCATTTGGGGGGCAGACTCCAATTGTTCCACAAAGTGACCCAGGAGGTAAGCAGTGAAGAGCATGAAGCCATAGTTGACCGAGGAAGAAATCTTCTGGGTAGTGGGAAGGGTCCACTGTCTTGACAAAATTGTTGAGGCCAGGGATTTCCCCCTTGTGGTGTGAAAATGAGAAGCCTCCATGAAAAGAGTGCAGCATGTGGTCTGTCTCATGCACAACAATCTCCCACTTGGCAGCCATGATCCACACCTTCCCCAGGATTAAATAGTATTTGCTTAGAAATTCCATGGTATACAGACTCCTCACATCACCATATAGAATATGCACATTTGCTGATGAAATTTGGATCCCCTCTAGGAAAGAGATTTCAATTTTTTCATACATTTTCTTAGTGTCAGGGAGCTTTGTTGCGTAGGCCAAGCAGACACCTTTCTTTACCATCTCGGCTAAAATATCTTGAAGGAACTGCTCTCCTTTCAGATCATTAGATACAAAGATCGCCACCCAAATCCAGCCAAAATGGAGGAGCAAGGACAGTATTCCACAGGCCAGAGAGTTGTCACCGGTGGCCATCTGATAGAGCGACGGAAACTTGTCTCTCTCACTTAGCATGGGATCAAAAGGGCCGTATGTGATCTGAATGGAAAGAAAACCATCATGATCTGACTTCTGTGGATAGAGGAGGCCAAGTGCTATCACCTGAGCTTAGAGAAATCCACATTCAATGCCTATTGCTTTTATGAGGAGAAATGTATATCCTCATTTATAGTATAAAAGAAAATGTGTAGGATACCTGTGTATTTTCATATTCATCTGAGGGAAGAAGAGTGCATGGATTTTGGACCAGGACATTGGTTTTTCCCACTTTTCACCACATGTCACATCTGGAGATAGCCCCCATTGAAACTGGTGTTAATGTTACCTGTGAGCCAAACAACCCTTTACTGTGTTGATTTCTTGATAGCTTGAATTTCATTAATTTTGCTGTCATAACCTAAATTGCCTTGAAGAAAACACTCACCTACCATCTCTGAGTTTTTTTTTAACTTTTATTTAATGAATATAAATTTCCAGTGTACAGCTTATGGATTACAATGGCTTCCCCCTCCCATAACTTCCCTCCCACCCGCAACCCTCCCCTCTCCCGCTCCCTCTCTCCTTCCATTTGCATCAAGATTCATTTTCAATTCTCTTTATGTACAGAAGATCAATTTAGTATAAAGATTTCAACAGTTTGCACCCACATAGAAACACAAAGTGAAACATACTGTTTGAGTACTAGTTATAGCATTAAATCAAAATGTACAGCACATTAAGGACAGAGATCCCACATCAGGAGCAAGTGCACAGTGACTCCTGTTGTTGACCCGACAAATTGACACTCTAGTGTATGGCACCAGTAACCACCCTAGGCTCCCGTCATGAGTTTCCAAGGCTATGGAAGCCTTCCAAGTTCGCCGACTCTGATCATATTTAGACAAGGTCATAAAAGACAGGCTGAGGATAGTAACCAATGATCCTAAGAGTGGCATTTACCAGGTTTGAACAATTATACAGCATTAAGTGGGGAAGAAGACCATCAGTACACACAGGTTGGGAGTAGAGCCATTGGTGGTAGAGTAGAGGTTATGGTTACAAAGGAATGAGGCCCAAGTGCGCTAGACAGGGTCTAGAACAAAGGACAGAGTCATTATTAGAGGAACTAAGAAAGGTGCTGTCTAAGCTACAATTAAGTTTTCTGATTGAGAGGCAATAGAACCTGATAGAAGGGGCTTGATAATAATCTGGTGGGCTTTAGGCCTTGTAAGTTAGGAGGCTCAGACCTATCTATCTCTTCACATGGGGTATATCCTAAGGGAGGTGTGAACCTCCTAGGGGAAGGCACTCTGTTGACTTTCATTACTTAGCTGGCCTGGGAGGAGAGCTGGCCAGGTAAAGGCAGGTGGCATCTCTAACAAGAAATTTACAGTTCTGCCTGCAATGTTGCTGACCCTACTTGACCATCCCCTCAGCTGCAGTGGTCACTTTGGAAGTTGGGCTGAGTGAAGGGCTTTTCAGCTTAGAGCCAATAAGATCTGTGGCTCTGACCTGGGCATCCTTCGACTCCAGGGCAGGTCCATTTCCAGTGATCCAACTCTTGGCCGAACTGCTAGGGCTCTTCACTAGCTGACTTCTGCTGAAGCCCAGGCTTACCACATTGAAAGCCACTGCAATGGACTGGCCTGTTGGGTCTCCTTGAGGGCAGATCACTGTACAGATCAGCCATTAATAGGCCTGCCACCCATTGCTTCTGATGCCGAGCTTTCTTTTCCTCCTGGTTTGTGTTAAAGCAGACCAGAGGATGCAAGTCAAGGGAGTGCCCGTGTCCCATCTCTAATCTTCTGTGGCCTGAACTACAAGTCTATAGTCACATCTGAGTTTTCTTAAACTTGCTTTTCAGACTAGAATCCTCCTATGCTACTCTACTCTGAGTTTGCTGGTAATGTGTATAGATTGCCACCTGTTTGAAGTGGGTTTCCTTTAAGAGAATGTGAATGCAGACCCTTGGAGGTCGCTTGAATGGATTATGTAATTGGGTTCCTGACACCTAATTGGGAGATTTGATTGAGTGCCAGTCCCCTCAGTTTCCCAAGGATAGTCAGCACCAGAACCATAGTGGGTATTTGTTGACTAAACTAGTGAAGGGGTGTACACTGTGTGTGTCTCATTGTTTCTCAGTTCATGAAACACACAGTAAGATTTTAATCTCTTGGTTGTGCATGGAAAGTGAACTGGGAGTGCTGTGAAGGAATCTGCTGAATGTGAGGAAGTCAGGATTGGAAGGGTGTGAAATCTCATGCAACACAGCTCCAAACACTCTTTAATGATTGTTGGGACTGTTATGTTCCGTGGAATCCAAAGGAAAGTACTGTCCCAGGTCTTCATATATCCATGTATAACATGGAGTCATCCTGGGCCATCTCTGTGTTGTGGGTATTTCCTGTGAATACTCAACAATCTATATTCCCAAGAGGTGGGGATGGATACATTGGCCCCAGAAGAGTATCTTAGTGGAGACTCTCAGCTTCCACTGCTCCTTCCCTTTCTCAGTTTAAGGAATTCCCCAAAATCTTTTTCAACTAATAGTGGAATATGTCACTTGGCTTCCACAGGAACTTGTCCCAGATGTAACAGATCTGGTGGGAGATGGAAGTATTTCTCACCAGATTTCACAACCCATTTACCTGTGGGGTTTTGTACAGCTCCAATATTGTTCCAATTTCAGCCAAAAATGCTGACGTGGTTCCAGCAATGATGGCAACTGTCTTGCCTTGTGTCTGGCAGGTGTAGTTAGGGATGAGATGATGCTTTCCAGTCAGTCACTGCAGAGTGCTCCTCAGGGTGAACTGACCACTGGTAACAGAATTATAGAGTTGGAATCTGAGGATCAGGTTGGGGAGTAGCTGGGGGTCCTTGTTGATCTCCTGGATGGCAAAGCGGAAGGCCAGCACATATTGGTAGTTCTTCCACAGCCACCTAAAGAGAAGGGCAGCATCAAGGAGAAAGGAGAGTGTATGGAATCAAGAGCAACACCACAGCCATGCCCTGAAGCAATAATGGTCAAACTCAGGCTTCCATTAAGTGGTGCCTCAGCTCTGGCACATGGAGGAGGTGTGAGTGAGGTTCCAAGGGCTCTAGAAAATCATGAAATGGCCCTTGGACTCCTCTGAAGCAAACTGTGTCCATGATCGCACTCACCTTCCCAAGCCCTTCAGCAAAGCCTTGATGTGTCCCAACATGGGATTTCACTTCTACTTAGGGATGGAACCCAAGTGGCAAACATCTCTGTTTTCAGTACCTTTTGAAATAGTTGAACACCATCTGACTTGTCAGTCATTTTAGCATTTGGAAGCATCTCTAATTTATTCACAAAAGCTGTTTTCATGAGCCCTTTCTGTAATTTTCCACTTAATATACCAACACTCACAGAAGTAATTTTGTTCAAATCTATTTGCTTTAAAAAAGAGCATTTCATTCAGAACGTCAAATTGTCAGAATATTTACAATGTTCACATTATTTTATTCACTGTTTTCTCAAGCGCTGAATTCTATTTTATCATTTCACTCTGTATTCTTTAATATTTTCTGCATTTTTCTATTTAGCTTAGCCAAAATTATAAGTTCTTGGGATTTAGTAATGGCTCTCAAATTTTACCTAAGAGTATGAATGTTTTGTTTTCACTCAATGGATACCTTTGCACCTCTTCTTACAAAATTTTTTTATTTCTATATTTTATCCGTAATTTGAATGTCAAGCAAATACATACTTGTCAATAGATTATGTGGGATTAAATCAATTTATGGAGTCATATGTTGTTTGGGTGCATTGATCCCTTTTTAAATGTTGAGGTTAATAGATTGTTATTTCAGTATGTGTTAAATTTATGAAATATGCTTATATATTTTCTAAAATTCAGTGTTTGATTTTAGGATAAGTGCATTTTTCTTAAGTTTCACACAATTCTGTATTATTCTTACATAGAGAATTTGAATTTTTTTTACCTAAAAATAGTCAAATTTTGTTACTTTTTATAAACAGGTGATTCAAAAAGTTTTTTTTTAGAAACAGGGTTCATTTGTTATACACTATGTATACCAATCAAAAAATATGCTACTGATGGGGCTGGCACTGTGTCGTAGTAGGTTAATCCTCTGCCTGTGGTGCCGCATCCCATATGGGCACCAGTTTTAGTCCTAGCTGCTCCTATTCCCATCCAGCTGTCTACTATGGCCAGGAAAAGCAGTAGAAGATGGCCCAAGTCCTTGGTCCCTTGCACCAGTGTGGGAGACCCAGAAGAATCTCCTGGCTCCTGGCTTTGGATCGACAAAGCTCTGGCCATTGCGGCTATTTGGAGAGTGAACCAGCAGACAGAAGACCTCTCCCTCTCACTGTCTGTAACTCTACCTCTCAAGTAAATAATTTAAAAAATATGCTACTGAAGACTATTCCATACTTAGTTTTACTTATTTGAATGAAACTTAAGAGCATTGAATGAAATGTTTCTTGCTTTTAATCATTTTTGCTCAATTGCAATTAATTCCCTTGTACAGGGATTTTATTCACTGCTGGGTTACTTACAGCACTTGTCAGCCGCAAGCTGACAGGTTTACTTCTTTTTTCCATTACACAAGGCTGCCAGGTCTTAAGTTCAGACCTTGCATATTCATTTCAAGACTCTTGGAGGCTGATCAGGAGGTGATATCAATAGAGTGGGTACAAAATGTCCATCTCTCACTCTCTGCAGGAGTGGCGAGCAAACAGAAAATGGAAAGGGATGTTTGTGAAAGGCAAAAGAAGAGAAGCAAATATAGCCTTCATTGATTTGCATTCCTTCAACTTTTCTATATGTTCTTTTTTAAGAATTCCCAAGTGCAATTAACCAAACATAGGGATAAGCACACACTCTGTCACAGTCTGAACCACAGTTGACACATAACTCAGTGTTGGACTTACCAGTCTCTCTCTATTTTATCCATTGGCCTGGATAAAAAAAATAACCGGATCATGTCTGATTCTGGTTCGAGGAAGTAAAGGGGGAAAAACCCACCCAGTACCAGGTCTCCATCTCTGGCCTCATGGAATTATAACATTTCCAGGGAGATACGTCCTGTGAACTATATGAAAAATTCAGGAGTGGGTTGAGCAAAATCACAGAAAACAACATGTCAAGTGAACCAAACATAAAGTTAAAGGTTGAAGTCTCTGCTCATATTGGGAGAGAATGGTCTGTATTATCTCTGCTATCTCAGCCCCCTGCAGTGAGACTAGATACCTGTGTAGGACATAACTGGCCCCAGGATTTCTGTATGCCCTCAAGCTGTAGATAGTGCGTGCTAAATCCTGGGTCACACAGGGACACAGCTAGAACCACAAGAAAGACATTTCAAATGGTGTCACAGTGTTTAACCTTGCCTTAATGTCCCTGAGATCAGAAGAGCTCTGGCTTTTATATATTTTCATTGCTTCATTTCTGTCCCATCCAGAAACTTCTGGCATCACCCTGCCCTGAGGCTATGCACCTGCCACTCTCCATTATGGGGGAAAATAGCTTTGGAAAACATGCTTTGGACTCTCATTCCTCCCTAGGGCATTGCTGGGACAGAGCTCTGTAAACCTGCGTGCACAGGGGCCAAGAGTTGTTAGGTCAGTCGACTGTTTTGATGGATTTGTCAATTGTAGAAATAATTACTGTTGGAATTAAAAAAAGACACACTCAGTTTTACCTGTTCACATGATCCTTCATCTAGAAGGTGAATGGTCACATTCACCACTGATAACCCAATATGTACCCAGAAAGCCTCTTCATGGCTGTGCCTAATATCTCTCCCAGGCCTGTAGTAGTCTAAAGGAGAAACAGGCTTTGTGAATTTTAAATAACTACGTATATCCAGAGAAGGGCAGTAGTGAATCCCTGCACTTACCCTTAAACACGTTTTTGTGTAATCTAATTGTGGTCATAGTGCATCAGAATACAGTAAATTTTCTCACCATATATGATTATGCCTTTCAGAATGTATTCAGGAATATATGTAGCATCCAAGCATGTGTGTGTTCTTCTTTCTTCTTAATTTGCTTCTTTCCCTATGTATTAGCTTTGTTACTACAATTCTCTCAGCTGATGATACAAACTTGCACATTTGATAGACACTGGCTGAGGACATGTGTGAGGAACATCATAGTTTATGCATACAAGTGAAATGAGAATTGAATGCATATTTAAAAATTTCACACTTCATATCCTCTCACTTCCATCTGTTTCTAATTCTTCTCATGGAATGACACCTCCTTGAATACAGTAGGCCATTCTATCATCTCTGCATTGATGACCAAGCCTTGGTCATGTGCACTCTTGCATGGAAACTCCAATTTTAGCCAGCAACCCAAGACCAAAGAAAAATCCACATACTCTATATATCATAGTGTGCCATACTGTGCCTTCATCATGGAAGGATACATTATCCCGAGCCCTGTTTGCAAATAGGCTTTTCCTTGGAAGTTGCTGAAGCTGTACAAAGGATTTCAAGGGCATTTCGAATACAGGGGTTGATGCCACAGTCATATCTCAAGATCACTGGCCCGCCCATTGGCCGCTGACCGCATCTCTCACCGATTTGCGAGGTATAGGCCAGTCCGACAACCCCCAAGTCAGCTCAAGGGTATTACGCTGGAAAGATATGGAAGACAATCAGGGCACTGTGACTCCTTTTGTATTACCAGGCCTCCCTGTTAACCTGTGGGGACGTGACATTCTCTCCCAAATGGAAGTTATCCTGTGCAGCCCTAGTGCTGTGGTCACACAACAAATGCTGCGCATGGATTATGTGCCTGGCACAGGACTTGGAAAAATGAGACAGGGCATAACTCAACCTATTACAGCCCCCTCTAAAACAGATAGACATGGGCTTGGATATTCGGATTTTTAGTAATGACCACTGGCCTTCTTGTACCCCATGCAGATAAAATCACATGGAACACTCAAACTCCTGTTTGGGTGGATCAGTGGCCACTTACCCAAGAAAAGCTAAATGCTGCTACAGTGCTTGTACAGGAGCAGCTCATGGCTGGACACCTAGAGCCTTCCAGTTCTCCCTGGAATATGCCCATTTTTGTCATAAAGAAAAAATCTGATAAATGGCGCCTTTCACAGGATTTGCACACCATTAATAAGGTCATGGCACCTATGGGAGCCCTCCAACCTGGCATCCCAACCCCCATGGCCATCCCAAATGGTTATTACAAAATAATTATAGATCTCAAAGACTGTTTCTTCACTATTCCTCTGCACCCGGGTGATCGGCTTTATTTTGCCTTCAGTCTCCCCCGTGTTAATTTCCAAGGACCAGTGCAAAGATTTTGTTGGAAAGTTTTGCCCCAGGGGATGGCCAATAGCCCCACCCTTTGTCAAAAGTTTGTAGCACAGGCAGTGGACCCAATTCGTTTACACTGGCCGCACATTTATATTCTACATTATATGGATGACATTTTACTGGCGGCTCAAAACAAGTCAAACCCACAAAATTGCTTTACAGCACTTTCTAAAGCCTTTCTTGCCCTTGGTTTACAAATTGCTCCTGATAAGGTCCAGTTACAAGACCCCTTTACCTATTTGGGTTTAAAATTACAACAGGATTTGGTTTTTATGCCCCGCATCCAGTTCTGCTTGGATTGCCTCCATACCCTTAATGATTTCCAAAAACTTCTAGGAGATATTCAATGGCTCAGGCCCTATTTAAAAATACCTAATAATGTCCTATTACCCCTCAATGACATTCTGTGAGGAGACTCAGATCCCTCTTCCCACCATGAGCTCACCCCTGCCGTGGGAGATGCATTAAACCAAGTAATGCAAGTAATTAGCCAACAGTTTGTTTCACAAATTTCTTACACTCTCCCCCTACTTTTGTAGTTTTAGCCACACCACATACGCCCACTGGAGTTTTCTGGCAAAAATCCCTCATGCCCAATAAAAAAGGTCAACCTCTTTTCTGGGTCCATCTCCCCATTTCCTCATCTAAAGTAATTACAGTATATTTGTCTCAGGTTGCTTCAATAATCATCAAGGCTCGCTTCCTTTCCCACCAATATTTCGGAAAAGACCCCGATGTTGTAGTAGTGCCATATACCCAAGAACAGACCCAGTTCCTTCTTCAAACTTCTGATGACTGGGGAATAGGCATGTCAGGATTTATGGGAACCATTGACAATCACCTCCCTGATGACCCCGTGTTACAGTTTGCCCAATCCTATTCCTTTATTTTTCCAAAAAACAAAAAATAGCCCCATTCCAAAGGCTGTTACAGTGTTTACGGATGGGTCCTCCAATGGAATGGCTGCCTTCGTGGCAAACAACCGTTCCCATGTTTTTAAAACATCTTATCAGTCGGCCCAGTTGGTTGAGCTGTATGCCATACTTCAAGTCTTTACACAGTTTTCCAGTCAGGCTGTAAATATTTATACTGATAGTGCATATGTAGCTCACTCCATTCCGTTGCTTGAAACTTCTCCTTTTCTTAAAACAACTTCCAATGTTATGCCCTTGTTTATACAAATTCAAAAGCTAATATGAGAAAGACAACAGCCCTTCTATTTGGGACATATTAGGGCGCACACAAGCCTACCAGGATCACTCTCAGAAGGTAATGTCCAGGCAGATGCTGCTACAAGGCTTACCTTCCCCACAACTGTGGGATCAGTGCAGGAGCTCAAAACTCAGAAGGCAATGCCCAGGTAGATGCTGCTACAAGGCTCACCTTCCCCATAATTGTGGGATCAGTGCAGGAAGCTCGAAACTTACATAGGTTGCATCACTTAAATGTTCAATATCTCCATTTGTTTTGTAAAATTTCACGAGAACAGGCTCGTGAAATAGTCAAAGAATGCCCCTCATGCGTTACAAGCCAACCTGTACCACATTTGGGAGAAAATATGCGTGGTCTTCTCCCTAATCAACTGTGACAAATGGATGTCACACACTTCCCAAAATTTGGCAAGCTAAAGTATCTTCATGTCTCCATAGACACCTACAGTGGCTTTGTCTTTGCCTCCCCCCATACAGGGGAAGCTGCTAAGGATGCTATCTCGCACCTTATCACGGCTCTTTCTGTACTGGGAAAACCTGTTAAGATTGACAGATAATGGTCCTGCTTATGTCAGCGCTAAGTTTAAACAATTTTGTGAGGTGCTCCATATTAATCACATTACAGGAATCCCCTACAATCCACAGGGTCAGGGGATTATCGCAAGAGCCCATCAAATGCTGAAAACCTGGCTCACTCAGCTTGAAGCCGCTTCCTTATCCTTTGTCTCTCCCCGCGACTGATTGAATCATGCGCTCTTTGTACTAAATTTCTTAACCTTGGATAATAATAGTCATTCAGCCGCAGATCGCCACTGACATCCTTCCCCTGAAATGGCCCCACCTATGGTGATGTGGCGAGACCCCCTCACTAGTGGCTGGCACGGCCCCGATCCTGTGCTTATTTGGGGACAGGGGTCAGCCTGCGTTCTGGATCAAAAACAATCAATGCCAAGATGGCTGCCTGAAAGATTAACTAAACAAGTTAATTCGTCAAACTCTTCTAATATTAACCCTACACCAGAGCCTACATCCGGCCCTGAGGATATTTTCCCCTTGTGTTTACAGGAATGAAAAGACCCGGCTGGACTCTACTGGGACTCATTACAGGACTCCTTGTTATTGTCGGCATTGTTGCCATTGTTATTATTTGTGTGTCTTCTCTTTATTCTCTCTTCCCCTGCCACATTTCCTGAGGGCTCACTGATTAACCCCTCTGAAGGGCCCTAACAAAATGTCCCTCTTCCTTGCTCTCCTGATAATGGCAATCTACACCATCCATTGGGCTCCACCAGTCTTTGCAGGGTTGGACGACCCTCAGGCCATTCAAAAACTCCTTCAACAGCATGACCCTTGTATCTGCTCGAGGGGCATAATAGTATCACTCCCACAAACATCAACCTCCTATGGATCCCGAGTCCTCAATCGTAAGCCTCATTTTACACATGACTGTGGAGATAAAACCGCATATCGGGCTGCCACAGATTCCAAGTGGCACTGTATTCTCAAACCTAAACTAGACTCTTCCCGCCCTGGGGATCAATGCCCATCAGAATGCAGTAGTACTATCCATTACTCTGTGCACTCCTCCTGTTATACTCAGTATCAAACCTGTAATGAGGGGAATGAACATTTATTGTTTGCCACTATAACAGGAGATCATGGGGGAACATTTGGAGGAGACTTATCTTCTTCACGCCTCAGCTCTCCTCCCTGCCCCCCTAAGGGACAAGTGGCCTGCTGGTACCCTATAGCCCCTGTGGGAGTGTCTGATGGTGGAGGCCCTCAGGATACCCTTACACAATTAAAAACACAAAAAACACTCAAAACCCTATTTGAGAGCCTTTACCCTTCCCTTCAATACCACCCCCTGGCTAAAGTTCTTCCAGATGAAATGAAGACTTGGATGTCAATACCATCGATATCCTTATCAACACCCATAAACTGCTTAATCTCTCTGCCCCAGACCTTGCAAAAGGCTACTGGCTCTGTTTACACCTGGGACCCCCCCTCCCTCTTGGCATTTTTCTGCCACTTAATGATACCCTTGGGTTTAATATCTCCTTTGGTTGCCCCCCTATACAGCCTTTTCCTGTTCTTCCTGTCCCAATGGAAAATATCACTTGCCTTTATAAATCTCCTAACAATAATTCCTTCGATATCGATGTAGGCCTTGCTCCTTTCTGCACAAATAGTATAACAGTAGATTACCCTCTTTATGTCCCTAATTCCACCGTTTTGTATGTAGGAATAATTTAGCTTATACCATTTTGCCAACAAATTGGACCGGTAATCGCATGCATGCTATGCTTCTTCCCAATGTAGAAATTATTGATGGAAATACCCCTGTCCCTATTCCCTCCTTTGATTATATTGCAGGAAGGCAAAGGCGAGCTATTCAACTTATTCCCTTATTGGCCACATTGGGAATTTCCACAGCTGTGGTTACAGGATCCACAGGACTGGGAATCGTGGTCCAAAAATATAGAGAATTGTCCCAACAACTTATTAATGATGTACAAACCCTATCCACCACCATTCAGGACCTTCAAGATCAAATTGATTCCCTAGCGGAAGTGGTTTTACAAAATCGTAGAGGCTTAGACTTGCTTACCACTGAACAGGGAGGTATTTGCTTGGCTTTACAGGAAAAATGCTGTTTTTATGCTAACAATCCGGCATTGTTCGTGATAAAATCAAGACACTTCAAAAAAATCTGGAGCGTCGTCGACGTGCCATGGCTGAAAATCCCTTTTGGACGGGATGGAATGGACTGCTTCCCTATTTGCTACCACTTTTAGGCCCCATTGCTGGTTTGCTTGTTACATTATCTGTAGGTCCTTGTCTTTTCAATAAGCTGATGACTTTTATCAGACAGCAAGTAGATAATTTAGCGGCCAGACCGATTCAAATACATTACCAAAGTCTGGCCATGAAAGATCCACTGGAAAACGTTGTCTCTCTCTCCAGCTGGTGAGGTGTGGCCAGTAAAGTCACGGTCGCTCCAACAACTGACTCTCCCCTTCAGTCTGCCGCTGCCCCAGTCGGGAGCCCAGGAAGGGTCCCAGGCTTATCAATTAAATGAGCAGTAAGCCAATGACGGGCACCTTCCTGGAACCTCACCCACCTAAGACAGGAGTCCTTGGGGACTGGCAAGGATATCCAATGACGGGTAAGAGGTGCTGGAGCTCTGGGTCGATTCCTAAGACAGGCACTGCTCGTTCATCACACTTGGCCTAACCGGTAGCCATTTCTGTTTAATTGATAAGAAAGGGGGAGATGTTGGGGACCGAGCAACATGTGGCCTCTTATCAGTAAACTACTGAAGTAGAGCTAAGCAGCCCAGGCCGGAAAGTACTGATAACGCCACCCTGTGTCTTAAGAGTTTATGACCATATCAAATATGAGTGATTGCAGTGTAAGTAAATTGATTAAGGAAATAGATATTAATTCAATATTCTCAAATTCAGGGATAGCTGCTCATATAGATGACATTATTATTTATATCTTTGCTAGTCAGCTGAGGTTAGTTTCACACAATTACTTTTTCTTTTATTTCAAGAATTCCTCAGCTGTGTTTATTTTTTAATAAGTCTAAGAGGAAAGAGAAAAATCACCCACTCAGCTGGGGCTGGTTTGGGACAGAACAGATGCCCAGAAATAAATGCACATAGGTGACAGGGAACCAATACTTGATCTGTCACCACTGCCTGACAGAGTCTGAATTACTGAGAAGTTGGGGTCAGGAGCTGGAGCCAACGTTTGAACTCAGACACTCTACTGAGGACATGGTCATCATAATCACTAGGCTAAAATGCCTGCTATCCATTTTGTTAAAAAACAGAGAGAAATCAGCTGGGGTGCTAGATTTCCACAGCATTTGTTTGTCATAGACCAAGAGTTCTGAGATGAGTAGCTGTGAGAGACCACAGTACAGCAGAAACTGCTGAGTGGGAGACCACTAAAGATGGGAGCACAGTGACAGTGAGCCTGGCTATAGAAAATACAAGTGAAGCCACTGCCCTCTCCTACAGATTTGGGAAGCGTATGTACCTTGATATAATCTATTCTTACTCTTAATCATGAAGTCATAAAATACTGATTTTAAAATGATGTTAGCCATTGGAATTGACAAAGATTTCTGGAAAGGACCCTAGAGGTACAGGCAATAAAAGCCAAAATTGACAAATGGGATTACACCAAATTGAGAAGCTTCTGCACTGCAAAAGAATCAATCAGCAAAGTGAAGAGACCCTGACAGAATGGGAGAAATTATTTGCAAACTATGCAACTGATAAAAGATTAATAACCAGAATACACAAAGAGCTCAAGAAACTTAACAACAACAAAACAACCCAATGAAGAAATGGGCAAAACACTTAAACAAACATTTTTCAAAAGAGGAAATCCAAATGGCCAACAGACACATGAAAAAAATTCTCAGGATCATTAGCCATCAGGGAAATGTAAACCAAAACCACAATGAGGTTTCACCTCACCCCAGTTAGGATGGCTTTCATATGGAAATCAACAAACAACAAATACTGGTGAGGATGTGTGCAAAAAGGTACCCTAATCTACTGTTGGTGGGAATGTAAGCTGGTAAAGCGGCTATATAAAACAGTATGGAGAACCAGTTTATACCAGTTACAATGTGGAAAAAAATGAATGTCCTGCTGTGGACAAGTAGATAAAATGAATATGGTAGACAGAAAGACAAATATCACAGATTCTCCCTAAAATGTGCGAGCTAACTTTAAAATAATCATAAGATGAAAATAAAAAAAACCACTTGGAGATACGATGACTTTGAACAGCCCTTTTCTCAATTGTTGAGGAACGTTTTATTTTTTCATACTATTTGTTGAACTCTTATTTAGTATAGAATTAATCTTATGTGTATAATGTTAATTGAAAATAGATCTTGAAAAGATAGTTTAATAAAAGTGGAGTTACTGTAGTCTCAGGAAAAGGCTCAGAAAAAAATTGCAGAGGAAACCCTTCCGAATCTAGTGGATGTGACCCAGAGGACCTACGGGGAGAGCAAGGATGCCCATGGCATGGATGCTGAGGTGTGGAGTCTGCATGCCAGCACTAGAAGGGGAATTGAGACAAAAACCTCAGTAACCGAGTCATTGGTAGGGAAAGGCAGAAAGAGCCTAGAGGGAAGGCTTGAAGCCCCACTGGGGAAAGTTCACCAGGCTGACTGGAGGAGAGAAAAAAAATGAATAAATAAGGGGAACTGGCACAGACACTAGCCTCTCTCTCCACTCAGCTTACAAAACCAAGCAAGACAAAGAGCAGGCACCATTTTGGACATACAAAGCAGCGCCTGCCATCAGCCAAGCAGAAAAACCTGACTCTGGTGGGGAGAAATAACTGGAGATTAGAACCTAGTGAAAGTGTGGAGCTAATGAACTGAGACTGTGAAAATCTAAAGTTGGGTGAGAGAACTCACTGAGTACACAAACTCAGTAACCTTGGCAACCTGGTGAGAGACTGTGGAGAAATTTGAGACCACACCGAGGGCTACATAGACCCTTTGTGTGGTCCTTGGGATAGATCAGACTAATACCCACAGGGGCCAGATTTCATACATCAACTACCTTAAATTCCACTCAGCTGTGCAGAATTACTTCCCTTCTGAGTCAGAAGAAAAAAGAGAGAGAGAGAGAGAGAGCGAGCACGCGCAAGAGAGAGAACAACCTGGGTGAATCAACTTTGGCACAACCTTAACCCTGAAGAACCAGAGCTCTCTGGCCACACCCATCACAGCCTCTAAAGATCCATCAAAAGCAGACAGTTCACTTAATCTAGTCATAGTATAATGAGAAAAAACACCACAGTGAAGAAACCAAAGAATATCTCAACAATGCCAAACAACAAATGCAGAAACCGAGGTGACAAGAACAAGGAAGACACTATGATGCCCCCAAATGAAAGACACACCAATTCAAGATTATGAAGATGATGAGATAGAAGAATGGAAGAAGCGGATCTCAAAAAATTGATAAGAACATTAAGAAGTTCTCAAAAACAAATTCTTGAACTACAGAAATCTTGACAGGATAGAAAATCTCTCTCATGAAAATGAAATATTAAGGAGGAATAAAGTGAAGTTGGCGAACCCTAAAGGCTTCCATAGCCTTGGCAACTCATGACTAGAGCCTAGGGAGATTATTGACTCCATAAACAAGAATGTCAAATTGTTAAGTCAACAACAGGAGTCACTGTGTACTTACATCTCATGTGGGATCTGTCCTTAATGTGTTGTCCAATGTGAAGTAATGCTATAACTAGTACCGAAACAGTATTTTTATACTTTGTGTTTCTGTGTGGGTGCAAACTGATGAGATCTTTACTAATTTTATACTGAATCGATCTTCTGTATATAAAGAGAATTGAAAAAAAAATAACCCTGGTGTTAAATTGGAAATTGCATAGAAAATTAATCAATTTTTAAAAAATATCATGTAGGATCTCTGTCCTTAATGTGCTGTACATTGTGATTTAATGCTATAACTAGTACTCCAACAGTATTTTTCAATTTGTGATGCTATGTGGGTGCAAACTGTTGAAATCTTAACTTAATATATACTAAACTGATCTTCTGTATATAAAGAGAATTGAAAATGAATCTTGATGTGAATGGAAGGGGAGAGGGAGCGGGAAAGGGGAGGGTTGCAGGTGGGAGGGAAGTTATGGGGGGGAAGCCATTGTAATCCATAAGCTGTACTTTGGAAATTTATATTCATTAAATAAAAGTTTAAAAAAATGAAAGAAAGCAACTAGTAGAACATGAAACTGTGATAGTGAGGAGAAATCATAATGAAATGAAGAATTCAATAGATCAAATGACAAACACATTAGAGAGCCTTAAAAACAGAATGGGTGAAGCAAAAGAGAGAATACCAGACTTAGAAGACAGAGAACAGGAAAGTATACAGTCAAACCAAAGAAAAGAAGAGGAAATCAGAAATCTAAAAAATATTGTCAGGAATCTACAGGATACTATTAAAAAACCCAACATTCAGGTTCTAGGAGTTCCTGAAGGCATGGAGAGGGAGAAAGGATTAGAAGGCCTTTTAGTGAGATACTAGTAGAAAATTTCCCTGGTTTGGAGGACAGAGACATCCTAGTACAGGAAGCTCATAGAACCCCTAATAAACATGACCAAAAGAGATCCTCACCAGGACATGTTGTAATTAAACTCACCACAGTGGAACATAAAGAAAAGATCTTAAAATGTGCAAGAGAGAAATGTCAGATTACTCTCAGAGGATCTCCAATTAGACTCACAGCTGACTTCTCATCAGAAACCCTACAGGCTAGGAGGAAATGGTGAGATATAGCCAAGGTACTAAGAGAGAAAAACTGCCAGCCCAGAATATTATATCCTGCAAAGCTCTCTATTGTGAATGAAGGTGAAATAAAGACCTTTCATAGCAAACAGAAATTGAAAGAATTCGTCACCACTCGTCCAGCTTAAAGATGTACTACACACAGAAACACAGAAACACGGTCACCAATATGAAAGAAGGTGAAGGAAGAAAACCTCACAGTAAAAGATCACAGGAAGCTCAAAGCATATACTAGAAAATATCTTTGGGAAAATGGCAGGGCAAAGTCACTACTTATCAATAGTCACATTGAACCTTAATGTACTCAACTCTCCAGTTAAAAGACACCGACTGGCTGAATGGATTAAGGAACAAACTCATCTATTTGCCGCCTACAAGAAACTTATCTTTCCAAGAAAGATGCATGCAGACTGAAAGTGAAAGGTTGGAAAAAGATATTCCATGCCAACAGAAATGAAAAAAAAAGCAGGTGTAGTCATATTAATATCAGACAAAATAAAGTTTAACACAAAAACTGTTAAAAGAGACAAAAGAGGGTCACTATATAATGATTAAGGGTTCAATTCAACAGGAAGATGTAACTATTATAAATGTATATGCACCTAATTACAGGGCACCGGTTTATTTAAAAGATATGTTAATGGACTTAAAGGGAGACTTAGATTCCAATACAGTAGTACTGGGGGACTTCAATACTCCACTATCAGAAATAGACAGATCAACCAGACAGAAGATCAACAAGGAAACAGCAGATTTAATTGACACTATTGCCCAAATGGATCTAACAGGTATCTACAGAACTTCCAATCCTACATTTAAAGATTTTACATTCTTCTCAGCAGTGCATGTAACCTTCTCTAGGATTGACCACATACTAGGCCATAAAGCAAGTCTCAACAAATTCAAAAGCATTAGAATTATACCATGCAGCTTCTCAGACCACAGTGGAATGAAGGTGGAAATTAGCAACTCAGGAATCCCTAGAGAGTATGCAAACACATGGAGACTGAACAACATGCTCCTGAATGAACACTGGGTCATAGAAGAAATAAAAAACTTTCTGGAAGTAAATGAGGATAATAACACAACATATCAAAACTTATGGGATTTGGCAAAAGCAGTGTTGAGAGGAAAGTTTATAGCAATAGGTGCCTACATCAAGAAATTGGAAAGGCACCAAATAGATGAGCTTTCAAATCATCTCAAGGATCTAGAAAAACTGCAGCAAACCAGAACCAAATCTAGTAGGGAAGAGGAATAATTTATCAGAGAAGAAATCAACAGGATTGAATAAAAAAAATTACAAAAAATCAACCAAGTGAAGAGCTGGTTTTTTGAAAAAAAAAATGAATAAAATTGACACACTATTGGCTCAACTAACTAAAAAAAGAAGAGAAAAGATCCAAATCAATAAAATCAGAGATGAAAAAGGAAATGTAACAATATACCACAAAAATAAAAAGAATAATCAGAAATTACTACAAAGAGTTGTATGCCAGCAAACAGGGAAATCTATCAGAAATGTATAGATTCCTGGATACATGCAATCTATCTAAATTGAATCATGAAGACATAGAAAACCTAAACTGACCAATAACTGACACAGAAATTGAAACACTAATAAAGGCCCTCCCAACAATGAAAAGCCCAGGACCAGATGGATTCACTGCGGAATTCTACCAGACATTTAAATAACTAACTCCATTTATTCTCCAACTATTCAGAACAATTGAAAAATATGGACTCCTCCCAAATTCTTTCTATGAAGCTAGCATCAACTTAATCCCTAAGTCAGAGAAAGATGCAGCATTGAAAGAAAATTACAGACCAATATCCCTGATGAACATAGATGCAAAAATACTCAATAAAATTCTTGCCAATAGAATACAACAGCAGATCAGAAAAATCATCCACCCAGACCGGGTTGGATTTATCCCTGGTATGCAGAGATGGTTCAATGTTCGCAAAACAATCAACGTGATACACCACATTAACAGACTGCAGAAGAAAAACCATATGATTCTCTCAATAGACACAGAGAAAGCATTCGATAAAATACAACACCCTTTCATGATGAAAACTCTAAGCAAGCTGGGTATGGAAGGAACATTCCTCAATATAATCAAAGCAATTTATGAAAAACCCACGGCCAACATCCTATTGAATGGGGGAAAGTTGGAAGCATTTCCGCTGAGATCTGGTACCAGACAGGGATGCCCACTCTCATCACTGCTATTCAACATACTTCTGGAAGATTTAGCCAGAGCCATCAGGCAAGGAAAAGAAATTAAAGGGATACAAATTGGGAAGGAAGAAGTCAAACTATCCCTCTTTGCAGATGATATATTTCTTTACTTAGGAGATCCAAAGAACTCTACTAAGAGACAATTGGAACTCATACAAGAGTCTGGCAAAGTAGCAGGATATAAAATCAATGCAAAAAATCAACAGCTTTTGTACACACAGGCAATGCCACAGCTGAGAAAGAACTGCTAAGATCAATCCCATTCACAATAGCTACAAAAACAATCAAATACCTTGGAATAAACTTAACTAAGGATGTTAAAGATCTCTATGATGAGAATTACAAAATCATATTTAAAGAAATAGAAGAGGATACAAAAAATGCAAAAATCTTCCATAGTCATGGATTGGAAGATTCAGTATCATCAAAATTTCCATTCTCCCAAAAGCAATTTATAGATTCAATGCAATACCAATCAAGATACCGAAGACATTCTTCTCAGATCTAGAAAAAATAATGCTGAAATTCATGTGGAGGCACAGGAGACCTTGAATAGCTAAAGCAATTTTGTACAACAAAAACAAAGCCAGAGGCATCACAATGCCAGATTTCAGGACATACTACAGGGCAGTTGTAATCAAAACAGTATTGTGCTGGTACAGAAACATTGGGTAGACCAATGGGACAGAATAGAAACACCAGAAATCAATCAAAACATCTACAGCCAACTTATATTTGATCAAGGCTCTAAAACCAATTCCTGGAGCAAGGACAGTCTATTCAATAAATGGTGCTGGGAAAACTGGATTTCCATGTGCAGAAGCATGAAGCAAGACCCCTACCTTACACCTTACACAAAAATCCACTCAACATGGATTAAAGACCTAAATCTATGACATGGCACCATCAAATATTAGAGAACATTGGAGAAACCCTGCAAGATATTGGCACTGGCAAAGACTTCCTGGAAAAGACCCTAGAAGTGCAGACAGTCAAAGCCAAAATTATCATTTGGGATTGCATCAAATTGAGAAGTTTCTCTATGGCAAAAGAAACAGGAGAGTGAAGAGGCAACCAACAGAATGGGAAAAATATTTACAAACTATGCAACAGATAAAGGATTAATAACCAGAATCTACATAGAGATCAAGAAAATCCACAACATCAAAACAAACAACCCACTTAAGAGATGGGCCAAGGACCTCAATAGACATTTTACAAAAGAGGAAATCCAAATGGCCAACAGACACGTGAAAAAATGTTCAAGATCACTAGCAATCAGGGAAATGCAAATGAAAACCACAATGAAGTTTCACCTCACCCTGGTGAGAATGGCTCACATTCAGAAATCTACCAACAATAGATGCTGGAGAGGATGTGGGGAATAGGGACACTAACCCACTGTTGGTGGGCATGTACACAGGTAAAGCCACTATGGAAGTCAGTCTGGAGATTCCTCAGTAACCTCAATATAACCCTACCATACAACCCAGCCATCCCACTCCTTGGAATTTACCCAAAGGAAATTAAATTGGTTAATAAAAAAGCTGTCTGCACCTTAATGTTTATTGCAGCTCAATTCACAATAGCTAAGACCTGGAATCAACCTAAATTCCCAACAACAGTAGACTGGATAAAGAAATTATGGGATATGTACTCTACAGAATACTATACAGCAGTCAAAAACAATGAAATCCGGTCATTGGCAATAAAATGGAGGAATCTGGAAAAATTATGCTGAGTGAAATAAGCCAGTCCAAATGGGGAAATATAATATATTCTCCCTGATTGGTGACAACTAACTGAGCACCAAAGGGGAAACCTGTTGAAGTGAAATGGACACTATGAGAAACAGTGACTTGATCTGCCCTTGCTCTGACTGTTGATGAACAACTTAATACTTTATCCTTCCTAGTATTTTTTGTTTGTTCTACTTAATGGTATTTGTTTAATTCTGTAATTAATACTCAGTTATTCTTAAGTGTTGAAACTTAAATGAAAAGTGATTCCTGTTAAATATAAGAATGGGAATAAGAGAGGGAAGAAATGTACAATTTGGGACATGCTCAAGCTGACTTGCCCCAAACAGTAGAGTTAGAAACATACCAGCGGATTCCAATTCAATCCCATCAAGGTGGCATGTAGCAATGCCATCTCACTAGTCCAAGTGATCAATTTCTGTTCACAATTGATCATAATGATAGGACCAAGAGTCAAAGGGATCACATAAACAAGACTAGTGTTTGAAAATACTAACTGATAGAATAAAGTGAGAGAACAATCCAACATGGGAAGCGGGATACACAGCAGACTCATAGAATGGTGGATGTCCTAAAGAGCACTCTGGCCTCAGAATCAGCCTTTAAGGCATTCAGATCCAGCTAAAAAGTCCATGAGAGTATTTTAGGCATGGAAAGCCAAGACACTCTGGAAAATAAAAAAATATTGACCTAAATGAAAGATCTCCACGAGTGATGTCCCAGTGGAAAGAGCAGGTCATCAAAGAAGGAGGTACCTTTCTCTGAAGGGAGGAAAGAACTTCCACTTTGACTATGAACTCGTCTAAATATGATCAGAGTTGGTGAACTCAAAAGGCTTCCATAGCCTTTGCAACTCATGACAAGAGCCTAGGGTGATTACTGATGCCATAAACAAGAGTGTCAATTTGTTAAGTCAACAACAGGAGTCACTGTGCACTTACTCCTCATGTAGGATCTCTGTCCTTAATGTGCTGTGCATTGTGATTTAATGCTATAACTAGTACTCCAACAGCATTTTTCAATTTGTGTTGCTATGTGGGTGCAAACTGTTGAAATCTTTACTTAATATATACTAAACTGATCTTCTGTATATAAAGAGAATTGAAAGTGAATCTTGATGTGAATGGAAGGGGAGAGGGAACGGGAAAGGGGAGGGTTGCAGGTGGGAGGGAAGTTATGGGGGGGAAGCCATTGTAATCCATAAGCTGTACTTTGGAAATTTATATTCATTAAATAGAATTTAAAAAAAAGAAAATTGATCTTAGTGTAAAGTAGGAATGGACATTGGAGAGGAAGGAGGAAGAAGGGTGTGGAGAATCACAATGGTCCTAAAATTGTATTTATGAAATGTTTGATATTTAGATACCTTAAATAAAAGTGTTCTGGGGAAATAAAAGAAAAATTCATTTTGGCTATGAAATAAAAAGAAATTAAAGGAAAGCTAAATGTCTGTGTGTATCATTTTGGCTGAAAATATAATGTTTTGCCATACTTAGTTTTAAATCGTTGTGGAATAAATTATTAAGAACTACATGGTAGCTTTGGGATCCACAAGGAGAGAAGGCCTATACTTCTAGAAATTCAGAGACCATACCTGCACTTCTGGGGAAGAAAAGTCCTTGTGAAGGTCCACCAGCTGCCTAAAGGTCAACCCACAAGGATCAGACCTGCCTCAACCTTATCCTCCATGCCCTGTATCTATAAAAGGAGCCCTTCCAACTTCTGATGCTCTGTTGGGGCTGGGGAACCTTGCCCAGGAGCAGAATCCCAATAAAAGTTTGTGAATTAATTGATTCATCTGCCTGGGAAGATTTGTTATTTGCCAGACACCTTCCACTGCACACTACTATAGCATGAATGTTCAAAAGCTATTTTAAAATTTGCTATATATAAGGGAAGTTGAACATTTTTCATTGGATTATCATTTATATCCCCTGCCTATATACCTGCAGAACTATGGTCTTCTTGCTTGGTATTTGTTGAACACTTTATTTAGTGCAGCATTAAGCCTTTGAGTCAAATGAAAACTAAAACTATATTATCTCAAAATAACAAATAAAATATTACTAGGTTGAGCAATAAAATGAATCAATAAAATTATAAAACAGAATGATAAAAATCTGTAAGATGGAAAGTTATACAGTTTGAAAAAGAAATAAATGATGCCTGCTGCAATGTGGATGGGTTTGAAGCCAGACTCCTATGCTACATATTGATCAGAATTATTCAGAGAAGGGAAACTCAGAGAAACTAAAGAAGATGATTGGTTGCATGATATGAGTTTGAAACTGACTTCTTATTGCATCAAGAAATTTTATAGGGTGATGAAAATGCCTTCAATCCACTTAGAGAAGACCATTGCACGAATGTGTGAACATACTATGCACAATCTGAATGTTCAATATGAATATGCATGTACTTAAATGATTTTGACTTATCCAGTTTAAAATTGGTTCATCTTAGCTATGAGAATTTCAGATTAATCAAAACAACATTGTGTCCCATGTGCAAGTGGAAAAATAAAACTTAAAACAAAGACAAAATAAAAAACCAATATATTGATGAAAGAACATACAGTTAATGATTCGGTGCCATGTTTAAATGAATATTCCATATATGTTTGATAAAGACTTAATTTCAAAATAGCTCAACAATGAGAATTTATTAAGATATTTTGGGCAACACAATATCTCTACAGAGGAACACTGTATGACCAAGCACCTCCTGTGTCTGGAAAAGGAATCTCACTTAAATGACAATGTCAACAAAGAGATGACAAGCACTCAATAGCCAGGGCAAACAGAACATAAAGCATGTATAATTAGATGTTTTAGCAAATATGAACAATTACATTGTCTGTACATTGATAAAAAATATAAATTAATTCAGTCTCCACCATTTTGGGGATAGCGTTTTAATATAAAATAACATTGTTGTTGTAGCCTGGATGGAAATTTACATCATAATTTATTTTTACTCAATATAACAATTTTCTCTAAACTCCATTACTAACACTGAGAGGGAGAGAAACACAAGTTTAGTGACACAGACAGAGAGACCTTACATTCAATGCCTCAAACCTCTACAACCCCCATGCCTGTCCTGGGCTGAGGCTACAACCAACAACAGGCAGTCAGACCCTAGTTTTCCACATCGGTGGCCAGGACCAAGTTAACATGAAGATTCAACACTTCCTTCAAGGGTCCCCAGGAGTCAGAAGTCCATGTCAGGAGCCAAAGCCAAAACTCAAAATTTATGCCATGTACTCAGAATGCTAGGATAATGTCCAATATAAGAAGTTTTTAAAGGAAAAATCAATTTTGTTTCCTTCATATTTCTGGAATGCTATTTCAGATTCTTGGTATTAAACTCTAAATATATGATAATAAAACAAGTGGAAACATTTTAGAATCCTTTAGAACTTGCTTTTTTCTTTAAGCCTTTCAAAGTGTTTTTCTCAGGTCTTATAAGAATAACATAGCACTTGGGAAAAAAGATGCAGCCCAGGAGCCCTGCACTGGAGGCCAAGATGGAGAAGATCTCCACAGCCACCATCACCTTCCCCTTGGTGCTGTGGTAGACAGGCAGGAAGGTTACCCAGACACTGCAGAACACCAGCATGCTGAACGTCAGGAACTTGGCTTCATTGAACGTGTCAGGCAGATTCCTGGCTAGGAAAGCCACAGTGAAGCTGGCCAGGGCCAAGGAGCCCAGGTAGCCCAGGACACAGTAGAAGGCAGTGACCGAGCCCTTGTTGCACACCAGGATGATGTGGTCAGGCTCAGAGTGTGTATCTAACTCAATAAAAGGAGGATAGGTTCCCAACCAGATGCCACAGAGAGCCAGTTGGATCAAGGAGCAGATGGGAATAACAGAGTTATATGCTCCTGATACCAGCAATCTCCTCATTGTTCTTCCAGGTTTTGTAACCTTGAAGGCCAGAATCACAGTGATGGTCTTGGCCAGCACAGTGGAAACAGCCACTGTGAACACAAGGCCAAATGCTATTTGCCGGAGGAGGCAGGTGGCTGTGTTGGGACGGCCAATGAAGAGTAAGGAGCAGAGGAAGCACAGGAGGAGGGTGATAAGCAGGATGTAGCTGAGGGTCCTGTTATTGGCCTTGACGGTGGGAGTGTCTCGGTGCTTCACAAAGACCCAGAGGACCACAGCTGTGAGGACAGAGAAGCACAGAGCCATGCAGGCCAGAGCCATCCCCAGGGATTCTTCAAAGGCTAAGAAGGTCACCAGTTTAGGGAGGCAGCGACTTCTTTCCTGGTTTGGGTACTCATCGTCTGAGCACTGCATGCACTGCTTTGCATCTGAGGAAGGAGAAATACTGAATTTTTACTTTGCAGAAAGTTTGAATTTTTTCCTGTTGTCGAAAATGGTCAACTCTGCAATGCCAGTGGGAACTTGTGATGTATACCAGGGCACACCCAATCAAGTTTCTGCATTGCTGACCAGGGAGCATGCCCATTGGCAGATTGGAATAAACTCATTCAAACAACAGCTTCAGGAGATGGGGGCTCTGTTAACGCATCCTGTGACACAGTGCTATTTCCACGAGCATGGATGCTTTTCAGCCTTTGTCTGTACTATCTCCTAAGTCAGCCTCATGTCACATCTTGTATCTCCATGCTTCAGACACAGAAATAAATAACCCAAACCTCCCAAGATAACCTTACCATCATCAATACTCCAATTGTTAGCATTTTCTGACTGCATGCTACTTGATATCTGCAGAAAAAGTCTTTCCTCATTTTATATTTTTATTTCCTTGGGAACCTTGTTTCAATTTTAATGTAATCTTGAGGTGCATTTTTATCAAATAAGCAACATTTGGATTTGAACAGAGGTGTTTTTTAAAATAAAGAAATTTGAGTGCAATTGATGTTTTATCAAGTTATTGATTGAGAAATTAGATATTTTTCAAGTTAGTACGTAGTATAAATTAATTTCAAAATGAATTTATTAATACATTAAATTCTCAGGGTCACAGCAAGTGCATGTAATTACTATAACATAATTCTTACCAATTCTCATGTTAGTCTGATATTAATAAAAGCAGAAGAGCTAACATTCCATTCACTGGTACGATTTTAAGACACTTTCTTTTCTCCATCCCACCTCTACCTTCCTCCATCCCTCCCTTCCATCCTTTCTTTTTTCTCTTTTCCTTCCTTCTTTTCTTCTTTTTCTTAATTCTTTCCTTCATTCCTTTTTATTTTTTGAAATAGCATATTTTAAATTTACATTATAGTCAAAGACTTAAAACTCCACTAAGTCAAGAATTCAACAAGTAAAAATTAATAAGACTATAGTTCAGTGGGAATGGAGGCAAAGGCTATAAACCATAACCAAAACAAAGTGTCCATTTCACTTATACATACTAAATTTTAAAATAATCACAGAAACTCTGAGTAATTTTTTATTTTGTATTTTTTGAACTTTTCACTCATTTTCATGAAATCATGGCTTGTTACCCCATTGTTCTTGTGGATGGTGGGGAAAAACGTCAGCTCTGGACACCATGTTGTCTGTCTTGAAATAACATTTTGGTGCCAGTACTGCAAGAAATAAGTCATAGAGACAAGTCAATGAATGGACTTAGTTAAATACAGAAGATGGGCTCTGGCGTTGTGGCATAGTAGGTAAAGCTGCCTCCTGCAATGCCAGCATCCCATATGGGCCCCGGTTCAAGTCCTGGCTTCTCCACTTCCAATCCAGCACTGTTATGGCCTGGGGAAGCAATAGAGAATGGCCCAAGTCCTTGGTTGGGCCCCTGCACCCACATGAGAGACCCAGAAGAAGCTCCTGGTTTCTGGCTTTGGATCAGCGCCACCCTGGCTGTAGGGGCCAAATGGAGAGTGAACCAACAGATGGAAGACTCTCTCTCTCTCTCTCTCTCTCTCTGCCTCTCCTTTTCTCTGTCAATCTGCTTTTTAAATAAATAAACAAATCATAAAAATACAGATGATGGTATTGGCATCTGGCTATACTTGTCACAAGGTTTTGATTTAGGTTTTGTAGATGATACTTCTTCAACCACACAAGATCCCAATGTAATTTAGAGTCAATCTTCCTGGCTTTCTTATCTTGAAATACCCATTTCTCCTCTTGGGGTCTCCAGAGGTTCTGTCTTCAATCTCAGATACTTTCCACAGTATTTGCACATACAAGCAAGTATTGTTTTACAGCATGCTTCCAGAATTAGTTTTTTTTAAAATTCTTTTTACTTGTTATTGAATTTTTGTTAAAAAAAGCATGGGTTAACTCTGTTCTGTTATCTTCTCCATGTCCAAAACTATTTATTTCCTCTAGGAAGTGAATAAAGCCAAATGGTTGCTACTGCTAACACAATGGGAATTGAGATGCTCTTTTGGAGGAAATCAAATCATTACTAGGTCTATTTCTAATATTTTGAAAAAAGAAATTATTTCTCAATGAAGCCTTGCATAGTTTTTGCATTCTCAGTACATTTGGTTTGATAGGTAATTCTTTTTATGTTTGTTTTGTTCAAAAAATTTTAATGAGTATGCCAAACTATATATTATAGCAGGATGTGATATTCATACTTCATCTTGAATCTTTCCTTTAATAAATTCTAGAAATCTAAATGTAACTGTGGTCCTAATTAGACATCCTTAATACCATGCACAAGATTAATGAAAGTTCAGGAGGGAATACGGTATTTCCACGATGACATACAAGCGCTTGCTCTGTGCTTATGTGTTTGTAAAGATGAATTGGTTTCACAATCTACAGGCACCAATAGAAAGTCTTGATTATTATACATCCTGCATTTCTCAGCCGCAATATAGCAGGTTCCACCTGCAAATCTCAGATGATGACTCATCTAACGTGCTGTGATGTGCTAAAGTTGACTTTCTAGAATGAGCACCACCAGACAACAGCTTAAACATAAAGAAATAGCTGTAGTGATATAAGTGGATATATTGAATTAACAGTACATGTGTGCATAGAGAAAATGATGCACTAAAAACTCACTGGTTCCTACTGAAACTCTTTGGTTTCCCTTTTGTGGAGAATTAATTAGGACCGTAAATTATGGATTGGAAATTTTCTACCTGTCTGATTGGCAATTTCTCTCTCGGGACACAAAACACAAGTATAGCAGCAGATAGGTCTTCCTTCCTGTGACATTTTCCTGAATCCAGGCCCACAGCTCTGGCTACACACAGATTGAGGAGTCTGAAAGAAAAAGAGAAGCATGGTCATGGTTTGGTTTATTATCAGCCACCGTGAAGGATGTCAGTAGAGCCCTCCTCACTCATAACACCTTGGTCTTCAATTGAAAGTCATAACTATATCCCCTCCTCCTATACCTGTGGTCAATACCTAGATATCCATTTCAGTATTTCAACTATTACCATTCCTGTTTCACTAACCCTATTTCCCAAGGATTACAAAAGAACCTGATCATTTCACACTTAATCTCCTCACAAGACTATTCACGGATCTCTCTATGGGTATTCCGTGTCAAAAGAGAATCATACCACTTTGAATGCAGCAGGCCACTCTATCATCTCTTCATTGATAAGTAAGCTTTGTTCATGTGGATTCTTGGAGGAAAACTCTCCAATTTTAACAAGCAAACGAAGACCACTAGGAAAATTCACAACGTTCTGGATATAGTAATGCGCCATGTGGTTTCTTGTTTCATGGAAGGATACATCATCTCCAGCGCTGTTTTTAAATTGGATTTTCCTCAGAAATGGATGGAGCTGGAGGACAGATATAATTGAAATACAGAGCACATCCAAATTAGTTGTTGTAAGTGAGATGCTCTAAACAAGCCACCGTTGTTGTCTTCTGCATTCAGATTTTCCATGTGGTAGAACATTAGTTTTCTTTGGATGGTTAAACATCTCCTGGGTTCAGGTACTCCTCTGCTCCCTCAACAAAACATCAAAGAGTGATTGTCCCCAATCAGAAAACTATAGTTTTTTGGTCCAGAGGTTGACTGGAGCATAGGCTCTATTGCAGCCTTGGTCATGAAAGATTGGTTGGAGCTTTGTGGGATTTAACTCTATTGTTACTGGTTTGGAAACACATAGATGGCTACTGAAATAACTTGATAGGTGTTGTGATATATCACAGGTGTGTATCTACATAAGTTCTTCATAAGGTTCAAAATATAGTTGATGATTAGTGTATTTTGGTTGGGGAAAAATTAGAGATTTATGCATGATTGTTTCATAAGATATTTTCCATCAAGAGACTCAAGACAACTGGTAACACCTCAGAGGTCCATATTTATAAATATGTACATTATGTACATTACATATATCAGCAATATACCTTATACCTTATAAGGTATACCTTAACACAGGTTGAACGTGGTACAACATCGTGTTCTTCCTTTCTTTGGTTTTGGGTCACTTATTGTGATGACTGTGACTATCTTTGACATATCAGGTAGTATGGTATGACTAAAGCCAAAATTTCAAATCTATGAAAGCTTATTATGTTTTATATAGTATGTGTTAACCTTGGACCTTCTAGATCACAACACACCTGCTATGGAATACAACTAAGTTCTTATTTTTTAAACAATTATCACTTAATTCTTAAGCAATGTAGAGGACAAAATTTACAGATAATTCAAAATTATATCTATGGAAGCCTTCTTGAAAAATTCATTTCCTTTACCAAGGTTTGACTCTGATCATGTAGATTATAAAATACGCTTCTTATGAGTAAAATACAATTAATTTATGAAGTAAACTTTCTCATGTTAATTTTTGCATATACATTTTACCTTTTCTACATATCACACTTATTTAATTTATTCTGCAAATTTATGAATGTATTTGTCCTTTGCACACACAAACAGAAGTTCCTAAATACATTCTATATATAGGGAATGGATTATGTAAGCTAGGGTTAAAACCTAGACAGATTCATCTGTAATCCAGAGGGGATACACTGTGCTTACGTGCATCCTCAGTAGTCTCATATGTAAGACATGGGACTACAGTCCATGCTCCCTGATTGCTGCAGAGTTTGTAAGGACAGTTGGTCTAACATGCTTTATTTCCCATCCATTTCCTATCATATTTAGGATATTATGTGAAATCCATTTCTATTTTCACAAGAAGTATCTTATCTCATTAAGGGCTTAGGCCACAGATTATACAGAATTATAGATCAATTTATTAATTGATAATCAATTATTGATCTAAAATTAATCAGTTACATAATAGTTAATTATATATAATAATTAATTTTATACTATACTATATTATATAATTATATAATGTATATAATTAATTTATATTTATCTATAATTAATCAATTATAGATTTGATCAATATTTGCAACAAAATACATGGAACTGAAGATCACTATTCTGAGTGAGATACTGCAGGCCCAGGAAGGAAATATCAGATGTTTTTCTGATTTGTTCAAGTTAATATACAGAGTACAAACACTGTGATGATATCCTAGCATGTTGTTTCCATGAAGCATACCATGTATATGATATATACCCTAATTTCCCTTTATTAGGAACATTGTCATTAATCCCTCACCTTTTTAAATTAATAGTCCTATTCCAAGAAAAAGCTGTATATATGAATATATATATATATATATATATATATATATATATATATAAAGTATCTACATGTGATGCATATGTAGCAGGATGCCAAAATTGTTAAATTTTACAAATGAAAGATGAATAGAAATGAAAATAATTGGTCAATATGTCTTTTTTGGACCTGTATAAATGCCAAAGAATATTAGGGCATGGCAACTTTTTATCTGTTAAGTTTACTCATGTGTTTCATTGTATACTTTACAGTATTTCAGCCAGCATTAAAAACTTTTCTGATATGATTTCTGATTAGAAAGTAAAGATTCAAAATCTACAGTGACTGAAATTTCCAGCCAAAGCCAACAATCACCAAAAGAAAGAGCCCATATTCTTTTGTACCTAATCTCTCTGAACTTGAGATGAAAAGCAGGGTCATGATGCTGCACCTCAATAAAACATCTCTAGATTCCATCAAGTGGCCAGTGCCTGTTCTGTTCTAAGGGAGGTTTACCTGCCAGGGAAGAATCATGGGCTGGGCTGCTTCTCCTGGAGATCCCATTTCTACTTTCTCCAAAAGCATTTTATGGAGGACATGAGCCACTGTGTAGACAGCATTGTAGACTAAATAGCTGGAGTCAGATATGGTCAGCAAGTCAATATGTCCTGGAAGAAACTCTAAGGAGGTATTTGGTGAGCAGGTTCCAATATGTCCACAAAATGATCCTTCAAGTGAGCAGTCTAGATGGAAAAGCCATAATTTACTGAAGTAAAAGTCTTCTGGGTAGTGGGAAGGGTTTGACATCTTGACAAAATGTTTAAGGCCAGGGATTTCTTCCTTGCGGGGTGAAAATGAGAAGCCTCCATGCAGAGAGTGCAACATGTGGTTTGTCTCAGACATAACAAGATCCCACTTTGATGTCA
This sequence comes from Lepus europaeus, assembly GCF_033115175.1. Classification (NCBI taxonomy): domain Eukaryota; kingdom Metazoa; phylum Chordata; class Mammalia; order Lagomorpha; family Leporidae; genus Lepus; species Lepus europaeus. The sequence goes on from NC_084846.1 coordinate 3,640,113, forward strand.
AGATCCACACCTTCCCCATGGTTAAAAAGGACTCCACTGAAATGTCCACAATGATGAGACCTCTTACATCACCGTAGAGTATATGCACATTTGCAGATGAAGCTCCGATGCTACTCATGAAAGTGAGATCACTATCCCCATACAACTTCTTTGTGACAGGGAGCTTAACTGTAAAGGCCACACAGATACCTTTCTTGAGCATCTCTGCTTCAAAGTACTGAAGGAACTGCTCTCCTTTCATGTCATCAGACACAAAGAGCGCCACCCACGTCCAGCCAAAATGCAGCAACAAAGAGATCATTCCATGGCCCAAAGAGCTGTCACTGGTGGCCATCTGATAGAGTGAGGGAAACTGGTCCTTATCATTTAGCATGGGGTCAAAAGGGCCATAGGTGAGCTGAAAGCAAAGAAAAACATGATCAAATGTTTGTGAGATTTGTCTTATCTCTCTTGGAAATGAGTGAAAAAAAAATCTCCCCAAGGTGAGCTTTAAGTAGGTTACTATTGTGTGAAAATAAAAAGTGCAGTGAGATGAAAAATCTTGCTATATCGACCACAGAGAAGGCTATGCTTCACATGCACATTTCTTTAGGTGAATAAATGTGACTCCTCATCCTTAGCTTTAAAGAAAATCTGTCATTTTCTGTATGCTCTTCGTGTCCTGCAGTGGGGCCTGAGGAATAAGGAACTTTGGATCCTGCTTCACCCAGCCAGTGGTCTTTCCCACATCCTTGCCCAGGGTGACTGGTGGAGCAGAGCCACCTTCTCCATTGTAGATAACTTTAGACAGAAATCTCTACTGTGTTGATCTCTTGGTATTTGGTGTACATTGATTACCACAGGAATCCTGCATTGTCTCCAAGAATACAATCACCAACCATCTTTGATTTGGGGCAAAATAACTTTTCCAAAACAGAAACTTCTGCTCACCATGTGGCCTATGTTTGGCAGGCACATTTTCTTGTGTAGTGTGTCCCTGGGGAAGTATTTTTGAGATACTGGTGCAGACCTAGGGAGGAAGTGATAATGTCTCAAGTCATTGGGTCATGGAATTCATGTGGAATGACTTCCTGGTTCTGCACATCTGCTATGGCAGACTCAGCCCAACATCATGGCAGACATTTGGTGAGCTAACCAGCAGAGCTGGTTATATTGGAGCTCCTTGTCTGCCTGGCTGCTTCGCTGTCTCCTGAACATTGGATTCAATGTCAACATGTTTGATATGTAGAGTTGTATATGGCATGGCCACTGAGAATGTGAAAAAAAAATCAATCTGTGTGCTTGTGACTAATTAAGATTGAAAACATGATTGGTTGAGCTCCAGTATAACTGGATATGAGTCTCAACACTCCATGGTGGAGCCAGCCTTGTGGCACTGTGTGTTAGCCTACAAATGATGACGCCAGCATCCAATTTTAAATTGTCAGTTCAAGTTCTGATCTATTTGCCTGCCAATGTGCCTAAGGATTCAGCAATGTATGACACAAGTGCTAGGCCCCTTTCTACCATGTGGTATAACTGGAATGGGATAGTGGCTGCTGGCTGCTGGCTGCTAGCTGCTGGCTGGCTCGGATCTAGCTGTTGTGGGAATTTGGGGAGTGACCCTGTGGATAGGAGATCCACCCCACCACTGTGTGTATGTGTATGTGTATGTGCCTTTCCTTCTTTCTCCATTGCTTTGCCATTTAGATAAAGAAATATAAAGTCTTCTTGAAAATATTTTTTCACTGTTACACTCAGTGTTTTCCCAAAGAGAACCAAGAGGTATATCTCCATATACATTAGTCCTAGATCTCTGGGTGCCACCTGAGACAGTGTCCTAGGATGGGGCATGTTTGTGTGCTGTGGACATTTTTTTTGAGGCATAGAGGTGAGACTATTAGACAGTCAATGCTTCCAGCAGGTGGGAGATGGTTACACAGGCCCTAGACAGGAATATTAAGAATATAGTCAGCATACCCTGCTATTTGCCTTTATTCCTTATCCTTCCCCTGTTAATAATCTCATGTCCCTGAAAAATCCATGGGATCATTCCTATAGCATGGTGGAATATGTACACTCAGCTGCCCCATTTCCATTTTTCAGAGGTGAGAGAATGGTGTTGGAGGAGATTCAACTATTGTTCTCCAAATTCACAACTCATTTACCTGTGGGGTTTTGTAGAGCTCCAAAAGTGTTGCAAACTCAACAGACAATGCTGATGTGGTTCCAGCAATGATGGCAACATGTCTTCCTTGTTTATGGCAGCTGTAGTTAGGAAAAGCCAGATTCATCCCAATCAACCAATACACTAAGTTCAATAAGGTATACTGTTCACTGGCAAAGGCATTGAAGAATTTGAAACCCAGGGTCAGGTTGGGGAGTAGCTGGGGGTCCTTATTGATCTCCTGGATGGCAAAGCGGAAGGCCAGCACGTATTGGTAGTTCTTCCACAGCCACCTAAAGAGCATCAGGGAGAAGGTTCAGAGCATGGAATTCAGAGCAACAACACAGCCATGCCCTGAGGCAGCAGTGGTCAGACTCAGGCTGCCACTCAGTTGTGCCACAGCTGTTGAACATGGAGGAGGTGTGAGGGAGGTTCCAAGTGCTTTAGAAGATCATGGCAGGGTCCTTGGACTCCTCTGAAGCAAACCATGTCTATGATCACTCTCACCTTCATGAACCCTCTAGGGAATCTTTGATGTGTTCCAACCTAAGGACAACACCCAGGAGCAAGCATTTCTGTTTTCAGTAATTTCTGGAGTAGGCTGAATACCACCTGACTCATCAGTTGTCCAAAATTTTAGAACATTCTCAGGGCCACCTAAGCTGTTTTTCCCTGGTCCTCACTTTAATTTTCTACTCTAATATTTTGCTTTGCTCAAATCAGATTTAACATTTTGTTTTCCTTGAATGTAAACATTTGACTCCTGAAATCTCTCAGATAATTGGTGATGATTGCTTAGTTTCCATTTATTTTTTCTCTATTGAATTCACATTTGTCATTTCATATTTTACACTTGTATGTTGCCTCCTGTTTTCTATATATGTTCTTAAAATTGTTATTAATATGAAGATTTCATATATTTCATAGATACAATCCTAAGAGGATAACCATATGTCCCTCCCTCAATTATCCCTCCTTTTTTCTCTTTTTTCATTTAATCTTTGCTATAACATAATCTCAATATACTCTATAATCACAACATATATCTTAAGTGAAAATAGGATTTCTGAGAATTTAGGAACTCTCACATTTTATGAGAGAGTGGATGGTCTATTTCCTCACTATGGGTTTATTTTTTCTTCTTCCCTTGGAATTCTTTTGAACTTTTATAGCTTATTACATTTCTTCCATAATTTGAAAGCTAAGAAAATTCATACATGTTAATAAGTTACCTGGGACTCAATATATTCATCCAATCATTCCTTTAGCTGCTTTGCATTGGATATTATGTTTTTTTTTGGGCTTAATTAAGAGTTTGTCATTTATCCTTATACTCAATATTATAATACACATTCAAAAAGTTTCTAATTGACAGTGCTTTATTTTTAGCTGAACAGTATTTATTGGGTCAGACAGTGCTGTACATGTTGTTCTTATATGTGGAGTTTAAAATTTAATTTTGTCCTCCAGGTAAAAGTCAGCATTCTATACACACTTAATCCAAGGAGATTTTCAGATATGTCGAGGACTTACTTGTTAAAAATGAAGTCAACCTGGCACAGAAATTATGCTACTGTCATGTGTCCAAAGCTTAAATTTATTTATTTGAATAGTAAATTAAAACCATTGAATAAACTTTTTTTTCTTTTACACATTTAGTCTTAGTAATAGAATTTTTTATTGTGAAGGGCATACTGCATACACCCTGGGTTATTTACAGCATGTGCTATCAGCTGAACGTTGACTAGCTTAATTCTTTTTTTTTTTCCTGAATGCAAAGTTGTGAGTTGTTAAGTACAGAACCTGGCATGCAGACTTATTATTTTAAGTAAATAGGAGTGTCTGACACCAAAGCAGACCTAGATATTAAGATATTTTGAGAAAAGTACACTAAATGTTGTTGCAAGCCACAACATGGGTAAAACAGGAAAACACGGTGCACTGCAAGATGTCAGTCAGAAAAGACCATGAAGGATATGAATCAGTTCACATGGGGGGGTTATAGCAGACTGATTCTCAGACACACAAGACGGGTGGTATGGACTAGGAGAGAAAGAATGAAAAATGTAGAAACACTGAAAAGGACTATGGGGATTTCTGAATGGGTGATGAACATCAACAGGTTTATCAGCAATGAGTTGGTAACTCTTTTAAAAATCTTGATAAAAGACTTTATCTCATTATTCAATGATGTACCCCAATCATCTCAGAAAAATATGCAGTTTATTAAATGAAATTGATCGTTAGAGTATTACATACAGTCACACAAAATGAATGCCAAATTAAAGGCCAAACACTGGGTAAACAAGTGTGGGATCTGCACATAAAATAACTCCTCTTAGGCAAATAACAACACATCTTCCATCAGCTTTAAGGGAGTTCAGTCATGGTATTGAAGCTGGAGCTTGAAGCCAAAGTCCACAAAGAATTAATCATCTGGCCCATATTAACTAAAGGAGATTAAAGCATACGCAATTTTATTTTAGAGTGTGAAGAGCACATGAGGGCTGGCATGTCTGCACAAACAAGGGTGACCAGACACTTTTCTACCTGGGGAACAGAAGGCAGAGCAAAGCCTGTCCTCCTCTTTTTGGCATGGGCTGACCTCACCCTGAGATCATGAACAAGGCAGGTCCTCACTGTCTCCCAGTGTCCCTGAGATGAGAGATTACATGGTAACACTGTGCCTCAGAGGTCACCAGGCCCATTATCAGTTGCCCACACTGCATAGCAATCTGCTGAGTGGATAAGCTTTAAATTCCAAAAAGCATGGAAAAGCCAGACACACACCATTTAAACCAACAGCTCCCTGCCTCACCCTCTTCTGAACACATGAGCATGTGGTTCTCTGTAGTGAGTCAGAAACACACTCCACTGTCACCATCAATAAGGGTGCAGAGACAGGATGTTTGTTTCTAATCCTCTTCAGGCAACCATGTTAAAAGTTACTAAAACACATGCTGCACAGGTACATCAAGCCCAGAATTAATGCAGTTTCTGTGTGGTTCCTGGAGAAGCACCATCAGGATCCAAGTGAAAGAATTGGGGAAGATAAACCCATTTCTCCTTGTGACTTTCAGGGACTTAATGCCTGCAGTCTGTTGGGACTCAGTTATTGACATGTGGTGAGACACAATCTGTCACAGTCTGTTTATGGTGGCACATCTCAGACACAGATGGATTCACTATCAAGTGCATTTCAACAATGCTCTTATAAGCACTGACACCCAGAATGACCTCTTAATCCTAACACTGACCCCAGACCATGGTCTCAGTGTCTCAGGACTCCTGTGCCCACTCCATGCATGTAGGTGGGATGGGATCTGGAGTCCCCACATTTTGACTCATCCCAAGCTGCCCAGGGCTGCATGGAGTGGGCACATTTCTATTGATGTCACTGCTCTGGCCCTGAAGGACTAAGAAACAAATGGAAAAATGAACAGGAAGGTGTGGAAGGAACAAGAATGGAGGGAACCTATGCCTTTCTTTATTGGCATTTCTGCCACTTTCTGCATACCTTCCAGCATTCGCAGAATGTATTAAACACAGACATAGTAACATACACTCACATTCAAGAATAACCAGACTTAACACATATGCACAATCTTGAACTTACCACGAAACAACAGTTTTATACTGGGGACGATGTAAAAAAGACATCTGGACCTTTTCAGTTTCTGGTTCTGGGTAGTAGAGAGGGAAAAAGCCACCCAAGATCAGGTCTCCGTCTTGGTTGATACTTGGCTTAAGGTAATGATGGCATTCCCTGTGAGTCATGCCCTGTGAAGTGTGTATAGTGTGCAGGAGTAGGCACAGAAGGCTCACAGACAACATCTTGCCAGGGTTTTCACAATGCAGAGATGAAGCCCAAAATGTCAGCTGAGATTAAGGAACACGGAGCTGGCAGGTGTCAGCAGGCTCAGTCCCCTCCAGAGAACTGCTCTCTGTGCAGGGTACTGCTGAATCCCAGTATTGCTGTCTGCCAGTCTAGTGAGTCAGAAAGGGACGCAACTAGAAACTACAGGGAGTCATTTCTAAGGAAGTCCATGCAGTGAGACATTGCCCTTGGTGTCCATGCACAGCACTTGCAGCTCAGCCTTTTCATTGCTTCGTTGTGTCCCATACAGGAACTCAAGGGATCACCCAGCCCTGGGGCCCTACACCTGTCACCCTCCATTCTTGGGGAAAACACGTTGGAAAAACATGTTTTGGACTCTCTTTCCTCTCCTCCTTGTGTGATTTCATCATGGTCCAACAAGGCACTGGGGACCACTGAATGATTGGACAGTGCACAAAGGGCTAAGTGTTACTCCAGGGGACTTCTTGGTGTGTTTGGCAAGTTTAGAAAGAGTTGATGCTCAAGGTGGCATGTACCAATGCCATCTCACTAGTCCAAGTGATCAATTTCAGTTCACAATTGATGGTTCTGATAGGTCTAAGAGTCAAAGGGATCACACAAACAAGACTAGTGTCTGCTAATACTAACTGATAGAATCAAAAAGGGAGAGAACGATCCAACATGGGAAGTGGGATACACAGCAGACTTATAGAATGGCAGACGTCCTAAACAACACTCTGGCCTCAGAATCAGCCCTTAAGGCATTCGGATCTGGCTGAAGAGCCCATGAGAGTAATGTAGGCATGGAAAGCCAAGATACCATGGAAAAGAAAAAAAAGAAGAAGAAGACCTAAATGAAAGATTTCTGTGAGTGAGATCCCAGTGGAATGAACGGGGCCATCAAAGAAGGAGGTACCTTTCTCTGAAGGGAGGAGAGAACTTCCACTTTGACTATGACCCTATCGGAATAAGATCAAAGTCAGCGACGTCTAAAGGCTTCCATAGCCCTGACAACTCATGACTAGAGCCTAGGGAGATTACTGACGCCATGAACAGGAGTGTCAAATTGTTAAGTCAGCAACAGGAGTCAATGTGTACTTACATCCCATGTGGGATCTGTCCTTAATGTGTTGTCTAATGTGCAGTGATGCTATAACTAGTACTGAAACAGTATTTTTACACTTTGTGTTTCTGTGTGGGTACAAACTGATGAAATCTTTACTAATTATATACTGAATCAATCTTCTGTATATAAAGATAATTGGAAATGAAAAAAAACCCCTGGTGTTAAATTGGAAATGGCATAGAAAATTAATTAATTTAAAAATATATTATGTAGGATCTCTGTCTTTAATGTGCTGTACACTGTTATTTAATGCTATAACTAGTACTCCAACAGTATTTTTTTTCACTTTGTGTTGCTATATGGGGGCAAACTGTTGAAATCTTTACCTAATATATACTAAACTGATCTTCTGTATATAAAGAGAATTGAAAATGAATCTTGATGTGATTGGAAGGGGAGAGGGAGCGGGAAAGGGGAGGGTTGCGGGTGGGAGGGAAGTTTTGAGAGGGGGAAGCCATTGTAACCCATAAGCTGTACTTTGGAAATTTATATTCATTAAATAAAAGTTTAATAATAATAATAAAAAAAGAAAGAGTTGATGCTAGGACCAACACAATATCCAGTTGCATCATTCCACATATGAGTTGGAAAGAAGTCAAGGGCTGATGTCTATCATTGATGACTCTGTGCTCCCCACCCAGTTTCTTCATTGCTGTGTCTAATATCACTCTCAAGTCTGCAGAATGCTGCTGGGAACATTGGCTTCATGATTAAGAATGAGCAGGCATATTCAGAAAAGGGTACCGATTCTCTCACCATGCACACCCCTCCACACAATTAATCCAGTTACCCACCTCCCTGAGGTTCTCCCCATTTAACAAGCCTTTAGCATTGTGTGGTTTCCATGTGACAAGTGAAAGGAATTCTGTATCAAACATGGATTTCTCAGGCTGTCTATTTTCTCTCACTTTTTACAGGAAACATTCTCAACAACATTCCTCTACCTTTTTAATTAAGATTCTTCTTATCTGTTTTAAATTGTTAACTTTAAATAGTCTAGATTTATGGTTCTGAGGGAATGAGTTGATATCTGTACAAATTGTGAATCAGTTCATCCAGCTCTTTGCCATGTGTTTATCTCACATGCTCTTCAATTTTTTGGGTTGACCACATTAACCTCAACTGCCTCAGACATTTTGCAAGTAAACTGCATGGTGTTCCCAGGCTCCCTATGATGTACAACACATCACTTGAACTCATTGGTCTTGTCTAAATGAAATTTTATTTCTCTAACTTCTCCTGAGCATTCAAACTCCCAGCCTTGGTAACCTTCGTTCTTTTCTACTTCTGTGAAAAATGACATGGGGATTTTGACATGATTTGAACTAAGTTATTATATACCTTTTCATATTATGTATATTTTAAGGCTATTAATACTTATAATACATGAATATCATATTTCTTTGCATTTATTTGTGTGCACATCCATTTATCTTTTTTAAAAACTTTTATTTAATGAATATAAATTTCCAATGTACAGCTTATGGGTTACAATGGCTTCCCCCTCCCATAACTTCCCTCCAACCTGCAACCCTCCCCTCTCCCACTCCCTCTCCCCTTCCATTTGCATCAAGATTCATTTTCAATTCTCTTTATGTACAGAAGATCAATTTAGTATACATTAAGTAAAGATTTCAACAGTTTGCACCCACATAGAAACACAAAGTGAAGCATACTGTTTGAGTACTAGTTATAGCATTAAATAAAAATGTACAGCACATTAAGGATAGAGATCCCACATGAGGAGCAAGTGCACAGTGACTCCTGTTGTTGACCCAACAAATTGAAACTCTAGTTTATGGTGCCAGTAACCACCCTAGGCTCTCGTCATGAGTTGCCAAGGCTATGGAAGCCTTCCAAGTTTGCCGACTCTGATCATATTTAGACAAGGTCATAAAAGACAGGGTGAGGATAGTAAACAATGATCCTAAGAGTGGCATTAACTAGGTCTGAACAATTATACAGCATTAAGTGGGGAAGAGGACCATCAGTACACACAGGTTGGGAGTAGAGTCATTGGAGGTAGAGGTTATGATTACGAAGGAATGAGGCCCAAGTGCGCTAGACAGGGTCTAGAACAAAGGACAGAGTCTTTATTAGAGGAGCTAAGAAAGGTGCTGTCTAAGCTACAATTAAGTTTTCTGATTGAGAGGCAATAGAACCTGATAGAAGGGGCTTGATAATAATCTGGTGGGCTTTAGGCCTTGTAAGTTAGGAGGCCCAGACCTATCTATCTCTTCACATGGGGTACATCCTAAGGGAGGTGTGAACCTCCTAGGGGAAGGCACTCTGTTGACTTTCATTACTTGGCTGGCCTGGGAGGAGAGCTGGCCAGGTGAAGGCAGGTGGCATCTCTAACAAGAAATTTACAGTTCTGCCTGCAATGTTGCTGACCCTGCTTGACCATCCCCTCAGCTGCAGTGGTCACTTTGGAAGTTGGGCTGAGTGAAGGGCTTTTCAGCTTAGAGCCAATAAGATCTGTGGCTCTGACCTGGGCATCCTTCGACTACAGGGCAGGTCCATTTCCAGTGATCCAACTCTTGCCAGAGCTGCCAGGGCTCTTCACAAGCTGACTTCTGCTGAAGCCCAGGCTTACCACATTGAAAGCCACTGCAGTGGACTGGCCTGTTGGGTCTCCTTGAGGGCAGATCACTGTACAGATCAGCCATTAATAGGCCTGCCACCCATTGCTTCTGATGCCTAGCTTTCTTTTCCTCCTGGTTTGTGTTAAAGCAGACCAGAGGATGCAAGTCAAGGGAGTGCCCAAGTCCCATCTCTAATCTTCGGTGGCCTGAACTACAAGTCTATAGTCACAGGCATGTTCTGTAGTACTTTTTCTAAGGTAGACAATGCCCATGAGGACAATTATATTATCACTTTAAAACTTTCTTTCCCTTGGTCTGAAAGGGAGGTTTTTTCTACTTACCGTATACTTCACTGATGGCGAAGTGAATCTAGCTATGAGGTTATTAGTTAAGTTCTTATTTTGGCTATGCTATTACAGAAAAATGTTAGCCATCTCTTTTATAAGGTCTAAAGATTAAATTGTGCATCCTACAGATTCCTTTATAATAGAATTAGTTTCCTACTTTGAAGAGAATAGAGAAATGAAAGAACAAGTTGGGCTTAGAATATAGAAATGAGGGAGCAAGTCCTAGATTGCTTGCTGACAATAGCAATATTACATGAATACTTAGCAAACCGTTTCAACCATTAGATAACAACTTAAGAAAACATTTACCAGGAGGTCCAATGCCTTCTATAAATTTTAAGAATCATGTATTTGAAAACAGCTCTTAAATATCTAACATGGTGTAGTTTGTTTAACCAGTAAACTTAAGCACAACCATCTAAAATGTTTTTAGTTTCTTTCTACCAACAAGTATAAAACATATGATGCAGAGATTCAGGTCACACGAATTAAAATGTATCTTTGATTAATTTTAGCAGCTTAAATTTACGGAAATCTTATCTATAAGCCATTTAAAATAAAACTCTTAATAAAATTTTCCCATGTGGACATACAATATGTACACACATATAACATAGCATAATAGACCAATATAGCAATTTTAATAATAGTTTTTACAATCTTTAACTCTTTTGTAGATTGCCAATTGATTTGAATTGCTTTATGTTTTCAGTAACCTCAGTTAACCATACTTCCTCTCAGTTGGTACTGTTAATACATTATTGGCTTCATCTGTTTACAGAGCCGTCCCAAAGTACTGACTACAATAGAAGTGGCTGGAAAAAGTCCATAGGAACCTATAGGAGGACAGCTAAACACAGAACCAACAATGCTTTAGTTTTATGAGCAGCAAATCATATATAACTGTGGATGACAAAAGACTTTACGTTGCCATGTTTAAAATTATAAACTCATCAACCAACAAGAGGCCCTTGCTTACTTCACAGTATTTTTGAAAGCACCTGTAGGATTTTACAAGTATTTAACCCTTTAGGCCTCTGGGGCTTTCTCATTAAGATAACTATCATGTCTAGTAACACAAGATCATTAGACTTTTTAATTCTCAAACATTTGTATTAATAGCATTTTCCATTATAGAAACTTAAAATTTAGTACCACGTCACATCTTGACAGTCCTTCTAATATAATCCAAATAGCCTGACTAGTTGGTGTCTCTATAAGATGAGAGACATAGGTCCTTCAATTTTTTCAGTTGGGCCCAAACTGGAAAAACCAAAGTCCAGGATTTACTGGAAATTTTAGAGTCCAGATTGTTTGAAACTTTGATTTTTTGGAATGCCTGTCAAGAATGCCAAGAAGGCTCAAAATCCAAAATATCTGGTTGAAATAAGATTCCTTAAAATAATGACATAACAAAGACCAAATTTGATCATTGTTACAAGGTGATTATTCAAATCTTTGAAAATAAGCACATATTTAAATAACCCATAGCTCTTAATAAAAATTCAGCTGTTTTTGAACAATTAGAATTTAACAGACATCAAGAGAACATTGCTTTAACAGAGCATCAGATTTTAATTCTATGTCAAAGAGAAATTGAGCTTCCTGTGATCTTTTGCTGTGAGGTTTCCTTCCTTTACCTTCTTTCATATTGGTGACCATGTTTCTGTGTTTCTATGTATAACACATCTTTAAGCATCTTTTGCAGGGCAGGATGAGTGGCAACAAATTCTTTCAGTTTCTGTTTGCTATGAAAAGTCTTAATTTCACCTTCATTCACAAATGAGAGCTTTGCAAGATATAATATTCTGGGATGGCAGTTTTTCCCTCTTAGTACTTGGGCTATGTCTTGCCATTCCCTTCTAGCTTGTAGGGTTTCTGATGAGAAGTCAGCCGTGAGTCTAATTGGAGATCCTCTGAGAGTAATCTGGTGTTTCTCTCTTGCACATTTTAGAATCTTTTCTTTATGTTTCACTGTGGTGAGTTTGATTACAACATGTCGTGGTGAGGATCTCTTTTGGTCATGTTTACTAGGGGTTCTATGAGCTTCCTGTACTAAGATGTCTCTGTCTTTCTCTAGACCCGGTAAGTTCTCTGCAAGTATCTCAGTAAAAAGGCCTTCTAATCCTTTCTCTTTCTCCATGCCTTCAGGAACTCCTAGAACCCGAATGTTGGTTTTTTAATAGTATCCTGTAGATTCCTGACAGTATTTTTTAGATTTCTAATTTCCTCTTCTTTTCTTTGGTTTGACTGTATACTTTCTTGTGCTGTCTTCTACGTCCGATATTCTCTCTTCTGCTTCACCCATTCTGTTTTTAAGGCCCTCAAATGTGTCATTTGATCTATTGAATTTTTCATTTCATTATGATTTCTCATCACTGTCACAGTTTCTTGTTCTACTAGTTGTTTCATTTCATTTTGATTCCTCCTTAATATTTCATTTTCATGAGAGAGATTTTCTATCTTGTACATTAAGGATTTCTGTAGTTCAAGAATTTCTTTTTGAGAACTTCTTAATGTTCCTATTAATTTTTTGAGATCTGCTTCTTGCATTTCTTCTCTCATCATCTTCATAATCTTGAATTGGGGTGTCTTTTTCATTTGGGGGCATCATAGTGTCTTCCTTGTTCTTGTTAACTCGGTTTTTGCATTTGTTGTTTGGCATGTTGGAGATATTTGGTTTCTTCACTGTGGTGTTTTTTCTTGTTATACTATGACTCTATATTAAGGCTTTAGATGGAGCCTTAGTGGCTTGAAATGGTTGTGGCCTGAGAGCTCTGTTTGGTTCCTCAGGGTTGAGGGTGTGGGAAAGGCGACACTCCCAGTTTAGGCGTGGTAAATCTTTCTCTCTCTCTTTCTTTTTTTTTTATTCAAAAGGGACATAATTCTACACAGCTGAACGGAGTTGGAGGTAGTTAGCAGGCAAATGATATACCCACAGGAGCCAGAGATAGGAAGCTCTTTCCCAAGGACCACACAGGGAATCTGTGCTGCCCTCAGTGTGGGCTCCAATTCTCCTACAGATTCCCACTGGGTTGCCAAGATTACCGAATTGTAGCATTTCTGGAGAGTACTCACATGAATTCTGTGAGTTGTCTCCCCCACCATCTCTTTTTCCACAGTCTCAGTTCATTAGCACCACACATTCATTAAATCCTAATCTCCTGTTATTTCACCCCTCCCCCCAGAGTCAGGTTTTTCTGCTAGGCTCAGGGCTGGTACAGACCTGAGGTCGCCCTGCTTATGACGTATGTCCAAAATGGTGCCTGCTCTTTGTCTTGTTTGCCTTTGAGAGGTGATTGGAGAGAGAGAAACTTGTGTCTGTATCGGTCACTTTTTTTTTCTCTCTCTCTCTTCTAGTTAGCCTGGTGAACTTTTCCCCACGGGGTTTCAATCCTCATTCCCACTAGTCTCCTCTTTCCGCTTTCCCGCTGGTGTCTTGGGCTATTGAGGTTCAGCTCACCTCACGTTCCAGCGCTGGTGTGTTGATTCTGCCACTGGTGTCCCGAAGTTGGGCTCCCACGCTCTCCACGCAGGTCCACTGTGAATCACTAGTTCCGGAAGAGTTTCCTCTGCTGTTTCTTCCCCTACTCTTCCTTGAACCTGCAGTATCTCCACTTTTATTAAAATTTCTCTCCCCGGACTATCAATGTGCTCCCTTCCTATTCCGCCATCTTGCCGCTCTCCCCCAAGTCCATTAGTTTTTAAAGTTTTTATTGAATAAATGTATTTTTTGTAGATAACTTTAGGAATATAGTGGTTCTTTTAAAAATTCCACCCCCCCACTCCAACTTCCATTTTACTTCCCTCTCCCTCTCCCATCTCCTTCTTCATTATGGTTCATTTTTAGTTTGATTTCATATGCAGAGGACCAATTCTGTGTTAAGTACAGATTTCAACAGTTTGCACCTACACATATACACAACATATAGAGTGCAGTTTGAGAACAAGTTTTGCAGTTGATTCTCATAGTACAACTCATTAAGGACAAGGGTCCTACATGGGGAGTAATGCACAGTGACTTCTGTTGTTTATTTAACAATTAACCCTCTGATGTATGATGGCAGTGATCACCCAAGGCTCTTGCCATGGGCTGCCAAAAGCTATGGAAAACTTTTGTGAACATAGACTCCATCAGTATTTGGACACAGCCATAAGTAAAATGGATGATCTCTCCTCCATTCAGAGAAAAGTACATTCTTCTTTGATGGCCCTTTCTTTCACAGAGATCTGCCATGTAGGGTATTTTTTGCCACAGAGTCATGGCTTTCCATAGAAGTGCATTGTATCAAGAGAGACAATGTGGTGTTCCATGTGGACAATGTGCTTGGGAAACATGAGTGGAAATGTATTTAAATAATGTGATGAAATACATCACTCACTCCCATATAACCACATAAAAACAAGCGGCTATAATTCTCTTAATTCAATCACAGCATCTCAACATCTAATGGAAACACTGACAAGATGAGTCCATGTCGGAAATTAAGAGTATTGGTTGATTTATGGATATCTCAGAAGAGATAGATCATTTATATAAGACATCTCTATTTGAGTATAAGGAAGAAAAATCTTAAACCTAATGAACTCAGATAAATATTCTAACCCAGGTGAACAAAAGCTTCTCCTGAGAAGGAACTGGGGACAGTAGAGAAGAGGGCTTGGAAGAAATCCATGCCCTTATTAAATACAGGAAATTCATCACTTTATAGAAATTAAAACACGGAAAAAAAGTCTCTGAGTGACAAGATGAGTCCACAAAGCCCCATCTGCTGAGGAGCTTGTTTGAATGAGTTTCTGCCTCCTGGAGATGAACATCCTCCCTGGATCAGGAGTGCAGAAAGCTCCTCTACTGTTCCTTGGTATACATCAGAGCAGGCTGGACTCATCACGACATTGAAAAGGTGAACATTTTCTTTAACAGGGAAAAAGGAGCAAATTGTGAAGTGTAAACACTGAGTCTTCCTTTTCCCCCCAGAGGCAGAGCAGTGCACCCCATGTGCAGATGATGAGTACCCACACACAGAGAGAAACCACTGCCTCCCCAAGCTGGAGACCTTCTTAGCCTTTGAGGAATCCCTGAGGATGGCTCTGGCCTGCATGGCTCTGTGCTTCTCTGTCCTCACAGCTTCTGTCCTCTGGGTCTTTGTGAAGCACCGAGACACTCCCATCATCAAGGCCAATAACCATAGCTAACCTTGCAACTACATCATACATTTATTGATTGAGTTAAATCAATTCCCAATTTGTTGCAAGGGTGGATGGTACTATGTCATTTGAACTCATGACATAGTAGTCATCAAAATACAAAATAGCAAAAAATAATTTCTACCAAAAAGAAACCTTGAGGATAGGGAGGTTGAGGGAAAATAAGGACTGCTAAGTACACATGCACCTACACCTCTTATTTCAGTGCACTCTCTCTCTTTCTCCAATTATGCCTGTATTACAGCTGCAGCAACTTCCAAGGAAAAGCCGATTTGTTAACAGTGCATGGGATAACATATCCTCCCATGACCAAGGCACTGTAGGACACACCATATTATCCACAGCATGTGGATCTTCCTCTGGCTCTTGGGTTTTGGCTAAAATTGGAGAGTTTCTCTGCAAGAGTGCACATGACCAAGGCTTGGTCATCAATGCAGAGGTGATAGAATGGCCTCCTGCATTCAAGTAAGTATGGTTCCATGAGAAGAACTAGAAACGGAGTGAAGTGAGAGGAGATGAAGTGTGAAACTTTTAAATATGCATTCAATACTCATTTCACATGTATACATAAAATATGATGTCCTTCACACATGTTCTCAGCCAGTGTCTATCAAATGTGCAACTTTGTATCAGCAACTAAGAGAATGGTAGGAACAAAGCTAGTATATGGAGAAAGAAGCACAGACAAAGGCTCAGATGCTACACATATTCCTGTATATATTCTGAAAGGCTTAATTATACATGTTGAGAATCTTTACTGTATTTTGATGCACTATGAACACAATTAGATTACACAAAATGATGTATCACGTTCAGTGCAGGCATGAACTACTGCCCTTCTCTGGATATACTTACTTATTTGCAATTCATGAAGCATGTTTATCCATTAGAGTACTATAGGCCTGGAGAGATATTTGGCAGAGCCATGAAGAGACTCCCTAGGGTACACAAAGGGTCATCAGTGGTGAATGTGACCTTTTACCTTCTTGATGAAGGATCATGTGACATGATGAAACTTAGTGTTTTTTTAATTCCAAAACTAATTCTTTCTACAATTCCCAAATCCATCAAAATGATTGACAGATGGGACAACTCTTGGCCCTTGTGTTTGCAGGTTTACAGAGCTCTGACCCAGCAAAGCCCTAGGGAGAAAAGAGAGTCCAAAGCATGCTTTTCCAAAGCTGTTTTTCCCCATAATAGAGAGAGAGAGACGCAGGTGCATAGCCTCAGGGTGGGGTGACGCGTTGAGTTCCTGGATGGGACAGAAATGAAGCCATAAAATATATAGAAGCCAGAGCTGATCTGATCACAGGGACATTAAGGCAAGGCCTCAGCCCTGTGACTCCCTTTGAAATGTCTTCCTTGTGATTCAAGCTGTGTCCCTGTGTGACTCAGTAGACTAGCACACACTGTCTATAGGCTGAGAGCATACAACTATACTGGTATAAGCTGTGCCCTACACAGAGCTCTATTCTCCCTGCAGGGAGCTGAGACAGCAACATTATCCAGACAAATTTCTCCTAATATAAACAGAGACTTGGGCCTTTAACTTTATGTTGGGTTGACTTGACATGTGGTTTTCTGTGATTTTTGTCAACCTACTCCTGAATCCTTTGTACAGTTCACAGGATATACCTCCCTGGAAATGTAATAATTACATGAGGCCAAGTGTCTACAGAGATGGAGACCTGGTACTAGGTGGGTTTTTCCCCCTCTACTTCCTGGAACCAGAATTAGACATGATCCGGTTATTTTTTTTATCCAGACCAATGGATTTACTGAAGATAGACTGGTAAGTCCAACACTGAGTTATGTGTCAACTGTGGTTCAGACTATGAGAGAGTGTGTGCTTATATCTTTGAGAGGTTACTCACATTTGAGAATTCTAAAAAAATTACAGATGTTGTAGGAATGCAGATCAATGAAGGCTGGAGTTCCTTCCCTTCTTTTGCCTTTCACAACCTTCCCTTTCCATTTTCTGTTTGCTCTCCATTTCTGCAGAGTGTGAGATGGACATTTTGTATACACTCTTTTGATCTCACCTCCTGATCAGCCTCCAAGAGTCTGGAAATGAATGTTTAGAGTCTGAACTTAAGAACTGGGGGCCTTCTATATGGGGAAAGATGAAGTAAACTTGTCAGCTTGCAGCTGACACAAGTGCTGTAAGTAACCCAGCAGTGATTAAAATCCCCTTACAAGGGAATTAATTGCAATTAAGCAAAAATGATTAAAAGCAAGGAACATTTCAATTTAATGCTCTTAATTTTCAATCAAATAAGTAAAACTTATTGATTTGCACATATGCTTACCGATTTGAATTGTTCCCTAGTGTGGAACAGTCTTCAGTAGCTTATTTTTTGATGGGTCTACTTAGTGTAAAACAAGTAAATTCTGGGCTGGTGCTGTGGCTTGACAGGCTAATCCTCTGCCTTGTGGCGCTGGCACACTGGGTTCTAGTCCCGGTTGGGGCACTGGATTCTATCCCGGTTGCCCCTCTTCCAGGCCAGCTCTCTGCTATGGCCCGGGAAGGCAGTGGAGGATGGCCCAGGTGCTTGGGCCCTGCACCCGCATGGGAGACCAGGAGAAGCACCTGGCTCCTGGCTTCGGATCAGCGAGATGCGCCGGCTGCAGCGGCCATTGGAGGGAGAACCAATGGCAAAAAAGGAAGACCTTTCTCTCTGTCTCTCTCTCTCACTATCCACTCTGCCTGTCAAAAAAATAAAAAAAAGTAAATTCTGTTTCTGAATTAAAAAAAGTGTTTTTAATCAACCTTTTTTGAAAAGGAGCAATATTTGACTATTTTTAGATAAACAAAATTTGAAATCCTGTATGTAAAACTAATACAAAATTGTGTGAAACACGAGAAAAAATGTATTAACCTTAAATCAAACACTGCATTTTAGAAAATTCATAAACATATTTCATGATTTAGCACATATTGAAATGGCAATCTATTAACCTCAACATTCAAACACATGAATAAATTCATCTAAACAGGTGGTTGCATAAATTTATTTAATCCCATGTAATCTATTCACAAGTAAGCACTTACTTCATTCAAAGTATGGATGAAATATAGAAATAAGAAAAAAATTTCCAAGAAGAGGAACAAAGGTATCAATTGCAGGAAAACAAAACATCTACACTCTTGGACAGGTAGCATTTGAGAGCCATTACTAAATCCCAGGGACTCATACTTTTGCTTAAGCTATATAGAAAAATGCAGAAAATGTTAATGAATAAAATATGAAATGATAAAATAGAATTCAGTGCATGAGGAAAACAGTGGATAAAAATAAAGTGAGCCTTGTAACTATTCTGACAATTTGACATTCTCAATGAAATGTTCATTTTCAAGGAAAATATAGTTGAACAAAATTGCTTCTGTGAGTGTTGCTTTATTAAGTGGAAATACAAAAAGGGCTCATGAAAGTGGCTTTGGTAAATGCATTAGAGATGTTGCCAAACACTTGGATAACTGACTAGTCAGATGGTGTTCAACTATTTTAGAAGTTACTGAAAACAGCAATATTTGCCCCTTGAGTTCCATCCCTAAGTAGAAGTGAAATCCCGTGTTGGGAGACATCAAGGCTTTCCTGAAGGGCTTGGGAAGGTGAGTGTGAATGGGGACAAAGTTTGCTTCAGAGGAGCCAAGGCCCATTTCATGACCTTCTAGAGCCATGGGAGGCTCACTCACACCTGCTCCATGTGCCAGAGCTGAGACACCACTGAGTGACAGCCTGACTCTGACCATTCCAGCTTCAGGGCATGGCTGTATTGTTTTGCTCTGAATTCCATGGTCTCAGCCTTCTCCCTGATGCTGCCCCTCTCTTTAGGCAGCTGTGGAAGAACTACCAATATGTGCTGGCCTTCCGCTTTGCCATCCAGGAGATCAATAAGGACCCCCAGCTCCTCCCCAACCTGACCCTGGGTTTCCAACTCTACAATTCTGTTACCAGTGGCCACTTCACCCTGAGGAGCACTCTGCACTGGCTGACTGGAAAGCATCATCTCATCCCTAACTACACCTGCCAGACACAAGGCAAGGCAGTTGCCATCATTGCTGGAACCACGTCAGCATTTTCAGCTGAAATTGGAACGATGTTGGAGCTGTACAAAACCCCACAGGTAAATGGGTTGTGACTTCTGGTGAGAAATGTTTCCATCTCCCACTAGGTCTGTCACATCTGAAGCAAAGGTCATGTGGAAGCCAAGTGACATATACTACTGTTAGTTGAAACAGATTCTGGAGATCTCATTTGGCTGTGAGAAAGGGAAGGAGCAGTGGAAGCTGAGAGCCTCACCCAGATCCTTGTCCAAGGCCAATGTATCCATTCCCACCTACTGGCAATGTTGATTATTGACTATTCACAGGAAATACCCACAGCACAGAGATGTACTGGGATGACCCCATGTTAGACATGGGTTTATAAAGACATCAAACTGTACTTTCATGTGGAACACTCTGAGCACCATGGCAGTCCCAATGATCATCAAAGAGTGTTTTTGGGTTTAGGTGCAGTTAGATGAGATTTCATCCTCTCCCTATACCAATCCTTTCTTCCTCCCATTTAACAGATTCCTTCACAGGGTTTCCAGTTCATTTTCCATGTGCAATTCAGAGATTTAAATCTTACTGTGTGTTTGATGGACTGAGAAATAAGAAAGGCAGACAGTGTACACACATTCACTAATTTAGTCTCCAAATATCCACTATGGTGCAGGTGCTGACTGTGGTGAAACTAAGGGACTAGCACTCAATTCAAATCTCATAAGAAGGTGTCAGGAACCAAACATATAAATCAATCAAGCAGCCTCCAAGGGTCTGCATTCATATTTCCAGGATTCTTAAAGGAGACACACTTCAAACAAATATCAATCTGCACACATGAACATCAAGCTAGATTGGAATAGCTTAGGAAGATTCTGGTCTGAAAAGCAACTTTATCAAAACTCAGAGAAGGTAGGTGATTGTATTCCTCAAGGCAATTTAGTTTATGCTGTGAAAACAAATGAAATTGAAACTATCAAGAGAACAACACAGTAAAGAGTTTTCCCTGAGGTAACATCTAACACTAGTTGCAGTGTGGGCTGTTCTCCTCATGTGACATGGGGTGAGAAGTGGAAAGACCAATGTCCTTGTCTGAAATCCACACCTTCTTATTCTCTCAGCTGAATATGAAGATACATGGGTATCTTACACATTTTCTTTCATGCTGTGCATGAAGATATATATTTCTGCTCCTAAAAGCAATAGGCATTGAAGCATGGATTTCTCTGAGCCCAGTTGATAGAAATTGGCCTTCTTTACCCACACAAGTCAGATCGTGATGGTTTTCTTTCCATTCAGATCACATATGGTCCCTTTGATCCCATGCTAAGTGAGAGAGCCAAGTTTCCATCGCTCTATCAGATGGCCACCAGTGACAGCTCCCTGGCCTGCGGAATGCTCTCATTGCTGCTCCATTTTGGCTGGATTTGGGTGGCGATCTTTGTATCTAATGATCTGAAAGGAGAGCAGTTCCTTCAGGATATTTCAGCCGAGATGGTAAAGAAAGGTGTCTGCTTGGCCTATGCATTAAAGCTTCGTGACTCTAAGAAAATGTATGAAAACACTGAAATATCTTTCTTAGCTGATCTTCACATTTTATCAGCAAATGTGTATATTCTATATGGTGATGTGAGGAGCCTCTATACCATGGAATTTCTTAGCAAATACTATTTAACCCTGGGGAAGGTATGGATCATGGCTGCAAAGTGGGAGATTGTTGTGAAAGAGACAGACCACATGCTGCACTCTTTCCATGGAGGCTTCTCATTTTCACACCACAAGGGGGAAATCCCTGGCCTCAAGCATTTTGTCAAGACAGTGGACCCTTCCCACTACCCAGAAGATTTCTTCCTCAGTCAACTATGGCTTCATGCTCTTCACTGCTTACCTCCTGGGTCACACTGTGGAACAGTTGGAGTCTGCCCCCCAAATGCTTCCTTTGAGTTTTTCCCAGGACACATTGACATGCTGACCATATCTGACTCCAGCTATTTCATCTACAATGCTGTGTATGCAGTGGCCCATGCCCTCCATAAGATGCTTTCAGAGCAAATAGAAAAGGGATCTCCAGGAGATGCAGCTCAACCTAGGATTCTTCCATGGCAGGTAAACGTCTCCCAGAACAGGACATGCACTGAACACTTGTTGGCATCCTCAGGTATTTAGTGTAGTTCCACATGACCAGGTTTTCATGTTGAAAAAGCTAGCATGATCAGGCATGTTGGAAAGTGGGCTCTTTCACATCTCACTGGGTATAGATACATCTGTAATAGTTATCTGTGTGTGGAGGATTTTTTATCTGCCATTGAACATTTTAAAAAGCATTTTCTGCTATGGAATATGCTGAAAATATTTAAAACAGTATACATGCTAAGAAATTCACATACGTCTTCAGATAAATGAGTTTTCATCATTGCATCACACTCATAATCTACACCCAAATTCAGCATATAG
Source organism: Lepus europaeus (assembly GCF_033115175.1). NCBI lineage: Eukaryota > Metazoa > Chordata > Mammalia > Lagomorpha > Leporidae > Lepus > Lepus europaeus. Next base: position 3,661,868 of record NC_084846.1, read on the forward strand.
CATTACTAGTATCCCAAAGGAGCTCAGTATTCCCAACTCAATTTCTTTTTCAACATGTATAAGAGGAACATATTGTCGTTAACATGATATGATTCAGTGAAGCAATATCAATATTACATAGTAAATTATCTTAGCTTGATGTAATCCAATTTGTATATTGTTGCTTTCATTGCCTGTACTTTTGGGGTCTTATACAAGAAATCATTGTCTAGGCACATATCCTGCAGATTTTCTCCTGTGTTTGCCTCATGTAATTTGATGGTTTCGGGTTTTAGGCTTAGATCCTTTTTTTTAAACTTTTATTTAATGAATATAAATTTCCAGTGTACAGCTTATGGAATACAATGGCTTCCCCCTCCCATAACTTCCCTCCAACCCGCAACCCTCCCCTCTCCCGCTCCCTCTCCCCTTCCATTCACATCAAGATTCATTTTCAATTCTCTTTATATACAGAAGATCAATTTAGTATAAAGATTTCAACAGTTTGCACACACATAGAAACAGATCCTTGATAAATGATGAGTTGATATTGTAAGGAGAAGTTTGATTTCAGATCTCCACATGTGGAAATCCAAATGTGTGCATTTGTTGAAGAAACTGTCCTTTCTCTAGGGAGGGGTTTAGCTCCATGTAACATTTTCAATTCAGACTCTATAATGACAGATCATAGAAGAATAATGTTTCCCACTCTATGATGAGATGCTGTAAATTATCTTAATATAGCTCGTTACAAAGACTGGGAAGGAGATAATGATCAAAACTATTCTTTTCTTTGGAATAATTGTAAAGCCAGGAAATATGGACTGTGGTATATCCCACAGCAGCTATCTCCTCTATAATGCTATACGCTGTAGCCCAGGCTTTCTGTGAGATGCTGCTGGGGAAAATAGAAGTGCGGTCAATGTTATAGCATAAAAGGACTCTGATAAAGAAGTGACATCATACAGAAAACCTTCCAGAAACAGTGAGGAGGGGTTGTGAGCCTATTATTATATACAAGATCACCAAGTGTGCACATAGGCACAGAATACACCTGCTGGGTTATACATGAATTTGTCTGGATTTTTACTCTGGCTCACATAAATCTAATACCCATTGTAAAACACAATTAGGAACTTCTCCATATATGTACAGGAAAATATACAGATCAAATTATTTGAGTAAATCTAATAAATTTAAGGTCTCACAGAAGAAAAATATATAATCTATATTATACATATATGTAAATGGACATCAATATCTTTACTTGACTATGTAAGTTCTGTGTTTACATACAATAATAATTGACATACCAGTTGTGATTTGGTAGCCTCATAATCAGAAAAGTAGGTATATTGGCCAAGAATGATTCCAAAGATCAGATTATTGTTATAATGAAGTTCTTGGTTCAAGTCAGTGAAGACATGATGATAGTTGTTTAAAGAATTGGCCATCCTACAAAGGCATCAGGAGACTCAGAAAATCAGGGCTAGTACACACTGTTCATATCCTCAGTACTATCAGGGTATTCTTAATTATCTTTTTGGTTATAAAATATTTCCCCTATCATCTCAAAAGGTACCTGTGTTCTCAAGAAAAATGAGTCAAAGTGCAGAGTGAGAAATAAAACTCATGCATATTACTGTTAAACTCCACTGAGGTGAAAATGCTATACAAATAGATCTATACATACACTGCATACACATTTTTATAAGTTTAGAACTACCAGGTACAGCCAGGGATGTACAAAGATTTTGCAAAACATTTATTAAGAAAAATTATTTTTGGATATCTAATTCATTTAACCAAAATCAACTAATATTTCATTCAATTTTGTTAAACCTTAAAAAAAATTTGAAAATCTGAGTTGCTGTAAGAGAAGGAGAGACAGACAGAGAAAGAGGAAACAGATCTGGCATCTTCTGATTCACTCCCCAGTGGCTGCAAGAATAAGGAGTAGGCCAGGCCAAGCCAGGATGCAGGAGCTTCACTGCATCTCCCATGTGAGTGCAGGGGCCCACGTACTTGGACCCTCACCTGTGCTTTCCCAGGCATCAGCAGAAAGCTGAACCAGCAGTAGAGCAGCTGAGATTTTTTTTTTGACAGGCAGAGTGGACAGTAGAGGGAGACAGAGAGAAAGGTTTTCCTTTTTGCCGTTGGTTCACCCTCCAATGGCCACTGTGGTAGGCGCGCTGCGGCCGGCGCACCGCGCCGTACCGATGGCAGGAGCCAGGTGCTTATCCTGGTTTCCCATGGGGTGCAGGGCCCAAGCACTTGGGCCATCCTCCACTGCACTCCCTGGCCACAGCAGAGAGCTGACCTGGAAGAGGGGCAACCGGGACAGGATTGGTGCCCCAACCGGGACTAGACCCGGTGTGCTGGCGCAGCAAGGTGGAGGATTAGCCTGTTAAGCCACGGCGCCGGCCAGCAGCTGAGATTTTAACCTGCAATCACAGAGATGCTGGGCAACGTTGAAAGCAGCTTCACCTGCTGCACCAAAAGATCAGCCCAAATTTTGTTAAGTAAAAAAATTACTAATGTAAAAGGAGAGATTTCATGTATTTCATTGATACAATTCTTTTTTTTTTTTTTGTTTTTTTTTTTTTATGAGTGGAAAAATAGTTTGCCTTTATTTAGGGGGCATTTTAGAAATTTTATTTACCACATATACAATAACAAATTATGAAAACATTGCAAATTTAACTGCTAATGAAAAGTAAGTACTTCAAAAACTAAAAAAAAAATAAACTATTATCACCATCATAATCATCTCTTTTCTGACATCTCTAAGTATTTTTTTTTATTAAACTTTTATTTAATGAATATAAATTTCCAAAGTATAGCTTGTGGGTTACAATGGCTTCCCCCCTCCCATAACTTCCCTCCCGCCCGCAACCCTCCCCCCTCCCGCTCCCTTTCCCCTTCCATTCATGTAAAGATTCATTTTCAATTCTCTTTGTATACAGAAGATCAATTTAGTATATATTAGGTAAAGGTTTCAACATTTTGCCCATATAGCAACATCGAGTGAAAAAACTACCATTGGATTACTAATTATAGCATTAAATAGCAATGTACAGCACATTAAAGACAGAGATCCTACATAATTTTTTTTTCAAAATAATTAATTTTCTATGCCATTTCCATTTTGACACCAGGTTGTTTTTTTTTTTCCATTTCCAATTCTCTTTATATACAGAAGATCAATTCAGTATATAATTAGCAAAGACCTCATCAGTCTGCGCCCACACAGAAACGCAAAGTATAAAAATACTGTTTCAGTACCAGTCATAGCATCACTTGGCTTTAGACGACACATTAGGGACAGATCCCGCATGGGGTGTAAGTACACAGTGACTCCTGTTGCTGACTTAACAATTTGACACTCCTGTTCATGGCGTCAGTAATCTCCCTAGGCTCTAGTCATGAGTTGCCAGGGCTATGGAAGCCTTTAGAGTTCGCTGACTTTGGTCTTATTCCGATAGGGTCATAGTCAAAGTGGAGGTTCTCTCCTCCCTTCGGAGAAGGGTATCTCCTTCTTTGATGGCCCCGTTCTTTCCACTGGGATCTCACTCACAGAGATCTTTCATTTAGGTCTTTTTTTTTTTTCCCATGATATCTTGGCTTTCCATGCCTGCTATACTCTCATGGGCTCTTCAGCCAGATCTGAATGCCTTGAGGGCTGATTCTGAGGCCGGAGTGTTGTTTAGGACATCTGCCATCCTATGAGTCTGCTGTGTATCCCACTTCCCATGTTGGATCTTTCTCTCCCTTTTTGATTCTATCAGTTAGTATTAGCAGATACTTGTCTTGTTTGTGTGATCTCTTTGACTCTTAGACCTATCAGAGCTATCAATTGTGAGCTGAAATTGATCACTTGGACTAGTGCGATGGCATTGGTACATGCCACCTTGATGGGATTGTGTTGGAATCCCCTGGCACATTTCTAACTCCACCATTTGCGGCCAGTCCGATTGAGCATGTTCCAAATTGTTCATCTCCTCCCTCTCTTTTTCCATTCTTAGATTTAACAGGGATCACTTTTCAGTTAAAATTTAAACACCTGAGAATAATTGTGTGTTAATTACTGAGTTCAACCAATAGTACTAGAACAACAACAACAACAACAAATACTAAAAAGGATAAAGTATTACATTGTACATCTAAAGTCAGGACAGGAGCTGATCAGTTCATTGTTGCTTATAGTGTCCATTTCACTTAACAGGTTTCCTCTTTGGCGCTCAGTTGTCACCGATCAGGGAAAACAAATGGTATTTTTCTCTTTGGGACTGGCTTAATTCACTCAGCATGATGTTTTCCAGATTGATACAATTCTAAGAATACAACCATCATTTCTTTCTTTCCTTTCTCAATCCTCTCTAATTCCTTTCAATTTTTCTTTGGATTTCAATTTATTTTAAATAATAGGTTTAATACCCAACTAATCATAATGTTCCACAAGTGAAAAGTGGAAAGACCACTGCTCCACAGGAATGTACACAAGAGCGATAAACACAAATCAAATCCTGAGATTTCAGTTTCATTTTTATATATTGTGGTTTTTTTTCATTCTATATTATGTAGTACCCATCACCAAAAAAACTTATGTTTTCTTTATGGAATGCATATATTTCACTATGCATAGTGGTATCCAGCTGAATCTATTTTTTTTTTTGCCAAAGAGAGGTTTTCATTCTTTGTTGGGAGGTGGGTTTAATATTTTAAAAGTGCACATGGATGCAATTCCCTGGGGAACCATCACAACAATCAAGATATTTCACATAAAAAGGCATGTTGTTCTCATGTGGAAGAACTAACATGAGCTTTCCTAAAACTCAAATCAATCTTATGGTCAACCACCCTGTGGGACACATCCTGTGATTTCCCTGTTTGGATTTGGATGGTATCCATCATTTTAATAGAGGAGAGGCAGAATTCCCCACACTTGAACCCGCAATATAGGAACCATTCAGACAAAATCAGCCTCCACCAAATAGACACTCTGAGGGTAGAGAGGAGAAAAAGAAGGATTTCTCAGTACACATGCACCTCCCACCTCTAATCTGAATGCTCTCCCTCTTTCCAATTGTGCCTCCCCTCCAGCTTCATCCACTTCTGAGGAACATCCAATTTACCAACAGTGCTGGGGAGGATGTTTCCTTCCATGAAACGAGACACCGTATGAAACACTACGATATCCACAACATTGTGAACTTTCCTGCTGGATTTCGGATGCTCATTAAAATCGGGGAGTTTTCCTCTGAGAATGCACATGACCAAGGCTTGATCCTCAATGAAGAGATGATAGAATGGCCTGTAGCATTCAAGGAGGTGTGGATCCATGGGAATGTTGGGTACATACAGAGGGTCTGAGGAGAGTCTGAGAGGAGATTAAGTGTGCGACTTTAAACAAGCATTCAATTCTCAATTCACATCTTCATTCAAAAGACACGGTTTTCCTTACACATATATGAGCCAGTGTTTATCAGAAGTGCATGTTTGTATTAGATATTGTTGTTTTTACTTTGGGCATATTTATGCATCCAAAGGTTGAGTGACTAGAAAGAACAATGTTAAGGAATAGAGATAGAGATCAATATACAGACATAAAATTACTAAATGGATGTCTATACAAATTCTAAAGTTTTATTTTAACTTTTTTTTATTTATTAAACTTTTATTTAATGAATATAAATTTCCAAAGTACAGCTTACGGGTTACAATGGCTTCCCCCCTTCCATAACTTCCCTCCCAACCGCAACCCTCCCCTTTCCCGCTCCCTCTCCCCTTCCATTCACATCATGATTCATTTTCAATTCTCTTTATATACAGAAGATAAGTTTAGTATATATTAGGTAAAGATTTCAACAGTTTGCTCCCATATAGCAACACAAAGTGAAAAAAATACTGTTGGAGTACTAGTTATAGCATTAAATAACAGTGTACAGCACATTAAAGACAGAGATCCTACATAATACTTTTAAAAAATTAATTAATTTTCTATGCCATTTCCAATTTAACACTGGGTTGTTTTTTTTCATTTCCAATTCTCTTTATATATAGAAGATCAATTCAATATATAATTAGTAAAGATTTCATCAGTTTGTACCCACGCAGAAACACAAAGTGTAAAAATACTGTTTCAGTACTAGTTATAGCATCACTGCACATTAGACAACACATTAAGGACAGATCTCACATGAGATGTAAGTACACAGTGACTCCTGTTGCTGATTTAACAATTTGACACTCTTGTTCATGGCATCAGTAATCTCCCTAGGCTCTAGTCATGAGTTGCCAAGGCTATAGAAGCCTTTAGAGTTCACTGACTTTGATCTTATTCTGATAGGGTCATAGTCAAAGTGGAAGTTCTCTCCTCCCCAAAAGGAGAGATTTCTAAGTCTGTCACAGTGCTGAGACCTCGCCTATGTGTCTCTGTGGTCAGAGCAGGTCAGAACTCTGTGTCCTTTTATTGCTATATCCCTCTCCATCCCAGGAAGTCAGGGAAACCCCCAGTCCTGATGCTCTGCCCCTGTGACTGGGAAATAAATTGTAAAGGATGTGTGGAGGGGGACATCTCTATATTGTCTCTCCTGATGCCAGGATTTGAATTGTCCTTGTGCATGGTTCTGACTTATTTATTTATATAAGGTGAAAAAACTTCATGTATTATATATACATTTATAATCATAATTATATTTTAATCATTTGGTGAGAGTCATTATTATGTTTTTATGCAGTATGAACACAAGTAAATTATGAGTGGACTTATCTATTGCCTATTTGTAGAAAACATTCCCATTCTCTATATTTTCATTGTGTTTGCCAATCAGTTCAGTTTTTCTTCTGAATAGCACCTCTTAGCTGTGGTCAAAAATTTTATCATTATTGTGCTGTTGAAAAACCCCAGAAAATTTTGTGGGTGATTTATATAACTGTTGTGAGTTATATTCCAGAATTATATTCTAGAATGGATGGTCTTCAGGAATCTAGAAGTCCAGAAGTAGATCAATGCACAATCCATGGTTTATAACATTTTCTCATCATTTCTGTGTGGGCTTGTCTTTTCCTGAACAGTTACTCAGAAGTATACCTAGTCATTCTGATTTTTGGATATTATTTTCTGGCATGTAAAATCTACTTGATCAAGAAAAGAACCATGTAAAACAGCCTCAGACATACAAATTCTCAAAAAAATTTTTTCCATAAAAAGCTGACTGAAAAGATTTCAGAGGAAGCAATTCAATAGAAAGAGACAAATGCCCAGAAGCATAGATTTGGTGATGAACAAAATTAGGTTTAATGATTGGTTAGCAGGGACCCTCATATTATTTGGTACTCAGTTGAGAAACCTTTAACGAGCATCATAGAAACTCCAAATTGGGTATCTGAATAAAATCAACAAGACACAGACTGGGAAGGACATAATGATGACATTGGGGTGATGAGACAAATAGAGACATCCTATCACAGTGCCTAATGACAAGCAAAACAATGACCATCACTTCTCTTTACCCCTCAGACTCCTCAGTCTTTGTGTAGCCAGAGATGTGGTCCAGGATTCAGGAAAATGCCACAGGAAGGAAGACCTGTCTGCTGCTATACTTGTGTTGTTTGTCCAGGAAGAGACATTTCCAATCATTCAGGTAAAAAACATAACTTACTTGTGAGAACTCCAGCCTCTGAACTCTCTCTTAATAAAAAGGAAACCCAGAATATTTTGCAAAGGGATCAGAGCATCCTATTGGTCTCCATGCACACCTTCACTCACTCTTTCCATACCCTTGTTGTATGCTCACTATCACCATCTCATTATGTGTGGTGCTTATCCTCTCAAGTTCAACTCTGACACTGATTCTATCTGGTATCCTTCTTTCCCATCCAGTGTTGGATGAGACTGTCTCAATCTAAGGATAAGTTCTAAGCAAGAAATGTAATATTTGTGTTTTGTTAAGGCTCCCTTTGGATATCTAGAAGGCTTGCAACCAAAAATTTTTGCATACACAAATGACAAGCAGGGAGATACTTTGCATAAATTTTGATGGGAATACTGTATTTCTGTGCTACATCTTTGACATTGTGCATGGTGTGCAGTGCACATCCTGAATGCCACCATCTTGCCCTTTGGAGATATATAATAGAGTAAGAGAATAAACAAGGTGAAATATAGAGACAGACAATCCTAAAAATGATGCAGCTTGGTAACCCCAAAAACATTTGCACAAGGCAAACATTTAAGGAATGTTAAATATCAAAGCTAATTGTTTTGAGAAATATAAAAATGTCTCTTTGGTAAATAGTTACATTGTTCAATGTATAATAAATATGTTTAAAATAATTTGAATTCTTCCAAAAGGATGTTTTAATTCATGTAATCTAAGCTATAGAAATATTTTCATTTAAGAAACTTCAAATAAGCTATATATAGCTTCCTCTATGAAGAAAACAAAATATGACTTCAAGTTACTGTGAAAATATTCAACATGCAAGAAGTTAGTAAAAGGGGGGTGGAGCCAAGATGGCGGATAGTGAGGACGTGTGCCGATAGTCTGGAAAATAAAGTTTCATAAAAGTGGAATTACTGTAGCCTCAGGAAAAGACTCAAGAAAAAAAACTGCAGAGGAAACGCTTCCGGATCTAGTGGATGTGACACAGAGGACCTACAAGGAGCCCACCACGTGGAAACCCAACCACGGGAGCCGAGCCACAGAATCTCGCCAGCGTGGGAACGAACGGGAGGTAAGACAAAAGCCTCACAAACGCGAGACATTAGTGGGGAAAGGCAGAGGCCCCTCCCTCCACTTGAGCAATACAAAGAGCAGGCACCATTTTACATATGTAAAGCACCGCCAATGAGTACACAAACTCAGTAACTTTGGAACTTTGGTGAAACTTGAGAACACATTGAGGGCTGCATAAACTCTTTGTGTGGTCCCAGGGGTAGATCAAAGGAATACTCACAGAGGCCAGATTTCAACTACTCTCAATTCCACTCACCTGTGCAGAATCACTTCCCAACTGAGTCAAAAAAAAAAAAAAAAAAAAAAAAGAGAGAGAGAGAGAGAGAGAGAGAGAGAGAGATCCAGCAAGGGGCAAGAGAGAGAACAATCTGGGTGAGTCATTTTGCACAGCCTTAAACCTGAAGAATCAAGCACAGCTCTCTGGCCACACCCATCACAGCCTCTAAGGATCCATCAAAGCAGACAGCCCACTTAGAGGCATAGTATAACGAGAAAAAATCCTCACCACGACAAATCGTAATCAAATTCACCACAGTGAAACATAAAGAAAAGATCCTAAAATGTGCAAGAGAGAAATGCCAGATTACTCTTAGAGGATCTCCAATTAGACTCATGGCTGATTTCTCATCAGAAACCCTACAAGCTAGGAGAGAATGGCGGGATATAGCCCAGGTACTAAGAGAGAAAAACTGCCAGCCCAGAATATTATATCCTGCAAAGCTCTCATTTATGAATGAAGGTGAAATAAAGACCTTTCACAGCAAACAGAAATTGAAAGAATTTGTCGCCACTTGTTCAGCCCTGCAAAAGATGCTTAAAGATGTGTTACATACAGAAACACAGAAACACGGTCACCAATATGAAAGAAGATAAAGGAAGGAAACCTCACAGCAAAAGATCACAGGAGTCTCAAACCATATATTAGAAAAAATCTTTGGCAAATGACAGGGTAAAGTTACTCCTTCTCAATAGTCACATTGAATGTTAATGGCCTGTAATATCCAGTTAAAGGACACCGACTGGCTGATTGGATTAAGGAACAAAACTCATCTTTTTGCTGCTTACAAGAAACTCATCTTTCCAACAATGATGCATTCAGACTGAAAGTGAAAGGCTGGAAAAAGATAGACCATGCCAACAGAAATGAAAAAAGAGCGGGCATAGCCATCTTAATATCACACAACATAAACTTTACCACAAAAACTGTTAGGAGAGACAAAGAGGGGCACTATTTAATGATTAAGGGATCCATTCAACAGGAAGATATAATGATTATCAATGTATATGCACCTAATGACAGGGCACCAGCTTATTTAAAAGACTTGTTAAGGGACTTAAAGGGAGACTTAGGCACCAATACAATAGTACTGGGGACTTCAATACTCCACTCTCAGAGATAGACAGATCAACAGGACAGAAGATGAACAAGGAGACAGTAGATTTAAATCTCACTATAGCCCAAATGGATCTAACAGATATCTACAGAACATGTCATCCTACATCTAAAGACTTCACATTCTTCTCAGCAGTACATGGAACCTTCTCTAGGATTGACCACATACTAGGCCATAAAGCAAGTCTCAGCAAATTCAAAAGAATGAGAATCATACCATGCAGCTTCTCAGACCACAAGAGAATGAAATTGGAAATTAGCAACTCGGGAATCTCTAGAGCGCGTGCAAACACATGGAGATTGAACAACATGCTCCTGAATGAACAATGGGTCATAGAAGAAATTAAAAGAGAAATCAAAAATTTTCTGGAAGTAAAAGAGGATAAAAGCACAACATACCAAAACCTATGGGATACAGCAAAAGCAGGTTAAGAGGAAAGTTTATATCAATAGGTGCCTACATCAAGAAATTGGAAAGGCACCAAATAGATGAGCTTCCAAGTCATCTCAAGGATCTAGAAAATCAGCAGCAAACAAGACCCAAACCCAGTAGGAGAAGAGAAATAATTAAAATCAAAGAAGAAATCAATAGGATTGAATAAAAAAAAACATTACAAAAAATCAGCCAAACAAGGAGCTGTTTTTTTGAAAAAGTAAACAAAATTGACACCCCATTGGCTCAACTAACTAAAAAAAGAAGAGAAAAGACCCAAATCAATACAATCAGAGATGAAAATGGAAACATAACTACAGACACCACAAAAATAAAAAGAATCATCAGAAATTACTTCAAGGACTTGTATGCCAGCAAACAGGGAAATCTATCAGAAATGGACAGATTCTTGGACACATACAACCTCCCTAAATTGAGCCAGGAAGACATAGAAAACCTAAACAGACCCATAACTGACACAGAAATTGAAACAGTAATAAAGGCCCTCCCAACAAAGAAAAGCCCAGGGCCAGATGGATTCACTGCTGAGTTCTACCAGACATTTAGAGAAGAACTAACTCCAATTCTTCTCAAACTATTCAGAGCAATCGAAAAAGAGGGAATCCTCCCAAATTCTTTCTATGAAGCCACCATCACCTTAATTCCTAAGCCGGAAAAAGATGCAGCATTGAAAGAGAATTACAGACCATTATCCTTGATGAACATAGATGCAAAATTCCTCAATAAAATTCTGGCCAATAGAATACAACAACACATCAGAAAGATCATCCACCCAGACCAAATGGGATTTATCCCTGGTATGCAGGGATGGTTCAACGTTCGCAAAACAATCAATGTAATATACTACATTAACAGACTGCAGAAGAAAAACAATATGATTCTCTCAATAGATGCAGAGAAAGCATTTGATAAAATACAACACCCTTTCATGATGAAAACTCTAAGCAAACTGGGTATGGAAGGAACATTCCTCAATACAATCAAAGCAATATATGAAAAACCCACGGCCAACATCCTATTGAATGGGGAAAAGTTGGAAGCATTTCCGCTGAGATCTGGTACCAGACAGGGATGCCCACTCTCACCACTGCTATTCAATATAGTTCTGGAAGTTTTGGCCAGAGCTATTAGGCAAGAAAAAGAAATTAAAGGGATACAAATGGGGAAGGAAGAAGTCAAACTATCCCTCTTTGCAGATGATATGATTCTTTATTTAAGGGACCCAAAGAACTCTACTAAGAGACTACTGGAACTCATCGAAGAGTTTGGCAAAGTAGCAGGATATAAAATCAATCCACAAAAATCAACAGCCTTTGTATACACAGGCAATGCCACGGCTAAGGAAGAACTTCTAAGATGAATCCCATTCTCACTAGCTACAAAAACAAATACCTTGGAATAAACTTAACCAAGGACGTTAAAGATCTCTACGATGAAAACTACAAAACCTTACAGAAAGAAATAGAAGAGGATACCAAAAAATGGAGAAATCTTCCATGCTCAATGATTGGAAGAATCAATATCATCAAAATGTCTATTCTCCCAAAAGCAATTTATACATTCAATGCAATACCAATCAAGATACCAAAGACATTCTTCTCAGATGTGGAAAAAACGATGCTGAAATTCATATGGAGACACAGAAGACCTCAAATAGCCAAAGCAATCTTGTACAACAAAAACAAAGCCAGAGGCATCAGAATACCAGAATTCAGGACATACTACAGGGCAGTTGTTATCAAAACAGCATGGTGCTGGTACAGAAACAGATGGGTAGACCAATGGAACAGAATAGAAACACCAGAAATCAATCCAAACATCTACAGCCAACTTATATTCGACCAAAGATCCAAAACTAATCCCTGGAATAAGGACAGCCTATTCAATAAATGGTTCTGGAAAATTGGATTTCCACGTGCAGAAGCTTGAAGCAAGACCCATACCTTTCACCTTACACAAAAATTCACTCAACATGGATTAAAGACTTAAATCTATGACCCGAAACAATCAAATTATTAGAGAGCATTGGAGAAACCCTGCAAGATATAGGCACAGGGAAAGACTTCTTGGAAAATACTCCAGCAGCACAGGCAGTTAAAACCAAAATTAACATTTGGGATTGCATCAAATTGTGAAGTTTCTGTACTTCAAAAGAAACAGTCAGGAAAGTGCAGAGGCAACCGACAGAATGGGAAAAAATATTTGCAAACTATACTACAGATAAAGGATTGATAACCAGAATCTACAAAGAAATCAAGAAACTCCACAACAACAAAACAAACAACCCACTTAAGAGATGGGCCAAGGACCTCAATAGACATTTTTCGAAAGAGGAAATCCAAATGGCCAACAGACACATGAAAAAATGTTCAAGATCACTAGCAATCAGTGAAATGCAAATCAAAACCACAATGAGGTTCCATCTCACCCCGGTGAGAATGGCTCACATTCAGAAATCTACTAATAGCAGATGCTGGAGAGGATGTGGGAAAAAAGGGACACTAACCCACCGTTGGTGGGAATGCAAACTGGTTAACCACTATGGAAGTCAGTCTGGAGAATCCTCAGAAACCTCAACATAACCCTACCATACAACCCAGCCATCCCACTCCTTGGAATTTACCCAAAGGAAATTAATTTGGCAAATAAAAAAGCCATCTGCACATTAATGTTTTTTTGCAGCTCAATTCACAATAGCTAAGACCTGGAACCAACCCAAATGCCCATCAACAGTAGACTGGATAAAGAAATTATGGGACATGTACCCCATAGAATACTATACAGCAGTAAGAAGCAACGAAACCCGGTCATTTGCAACAAGATGGAGCAATCTGGAAAACATCACGCTGAGTGAATTAAGCCAGTCCCAAAGAGACAAATATCATTTGTTTTCCCTGATCGGTGACAACTGAGCACCAAAGGGGAAACCTGTTGAAATGAAATGGACACTATATGAAACAGTGACCTGATCAGCTCTTGTCCTGACTCTAGATGTACAATGTAATACTTTATCCTTTTTAGTATTTGTTGTTGTTGTTGTTCTAGTACTAGTGGTTGAACTCTGTAATTAACACACAATTTTTCTTAGGTGTTTAAATTTTAACTGAAAAGTGATCCCTGTTAAATTTAAGAGTGGGAAAAAGAGAGGGAGGAGATGTACAATTTGGGACCTGCTCAATCAGACTTAACCCAAATGGTGGAGTTAGAAATGTGCCAGGGGATTCCAATACAATCCCATCAAGGTGGCATGTACCAATGCCATCTCACTAGTCCAAGTGATCAATTTCAGCTCACAATTGATGGCTCTGACAGGTCTAAGAGTCAAAGGGATCACACAAACAAGACTAGTGTCTGCTAATACTAACTGATAGAATCAAAAAGGGAGAGAAAGATCCAACATGGGAAGTGGGATACACAGCAGACTCATAGAATGGCAGATGTCCTAAACAACACTCTGGCCTCAGAATCAGCCCTTAAGGCATTCGGATCTGGCTGAAGAGCCCATGAGAGTATTGTAGGCATGGAAAGCCAAGATACCATGGAAAAGAAAAAAAAAAGAGGAAGACCTAAATGAAAGATCTCTGTGAGTGAGATCCCAGTGGAATGAACGGGGCCATTAAAGAAGGAGGTACCTTTCTCTGAAGGGAGGAGAGAACTTCCACTTTGACTATGACCCTATCAGAATAAGATCAAAGTCAGCGAACTCTAAAGGCTTCCATAGCCCTGGCAACTCATGACTAGAGCCTAGGGAGATTACTGACGCCATGAACAGGAGTGTCAAATTGTTAAGTCAGCAACAGGAGTCACTGTGTACTTACATCCCATGTGGGATCTGTCCTTAATGTGTTGTCTAATGTGCAGTGATGCTATAACTAGTACTGAAACAGTATTTTTACACTTTGTGTTTCTGCGTGGATACAAACTGATGAGATCTTTACTAATTATATACTGAATCGATCTTCTGTATATAAAGAGAATTGGAAATGAAAAAATAAAACCTGGTGTTAAATTGGAAATGGCATAGAAAATTAATTAATTTTTTAAAAATATTATGTAGGATCTCTGTCTTTAATGTGCTGTACATGCTTATTTAATGCTTTAACTTGTACTCCAACAATATTTTTTTTTCACTTTGTGTTGCTATATGGGGCAAACTGTTGAAATCTTTACTTAATGTATACTAAACTGATCTTCTGCATATAAAGAGAATTGAAAATGAATCTTGATGTGATTGGAAGGGGAGAGGGAGCGGGAAATTGGAGGGTTGTGGGTGGGAGGGAAGTTTTGGGAGGGGGGAAGCCATTGTAACCCGCAAGCTGTACTTTGGAAATTTATATTCATTAAATAAAAGTTTAGTAATAAGAAAAGAAGTTAGTAAAAGAAAGAAAACTAAAGTAGCATACATTGACTCATTGTACAACCTACACTTGCCTATGTATGCCCAGTGTATTTGAGACTGGTGCCAGGGCACATACAGATTTTATAAAAAGTAAAGGGTACACGTTGAAAAGAATTGTAAGAGAGAATTCCTCTGAATTTTTCTAATGTTTATTTTCTATTTCTTTTACAGTTATGTTTATTTGTTTGAATGTCAGTTACAGAGAGAGGGAGAGAATAATAGAGAGGGAAGATGATCTCCCATTACGTAGATTCACTCCCCAGATAGCTGCAGCAGCCCAGACTTGGCCTGGCCAAAGCCAGAAACCAGGATCTTGTTCTAGGTATTGCAGGGACTCAAGTATTTGGGACTTCCTCTCTTGGTTTCCCAGGCACATTGGCATGGAGCTGGTTTGCAAGAGGAGAAGCTAGGACATGAACTGACACCTGTATGGGATGCCATCATCCAAGGCTGTGGCTTAACCTCCTGCATCACAACTCCAGTCCCTGAAGCTTGCATTCTTGCATAAGTACCAAGGATAAAAACAGAGTACAACTCTTTCTGCAAGTGTAGCCCATTAACACCCTTTCCTCTCTTTTAAAGAAAAAAAGATTTATTGGGCCACACCATGGCTCACTAGGCCAATCCTCTACCTGCAGTGCTGGTACCCTAGGCTCTAGTCCCAGTTGGTGTGCCAGATTCTGTCCTGTTTGCTCCTCTTCCAGTCCAGCTCTCTGCTGTGGCCCAGAAAGGCAGTGGAGGACGGCCCAAGTCCTTGGGTCCTGCACTCACATGGGAAACCAGGATGAAGCACGTGGCTCCTGGCTTTGGATCAGTGCAGCGCGCCAGCAGTAGCGGCCATTTGGGGGTGTGAACCAATGAAAGGAAGACCTTTCTCTCTGTCTCTCTCACTGTCTAACTCTGCCTATCAAAAAAAGATTTATTTATTTTATTTGAAAATCAGAGATTCAGACAACAAAAGAGGGGGAGAGAGAGAGAGAGAGAGAGAGAGAGAGAGAATGAGAGAGAAAGCTTTTTTAATTGTTCATGCACCAGATGGAAACAATGGCCCAGGCTGGACCAGGCAGAAGCCAGGAGCCAGGGGCTTTATTTGGGTCTCCCACATGGGTGTGTGGGTCCTAAGTACTTGGACCACCTTCTGCTTCTGGGTAAGAAATTGATCAACTGGAACACAAAATAATGTCCATTTGGGATGCAGGCATTGCAGGTGGTGGTTTTACCTACCATGCCATAACACTGACCCTATTTTTGCTTTTTTAATGGACATTTCATTGAAAGAGAAACATTCATCAACTGGCCTGTTCCTAATAACTTCTCTCATGCCATAGCAGCAGAGGTGCATCATTTCATGTGCCACAATGTGGTGTCTAATGTGGTGTTCACATGAGCTAAAATGGTGAAAAATCCATGCTTTCAGGTTAACAAGATTGCAAACTTGTCTTTAGTAACATGATTAAAATACCACTTACTCCAATATAACCTCAGAAATCAGCCAGCTACAATTCTCTTCTATTCAATCACAGTGTCACAACATTTGTATGGAAATACTGACAAAATGAGTCCATGTAGGAAATTACAGTACTGAAAAATGTATGGAGTTCCCAGGAATGAAACATCATTTATATAGTTCATCTCCATTTGAGGATAAGTAAGAAAAAGCTTAACATTGATGACCCCAGTTAAATATTCTAACCCATGTGAACAAAAGGCTTTTCCTGAGAAAGACACTGGGGACAGGAGAGAAGACGCTTTGGTGGAATCCATGCAAATATGAAATACATGAAATTCATCACTTTATAAAAATTAAAACACTGAAAAAAATCTCTGAAAAACAAGATGAGAGCACAGAGCCCTATGTGCAAAGGAGCTTCTTTGAAACAGTTTCTTCCATAGGAGATAAGCATTCTCCCAGGGTCAGGAATGTAGAAATATCCTTTAGTGTTTCTTGGTATACATCAGAGCAGGCTGGACTCATCATGACATTGAAAAAGTGACCATTTTCCTGAACAGGGAAAAAGGACCAAACTGTGAAATGGAAACATGAATCTTCCTTTTCCCCACAGATGCAGAGCAGTGCATCCCGTGTGCAGATCATGAATACCCAAACCTGGAGAGAAACCACTGCCTCCCCAAGCTGGTGACCTTCTTAGGCTTTGAGGAATCCCTGGGGATTGCTCTGGCCTGCATGGCTCTGTGCTTCTCTGTCCTCACAGCTGCGGTCCTCTGGGTCTTTGTGAGGCACCGAGACACTCCCATCGTCAAGGCCAATAACAGGACCCTCAGCTACATCCTGCTCATCACCCTCCTCCTGTGCTTCCTCTGCTCCTTACTCTTCATTGGCCGTCCCAACACAGCCACCTGCCTCCTCCAGCAAATAGCATTTGGCCTTGTGTTCACAGTGGCTGTTTCCACTGTGCTGGCCAAGACCATCACTGTGATTCTGGCCTTCAAGGTTACAAAACCTGGAAAAAAAATGAGGCAATTTTTGGTATCAGGTGCTTCTAAATTCATTATACCCATCTGCTTCCTGATCCAACTGGCTCTCTGTAGCATCTGGTTGGGAACCTCTCCTCCCTTTCTTGACATAGATGTACACTCTGAGCCTGGTCACATCATCCTGGTGTGCAACAAGGGCTCGGTCACTGCCTTCTATTGTGTCCTGGGCTACCTGGGCTCCTTGGCCCTGGCCAGCTTCACCGTGGCTTTCCTAGCCAGGAATCTGCCTGACACGTTCAATGAAGCCAAGTTCCTGACGTTCAGCATGCTGGTGTTCTGCAGTGTCTGGGTGACCTTCCTGCCTGTCTACCACAGCACCAAGGGGAAGGTCATGGTGGCTGTGGAGATCTTCTCCATCTTGGCCTCCAGTGCAGGGCTCCTGGGCTGCATCTTTGTTCCCAAGTGCTATGTTATTCTCATAAAACCTGATAAAAATTCTGTGAAAGCTTTAAAGAACCAGAGAAGTTCTAGGATATCCTAAATTGTTTCTTTCAGGGGTTTCTTCACATTTTCAACCTTTGTAATAAAGTCTAAAGTGAAGTAGCCTTTCAGCATTGTCAAATAAGCAAAACTATAAATCATTTTTGGTTATTCATTTAGCATAGCAATTAAGATGACATTGTTCCACATGACAATAATTGGGTTTGTAATTTGGCTCTGATCCCTCACCCTAGATTCCCAGAAAGCAAAACCATTGAATGATTGGTGACAACTCAGAGCTATTGGGTCCCTGTCAGTCAATTTTTTCCTAGCTCCTGGCTCTGGTCTCAATCCAGGCTCAGCCATTGTAGGCATTGAGAGGTGAAGCAATGAAACATTGGTCTCTCAACCACTGCTCTCTGTTTCTCTCTCTTCTTCTCAAGAAATGCAAAGCAGTCTAGAAATATTTTCATAGAAAGTAAAAGAAATTGCTGTTTAAACTGAAACACAGCAGACCATCAACTTATTTGGAAATTGTATAGAAAATTAATTAATTTTTAAAACATATATCATGTAGGATCTCTGTCTTTAATGTGCTATACACTCTTATTTAATGCTATAACTAGTACTCCAACAGTATTTTTTCACTTTGTGTTGCTATGTGGGGGCAAACTGTTGAAATCTTTGCTTAATATATACTGAACTGATCTTCTGTATATAAAGAGAATTGAAAATGAATCTTGATGTGAATGGAAGGAGAGAGGGAGCGGGAAAGGGGAGGGTTGCAGGTGGGAGGGAAGTTATGGAGGGGGAAGCCATTGTAATCCATAAGCTGTACTTTGGAAATTTATATTCATTAAATAAAAGTTAAAAAAACAATAATGTCATTTTATATAGTAGGGCTATCCCTGAAAATAGGCACACTAATTAATTTTCTTTAGGTTTAGTAATTTAGATGCTATTTCCTATTTGAAAACATGTCTCAGTTATACCTGTTTTATGTTGCTTCCCTGAACGTCATAGAGAATTTATCATTTTGTGGTTATGAATTTAGTGGAATTTCTTTCCCAAACACAAGAGTCAACTAATCCTTGAGCATTCTTCTCTTTGGATGCTGTATTGTTCACAAACATCTTAGTCAATATTCACTGCCTTGCAATTTGGATATGATATCTTTACCACAAATATAGGTAGATTCCAAGATTATAGGAATGATTCTATAATTGTGTCCTCCATCATTTGACAACTTTCTCTTTTTGCCTTTGCTTAGAGTTCTTAGTCCAGGAAACAATGATGGTATTATTGAGGTGAAATTCACATACCCAATGGGAACCACTGAAGTATTGTACAAGGATGTGGCATCACAGTACTTTCACATTCAAATTCTGCATTGATTTTTTTATAAAGTATGTTCACAAGTTTGTGTAATTATCATGTCTCTGTAGGTTGTAGCCTTTTGCATCACCCCATAATCAAAGACAGACACTACTAAGCAGCCATTTGTAAACTTCCGTGAATGTAGTTCATGCAAACATTCATCTCTTTTAGTTGTTATGTGGTTACCTATTCTGGACAGTTCCTGGCAATGGAATGAGGTCATATGAGACCTCTTAGATCTAGCTTCTTTCACATGGCATTACATTTTCAATTCATTCAAGTTATAGCAGGTATCCTTCATTATTTTTATAGATGTAGGGCATTCACTCTTACATATTTCCCACATTAAACTCATTCAATCATTCACAGATTATGATTTGGGTTGTCTCCACATTGTCAGAGTTACGATCAGGTTGTTCTGAGCATTCTTGTAAAATACACATTTGGGTATGCACCTTCAGTTTTTCTGAGTGCACAGGGTACTTCAAAACTTTCTGAGGAAAATGCAGTGAATATATATGTTTATTTTAGTAAGAATTTAGTTTTTTATTCATGTTTTAGGCAATTTCTAAAACCTAAAGCAACTAAAAAGACATTCCCTATAACAAGTGACTTGCAAGGGAAAAGTTTTTGAAAATAATGAAGATACTGAATAACCAAAACTCTACTATACAAACATAAAAATATTTAAATATATATGTTGAGTATTAAAATTCTACACAAATATAAGTTATAAAGGTATAGCAAGTACAGTAGTATTTTATGTGAAATGACTTTTATATGACATTACTTAATGGATTGCTTTTTAATGACTATTTTCTTAAATAACTATTTCATAAGCCACTTATTTATTTTATATTAAGTTTTTAAAAATTATTTTCTAAAACTAAGTAATAATGTTCATTAATAATGCTGAACAATGATAAAATACTCTAGTGGTTTAAGTGCTTTGCTAATGAATACACCTATCCCAGATTCTTTCACAATTAAACAAATACTAAAACATTTTTAAAGAAAACTTCAATTTTTCTTAAAAATGACATTCACTGAAATGAGGTAACCATTCTAAACATTAAGGTAATGTATTTCCCCCTAGTTGAGTCATATAAATTTTTAATTTGTTTAAAATATATTAAGATAACCTGCTTATCTAAATCATTTCTAGATGTCAATTTATAGAAACAGAGGGAAGCATACTTTTAGAATTATCTATGTAACTTCTACTGTAAAACGAACATATATTTTAAATAGAGATGGGGCTCAGGGAAATGATGGCCATGGGCAGGGCTTACAGGCTGCGTGACTACCTGTGTCGTGTGTGTCCCCAGCTCATGCAGGCTGGCTCACCTCTGTTGTGAGTGGCTACCCAGTGTGTCCAGGCATGAGTATGCTCTGGAGAACACCTAAATCAGTGTCTGCTTTTTCTCAAGGACAGGGATGAGAGTAGATATCCTTTCTGCACACAAGAAAATGGTCAGGACACGTCTTGTTCTGACCACACCATGCTAATACTGCCATGCTCTCATCCATAGTTGTCTCCCACTTCACCCACTTATCCTGTCCTATGGTCCCCCAAATTCCCTCTTGTCATATATCTAGGTATTTCAGAAAGCAAATCCTCTCCAAATCTCTCAGTTCAAGCCCTTTTCCAATAAAGGGTCCTGTGCTCAGAAACTATTGACCCAGAGAAAGCCTGTTGACAATTATGACTCAGGATGTTGGCAGTAGGAGGCTCCAATACTCACATAAGTTCAATATGAGAGGAAGAGTCCCCTTGGAGCTGGCATACAGTCAGCTCTTCACACATCCTGGGGAATAAAAGTCAGAACCACATGCAAGGACTATTCAAATCCTGGCATGAGGAGAGACAATGCAGAGATGTCAACCTCCACACATCCTTTACAATCCACTTCCCAGTCACAGGTGCAGAGCATCAGGGCGAGGTGCTTCCCTGTCTTCCTGGGATGTAGAGGGATAAAGCAATAAAATGACCCAGAGGGCTGACCTGTTCTGATCACAATGACACAAAGACGAGGTCTCAGCATTGTGATGGACTTAGAAATCTCTCCCTTTGGCTTCGAGCTGTGTCCTTGTCTGGATCACCAGACTGTCACGTACATTCTGTATGCTGCTGACACAGAAATCCTAGGATTTGGCTGTGCCCTGTACAGAGACAAGTTCTCCCTGCAGAGGGTGACCCTGCAGACAGCATCAATTCCACATTCTCCCCATTTCAGCTGACACTCTGGTCTCTGACTCTATGCTGGGGAGATCTTGACATGTCATCATCTCTGCTTTTTATCTGCCTGCAGCTCCACCCCTTGAACATTTCACTGGATATGTTGATCAGCAGCTACCAAACTTATCTGAGGATAAATGTCTACAGGAAACACAACCAGACTCTTATGTTCAAGCCAGAAAATATGTCAGCACCTTTGTAAGTTCAAGGTTGTGTGTATGTGTTAAGTATCATTGTGACTGCAGGTGAGTGTATCTTTGTGCCTGTGTGTATTCTGTCCCTATTGGCAATTCTGACAAATGTATGGCAGAAAGTCAGGTGAATGGAAGCAGAGGTCCTCACCCTTGTTGCGCCTTCCATAGAATCTTCCGTTTGCTCCCCAGGCTTTCAGAGGCAGAGGACAGGCATCAAGATTTTTGTACCCACCCCATAAGCACATCCCCTGATCCAACTCTGAGCACTTGGCATGGATGAGACTGTTGGGACCCAGGATCACTACTGCCAGTGTCCAGATCTGTCTGGAGAGGTGCCTAGCTATTCTGATGCATGCACTACCTCATTCAATGTTGCTGTCTTGCTTATCACTGTTCCATCTTATGTCTGAATTTCATTTCTTATTGGAAGACAAGAACCTCTATTTCGCTTTGTCATCCTTTGGGATGAGCTTCTTTCACTGCCCAATATTATCATATTTTACCCATGCTGTACCCTGTATAACTGTGAAGTATACTTTTCTCAGAATATTCACACAGACTTTTTGTATTAGTATATTTCTGGTTGCTTATAATAAGATGGTAATTTTACAAGTATATGTTCTTCAATCTTCAAGTTTTCTACCAATTTTGTGCATGGTATAGAACTCAATAGATGACAGCTTCATATTTTGAAAAAAATAGATTAAGGTACTCAATATTCAGCTGATCATCAGAGCTATAAGCAACGCACAGGTGAACAAATATACCATCATATTGGAAAAGTGTATCACTAGGGCAAAATGATTTTAAATAATTTAATTCACCACTCTTATCATTAAAATACATAAAATTACTCAATGGATCCACAGTGTGATTTTTGTACCAGATCTATTTAGTGTCCCACAAGTGAGTCCTCTCCATCCTCAGAAATCCAATTTTGGTTCAGGTGTATGGGAAAGCTACACTTGTTTAGACCACAGGAGAAAATTTTAAATTCATGTGGAAAGATAATACATACAACACATTGTGACAAAATAGAAAAGTACCTTTATACTAAAAACAAAACACTGCCATTTTGAAACTGTGAATATACCATATGAAAGAACAAAAGTGAAAT
Source organism: Lepus europaeus (assembly GCF_033115175.1). Taxonomy (NCBI): domain Eukaryota; kingdom Metazoa; phylum Chordata; class Mammalia; order Lagomorpha; family Leporidae; genus Lepus; species Lepus europaeus. The sequence goes on from NC_084846.1 coordinate 3,684,677, forward strand.
GACACTTTATCAGTTAATTCAACATTGAAAACTAAAAATCAGTGTATATGAGCTGAAGAAAGGATTGGATAAATATATTTCTTCCCTCATAATTCAAATGTGACAATTTTCTTGACATTCAAATTTTGGGTTAAATGTAGGAAATAAGATAAAGTCCAGAATTCCAAGAAAAGTGGAGCAAAGAAACTCATAGTGAGAAAATAGAACATCAATTTTCTTATTCACAATAACATAAACCCATCTTAAATTTAAGAACTCATATTTTCAGGTAAGAAATGTGGGAAAATACAGAGAATGTTCAATTGTAAAATGTGAAAAGACAAAGATAAATTCAGTACCCAGGAAATGAATAAATGAAGAAAAGTGAACATTGTGAACACTCTGATACCAGAAGTCCTGAATTGGATGCATTTGTTTAATTAAAAATCTAACTTAATAAGCCTGCTTTGATAAGATTTGATATAAAAGTAGAAAATTATCAAAAATTCTGGGAAAATCACACTGGTGAATATGGTCAAAGATGATAATACTCTCACATATTTGAACAAGTGGCAATCAAATTTCCACTCAAACTATTCCAGAACGTACAGAAGAGATGCACCTTGCTTTCTGTTCTTAAGCAGAAATGCGCTTCCACATTGGAATTTACCAAAGTTTTCCCAAAGGGTACATGAAGATGAGGTTGTCCACTGAAACAGTTTGCTTCCTAGAAGTCAGAGAGACATTCCACGATCCTCCAGGGACCCTGGAGCATCACTGAGTGGCAGCCTGAACCTGACCCTGGCTTCCTCAGGGTTTGGCTGTGAAACTGCACTGAGATACAGACTCTCACCCTGCTCTCTAAATCTGCTGCTTCATTTAGGTGGTCAGGGAAGAACTACCCATACATGTTGGCCTTTTACTTTGCCATCCAGGTGATAAATCTGGACCCACCATACCTCCCCAAACTATCCATGGAATTCCAATGTGCACTGCCTTTGTCACAGATCAATGCACCCTTAGGAATGGTTTGCATTTTCTCTACAGAGAGTATTTACTCCCTCTAACTATAACTGCCATATACAATACAAAACACTTGCTGTTATTGCTGGAACCATGTCAGCATTTTCTTCCTAGACCGGAACTTGCTGGAGCTCTAAAAATCCCACAGGTAAATGGATTCCTAATTCTGCAGAGCAATGTGTAAGTCTCCACCAACCCCATTCTCTCACATCTGACGAAAGGGAAATGTAGAAGCCAAGTATGGGTACCTGACCATGGTGTACAATGTGTCTCAGGGTGTCAGCTGGATTCTGAGTATATTCACAAGTAAGAACTAATGAAGGTACAAAGCAGTGCAATCTGAGAGAACTCACTCACTCTGATTACTGTCTGGGGATAATATGTCCATTTGCCATATTCTGTGAATATTGACTATTGACTAATCACAGCTCTTTGACACATAAGAGATATTTACAGGAGGCAGAAATGCTCTGTACTAAGACAAGACTCTCTTAGAAGGCATCCAGGGACCAAAGGTTGTTAGATATGTAGATGTGAAGACCTGGACATCTGGTTTCCACTTGGGATGATGCAGAGGGCTATGCTACTCCTGAAGATCCCCAAGGAGTATTTAAGGCTCTGTTACAGTTACACTGGAATTCACACACTCATCTGCCCAAGCCCAAGCCTGCCACGATCTCTTCGACAAAAGCAGGTTTCTTTAAAGCATACCCAGTGAACCTTCTCATTACAACCTCTTACTGTTTTGTTTAAGAGGCAGAGAAACAGCGACAGAGAGAGAGAGAGCGCTCCTATTTGCTGTTTTCTCACTAAAAGCATACTTCAATGGCAGAAGTCAGCTGGCCCTGGCAAGAAACCAGCAGCCAGGAACTCAATATAAGTCTCAAATCTAGGTGTCAGGAATCCAACTACATGAGCCATTTCTGCTGCCTCCAATGGCCTGCATTAACAAGTGAAATTATTCATAGAGGGACCATTTCAAACAAACCACCATTGGGACATATCACACAGTAGCTTTGGAGGATTCTGGGCTGGAAATTGATTATATTTCCAAGATAACTCAGGTTATGCTGTGGTGACACATGAACCCCAAAGTTGTAAGACATCAATGCAGTAAAGATTTACATTAGTCTCATAGTGAGCGTATAACAGTGGTTGCTGAGAGAGGGGGTTGTGTTCTCCAGAGACGTGGGGAGAAGATGAGGGAAAGACCACCGTCCTGATGATGCTACATCCAAAGTTTATGCCTTCTCACTTGGAACTGCAAAGCATTCACAGCCTGTAGTAGTGCATTTTTTTTTTCTTTCATGATGTTTATAGTTGAGTCACTCTCCTTAAAGCAATGGGCATGTGAAATGTGACTTTCTCTGTGCTCAGGACAACAAAGAGTAGCATAGGGACAGCCTCATCCACAACAATGACCCACATGTCTGCCTTGACCCACACCTTCCCCATGTGAAGAAGCATTTTCTACAGTGTGAACAATGACTAGATTCTTTACATCACCATGTAGTAGGTACATGTATGTAGATGGCATGCTCATGCTCATCTTGGAAGCAATATCACAATCTCTGGGTGCCTTTTTTACCCCAGCTTATAGATGGGTTTGTATAAAATTTATCCCTTTAAAGAACAGGCCATCAAAGAAGGAGTTACATTTCTATGAAGGGAGGAGAGAACTTCTATTATGAGTATGGCCTTGCCTAAATAAGGTCAGAGTTTATGAACACAAGAGGCTTCCATAGCCTTGGCAGCTCATGACAAGAGCCTCAGGTGATTACTGACTTCATAAATAAGAGTGCCAATTGGTAAGACAACAACAGGAGTCACTGTGCACTGACTCCCTAAGTAGGATCTCTGTCCTTAATATGTTGTACTATGTGAATTAACGATAAAACTAGTATTCAATCAGTAGTTTATACTTTGTGTTTCTGTGTGAGTGCAACCGGTTGAAATCTTTACTTAGTATATACTAAGTAGATCTTCTACATATAAAGATAATTAAAAAGGAATCTTAACAAAGGATGAGATGGGAGAGGGAGTAGGAGATGGGATGTTTTGGGGGTGGGAGCAGGGTTAGGGGGGAAAAACCAATGCTTACATGCAGAGTATATTTAATAACTTGTATATCCATGTACATGAGACAAACACATTAATTAAATTAGTTATAGGAATTAAATTCTAGGGAAAAGACAAATAACCATATGTAAAAATTATCCTAGAAAGTTTTTTTTATCATCAAATTTATATTTTTACTTATAGTAAAAATAATTGAAATGCTCTGTGTACTTCTTCAGTCCTTAGAAATGAAGTGAATTTGTCAAAGATTTCCAACAATATATTCCTCATATAGCCTACATTAGGCATCATGTGACCCAGAAGACAAGGGTTAGCTCACACTATAGATAATTTCAATACAGTGAGAAGATTTGGAAGTTTTCTTTTTGGTCATACCCTGAACTTATAATATCAAAAGAAATCACATTCTCATAAAATAGTCCAATGGTGGAGTCAGAAACAAACCTAAGTAATATGTATAAATAGGATTTCATTTATACATTTTTGTAAGTTTGGGCCTACTAGGTAATACAAGGTGCCTATAAAAAGAAATTGTGAATTCTGAAAAATCTATGGATGGATTTGTAATTGTTGAACAACAACTCAACTTGAATTTCACTTTTTGAACTTAAATAGAATTATTTTTTAAAATTTAATTCTGTATGTACACACTTTGTGACCTACACAAAAATAATAAAACATTTCCATCCATGTTTTGCTTATGTTATTGAAATACTACAATTAGCTTCCATAATGTTGCAACCAAACCTTTGTGGGATGGGTTCCAAAACAGCCCATACCATAGCCACCCTTGCAACTACTTCATACATTTCTTGATTGAGTTAAAACAATACCCAATTTGTTGAAAGGGTGCATGGACAATCAATTTCTCATCATTTGAACTCATGGGATGGTGAACACCAAAAAACAAACAAACAAACAAACAAACAAACAAACAAACAAACTAAGCTTCTACCAAAAAGAAAACTTAAGCATAGGGAAGTTGAGGGAAAATAAGGACTGCTGAGTACACATGCACCTCCCACCTCTCATTTGAGTGGTCTCTCTCTTTCCAATTATGCCTGTCCTACAGCTTCAGCAAATTTCAAGAAAAAGCCAATTTGCAGTGTTCAAGATGACATATCCTTCCATGATCAAGGCACCGTATGACACACTATGATATCCACAGTGTATGGATTTTCCTTTGGGTCTTGGGTTGTTGGCTAAAACTGGAGCGTTCCCCTGGGAAGAATGCACATGACCAAGGCTTGGTCATCATTGCAGAGATGATAGAATGGCCTCCTGCATTCAAAGTGGTATGGTTCTATGAGAAGAATTAGAAACAGAGGGAGATGAAAGGAGATGAAGTTTGAAACTTTTACATATGCATTCTGAAAAAAAAATATGCATTCTGTTTCAGGAACCAGAAACAGACATGGTCTATTTATCTTTTTTATCAAGGCCAAAGAATAAAATGGCAGTTAATTGGTAAGTCCAACATTGAGTTAAGTGTCAACTGTGGTTCAGACTGCAAATGAGTGTGTGCTTCTATTGGTTAATCTGCTTGAGAATTCTAAAAAATGTACACAGAAATTGCAGAAATGCAGATCAATGAAGGCTGTAATTCTTTCCCTTCTTTTGCTTTTCAGAACATTCCCTTTCCATATTATTTTACTCTCCACTCCTTCAGGAGAGGAGAGAGAGATGGACATATTTTGTATCCACTCTTTTTTTAACTTTTATTTAATGAATATAAATTTCCAAAGTACAGCTTAGGGGTTACAATGGCTTCCCGCCTCCCATAACTTCCCTCCCACCCGCAACTCTCCCCTTCCATTCACATCAAGATTCATTTTCAATTCTATTAATATACAGAAGATCAGTTTAGTATATATTAAGTAAAGATTTCAACAGTTTTCCCCCACATCGCAACACAAAGTGAAATATACTGTTGGAGTACTAGTTATAGCATTAAATCACAATGTACAGCACATTAAGGACAGAGATACTACATGATATTTTTTTAAAAATTGATTAATTTTCTATGCAATTTCCAATTTAAAACCAAGGTTTTTTTCATTTTCAATTATCTTTATATACAGAAGATCGCTTCAGTATAGACTAAGTAAGGATTTCATCAGTTTGTACCCACACTGATACACAAAGTGTAAAATACTGTTTCAGTACTAGTTATAGCATTACTTCACATTGGACAACACATTAAGGACAGATCCCACATGAGAAGTAAGTACACAGTGACTCCTGTTGTTGATTTAACAATTTGACACTCTTGTTTATGGCGTCAGTAATATCCCTAGGCTCTATTCATGAGTTGCCAAGGCTATGGAAGCCTTTAGGGTTTGCCAACTTCAATCTTATTCCGATAGGGTCATAGTCAAAGTGGAAGTTCTCTCCTTCCTTCAGAGAAAGGTACCTCCTTCTTTGATGGCCCCGTTCTTTCCACTGGTATCACGCTCACAGAGATCTTTCATTTAGGTCTTTTTTTTTTCTAGAGTGTCTTAGCTTTCCATGCCTAAAATACTCTCATGGGCTCTTCAGCCAGATCCAAATGCCTTAAGGGCTGATTCTGAGGCCAGAGTGTTGTTTAGGACGTCTACCATTCTATGAGTCTGCTGTGTATCCCACTTCCCATGTTGGACCCTTCTCTCCCTTTTTGATTCTATCAGTTAGTATTAGCAGACACTAGTCTTTTTGTGTGATCCCTTTGACTCTTAGACCTATCAATGTGCTCAATTGTGAGCTGAAATTGATCACTTGGACTAGTGGAATGGCATTGGTACATGCCACCTTGATGGGATTGTATTGGAATCCCCTGGCATGTTTCTAACTCCACCATTTGGGGCAAGTCCGATTGAGCATGCCCTAAATTGTACATCTCCTCCCTCTCTTTTTCCACTCTTAAATTTAACAGGGATCACTTTTCAGTTAAAATTTATACACCTAAGAATAATTGTGTGTTAATTACAGAGTTCAACCACTAGTACTAGGCAAAAAAATACTAAAAAGGACAAAGTATTACATTGTACATCTAGAGTCAGGACAAGAGCTGATCAAGTCACTGTTTCTCATAGTGTCCATTTTACTTCAACAGGTTTCCTCTTTGGTGCTCAATTAGTTGTCACCGATCAGGGAAAACAAATATATTTTTCTCTTTGGGACTGGCTTAATTCACTCAGCATGATGTTTTCCAGATTCCTCCGTCTTGTTGCAAATGACCGGGTTTCATTGTTTCTTACTGCTGTATAGTATTCTATAGAGTACATGTCCCATAATTTTTTATGCAGTCTACTGTTGATGGGCATTTGGGTTGGTTCCAGGTCTTAGCTATTGTGAATTGAGCTGCAATAAACATTAATGTGCAGATGGCTTTTTTATTAGCCAAATTAATTTCCTTTGGGTAAATTCCAAGGAGTGGGATGGTTGGGTAAACACCCCATTGGCCCAACTAACTAAAAAAAAGAGAAAAGACCCAAATCAATAAAATCAGAGATGAAAATGGAAACATAACTACAGACACCACAGAAATAAAAAGAATCATCAGAAATTACTAAAAGGCCTTGTATGCCAGCAAACAGGGAAATATATCAGAAATGGATAGATTCCTGGACACATACAACCTACCTAAATTGAGCCAGGAAGACATAGAAAACCTAAACAGACCCATAACTGACACAGAAATTGAAACAGTAATAAAGACCCTCTCAACAAAGAAAAGCCCAGGACCAGATGGATTCACTGATCTGAAGGCAAGAGCCAGGTCTCCTGGTCTCCCATGCGGGTGTAGGGCCCAAGCACTCGGGCCATCCTCCACTGCACTCCTGGGCCATAGCCGAGAGCTGGCATTGAAGAGGGGCAACTGAGACAGAATCCAGAGCCCCGACCGGGACTAGAATCTGGTGAGCTGGCGCCGCAAAGTGGAGGTTTAGCGTATTGAGCCACGCCGCTGGCAATTTCTTTTTTTTTTTAGAAAACTTTTGTTCCTTCATATAGTATATTCACAGTTTCAAAATGGCAGTGTTTCATTTTTAGTATAAAGGTACTTTCCTATTTTGTCATACTGTATTGTATATATTATTCTTCCACTTGAATTTAAAATTTTCTTCTGTGGTCTAAAGAAGTGTTGCTTTCCCATACACACCTGAACCAAAATTGGATTTCTGATCACAGAGAGGACTCACTTGTGGGACACTAAACAGATCTGGTGCAAAAATTATGCTGTGGATCCATTGAGCAATTTTATGTATTTTAATAATAAGAGTGGTGAATTAAATTATTTAAAATCATTTTGCCTTAGTGATACACTTTTCCATTATGATGGGTGTATTTGTTCACCCTTAGGTTTCTTATAGCTCTGGCAATCAGCTGAATATTGAGTACCTTAATCTATTTTTTCAAAATATGAAGCTGTCATCTACTAAGTTCTAATCTGAATGCCTTAAGGGCTGATTATGAGGCCAGAGTGCTGTTTAGAAATCTACAACTTTATGAGTCCGCTGTCTATTTTGCTTCCCATGTTGGATTGTACTCTCCTTTTTAATTCTATCAGTCATTATTAGCATACACAAGTCTTATTTATGTGAAACCTTTGACACTTAATCCTATAATGATTAATTATGAACTGAAACTGATCACTGTGACTAGTGAGATGGCATTGGTGTATGCCACCTTGATGGGATTGAATTGGAATCCCCTGGCACGTTTCTGGTTCTACCATTATGGGTAATTCCGAGTGACCATGTGCCTAATTATACATCTCCTCACTCTCTTATTCCCACTCTTATATTTAACAGGGATCACTTTTCAGTTAATTTTAAATGCCTAAGAAAAATTTTGTGTTATTTAAAGAGTTCAACCAATGGTATTAAGTAGAACAAAAAATACTAAAAGGAATAAAATAGTTAAGTTTTTCCTTGACAATCAGGACAAGGGTTGATAAAGTCAATGTTTCTCATAGTGTCTGTTTCACTTCTACAGGTTTCCTTTTAGGTGCTCAGTTAGTTGTCTCCGATCAGGGAGAACATATGATATTTGTCCCTTTGGGACTGGCTTATTTCACTCAGCATGATGTTATCCAGATTCCTCCATTTTATTGCAAATGAACGGATTTCATTTTTTTTATTGCTATATAGGATTCAATAGAGTACATATCACATAATTTCTTTATCCAGTCTCCTGTTGATGGACATTTAGGTTCATTCCATGTCTTAGCTGTGGTGAATTGAGCTGCAATAAACATTGAGGTGCAAACAGCTCTTTTATTTGCCAATTTAATTTCTTTTGGGCAAGTTCCAAGGAGTGGGATGGCTGAGTCATGTGGTAGAGCTATATTCAGGTTTCTAAGGAATCTCCAAACTTCCTTTCATAGTTGCTTTACCAGTTTGCATTCCCACAACAGTGGATTAGTGTGCCTTTCCCCCACATCCTCGCCAGCATCTGTTAGTTGATTTTTGTATGTAAGCCATTCTAACCAAGGTAAGTTGAAACCTCATAGTGGTTTTGATCACAAGATACTTAACACATACACACAACCTTGAACTTACCAAGAGGCTGACACTGTATTTTATGGCTTGAACATAAGAATTCTTTGTGTCTCTTTCTGTAGACTTTCTGTGTAGATATTTATCCTCAGATAGGTATGGTACTGCTCACCGACATCGCCAGTGAAGTGTGCAAGCGGTAGAGTTGCAGGTAGAAAATAAGCAGAGATGATGACATGTCAAGATCTCCCCAACATAGAGCCAGAGACCAGAGTGTCAGCTGAAATGGGGAGAACATGAGGTAGATACTGTCTGCAGGGTCTGCCCTCTGGAGGATGAACTGGTCTCTGTGCAGGGCACAGCCAGGATTGCTGTGTCCGCAGCTTACATAATGCACATCACAGTCTAGTGATCCAGACAAGGACACAGCTCTAAGCCAAAGGGAGAGATTTCTAAGTCAGTCACAGTGCTGAGACCTCGCCTATGTGTCTCTGTGGTCAGAGCAGGTCAGAACTCTGTGTCCTTTTATTGTTATATCCTTCTCCATCCCAGGAAGTCAGGGAAACCCCCAGCCCTGATGCTCTGCCCCTGTGACTGGGAAATAAATTGTAAAGGATGTGTGGAGGGGGACATCTCTATATTGTCTCTCCTGATGCCAGGATTTGAATTGTCCTTGTGCATGGTTCTGACTTTTCTTTGCCAGAAGGGTATGAAGGGCTGACTGTACCCGAGGTCCAAGGGGACTCTTCCTCTCTTATTGAGCTTACTTGAGTATTGGAGCCTCCTGTCACCAACATCCTGAGTCATAATTGTCAACAGGCTTTCTCTGGGTCTACAGTTTCTGAGCACAGGACCCTTTATTGGAAAAGGGCATGAACTGAGAGATTAGGAGAGGATTTGCTTTCTGAAAGACCCGGATATCTGACAAGAGGGCCTTTTGGGAACCACAGGACTGGATAAGTGGGTGAAGTGGGAGGCAATTCTGGATGAGAGGATGGCAGTATGAGCATGGTGTGGTCAGAACTAGACATATCCTGACCATCTCCTTGGTGTGTAGGAAGGATATCTACTCTCATCCCTGTCCTCGAGAAAAGCAAACAATGATTTAGATGTTATCGAGAGCATACTCATGCCTGGGCACACTTGTTAGCCAGTCTCAACAAAGGTGAGCCAGCCCACAGTGAGCTGGGGACACACAGGACACAGGCAGTCAAGCAGCCTGTAAGCCCTGCCCATGGTCATCCATGTCCCTGAGCCCCATCTCTATTTAAAATATATGTTTGTTTTACCTTAGAGGTTACATAGAGAATTCTAAAAGTATGCTTCCTTCTGTTTCTATAAATTGATATCTAAAATGATTTAGATAAGCAGATTATCTTAATAGACTTTAAACAAATTAAAAATTTCTATTTTCTTTCTTTTTTTTTTTTAACTTTTATTTAATGAATATAAAGTTCCAATGTACAGCTTATGGGTTACAATGGCTTCCCCCTCCCATAACTTCCCTCCCACCCACAACCCTCCCCTCTCCCGCTCCCTCTCCCCTTCCATTCACATCAAGATTCATTTGCAATTCTATTTATATACAGAAGATCAATTTAGTATAAAGATTTCAACAGTTTGCACCCACATAGAAACACAAAGTGAAACATACTGTTTGAGAACTAGTTATAGCATTAAATAAAAATGTACAGCACATTATGGACAGAGATCCCACATGAGGAGCAAGTGCACAGTGACTCCTGTTGTTGACTTAACAATTGACACTCTTGTTTATGGTGCCAGTAACCACCCTAGGCTGTCGTCATGAGTTGCCAAGGCTATGGAAGCCTTCCAAGTCCCCCGACTCTGATCATATTTAGACAAGGTCATAAAAGACAGGGTGAGGATAGTAACCAATGATCCTAAGAGAGGCATTAACCAGCTCTGAATAATTATACAACATTAAGTGGGGAAGAGGACCATCAGTACACACAGGTTGGGAGTAGAGCCATTGGTGGTAGAGTAGAGGTTATGATTACAAAGAAATGAGGCCCAAGTGCACTAGACAGGGTCTAGAACAAAGGTCAGAGTCATTATTAGAGGAGCTAAGAAGGGTGCTGTCTAAGCTACAATTGAGTTTTCTGATTGAGAGGCAAATAGAACCTGACAGAAGGGGCTTGATAATAATCTGGTGGGCTTTAGGCCTTGTAAGTTAAGAGGCCCAGACCTACCTATCTCTTCACATGGGGTATATCCTAAGGGAGGTGTGAACCTCCTAGGGGAAGGCACTCTGTTGACTTTCATTACTTGGCTGGCCTGGGAGGAGAGCTGGCCAGGTGAAGGCAGGGGGCATCTCTAACAGGAAATTTACAGTTCTGCCTTCAATGTTGCTGACCCTGCTTGGCTGTCCCTTCAGCTGCAGTGGTCACTTTGGAAGTTGGGCTGAGTGAAGGGCTTTTCAGCTTAGAGCCAATAAGATCTGTGGCTCTGACCTGGGCATCCTTCGACTCCAGGGCAGGTCCATTTCCAGTGATCCAACTCTTGGCAGAGCTGCCAGGGCACTTCACAAGCTGACTTCTGCTGAAGCCCAGGCTTACCACATTGAAAGCCACAGCAGTGGACTGGCCTGTTGGGTCTCCTTGAGGGCAGATCACTGTACAGATCAGCCATTAATAGGCCTGCCACCCATTGCTTCTGATGCCTAGCTTTCTTTTCCTCCTGGTTTGTGTTAAAGCAGACCAGAGGATGCAAGTCAAGGGAGTGCCCGTGTCCCATCTCTAATCTTCGGTGGCTTGAACTACAAGTCTATAGTCACAGGCATGTTCTGTAGTAGTTTTTCTAAGGTAGACAATGCCCATGAGGAAAATTATATTCTCACTTTAAAACTTTCTTTCCCTTTGGTCTGAAAGGGAGGGTTTTTTTCTACTTACTGTATACTTCACTGATGGCGAAGTAAATCTAGCTATGAGATTATTATTTAAGTTCTTATTTTGGCTATGCTATTACAGAAAATTGTTAGCCATCTCTTTTATAAGGTCTAAAGATTAAATTGTGTGTCCTACAGATTCCTTCATAATAGAATTAGTTTCCTACCTTGAAGAGAATAGAGAAATGAAAGAACAAGTTGGGCTTAGAATAGAGAAATGAGGGAGCAAGTCCTAGATTGCTTGCTGACAATAGCAATATCACATGAATACTTAGCAAACAGTTTCAACCATTAGATAACAACTTAAGAAAACATTTACCAGGAGGTCCAATGCCTTCTATAAATTTTAAGAATCATGTATTTGAAAACACCTCTTAAATATCTAACATGGTGTAGTTTGTTTAACCAGTAAACTTAAGCACAACCATCTAAAATGTTTTTAGTTTCTTTCTACTAACAAGTTTAAAACATATGATACAGAGATTCAGGTCACACAAATTAAAATGTATCTTTGATTAAATTTAGCAGCTTAAATTTATGGGCAATCTAATCATAAGCCAATTAAAATAAAACTCTTAATAAAATTTTCCCATGTGGACATACAATATATACACACATATAACATAGCATAATAGTCCAATATAGCAATTTTAATAATAGCTTTTACAATCTTTAACTCTTTTTGTAGATTGCCAATTGATTTGAATTGCTTTTTGTTTTTAGTAACCTCAGTTAACCATACTTTCTCTCAGTTGGTACTGTTAATACATTATTGGCTTCATCTGTTTACAGAGCCATCCCAAAGTACTGACTACAATAGAAGTGGCTGGAAAAAGTCCATAGGAACCTATAGGAGGACGCTAAACACAGAACCAACAACGCTTTAGTTTTATGAGCACCAAATCATATATAACTGTGGATGACAAAAGACTTTAAGTCGCCATGTTTAAAATTATAAACTCATCAACCAACAAGAGGCACTTGCTTACTTCACAGTATTTTTGAAAGCACCTGTAGGATTTTACAAGTATTTAACCCTTTAGGCCTCTGGGGCTTTCTCATTAAGATAACTATCATGTCTAGTAACACAAGATCATTAGACTTTTTAATTCTCAATCATTTGTATTAATAGCACTTTCCATTATAGAAAATTAAAATTTGGTACCATGTCACATCTTGACAGTACTTCTAATATAATCCAAATAGCCTGATTATTTGGTGTCTCTATAAGATGAGAGACATAGGTCCTTCGATTTTTTCAGTTGGGCCCAAACTGGAAAAACCAAAGTCCAGGATTTACTGGAAATTTGAGAGTCCAGATTGTTTGAAACTTTGACTTTTTGAATGCCTGTCAAGAATGCCAAGAAGGCTCAAAATCCAAAATATCTGGTTGAAATGATTCCTTAAAATCATGACATAACATAGACCAAATTTGATCATTGTTACAAGGTGATTATTCAAATTTTTGAAAATAAGCACATATTTAAATAACCCATAGCTCTTAATAAAAATTCAGCTGTTTTTGCACAATTAGAATTTAACAGACATCAAGAGAACAAAATAGATTACTTTAACACATTGCTTTAACAGAGCATCAGAGTTTAATTCTACATCAAAGAGAAATTGAACTTCCTGTGATTTTTTGCTGTGAGGTTTCCTTCCTTTACCTTCTTTCATATTGATGACCATGTTTCTGTGTTTCTGTGTGTAACACATCTTTAAGCATCTTTTGCAGGGCAGGATGAGTGGCAACAAATTCTTTCAGTTTCTGTTTGCTATGAAAAGTCTTAATTTCACCTTCATTCACAAATGAGAGCTTTGCAGGATATAATATTCTGGGCTGGCAGTTTTTCTCTCTTAGTACCTGGGCTATGTCTTGCCATTCCCTTCTAGCTTGTAGGGTTTCTGATGAGAAGTCTGCTGTGAGTCTAATTGGAGATCCTCTGAGAGTAATCTGACATTTCTCTCTTGCACATTTTAGGATCTTTTATTTATGTTTCACTGTGGTGAGTTTGATTACAACATGTCGTGGTGAGGATCTCTTTTGGTCATGTTTATTAGGGGTTCTATAAGCTTCCTGTACTAAGATGCCTCTGTCCTTCTCCAAACCTGGGAAATTTTCTGCTAGTATCTCACTGAAAATGCCTTCTAATCCTTTCTCCTTCTCCATGCCTTCAGGAACTCCTAGAACCCGGATGTTGGGTTTTTAATAGTATCCTGTAGATTCCCGACAATATTTTTTAGATTTCTAATTTCTTCTTCTTTTCTTTGGTTTGCCTGTTTCCTTTCCTGTTCTCTGTCTTCTAAGTCTGATATTCTCTCTTCTGCTTCGCCCATTCTGTTTTTAAGGCTCTCTAATGTGTTTGTCATTTGATCTATTGAATTCTTCATTTCATTATGATATCTTGTCACTATAACAGTTTCTTTTTCTACTAGTTGTTTCATTTCATTTTGATTCCTCCTTAATATTTCACTTTCACGAGAGAGATTTTCTATCTTGTACTTTAAGGATTTCTGTAGTTCAAGAATTTGTTTTTGAGAAGTTCTTAATGTTCTTATCAATTTTTTGAGATCCGCTTCTTGCATTTCTTCTGTCTCATCATCTTCATAATCTTGAATTGGGGTGTCTTTTTCATTTGGGAGCGTCATAGTGTCTTTCTTGTTCTTGTTTCCTCGGTTTTTGCGTTTGTTGTTTGGCATGTTGGAGATATTTGGTTTCTTCACTGTGTTTTTTTTTTCTTGTTACACTATGGCTCTATATTAAGTGGACTGTCTGCTTTTGGTGAAGCCTTAGAGGCTTGAGATGGGTGTGGCCTGAGAGCTGTGTTTGGTTCCTCAGGGTTGAGGGTGTGTCAAAGAGGACACTCCCAGGTTAGGCGTGGTAAATCTCTCTTTCTTTCTTTCTTTTTTTTTTTTGATTCAAAAGGGAAGTAATTCCGCACAGCTGAACGTAATTGGAGGTAGTTAGCAGGCAAATGATATACCCACAGGAGCCAGAGATCGGAAGCTCTTTCCCAAGAACCACACAGGGAATCTCTGCTGCCCTCAGTGTGGGCTCCAATTCTCCTGCAGTCTCCCACTGGGTTGCCAAGTTAGATGCTAATCTCCTGTTATTTCACCCCTCCTCCCAGAGTCAGGTTGTTCTGCTAGGCTCAGGGCCGGTGCAGACCTGAGGTCGCCCTGCTTATGACGTATGTCCAAAATGGCGACTGCTCTTTGTCTTGTTAGCCTTTGAGGGGTGAGCGGAGAGAGAGAAACTCGTGTCCGTATTGGTCACTTTTTTTTTTCCTATCTCTCTTCTAGTTAGCCTGGTGAACTTTTCCCCACGGGGTTTCAAGCCTCATTCCCTCTAGTCTCCTCTTTCTGCTTCCCCGCTGGTGTCTCGGGCTATTGTGGTTCGGCTCACCTCGCGTTCCAGCGCTGGTGCGTTGATTCTGCTGCTGGTGTCCCGAACCTGGGCTCCCACGCTCTCCACGCAGGTCCACTGTGAATCACTAGTTCCAGAAGAGTTTCCTCTGCTGTTTCTTCTCCTACTCTTCCTTGACCCTGCAGTATCTCCACTGTTATTAACCTGTGTGTTTCCAAACTATCAATGTGCTCACTTCCTATTCCGCCATCTTGCCGCTCCCCAAAAATTTCTATTTTTTAACCGGGGGAAAATGCATTACCTTAATGTTTGGAATGGTTACCTCATTTCAGTGAGTGTTATTTTTAAGAACAATTGAAGTTTTTTAAATTTTTTTAATATTTGTTTAAATTTGAAAGAATCTGGGATTGGTGTACCCATTAGCAAAACACTTAAACTACTAGAATAATTTATCATCATTCAATATTACTAAAGAACATCATTGCTTAGTTTTAGAAAACATTTTTAAAAACAATACAAAATAAATGGCTTATGAAATAGATATTTATGAAAATAGTCATTAAAAAGCAATCCACTAAGTAATGTCATGAAAAAGTCATATCCCATAAAATACTGCTATGCTGGCTATACCTTTGTAACTTATATTTACCTATAAATTTAACACTCAACATATTTATATTTAGGCATTTTGTATATTTAGATAGCAGAGAGTTTTGTTTCTTCAGTATTCTCATTATTTTCAAAAACTTTTCACTTGGAAGTCACTTCTTTTGGGGAGTGACTTTTCAGTTGCTTTAAGTTTTGGAAACTTGCCTAAATCATGAATAAATAAAACCAAGAAGTTTTTACTAAAATAAACATATATATTCCCTGCATTTTCCTCAGAACCATTTGAAATATCCTGTGCACTCAGAAGAGCTGAAGGTGTATACCCAAACATATATTTTTACAAGAATGCTCAGTACAACCTGTTCATAAGACTGAAACTGTGGAGACAACATAAATCATCATTATTGAATGATTGAATAAGTTGAATTACCTGCTGTAATTTAGATGAATTGAAAATGTAATACCATGTGAAAGATTAATATCTAAGAGGTCTCATATTGTCTCATCACATTGCTAGGATCTGTCCAGAGTAGGTAAACACCTAGCAACTAAAGGAGATGAATGGTTTCATGAACCACATTCATGGAAGTTTGCAAATGGCTGCTTAGTGGGCAAAGGCTTTGATTATGGGGTGACGCAAAGGGCTTCAATCCACACAGACATGATAATTGCACAAATCTGTGAACATACTTTATAAAAAGTCAAAGTAGAATTTGAATGTGAAAGTGCTGTAACACCACATTCTTGCACATTACTTCAGTGGTTCCTATAGGGTATGTTATTTTCACATCAATAATAGCATCATTGTGATGCTATTATTACTGGAATAAGAACTCTAAGCAAAGACAAAAGAAGAAAGTAGTCAAATGATGGAGGACAAAATTATAGAATCATTCCTATAATCATGGAATCTGCCTATATTTGTGATAAAGATACCATATCCAAATAGTCAGGCAGTGATTATTGACTAAGATGTTTCTGACCAATACAGCATCCAAGGAGAAGATTGCTCAAGAGTTAGTTGACTCTTGTGTTTGGGAAATAAATTTCACTAAATTATAAAAAAATGATAAATTCATGACCTTCATGGAAGCAATATAAAGCAGGTATAACTGAGACATGTTTTCAATTATGAACATTTACAGCATCTAAATTGATAAACAAAAAGGAAATTAATCAGTGTGCATATTTTCAGGACTAACCCTATCATATAAAATGACATTGCTATTTATAAGCAGATGGTCTTCTGTGTTTCAGTTTAAACAGTGATTCCTTTTACTTTATATGAAAATATTTCTGGACTGCCTTGTATTTTTTGAGAGAAAGAGAGAGAAACAGAGAAAGTGAGAGGTGGTTGAGAGACCAACCTTTCAGTGCTTCACCTCTCAATGCCTGCAGTGGCTGAGCCTGAATTGAGGTCAGAGCCAGAAGCCAGGAATAATTGACTGACAGGGACCCAATAGCTCTGAGTCATTACCACTCACTCAATGGGGTTTTTTTCCTGGGTATCTGTGGTCAGGAGTCAGAGCCAAATTAGAAAGCTAGCTACTATGATGGGGGACAAGGGCATCTTAATTGCTAGGCCAAATGCCTAACCAACAATGGCTTTTAGTTTCATTTATTTGACAATGTTGAAAGGCTATGTCACTTTGGATTTTGTTTACAAAGGTTGAAAATGTGAAGCAACTCCTGAGAAAAATAATTTAGGATCTCCTAGAACTGCTCTGAATCTTTAAAGCTTTTAAAGAATTTATATCAGGTTTTATGAGAATAACGTAGCATTTGGGGACAAAGATGCAGCCCAGGAGCCCTGCACTGGAGGCCAAGATGGAGAAGGTCTCCACAGCCACCATGACCTTCCCCTTGGTGCTGTGGTAGACAGGCAGGAAGGTCACCCAGACACTGCAGAACACCAGCATGCTGAACGTCAAGAACTTGGCTTCATTGAACGTGTCAGGCAGATTCCTGGCTAGGAAAGCCACAGTGAAGCTCGCCAGGGCCAAGGAGCCCAGGTAGCCCAGTGCACAGTAGAAGGCAGTGACCGAGCCCTTATTGCACACCAGGATGATGTGGCCAGGCTCAGAGTGTACATCTATGTCAATAAAGGGAGGAGAACTTCCCAACCAGATGCCACAGAGAGCCAGTTGGATGAAAGAGCAGATGGGAATGATGAAGTTAGAAGCTCCTATTACCAGCAATCGCCTCATTGTTCTTCCAGGTTTCAGAGCTTTGAAGGCCAGAATCACAGTGATGGTCTTGGCCAGCACAGTGGAAACAGCCACTGTGAACACAAGGCCAAATGCTATTTGCTGGAGGTGGCAGGTGGCTGTGTTGGGACGGCCAATGAAGAGTAAGGAGCAGAGAAAGCACAGGAGCAGGGTGATGAGCAGGATGTAGCTGAGGGTCCTGTTATTGGCCTTGACGATGGGAGTGTCTCGGTGCCTCACAAAGACCCAGAGGACCGCAGCTGTGAGGACAGAGAAGCACAGAGCCATGCAGGCCAGAGCCATCCCCAGGGATTCCTCAAAGGCTAGGAAGGTCACCAGCTTGGGGAGGCAGTGGTTTCTCTCCAGGTTTGGGTACTCGTGATCTGCACACGGGGTGCACTGCTCTGCATCTGTGGGGAATAGGTGGACTCAGTGATTCCATTTCACAGTTTGGTCATTTTTCCCTGTTCAGGAAAAGGGTCACTTTTTCAATGTCATGGTGAGTCCAGCCTGCTCTGATGTATACCAAGAAACACTAAAGGGTATTTCTACATTCCTGACCCAGGGAGATAAAATGATTGATTTCCTGTATTTCATATGGGCATGAGATTCTTCCAAGCCCTCTTCTCTACAGTCCTCAGTGTCTTCCTCAGGAGAAGCCTTTTGTTCACATGGTTAGAATATTTATCTGGGGTCATCAGTGTTAAGGTTTTTCTCACTTATTCTCAAATGGTGATGACGTATATAAATGATGTCTGATTCCTGGGACCTCCGTAAGTTTTTTCAGTACTCTAATTTCCTGCATGGACTCACCTTTTCACTCTTTCCATATAAATATTGTGATACTGTGATTGAATGTAAGAGAATTGTAGATGGTTGTCTTTCTGAGGTTATATAGCAGTAAGTGGTATTTTCATGATGCCACTGAAAGACACTCTTGTTAACCTGAAAGCATGGCTTTTTCATCTTTTTAGCTCATGTGAACACCATATTGGACACCAAATTGTCTCACTTGAAATAATGCACTTCTGCTTCTACAACATGAGAGAAGTCATTAAGAACAGGCCAGTTTGTGAATATGTCTCTGTTTCAATCAAATGTCCATTAAACAAACAAAAATAGGGTCAGTGTTGTGGCATGGTAGGTAAAGCCACCACCTGCAATGCCAGCATCCCATATAGACATAATTAGTGCTCCAGTTGATCAATTTCCAATCCAGCTCCCTGCAAATAACCTAGAAAAAGCAGCAGAAAATGGCCAAAGTACTTGGAACCCCACACCCATGTGGGAAACCCAAATGAAGCTCCTGTCTCCTGGCTTCTTCCTGGCCCAGCCCAGGCCATTGTTTTCATCTGGGGCATGAGCAATTGCATTGAGGCGCTCTCTCTCCTGTTCTCTGAATCTATGATTTCAAATAAAATAAATAAATCTTTCTTTAAAAAGCAAGAAAATGGTATTAGTAAGGCTACACTTGCAGTAAGAGTCCTACTCTGTTTTTATCCTTGGTGTTCATGCAGGAATACAAGCTTCAGGGACTGGAGTTGTGATGTAGGAGGAAAAGCCACTGCCAAGGATTATGGCATCCAATACAGGCACCAGTTCATGTCCTGGCTGCTCCTCTTTCAAACCAACTCCATGCCAATGTGCCTGGAAATTAGGGCCTCTGCAAAACCTGGAGGAAGCTCTTGGTTTCTGGCTTTGGCCAGGCCCAGTTTGGGCCATTACAGCTATCTGGGGAGTGAATCTACCTGATGGAAGATCTTCTCTGTCACTTCTCTCCCTCTCTGTTATGCTCTCCCTCTCTCTGTAACTGACATTGAAATGAAGAACTAAACATTTGTGAAAAAAATAGAGAGAATATAAGCATCTGTAAAAATTTGAGGAATTCTCTCTGAAAATTCTTTTCAATATGTAACCTTTACTTTTTATAGAATTTGTAATTGCTTCTGGCACCTGTCTCAGAGATGCACTGGACACACATATGCAAATGTATATTGTACAATGAGTCAGTGTATGACACATTAATTTTTTTTTCACTAACTTACTGTGTGTTGATTATTTTCACAAAACTTAAAGTCATTTTTTTTGTTATCATCTTTTTACTGGAAACTATATAGCTTGTTTGAAGTAATGGAAATGAAAACAATTCTAGAGCTAAGATTATGTGAACTGAAATATCCTTTTGGAAGAATTCAATTATTATAAATATATTTATTATACATTGAATAGTGAAACTACCAATGAGACTTAGTACATTTTTACATTTCTCAAAACAATTTGCTTTGATATTTAACATTGCTTAAATGTTTGCCTTTTGCAAAGGTTTTTTGTATTACTAAGTTGAATCATTTTTAGGATGTTGTATCTCTGTATTCACCTTGTTTTTTCTCTTACTCTATTATATACATCCAAAGGACAAAGTGGTGGCATTCGTTATATGTACTGCATACCATGCACAATGTCAAAGATGCAGCACAGAAAATAACACAGTATTCCCATCACAATTCATGTGAAGTAGCTCCCTGCTTGTAAGTTGTATATGAAAAAATTTTGATTTCAAGCCTTATAGATATTCAAATGGAGCCTTAACAAGCACAAATATTATATTTCTTGTTTAGATCTTAGATCTCAGATTGAGACAATCTTGTCCTGCACTGGATGGGAAAGAAGGATATCAGATAGAATCAGTGTCAGAGAAGAGCTAGAGAGGATAAGCACCGCCAGACAACAGCTTACACATAATGAGATGGCGTTAGTGAGCATACAACAAGGGTATGGAAAGAGTGAGTGAAGGTGTGCATGGAGAACAATAGGGCACTCTGATCCCATTGCAAATGTTCTTGGTTTCCTTTGAATCAAGAAATAGTTCAGAGACTGGAGTTCTTATAGCTCAGTTATATGTTTTTTACCTGTATGATTGGAAATGTCTCTCTCCGGACAAACAACACAAGTATAGCAACAAAGCGGCTTTCCTTCCTGTGTCATTTTCCTGAATCCTGGACCACACCTCTGGCTACACAAAGACTGAGGAGTCTGAGGGGGAAAGAGAAGTGATGGTCATTGTTTTATATGTCATTAGGCACTGTGATGGGATGTCTCTATTTGCCTCATCACCCCCCAGGTCATCACTACGCCCTCCCTGATCTGTATCTCCTAGGTTTTACTTAGGCATCAAATTTGGAATTTCTATGATTCTCATCCCAGGTTTATCAGCTGTCTAGCAAATATTATGAGGGTACCTGATCACTTTAATTTCATTCATAACCAGATCTATGCTAAGCATTTTTTCTTTTGAATTGCTTCCTCTGAAATTTTTTCCATTCAGCTTTTAATGTGGTAATTATTTTGAGATTTGTATGTCTGAGACTATTTTACATGCTTCTTTCCTAGATTGAGTAGATGTTACATGCCAGAAAAAATATCCAAAAATCAGCATGACTATGTACACTTCTGAATAACTATTCAGGAAAAGACAAGGCCACACAGAAATTAAGAGAAAATGTTATATACATGGATTGTGCATTGATCTACTCCTGGACTTCTAGACCCAGGGAGAGCAACAATTCTAGATATTATCAAAGATTTGTAATATAATGTACAGCAGCTATTTAAAACAATAAAAAATTGTCTGGGGTATTTCAACAGTACAATGATGATAAAATTTTTATCACAGCTATGAGGTGCTATTCAGAAGAAAAACTGAACTGATTGGCAAACACAATGAAAATATAGAAAATAGGAATAGTTTCTACAAACAGGTGATGGATAAGTCCACTCATAATTTACTTGTGTTCATACTGCATCAAAACATAATAATGACTCTCACCATATGATTAAAATATCACTATGTTTATAAATATATATCTAATACATGAAGTTTTTTCACCTTATATAAATAAAAGAGTTGAAATAAAATTTAGAATTTGTGTAGACGTGCATTTAGTATTTTATGTCTACATATTGATCTATATCTCTATTCCTTAACATTGCTCTTTCTAGTCACTCAAACTCGGGATGCATAAATATGCCCAGAGTAAAAACAACAATATCTAATACAAATGTGCACTTCTAATATACACTGGCTCATATATGTGTCAGCAACACCATATCTTTTGAAGCCAAGATGTGAAATGGGAACTGAATGCTCATTTAAATCCCACATATTGTGTCCTCTCAGAGTCTCCTCAGACCCTCTGTAGGTATCCAACATTCCCATGGATCCACACCTCCTTGAATGCTACAGGCCATTCTATCATCTCTTCATTGAGGATCAAGCCTTGGTCATGTGCATTTTCAGAGGAAAACTCCCCAATTTTAATAAGCAACCGAAATCCAGCAGGAAAGTTCACAATGTTGTGGATATCGTAGTGTGCCATACGGTGTCTCATTTCCTGGAAGGAAACATCCTCCCCAGCACTGTTGGTAAATTGGATTTTCCTCAGAAGTGGATGAAGCTGGAGGGGAGGTACAATTGGAAAGAGGGAGAGCATTCAGATTAGAGGTGGGAGGTGCACATGTACCAAGAAATCCTTCTCTCCCCTCCTCTCTATCTTCAGAGAGTCTATTTTGTGGAGTCTGATTTTGGGCTGAATGGTCACCATATTGTAGGTTCAAGTGAGGGGAATTCTGCCTCTCCCCTATTAAAATGATGGGGAGTATCTGAATCCAAACAGAGACATTACAGCATGTATCCCACAGGGTGGCTGACCATGATCGATTGGTTAGAGGTTTAGGAAAGCTCATCTTAGTTCTTCCACATGAAAACAACCTGGCTTTATATGTGAAATATCTTGATTGTTGTGATGGTTCCCCAGGGGAATACATTCATGTGCACTTTCAAAAGTTTAACCAGTCCCCAAAAACGAATGAAATCTGTTCTTTGGCAAAGTAATGGATGCAACTGGATATCATTATTCATTGTGAAATATACTCATTCCATAAAGAAAATATCATATAAGTTTTGTTGGTAATAGGTACTACATAATAAGAAAGGAAAAAAATCACAATATATAAAAATGAAACTGATATATCTGGATTCAATTATACTTTATCACCCTTGTGTAAATTCCTGTGTAGCAGTGGTATTTCTACTTTTCACCTCTGGAACATTATGATTAGTGTGGTATTAAACCTGTGATTTAAAGTTAATTGACATTAAAAGAAAATCAGTAAAGGAATTAGAGGGGATTGAGATAGGAAAGGAAGAAACAATGGTTATCTTCTTAGAATTGAATTAATGAGCTGGCACCATGGCTCCATAGGCTAATCCTCCACCTGTGGCACCAGCCTACCTGGTTCTAGTCCCAGTTTGGGCACCGGATTCTATCCCAGTTGCCCCTCTTCCAGGCCAGCTCTCTGTTGTGGCCTGGGAGTGCAGTGGAGGATGGCCTAAGTCGTTAGGCCCTGCACCCACATGGGAGACCAGGAGAAGCCCCTGGTTCCTAGCTTTGGATCAGAGTGGTGCGCCGGCCATAGTGGCCATTTGAGGGTGAACTAATGGTAAAGGAAGACCTTTCTCTCTGACTCTCTCTCTCAATGTCCCCTCTGCCTGTCAAAAAAAAAGATTTGTATCAATGAAAGCATGAAACCTGTTCTTTTATATCAGTAAATTTCTCTTTAATTTAACAAATTTTTTCCGACCTTGTGGTGCAGCAGGTAAAGCCACTGTCCCCAGTGCCCAGCAACCCTGTGAGTGCTGGTTCAAATTCCAGCTGTTCTACTGCTGATTCAGCTTTCTGCTAATGTGCCTGGGAAAGCAGCAGATGAGGGTCCAAGAACTTGGGCCCCTGCACTCACATGGGAGACGTAGTTGAAGCTCCTATATCATGGCTTGGTCCGGCCTAGTCCTGGTCCTTGCAGCCAGTGGTGAATCAACAGATGCAAGATCTGTCTTCTCTTTCTCTCTCTGTCTCTCGCTCTCTCACAATAACTTGGTTAAATTTGGTTAAATCAATTAGAAATCCAAGCATAATTTCTCTTAATAAACAACTATCATCATGTCTTCACTAACTTGAACCAAGAACTTCATAAATAACAACAATCTCTTCTTTGGAAACATTCTTCGCCAATATACTTACTTTTCTAATTATGAGACTACCAAATCACAACTGAAATGTCAATTATTATTGTACATAAACACAGAAGTTACATAGTCAAGTAAACATGGTGATGTCCATTTACATATATGTATAATATAGATTATATATATTTCTTCTGTGAGAGATTAAATTTATTTGATTTACTAAATAATTTGATCAGTATGTTTTCCTGTACATGCATGGAGATGTTCCTAATTGTGCTCTACAATGGACATTAGATTTATGTGAGCCAGAGTTAAAATCCAGACAAATCCATGTATATCCCAGTGGGTGTACCCTGTGCTTATGTGCATGCTTAGTGATCTTGTATATAATAATAGGTTCACAGCCCCTCCTCACTGCTTGTGGCAGGTTTTCTGTATGACATCACTTCCTGGGTCAGAGTCATTTTATGAAATAACGTTGACCCCATATTTCTTGGCTTCACAATTATTCCAAAGAAAAGTATAGTTTTGATAATTACCTTATTCCTAATCCTTGTAATGAGCTGTATTAAGATATTTTACAGCATTTCATCATACAGTGAGAAAAATTATTCTTCTATGATCTTTCATTATAGAGTCTGAATTGAAAATGTTACATGGAGCTAAACTCACTCCCTAGAGAAAGGACAGTTTCTTCAACAAATGCAGACATTTGTATTTCCACATGAGGAGATTTGAAATCAGATTACTACCTTACACCCTATACAAATATCAACTCATCACTTACCAAGGATTTAAGCCTAAAACCTGAAACCATCAAATTACAAGTGGCAAACGCTGGGGAAATACTGCAGGTCTTGTGCCTAACTTCTTGGCTAATTCCTAAAAAGTACAGGCAATAAAGGTGACAATAGACACATGGGATTACAGGAAGCCAAGTAACTTCTGCTCCGCAAAAGACACATTCATCCACGTGAAGATACAACTTACAGAATGGGAGAAAATATTTGTAAAATATTCATCCGATAAAGTACTAATCTCCAGATTGTAGAGGGAGTTCAAGAAACTTAACAACCACATTAACAACATTCCTAGTAAGGAATGAACTTGGGCTGGCGCAGTGGTCCAGCAGGTTAATGCCCTGGCCTGAAGCACCAGCATCACATATGGCATTGGTTGGAGACCTGGCTGCTCCACTTCCAATCCAGCTCTTGTTATGACCTGGGAAAGCAGAAGATGGCCCAAATCCCTGGGACCCTGCACCACATGGAAAACTTGGAAGAAGCTCCTGGCTCCTGGCTTCGGATGGGCACAGTTCTGGCCATTGCGGCCAAGTGGAGAGTGAACTATCGGATCGAAGACGTCTCTCTCTCTCTTTCTCTCTCTCCCTCTCTCTTTCTCTCTCTCTGCCTCTCCTCTCTCTGTGTAACTCTGACTTTCAAATAAATAAATGAATCTTTAAAAAAAAAGAAATGAACCAAGGACATGAACAGGCATTTTTAAAAGGATGAAATACAAGTGGCCAAGAGAAACATGAAAAGATGCTCAGGCCACTAACCATGAGGGAAGTGCCAATAAAAACTACAGTGAAACTTCACTCCTCCCCATCATTTAAAATGTGTATTATCCAAAGTGTGAAAAATAACAAAGTCTGGTGAGGATCTAGATAAGAAGTACCTCAATAAATTGTGATGGAAAAGATTCTAAGCTGGTACAACCATAATGGAAGATAGTAGAGTGATTATCACAAAACCAATACTAGTTTTACCATATGGTCCAGCTGTCCACACCTGGGAATGTATTCAAAGGCAATGAAATCAGCACACGAAGGAATCACCTATACTCCCATGTTTATAGCAGCTCAATGCACATTAGCTAAGATGTGGAATCATCTAGATGTGCATCAACTGCTGACTGGATGAAGGAAATATGACATATGCACACACATATATACATACATGTACATATATAATGTGTGTACATATATATATATACACATGTATAGTGGAATATTATTCAACCATAAGAAAGAATGAATACTTGGGGGGCGGAGCCAAGATGGCGGATAGTGAGGACGTGTGCCTATAGTCTGGAAAATAAAGTTTCATAAAAGTGGAATTACTGTAGCCTCAGAAAAAGATTCAAGAAAAAAACTGTAGAGGAAATGCTTCCGGATCTAGTGGATGTGACACAGAGGACCTACAAGGAGCCCACCACGTGGAAACCCAAACATGGGAGCCGAGCTGCAGAATCTCCCCAGCGCGGGAACGAATGGGAGGTAAGACAAAAGCCTCATAAACGCGAGACATTAATGGGGAAAGGCAGAGGCCCTCCCTCCACTTGAGCAAAACAAACAGCAGGCACCATTTTACATATCTAAAGCGGCAATGAGTACACAAACTCAGTAACTTTGGGTCTAAGGTGAAACTTGAGAACACATTGAGGGCTGCATAAACTCTTTGTGTGGTCCCAGGGGTAGATCAAATGAATACTCACAGAGACCGGATTTCAACTACCCTCAATTCCACTCAGCCATTCGGAATTACTTCCCAACTGAATCAAAAAAAAAAAAAAAAAAGAGAGAGAGAGAGAGATCCAGCAAGGAGCAAGGAGAGTCACTTTTTGCACAGCCTTAAACCTGAAGAATCATGCAGAGCTCTCTGGCCACACCCATCACAGCCTCTAAGGATCCATCAAAGCAGACAGCCCACTTAGAGGCATAGTATAACGAGAAAAAATCACCACAGCAAAAAAAATGAATAAAATAAATTATCTCCAACATGCCAAACAACAAACGTAGAAGCCGAGGTAACAAGAGCAAGGAAGACACTATGATGCCCCCAAATGAACAAGACACCCCAATGCAAGATTATGAAGATGAAGAGATTGATGAAATGCAAGAAGCAGATCTCAAAAAATTGATAAGAACATTAAGAAGTTCTCAAAAACAAATTCTTGAACTACAGAAATCCTTAATGGACAAGATAGAAAATCTCTCTCGCGAAAATGAAATATTAAGGAGGAATCAAAATGAAATGAAACAACTAGTAGAACATGAAACTGTGATAGTGACAAGAAACCATAATGAAATGAAGAACTCAATAGATCAAATGACAAACGCATTAGAGAGCCTTAAAAACAGAATGGGTGAAGCAGAAGAGAGAATATCGGACTTAGAAGACAGAGAACAGGAAAGGAAACAGTCAAATCAAAGAAAAGAAGAAGAAATCAGAAATCTAAAAAATACTGTCAGGAATCTACAGGGTACTATTAAAAAACCCAACATTCGAGTTCTAGGAGTACCTGAAGGCATGGAGAGGGAGAAAGGATTAGAAGGCATTTTCAGTGAGATACTAGCAGAAAATTTCCCAGGTTTGGAGAAGGACAGAGACATCCTAGTACAGGAAGCTCATAGAACCCCTAATAAACATGACCAAAAGAGATCCTCACCACGACATGTCGTAATCAAACTCACCACAGTGAAACACAAAGAAAAGATCCTAAAATGTGCAAGAGAGAAACGCCAGATTACTCTCAGAGGATCTCCAATTAGACTCACAGCTGACTTCTCTTCAGAAACCCTACAAGCTAGGAGAGAATGCCAAGATATAGCCCAGGTACTAAGAGAGAAAAACTGCCAGCCCAGAATATTATATCCTGCAAAGCTCTCATTTATGAATGAAGGTGAAAGAAAAACCTATCACAGCAAACAGAAATTGAAAGAATTTGTTGCCACTCGTCCTGCCCTGCAAAAGATGCTTAAAGATGTGTTACATACAGAAACACAGAAACACGGTCACCAATATGAAAGAAGGTAAAGGAAGGAAACCTCACACCAAAAGATCACAGGAATCTCAAACCATATATTAGAAAGTATCTTTGGCTAATGGCAGGGCAAAGTTACTCCTTCTCAATAGTCACATTGAATGTTAATGGCTTGAACTGTCCAGTTAAAAGACACCGATTGGCTGATTGGGTTAAGGAACAAAACCCATCTATTTGCTGCTTACAAGAAACTCATCTTTCCAAAAATGATGCATACAGGTTGAAAGTGAAAGGCTGAAAAAAGATATACCATGCCAACAGAAATGAAAAAAGAGCGGGCGTACCCATCTTAATATCGGACAACATAAACTTTACCACAAAAACTGTTAGGAGATACAAAGAGGGGCACTATATAATGATTAAGGGATCCATTCAACAGGAAGATATAATGATTATCAATGTATATGCACCTAATTATAGGGCACCAGCTTATTTAAAAGACTTGTTAAGGGACTTAAAGGGAGACTTAGACCCCAATACAATAGTACTGGGGGACTTCAATACTCCACTCTCAGAGATAGACAGATCAACAGGACAGAAGATCAACAAGGAGACAGTAGATTTAAATGACACTATAGCCCAAATGGATCTAACAGATATCTACAGAATATTTCATCCTACATCTAAAAACTTAACATTCTTCTCAGCAGTACATGGAACCTTCTCTAGGATTGACCACATACTAGGCCATAAAGCAAGTCTCAGCAAATTCAAAAGAATGAGAATCATACCATGCAGCTTCTCAGACCACAAAGGAATGAAATTGGAAATTAGCAACTTGGAAATCCCCAGAGCACGTGCAAACACATGGAGATTGAACAACATGCTCCTGAGTGAACAATGGGTCATAGAAGAAATTAAAAGAGAAATCAAAAATTTTCTGGAAGTAAATGAGGATAACAGCACAACATACCAAAACCTATGGGATATAGCAAAAGCAGTGTTAAGAGGAAAGTTTATATCAATAGGTGCCTACATCAAGATATTGGAAAGGCACCAAAGAGATGAGCTTTCAAGTCATCTCAAGGATCTAGAAATCGGCAGCAAACCAAACCCAAACCCAATAGGAGAAGGGAAATAATTAAAATCAGAGAAGAAATCAACAGGATTGAATCCAAAAAAACATTACAAAAAATCAGCCAAACGAGGAGCTGGTTTTTTGAAAAAATACACAATATTGACACCCCATTGGCCCAACTAACTAAAAAAAGAAGAGAAAAGACCCAAATCAATAGGATCAGAGATGAAAAGGGAAACGTAACAACAGACACCACAGAAATAAAAAGAATCATCAGAAATTACTACAAGGACTTGTATGCCAGCAAACAGGGAAATCTATCAGAAATGGACAGATTCTTGGACACATACAACCTACCTAAATTGAGCCAGGAAGACATAGAAAACCTAAACAGACCCATAACTGACACAGAAATTGAAACAGTAATAAAGGCCCTCCCAACAAAGAAAAGCCCAGGGCCAGATGGATTCACTGCTGAGTTCTACCAGACATTTAGAGAAGAACTAACTCCAATTCTTCACAAACTTCAAAACAATCAAAAAAGAGGGAATCCTCCCAAATTCTTTCTATGAAGCCACCACACCTTAATTCCTAAGCCAGAAAAAGATGCAACATTGAAAGAGAATTACAGACCAATATCCCTGATGAACATAGATGCAAAAATCCTCAATAAAATTCTGGCCAATAGAATGCTACATCACATTAGAAACATCATCCATCCAGACCAAGTGGGATTTATCCCTGGTATTCAGGGATGGTTCAACTTTCACAAAACAATCAACGTGATACACTACATTAACAGACTGCAGAAGAAAAACCATATGATTCTCTCAAAAGATGCAGAGAAAGCATTTGATAAAATACAACACCCTTTCATGATGAAAACTCTAAGCAAGCTGGGTATGGGAGGAACATTCCTCAATATAATCAAAGCAATATATGAAAAACCCACGGCCAACATCCTATTGAATGGGGAAATGTTGGAAGCATTTCTGCTGAGATCTGGTACCAGACAGGGATGCCCACTCTCACCACTGCTCTTCAATATAGTTCTGGAAGTTTTAGCCAGAGATATTAGGCAAGAAAAAGAAATTAAAGGGATACAAATTGGGAAGGAAGAACTCAAATTATCCCTCTTTGCAGATGATATTATTCTTTATTTAGGGGACCCAAAGAACTCTACTAAGAGACTGCTGGCTCTCATTGTAGAGTTTGGCAAAGTAGCAGGATATAAAATCAATCCACAAAAATAAACAGCCTTTGTAAACACAGGCAATGCCACAGCTGAGGAAGTACTTCTAAGATCAATCCCATTCACAATAGCTACAAAAACAATCAAATACCTTGGAATAAACTTAACCAAAGACGTTAAAGATCTCTACGATGAAAACTACAAAACCTTACAGAAAGAAATAGAAGAGGATACCAAAAGATGGAGAAATCTTCCATGCTCATGGATTGGAAGAATCAATATCATCAAAATGTCTATTCTCCCAAAAGCAATTTATACATTCAATGCAATACCAATCAAGATACTGAAGACCTTCTTCTCAGACCTGGAAAATATGATGCTGAAATTCATATGGAGACACAGAAGACCTCGAATAGCCAAAGCAATCTTGTACAACAAAAACAAAGCCGGAGGCATCACAATACCAGATTTCAGGACATACTACAGGGCAGTTGTTATCAAAACAGCATGGTACTGGTACAGAAACAGATGGATAGACCAATGGAACAGAATAGAAACTCCAGAAATCAATTCAAACATCTAAAGCCAACTTATATTTGACCAAAGATCTAAAACCAATCTCTGGAATAAGGACAGCCTATTCAATAAATGTACTAGGAAAATTGGATTTCCCATTTTCATGCAGAAGCATGAAGCAAGACCCCTACCTTTCACCTTACACAAAAATCCACTCAACATGGATTAAAGACTTAAATCTACGACCTGAAACCATCAAATTACTAGAGAGCATTGGAGAAACCCTGCAAGATATAGGCACAGGCAAAGACTTCTTGGAAAATACTCCAGCAGCACAGGTAGTCAAAACCAAAATTAACATTTGGGATTGCATCAAATTGAGAAGTTTCTGTACTCCAAAAGAAACAGTCAGGAAAGTGAAGAGGCAACCAACAGAATGGGGAAAAAATATTTGCAAACTATACTACAGATAAGGTTGATAACCAGAATCTACAAAGAAATCAAGAAAATCCACAACAACAAAACAAACAACCCACTTAAGAGATGGGCCAAGGACCTCAATAGACATTTTTCGAAAGAGGAAATCCAAATGGCCAACAGACACATGAAAAAATGTTCAAGATCACTAGCAATCAGTGAAATGCAAATCAAAACCGCAATGAGGTTCAATCTCACCCCGGTGAGAATGGCTCACATTCAGAAATCTACTAACAGCAGATGCTGTAGAGGATGTGGGGAGAAAGGGACACTAACCCACTATTGGTGGGAATGCAAACTGGTGAAGCCACTATGGAAGTCAGTCTGGAGATTCCTCAGAAACCTCAACATAACCCTACCATCCAACCCTGCCATCCCACTCCTTGGAATTTACCCAAAGGAAATTAATTTGGCAAATAAAAATTCCATCTGCATATTAATGTTTATTGCAGCTCAATTCACAATAGCTAAGACCTGGAAGCAACCCAAATGCCCATCAACAGTAGACTGCATAAAGAAATTATGGGACATGTACTCCATAGAATACTATACAGCAGTAAGAAACAACAAAACCCGGTCATTTGCAACAAGATGGAGGAATCTGGAAAACATCATGCTGAGTGAATTAAGCCAGTCCCAAAGAGACAAATATATTTGTTTTCCCTGATCGATGACAACTGAGCACCAAAGGGGAAACCTGTTGAAGTGAAATGGACGCTATAAGAAACAATGACATGATCAGCTGTTGTCCTGACTCTAGATGTACAATGTAATACTTTATCCTTTTCAGTATTTGTTGTTGTTGTTGTTCTAGTACTAGTGGTTGAACTCTGTAATTAACACACAATACTTCTTAGGTGTTTAAATTTTAACTGAAAAGTGATGCCTGTTAAATTTAAGAGTGGAAAAAGAGAGGGAGGAGATGTACAATTTGGGATATGCTCAATCAGACTTGCCCAAAATGGTGGAGTTAGAAATGTGCTAGGGGATTCCAATACAATCCCATCAAGGTGACATGTACCAATGCCATCTCACTAATCCAAGTGATCAATTTCAGCTCACAATTGATGGCTCTGATAGGTCTAAGAGTCAAAGGGATCACACAAACAAGACAAGTGTCTGCTAATACTAACTGATAGAATAAAAAAGGGAGAGAAAGATCCAGTATGGGAAGTCTGATACACAGCAGACTCATAGAATGGCAGACGTCCTAAACAACACTCAGGCCTCAGAATCAGCCCTTAAGGCATTCGGATCTGGCTGAAGAGCCCATGAGAGTATTGTAGGCATGGAAAGCCAAGATACCATGGAAAAAAAAGATCTAAATGAAAGATCTCTGTGAGTGAGATCCCAGTGGAAAGAACGGGGCCATCAAAGATTGAGGGTCCATTCTCTGAAGGGAGGAGAGAACTTCCACTTTGACTATGACCCTAGTGGAATAAGATCAAAGTCAGCGAACTCTAAAGGCTTCCATAGCCCTGACAACTCATGACTAGAGCCTAGGGAGATTACTGACGCCATGAACAGGAGTGTCAAATTGTTAAGTCAGCAACAGAAGTCAATGTGTACTTACATCCCATGTGGGATCTGTCCTTAATGTGTTGTCTAATGTGCAGTGATGCTATAACTAGTACTGAAACAGTATTTTTATACTTTGTGTTTCTGTGTAGGGACAAACTGATGAGATCTTTACTAATTATATACTGAATTGATCTTCTGTATATAAAGATAATTGAAAATGAAAAAAACAACCTGGTGTTAAATTGGAAATGGCATAGAAAATTAATTATTTTTAAAAAAATATTATGTAGGATCTCTGTCTTTAATATGTTGTACACTGTTATTTAATGCTATAACTTGTACTCCAATGGTAGTTTTTTCACTTTGTGTTGCTATATGGGGCAAACTGTTGAAATCTTTACCTAATATATACTAAACTGATCTTCTGTATATAAAGAGAATTGAAAATGAATCTTGATGTGAATGGAAGGGAAGAGGGAGCAAGAAAGGGGAGGGTTGTGGGTGGGAGGGAAGTTATGGGAGGGGGGAAGCCATTGTAACCCATAAGCTATACTTTGGAAATTTATATTCATTAAATAAAAGTTTAATATATGAAAAAAAAGAAAGAATGAATACTTAAGATTTAAAACTGTAGATCATTACAGTAAATTATATAAGCCAGACCTAAAAAATATCAGTTTTTGTCTTATTTATGCTAGTTAATATATAGAATATAAAATTCTGTGGATGTCTGATAATTGGCTATATAACATTAATATTGCTTCACTGTATCATATCCTGTTAATGACAATATGCTCCTCTTCCACATGTTAAACAAATTGAGTTCGGGCTACTGAGCTCCTTTGGGATACTAGTAATGCTATGTGCTGAATTTGCGTGTTGATTATGAGTGTGATGCAAGAACAAAAACTAATTTATGTGTAGACTTTTGTGCATTTCTTAGCATATATACTGTTTTTAAATATTTTCAGCATGTTCCATAGCAGAAAATGTTTTTTAAAATGTTCAAGAGGAGATAACAAATACTCCATACACAGATAACTCTTACAGATGTATCCAAGCACAGTGAGGTATGAAAGAATCCACTCTCCATCATACCTTATCATGCCAGTCTCAACATGAAAACATGGTAATGTTGACCTGCAATAAAAATACCTGAGGATGCCAACAGGTGTTCAGTGCATGTCCTGTTCTGGGAGATGTTTACCTGCCATGGAAGAATCCTAGGTTGAGCTGCATCACCTGGAGGTCCCTTTTCTATTTGCTCTGAAAGCATCTTATGGAGGGCATGGGCCACTGCATACACAGCATTGTAGATGAAATAGCTGGAGTCAGATATGGTCAGCATGTCAATGTGTCCTGGGAAAAACTCAAAGGAAGCATTTGGGGGGCAGACTCCAACTGTTCCACAGTGTGAGCCCCGAGGTAAGCAGTGAAGAGCATGAAGCCATAGTTGACTGAGGAAGAAATCTTCTGGGTAGTGGGAAGGGTCCACTGTCTTGACAAAATGCTTGAGGCCAGGGATTTCCCCCTTGTGGTGTGAAAATGAGAAGCCTCCATGGAAAGAGTGCAGCATGTGGTCTGTCTCATGCACAACAATCTCCCACTTGGCAGCCATGATCCACACCTTCCCCAGGGTTAAAAAGTATTTGCTTAGAAATTCCATGGTATAGAGACTCCTCACATCACCATATAGAATATGCACATTTGCTGATGAAATTTGGATCCCCTCTAGGAAAGAGATTTCAATTTTTTCATACATTTTCTTAGTGTCAGGGAGCTTTGTTGCGTAGGCCAAGCAGACACCTTTCTTTACCATCTTGGCTAAAATATCCTGAAGGAACTGCTCTCCTTTCAGATCACTAGATACAAAGATCGCCACCCAAGTCCAGCCAAAATGTAGCAGCAATGAGAGCATTCCGCAGGCCAGAGAGCTGTCACTGGTGGCCATCTGATAGAGCGATGGAAACTTGGCTCTCTCACTTAGCATGGGATCAAAGGGACCATATGTGATCTGAATGAAAAGAAAACCATCACAATCTGACTCTTTTGGGTAGAGAAGGCCAATTTCTATCATCTGGGCTTAGAGAAATCCATGCTTCAATGCCTATTGCTTTCAGGAGGAGAAATACGTATCCTCATTCATAGCATGAAAGAAAATGTGTAAGATACCCATGTACGTTCATATTCACCCGAAGGAAGAAGAGTGCATGGATTTTGGACCAGGACATTAGTTTTTCCCACTTCTCACCACATGTCACATGTGGAGAACAGCCCACATTGTAACTGGTGTTAAATGTTACCTCCGAGACAAACAACCCTTTACTCTCTTGATCACTTCATAGTTTGAATTTCATTTGTTTGCACAGCATAACCTAAATTGCCTTGAATAATTCATTCAACTACCATCTCTGAGTTTTGGTAAAGATGCTTCTCAGACCAGAATCTCCTAAGCTATTCCAGTCTAGCTTGAAGTTATTTTGTGCAGATTGCTACCTCTTTGAAGTTGGTGTCCTTTAAGAATGCTGGAAATGAGCAGACTCATAGAATGTCAAATGCCCAAAACAGCACTCCTGCCTCAGAATCAACCCTTGGGACATTCGGATCTGGCTAAAAGGTCCATGAGAGTCTCACAGGCATGGAAAGCCATGACACGGTGGCAAAAAACAATCTAAATGAAAGATCCTGGTGAACAAGACCCCAGCAGAAGGAACAGGCCATCAAGGAGAGAGGCACCTTTCTCTGAAGGGAGTAAGGAACCTCCACTGTGACACGGCCTTGACTAAACAAGTTCAGAGTCGGTGAACTCAAGGGACTTCCATAGCCTAGACAGCTCATAGCAAGAGTCTCGGGTGATTGCTGACGTCATAAATAAGAGTGCCAATTGTTAAATCAACAACGGGAGTCACTGGGTACATGCTCCCCATGTAGGATCTCTGTCCTTAATGTGTTTTACTATGAAACTTAAAAACACTACTAGTCGAACAATACCCTATACCTTGTGCGGTTGTGTGAATGCAGCCTGTTGAAATCCTTGCTTAGTATATACTAAGTTGATCTTCAGTATATGAATGTAATTGAAAATGAAACTTGATAAAGGACGGGATGGGAGAGGGAGAGCGGAGAGCCACAGGAGGGAGGGAGCTTGGGGGGGGGGAAGCCACAACAATACAAAAGTTGCACTTTGCAAATTCACATTTATGAAATAAAAAATAAAAAAATTAAAAAAAGAATGCTTGAAATGTGCATGCAGACCCATGAAGGCAGTTGATTGAATTATGTACTTGGTTCCTGAAACCTTTTTGACATTTTAATTGAGTGCTAGTCCCTCAGTTCCACAACAGAGCATCAGCACCAGTACCATAGTGGGTATTTGGTGACTAAACCAGTGAATGTGTGTACACTGTCTGCCTCTCTTTGTTTCTCAGTCTATCAAACACACTCCAAGATTAAATCACTGTGTTGACATGGAAAGTGATCTGGGAACCCTGTGAAAGAATCTGCTGAATGTGATGAAGTCAGGATTGGGAGAGGGAGAGGGTGAGGTCTTATGTAACTGCCACTCAGCACCACTCTTTGATGATGTTTGGGGCTGTCATGGTCCCCAGTGTGTTCCAAATGAAAGTACAGGCTGATGATTTATATACCCATGTCTAACATGGAGTCATCTAGGATATGTCTGTGCTGTGGGTATTTCCTGTGAATAGTCAACAATCAGCATTGCCAGCAGGTGGGGATGGATACATTGGCCCAAGATGGATCAGGGTGGAAGCTCTCAGCTTCCACTGCTCCTTCCCTTTCTCACAGCCAAATGAGATCTCCAGAATCTCTTTCACCTCACAGTGGTATATGTCACTTGGCTTCCAATGACCCTTGCTTCAGATGTGGCAGATCTGGTGGGAGATGGAAACATTTCTCTCCAGAATTCACAACCCATTTACCTGAGGGGTTTTGTACAGCTCCAACATCGTTCCAATTTCAGCCGAAAATGCTGACATCGTTCCAGCAATGATGGCAACTGTCTTGCCTTGTGTCTGGCAGGTGTAGTTAGGGATGAGATGATGCTTTCCTGTCAGCCAGTGCAGAGTGCTCCTCAGGGTGAAGTGGTCACTGGTAACAGAATTGTAGAGTTGGAAACCCAGGGTCAGGTTGGGGAGGAGCTGGGGGTCCTTATTGATCTCCTGGATGGCAAAGCGGAAGGCCAGCACATATTGGTAGTTCTTCCACAGTTGCCTAAAGAGAGGGGTAGCATCAGGGAGAAGGGAGACACCATGGAATTCAGAGCAACAACACAGCCATGCCCTGAGGCAGCAATGGTCAGCCTCAGGCTGCCACTCAGTGGTGCCTCAGCTCTGACACATGGAAGAGGTCTGAGTGAGGTTTCTAGGGCTCTAGAAGATCATGGAATGGTCATTGGACTCCTCTGAATCAGATTGTGTCCATGATCACACTCACCTTCTTGAGCCCTTCAGGAAAGCCTTGATGTGCCCTAACATGGGATTATTCTTCTAATTAGGGATAGAAAGCAAGAGACAAGCATCTCTCTTTTCAGTAAGTTCTAAAATCGTTGAACATCATCTGGCTTGTCAGTTACCCAAGTGTTTTTTAACATCTCTATTGACCAAAGCCACTTTTGTGAGCCTTTTCTGTAAGTTTCCACTTAATATACCAACACTCACAGAAGCATTTTCATTCAAATATATTTTCCTTGAAAATGAGCATTTTATTCAGAAGGTCAAATTGTTAGAATATTTACAAGGTTCACTTTGTTTTTATTCACTGTTTTTCTCATTCACTGAAATCTCTTTTAACATTTCACCTTTTACTCTTTAACATTTTCTGCATGTTTCTATATAGCTTAAGCAAAATTATGAGTTCTTGGGATTTAGTAGTGGCTCCCAAATATTAGCTGTCCAACAGTGTTATGGATGTTTTATTTTCACACAATGGATACCTTTGCTCTTCTTCTTGGAAATTTTTTTCCTTATTTTTACAATTCATCCATAATTTGAATGTCAAGAAATACATACTTGTCAACAGATTATGTAGAATTTAATAATTGATGCAATCATCTGTGGTGTAGGTGCATTGATTCATGTGTTTGAATGTTGAGCTTTATAGATTGCCATTTCAATATGTTAAATTCATGAAATATGTTTATGCATTTTCTAAAATGCAGTCTTTGATTCAAGGTTAATACATTTATTCTCAAGGTTCATACAATTTTGTATTATTATTACATACAGAATTTGAAACTTTTTTTTTACCTAAAAATAGTCAAATTTTGTTCTATTCAATGAATGGTTGATTCCAAAAGATTTTTATTTCAGAAACAGAGCTTACTTGTTATACACTAAGTAGACCCATCAAAAAATATGCCACTGAAGATGGTTCCATACTTACTTTTACTTATTTTAATGGAAATTAGGAGCATTAAATTGAAATGTTTCTTGCTGAAATCAATAGAGTGAATATAAAATGTCCATTTCTTACTCTCTGCAGTAGTGGAGATCAAGCAGAAAATGGAAAGGGAGGTTGTGAAAGGCAAAAGAACAGAAGGAACTCCAGCCCTCTCTTATCTGCATTCCTGCAACTTCTGTATATTTACTTTTTAGAATTCTCAAGTGCAATTAAACACTCACAGATAAAGCACAAGCACAATCTGATAGTCCGAAGCACAGTTGACACATAACTCAATGTTGGACTTACCAATTAACTGCCATCTTATCCATTGGCCTGGATAAAAAAGAAAACCGGATCATGTCTGATTCTGGTTCCATAAAGTAAAGGGGGAAAAACCCACCCAGTACCAGGTCTCCACCTCTGTAGACACTTGGTCTCATGGAATTATAACAGTTCCTGGGAGGTATGTCCTGTGAACTGCATGAAAAATTCAGGAGTAGGTTGAGAAGCATCATAGAAAACCACATCTCAAGTCAACCAACCATAAAGTTAAAGGCCCAAATCTCTGTTGATATTAGGAGAAAATGGTCTGGATTATTTCTTCTCTCTCAGCTCCCTGCAGGGAGAATAGAGCTCTGTGTAGGGCACAGCTGATTCCAGTATAGCTATATGCACTAAACCTGTAGACAGTGTGTGCTAGTCTATTGAGTCACACAGGGACCCAACTGAAATCACAAGGAAGACATTTCAAAGGGAGTCACAGGGCTGAGGCCTTGACTTAATGTCCCTGTGATCAGATCAGCTCTGGTTTCTATATATTTCCATTGCTTAATTTCTGTCCCAATCAGGAACTCATAGCATCACCCCACCCTGAGGCTATGCACCTGCTACTCTCCAGTAAGGGGAAAAACTGCTTTGGAAAAACATGCTTTGGACTCTCATTCCTCCCTAGGGCATTGCTGGGACAGAGCTCTGTAAACCTTCATGCACATGGGCCAAGAGTTGTGAGGTCAGTCTAGCATTTTTATGGATTTTGCAATTGTAGAAACAATTAGTGTTGGAATTAAAAAAATACTCAGTTTCATCATGTCAAATAATTCTTTATCAAGAAGGTGAAAGGTCACATTCACCACTTATGACCCTTTATGTACCCAAGGAAATCTCTTCATAGCTGTGCCTAATATCTCTCTCAGGCCTGTAGTACTTTAATGGAAAAAAAGTCTTCATGAATTGCAAATAACTATATCCAGAGAAGGGCAGTAGTTCATTCCTACACTTATACATAATCTTATGTAATCTAATTGTGTTCATTATGCTTCAAAATACAGTAAAGTTTTGCACCATATATAATTAAGCCATTAAGAATTATTCGTATATATATATATGAATATATATATAGCAGCTGTGTTGTGTGTGGTTGTGCATGCTTCTTTTATCTTAAATTGCTTCTAACCCATGTATTAGCTTTGTTCCTAATTTTTTCTCAGCTGCTGATAGAAAGCTGCACAATTGAAAGACATTTGCTGATGACATGTGTAAGGAACATAATATTTTATGTGTACATGTGAAATAAGAATTGAATGCATATTTAAAATTTAGCATGTCATCTCCTCTCACCTCCCTCTGTTTAGAATTATTCTCATGGAACGACACCTCCTTGAATGCAGAAGGCCTTTCTATCTGTCTGCATGGATGACCAACCCTTGGTCATGTGCACTCTTGGCAGGGAAACTCCCTGATTTTAACCAACAACCAAAGACCTAGAGGAAAATCCACACACTATGGATATCATGGTGTGCCATACGGTGCTGTGATCATAGGAGGATTCGTCATCCCCAGCACTGTTTGTAAGTGGGCTTTTTCTTGGAAGTTGCTGAAGCTATAGGACAGGCATAATTGGAAAGAGAGAGAGCCATCAAAGAAGTGGGAGGTGGATATGTACTCAGCAGTCCTCATTTTTCCTCAACCTCCCTATCCTCAATGTTTCTTTTTGGTAGAAATTAGTTTTTTGTTTTTTGATTTTTGTGGCCACCATGTCATAGGTTCAAATGATGGGAAATTTTTTTCCATGAACCCTTCCAACAAAATGGGAATTTTCTTAACACAATCAAGATAGGTGTATGATGTATTTCAAGGTAGGCTAGGGTATAGACTCTTTGCAACACATCCCAAAGATTTGGTTATATTTTTATGGAAGCTAAGCCTAGTTCTTCAATAACATATGCAAAACATGGGTTTACAGGTCCCTATGATTTTTGTGTAGGTCACACATATAGTTGTAGATTTTTTTTACAATTCTATGTAAGTACAATAAATAAAATTCAAGCTCAATTTTGGTTCAACAAATACAAGTCTATCCATAGACTTTTCAGAAGTAAAAAAAAGATGTTAGATGGTGTAATAAGCTCTGAGATTTTTTACATATGCATATTTGCCTCTTTCCTGGACTTTAATCTCTTCAACTAATTTAATCTGTATGTCCCATGAGTTACTAAATCTATTCTACATGTAAGTGATGGATTCAGATAATGTAAAATAATATCCAGACAAATCTGTGTTGCTGTGGATTCATTCTGAGAGGAGTGCTGTGGGGGCAAGAGGGGCAGAGTCACCACACAGACACCAGGAGTTGGGTGAAAGCAGGCCAGAGGTGAGCAGCCTGCAGACTCATTTATTTCAGTTGGCACAGCAGCTTATATAGCCAAGGCAGCCAATCCGGTCAAGGGGTGGTTTATGCCCTAGCCAATCACAGCCTGTTGCCAGAGAGGCTCCATTGCCAGGTGGGTTCTGAAGCCATTCCTGAGTAACTGACACTGACTTGCCAGTGGCCATCTTGGCATGGCCTTCTTATTCCACATTTCCCCCTTTTTGTTTATTTTTGAGCAATGAGAGACATGATCCTTGGCCATACCATTGATGACCCTTTCCATGTGGTCTCCCTAGGTGGCTGTGCCTCTCTTAGGTTGTCCCCAGGGGATCTTACCCATCATTGACTAACCAGCCCTCAAAATGGAGACCACAGGAGTGCGTGCTCAGATGGGGGTAGGAATAAGGAACAATGGTAATCAGGAATGGCATGACTGCACACAGGCTGTGGGCTGTTTGAGTGGCTGATCTGAGCTAAGTGGGGTATAAAGCAGTAGCAGATGTGGCTGTGGGCAGTTTCTCAGGGTAGGATGATAGGGCAGCAGCTTTACAATCAGTACCAGGTGCATCTGCTAACAAGGCAGATTCTCAATTGCTCAGCTGGTTCTGGTTGACTATCAGTTGCAGGCTTGATGTTTCTGCTGGTACCCAAAAGGGCTGTCCCTCATTCTCTGGAAAGACACAAGCATATCCTCGGCCCTTTGTTGGCAGAGGGTGTGGTCCCTTCCATTCTCCAGTCAGTGAGTATTTCCACCTAACCATAGGGTCTGGGGTGTGGGATGGAGAGGATCCCCAGTGTTTATAAGCTGGGATGACCTCTTGGGAATCAAAGTAATAAAAGTAAGAAAATTAGGCATGTTGTGAGGGCTAGTAGAGGGCTCTATGTGTCCCTTTTCCAATTGTTCCTGTACCAATTTCTTTTTTTTACATCTTTTTTTAAATATTATTTAATGAATATAACATTCCAGTGTACAGCTTATAGATTACAATGGCTTCCCTCTCCCATAACTTCCCTCCCACCCACAACCCTCCCCTCTCCCGCTCCCTCTTTCCTTCCATTTGCATCAAGATTCATTTTCAATTCTCTTTATATACAGAAGATCAATTTAGTATAAAGATTTCAACAGTTTGCACCCACATAGAAACACAAAGTGAAACATACTGTTTGAG
This sequence comes from Lepus europaeus, assembly GCF_033115175.1. Taxonomy (NCBI): domain Eukaryota; kingdom Metazoa; phylum Chordata; class Mammalia; order Lagomorpha; family Leporidae; genus Lepus; species Lepus europaeus. Next base: position 3,726,116 of record NC_084846.1, read on the forward strand.
TACTAGTTATAGCATTAAATCACAATGTACAGCACATTAAGGACAGAGATCCCACATGAGGAGCAAGTGCACAGTGGCTGCTGTTGTTGACCCAACAAATTGACACTCTAGTTTATGGTGCCAGTAACCACCCTAGGCTGTCGTCATGAGTTGCCAAGGCTATGGAAGCCTTCCAAGTTTGCCGACTCTGATCATATTTAGACAAGGTCATAAAAGACAGAGTGAGGATAGTAACCAATGATCCTAAGAGTGGCATTTACCAGGTTTGAACAATTATACAGCATTAAGTGGGGAAGAGGAACATCAGTACACACAGGTTGGGAGTAGAGCCATTGGTGGTAGAGTAGAGGTTATGATTACACAGGAATGAGGCCCAAGTACGTTAGACAGGGTCTAGAACAAAGGACAGAGTCATTATTAGAGGAGCTAAGAAAGGTGCTGTCTAAGCTACAATTAAGTTTTCTGATTTAGAGGCAAATAGAACTTGATAGAAGGGGCTTGATAATAATCTGGTGGGCTTTTGGCCTTGTAAGTTAAGAGGCCCAGACCTACCTATCTTTTCACATGGGGTATATCCTAAGGGAGGTGTGAACCTCCTAGGGGAAGGCACTCTGTTGACTTTCATTACTTGGCTGGCCTGGGAGGAGAGCTGGCCAGGTAAAGGCAGGGGGCATCTCTAACAAGCAATTTACAGTTCTGCCTGCAATGTTGCTGACCCTACTTGACCATCCCCTCAGCTGCAGTGGTCACTTTGGAAGTTGGGCTGAGTGAAGGGCTTTTCAGCTTAGAGCCAATAAGATCTGTGGCTCTGACCTGGGCATCCTTCGACTCCAGGGCAGGTCCATTTCCAGTGATCCAACTCTTGGCAGAGCTGCCAGGGCTCTTCACTAGCTGACTTCTGCTGAAGCCCAGGCTTACCACATTGAAAGCCACAGCAGTGGACTGGCCTGTTGGGTCTCCTTGAGGGCAGATCACTGTACAGATCAGCCATTAATAGGCCTGCCACCCATTGCTTCTGATGCCGAGCTTTCTTTTCCTCCTGGTTTGTGTTAAAGCAGACCAGAGGATGCAAGTCAAGGGAGTGCTCAAGTCCCATCTCTAATCTTCGGTGGCCTGAACTACAAGTCTATAGTCACAGGCATGTTCTGTAGTAGTTTTTCTAAGGTAGACAATGCCCATGAGGAAAATTATATTCTCGCTTAAAAACTTTCTTTCCCTTTTGTCTGAAAGGGAGGTTTTTTCTGCTTACTGTATACTTTGCTGATGGCGAAGTGAATCTAGCTATGAGATTATTATTTAAGTTCTTATTTTGGCTCTGCTATTACAGAAAAATGTTAGCCATTTCTTTTATACGGTCTAAAGATTAAATTGTGTGGCCTACAGATTCCTTCATAATAGAATTAGTTTCCTACCTTGAAGAGAATAGAGAAATGAAAGAACAAGTTGGGCTTAGAATAAATGAGGGAGCAAGTCCTAGATCGCTTGCTGACAATAGCAATATCACATGAATACTTAGCAAACAGTTTCAACCACTAGATAACAACTTAAGAAAACATTTACAAGAAGGTCCAATGCCTTCTATAAATTTTAAGAATCATGTATTTGAAAACACCTCTTAAATATCTAACATGGTGTAGTTTGTTTAACCAGTAAACTTAAGCACAACCATCTAAAATGTTTTTAGTTTCTTTCTACCAACACGTTTAAAACATATGATACACAGATTCAGGTCACTCAAATTAAAATGTATCTTTGATTGATTTTAGCAGCTTAAATTTATGGACAATCTTATCTATAAGCCATTTAAAATAAAACTCTTAATAAAATTTCCCCATGTGGACATACAATATGTACACACATATAATATAGCATAGTAGACCAATATAGCAATTTTAATAATAGCTATTAAAATCTTTAGCTCTTTTTGTAGATTTCCAATTGATTTGAATTGCTTTTTGTTTTTAGTAACATCAGTTAACCATACTTTCTCTCAGTTGGTACTGTTAATACATTATTGGCTTCATCTGTTTACAGAGCCATCCCAAAGTACTGACTACAATAGAAGTGGCTGGAAAAAGTCCATAGGAACCTATAGGAGGACAGCTAAACACAGAACCAACAACGCTTTAGTTTTATGAACACACATCATATGTAACTGTGGATGACAAAAGACTTTAAGTCGCCATGTTTAAAATTATAAACTTATCAACCAACGAGAGGCACTTGCTTACTTCACAGTATTTTTGAAAGCACCTGTAGGATTTTACAAGTATTTAACCCTTTAGGCCTCTGGGGCTTTCTCATTAAGATAACTATCATGTCTAGTAATACAAGATCATTAGACTTTTTAATTCTCAAACATTTGTATTCATAGCATTTTCCATTATAGAAACTTAAAGTCTGGTACCACATCACATCTTGACAGTCCTTCTAATATCATCCAAATAGCCTGATTAGTTGGTGTCTCTATAAGATGAGAGACATAGGTCCTTCAATTTTTTCAGTTGGGCCCAAACTGGAAAAACCAAAGTCCAGGATTTACTGAAATTTGAGAGACCAGATTGTTTGAAACTTTGATTTTTTGAATGCCTGTCAAGAATGCCAAGAAGGCTCAAAATCCAAAATATCTGGTTGAAATGATTCCTTAAAATCATGACATAACATAGACCAAATTTGATCATTGTTACAAGGTGATTATTCAAATTTTTGAAAATAAGCACATATTTAAATAACCCATAGCTCTTAATAAAAATTCAGCTGTTTTTGAACAATTAGAATTTAACAGACATCAAGAGAACATAATAGATTACTTTCACACATTGCTTTAACAGAGCATCAGGGTTTAATTGTATGTCAAAGAGAAATTGAGCTTCCTGTGATCTTCTGCTGTGAGGTTTCCTTCCTTTACCTTCTTTCATATTGGTGACCATGTTTCTGTGTTTCTCTGTGTAACACATCTTTAAGCATCTTTTGCAGGGCAGGACGAGTGGCAACAAACTCTTTCAGTTTCTGTTTGCTATGAAAAGTCTTAATTTCACCTTCATTCACAAATGAGAGCTTTGCAGGATATAGTATTCTGGGCTGGCAGTTTTTCTCTCTTAGTACCTGGGCTATGTCTCGCCATTCCCTTCTAGCTTGTAGGGTTTCTGATGAGAAGTCTGCTGTGAGTCTAATTGGAGATCCTCTAAGAGTAATCTGACGTTTCTCTCTTGCACATTTTAGGATCTTTTCTTTATGTTTCACTGTGGTGAGTTTGATTACAACATGTCGTGGTGAGGATCTCTTTTGGTCATGTTTATTAGGGGTTCTATAAGCTTCCTGTACTAAGATGCCTCTGTCCTTCTCCAAACCTGGGAAATTTTCTGCTAGTATCTCACTGAAAATGCCTTCTAATCCATTCTCCCTCTCCATGCCTTCAGGAACTCCTAGAACCCGAATGTTGGGTTTTTTAATAGTATCCTGTAGATTCCCGACAATATTTTTTAGATTTCTAATTTCTTCTTCTTTTCTTTGGTTTGCCTGTTTCCTTTCCTGTTCTCTGTCTTCTAAGTCTGATATTCTCTCTTCTGCTTCGTCCATCCTGTTTTTAAGGCTTTCTAATGTGTTTGTCATTTGTTCTATTGAATTCTTCATTTAATTATGGTTTCTTGTCACTATCAGTGTTTCATGTTCTACTAGTTGTTTCATTTCATTTTGATTCCTCCTTAATATTTCACTTTCACGAGAGAGATTTTCTATCTTGTCCATTAAGGATTTCTGTAGTTCAAGAATTTGTTTTTGAGAAGTTCTTAATGTTCTTATCAATTTTTTGAGATCTGCTTCTTGCATTTCTTCTGTCTCATCATCTTCATAATCTTGAATTGGGGTGTCTTTTTCATTTGGGGGCGTCATAGTGTCTTCCTTATTCTTGTTACCTCGGTTTTTGCGTTTGTTGTTTGGCATGTTGGAGATATTTGGTTTCTTCACTGTGGTGTTTTTTCTTGTTACACTATGGCTCTATATTAAGTGGACTGTCTGCTTTCAGTGGATGCTTAGAGGCTTGAGATGAGTGTGGACTGAGAGCTGTGTTTGGTTCCTCAGGGTTGAGGGTGTGTCAAAGATGACACTCCCAGGTTAGGTGTGGTAAATCTCTCTTTCTTTTTTTGATTTAAAAGGGAAGTAATTCCGCACAGCTGAACGTAATTGGAGGTAGTTAGCAGGCAAATGATATACCCACAGGAGCCAGAGATCAGAAGCTCTTTCCCAAGGACCACACAGGGAATCTCTGCTGCCCTCAGTGTGGGCTCCAATTCTCCTGCAATCTCCCACTGGGTTGCCAAGTTAGATGCTAATCTCCTGTTATTTCACCCCTCCTCCCAGAGTCAGGTTTTTCTGCTAGGCTCAGGGCTGGTGCAGACCTGAGGTCGCCCTGCTTATGACGTATGTCCAAAATGGCGCCCACTCTGCCTTGCTCGCCTTTGAGAGGTGAGCGGAGAGAGAGAAACTTGTGTCTGTATCGGTCACTTTTTTAATTTTTTTCTATCTCTCTTCTAGTTAGTCTGGTGAACTTTTCCCCATGGAGTTTCAAGCCTCGTTCCCTCTAGCCTCCTCTTTCCGCTTGCCCGCTGGTATCTCGGGCTATTGAGGTTCGGCTCACCTCGCGTTCCAGCGCTGGTGTGTTGAGTCTGCCACTGGTGTCCCGAACTTGGGCTCCCACACTCTCCACGCAGGTCCACTGTGAATCACTAGTTCCGGAAGAGTTTCCTCTGCTGTTTCATCCCCTACTCTTCCTTGACCCTGCAGTATCTCCACTTATATTAAACTTTCTCTCCCCCCGGACTAATAGTGTGCTCCCTGCCTATTCCGCCATCTTGCTGCTCTCCAATTAAATTAGTTTTTTAATAAAAAAAGAAAATGTTACATGGAGCTAAACTCACTCCCTAGAGAAAGGACAGTCTCCTCAACAAATGCAGACATTTGGATTTTCACATTCAGAGAGTTGATCAGACTGCAACCTGAGATCATATACAAATGTCAACTCATCATTTATCAAGGATCTAAGCCTAAAACCTGAAACCATCAAATTATAAGAAGCAAATGCTGGGTAAACACTGCAGACTTGTGCCCAATCAATGATCTCCTGGCTAAGACCCCAAAAGTACAGGCAATAAAGGTGACAATAGACACATGGGATTCCATAGAGCTAAGTAACTTCTGCTCAGCAAAAGACATTCATCAAAGTAAAGATACAACTCTGAGAATAGGAGAAATATTAGTAAAATATCCATCCAATAAAGTACTAATCTCCAGATTGTATAAGGAGTTCAAGAAACTTAACAACCACATTATCAGCATGCAAATTAAGAAATGAACTGTGGCTGGTGCTGTGGTGTAGCAGGTTAATGCCCTGGCCTTAGGGGAAGTGCCGGCATCCCATATGGGCACTGGTTTGAGACCCAGCTGCTCCACTTCGGACCCAGCTATCTGTTGAAGTCTGAGAAAGCAGTAGAAGATGGCCCAAGTCCTTGTGCCCCTGCACCCATGTGGAAAACCCAGAAGAATTTCCTAGTTCCTTTTTTGTATCAAGCTCCGGCCACGCACCCAACTGGTAATAAACCATAGGATGGAAGACCTCTCTCTTTCTTTTTTTTAAAATTAACTTTTATTTAATGAATATAAATTTCCAAAGTACAGCTTATGGGTTACAATGGCTTCCCCCTCCCAAAACTTCCCTCCCACCCACAACCCTCCCCTTTCCTGCTCCCTCTCCCCTTCCAATCACATCATGATTCATTTTCAATTCTCTTTATATACAAAAGATCAGTTTAGTATATATTAGGTAACGATTTCAACAGTTTGCCCCCATATAGCAACACAAAGTGAAAAAAAATACTGTTGGAGTACTAGTTATAGCATTAAATAAGAGTGTACAGCACATTAAAGACAGAGATCCTACATAATATTTTTTTAAAAAAATTAATTAATTTTCTATGCCATTTCCAATTTAACACCAGGTTTTTTTTTTCATTTCCAATTCTCTTTATATACAGAAGATCGATTCAGTATATAATTAGTAAAGATCTCATCAGTTTGTACTTTTTCTCTATCTCTAACTCTCTCGCACTCTCTCTCTCCCTCTCCTCTCTCTGATTACCTCTGACTTTCAGATAAATAAATAAACTTTTTTAAAAAAAGAAATGAACTAAGGATATGAGCAGGCATTTTGCAAAGGATGAAATACAAAAGGCCAAGAGAAACATGAAAAGTTGTCAGGATCACTAACCATCAGGAAAGTGCTAATAAAAAAACTACAGTGAGATTTCACTCCACGCCACATAGCATGAGCATTATCCAAAATGTGAAAAATAACAAAGTCTGGTGAGGATCTGGAAAAGAAGTACCCCAATACATTGTTGATAGGAAAGATTGTACGCTGGTACAACCATAATGGAATTTAGTAGAGTGAAACCTCAGAAAACCAATACTAGTGGTAACTTATGGTCCAGCTGTTCACACATGGAAATGTATTCAAAGGAATTATTCATGTGCTTGTAATGAGCAGTATTAAGATATTTGACAGCTCCCTGGTTTATATTAACACAGCTCATTACAAGGACTAGCTTGTATTCATGTGAAATTAGCACATGAAGGAATTACCTATACTCCCATGTTTATAGCAGCTCAATACACATTAGCCTAGATGTGGAATTATCTAGATGTCCATCAACTGATGACTGGATGAATGAAATGTGACATACATACATATATATATATATATATATATATACATACCTAAAAATATATATGTACATCTATATATATATACAGACACATATATGCACACACATATAAAGTGGAATGCTACTCATCCATGAGAAAGAATGAATATTTGACATTTAAAACTGAAGAATATTGCACTATATTACAAAAGTCAGGCATAAAAAATATTAAGTTTTCTCTTATTTGTGCTAATTTATTTATAGAGTATAAAATTGTCTGGATGACAAATCATTGGCTCTCTGTATACTTACGTGCATTTCTTAGTGTGTATACTGTTTTTAAATATTTTCAACATGTCCCATAGCAGAAAAAGTATTCTAAACTGTTCAATAGCAGATATAAATCCTCCACACACAGATAACTATTACAGATGTATCTATGCCCAGTGAGATGTGAAAGAGCCCACTTTGCAACATGCCTGATCATGCTAGATTTTCTACATGAAAACCTGGTCATGTGGAACTACACTAAATACCTGAGGATGCCAACAGGTGTTCAGTGCATGTCCTGTTCTGGGAGATGTTTACCTGCCATGGAAGAATCCTAGGTTGAGCTGCATCACCTGGAGGTCCCTTTTCTATTTGCTCTGAAAGCATCTTATGGAGGGCATGGGCCACTGCATACACAGCATTGTAGATGAAATAGCTGGAGTCAGATATGGTCAGCATGTCAATGTGTCCTGGGAAAAACTCAAAGGAAGCATTTGGGGGGCAGACTCCAATTGTTCCACAGTGTGAGCCCCAAGGTAAGCAGTGAAGAGCATGAAGCCATAGTTGACTGAGGAAGAAATCTTCTGGGTAGTGGGAAGGGTCCACTGTCTTGACAAAATGCTTGAGGCCAGGGATTTCCCCCTTGTGGTGTGAAAATGAGAAGCCTCCATGGAAAGAGTGCAGCATATGTTGTGTCTCATGCACAACAATCTCCCATTTTGCAGCCATGATCCACACCTTCCCCAGGGTTAAATAGTATTTGCTTAGAAATTCCATGGTATGCAGACTCCTCACATCACCATATAGAATATGCACATTTGCTGATAAAATGCAAAGATCAGCTAAGAAATATATATCAGTTTTTTCATAACTTTTCTTAGACTTAGGAAGCTTTAATGCATAGGCCAAGCAGACACCTTTCTTTACCATCTTTTTTTTTTTTTTTTTTTTTTTTTTTTTTTTTTTTTTTTACTTTTTGACAGGCAGAGTGGACAGTGAGAGAGAGAGACAGAGAGAAAGGTCTTCCTTTGCCGTTGGTTCACCCTCCAATGGCCGCCACGGTAGGCGCGCTGCGGCCGGCGCACCGCGCTGATCCGATGGCAGGAGCCAGGTGCTTCTCCTGGTCTCCCATGGGGTGCAGGGCCCAAGGACTTGGGCCATCCTCCACTGCACTCCCTGGCCACAGCAGAGAGCTGGCCTGGAAGAGGGGCAACCGGGACAGAATCCGGTGCCCCGACCGGGACTAGAACCCAGTGTGCCGGCGCCGCAAGGCGGAGGATTAGCCTAGTGAGCCGCGGCGCCGGCCTTTCTTTACCATCTTGGCTGAAATATCCTGAAGGAACTGCTCTCCTTTCAGATCATTAGATACAAAGATCGCCACCCAAATCCAGCCAAAATGGAGCAGCAATGAGAGCATTCCGCAGGCCAGAGAGCTGTCACTGGTGGCCATCTGATAGAGCGATGGAAACTTGGCTGTCTCACTTAGCATGGGATCAAAGGGACCATATGTGATCTGAATGGAAAGAAAACCATCACAATCTGATTTTGTGGGTAAAGAAGACCAATTTCTAACAACTGGGCTCAAAGAAATCCATGCTGCAATGCCTATTGCTTCAGCTGGAGGAAAACACATCCTCATTCATTGCATAAAAGGCAATTTGTAAGACACCTACATATCTTCATATTCATCCGAGGGAAGAAGAAGACATGGATTTTGGACCAGGACAATGATCCTTCCCACTTATCACCCCATGTCACATATGGAGAACAGTTTCACTGCAACTGATGCTAAATGTTACCTCCAAGACAAATAACCCTTTACTCTCTTGATCACTTCATAGTTTGAATTTCATTTGTTTTCACAGCATAACCTAAATTGCCTTGAATAATTCATTCACCTACCATCTCTGAGTTTTGGTAAAGTTGCTTTTCAGACCACAATCTTCCTAAGCTATTCCAATCTAGCTTGATGTTAATTAGTGCAGATTTCAACCTGTTTGAGTGGGGCTTTTTAAGAATCCTGAAATTGTAATTTCAGAGCACAGGAGGAAGCTTGACTGAATTATTTAATTGGTACCTTACACCTTCTTATGAGATTTCAATTCAGTGCTAGTCCCTCAGTTTCACAACTGACAGTCAGCACCAACACAATAAGGGGTATTTGGTGACTAAAACAGTGAATGTGTCTGCACTGTCTGCCTCTCTTTGTTCTCAGTCTATCAAACACACTCCAAGAGTAAATCACTGTGTTGACATGGAAAGTGATCTGGGAGCCCTGTGAAAGAATCTGCTGAATGTGATGAAGTCTGGATTGGGATAGGGAGAGGGTGAGATCTCATGTAACTGCAACTCAGCACCAAACACTCTTTGATGATCTTTGGGACAGTCATGGTCCTCAGTGTGTTCCAAATGAAAAGTATAGGATTATGATTTATATACCCATGTCTAACATGGAGTCATCTAGGATTTGTCTGTGATGTGGGTATTTCCTGTGAATAGTCAACAATCAGCATTGCCAGCAGGTGGGGATGGATACATTGGCCCAAGATGGATCTGGGTGGAAGCTCTCAGCTTCCACTGCTCCTTCCCTTTCTCACAGCCAAATGAGATCTCCAGAATCTCTTTCACCTCACAGTGGTATATGTCACTTGGCTTCCAATGACCCTTGCTTCAGATGTGGCAGATCTGCTGGGAGATGGAAACATTTCTCTCCAGAATTCACAACCCATTTACCTGAGGGGTTTTGTACAGCTCCAACATCGTTCCAATTTCAGCCGAAAATGCTGACATCGTTCCAGCAATGATGGCAACTGTCTTGCCTTGTGTCTGGCAGGTGTAGTTAGGGATGAGATGATGCTTTCCTGTCAGCCAGTGCAGAGTGCTCCTCAGGGTGAAGTGGTCACTGGTAACAGAATTGTAGAGTTGGAAACCCAGGGTCAGGTTGGGGAGGAGCTGGGGGTCCTTATTGATCTCCTGGATGGCAAAGCGGAAGGCCAGCACATATTGGTAGTTCTTCCACAGTTGCCTAAAGAGAGGGGTAGCATCAGGGAGAAGGGAGACACCATGGAATTCAGAGCAACAACACAGCCATGCCCTGAGGCAGCAATGGTCAGCCTCAGGCTGCCACTCAGTGGTGCCTCAGCTCTGACACATGGAAGAGGTCTGAGTGAGGTTTCTAGGGCTCTAGAAGATCATGGAATGGTCATTGGACTCCTCTGAATCAGATTGTGTCCATGATCACACTCACCTTCTCGAGCCCTTCAGGAAAGCCTTGATGTGCCCCAACATGGGATTTCACTTCTACTTAGGGATGGAACCCAAGTGGCAAACATCTCTGTTTTCAGTAACTTCTAAAATAGTTGAACATCATCTGACTTGTCGGGTATGTTAGCATTTGGGAGCATCTCTAATCTATTCACCAAAGCCATTTTCACGAGCCCTTTCTGTAATTTTCCACTTACTGTACCAACACTAACAGAAGCAATTTTTTTCAAATATATTTGCCTTGAAAATGAGCATTTTATTCAGAAGGTCAAATTGTCAGAGGATTTACAAGGTTCACTTTATTTTTATTCACTGTTTTCCTCATGCACTGAAATCTCTTTCAACATTTCACTTTTTGTTCTTTAACATTCTCGGCATGTTTCTACATAGCTTAAGCAAAATTATGAGTTCTTGGGATTTAGTAATGGCTCTCAAATGTTACCTGTCCAAGAATGTGGATGTTTCGTTTTCATACAATGGATGTCTTTGCTCCTCTTCTTGGAACTTTTTTTCTTATTTTTACAAATCATCCATAATTTGAATGTCAAGCAAATACATACTTTTCATTAGATTATGTGATATTTGATAATGTTATGCAATCAGGGGGCAAGATGGCGGAATAGGAAGGGAGCACATTGATAGTTCAGCAAGACACACAGGTTAATAAAAGTGGAGATACTTCAGGGTCAAGGAAGAGTAGGGGAAGAAACAGCAGCGGAAACTCTTCCAGAACTAGTGATTCACAGTGGACCTGTGTGGAGAGCGTGGGAGCCCAAGTTCGGGACACCAGTGGCAGACTCAACACACCAGTGCTGGAACTCGAGGTGAGCCGAACCTCAATAGCCCGAGACACCAGCGGGCAAGCGGAAAGAGGAGACTAGAGGGAACGAGGCTTGAAACTCCATGGAGAAAAGTTCACCAGGCTAACTAGAAGAGAGAGAGGAAAAAAAAAGTGACCTATACGGACACGAGTTTCTCTCTCTCTGCTCACCCCTCAAAGGCGAGCAAGACAAAGAGCAGGCGCCATTTTGGACATACGTCATAAGCAGGGCGACCTCAGGTCTGCACCGGCCCTGAGCCTAGCAGAAAAACCTGACTCTGGGGGGAGGGGTGAAATAACAGGAGATTAGCATCTAACTTGGCAACCCAGTGGGAGACTGCAGGAGAATTGGAGCCCACACCGAGGGCAGCAGAGATTCCCTGTGTGGTCCTTGGGAAAGAGCTTCCAATCTCTGGCTCTTGTGGGTATATCATTTGCCTGCTAACTACCTCCAATTACGTTCAGCTGTGCGGAATAACTTTCCTTTTGAATCAAAAAAAAAAAAAGAGAGAGATTTACCACGCCTAACCTGGGAGTGTCATCTTTGACACACCCTCAACCCTGAGGAGCCAAACACAGCTCTCACTCCACACTTATCTCAAGCCTCTAAGGCTCCACCGAAAGTAGACAGTCCACTAATATAGAGCCATAGTGTAACAAGAAAAAACACCACAGTGAAGAAACCAAATATCTCCAACATGCCAAACAACAAACGCAAAGACCGAGGTAACAAGAACAAGGAAGACACTATGACGCCCCCAAATGAAAAAGACACCCCAATTCAAGATTATGAAGATGATGAGATAGAAGAAATGCAAGAAGCAGATCTCAAGAAATTGATAAGAACATTAAGAAGTTCTCAAAAACAAATTCTTGAACTACAGAAATCCTTAATGGACAAGATAGAAAATCTCTCTCGTGAGAGATTTTGGACCAGGACAATGATCCTTCCCACTTATCACCCCATGTCACATATGGAGAACAGTTTCACTGCAACTGATGCTAAATGTTACCTCCGAGACAAATAACCCTTTACTCTCTTGATCACTTCATAGTTTGAATTTCATTTGTTTTCACAGCATAACCTAAATTGCCTTGAATAATTCATTCACCTACCATCTCTGAGTTTTGGAAAGTTGCTTCTCAGGCCACAATCTTCCTAAGCTATTCCAGTCTAGCTTAATGTTAATTAGTGCAGATTGCTACCCATTTGAAGTGGGGCTCTTTAAGAATCCTGAAACCATGAATTCAGAGCCCTGGAGGAAGCTTGATTGAATTAGTTAATTGGTTCCTGACCCTTATTATGAGATTTCAACTGAGTGCTAGTCCCTCAGTTTCAACACAGCGCGTCAGCGCCAGCACCATAGTGGGTAATGTGTGACCAAACCTGTGAATGTGTGTGCACTGCCTGCATCTCTTTGTTTCTCAGTCTATCCAACACACTCCAAGAGTAAATCACTGTGTTGACATGGAAAGTGAGCTGGGAGCCCTGTGAAAGAATCTGCTGAATGTGATGAAGTCAGGATTGGGATAGGGAGAGGGTGAAATCTCATGTAACTACAACTCAGCACCAAACACTCTTTGTGATCACTGGGACTGTCATGGTCCTCAGTGTGTTCCAAATGAAAAGTACGTGCCGATGATTTATATACCCATGTCTAACATGGAGTCATCCTAGGATTTGTCTGTGATGTGGGTATTTCCTGTGAATAGTCAACAATCAGCATTGCCAGCAGGTGGGGATGGACACCTTGGTCCAAAATGGATCTGGGTGGAGGCTCTCAGCTTCCACTGCTCCTTCCCTTTCTCACAGCCAAATGAGATCTCCAGAATCTCTTTCACCTCACAGTGGTATATGTCACTTGGCTTCCAATGACCCTTGCTTCAGATGTGGCAGATCTGCTGGGAGATGGAAACATTTCTCTCCAGAATTCACAACCCATTTACCTGTGGGGTCTTGTATAGCTCCAACATCGTTCCAATTTCAGCCGAAAATGCTGACATTGTTCCAGCAATGATGGCAACTGTCTTGCCTTGTGTCTGGCAGCTGTAGTTAGGGATGAGATGATGCTTTCCCGTCAGCCAGTGCAGAGTGTTCCTCAGGGTGAACTGACCACTGGTAATGGAATTGTAGAGTTGGAAACCTAGGGTCATGTTGGGGAGGAGCTGAGGGTCCTTATTGATCTCCTTGATGGCAAAACGGAAGGCCAGCACATATTGGTAGTTCTTCCACAGCTGCCTAAAGAGAGGGGCAGCATCAGGGAGCAGGGAGACACCATGGAAATCAGAGCAACAATACAGCCATGTCCTGAGGCAGCAATGTTCAGACTCGGGCTGCCACTCAGAGGTGCCTCAGCTCTGACACATGCAGGAGGAGTAAGTGAGGTTCCAAGGGCCCTAGAAGATCGTGGTATGACCCTCAGACTCTTCTGAAGCAAACTGTGTCCATGATCACACTCATCTTCCCAAGCCCTTCAGGAAAGCCTTGATGTGCCCCAACATGGGATTTCACTTCTACTTAGGGATGAACCCAAGTGGCAAACATCTCTGTTTTCAGTAACTTCTAAAATAGTTGAATACCATCTGACTTGTCGGGTATGTTAGCATTTGGGAGCATCTCTAATCTATTCACCAAAGCCATTTTCACGAGCCCTTTCTGTAATTTTTCCACTTACTGTACCAACACTCACAGAAGCAATTTTTTTCAAATATATTTTCCTTGAAAATGAGCATTTTATTGAGAACGTCTAATTCTCAGAAGATTTACAATGTTCATTTTATTTTTTTTGATTTTTTCCTCATGCACTGAAATCTCTTTCAACATTTCACATTTTATTCTTTAACATTCTCGGCATGTTTCTACATAGCTTAAGCAAAATTATGAGTTCTTGGGATTTAGTAATGGCTCTGAAATGTAACTGGTCTGAGAGTGTGGATGTTTTCTTTTCACACAATGGATATCTTTGCTCCTCTTCTTGGAATTTTTTCTTATTTTTACAATTCATCCATCATTTGAATGTCAAGCAAATACATACTTGTCAATACATTATGTGGGATTTAAGAAATGTATGCAATCACCTGTTGTATAGGTGCATTGATTCAAGTGTTTGAATGCTGAGCTTAATAGATTGTCATTTCAATATGTATTACATTCATGAAATATGTTTATGCATTTTTGAAGTGCAGTGTTTGATTCTAGGTTAGTACATTTTTTCTCAAATTTCACACAATTTTGTATTATTCTTACACGGAGAACTTGAAATTTTATTTTTGTAAAAAAGAGTCAAATTTTGTTCCTTTTAGTAAAAGGTTGGTTCTAAATGTTTTTTATTTCAGAAAGAAGGATTATTTGTTATACACTAAGTAGACCCATCAAAAAATATGCCACTGACAATTGTTCCATACATACTTGTTATTAAATGGAAATTAGGATCATTGAATGGAAATGTTCCTTGCTTTTAATCATTTTGCTTCATTGCAATTAATTCCCTTTTAAGGGGATTTTTATTCACTGCTGGGTTACTTACAGCACTTGGTGTCAGCTGCAAGCTGAAAAATTTACTTCTTCTTTCCCTGTGTACAAGATAGCCAGCTTTTAAATTCTGACCCTGCACATTCATTTCAGGACTATTGGAGGCTGATCAGGAGGTGAGATCAATAGAGTGGATACAAAATGCTCATCTCACACTCAATGCAGGAGTGGAGAGCAAACAGAAAATGGAAAAGGAAGGTTGTGAAAGGCAAAAGAAGGGAAAGAACTCCAGCCTTCATTGATCTGCAGTCCTACAAGTTCTTTTTTTCTTGGAATTCTCAAGTGCAATTAACCACTCACAGAAACAAGCACACTCTCACAGTCTGAACCACAGTTGACACATAACTCAATGTGGCACTTACCAATTAACTGCCATCTTATCCATTGGCCTGGATAAAAAAGAAAACTGGATCATTTCTGATTCTGGTTCCAGAAAGTAAAGGGGGAAAAACCCACCCAGTACCAGGTCTCCACCTCTGTAGACACTTGGTCTCATGGAATTATAACAGTTCCTGGGAGGTATGTCCTGTGAACTGCATGAAAAATTCAGGAGTAGGTTGAGAAACATCATAGAAAACAACATGTCAAGTCAACCCACCGTAAAATTAAAGGCCCAAATCCCAGTTGATATTAGGTGAAAATGGCCTGGATTATATCTGCTATCTCAGCTCCCTGCAGGGAGAACAGAGTTCTGTGTAGGGCACAGCTGATCCCAATAGAGCTGTATGTTCTCAACCTGTAGCCTGTGTGTGCTATTCTACTGTGTCACACAGGGACACAGCTAGAATCACAAGGAAGACATTTCAAAAAAGTCACAAGGCTGTGGCTTTGACTTACTGTCCCTGTGATCAGATCACCTCTGGCTTCTATATATTTCCATTGCTTCATTTGTGTCCCATCCGGGAACTCATGACATCATCCCACCCTGAGGCCAAGCACCTGCCACTCTCCATTAGGAGGAAAAACAGTTTTGGAAAAACATGCCTTGGACTCTCATTCCTCCCTAGGGCATTGCCAGGACAGAGCTCTGTAAACCTGTGTGCACAGGGGCCAAGAGTTGTTTGGTCAGTCAACTGTTTTGATTCATTTGGCAATTGTAGAAATAATTCTCTAAGGTTTTGTCGTTTTCATCATAGAGATCTTTAACATCCTTGGTTAAGTTATTCCAGGTATTTGATTGTTTTTGTAGCTATTGTGAATGGGATTGATATTAGAAGTTCTTCCTCAGCTGTGGCATTGCCTGTGTATACAAAGGCTGTTGATTTTTGTGCATTGATTTTATATCCTGCTACTGTGCCAAACTCTTCGATGAGTTCCAGTAGTCTCTTAGTAGAGTTCTTTGGGTCCCCTAAATAAAGAATCATATCATCTGCAAAGAGGGATAGTTTGAGTTCTTCCTTTCCAATTTGTATCCCTTTAATTTGGAGAAATCTTCCAAGCTCATGGATTGGAAGAATCAATATCATCAAAATGTCTATTCTCCCAAAAGCAATTTATACATTCAATGCAATACCAATCAAGATACCGAAGACATTCTTCTCAGATCTGGAAAAAAT
This sequence comes from Lepus europaeus, assembly GCF_033115175.1. Classification (NCBI taxonomy): domain Eukaryota; kingdom Metazoa; phylum Chordata; class Mammalia; order Lagomorpha; family Leporidae; genus Lepus; species Lepus europaeus. Next base: position 3,742,256 of record NC_084846.1, read on the forward strand.
GATGCTGAAATTCATATGGAGACACAGAAGACCTCGAATAGCCAAAGCAATCTTGTACAACAAAAACAAAGCCAGAGGCATCACAATACCAGATTTCAGGACATACTACAGGGCAGTTGTTATCAAAACAGCATGGTACTGGTACAGAAACAGATGGATAGACCAATGGAACAGAATAGAAACACCAGGAATCAATCCAAACATCTACAGCCAACTTATATTTGATCAAAGATCCAAAACCAGTCCCTGGAATAAGGAAAGTCTTTTCAAGAAATGTTACTGGGAAAATTGGATTTCCACATGCAGAAGCTTGAAGCAAGACCCATACCTTTCACCTTACACAAAAATTCACTCAACATGGATTAAAGACTTAAATCTACGACCTGAAACCATCAAATTATTAGAGAGCATTGGAGAAACCCTGCAAGATATAGGTACAGGCAAAGACTTCTTGGATAAGACCCCAGCAGCATAGGCAGTCAAAACCAAAATTAACATTTGGGATTGCATCAAATTGAGAAGTTTCTGTACTTTAAAAGAAACAGTCAGCAAAGTGAAGAGGCAACCGACAGAATGGGAAAAAATATTTGCAAACTATACTACAGATAAAGGGTTGATAACCAGAATCTACAAAGAAATCAAGAAAATCCACAACAACAAAACAAACAACCCACTTAAGAGATTGGCCAAGAACCTCATAGACATTTTTCGAAAGAGGAAATCCAAATGGCCAACAGACACATGAAAAAATGTTCAAGATCACTAGCAATCAGTGAAATGCAAATCAAAACCACAATGAGGTTTCACCTCACCCCGGTGAGAATGGATCACATTCAGAAATCTACCAACAATAGATGCTGGAGAGGATGTGGGGAAAAAGGGACACTAACCCACTGTTGGTGGGAATGCAAACTGGTTAAGCCACTATGGAAGTCAGTCTGGAGATTCCTCAGAAACCTGAACATAACCCTACCATACAACCCAGCCATCCCACTCCTTGGAATTTACCTAAAGGAAATTAATTTGGCAAATAAAAATGCCATCTGCACATTAATGTTTATTGCAGCTCAATTCACAATAGCTAAGACCTGGAACCAACACAAATGCCCATCAACAGTAAACTGGATAAAGAAATTATGGGACATGTAGTCCATAGAATACTATACAGCAGTAAGGAACAATGAAACCTAGTCATTTGCAACAAGATGGAGGAATCTGGAAAGCATCATGCTGAGTGAGTTAAGCCAGTCCCAAAGAGACAAATATCATTTGTTTTCCCTGATCAGTGACAACCGAGCACCAAAGGGGAAACCTGTTGAAGTGAAATGGACACTATAAGAAACAATGACCTGATCAGCTCTTGTCCTGACTCTAGGTGTACAATGTAATACTTTATCCTTTTTAGTATTTGTTGTTGTTGTTGTTGTTTTGTTGTTCTAGTACTAGTGGTTGAACTATGTAATTAACACACAATTATTCTTAGGTGTTTAAATTTTAACTGAAAAGTGATCCCTGTTAAATTTAAGAGTGGAAAAAGAGAGGGAGGAGATGTACAATTGGGGACATGCTCAATTGGATTTGCCCCAAATGGTGGAGTTAGAAATGTGCCAGGGGATTACAATACAATCTCATCAAGGTTGCATGTACCAATGCCATCTCACTAGTCTAAGTGATCAGTTTCAGTTCACAATTGATGGATCTGATAGGTCTAAGAGTCAAAGGGATCACAGAAACAAGACAAGTGTCTGCTAATTCTAACTGATAGAATCAAAAAGGGAGAGAAAGATCCAACATGGGAAGTGGGATACACAGAAGACTCATAGAATGGCAGATGTCCTAAATAGTTCTCTGGCCTCAGAATCAGCCCTTGAGGCATTCGGATCTGGCTGAAGGGCCCATGAGAGTATTGTAGGCATGGAAAGCCAAGACACCATGGAAAAGAAAAGAACAAGAAGAAGACCTAAATGAAAGATCTCTGTGAGTGAGATCCCAGTGGAATGAACAGGGCCATCAAAGAAGGAGGTACCTTTCTCTGAAGGGAGGCGAGAACTTCCACTTTGACTATGACCCTATCGGAATAAGATCAAAGTCAGCGAACTCTAAAGGCTTCCATAGCCCTGGCAACTCATGACTAGAGCCTAGGGAGATTACTGACGCCATGAACAGGAGTGTCAAATTGTTAAGTCAGCAACAGGAGTCACTGTGTACTTACAACCCATGTGGGATCTGTCCTTAATGTGTTGTCCAATGTGAAGTGATGCTATAACTAGTACTGAAACAGTATTTTTACATTTTGTGTTTCTGTGTGGGCACAAACTGATGAGATCTTTACTAATTATATACTGAATCGATCTTCTGTATATAAAGATAATTGGAAATGAAAAAAAAACCTGGTGTTAAATTGGAAATGGCATAGAAAATTAATTAATTTTTTTAAAAAAATATTATGTAGGATCTCTGCCAGATCCGAATGCCTTGAGGGCTGATTCTGAGGCCAGAGTGTTGTTTAGGACATCTGCCATTCTATGAGTCTGCTGTGTATCCCGCTTCCCATGTTGGATCTTTCTCTCCCTTTTTGATTCTATCAGTTAGTATTAGCAGTTACTTGTCTTGTTTGTGTGATCTCTTTGACTCTTAGACCTATCAGAACTATCAATTGTGAGCTGATATTGATCACTTGGATTAGTGTGATGGCATTGGTATATGCCACCTGGGTGGGATTGTGTGGGAATCCCCTGGCACCTTTCTGACTACACCATTTGCGGCCAGTCCGATTGAGCATGTTCCAAATTGTTCATCTCCTCCCTCTCTTTTTCCACTCTTAGATTTAACAGGGATCACTTTTCTGTTAAAATTTAAACTCCTAAGGATAATTGTGCGTTAATTACTGAGTTCAACCAATAGTACTAGAACAAAAACAACAACAACAAATACTAAAAAGGATAAAGTATTACATTGTACATCTAAAGTCAGGACAGGAGCTGATCAGTTCATTGTTGCTTATAGTGTCCATTTCACTTAACAGGTTTCCCCTTTGGCGCTCAGTTGTCACCGATCAGGGAAAACATATGATATTTGTCTCTTTGGGACTGGCTTAATTCACTCAGCATGATGTCTTCCAGATTGCTCCATGTTGTTGCAAATGACTGGGTTTCGTTGTTTCTTACTGCTGTATAGTATTCTATGGAGTACATGTCCCATAATTTCTTTATCCAGTCTACTGTTGTTGGACATTTAGGTTGATTCCAGGTCTTTGCTATTGTGAATTGAGCTGCAATAAACCCATAAGAGTATAGCAGGCATGGAAAGCCAAGATATCACGGAAAAAAAAAAGACCTAAATGAAAGATCTCTGTGAGTGAGATCCCAGTGGAAAGAACGGGGCCATCAAAGAAGGAGGTACCCTTCTCCGAAGGGAGGAGGGAACCTCCACTTTGACTATGACCCTATCGGAATAAGATCAAAGTCAGCGAACCCTAAAGGCTTCCATAGCCCTGGCAACTCATGACTAGAGCCTAGGGAGATTACTGACGCCATGAACAGGAGTGTCAAATTGTTAAGTCAGCAACAGGAGTCACTGTGTACTTACATCCCATGTGGGATCTGTCCTTAATGTGTTGTCTAATGTGCAGTGATGCTATAACTAGTACTGAAACAGTATTTTTACACTTTGTGTTTCTGTGTGGGTACAAACTGATGAGGTCTTTACTAATTATATACTGAATCGATCTTCTGTATATAAAGATAATTGGAAATGAAAAAAAAAAAACAACCGGGTGTTAAAATGGAAATGGCATAGAAAATTAATCAATTCGAAAAAAAAATTATGTAGGATCTCTGTCTTTAATGTGCTGTACATTGCTATTTAATGCTATAATTAGTAATCCAATGGTAGTTTATTCACTTTACGCTGCTATGTGGGCAAAATGTTGAAATCTTTACCTAATATATACTAAACTGATCTTCTGTATATAAAGAGAATTGAAAATGAATCTTTACATGAATGGAAAGGGAAAGGGAGCGGGAAAGGGGAGGGTTGCGGGCGGGAGGGAAGTTATGGGAGGGGGGAAGCCATTGTAACCCACAAGCTATACTTTGGAAATTTATATTCATTAAATAAAAGTTTAATAAAAAAATATTATGTAGGATCTCTATCTTTAATGTGCTGTACACTCTTATTTAATGCTATAACTAGTACTCCAGCAGTATTTTGTTTTCATTTTGTGTTATTATGGGGGCAAACCGTTGAAATCTTTACTTAATATACACTAAACTGATAATCTGTATATAAAGAGAATTGAAAATGAATCTTTATGTGAATGGAAGGGGAGAGGGAGCGGGAAAGGGGAGGGTTGCAGGTGGGAGTGAAGTTATGGGAGGGGGGCAGCCATTGTAACCCATAAGCTGTACTTTGGAAATTTGTATTCATTAAATAAAAGTTTAATAAATGAAAAAAAATGAAAAAGGTAAAAAGAAATAATTACTTTGGGAAGTAAAAAAAATTCAGTTTAAATCATTGCACAAAATCCTTTTTCAAGAAGGTGAAAGGTCACATTCATGACTGATGACCCTATGGGTGCCCCAGGAAGTCTCTTCATGGTTGTGCCTAATATCTCTCCCAGGCCTGTAGTACTCTAATGGAGAAATAGAATTCAGGAATTGCACATAATTTGTGTATCCAGAGAAGGGCAGTAGTTCATCCCTGCACTTACACTTTTACATCATCTTGTGTAATCTAATTGTGTTTATAGTACATCAAAATACGTAACATTTCTCACCATATATAATGAAGCCTTTCAATGAATACAGGAATATATATATATATATATATATATAGCATCTGTGTGTGTGTGTGTGTTCCCTCTTAATTTGCTTTTAACCAATGTATTAGCTTTCTTCCTAATATATTCTCAGCTGCTGATAGAAAGTTGCACAATTGAAAGACACTTGCTGATGACATGTGTGAGGAACATCATATTTTATGCATACATGTGAAATAAGAATTGAATGCATACTTAAAATTTCACACGTCATCTCCTCTCTCCTCCCTCTATTTCAAATTCTTCTCATGGAATGACTGTCCTTGAATGCAGTAGGCCTTTCTATCTGTCTGCATGAATGACCAAGCCTTGTTCATGTGCACTCTCGCAGGGAAACTCGAATTTGAGCCAACAACCCAAGACCCAGAGGAAAATCCACACACTATGGATATTGTGGTGTGCTATATGGTGACTTGATGACAGGGAAATTCTTCAACCCCAGCACTGTTTGTAAATGTGCTTTCCCTTGGATGTTGCTGAAGCTGTAGGACAGGCATAATTAGAAAGAGAGAGAGCAGTCAAATGAGCGGCAGGAGGTGTATGTGTACTCAGCAGTCCTTATTTTTTCTTCAACATCCCTATCCTCAATGTTTCTTTTTGGTAGAAATTAGTTTTTGTGGCCACCATGCATAGGTTCAAATGATGAGAAAATTTTTTTCCATGAACCCTTCCAACAAATTGGGAATTCTTAACACAATCAAGATAGGTGTATGATGTAGTTCAAGGTTGGCTAGGGTATGGGCTCTTTGGAACTCATCCCAAAGATTTGGCTGCATCTGTGTGGAAGCTAAACCTAGTTCTTCAATAACATAAGCAAAACATGGGTGGACAGGTCACTATGATTTTGTGTAGGTCAAACATCGAGTGGTAGGGTTATTTAAAATTCTATTTAAGTTCAATAAATGAAACCCAAGCTCAATTTTGGTTCAACAAATACAAATCGATCCATAGACTTTTCAGAATTCACAAGTTCTCCTTAAAGACACCTTGCGTTGTCTGGTAGGCCCAAAGTTACAAAAATAGAAACATTCTATAAATTTAAACGTATGTATACAGACTACTAATGTTATGTTCCATCTCTACCTTTGGACTACTTTATGAGACTGTGATTTTCCTTTGAATTTAAGGATCAGTGTGTGACCAAAAACAAAGCTTCCTAATCTCCACACGATATTGCAACTATTCATAGTCTGAGCTAAACCTTATCTCTGGGCTTATGATGCCTACTATAAGGCATATTAGGCATAGATCTTTGGGACCCTTTGAAAAATTCACTGTAAATTATTCCAATTACTAACTGTAAATAAGAACACAGACTATTTCTTTTTTTCTCTTTTATTAATGAATATAAATTTCCAAAGTACAGCTTATGGATTACAATGGCTTCCCCCCCATAACTTCCCTCCCACCCGCAACCCTCCCCTTTCTGCTCGCTCTCCCCTTCCATTCACATCAAGATTCATTTTTCAATTCTCTTTATATACAGAAAATCAATTTAGTATATATAAAGATTTCAACAGTTTGCCGTCACATAGCAACGCAAAGTGAAAAAATACTGTTGGAGTACTAGTTATAGCATTAAATAACAGTGTACAGCACATTAATGACAGAGATCCTACATGATAGTTTTTTAAAAATTGATTAATATTCTATGTAATTTCCAATTTAACACCAAGTTTTTTTTATTAAACTTTTATTTAATGAATATAAATTTCCAAAGTACAGCTTATGGGTTACAATGGCTTCCCCCTCCAAATACTTCCCTCCCACCCACAACCCTCCCCTTTCCCACTCCCTCTCCCCTTCCAATCACATCATGATTCATTTTCAATTCTCTTTATATACAGAAGATCAGTTTAGTATATATTAGGTAATGATTTCAACAGTTTGCCCCCATATTTTTTTTCATTTTCAATTATCTTTATATACAGAAGATCAATTCAGTATATACTAAGTAAAGATTTCATCAGTATGCACCCACACATAAACACAAAGTGTAAAAATACTATTTCAGTACTGGCTATATCATTACTTCACATTGGACAACCCATTAAGGACAGATACCACATGGGACGTAAGCACACAGTGTCTCTTGATGTTGATTTAACAATTTAACACTCTTGTTTATGGCGTCAGTAATCTCTCTAGGCTCTAGTCATGAGTTGCCAAGGCTATGGAAGTCTTTAGGTTTTGCCGACTTCGATCTTATTCCAAAAGGGTCATAGTCAAATTGGAAGTTCTCTCCACCCTTCAGAGAAAGGTACCTCCCACCTTGACGGCCCCGTTCTTTCCACTGGGATCATACTCGCTGACATCCTTCATTTAGGTCTTCTTTTTTTTTTGCCAGAGTGTCTTGGCTTTCCATGCCTACAATACTCTCATGGGCTCTTCAGCCAGATCCGAATGCCTTAAGGGCTGATTCTGAGGCCAGAGAACTATTTAGGACATCTGCCATTCTATGAGTCTGCTGTGTCTCCCCCTTCCCATGCTGGATCCTTCTCTGCCTTTTTGATTTTATCAGTTAGTGTTAGCAGACATTAGTCTTGTTTGGGACACAGATATTTCAACTACTCTTACTACAAGTAAAAAAAATGAATTAGATGGTGAAATAAACTCTCTGAGATTTTTTTACATGCTTATTTGCTTTTTTTCCTGGACTTATATCGCTTTGAGTAATTTAATCTATTTGTCCCATGAGTTACTAAATATAAGTGATGGATTCAGAAAATGTAGAAGTAAACTCCAGACAAATCCAACTATAATTCAGGAAGAAAAGGCATCCTCGGCTGGCACCACGGCTCACTAGGCTAATCCTTCACCTTGCGGCGCCGGCACACTGGATACTAGACCCGGTTGGGGCGCCGGATTCTGTCCCGGTTGCCCCTCTACCCAGCCAGCTCTCTGCTGTGGCCAGGGAGTGCAGTGGAGGATGGCCCAAGTGCTTGGGCCCTGCACCCCATGGGAGACCAGGAGAAGCACCTGGCTCCTGCCATCGGATCAGCGCGGTGCGCTGGCCGCAGCGGACATTGGAGGGTGAACCAACGGCAAAGGAAGACCTTTCTCTCTGTCTCTCTCTCTCACTGTCCACTCTGCCTGTCAAAAAATAAAAAAAAAAATAAAAAATTTAAAAAAAGAAAAGGCATCCTCAGTATCTAGTGATACTGCTTTCAAGAGGAGCATAAGAGTTTCCTCTGCAAATGATCACAGGCTACATTGGTGATGTAGAGTCTTGTCAATGTATACATTGTAGAAAAACGCTTCTTCATGTGTGGAAGGTGTGGACCATGGCAGCAACGTGGGGCATGGTTGTGCATGAGGCAATCCCCATGCTGCACTCTGTCAGTCTGAGCACAGAGAAGATGCATTTCACATGCACATTGCTTTAAGGAGTGCGACTTTTGTTCACAGAAGGAATGAAATTAGGCAAGATACCCAGAGGCTCCATATGCTTTGAAATTCCAAGTGAGGAAAGCATGAACATTGGATGTAGCATCATCAGGGCAGTGGTCTTTCCCTTATTTTATCTCCATGTCTCTGGGGAGCACAGCCCCCTCTCTCACCAACCACTGTTACATATTTACTCCGAGACTAATGTAAATCTTTACTGCATTGATGTCTTACAACTTTGGGGTTCATGTGTTACTAATGCATACCTGACTAACCTCGGAAATAAAATCATTTCCAGCACGGAATCCTCCAAAACTACTATGTTCCGTGTTTGGCAGTGATATGTGTGAAAGAATCTGGGATGGGTGCACTCATTAGCAAAGCCCTTAAATCGCTTGAGTATTTTATCATCATTCTATATTATTTTTTGAAAGATTATTATTTATTTATTTTAGAGATAGAGTTACAACAGTAAGAGGGAAAGACAGAGAGAAAGGTCTTCCATCTGTTGGTTCATTCCCCAAATGGTCGCAATGGCTGGAGCTGTGCCAATCTGAAGCCAGGAGCCAGAAGCCTGCTCTGGTCTCCCACAGAGGTGCAGGGGCCCAAGGACTTGAATCATCCTCCACTGCTTTCCCAGGCCATAGCAGAGAGCTGGATTAGAAGAGGAGCAGCTGCGACCAGAACCAGCACCCATATGGGATGCTGGCGAGTAGGCAGAGTATCAACACATTGCGCCACAGTGCTGGCATCATCAATTTCATATTAAAGAACATAATTACCTACCTTTAGAAAACATTATTTAAAATTTTAATGTAAAATAAATAAACAAATTATCAAATGCATGTTTATGAAAATGAGAAATGTCATGAAAATTCATATCACACAAAATACTACTTTTAGAATTTTAACACTCAACTTATTTATATTTATGTATTTTTATATTTGAATAATAGAGAGTTTTGTTTCTTTAGTATCTTCATTATTTTGAAAACTTTTCACTTGGAAGTCACTTCTTTTGGGGAGTGTCTTTTTAGTAGCTTTAAGTTTTAGAAACTTGCCTAAAACATGAATAAATAAAAACAAGATGTTTTCACAAAAATAAACATATATATTCACTGCATTTTCCTCAGAGCCATTTGAAATATCCTGTGCACTCAGAAGAGCTCGAGGTACATACCCAAATGCATATTTTTACAAGAATACTCAGGACAATCTATTCATAACACTGGAAGTGTGGAAACAACACAAATCATTACCTGTGAATGATTGAATAAGTTGAATATGGCAGATCCATAAAACTGAATGTTCTGTGGCTATAAAAATAATGAAGGATACCTGCTATAACTTGGATAAATTGAAAATGTAATGCCATGTGAAAGAAGCTAGATCTAAGAGGTCTCATATGACCTCATTCCATTGCCAGGAACTGTCCAGAGTAGGTAAACACATAGCAACTAAAGAGATGAATGGTTGCATGAACCACGTTCATGCAAGTTTGCAAGTGGCTGCTTAGTGGACAAGGCTTTGATTATGGGATGATGCAAAGGGCTTCAATCTACACAGACATGATCATTGCACAAACTTGTGAACATACTTTATAAAAAGTCAGTGTAGAATTTGAATATAAAAGTACTGTAATAGCACATCCTTGTACATTACTTCAGTGGTTCCCACAGGGTATGTGAATTTCAACACACAATAATAGCATCATTGTCCCCTGGAATAAGAACACTAAGCAAAGGAAAAAAGAGAAAGCAGTCAAATGATTACAGAATACTGCCTTTAATTCTGTTTCTACTGATAGTTGTAATAAAGGTATGCTATTCAAATAACCAGACAGTAATGATTGACTAAGATATTTGTGAAGAATACAATGTCCAAAGTGAAGAATTCTCAAGGATTAGTTGACTCTTGTGTTTGGGAAATAAATTCCACTTAAATTTTAACAACAAAAGGAAAAATAAAAGACCTTCAGGAAAGTAACATAAAGCAGGTATAACTGAGACATATTTTCAATTATGAACATTTATAGCATCTACATTAATAAACAAAAAGGAAATTAATTAGTGTGCATATTTTCCCCTATGGGGAACACACAGCCAAATCCTCTTCCCAACGCAATCAGTGGGTCAGGCCCTCTCTAGTGTTGGGTGAGAGGGTCTCTCCATCTAACGAGCATCTGAGGTTTAGGGGTTAAATGTCCCCAATGTTTTTGGAACCTTGATTCCCTTGACCCTTTTGAAAAATTTCTTGTGGGTCGTGAGTAATTTTAGTAGAGTGTTGAATCATTTTACGTCTTGGCAGCACTTTTAAACATCCCAATTGGTTATTATCTCTGTAAGATGAGAGATCTATCTTTTGACATCTCCAGGGGCCCTTTTGGAGATACCAAAAGTTTAGAGAATTTAGAATCTTGATTTTTAGAGACTTTGTTAAAGGTGCCAAGAGAACTTATAGTATCTGGTTAGAATAGAATTTTTTAACATCCTGAAATGATAGCCCTTCATTAGACAGGGTGATCCTAACACTTTTAGACCAGGTCTAATCATAATGATATTTAACAATGCTTTTCATCAATCTGAACTTAACAGAGACAGTAGAATACACACTAGATTACCTTGGGAACCCGAAATAAAAACCTTGAACATAAGAGTTAGCACACAAAATCCTCACATAACTCAGAACTATTTAACAGAGCTAAAAAGAGAACTTTAGAAACAGCAGAGTAACCAATTAAGTAGACACTGTTAAAAAGAGACACTATAGTTTTTGCAAAAACAGATTTGTATAAGAAACAAGTTTTAAGCATATTCAGGACATGTAAAGACTTGTAAGACCACTTTAGCTGAAAAGCAAAAACATGAATACAATGTAGTTCTGACATTATTTACAACATTTTGATACACTTTGTATAATTTGAATTGACTCAAACAGTTGTTACTTTGACAAATTTAGAGTCTCATTCTTTGAGAGTTCCAGGGATCCTACTGGAAGTCCCAAAGTTGTTAGACTCCACTTGAGAATTTAAACTGTTAGAGAGTCAAACCGCTCAGCCAAAAACTAGTAACCAAGGCTGTGGGCTAGATCTGATTAGAGTTAGGTAGTCACTCAAACATTAAAGACAGACAAATCCAATAAAACATGAAAACTTCAAGACACAGTTTGCAAACTCTCAGATAAATTAACTATAGCAGCACAGAAAAGAGCTGGTCATCAGCATAGGAGCCCATTGCTTAGGACAGGGAAACACATCTGAAACAAAGTGGCAGAGAATGAGACTAAAGGCATGGCCTCATCAACAGAGTTAAATAAGGTGCCTGCTGCCTCATTAAGCCAATGAATGAAGTCTGCATAGGGCTCAGAGGGTCATTGCAAGATTTTTGTAAAACTATGGTTTATCTCTCCGTGTTTTGGCTCGACACTCAATGCTTTAAGCGCGATTTCCCTTATTTGTATTAACACCTCTCTTGGCACCCTGCATTGCCTGTCTTCCATGTCAAAGTGTCCCGCTCCCAATAGCATATCCTCATCCCATGCCGGCTGTCCATCCAAGCGACTCTTAGTAGCCTGGGCACAGGCTAACTCCCAATAAGCCAACATCCAGAGGAGAAAATCTCCTCCTCCCAGGACTGCCTTGCAAATGTTTTTCCAGTCATCGGGAATTAGCCCTTGCATCCCCAGCGTGCCTAAGATGGCGTGAGCGAAATTAGCTTGGGGTCCATATAGATTGACTGCCTTTTGAAGTTCTTTAAGGGCGGCAAAATCAACTGGAGTCCAACCCCTGTTTCCCTGTGCATCCTCAGTTACTGGAAAGACCTGGAATGGATTATAATAGGCTCCCCAGTCGGGCTTGGATCTGGTTGTCTGCACGGGTCTGTTTTTTCTCGCAATGGCCGGAAATGCCCTCTCTGACTGAGTTGTTGTCTCACTAGTTGAGGTCTGCACCGTCAGGGGGCTCCCCATCTGAAGGATATCCCGGTGGTGGGCCGTCTGCCCACCACGGTTCTGGAGGCGTGGGTTCTGGGGAAGCTGATGGCTCCTCCCCACCTGTCCTTTCTGGCAGCTGCTCCAATATCACTGTCTCCACCTTGACTGCCAGCCCTGCTCTCTTTCTCGAGGCACTCAGAGTCGGCCAGCAAACATTGGACCACCTCCTCCTGATTACTCTCAAAGGCTTGGTCAATACATCGCCAGAGGTGCCATGCCTCTGGTGAGAGTTTCTTTCCCTTAAGATGTTTTCCCAGCTCCCTCCACCTTCTATGTGTTAGGAGGCATTCTTCAGTAAACCAAGGTGTATGGCTTCTTACATTGTCAATAAACTCAGAAATGTTCTGTCCCGCAACCGGCATCCTGGCACTTTTCAGCAAGGCCTTAATTATCCTCTTTACATTCTTATGCGATTGTGTATTCCCCATGGTCAATTTAAGAGGCTCCCAGGGCAAACCCTAGGCTCCCACGCCCTACACGTGCTAATCCACCTCCCTTAACTCCCCATGGCTATTGGCCGCAGACTTCCCTCTTCAGAGGCTTACCTGTGGTTGAAGCGAATCTGAGTCACGGGACCAGCTGTCGGTGGCCACTCGACAAACTAAGCGAAGACACAGTACTCGGTCCGTTCATCAGCGTTTAATGCCTTGAAGCCTTCAAGCCAAGGTAGGGAGCTTGGCAACAAGGGACCGGAGGCCGCTTTCTTGAGAGGCTCTTCAACCACTGGCCCCAAACACAGCAAGAAATGAGTATATATACCCCCAGCCCCACAAGCTCGAAGATAGTTACACAGAATCAGTATGGCCTAACAAACAAAAGGCTACATAAAATTCAAACAACCGATAACCTCAATAACATCCTGTTATGCAGTTAGAGGTCTAGAACACCTGCATGTGCCTCTGAACAACAACTCCAGGAAACAGGGTCAGGCAAAGGGCAGCCTCAGTTTGCTGCAGCTCATGTCGGGCCTGAGCTCTAGCCCCGACAGGAAGCATCCATGTTCATCAGTGAACCTAAGGAGGATGCAATTTAGGCCCTGCCATCTGCTAAAGGTTTTGTTTGGTGGAATGTTTGCCAGCTGTAGATGAGAATTCTTCCTGGGTTAGGAATGCAGAAATTTGCTCAACAGGGAAAACTTAAGATTTTTTCTTACTTAAGTGCTTTTCCCCCTACAGATGCAGAACAGTGCATCTTGTGTGCAGATCAAGAGTACCCAAGCATGGAGAGAAATCACTGCCTCCCCAAGCTGATGACCTTCTTAGGCTTTGAGGAATTTCTGGGGATGGCTCTGGCCTGCATGGCTCTGTGCTTCTCTGTCCTCACAGCTGCGGTCCTCTGGGTCTTTGTGAGGCACCGAGACACTCCCATCGTCAAGGCCAATAACAGGACCCTCAGCTACATCCTGCTCATCACCCTGCTCCTGTGCTTCCTCTGCTCCTTACTCTTCATTGGCCGTCCCAACACAGCCACCTGCCTCCTCCGGCAAATAGCATTTGGCCTTGTGTTCACAGTGGCTGTTTCCACTGTGCTGGCCAAGACCATCACTGTGATTCTGGCCTTCAAAGCTCTGAAACCTGGGAGAACAATGAGGCGATTGCTGGTAATAGGAGCTTCTAACTTCATCATTCCCATCTGCTCTTTCATCCAACTGGCTCTCTGTGGCATCTGGTTGGGAAGTTCTCCCCCCTTTATTGACATAGATGTACACTCTGAGCCTGGCCACATCATCCTGGTGTGCAACAAGGGCTCGGTCACTGCCTTCTACTGTGTCCTGGGCTACCTGGGCTCCTTGGCCCTGGCGAGCTTCATTGTGGCTTTCCTAGCCAGGAATCTGCCTGACACGTTCAATGAAGCCAAGTTCCTGACGTTCAGCATGCTGGTGTTCTGCAGTGTCTGGGTGACCTTCCTGCCTGTCTACCACAGCACCAAGGGGAAGGTCATGGTGGCTGTGGAGGTCTTCTCCATCTTGGCCTCCAGTGCAGGTATCCTGGGCTGCATCTTTGACTCAAATGCTATGTTATTCTCATAAAACCCGATAAAAATTCTTTGAAAGCTTTAAAAAATCAGAGCAGTTCAAGAGGATCCTAAATTATTTTTTCTTAGGAATTCCTTCACATTTTCAACCTTTGTAAATGAAAACAAGAGGAACATAGCATTCCAAAATTGTCAAATAAGAAAAACTAAAAATCACTGTAATCCATAATTTGTATTTCAGAAATTTCTATTTATCAGATAAAAGTTGAAAAAAATTTAAAACTGAAACAGAGCTGACCATCAACTTATAAACAGCAATCTCACTTTATATGATAAGGCTATCACTGAAAATATACAAACTACTTAATTTCATTTTTGTTTATCAAGTTAGACACTCTAAGTGCTAATATTTAAAATTATGTCTCAGTTAAACTTGCTTTATTTTGAATCTCCAAACTTCATGGAGCATTTTTCATTTTGTGGTAATAATGTAAGTGGCATTTCATTCCCAAATACAAGAGTCAACTAATCCTTGAGCATTCTTCTCTTTGGACACAAACCTGTTAGTAAAGGATCACCGCCTGGATATGTTGAAATGCTATATTGATCAAATATGTAGGTAGTTTTCACGATTACATATGAGTGATTCTATAATTGTGTCCTCTATCATTTGAGAGCTTTCTCTTTTGGCCTTTGCTTAGAGTTCTTATTCCAGGGGACAATGATGCTATTATTGAGGGAGAATTCACATACTCAATAGGAATCACTGAAGTATAGTATAAGGATGTGGTATTACAGTACATTCACTTTCAAATTCCACATTGATTTTCTATAAAGTATGTTTACAAGTTTGTGCAATTATCATGTCTGTAGATCGTAGCCCTTTGCATCACCCCATAATCAAAGCCTTTCTCCACCAAGCAACCACTTGACAACCTCCATGAATGTAATTCATGCAAACGTTCATCTCCTTTAGTTGCTATGGGTTTACCTATTCTGAATAGTTCCTAGCAATGGAATGAGATAATATGTGACCTCTTAAATCTAACTTCTTTCACATGTCATTACTTTTTCAATTCACCCAAATTATAGCAGGTATCCTTCATTATTTTGTAGCTGTTTAACATTCAATGTTATGGATTTCCCACATTTAACTTATTCCATCATTCACAGATGACAATTTGGATGTCTCACACTTTCAGTATTATGAACAACTTGTATGTGCATTCTTGTAAAAATATATGTTTGGGTATGCACCTTCAGCTCGTCTGACTGCACAGGATATTTCAAATGATTCTGTAGAAAATGCAGTGAAAATATTTGTTTATTTTAGTAAAAATTTCAAAAATATCCCTGCCAAACACAGAACACAGTAGCTTTGGAGGGTTCTGGACTGGAAATTGATTGTATTTCCAAGGTAACTCATATTATGCTATGGTAACACATGAACACCAAAGTTGTAAGTGATCAATGCAGTAAAGACTTACAGTAGTCTCATAGTGAGCATATAACAGTGGTTGCTGAGAGAGGGGGCTGTGCTCCTCAGAGACATGGAGATAAAATAAGGGAAAGACCACTGCCCTGATGATGCTACATCCAATGTTCACGCCTTCCACAGTTGGAACTGCAAAGCATACACAGCATGTGGGGATCTTGCCTGTTTTCTTCCATGCTGTTAGCAAGCAGTCACTCTCTTTAAAGCAATGGTCATGTGAAATGTCATCACTGTGCTCAGAATGACAGAGTGCAGTATGGGGGTGGCTTCCTCCACAACAGGGCCCCATGTTGCTGCCACACCTTCCCCACATGAAGAAGCATTATTTCACAATGTGTACATTGACAAGACTCTACATCACCAATGTAGCATGTGCATATTTGCAGAGGAAACTCTTATGCTCCTCTTGAAAGCAATATCACTAGATACTGAGGATGACTTCTTCCTGAATTATAGATGGGTTTGTCTGCATTTTACTACTACTTTATCTGAATCCATCATTAATATGTAGAATATATTTAGTAATTCTTATATGCATGTACATGGGACAAATAGATTAAATTTTGTGTAAGTTGTTGTCGGTGGTGTTCATCCTCTCAAGCTCAACTCTGACACTGATTCTACCTGGTATTCTTCTTTCCCACCCCTTGCAGGACGAGACTCTCTCAATTTGAGAAATAATGTCTACACAAAAAATTTAATATTTGTGTTTGTTAAGGCTCCCTTTATATATCTAGAATGCTTGAAAGCAAAACTTTCTCATACACAATTGACAATCAGGGAGCTACTTCACATGAATTGTGATGGGAATACTGAATTACTTTCTGTGCTACATCTTTGACATTGTGCATGGTGTGCAGTATACATAACGAATACCACTACTTTGTCCTTTGGATATATATATATAATATAGTAAGAGAAAATAAGATCAAAGTCGGTGAACTCAAAAGGCTTCCATAGCCTTGGAAACTCACGACAAGAGCCTAGGGAGATTACTGATGTCATAAACAAGAGTGTCAAATTGTTAAGTCAACAACAGGAGTCACTGTGTACTTACTTCTCATGTGGGATCTCTGTCCTTAATGTGTTATTCAATGTGAATTAATGCTATAACTAGTACTCAAACAGTATTTTACACTTTATGTTCTGTGTGGTGCAAACTGATGAAATCTTTACTAAATATATACTAAATTAATCTTCTGTATATGAAAGTAATTGAAAATGAGTCTTGATGTGAATGGAATGGGAGAGTGAGCAGGAGATGGGAGGGGTGCGGGTGGGAGGGAAGTTATGGGGGGAAAAAGCCATTGTGATCATTAAATTGTACTTTGGAAATTTATATTTACTAAATAAAAGCTTAAAAAAAAGAATAAAAGGAAAAAACAAGGTGAAATATAGAGACACAACATCCTAAAAATGATGCAACTTGGTAACCCCAAAAACCTTTGCCAAAGGCAAACATTTAAGGAATGTTAAATATCAAAGCCGATTGTTTTGAGAAATTCAAAAATGTACTAAATCTCATTGGTAAATAGTTTCACTGTTCAATGCTTAATAAATATGTTTATAATAATTTGAATTCTTCCAAAAGGATATTTCAATTCCCATAATCTTAGGTCTAGAAATGTTTTCATTTCAGTAACTTCAAAAAAGCTATATATCATTTCCCTCATGAAGAAGATCACAAAAAAGTGACTACAAATTTTGTGAAAATATTCAACATGCTGTAAGTTAGTGAAAGAAAGAAAACTAAAGTATCATACACCAACCCATTGTACAATGTACACTTGCCTATGTGTGTCCAATGTGTCTCTGAGACAGGTGCCAGAAGCACCTACAGATTCTATAAAAAGTAAAGGGTATGCATTGAAAAGAATTGTGAGATTCCTCAAATTTTTATAGATGCTTCTTTTTTTTTTTTTTACAAAATATGTTTACTTTTTTGTTTGAATGTCAGTTACAGAGAGAAGGAGAGCCTAATAGAGAGAGAGAGAGAGAGAAGTGACAGAGAAAATCTTCCTTCGGGCAGATTCATTCCCCAGATAGCTGCAGTGGCCTGAACTGGGCCAGAAGAAAGCCAGAAACCAGGAGTTTCTTCCGGGGATTGCAGAGGCACAAGTATTTGGCCTTCCTCTGATGGTTTCCCAGGCACATTAGCACGCAGCTAGTTTGGAAGAGGAGCAGACAGTTATGAACTGGCGCTTGTATGGGATGCCATCATTGCAGGCAGTTGCTTTACCTCCTATATGACAACTCTAGTCCCTGAAGCTTGTATTCTTGCTTGAACCAAGGATAAAAAAAGAGTAGGAGTCTTACTGCCAGTGTAGCCATACGTATTAATACCATTTTCTTTCTTTTTAAAAATGATTTATTTATTTTATTTGAAAATCAAAAATTCAGAGAACAGGAGAGAGAGAGAGAGAGAGAGAGAGAGAGAGAGAGAGAGAATCTAATTGTTCACAATGAGCCAGGCTGGGCCAGGCAGAAGCCAGGAGCCAGGAGCTTCATTTGGGTATCTCACACGGGTGTGGGGTTCCAAAGTACTTGGACCACATTCTGCTGCTTTTTCTAGGTTATTTGCAGGGAGCTGGATTGGAAATTGATCAACTGGAACACAAATAATGTCCATATGGGATGCTGGCATTTCAGTTGGTGGCTTTACCTACCATGCCACAACACTGACCCTATTTTTGTTTGTTTAATGAACATTTGACTGAGAGACATTCACCAACTGCCCTGTTCCTAAGACTTTTTTCATGCTATAGCAGCAGAATTGCATTATTTCAGGTGAGACAATGTGGTGCGCAATGTGGTGTTCACATGAGCGAAAACAGTGGACAGGTCATGCTTTCAGGTTAACAAGAGTGCCTAGTTGACTTTCAGTAACATGATGAAAATACTACTTAATCCCACTTAACTTCCGAAAGAAAACCTGCTACAATTCCTTTCAATTCAATCAGAGTATCACAACATTTATATGGAAGCGCTGACAAGATGAGTCCATGTAGGAAATTAGAGTACTGAAAAGTGTATGGAGGTCCCAGGAATGAGACATCATTTATATATGTCGTCACCATTTGGGGATAAGTAAGAAAAACCTTAACACTGATGACTCCAGATAAATATTCTAACCCAAGTGAATAAAAGGTTTCTCCTGAGAAAGACACCAGGGACAGTATGAGGATGGTTTGGAAGGATCCATGCCCATAAGAAATACAGAAAATTCATCATTTTATAAAAATTAAAACACTGAAAAACAATCTCTGAGCAACAGGATGAGTCCACAGAGCCCCATCGAAAAGGAGTTTCCTTGAAACAGTTTCTTCCAAGGGAGATGAGCATTGTCCCTGGGTCAAGAGGGTAGAAATATCCTAAATTTTTCTTGGTATACATCAGAGCAGTGTGGACTCATCATGACATTGCAAAGCTGACCATTTTCCCTAACAGGAAAAAAGGAGAGAATTGTGAAATGGGAACACTGAGTCTTCCTTTTCTCCACAGATGCAGGGCAGAGCATCCTGTGTGCAGATCAGTACAAAGTGACGTAGCCTTTCAACACTGTCAAATAAGCAAAACTAAAAACCATTGTTGGCTAGGAATTAGGCCTAGCAATTATTATGACCTGTCCCACATGACAATAATTGGGTTTCTAATTTGGCTCTGACTCCTGACCACAGATTCCCAGGGGGGAAAAAAACCCATTGAGTGAGTGATAACTACACAGAGCTATTGGGTCCTGTCAGTCAATTTTTTTCCTGGCCCCTGGTTCTGGCCTTAATCCAGCCTGTGCCACTGTGGGCACTGAGAGTTGAAGCAGTGAAAGGTTGGTCTCTCAACCATCTCTCAGTTTGTCTCTGTTTCTCTCACTTCCTCTCATAAAACACAAAGCATTCTAGAAATATTTTCATATAAAGTGAAAGGAATTGCTGTTAAGACTGAAACACAGCAGACCATCCACTTATAAATAGCAATGTCATTTTATATGATAGGGCTATCCCTGAAAATATGAACACTAATTAATTTCCTTTTTGTTTATCAATTTAGGTGCTATAAATGTTCATATTTGAAAACATGCCTCAGTTATACCTGCTTTATGTTGCTTCCCGGAAGGTCATGAATTTATCATTTTGTGGTTATAATTTAAGCAGAATTTTTTTTCACAAACACAAGATATAAGTAATCTTTGAGCATTCTTCATTTGGACGCTGTATGGCTCATGAATATCTTAGACAATAATCACTGCCTGGCTATTTGGATATGGTATCTTCATCACAAATATAAGTAGATTCCATGATTATAGGAATGATTCTATAATTGTGTCCTCCATCATTTGACCACTTTCTCTTTTTGCCTTTGCTTAGAGTTCTTATTCCAGGGGACAATTATTATTATTGAGGTGAAATTCACATCCCCAATAGGAAGCGCTGAAATATTGTACAAGGATGTGGTATTATAGTACTTTCACATTCAAATTCTACTTTGACTTTTTATAAAGTATGTTCACAGAGTTGTGCAATTATCATGTCTTTGTAGATTGCTAACCCTTTGCATCACCCCATAATCAAAGCCTTTCTCCACTAAGCAGCCACTTGCAAACTTGCATGAACTACCTTCATGCAACCATTCATCTCCTTTAGTTGCTATGTGTTTACCTGCTCTGGACAGTTCCTAGCAGTGGAATGAGATAATATGATACCTCTTAGATCTAGCTTCTTTCACATGGCATTACATTTTCATTTCACCCAAATTATATCAGGTATCTTTCGTTATTCTTCTAGCTCTATAACATTCAATCTTACGGATTTCCCATATTCAACTTATTCAACCATTCACAGATGACAATTTGTGTTGTCTCCACAGTTTCAGTATTATGAACAGATTGTTCTGATAATTCTTGTAAAAAATACAAGTTTGGGTATGCACCTCAGCTCGTCTGAGTGCACAGGATATTTCAAATGGTTCTGAGGAAAATGCAGTAATATATATGTTTATTTGAGCAAAAACTTTTAGTTTTTATTTATTCATATTTTAGGAAAGTTTCCAAAACTTAAAGCAACTAAAAAGACACTCCCCAAAAGAAGTGACTTCCAAGTGAAAAGTGTTTGAAAATAATGAGGATACTGAAGAAACAAAACTATCTGCTACCCAAATATACAAAATATTTAAATATAAATATGTTGAGTGTTAAATTTCTAGGCAAGTATAATTTATAAAGTATAACCAGTATAGTAGTATTTCATGTGATATGACATTTACATGACATTACTTAATGGATTGCCTTTTAAATAAGCCATTTTATATTAAGTTTTTAAAAAATGTTTTCTAAAACTAAGTAATGATAATCATTAATAATATAGAACAATGATAATATTCTCTAGTGGTTTAATTGCTTTGCTAATGAATACACTCACCCCAGAATCTTTCACACTTACACAAATACTAAAAATTGAATAAAACTTCCATTGTTCTTAAAAATGACAGTACTGAAATAAGGTAAACATTTTAAACATTAAGGTAATGCATTTCCACCCAGTTGAATCATAGAAATTTAATTTGTTTAAAATCTACTAAGATAACCTGGTTATCGAAACCATTTTTAGATGTCAATTTATAGAAACAGAGGGAAGCATACTTTTAGAATTCTCTATGTAACCTCTAAGGTAAAACAAACATATATTTTAAATAGAGATGGGGCTCAGGGACATGGATGACCATGGGCAGGGCTTACAGGCTGCTTGACTGCCTGTGTCCTGTGTGTCTCCAGCTCAGTGCAGGCTGGCTCACCTCTGTTGAGACTGGCTACCAAGTGTGCCCAGGCATGAGTATGCTCTCAATAACATCTAAATCATTGTTTGCTTTTCTCGAGGACAGGGATGAGAGTAGATATCCTTCCTACACACCAAGGAGATGGTCAGGATATGTCTAGTTCTGACCACACCATGCTCATAGTGCCATCCTCTCATCCAGAGTTGCCTCCCACTTCAGCCACTTATCCAGTCCTGTGGTCCCCCAAAGGCCTCTTGTCAGATATCCGGGTCTTTCGGAAAGCAAATCCTCTCCAAATCTCTCAGTTCAAGCCCTTTTCCAATAAAGGGTCCTGTGCTCAGAAACTGTAGACCCAGACAAATCCTGCTGACAATCATAACTTAAGATGTTAGAAGGCAGGAGGCTCCAATACTCTGGTAAGTTCAATAGGAGAGGAAAAATCCCCTTGGACCTCGGGTACAGTCAGCCCTTCACACATCCTGGGGAAGAAAAGTCAGAACCATGCACAAGGACAATTCAAATCCTGGCATCAGGAGAGACAATGTACAGATGTCCCCCTCCACACAGCCTTTACAATTTATTTCCCAGTCACAGGTGCAGAGCATCAGGGCTGGGGGTTTCTTTGGCTTCCTGGGATGGAGAGGGATAGAGCAATAAAAGGACACAGAGTTCTGATCTGCTCTGATCACAGAGACACATAGGCAAGGTCTCAGCACTGTGACTGACTTAGAAATCTCTCCCTTTGGCTTAGAGCTGTGTCCTTGTCTGGATCACCACACTGATGTGCATTCTGTAGGCTGTGGACACAGTAATCCTGTGATTTGGCTGTGCCCTGTACAGAGACCAGTTCACCCTCCAGAGGGCAGACCCTGCCGACAGTATCTACACCACGTTCTCCCCATTTCAGCTGACACTCTTGTCTCTGACTCTATGTTGGGGAGATCTTGACATGTCATCATCTCTGTATTTTCTTTGCCTGCAACTCCAACTCTTGCACACTTCACTGGATATGTTGATCTGCAGCTACCGAATTTATCTGAGGGTAAATGTCTACCCAGAAAGTCTACAGATAGAGATACAACCAGACTCTAATGTCAAACCAGTAAATACAGTGTCAGCATCTTGGTAAGTTCGAGGATGTGTGTATGTGTTAAGTATCATTTGTGACTGCAGGTGAGTGTATGTTTGTGCCTGTGTGTGTTCTGTCCCTATTGGCAATTCTGACAAATGTATGGCAGAAAGTCAGGTGAATGAAAGCAGAGGTCCTCACCCCTGTTGTGCCTTCCATAGAATCTTCCATTTGCTCCCCAGGCTTTCAGAGGCAGAGGACAGGCATCAAGATTTTTGTGCCCACCCCATAAGCACATTCTCTGACCCAACTCTGGGGTCTTGGCATGGATGAATTTTGAGACCCAGGACCACTAATAACAATGCACATATCTGTCTTGAAATGTGCCTAGGTATTCTGATGCATGCAGTAGCTCATTCAACCTTGCTGCCTTGCTTATTATTGTTCCATCTTATGACTGAAATTAATTTCTTATCGGAAGACAAGAATCTCTGTTTCATTTTGTCAGCCTTTGGGATGAGCTTCTTTCACTGCCCAATATTTTATTTTTTACCCATGTTGTACTGTATCAGTGAGAAGTATATTTTTTTTGAACATTTACATGGATTCTTTATATTAGCATATTTCTGGTTGCTTATAATAAGATGGGAATTTACAAGTATTTGTTCTTGAGCCTTCAATTTTTCTTCCAACTTTGTGCACAGTATAGAACTTAATAGATGACAGATTCATATTTTGGAAAAATATTAAAATACTCAATATTCAGTTGATTATCAGTGCTATAAATAACCCAGGGGTGAAAAATATACCCATCATAATGGCAAATTATATCACTAGGGTAAAAATGATTTTAATTTATTTTATTAACTTTTATTTAATAAATATAAATTTCCAATTACAACTTTTGGATTACAGTGGCATTCCCCCCCATAACTTCCCTCCCACCTGCAACCCTCCCATCTCCCACTCCCTCTCCCATTCCATTCACATCAAGATTCATTTTACTACATCATAAACAAGAGTGTCAATTTGTTAAGTCAACAACAGGAGTCACTGTGCACTTACTTCCCATGTGGGATCTCTGTCCTTAATGTGTTGTTCAATGTGAATTAATGCTATAACTAGTACTCAAACAGTATTTTACACTTTGTGTTTCTGTGTGGGTGCAAACTGTTGAAATCTTTACTTAATATATACTAAATTGCTCTTCAGTATATAAAGATAATTGAAAATGAATCTTGATGTGTATGGAATGGGAGAGGGAGCAGGAAATGGGAGGTTGTGAGTGGGAGGCAAGTTATGGGGGGGAGCCATTATAATCCATAAGCTGTACTTTGGAAACTTATATTTATTAAATAAAAGTTTTAAAAAAGAGACTCATTTTCAATTATCTTTACATACAGAACATCAATTTAGTATATATTAAGTAAAGATTTCAACAATTTGCTCCCACACAGAAACACAAAGTGTAAAGTACTGTTTGAGTACTAGTTATAGCATTAATTCACATTGAACAACACATTAAGGAAAGAGATCCTACATGGGGAGTAAGTGCACAGTGACTCCTGTTGTTGACTTAACAATTGACACTCTTGTTTATAGTGTCAGTAATCACCCTAGGCTCTTGTCATGAGTTGCCGAGGCTATGGAAGCCTTCTGAGTTCGCCAACTTCGATCTTCTTTAGATGAGGTCATAGTCAAAGTGGAAGTTCTCTCCTCCCTTCAGAGAAAGGTACCTCCTTCTTTGATGGCTCATTCTTTCCACTGTGATCTCACTCACTGAGATCTTCCATGTGGTTTTTTTTTTTTTTTTTTGCCAGAGTGTCTTGGCTTTTTATGCCTAAAATACTCTCATGGGCTATTCAGCCAGATCCGAATGCCTTAAGTGCTGATTCTGAGGCCAGAGTGCTGTTTATGACATCTGCCATTCTATGAGTCTGCTGTGTATCCCGCTTCCCATGTTGGTACATTCTATCCTTTTTAATTCTATCAGTAGTATTATCAGACACTAGTCTTACTTACGTGATCCCTTTGACTCTTAATCCTATCATTATGATCAATTGTGAACTGAAACCAATCACTTTGATTATTGAAATGGCATTGGGTACAGCAAAATGATTTTAAATAATTTAATTCACCACTCTTATTACTCAACTACTGAATTACTCAATGGATCCACAGCATAATTTTTGCACCAGATCTGTTTAGTGTCCCACAAGTGAGTCCTCTCTGTGATCAGAAATCCAATTTTGGTTCAGATGTGTATGGAAAAGGAACACTTGTTTATACCACAGGAGAAAATTTCAGATTCATGTGGAAGGATAATATATACAATACAATGTGACAAAGTAGAAAAGCGCCTTTATATTAAAAATGAAACACTGCCATTTTGAAACTGTGAATATACTATATGAAGGAACAAACGTGTTCCAAAAAAAAAAAAGAAATGTATCCCTTTGGTATTTGATACCATAGCTTACATGTAGAATATATTTAAGAGCTTCTATATCCATGTACATGGGACAAACACATTAATTAAATTAGTTGGAGGAATTAAAATCTGGGGAAAAGGCAAATAACCATATGTAAAAATTATCCTAGAAAGTTTCTTTCACCATCTAATTTCTCTTTTTATGCATAGTAATATTAATTGAAATGTTCTCTGTACTAAAGAATCCTTAGAAAAGAATGAATTATGGGGTTGGCACTGTGGTGCAGTGGGTTAATGCCCTGGCCTGCAGCACCGGCATCCCATATGGGTGCCAGTTTGAGATGTGGCTGCTCCACTTCCCATCCAGCTCTCTGCTGTGGCCTTGGAAAGCAGTGAAAGATGGCCCAGGTCCTTGGGCCCCTGCACCTGCGTGGGAGACCCGGAAGAAGCTCCTGGCTCCTGGCTTCAGATCGGCACAGCTCCAGCCATTGCAGCCAGCTGGGTAGTGAACCATTGGAGGAAAGACCTGTCTCTTTCTTTCTCTCTCTTTCTCTCTCTCTGCCTCTCCTCTCTGTGTAACTCTATAAAAAAATAAGTAAATCTTAAAAATAAAAAAGAAGTGAGTTTGTCAAAGGGTTCCAACAATATATTCCTGATATACCCTATATTAGGCATCTTATGACCCAGAAGACAAGGGTTAGCTCACGCTATAGATAATTTCAAAACAATGAGAAGATTTGGAAGTTTTCTTTTTGGTCATATCCTGAATTTATAATACCAAAAGGAATCACAGTCTCATAAAATAGTCCAATGGTAGAGACAGAAGAAAACCTGAGTGATATGTATACATAGAATTGCATTTATATATTTTTGTAAGTTTGGGCCTACCAGGTAATACAAGGTGCCTATAAACAGAAATTGTGAATTCTGAAAAATCTATGATGGATTTGTAATTGTTGAACAAAAACACAACTTGAATTTCATTTATTGAATTTAAATAGAATTATTTTAAAAAACTTAATCCTTATGTACACAGTAGTGCAACCTACACAAAAATCATAGAAACATCTCCATCCATGTTTTGCTTATGTTATCGAAGTACTACAATTAGCTAACATAATGTTGCAACCAAACCTCCGTGGGATGGGTTCCAGAACAGTCCATACCATAGCCACCCTTGCAACTACTTCATACACTTTTCTTGATTGAGTTAAAACAATGCCCAATTTGTTGAAAGGATGCATGGACAATCAATTTCTCATCATTTAAACTCATGAGATGGTGGCCACCAAAAACAAAAAACTAAGCTTCTACCAAAATGAAACCTTTAGGATAGGGAGTTGAGGAAAAATAAGGACCTCTGAGTACACATGCACCTCTCACCTCTCATTTGAGTGCTCTCTCTCTCCTTCCAAGTATGCCTTTCCTACAGCTTCAGCAACTTCCAAGGAAAAGCAAATTTTCAAACAGTGCTGGGGATGACATACCCTTCCATGATCGAGGCACTGTGTGACACACTATGATATCCACAGTGTGTGTATTTTCCTCTGGGTCTTGGGTTGTTGGCTAAAATTGGAGAGTTTCCCTGAAAGAGTGTACATGACCAAGTCTTGGTCATCAATGCAGAGATGATAGAATGGCCTCCTGCATTTAAGGCCATTCTGCCTGTCAAAATTAATTAATTAATTAATTAATTAGTTAAAAAAATTCCATGAGGCCAAGTGTCTACAGAGATGGAGACCTGGTACTGGGTGGGTTTCCCCCCTTTATTTCCTGGAACGAGAAACAGACATGGTCTCGTTATCTTTTTTATCCAGGCCAAATGATAAAATGGCAGTTAATTGATAAGTCCAACATTGAGTTATGTGTCAACTGTGGTTCAGACTGCAAGTGAGTGTGTGCTTGAATTGGTTAATCTTCTTGAGAATTCTAAAAAATGTACACAGAAGTTGTAGGAATGCAGATCATTGAAGGCTGGGGGTCCTTCCCTTCTTTTGCTTTTCACAACCTTCCCTTTCCATTTTATTTTGCTCTCTACTCCTTCAGGAGAGGAGAGAGAGAGACGGACATATTTTATATCCACTCTATTAATCTGATATCCTTATCAGCCTCTGAGAATCTTGAAATGAGTGAGACTAATGGAACTCCAGCCCCAATCCCTGTTCCCGCCCCTGCCTTCCCCAGCCAAAACCCATGATAGAGAATGGCCTGAGGACAGTGTTAGATCTAAGGCACTCACTCTGGGTGGCATTGCTAATAAATGTGCCTGGTAGAGAAGCTGCTCGTGTCTGAGATCTACCACCTGAATGAACAATGGGTCATAGAATAAATTAAAAGAGAAATCAAAATTTTCTGGAAGTCCTAAACAACACTCTGGCCTCAGAATCAGCCCTTAAGGCATTTGGATCTGGCTGAAGAGCCCATGAGAGTATGGTAGGCATGGAAATCCAAGACACCATGGAAAAGAAAAAAAAGAAGAAGACCTAAATGAAAGATCTCTGTGAGTGAGATCCCAGTGGAAAGAATGGGGCCATCAAAGAAGGAGGTACCTTTCTCTGAAAGGAGGCGAGAACTTCCACTTTGACTATGACCCTATTGGAATAAGATCAAAGGCAGCGAACTCTAAAGGCTTCCATAGCCCTGGCAACTCATGACTAGAGCCTAGGGAGATTACTGACGCCATAAACAAGAGTGTGAAATTGTTAAGTCAGCAACAGAAGTCACTGTGTACTTACATCCCATGTGGGATCTGTCCTTAACGTGTTATCCAATGTGCAGTGATGCTATAACTAGTACTGAAACAGTATTTTTACACTTTGTATTTCTGTGTGGGTGCAAACTGATGAGATCTTTACTAATTATATACTGAATTGATCTTCTGTATATAAAGATAATTGGAAATGAAAAAAAAAACCTGGTGTTAAATTGGAAATGGCATAGAAAATTAATTAATTTTTTAAAAAAAATATTATGTAGGATCTCTGTCTTTAATGTGCTGTACACTCTTATTTAATGCTATAACTGGTACTCCAACAGTATTTTTTTCACTTTGTGTTGCTATATGGGGGCAAATTGTTGAAATCATTACCTAATATATACTAAACTAATGTTCTGTATATAAAGAGAATTGAAAATGAATCTTTTTGTGAATGGAAGGGGAGAGGGAGCAGGAAAGGGGAGGGTTGCGGGTGAGAGGGAAGTTATGGGCGGGGGGAAGCCATTGTAATCCATAAGCTGTACTTTGGAAATTTATATTCATTAAATAAAAGTTTAATAAAAAATAAATTCATTTCTAAAAAAAAGAATGTATGTTTTTCTTTGTTATCAAAATTCTATTCAGTCTTTTTTACTTATATAACTTATTTCACATGATTTATATCTCATAACTTGGAAAAGCTAAACCTTATGAATTTTGGGATATACTGAACAAAATATTGGTTATGCATCAAATAATTTACCGAGTACCTCTCATGTACCAAACTAAACATGCTATGCATGGTTATAGAACAAATTATGAAATCACTGGGTGTCTACATGTGAAACAGATATTTTTATTTTTATTTATTTACTTATTTTTGATAGAGTTATACAGTGAGAGAGAAAGACAGAGAGAAAGGTCTTCCTTCCATTGGTTCACCCCCCAAATGGCCACTAAAGCCAGAACTACACCATCCAAAGCAAGGTGCCAGGTGCTTCCTCCTGATCTCCCATGCAGGTGCAGGGGCCCAAGCACTTGGGCCATCCTCCACTGCCTTCCCGGGTCACAGCAGAAAGCTGGACTGGAAGAGGAGCAACAGGGACTAGAACCCACTGCCTGTATAGGATGCCTGTGCTGCAGGCAGAGGATTAACCAAGTGAGGCATGGCATTGGCCCCGAAACAGATTTTTTTTTTATCTAGAATGATCACACATCCTGATTTGCTTCCTACAGCCAATTTATGCCAATAATCCTTAAATATTCATTAATATCATTTCTTCTTATTGTCAAAAGTGTACCAGCTTGGAATGTCAATTACATGGTCACTGTGGATATTGGAAGGAAAATGAGAACTGTTTACAGACATATAGGAGATAAAATCCTGACTTTGGCTTCTACCTGTTTATGACAACAAGCCTTGTTCTTCATCTGCTAATTAAGGATATTTCTACTGCAAAACAAAATTTTATTATGATCAAATTAAAGGTTTATAAAATGCTTGTCTCCTCTCTCACAAGTGTTCAGCATCCTTATAGATGAAATGTAATTACTTAATACATTTTTGCTAAGAATATATGCTTTTCTTTTTTTTTAAGTTAATGGTCTTTTTATTGGAAAAAAAAGACCAACATTTACAACTTGGAATGGACGTGATTGTAGTTTCTTGAACAGCCACGTTGACGGTTGTGCTGGAGTCCACAGCCACAGCCTACTCTGCCTGCTCCAAGTCATGCTGCAGGTTTTTAAAACAGAGAGTCCAGAGATGCTCCCTTGGGAAAAGTGTCTCATTAAAAATTTGCGTGAATGGTGACAGCCCAGCAGACGCTAAGCCAGCGCAGGCGGGTGTGCCACGAGGCTGCGTGGCTGTCACCGTGGGCCGGAGCACAGAGGGACAGGAGGACCATCCTGCAGTGGGCCTACGTCTCAATAGCTCACCCCTCAACCGTCTCACTGCACGGCGTCCTGACATAAACCAATTTTAAACGCGTTTGTTTTCAGGAAACCAGCTATGACAATTTATCCTAACAAATCGAACGAGAACCCATCTGGGTGAGTTTTGAATTTGTTGTTTTTTTTTCTTTCATTTTTTGGTTTTGACACAAACGCCTGACTGTACTGTCATCAGGCCGCATGCATGACGGACTGGCCAGCCCACACGCGTGTTAGGATCATCAGCAATGGGACCTGAAGGAGTCCACTAAGTGCTTCCTTATCGTTGTTAGTGCAAGTATGTATAGTGTAAAACGGATGTGTAGCTTGATCGTTAGGGACAGGACCACCAACCAATACATGCAGATTGTGTGTGTGTGGTTGTGTGTGTGTGTGGACAGAAGGTACTTTTTTTTTTATTAAACTTTTATTTAATGAATATAAATTTCCAAAGTATAGCTTATGGGTTACAATGGCTTCCCCCCTCCCATAACTTCCCTCCCGCCCGCAACCCTCCCCTTTCCCGCTCCCTTTCCCCTTCCATTCATGTAAAGATTCATTTTCAATTCTCTTTGTATACAGAAGATCAGTTTAGTATATATTAGGTAAAGATTTCAACATTTTGCCCATATAGCAACATAAAGTGAAAAAACTACATTGGATTACTAATTATAGCAAGGTACTTTTGACATTCAGTTTTGCTATATAGAAACAGAATGAATAAATGAACTTTTTTCTTTTTTTTTCTTCTTTTCTTTTCTTTTTCTTTCTTTTTTTTTTTTTGCAAGAGGTGAGTAAAAGATTCAATTTGATTCTTCTAGAGGGGGAACAGGAGCTGAAAGCAGGTCTTCATTTTGCGGTCATCATCTGTACGAATTCTTCGTAGTTGACTTGTCCGTCTCCGTCAATATCTGCGTCTCTGATCATTTCATCTACTTCTTCATCTGTGAGCTTCTCCCCCAAGTTTGTCATGACGTGGCGCAGTTCCGCCGCGCTGATATAACCGTTCCCATCCTTGTCAAAGACTCGGAATGCTTCGCGGATCTCCTCTTCACTAGCCGTGTCCTTCATTTTCCTAGCCATCATAGTCAGAAATTCTGGGAAGTCAGTGGTGCCATTGCCGTCGGCGTCCACTTCGTTGATCATGTCCTGCAGCTCCGCCTCTGTCGGGTTCTGACCCAGGGACCGCGTGACAGTTCCAAGTGCCTTCGTTGTGATGGTGCCATCACCATCTTTATGGAATAGGGAGAAAGCTGCCTCGAATTCAGCAATCGGTTCTTCGGTCAGCTGATCAGCCATGGCCCGGGCGAAGGGAGCACCATCGGAGGCAGCGAGGCTGGCTGCACCTGCGCGGGGGCTGTGACGGCGAAGGGGCCTCCGCTGCTGCTGCTGCCGCCGCTGCTGAGGCGCTGAGTGTGCCGCCGCCGCCGCCACCTGCGCCGCCGCCCGACTGCGAGTAACGGCGCCGCGTCCACGAGCCGCCCAGCGCCACTGCCAAGAATATATGCTTTTCAATCTTCTAGATATAAATTATCACTGGTGTTATCTATAACTTAAATAGTCAGCAAAATTGACCATTGAAGCAATGATAGATCTTGTTCTGCCTCCAGGTTCCAGGCTGTAGAATCAATCTTGCTTTATCATCAAATTTTTAAAAATTTTCCAAGTCTAAAAAATATTTCACACACAAGCACTTTTGTACCCTTATTTTTTTTTAATGAAACAGGGCCACATTTCAAAACATGTATCCATCTAATCACTATTAGAGACCGCTTTAAGTACCATGTCTTTTGAAATGACAGCATCAAGAACACTAAGTAGAATCTAATGAAAATCATTTTTTATATTCTAAATGTTTTTCAAGGTTATGAGAATCACAGAAATAGTTTGGAGATATCTTTTTTATTATGACTGCAGTTTATTGTAGACACTTGAAAGATGAGTTAAGAACACTGTAAAGATTTGAGTTTTGAGTGAGATGTCAGTCATGAGTACACACTACCATTGATGCTTGTGATCTCTGCAGGATTCTTATCAACTTTGTACATGGTCTAGAACTTAATACCCGGAAGTCATCTATTACGGGAAAAAAGAAGTAAACTTGCCAGCTTGCAGCTGACAACAAGTGCTGTAAGTAACCCAGCAGGAAAAAAAAGGCCTTCATAGGAAAATTAATTGCATTTAAGTAAAATGATTAAAAGCAAGAGACATTTCAATTAATACTCTTAATTTGCAATTCAAATAAGTAAATATAAGAATTAAACAGACTTCAGTAACATATAGATAGATAGATAAATAGATAAAATGGAATTCAGTGTGTGAAGAAAACAGTGAATAAAAATAAAGTGAATGTTGTAAGCATTCTGACAATTTGATGTTCTGAATGAAATGCTTATTTTCAAGGCACATACACTTGAATAAAATTTCTTCTGTGAGTGTTGGTATATTATATGGTAAATTACAGAAAAGGCTCATGAAAATGGCTTTGGTGAATAGCTTAGAGATGGTCCTGAATGCTTGGATAACTGACAAGTTAGATGTTGCCCAACTATTTCAGAAGGTACTGAAAACAGAGATGCTTACCTCTTGGGTTCCATCCTTAAGCAGAAGTGAAATCCCATGTTGGGGCACATCAAGGATTTCCTGAAGGGCTTGGGAAGGTGAGTGTGATCATGGACACAGTTTGCTTCAGAAGAGTCTGAGGATCAAACCACGATCTTCTAGAGCCCTTGGAACCTCACTCACTCCTCCGGCATGTGTCAGAGCTGAGGCACCACTGAGTGGCAGCCTGAGTCTGACCATTGCTGCCTCAGGGCATGGCTGTGTTGTTGCTCTGATTTCCATGGTGTCTCCCTGCTCCCTGATGCTGCCCCTCTCTTTAGGCAGCTGTGGAAGAACTACCAATATGTGCTGGCCTTCCGTTTTGCCATCCAGGAGATCAATAAGGACCCCCAGCTCCTCCCCAACCTGACCCTGGGTTTCCAGCTCTACAATTCCGTTACCAGTGGTCAGTTCACCCTGAGGAGCACTCTGCACTGGCTGACGGGGAAGCATCATCTCATCCCTAACTACACCTGCCAGACACAAGGCAAGACAGTTGCCATCATTGCTGGAACCACGTCAGCATTTTCGGCTGAAATTGGAACGATGTTGGAGCTGTACAAAACCCCACAGGTAAATGGGTTGTGAATTCTGGATTGAAATGCTTGCATATCCTGCCAGATCTGCCCAATTTGAGGCAAGGGTCATGTGTGGAAGCCAACTGCGTATATATCACCATGATTTGAAACATATTCTGGGGAATTCCTTAGACTGTGAGAAAGGGAATGAGCCCTGGATTATGAGAGCCTCAGCCCAGATCCCTGTCTAGGGCCAATGTATCCATTCCCACCTGCTGAGAATGTTAATTGCTGACTATTGATAGGAAATACAGCACAGACATATCCTAGGATGACGCAATGTTAGATGTGGGGATATAAAAACCTTGTCCTGTATTTTCCATTTGGAATGCACTGAGAACCATGACAGTCCCAAAGATCGTCAAGGAGTGTTTGAGGTTGTTTTACAGTTAAATGAGATTTTACCCTCTCTCTATGCCCAATGCTGACTTTCTCACATTCAGAAGATCCCTCCATGGGCTTTCTGTTCACTTCCCTGTGAAACTAAGAGATTTAAATCTTAGTGTGCATTTGACAGAATAAATAACAAGAGGGGCAGAGAATGCAAACCCCTTCACTGGTATAGTTACAAAATACCCACCATACTGCTGCTCCTGACTGCATGTGGTGAAGCATAGGCGTCTAGCACTCAATTCAAATCTCCCAAGAATGTGTCAGGAACCAATTGCATAATGCAATCAAGCTACCTACCAGGGTCTGTATTTTGCATTTCCTGAGTTCTTAAAGTAGACCCACTTCATATTCAAAGTGGAAGTTCTCTCCTCTCATCAGAGAAAGGTACCTCCTTCTTTGATGGTCCATTCTTTTTGCTGAGAACTCACTCATAGCGATCTTTTATTTAGGTCATTTTTTGACATAGTGTCTTGGCTTTCTATGCCTGAGAAACTCTCATGGGCTTTTTAGCCTGACCTGAATGTCTTAAAGGCTGAGTCTGAGGCCAGAGTGCTATTTAGGAATCTGCCATTTTATGTCTGCTGTGTATCCTGCTTCCCATGTTGGATCACTCTCTCTTTTTAATCTATCAGTTATTAGCAGACACTGGTCTTGTTTATGTGATCCCTTTGACACTTAATCCTATGAATGTGATCAATTATGAACTTAAACTGATCACATTGGTACATGCCACCTTGATGGGATTCAGTTGGAATCCCTAGTACGTTTCTAGCTCTACCATTAGGGGTAAGTCCAAGTGAGCATGTGCAAACTATACATCTATTCCCTCTCTTATTCCCAGTCTTATATTTAACATGGATCACTTTTCAGTTAAATTTAAATACCTAAGAATAATTGTGTGTTAATTAAAGAGTTCAATCAATGGTATTAAGTAGAGTCAAAAATACTAAAAGGAATAGAATAGTAAGTTGTTCCTTGACAGTCAGGACAAGGGCTGATCAACTCATTGTTTCTCATAGTATCTGTTTCACTTCTACAGTTTTACTGTTAGGTGCTTAATTAGTTGTCACAGAACAGGGAGAATATATGATATTTGTCACTTTGGCGCTGGCTTATTTCACTCAGCATGATGTTTTTCAGATTCTTCCATTTTGTTGCAAATAACCCGATTTCCTTTTTCACTGCTGTATAGTATTCTATAGAGTACAAATCCAATAATTTCTTTATCCAGTCTTCTGTTGATGGGCATTTAGGTTGATTTCATGTCTTAGTTGTTGGGAATTGTGCTACAATAAACATTGAGGTTCAGACAGCCCTTTTATTTGCCAGTTTTATTTCCTTTGGGCAAATTCCAAGGAGTGGGATGGATGGGTCATGTGGTAGGGTTATATTCAGGTATCTGAGGATTCTCCAAACTGACTTCCATAGTGTGTTTACCAGTTTGCATTCCCACAACAGTGGGTTAGTGTGCCTTTTCCCCCACATCCTTGCCAGCATCTGTTGTTGGTAGATTTCTGAATGTGAGCCATTCTCACCGGGGTGAGGTGAAACCTCATTGTAGTTTTGATTTGCAGTTCCCTGACTGCTAGTGATCCTGAACATATTTTCATGTGTCTGTTGGCCATTTGGATTTCCTCTTTTGAAAAATGTCTATTGAGATCCTTGGTCCATCCCTTAAGTGGGTTGTTTGTTTTGTTGTTGTGGAGTTTTTGATCTCTTTGAAGGTTCTGGTTTTTAATACTTTGTCAGTTGCATAATTTGCAAATATTTTTCCCATTCTGTCAGTTGCCTCTTCACTTGCCTGACTGTTTCTTTTGCAGTACAGAAACTCTCAGTTTGATGTTATCCCAATTGTTAATTCTGGCTTTGACTGCCTGTGCTTCTGGGGTCTTTTCTAAGAAATCTTTGCCTGTGCCCATATCTTGGAGGTTTTCTTCGATGTTCTCTTAATTTGAAGATGTTGGGTTGTAGATTTATATCTTTAATCCATGTTGAGTGGATTTTTGTGTAAGGTGTAAGGTAGGGGTCTTGTTTCATGCTTCTGCACACGAAAATCCAATTTTCCCAGAACCATTTATTGAAGAGACTGTCCTTGCTTCAGGGATTGGTTTTGGATCCTTGATCAAATGTAAGTTGGCTGTGGATGTTTGGATTGATTTCTGGTGTTTCTATTCTTTTCCATTGGTCTTTCCATCTGTTTCTGTACCAGTACCATGCTGTTTTGACTATAACTGCCCTGTAGTATGTCTTGAAATCTGGTATTGTGATTCCTCCAGCTTTGTTTTTGTTGTACAAGATTGCTTTAGCTATTTGAGGTCTCCTGTGCCTCCATATGAATTTCAGCATCATTTTTTCCAGATCTGAGAAGAATGCCTTTGGTATTTTGATTTGTATTGCATTGAATCTGTAAATTGCTTTTGGGAGAATGGACATTTTGATGATGTTGATTCTTCCAATCCATGACCATGGAATATTTCTCCATTTTTTGGTATCCTCTTCTATTTCTTTCCTTAAGATTTTGTAATTCTCATCATAGAGATCTTTACCATCCTTGGTTAAGTTTATTCCAAGGTATTTGTTTTTGTAGCTATTGTGAATGGGATTGATCTTAGAAGTTCTTCCTCAGCTGTGGCATTGCCTGTGTATACAAAGGCTGTTGACTTTTGTGCATTGATTTTATATCCTGCTACTTTGCCAAACTCTTCGATGAGTTCCAATAGTCTCTTAGTGGAGTTCTCTGGTTCCCCTAAATAAAGAATCATATCATCTGCAAAGAGGGATATTTTGAGTTCTTCCTTCCCAATTTGTATCCCTTTAATTTCTTTTTCTTGCCTGATGGCTCTGGCTAAGACTTCCAGAACTATATTGAAGAGCAGTGGTGAGAGTGGGCATCCCTGTCTGGTACCAGATCTCAGCGGAAATGCTTCCAACTTTTACCCATTCAATAGGATGTTGGCCGTGGGTTTTTCATATATTGCTTTGATTGTATTGAGGAATGTTCCTTTTATAACCAATTTGCTTACAGTTTTCATCATGAAAGGGTGTTGTATTTTATGATATGCTTTCTCTGAGTCTATTGAGAGAATCATGTTTTTTCTTCTGCAGTTTGTTAATGTGGTGTATCATGTTGATTGTTTTGCGACCATTGAACCATCCCTGCATACCAGGGATAAATCCCACTTGGTCTGGGTGGATGATCTTTCTGATGAGTTGTTGCATTCTATTGGCCAGAATTTTATCAAGGATTTTTGCATCTATGTTCATCAGGGATATTTGTCTGTAATTTGCTTTCAATGCTGCATCTTTTTTGGGTTTAGGGATTAAGGTGATGCTGGCTTCATAGAAATTATTTGGGAGGATTCACTCTTTTTCAATTTTTCTGAATAGTTTAAGAAGAATTGGAGTTATTTCTTCTTTAAATGTCTGGTAGAATTCAGCTGTGAATCCATCCGGCAAATTCATATAAGGGACTGCTCATCCCCAAATTTGGAACCAAGTCTTCTTCACTCACTGGAGAGTGTTGACACTCCGGAGACACCATTTGGGCAGATGGGCTTGACCTAATGATTCATGGAAGTCGCCCACTAAGCACAGGACATACATATGATCTGATACACCACTGTCTGTTCGTCTAATATAGGGAACCCCTGCATAATGCCATCAGCCACTGAGGTGCTAGGAATTGTTTTTTTTTTGGCAGAAGTGCTGTGGGTTTCTTTCCTTTGTCTAGAGTTGGCATGGCATGCCACTCTTAAGTGCTCAAACATGGGAAAGGTACCCCCTGTCAGAAACCCACACAGATTACCAAACATAATGAATCTGTGAGTTATAAGAGCCTGTCACTCCAGACATCTGCCACACAGGCAACAGTTGATAACTTGGGGAGAGATCTCTGACAGTGAAAATGACATGACAGCAGACAACACAGCAATGCTTAGTCATCCACTCCCCAAATACCCATGGGATGAACTTAGATGACCTCAAGGCAATAACCCATGTGAGGTCATCCCATCTGCACCCAGTGAGGATCCCCACATTTGTGGCAATTCCCAGGCACCCCAGGCTCTCAGGGCATCTGCTAGACTCCATCCCACCTGCATGTCTGTTGTTAATTTAGGAACAGACACAGAATTCAGGGCCTGGATTCTAATGATAGTGAATGACCTTACTATGCTAAAAAAGCCTTCTTAAGAGTCAGGTCCCAACTCTCCCTATTTTGGACAGGTGTTCACACAATGGGCAGTGAACCTTCAAACTCATTTTGACTGGGTTACACTGCTCAAAGCATGTTTGTTGAGACCACAGTTCTTACAGCGGAAAGCCTCCTATAAGGAAGAGGCTGTAACTGTGGCAAGGAATAATGCTGCCTATGGAATTGCAGTAACCTTTGATATGCTTACAGGACATGGCACCTACATATATCCTCTTGAACAGGCCCGCATTGGAGTAGTTGCCTATTTTGATCAGGTTAGAGATTTGGCACTTCGAGCCATAAACTATAAATCTTCCTAATTATAGTCAGCTCTTTAGAAACCTAGTACAAGGCCCAGGAAAATTGTTCCCCGATTTCCTCACCAGAGTCTTGGAGGCAGTGCAGAAAAGATTACCACTTGGTCCTGATCAAGACAACTTGGTCAAACAACTAGCTTGGGAAGGTGCTACCAAAGAGGCAAAAGTTGCAATTGCCCCTGTCTATAATGAAGACCTTTCTTCATTGGATAGTAGCTACAAAGGAGGTAAACCCTGCTGATACACCCATATAATCCCTGACTGTGTCCATTAACATACTGGACACAAGGAAGTCTAATTATCCTCAAATTTGTTTGGGGATGTCAGGAAACAGGACATCTACAGCAAAACTGCCCAAATACTGACAGGGCAAGCCCAAAACACTGTGTTCCAGATTTTAAAAAGGCTTTCATTGGGAAAGATACTGCAAGACCAAGCCTTTAAACTCCCATTGGGGCAACCTTCTGCCCAGCAGATAAGAGGGAGTCTCACCACCATTAACTGGTCGATGCCCATCTCCAATCTGAGGCCAAAATTGACCCTATACTTTGATGACATTGCCTTTTTGGGTTTAATTGATATAGGGGTGGATTCCACTGTCTTAAAAGCTAGGAACGCAAGGAAAATGCAGCATTGGAAGACAATTCCCTGGGCCCAACCTCCAAGGCATTGGAGGGTTAAAATTGGCTGATCAGGTCATCACGCCTGTAACTTGGTGAGATGACAGTGGAGATATGGGAACCATCTTTCCACTAATTGCTGAGGTTTCCATGACCTTATGGGGGAGCGATG
Source organism: Lepus europaeus (assembly GCF_033115175.1). Lineage (NCBI taxonomy): Eukaryota > Metazoa > Chordata > Mammalia > Lagomorpha > Leporidae > Lepus > Lepus europaeus. The sequence continues at coordinate 3,780,687 of NC_084846.1, forward strand.
TTCTCTCACAAATGCAAGTGGTCCTTACTATGGATCACAAATCTCCATGAGCTAACAGCTTTGATGGAGAGCCTACAAGTAAGATTCACCCCCATAGAATCCACTGCTCACCTCATACAAAACCCAGGCCCAAACCCCATTGAATGAGAAAAAACAAAACAAAACAAAACAGGAAACATCTAGGTAGTGCAGTGGCCAATATTACAATCCAAACTTGGCATCCTTAGAGAATTGGTACAGGAACAATTGGAAAAGGGACACATAGAGCCTTCCACTAGCCCTCACAACATGCCCAATTTTCTTACTTTTGATTATTTTGATTCCCAAGGGGTCATCCCAGCTTAAAAACACTGGGGATCCTCTCCATCCCAGACCCCAGATCCTACGGTTAGGTGGAAAGACTCACTGACTGGAGAATGGAAGGGACCACACCCTCTGCCAACAAAGGGCCGAGGATATGCTTGTGTCTTTCCAGAGAATGAGGGACAGCCCTTTTGGGTACCAGCAAAAACATCAAGCCTGCAACTGATAGTCAACCAGAACCAGCTGAGCAATTGAGAATCTGCCTTGTTAGCAGATGCACCTGGTACTGATTGTAAAGCTGCTGCTCTATCATCCTACCCTGAGAAACTGCCCACAGCCACATCTGCTACTGCTTTATACCCCACTTAGCTCAGATCAGCCACTCAAACAGCCCACAGCCTGTGTGCAGTCATGCCATTCCTGATTACCATTGTTCCTTATTCCTACCCCCATCTGAGCACGCACTCCTGTGTTCTCCATTTTGAGGGCTGGTTAGTCAATGATGGGTAAGATCCCCTGGGGACCAACCTAAGAGAGGCACAGCCACCTAGGGAGACCACATGGAAAGGGTCATCAATGGTATGGCCAAGAATCATGTCTCTCATTGCTCAAAAATAAACAAAAAGGGGGAAATGTGGAATAAGAAGGCCATGCCAAGATGGCCACTGGCAAGTCAGTGTCAGTTACTCAGGAATGGCTTCAGAACCCACCTGGCAATGGAGCCTCTCTGGCAACAGGCTGTGATTGGCTAGGGCATAAACCACCCCTTGACCGGATTGGCTGCCTTGGCTATATAAGCTGCTGTGCCAACTGAAATAAATGAGTCTGCAGGCTGCTCACCTCTGGCCTGCTTTCACCCAACTCCTGGTGTCTGTGTGGTGACTCTGCCCCTCTTGCCCCCACAGCACTCCTCTTAGAATGAATCCACAGCAACACAGATTTGTCTGGATATTATTCTACATTATCTGAATCCATCACTTACATGTAGAATAGATATAGTAACTCATGGGACATACAGATTAAATTAGTTGAAGAGATTAAAGTCCAGGAAAAAGGCAAATATGCATATGTAAAAAATCTCAGAGCTTATTACACCATCTAATTTCTTTTTTTACTTCTGAAAAGTCTATGGATAGACTTGTATTTGTTGAACCAAAATTGAGCTTGAATTTCATTTATTGTTCTTACATAGAATTTTAAAATAAATCTACAACTATATGTGTGACCTACACAAAAATCATAGGGACCTGTAAACCCATGTTTTGCATATGTTATTGAAGAACTAGGCTTAGCTTCCATAAAGATATAACCAAATCTTTGGGATGTGTTGCAAAGAGTCCATACCCTAGCCTACCTTGAAATACATCATACACCTATCTTGATTGTGTTAAGAAAATTCCCATTTTGTTGGAAGGGTTCATGGAAAAAAATTTCCCATCATTTGAACCTATGACATGGTGGCCACAAAAATCAAAAAACAAAAAACTAATTTCTACCAAAAAGAAACATTGAGGATAGGGAGGTTGAGGAAAAATGAGGACTGCTGAGTACATATCCACCTCCCACTTCTCATTTGATGGCTCTCTCTCTTTCCAATTATGCCTGTCCTATGGCTTCAGCAACTTCCAAGAAAAAGCCCACTTACAAACAGTGCTGGGGATGACGAATCCTCCTATGATCACAGCACCGTATGGCACACCATGATATCCATAGTGTGTGGATTTTCCTCTAGGTCTTTGGTTGTTGGTTAAAATCAGGTGTAGGGAACCAGACCGGAGGAACCGTGCCCCTAAGATGGCGCCGACTCCCTGCTTCCGGGTTCTTCCTCATCTCAGGGAGTTCCCGCTCTTGCTCGCTCCTTCCCGCCTTAGATTTCCCGCTCTAGCTCGCTCCTTCCCGCCTTGCCACGAGATTGTCCTATCCCCGCGCTTCTAGCCTATCACCTGATTTGTGACGTGTATTGTGCATATAAACCCTTGCTACGCGGGTGTAAGGGAAGTTCCTGCCCAGAAGAGATCGAAGCTGGATCTCCTGCTTGCCGAGCAATAAAGGAACCCCGTGCAAAGTGTTCGGTCTCTGTCTCTTGCTGGACGAGGACGGCGCCGAGCAGCTGGTGGCCCGTACGGGGAGCTTCCTCTACGTTGCCCGGTAAGTAGAAGGTAAGCGAGGTCAGTCTTACCGTCTGGGCCCCGCGAGTGAGGTATATCTCGTGGTTGGAGGGTGGACGCACCCTAAGATAGCGGACGTGTTTCCCCGCTTTAAACTGAAAGAATAGCAGACTTGTTTCCCCGCTTTAAACTGAAAGAATAGCAGACTTGTTTCCCCGCTTTAAACTGAAAGAATAGCAGACTTGTTCCCCCGCTTTAAACTGAAAATAAGATAGCGGACGTGTCTTCCCGCTTTAAACTGAAAATGGGAAATTCATCTAGCCATTCAATGTTGCTTAATCCGTTAAAAGCATTATTGCGTAGCAAAGGGATTAAGGTTTCTAAGACCACACTTGTCAGGTTCCTTGGAAGTGTTGATTTCTTTGCGCCGTGGCTCACCCACGAGGGCCAAATAACTCTTGAGTCTTGGGAGAAATTAGGAAAGGATCTCCGGCGCACAGTTAACGATCCCCAGGAACCCGATATCGACCCCGTTGTTCTCCCCTTATGGGAACTACTGCGGGCGTGCCTCCAAGAGGAGAGGTCGGTGGGAGCGGACCGCCCGACTCTTACGGCGGTTCGCGAGGCTCTCGAGGAAGTTCGTTCTCAGAGCTCGGACGGCGCCCGGGACCTCATACAATTTAAGGACACGGGATGCCAGACTTCCTCACTGGCCTCAGGCTCCGAATGTGGCTCCGCCTCCTCTGAGTCTGAGGGGGAAGGGGACGGCGATCCTAAATCCCCGCCTCCTACGTATGCGCAGCTGCGGCAAAAGTTAAAAGATGCCTGTTTACGCCCTCTAGTGCCTACGGCTCCTCCTATCGATGTCGTGCCCGCCCATCAGATTAAAGACGCAGCGCCTCCTACTGGCGGTCATGTAGGCGTGCCTCAGCCCCATCTAACACCCGTGCCGCCATGGCCATTAAACGTCCCAAATGTGCCACCTTTTTCAGGCAGACAGTTTCATCAACAAGCCTGGAAACAGTTGCGAACTGGCGCTCCCGCTGCCCCCGCTCAGGCTTACCCTGTTTTGGCTTTGGGCACGCGAGAGGCCCGGCACGAACCATTGGACATGACAGTATTAAAACAACTTAAGGCTGCGGTCCATGACTATGGACCCACAGCCCCATTCACATTGTCACTCCTTGAATCAGTCGGCCAGTCCATTTTAACACCTAGCGACTGGACCCAATTGGCTCGGGCCTGTTTAAGTCCAGGCGGCTTTCTTTTGTGGCAATCTATGAATACAGAGTGCTGTCATGACCAGGCAGATGAAAATGCTGAGGACGGCCACCCTACGTGGAATGCTGATATGCTTTTAGGGCGTGGACCTTATCAGGCTGACCAGACCCAATTCCCTAGACAAGTATACAGGCAAATTTCCAACTGTGCCCAACGTGCGTGGAGGCAGGCGTCCAATCCAAGTGACTCAGCTAGCCACCTCACCAAGATCGTTCAGGGCACGGCCGAACCCTTCGCTGATTTTGTCGCTCGCATACTTGAGGCTGCGTCGCGTATTTTCCCTTCCGAGGTTGACGTTCAGCCACTGGTCAAACAAATTATTTTTGAGCAGGCTAATAAAGAGTGCAAAAACATTCTTCGACAATATAGACATAAATCTCTGGACTCCTGGTTAAAATACTGCAGAGATACCGGTGGGCCACTTACTAATGCGGGCCTAGCTGCGATGCTGGCAAAAGTCAAAGAAAACAGTCCAAAATCTAAATCGACCCGACCCCCCATATCTTCAGGACTTTGCTTCCAATGTCATCAACCGGGTCACAGAAAACGCGATTGCCCCAATCTCAGCCATGGGTATTCCACGGCACAGCCTTCAGGCATAGAGCCTTGTCGCCGTTGCCGCAAGGGCCCTCATAGGGCAGAGGTATGCCGTTCTGCTTTCGATATCGATGGCAACCCACTTACAGGTAGCGCCCAGGGGCCAAAAAACGGCCAGAGGGGGCTCCCCAACCCAGCGAGGAGCCCCCAAAATCAAATCTACTCTCAGGTTCCACCTCCCGTGTCTGCGCTACACCCAGTGCACCCTCAGCCCGTGCCACTCACGGGTCCGCAGGCCTGGACCTCCGCGCCACCTCCCCTCTCCTCTTAACTCCGGAGATGGGGGTACAATTAGTGGAGAGCGACTGCTCCGGTCCTCTGCCCCCGGATTCGGTTGGATTAGTGTTGGGTCGGTCCTCCGCCGCCCTCCGAGGGCTAGCTGTGATCCCCGGGGTAGTTGACTCTGATTTCACTGGTAAAGTAAAGATCATGGTTCAGGCCCCTCAGGGACCTTTAGTAATCAATCCTGGAGACCGTATCGCACAAATGTTATTACTGCCCAGTCTTCACTCTTTAATCCCAGCTAAAAACCACGTTCGCGGCGCTGGTAACTTTGGGTCCTCTGGCATTAATTTTACCGGCTTACATATGCTTTTAAATGAACGTCCCACTTTAGTGTTGCAGATTAATGGCAAGGACATTAAGGGACTTTTAGACACAGGAGCCGACAAATCCATTATAGCAACAAAGGACTGGCCTAGTACATGGCCTACAAATGTGGCGGAACAAACCTTGCAAGGACTTGGTTTTGCTCATTTCCCAAAAATCAGTGCAGCCTTGTTGTCATGGCAGGATAGCGAGGGTCATAGAGGACAGTTTTCTCCATTCATTTTACCTCTACCCATTTCCCTTTGGGGGAGAGACGTCCTGGCAGAAATGGATGTTGCTTTGGTCACCACTTCCCCTGCAGTACGATCTATGCTACAAAATATGGGTTACGTCCCAGGCAAGGGACTCGGTGTCCAGCTCCAGGGCCACCCTTCCCCCATTGAACCAAAACAAAGACCAAGTAAAGTTGGCCTGGGTTTTTCCTAGGGGTCACTGTTTCGCCTCCTAAACCAGTGGAGCCTTTACCCATCTCGTGGCTAACGGACGTACCCGTCTGGGTTCCACAGTGGCCCCTATCTCAGGAGAAACTGGAGGCAGTCAACACTCTGGTCTTGGAGCAGGTCAACGCTGGCCATTTGATCCCATCCACCTCTCCATGGAATACGCCTATTTTTGCCATCCGCAAAAAATTAGGTCAATGGAGACTCTTACATGATCTTAGGGCAGTCAACGCACAGATGCAGCCTATGGGCCCTGTGCAACGTGGTCTTCCTCTGCTTTCGGCACTTCCCAACCAATGGCCTGTTATTGTAATAGATCTTAAGGATTGTTTCTTTTCCATTCCATTGGACAAAAAGGATACCCCACGTTTTGCTTTTACTGTCCCCACCCAGAACCAGGAACAACCGGACAAGCGTTGGGAGTGGACAGTCTTGCCTCAGGGTATGACTAATAGCCCCACCATGTGTCAAGTCTATGTAGCCCAAGTACTAAAACCTCTTAGAGACCGATATTCCGACTGCAGGTGCCTACATTATATGGACGACCTACTGTGTGCAGCCCCCACAGCAGAGAGGCTCCTGGCCTTATACAGTACACTCCAACAAGTGCTGGAAGGGGCAGGGCTGCATATTGCACCTAATAAGGTGCAATTGTCGTCTGTAGTTTCTTATCTTGGGGCTATAGTCGCCCCTACTCAAATTAGACCTCAAAAAATTCAAATAAAAATCAATGCTATCTCCACTCTAAATGACTTACAAAAACTTTTAGGGGATATCAATTGGATTAGGCCCTACCTTAACATTCCTAATGCTGCATTGCAGCCCCTCTTTAATATACTTAAAGGAGACCCGGATCTTGCTTCCCCCCGAACCTTCACCTCTGAGGCCAAACAAGCACTGTCAATTGTCAACGATGCCCTTAGTAAAGCCGCCCTAAAACGTTGGGACCCTGCGGGAGACCTTACTCTTTGGGTCCTCGACACCCTTAAACAGCCCACCGCGGTCCTATGGCAGGATGGGCCTCTCCTCTGGATCCATCCCTCAATGTCATCTACTAGATCTATTAGTTACTATCCCGTGGCAGTGGCGGAGATAACTCTCCTAGCCATTCAGAGGGCTATCCAACATTTTGGACGCGAACCATCCACCATTGTTGTCCCCTATTCCATGGAACAGGTACGTGTGCTAATCGCTTGTACTGATGCTTGGGCGGTTTTAGTCTGCTCCACTTCCGCAACTATTACAAACAGAACACCCTCTGATCCTTTGCTAACCTTTGTTCAGTCTCACCCAGTTATTTTTCCAAAGTCCACATCCCAAAAGCCCTTACAGGGAGCCCCAGTAGTGTATACCGACGGTTCTAAAACAGGAGTCGGTGCATATGTTGTTTCAGGATCTGTGCCAAAAACATTCCAATTCGCTACTAACTCCCCCCAGGTAACTGAACTTCTTATAGTTAACCAAGTCTTCTCTGATTTCCCCGGACCTGTCAATATTGTGTCTGATTCACGCTATGTGGTTAATTCTGTGTCTATCCTTGAGGCCGCAGGACTAGTCAATTCTTCATCCTCCGTAGCGACAGTTTTCCTCACCCTGCAAAAATCTATTTGGAATCGGTCTGCTCCTTTCTTTATTACTCATATTAGAGCTCATTCTTCCTTACCTGGACCCATGACCACAGGCAATGCTATAGCTGATCAAGCCACACGCCCCATTTGGATACTCCAATTTTCTTCCCCAGAAGAGCAGGCTATCCAGTTTCATTCAGAGTTCCATGTAAACGCAAAAACCCTTGCCGCCAAATTCGGTCTTTCTCGTGCTGCCGCTCGCGATATTGTTCGCCATTGTGCCGCATGCCCTACTTTAACCCCTGTGCCTTCGGTGGGGGTTAATCCCCGAGGATTACTACCAGGACATATCTGGCAGATGGATGTCACCCACATATCCGAGTTTGGGACCTTAAAGTATGTTCATGTGTCAGTTGACACCTGTTCCCAAGTAATTTTTGCTTCTCTGGAGACGGGTGAGCGTACCACCCATGTCATTAATCACTGCCTTGCTGCATGGGCAGCCTGGGGCAAACCAAAAACTTTAAAAACAGATAATGGTCCTGCATACACAAGTAAATCATTCCAAGATTTCTGCACCCGTATGCAGGTACAACATAAAACTGGAATCCCTTATAACCCTCAGGGACAGGCCATAATTGAAAGGGCTCATCGAACCCTCAAGGCTTTTCTCTTAAAACAAAAGGAGGGAATTGCCACGGGCAAAACCCCTCGAATGCGCCTCTCCCTTGCACTGTTTACTATAAACTTTTTGAATTTGACAGATCATTCTATGTCCCCCGCTGAGAGACACATGTTAAAGGAGCCATCTTCACGAGGCTATGTCCGTTGGAAAGATGTCCTCACGGGAAAGTGGTACGGCCCGGATCCGGTATTATGCTGGAACCGAGGCGCGGTCTGTGTCTTTCCACAGGAATCTGGAAGAGAACCTCTCTGGATACCGGAAAGATTGGTCAGAAAAACAGCCCCGCCGCCACAAGATACACCTCTATCACCTACGGACGACATCTCCCCCGAGATAACCGAGATTACCACGCTCTCACAGGACGACAAATTGCAACAAAACAACGAGACGTCCCTGTGTACTTCGCTGGGTGAGCTCCTTCATCAACAACAAGTTGGAGAGCGTCAGACATCAGTTCCGCGCGGCAGCGTATGCTGCTCTCCATCACCGTGATCCGGATGCATATGCCATGCTGGCTCGCATGACTTATGACCGGGTCCATACCAGCGATTAAAACCCTCGTCCCCCCATCCCTACTCACGCCTCACATATGGACAATGCCTCCATCAGGCACACACCTTCCTCGAGTTGTCTTGTTCCCCCTCTCATTCATTGGGCTGTATCACCCATCCCTGACGGGGAGCGAAAACTGGGTATGCGAGACCAAAGGTACTGCAGCAGGAGTCCACCCGGGGGTTCCGGGGGTCCTGGGAGAGCATATGCATATGCATGCAGGTTCAATTCCCAGCCTGCCCCAGCAAAAGGGAATAAAAACTGATCCCTAACGGAGACATCAGGGGTTGTGGCCAGGCCCTTGAAGTTCCGTAACTAACGGATCACAAGCACGCTGGGTATGCACCTCTACTCTCTGCCTAGTAAATATTCTCCCGGCCCTCATGAGCCAGGGCCGTCGGGGATGTGATTTGTGCAAAAACAAAAGGAGGGAGATGTAGGGAACCAGACCGGAGGAACCGTGCCCCTAAGATGGCGCCGACTCCCTGCTTCCGGGTTCTTCCTCATCTCAGGGAGTTCCCGCTCTTGCTCGCTCCTTCCCGCCTTAGATTTCCCGCTCTAGCTCGCTCCTTCCCGCCTTGCCACGAGATTGTCCTATCCCCGCGCTTCTAGCCTATCACCTGATTTGTGACGTGTATTGTGCATATAAACCCTTGCTACGCGGGTGTAAGGGAAGTTCCTGCCCAGAAGAGATCGAAGCTGGATCTCCTGCTTGCCGAGCAATAAAGGAACCCCGTGCAAAGTGTTCGGTCTCTGTCTCTTGCTGGACGAGGACGGCGCCGAGCAATCAGGGAGTTTCCCTGCCAAAAGTGCACATGACCAAGGGTTGGTCATCCATGCAGACAGCTAGAAAGGCCTTCTGCATTGAAGGAGGTTTCGTTCCATGAGAAGAATTCTAAACAGAGGGAGAGAGAGGAGATAATGTGTTAAATTTTAAGTATGCATTCAATTCTTATTTCACATGTATGCATAAAATATGATGTTCCTCACACATGTCATCAGCAAATGTCTTTCAATTGTGCAGCTTTCTATCAGCAGCTGAGAGAATATTAGGAACAAAGCTAATACATGGGTTAGAAGCAATTTAAGATAAAAGAAGCATGCACAACCACACACAACACAGCTGCTATATATATATTCATATATATATAAATAATTCTTAATGGCTTAATTATATATGGTGCAAAACTTTACTGTATTTTGAAGTATAGTGACCATAATTAGATTACATCAGATCATGTATAAGTGTAGGAATGAACTAATGCCCTTCTCTGGATATACTTATTTGCAATTCATGAAGACTGTTTTTCCATTAAAGTACTACAGGCCTGAGAGAGATATTAGGCACAGCTATGAAGAGATTTCCTGGGGTACATACAGGGTCATGAGTGGTGAATAAGACCTTTCACCTTCTTGATAAATAATTATTTGACATGATGAAACTGAGTATTTTTTAAAATTCCAACACTAATTATTTCTACAATTGCCAAATCCATAAAAATGCTAGACTGACCTAACAACTCTTGGCCCATGTGCATGAAGGTTTACAGAGCTCTGTCCCAGCAATGCCCTAGGGAGGAATGAGAGTCCAAAGCATGTTTTTCCAAAGCAGTTTTTCCCCTTACTGGAGAGTAGCAGGTACATAGCCTCAGGGTGGGGTGATGCTATGAGTTCCTGATTGGGACAGAAATGAAGCAATGGAAATATATAGAAACCAGAGCTGATCTGATCACAGGGACATTAAGTCAAGGCCTCAGCCCTGTGACTCCCTTTGAAATGTCTTCCTTGTGATTTCAGTTGGGTCCCTGTGTGACTCAATAGACTAGCACACACTGTCTACAGGTTTAGTGCATATAGCTATACTGGAATCAGCTGTGCCCTACACAGAGCTCTATTCTCCCTGCAGGGAGCTGAGAGAAAAGAAATAATCCAGACCATTTTCTCCTAATATCAACAGAGATTTGGGCCTTTAATTTTATGGTTGGTTGACTTGAGATGTGGTTTTCAGTGATTTTTGTCAATGTACTCCTGAATTTTTCATGCAGTTCACAGGACATACCTCCCAGGAACTGTTATAATTCCATGAGACCAAGTGTCTACAGAGGTGGAGACCTGGTACTGGGTGGGTTTTTCCCCCTTTACTTTATGGAACCAGAATCAGACATGATCCGGTTTTCTTTTTTATCCAGGCCAATGGATAAGATGGCAGTTAATTGGTAAGTGCCACATTGAGTTATGTGTCAACTGTGCTTCGGACTATCAGATTGTGCTTGTGCTTTATCTGTGAGTGTTTAACTGCACTTGAGAATTCTAAAAAAATAAATATACAGAAGTTGCAGGAATGCAGATAAGAGAGGGCTGGAGTTCCTTCTGTTCTTTTGCCTTTCACAACCTCCATTTCCATTTTCTGCTTGATCTCCACTACTGCAGAGAGTAAGAAATGGACATTTTGTATTCACTCTATTGATTTCAGCAGAAACATTTCAATTTAATGCTCCTAATTTCCATTAAAATAAGTAAAAGTAAGTATGGAACCGTCTTCAGTGGCATATTTTTTGATGGGTCTACTTAGTGTATAACAAGTAAGCTCTGTTTCTGAAATAAAAATCTTTTGGAATCAACCATTCATTGAATAGAACAAAATTTGACTATTTTTAGGTAAAAAAAATAAAGTTTCAAATTCTGTATGTAATAATAATACAAAATTGTATGAACCTTGAGAATAAATGTATTAACCTTGAATCAAAGACTGCATTTTAGAAAATGCATTAACATATTTCATGAATTTAACATATTGAAATGGCAATCTATAAAGCTCAATATTCAAACACATGAATCAATGCACCTACACCACAGATGATTGCATCAATTATTAAATTCTACATAGTCTATTGACAAGTATGTATTTCTTGACATTCAAATTATGGATGAATTGAAAAATAAGGAAAAAAATTTCCAAGAAGAAGAGCAAAGGTATCCATTGTGTGAAAATAAAACATCCATAACACTGTTGGACAGCTAATATTTGGGAGCCACTACTAAATCCCAAGAACTCATAATTTTGCTTAAGCTATATAGAAACATGCAGAGAATGTTAAAGAATAAAAGGAGAAATGTTAAAATAGATTTCAGTGAATGAGAAAAACAGTGAATAAAAACAAAGTGAACCTTGTAAATATTCTAACAATTTGACCTTCTGAATAAAATGCTCATTTTCAAGGAAAATATATTTGAATGAAAATGCTTCTGTGAGTGTTGGTATATTAAGTGGAAACTTACAGAAAAGGCTCACAAAAGTGGCTTTGGTCAATAGAGATGTTAAAAAACACTTGGGTAACTGACAAGCCAGATGATGTTCAACGATTTTAGAACTTACTGAAAAGAGAGATGCTTGTCTCTTGCTTTCTATCCCTTAGTAGAAGTGAAATCCCATGTTGGGGCACATCAAGGCTTTCCTGAAGGGCTCGAGAAGGTGAGTGTGATCATGGACACAGTCTGATTCATAGGAGTCCAATGGCCATTCCACAATCTTCTAAAACCCTTGAAACCTCACTCACTCCTCCTGCATGTGTCAGAGCTGAGGCACCACTGAGTGGCAGCCTGAATATGACCATTGCTGCCTCAGGGCATGGCTGTGTTGTTTTGCTCTGATTTCCATGGTGTCTCCCTTCTCCCTGATGCTGCCCCTCTCTTTAGGTGGCTGTGGAAGAACTACCAATACGTGCTGGCCTTCTGCTTTGCCATCCAGGAGATCAATAAGGACCCCCAGCTCCTCCCCAACCTGACCCTGGGTTTCCAACTCTACAATTCTGTTACCAGTGGTCAGTTCACGCTGAGGGGCACACTGCACTGGCTGACTGGAAAGCATCATCTCATCCCTAACTACAGCTGCCAGACACAAGGCAAGACAGTTGCCATCATTGCTGGAACCACGTCAGCATTTTCGGCTGAAATTGGAACGATGTTGGAGCTGTACAAAACCCCACAGGTAAATGGGTTGTGAATTCTGGAGCGAAGTGTTTCCATCTCCCAGCAGATCTGCCACATCTGAAACAGGGGTCATTGGAAGCCAAGTGACATGTACCACTGTGAGTTGAAAGAGATTCTGGAGATCTCATTTGGCTGTGAGAAAGGGAAGGAGCAGTGGAAGCTGAGAGCCTCCACCCAGATCCATCTTGGACCAATGTATCCATCCCCACCTGCTGGCAATGCTGATTTTTGACTATTCACAGGAAATACCCACAGCACAGACATATCCTAGATGACTCCATGTTAGACATGGGTATATAAATCATCGGCATATACTTTCATTTGGAACACACTGAGAACCATGACAGTCCCAGTGATCATCAAAGAATGTTTGGTGCTTAGTTGCAGTTACATGAGATCTCACACTCTCCCTATCCCAATCCTGACCTCATCACATTCAGCAGATTCTTTCACAGGGCTCCCTGATCACTTTCCACATCAACACAGTGATTTAATCTTAGAGTGTGTTTGATAGACTGAGAAACAAATAGAGGCAGGCAGTGCACACACATTCACTGGTTTAGTCACCCAATACCCACTATGGTGCTGGTACTGACGCTCTGTGGTAAAACTGAGGGACTAGCACTCAATTAAAATATCAAAAAAGTTTTCAGGAACAAAGTACATAATTCAATCAGCTGCCTACAAGGGTCTGCATTCACATTTCCAGCATTCTTAAAGGACACCAACTTCAAAGAGGTAGCAATCTGCACTGATTAACATCAAGCTAGACTGGAATAGCTTAGGAAGATTGTGGTCTGAAAAGCATCTTTACCAAAACTCATAGCTGGTAGGAGAATGAATTATTCAAGGCAATTTAGGTTATGCTGTGCAAACAAATGAAATTCAAACTATGAAGTGAACAACAGAGTAAAGGGTTGTTTGTCTCAGAGGTAGCATTTAACACCAGTTGCAGTGTGGGCTGCTCTCCATATGTGACATGGGGTGAGAAGTGGGGAAGACCAATGTCCTGGTCCAAAATCCATGCACTGTTATTCTCTTGGATGAATATGAAGATAAATGGGTGTCTTGCACATTTTCTTTTATGCTATGAATGAGGATATGTATTTCTCCTCCTGAAAGCAATAGGCATTGAAGCATAGATTTCTCTGAGCCCACTGGATAGAAATTGTCCTTCTCTACCCAAAAGAGCTGGATTGTGATGGTTTTCTTTCCATTCAGATCACATATGGTCCCTTTGATCCCATGCTAAGTGAGAGAGCCAAGTTTCCATCGCTCTATCAGATGGCCACCAGTGACAGCTCTCTGGCCTGCGGAATGCTCTCATTGCTGCTACATTTTGGCTGGATTTGGGTGGCGATCTTTGTATCTAATGATCTGAAAGGAGAGCAGTTCCTTCAGAATATTTTAGCCGAGATGGTAAAGAAAGGTGTCTGCTTGGCCTATTCAGTAAGGCTCCAGGACACTAAGAAAATGTATGAGAGAACTGACACATCTTTCCTAGCGCAGATCCAAATTTCATCAGCAAATGTGCATATTCTATATGGTGATGTGACGAGTCTCTATACCATGGAATTTCTAAGCAAATACTATTTAACCCTGGGGAAGGTGTGGATCATGGCTGCAAAATGGGAGATTGTTCAGCTCGAGACAGAACACATGCTGCACTCTTTCCATGGAGGCTTCTCATTTTCACACCACAAGGGGGAAATCCCTGGCCTCAAGCATTTTGTCAAGACAGTGGACCCTTCCCACTACCCAGAAGATTTCTTCCTCAGTCAACTATGGCTTCATGCTCTTCACTGCTTACCTCCTGGGTCACACTGTGGAACAGTTGGAGTCTGCCCCCCAAATGCTTCCTTTGAGTTTTTCCCAGGACACATTGACATGCTGACCATATCTGACTCCAGCTATTTCATCTACAATGCTGTGTATGCAGTGGCCCATGCCCTCCATAAGATGCTTTCAGAGCAAATAGAAAAGGGATCTCCAGGAGATGCAGCTCAACCTAGGATTCTTCCATGGCAGGTAAACATCTCCCAGAACAGGACATGCACTGAACACCTGTTGGCATCCTCAGGTATTTTATTGCACATAAGTCTACAGATAAATGAGTTTTTGTCATTGCATCACACTCATAATCAACACCCAAATTCAGCACATAGCATTACTAGTATCCCAAAGGAGCGCAGTACCCCAACTCAAATTTTTTAACATGTGAAAGAGGAGCATATTGTTATTAACATGATATGACACAGTGAAGCAACATTAATATTATATAGTCAGTGATCTGACATTTACACTATTTTATACTCTATGTATTAACTAGAACAAATAAGACAAAAAGTGATATTTTTTAGGTCTGGCTTATATAATTTACTGTAATGATCTCCAGTTTTAAATCTCAAGTATTCATTCTTGATTATGGTTGAATATTATCCCACTATACATGTATATATATATATATATGCATATATATATATATGTACCTGTATTATATATATGTACATGTATGTATATATGTATGTGTATATGTCACATTTCCTTCATCCAGTCATCAGTTGATGGACTTCTAGATATTCCACATCATAGCTAATGTGCATTGAGCTGCTATAAACATGGGAGTATAGGTGATTCCTTCATGTGCTGATTTCATTGCCTTTGAATACAATCCCAGGTGTGGACAGCTGGACCATATGGTAAAACTAGTATTGGTTTTGTGATAATCACTCTACTATCTTCCATTATGGTTGTACCAGCTTAGAATCTTTTCCATCACAATTTATTGAGGTACTTCTTATCTAGATCCTCACCAGACTTTGTTATTTTTCTTATTTTGGATAATACACATTTTAAGTAGTGGGGGGGAGTGAAGTCTCACTGTAGTTTTTATTGGCACTTCCCTCATGGTTAGTGGCCTGAGCATCTTTTCATGTTTCTCTTGGCCATTTGTATTTCATCCTTTGAAAAATGCCTGTTCATGTCCTTGGTTCATTTCTTTTTTTAAAGATTCATTTATTTATTTGAAAGTCAGAGTTACACAGAGAGAGGAGAGGTAGAGAGAGAGAGAGAGGGAGGGAGAGAGAGAGAGAGAGAGAGAGAGAGAGAGAGAGATGTCTTCAATCCGATGGTTCACTCTCCACTTGGCCGCAATGGCCAGAGCTGTGCCCATCCGAAGCCAGGAGCCAGGAGCTTCTTCCAAGTTTTCCATTTGGTTCAGGGTCCCAGGGACTTGGGCCATCTTCTGCTTTCCCAGGTCATAACAAGAGCTGGATTGGAAGTGGAGCAACCAGGTCTCCAACCAATGTCATATGTGATGCTGGTGCTTCAGGCCAGGGCATTAACCTGCTGGACCACTGGACCAGCCCAAGTTCATTCCTTACTAGGAATGTTGTTAATGTTGTTCTTATGTTTCTTGAACTCCCTCTACAATCTGGAGATTAGTACTTTATCGGATGAATATTTTACAAATATTTTCTCCCATTCTGTAAGTTGAATCTTCAATTTGATGAATGTATCTTTTGTGGAGCAGAAGTTATTAGCTTCTTGTAATCCCATGTGTCTATTGTCATCTTTATTGCCTGTACTTTTGGGGTCTTATCCAAGAAATTAGGCACATGTCCTGCAGTGATTCCCCAGTGCTTGCCTTTGTAGTTTGATAGTTTTGGTTTTAGGCTTAGATCCTTGAAAAATGATGAATTAATATTTGTATAAGGTATAAGGTAGCAATGTGATTTCAAATCTCCTCATGTGGAAATCCAAATGTCTACATTTGTTGAACAGACTACTTTCTCTAGGGAGTGAGTTTAGCTCCATGTAACTTTCACTTCAGACTAATAATGAAAGATCATAGAAGAATAATGTTTCTCACTGTATGATGAAATGCTATAAAATATCTTAATACAGCTCATTACAAGGATTAGGAAAAAGGTAATGATCAAAACTATACTTTCTTTGGAATGATCACAAAGCCAGGAAATATGGACTATGGTATATCCCACAGCAGCTATCTCCTCTATAATGCTGTACGCTGTAGCGCATGCCCTCTGTGAGATGCTGATGGGGAAATTAGAAGTGGGGTCAACGTTATTTCATAAAATGACTCTGACCCAGGAAGTGATGTCATACAGAAAACCTGCCACAAGCAGTGAGGAGGGGCTGTGAACCTATTATTATATACAAGATCACTAAGCATGCACATAAGCACAGGGTACACCCACTGGGATATACATGGATTTGTCTGGATTTTAACTCTGGCTCACATAAATCTAATACCCACTGTAGAACACAATCAGGAACGTCTCCATGTATGCACAGGAAAATATACTAATCAAATTATTTAGTCAATCAAGTAAATTTAATGTCTCACAGAAGAAATATATATAATCTATATTATACATATATGTAAATGAACATCAGCATGTTTACTTGACTATGTAATGTCTGTGTTTATGTACAATAATAATTGACATATAATTTGTGATTTGGTAGCCTCATAATTAGAAAAGTAAGTATATTGGCCAAGAATGTTTCCAAAGATAAGATTATTGTTATTTATGAAGTCCTTGGTTCAAGTTAGTGAAGACATGATGATAGTTGTTTAAAGAATTGGTCATCCCACAAAGGCACCAGGAGACCCTGGAAGTCAGGGCTAGTGCACACTGTTCAGATCCTAACTACCATCAGGGTATTCTTAATTATCTTTTTGGTTATAAAATATTTCCCCTATCATCTCAATGGTACCTGTATTCTCAAAAAATTGTCAAAGTGCAGAGAGACAAATAAAAGTCATGCATACAGCTGGAGCCATGGCTCAATAGGCTAATCCTCCACCTTGCAGCTCTGGCACACCGGGTTCTAGTCCCGGTCAGGGCACCGGATTCTGTCCTGGTTGCACCTCTTCCAGGCCAGCTCTCTGCTGTGGCCCGGGAGTGCAGTGGAGGATATACCAAGTGCTTGGGCCCTGCACCCCATGGGAGACCAGGAGAAGCACCTGGCTCCTGCATTCGGATCAGTGTGGTGCACCGGCCACAGCACGCCAGGCGCGGCGGCCATTGGAGGGTGAACCAATGGCAAAAAGGAAGACCTTTCTCTCTGTCTCTCTCTCTCATTGTCCACTCTGCCTGTCAAAAAATTAAAAAACATTTTTAAAAAAAGTCATGCATATTACTTTTAAACTCTACTGAGGTGAAAATGCTATATAAATGGACCCACACATACAAAACATACACATTTTTTAAGTTTAGAACTATCAGGTGCAGCCAGGGATGTACAAGTGGATTTTGCAAAGTGTTTACTAAGAAAAATTATGCTTGGATTTCTAATTTGTTTAACCTAGTTACTATGAGAGAGAAAGAGAAGACAGATCTTGCATCTGCTGATTCACTCCCCACTGGCTGCAAGGACCAGGACTAGGCCAGGCCAAACCAGGATGTAGGAGCTTCAACCACATCTCCCATGTGAGCACAGGGGCCCAAGCTCTTGGACCCTCATCTGGTGCTTTCCCAGGCATGTTAGCAGAAAGCTGAATCAGCAGTAGAACAGCTAGAATTTGAACTGGCACACACAGGGTTGCTGGGCACTGTGGACAGTGGCTTTACCTGCTGTACCACAAGGTCAGCCAAAATTTGTTAAATTAAAGAGAAATTTACTGATATACAAGAACAGGTTTCATGTTTTCATTGATACAATTCTTTTTTTTTTGATAGACAGAGTGGACAGTGAGAGAGAGAGTCAGAGAGAAAGGTCTTCCTTTACCATTGGTTCACCCTCCAATGGCTGCTGTGGCCAGCACACCGCACTGATCCAAAGCCAGGAGCCAGATGCTTCTCCTGGTCTCCCATGTGAGTGCAGGGCCTAAGGATTTAGGCCATCCTCCACTGCACTCCGGGGCCACAGCAGAGAGCTGGACTGGAAGAGGGGCAATCGGGACAGAATCTGGCACCCAAACCCGGACTAGAACCCAGTGTGCCAGCACCGCAGGCCGAGGATTAGCCTATTGAGCCATGGTGGCAGCTCATTAATTCAATTCTAAGAAGATAACCATTGTTTCTTCCTTTCCTATCTCAATCCCCTCTAATTCCTTTACTAATTTTCTTTTAATGTCAATTAACTTTAAATCACAGGTTTAACACCACACTAATCATAATGTTCCAGAAGTGAAAAGTAGAAATACCACTGCTACACAGGAATTTACACAAGGGTGATAAAATATAATCAAATCCAGAGATATCAGTTTCATTTTTATACATTGTGGTTTTTTTTTTCTTTCTGTATTATGTAGTACCTATTACCAACAAAACTTATATGATATTTTCTTTATGGAATGAGTATATTTCACAATGAATAATGGTATCCAGTTGCATCCATTATTTTGCCAAAGAACAGATTTCATTCGTTTTTGGGGACTGGATAAACTTTTGAAAGTGCACATGAATGTACTCCCCTGGGGAACCATCACAACAATCAAGATATTTCACATATAGAGCCATGTTGTTCTCATGTGGAAGAACCAAGATGAGCTTTCCTAAACCTCTAACCAATCGTTCATGGTCAGCCACCATGTGGGACACATCCTGAATTTCTCTGTTTGGATTCAGATGGTCCCCATCATTTTAATAGGGGAGAGGCAGAATTCTCAGCACTTGAACCTACAATATGGTGACCATTCAGCCCAAAATCAGCCTCCATGAAATAGACTCTCTGAAGATAGAGAGGAGGGGAGAGAAGGATTTCTTGGTACATGTGCACCTCCCATCTCTAATCTGAATGTTCTCCCTCTTTCCAATTGTGCCTCCACTCCAGCTTCATCCACTTCTGAGGAACATCCAATTTACCAACAGTGCTGGGGAGGATGTTTCCTTCCATGAAACGAGACACCGTATGAAACACTACGATATCCACAACATTGTGAACTTTCCTGCTGGATTTCGGTTGCTGATTAAAATTGGGGAGTTTTCCTCTGAGAATGCACATGACCAAGGCTTGGTCCTCAATGAAGAGATGATAGAATGGCCTGTGGCATTCAAGGAGGTGTGGATCCATGGGAATGTTGGGTACCTGCAGAGGGTCTGAGGAGAGTCTGAGAGGACAGAATATGTGGGATTTTAAATGAGCATTCAATTCTCAGTTCCCATCTTGGCTTCAAAAGATATGGTGTTGCTTACACATATATGAGCCAGTGTGTATAAAAGTGCACATTTGTATTAGATATTGTTGTTTTTACTCTGGGCATATTTATGCATCCAGAGGTTGAGTGACTAGAAAGGGCAATGTTAAGGAATAGAGATAGAGATCAATATATAGACATAAAATTATTAAATGCACATCTACAGAAATTCTAAAATTTCATTTCAACTCTTTTATTTATATAAAGTGAAAAAACTTCATGTATTAGATATATATTTATAAGCATAGTTATATTTTAATCATATGGTGAGAGTCATTATTATGTTTTGATGCAGTATGAACACAAGTAAATTATGAGTGGACTTACCCATCACCTGTTTGTAGAAACTATTCCTATTTTCTATATTTTCATTGTGTTTGCCAATCAATTCAGTTTTTCATCTGAATAGCACCTCATAGGTATGATAAAAAATTTTATCATCATTGTACTGTTGAAATACCCCAGACAATTTTGCTATTATTTTATACAGCTGCTGTACATTATATTACAAATCTTTGATAATATATAGAATTGTTGCTCTCCCTTGGTCTAGAAGTTCAGAAGTAAATCAATGTACAATTCATGGTTTATAACATTTTCTCATCATTTCTGTGTGGGCTTGTCTTTTCCTGAGTAGTTATTCAGAATTGTACATAGTGATTCTGATTTTTGGATATTTTTTCTGGCATTTAAAATCTACTCAATCAAGGAAAGAAGCATGTAAAATAGTCTCAGACATACAAATCTCAAAATAATTATCACTTTAAAAGCTGTATGGAAAAGATTTCAGAGGAAGCAATTCAATGAAGAAACAAATGCTTAGCATAGATCTGGTTATGAACGAAATTTAAGTGATCAGGTACCCTCATAATATTTGCTAGACAGCTGATAAACCTGGGATGAGAATCATAGAAATTCGCCTAAGTAAAATCTAGGAGATACAGATCAGGGAGGGTGTAGTGATGACCTGGGGGGTGATGAGGCAAATAGAGACACCCTATCACAGTGCCTAATGACATATAAAACAATGACCATCACTTCTCTTTTCCCCTCAGACTCCTCAGTCTTTGTGTAGCCA
Organism: Lepus europaeus; assembly: GCF_033115175.1. Taxonomy (NCBI): domain Eukaryota; kingdom Metazoa; phylum Chordata; class Mammalia; order Lagomorpha; family Leporidae; genus Lepus; species Lepus europaeus. The sequence continues at coordinate 3,801,066 of NC_084846.1, forward strand.
GAGGTGTGGTCCAGGATTCAGGAAAATGACACAGGAAGGAAAGTCTCTTTGCTGCTATACTTGTGTTGTTTGTCCGGAGAGAGACATTTCCAATCATACAGGTAAAAAACATATAACTGAGCTATAAGAGCTCCAGTCTCTGAACTATTTCTTGATTCAAAGGAAACCAAGAACATTTGCAATGGGATCAGAGTGCCCTATTGTTCTCCATGCACACCTTCACTCACGCTTTCCATACCCTTGTTGTATGCTCACTATCACCATCTCATTATGTATAAGCTGTTGTCTGGCGGTGCTTATCCTCTCTAGCTCTTCTCTGACACTGATTCTATCTGATATCCTTCTTTCCCATCCAGTGCAGGACAAGATTGTCTCAATCTGAGATCTAAGATCTAAACAAGAAATATAATATTTGTGCTTGTTAAGGCTCCATTTGAATATCTAGAAGGCTTGAAATCAAAACTTTTTCATATACAACTTACAAGCAGGGAGATACTTCACATAAATTGTGATGGCAATACTTTGTTATTTTCTGTGCTACATCTTTGACATTGTGTATGGTGTGCAGTACACACAGCGAATGGCACCAATTTGTCCTTTGGATGTATATAATAGAGTAAGAGAAAAAACAAGGTGAATATAGAGATACAACATCCTAAAAATGATCCAACTTAGTAACACAAAAACCCTTTGCAAAAGGCAAACATTTAAGCAATGTTAAATTTCAAAGCCAATTGTTTTAAAAAATGCAAAAATGTACTGTCTCATTGGTAAATAGTTACACTATTCAATGTATAATAAATATATTTATAATAATTTGAATTCTTCCAAAAGGATTTTCAGTTCACATGATCTTAGCTCTAGAATTGTTTTCATTTCAGTTACTTCAAACAAGCTATATAGCTTTCAGTAAAAAGATGGTAACAAAAAAAATGACTTCAAGTTTTGTGAAAATAATCAACATGAAGTAAGTTAGTGAAAAAAAGAAAACAAATGTGTCATACACAGACCCATTGTACAATGTACATTTGCAAATGTGTGCAGTTTGTCTTGAGACAGGTGTCAGAAGCACCTACAAATTCTATAAAAAGTAAAATGTACACCTTGAAAAGAATTTTCAGAGAGAATTCCTCAAATTTTTACAGATGCTTATATTCTCTCTATTTTTTTCAAAAATATGTTTATTTCTTCATTTCAATGTCAGTTACAGAGAGAGGCAGAGCCTAACAGAGAGAGGGAGAGAAGTGACAGAGAAGATCTCCCATCAGGTAGATTCACTCCCCAGATAGCTGTAATGACCCAAACTGGGCCTGGCCAAAGCCGGAAACCTCTGCGTTGCAGAGGCTGAAGTATTTGGCCTTCCTATGATGGTTTCTCAGGCACCTTGGCATGGAGTTGGTTTGGAATAGGAGCAGCCAGGACATGAACTGGTGCCTGTATGAGGTGCCATCATCCTTGGCAGTGGCTTTTCCTCCTACATCACAACTCCAGTCCCTGAAGCTTGTATTCTTGCATGAACACCAAGGATAAAAACAGAGTAGGACTCTTACTGCAAGTGTAGTCCTACTAGTACCATTTTCTTGCTTTTGAAAAAAAGATGTATTTTATTTGAAAATCAGAGATTCAGAGAACTGGAGAGAGAGAGAGAGAGAGCGAGTGGGCAAGCCTCAATGTAATTTCTCATGCCCCAGATGAAAACAATGGCCCGAGCTGGGCCAGGCAGAAGCCAGGAACCAGGAGTATCATTGGGTCTTCCAGATGGTGTGGGTGTCTCAATTACTTGGACCACCTTCTGCTGCTTTTTCTAGGTTATTTGCAGGCAGATAAATTGGAAATTGATCAACTGGAACACAAAACAATGTCAATATGGGATGCTGGCATTGCAGGTGGTGGCTTTACCTACCATGCCACAACACAGACCATATTTTTGTTTGTTTAATGGACATTTGATTGAAAGAGAGACATATTCACGAACTGGCCTATACTTAATGACTTCTCTCATGCTGTGGCAGCAGAAGTGCATTATTTCAAGTGAGACAATATGGTGTCCGGTGTGGTGTTCATATGAGTTAAAATGGTGAAAAAGCCATGCTTTCAGGTTAGAAAGGGTGTCTTTCAGTGACATCATGATAATACCACTTACTGCTATATAACCTCAGAAAGACAACCAGTTACAATTCTCTTATTCAATCACAGAATCACAATATTTAAGTGGAAAGAATGAAAAGGTTAGTTGTCGGGGACCACGCAACATGTGGCCTCTTAGCGGTAAACTACTGAAGTAGAGCTAAGCAGCCCAGGCCGGAAAGTACTGATAACGCCACCCTGTGTCTTAAGAGTTTCTGACCATTCCCCCACCTGCACAAGCATTGCAGCTGCAAAACAAACTTGTGACCTCCCTCTGCTTGCACAAGCATTGCAGCTGCAAGGTAAACTACCCTCCTTCCCCCGCCCGACATCCTGCCTTCACGATATGTAAGTGAGTGGTTAAAAAAATAAAGACACAGCTTGAACAGTCATGTTGTCTTGCTGTCATCTTTGTGTCTCCTGTCCCTTTCATTCCCCATTCTAGGTACTTGGCACTAGTTGACGTCCCGTGGGATGGGACAGTTAGTCCATGTAGAAAATTATAATAGTGAAAAAATTTATAGAGGTCCCAGGAATCAGACATCATTTATATATGTCATCACCATTTGAGGATAAGTGAGAAAAACATTAACACTGATGACCCCAGATAAATATTCTAACCCATGTGAACAAAGGGCTTCTCCTGAGAAAGACACTGTTGACTGTAGAGAAGAGGGCTTGGAAGAATCTCATGCCCATATGAAATACATGAAACTCATCATTTTATAGAAATTAAAACACTAAAAAAAACTCTCAGTGACAGGATTAGACCACAGAGCCCCACGTGCAAAGGAGCTTCCTTGAAACAGTTTCTTCTACAGGAGATAAGCATTCTCCCAGGGTCAGGAGTGCAGAAATATCCTTTAGTGTTTCTTGGTATACATCAGAGCAGGCTGGACTCACCCTGACATTGAAAAAGTGACCCTTTTCCTGAACAGGGAAAAAGGACCAAATTGTGAAATGGAAACAGTCTTCTTTTCCCCACAGATTCAGAACAGTGCACCCCATGTGCAGATCACGAGTACCCAAACCTGGAGAGAAACCACTGCCTCCCCAAGCTGGTGACCTTCCTAGGCTTTGAGGAATTTCTGGGGATGGCTCTGGCCTGCATGGCTCTGTGCTTCTCTGTCCTCACAGCTGTGGTCCTCTGGGTCTTTGTGAAGCACCGAGACACTCCCATCGTCAAGGCCAATAACAGGACCCTCAGCTACATCCTGCTCATCACTCTCCTCCTGTGCTTCCTCTGCTCCTTACTCTTCATTGGCCGTCCCAACACAGCCACGTGCCTCCTCCGGCAAATAACATTTGGCCTTGTGTTCACAGTGGCTGTTTCCACTGTGCTGGCCAAGACCATCACTGTGATTCTGGCCTTCAAAGCTCTGAAACCTGGAAGAACAATGAGGCGATTGCTGGTAATAGGAGCTTCTAACTTCATCATTCCCATCTGCTCCTTGATCCAACTGGCTCTCTGTGGCATCTGGCTGGGAAGTTCTCCTCCCTTTATTGACACAGATGTACACTCTGAGCCTGGCCACATAATCCTGGTGTGCAACAAGGGCTCGGTCACTGCCTTCTACTGTGTCCTGGGCTACCTGGGCTCCTTGGCCCTGGCTAGCTTCACTGTGGCTTTCCTAGCCAGGAATCTGCCTGACACGTTCAATGAAGCCAAGTTCCTGACGTTCAGCATGCTGGTGTTCTGCAGTGTCTGGGTGACCTTCCTGCCTGTCTACCACAGCACCAAGGGGAAGGTCATGGTGGCCGTGGAGATCTTCTCCATCTTGGCCTCCAGTGCAGGGCTCCTGGGCTGCATCTTTTTCCCCAAATGCTACATTATTCTCTTAAAACCTGATATAAATTCTTTGAAAGCTTTCAAGAATCAGAGCAGTTCTAGGAGATCCTAAATTATTATTCTCAGGAGTTGCTTCACATTTTCAACCTTTGTAAACAAAAGGTTGTTTACCAAGTGACATAGCCTTCCAACATTGTCAAATAAGCAAAACTAAAAACCATTGTTTGTTAGGCATTTGGCCTAGCAATTAAGATGACCTTGTTCCCCATGATAGTAGCTAGCGTTCTAATTTGGCTCTGACTCCTGACTACAGATTCTCATGCAAAAAAAAAAAACATTGAGTGAGTGGTAACAACTCAGAGCTATTGGGTCCCTTTCAGTCAATTATTTCCTGGCTTCTGGCTCTGACCTCAATTCAGGCTCAGCCACTGCAGACATTGAGAGGTGAAGCACTGAAAGGTTGGTCTCTCAAACTTGTCTCTCTTTCTCTCAGTTTCTTTTTCTTCCTCTCAAAAAACACAAGGCAGTCTAGAAATATTTTCATATAAAGTAAAAGGAATCACTGTTTAAACTGAAACACAGAAGACCATCTGCTTATAAATAGCAACGTCATTTTATATGATAGGGTTAGTCCTGAAAATATGCACACTGATTAATTTCCTTTTTGTTTATCAATTTAGATGCTGTAAATGTTCATAATTGGAAACATGTCTCAGTTATACCTGCTTTATGTTGCTTCCATGAAGGTCATGAATTTATCATTTTTTGTTATAATTTAGTGAAATTTATTTCCCAAACACAAGAGTCAACTAATCCTTGAGAATTCTTTACTTTGGACATTGTATTTTTCACAAACATCTTAGTCAATAATCACTGCCTGACTATTTGGATATGGTATCTTTATCACTGATATAGGTAGATTCCATGATTATAGGCAATATTCTGTAATTTTGTCCTCCATCTTTTGACCACTTTCTCTTTTTGCCTTTGGTTAGAGTTTTTTTTTTTTTTTTACAGGCAGACTGGACAGTGAGAGAGACAGGGAGAAAGGTCTTCCTTTACCATTGGTTCACCCTCCAATGGCCACTGTGGCCAGCTCACTGCACTGATCCAAAGCCAGGAGTCAGGTGCTTCTCCTGGTTTCCCATGTGAGTGCAGGGCCCAAGGACTTGGGCCATCCTCCACTGCACTTCTGGGCCACAGCAAAGAGCTGGCCTGGAAGAGGGGCAACCGGGACAGAATCCAGTGCCCGGACTGGGACTAGTACCTGGTGTGCTGGTGCTGCAGGTGGAGGATTAGCCTATTGAGCCACCACACCAGCCTTTGCTTAGAGTTCTTATTCCATCTATAATAGCATCGGAATGATGCTATTATTGATGTGAAAATAACATACCCTATAGGAACCACTGAATTAATGTACAAGAATGCAATATTACAGCACTTTCACATTCAAATTCTACATTGGCTTTTTATTTCTTTTTTTTTATTTTTGACAGGCAGAGTGGACAGTGAGAGAGAGAGAGACAGAGAGAAAGGTCTTCCTTTTGCCGTTGGTTCACCCTCCAATGGCCGCCGCGGTAGCGCGCTGCGGCCGGCGCACCGCGCTGTTCCGGTGGCAGGAGCCAGGTGCTTCTCCTGGTCTCCCATGGCATGCAGGGCCCAAGCACTTGGGCCATCCTCCACTGCACTGCCTGGCCACAGCAGAGAGCTGGCCTGGAAGAGGGGCAACCGGGACAGGATCGGTGCCCCGACCGGGACTAGAACCCGGTGTGCCGGCGCCGCAAGGCGGAGGATTAGTCTGTTGAGCCATGGCGCCGGCTTACATTGGCTTTTTATAAAGTATGTTCACAGCTTTGTGTAATTAACATGTCTGTGTGGCTTGAAGCCCTTTGCATCATCCCATAATCAAAGCCTTTGTCCACTAAGCAGCCACTTGCAAACTTCCATGAATGTGATTCATGAAACCATTCATCTCCATTAGTTGCTAGGTGTTTACCTATTCTGGACAGAACCTAGCAATGGGATGAGATAATCTGAGAGCTCTCAAATCTTGGCATTACATTTTCAATTCATCCAAATTACAGCAGGTAATTCAACTTATTCAATCATTCAGTAATGATGATTTGTGTTGTCTCCACAGTTTCAGTGTTATGAACAGGTTGTTCTGAGCATTCTTGTAAAAATATATGTTTGAGTATACACCTTTAGCTCTTCTGAGTGCACAGGATATTTCAAATGGTTCTGAGGAAAATGCAGAGGATACATATGTTTATTTTAGCAAAAACTTTTAGTTTTTATTTATTCATGTTTTGGGCAAGATTCCAAAACTTAAAGCAACTAAAAAGACACTCCCCAAAATAAGTGACTTCCAAGTGAAAAGTTTTTCAAAATAATGAAGACACTAAAGAAAAATAACTCTCTGCTATCCTAATATACAAAATACTTAAATATAAATATGTTGATTGTTAAATTTCTAGACAAATATAACTTATAAAGGTATAAGCAGCATAGTAGTATTTTATGGGATATGACTTTTTCATGACATTACTTAATGGATTGCTTTTTATTTTTTTATTTTTTATTTTTTTTTTAATTAAACTTTTATTTAATGAATATAAATTTCCAAAGTATAGCTTGTGGGTTACAATGGCTTCCCCCCTCCCACAACATCCCTCCCGCCCGCAACCCTCCCCCCTCCCGCTCCCCCTCCCCTTCCATTCATGTAAAGATTCATTTTCAATTCTCTTTGTATACAGAAGATCAATTTAGTATATATTAGGTAAAGGTTTCAACATTTTGCCCCCATAGCAACATCGAGTGAAAAAACTACCATTGGATTACTAATTATAACATTAAATAGCAATGTACAGCACATTAAAGACAGAGATCCCACATAATTTTTTTTTCAAAATAATTAATTTTCTATGCCGTTTCCATTTTAACACCAGGTTGTTTTTTGTTTTTTTTTTTTTTTTCATTTCCAATTCTCTTTATATACAGAAGATCACTTCAGTATATAATTAGCAAAGACCTCATCAGTCTGCGCCCACACAGAAACGCAAAGTATAAAAATACTGTTTCAGTACCAGTCATAGCATCACTTGGCTTTAGACGACACATTAGGGACAGATCCCGCATGGGGTGTAAGTACACAGTGACTCCTGTTGCTGACTTAACAATTTGACACTCCTGTTCATGGCGTCAGTAATCTCCCTAGGCTCTAGTCATGAGTTGCCAGGGCTATGGAAGCCTTTAGAGTTCACTGACTTTGGTCTTATTCCGATAGGGTCATAGTCAAAGTGGAGGTTCTCTCCTCCCTTCGGAGAAGGGTATCTCCTTCTTTGATGGTCCCGTTCTTTCCACTGGGATCTCTCTCACAGAGATCATTCATTTAGGTCTTTTTTTTTTTCCCATGATATCTTGGCTTTCCATGCCTGCTATACTCTCATGGGCTCTTCAGCCAGATCTGAATGCCTTGAGGGCTGATTCTGAGGCCAGAGTGTTGTTTAGGACATCTGCCATCCTATGAGTCTGCTGTGTATCCCACTTCCCATGTTGGATCTTTCTCTCCCTTTTTGATTCTATCAGTTAGTATTAGCAGATACTTGTCTTGTTTGTGTGATCTCTTTGACTCTTAGACCTATCAGAGCTATCAATTGTGAGCTGAAATTGATCACTTGGACTAGTGCGATGGCATTGGTACATGCCATCTTGATGGAATTGTGTTGGAATCCCCTGCACATTTCTAACTCCACCATTTGCGGCTAGTCCGATTGAGCATGTTCCAAATTGTTCATCTCCTCCCTCTCTTTTTCCACTCTTAGATTTAACAGGGATCACTTTTCAGTTAAAATTTAAACACCTGAGAATAATTGTGTGTTAATTACTGAGTTCAACCAATAGTACTAGAACAACAACAACAACAACAAATACTAAAATGGATAAAGTATTACATTGTACATCTAAAGTCAGGACAGGAGCTGATCAGTTCATTGTTGCTTATAGTGTCCATTTCACTTAACAGGTTTCCCCTTTGGCGCTCAGTTGTCATCGATCAGGGAAAACAAATGATATTTGTCTCTTTGGGACTGGCTTAATTCACTCAGCATGATGTTTTCCAGATTGCTCCATCTTGTTGCAAATGACTGGGTTTCATTGTTTCTTACTGCTGTATAGTATTCTATGGAGTACATGTCCCATAATTTCTTTATCCAGTCTACTGTTGATGGGCATTTGGGTTGGTTCCAGGTCTTAGCTATTGTGAATTGAGCTGCAATAAACATTAATGTGTAGATGGCTTTTTTATTTGTCAAATTAAATTCCTTTGGGTAAATTCCAAGGAGTGGGATGGCTGGGTTGTATGGTAGGGTTATGTTCAGGTTTCTGAGGAATCTCCAGACAGACTTCCATAGTGGCTTAACCAGTTTGCATTCCCACCAATAGTGGGTTAGTGTCCCTTTTTCCCCACATCCTCTCCAGCATCTGTTGTTGGTAGATTTCTGAATGTGAGCTATTCTCACCGGGGTGAGATGGAACCTCATTGTGGTTTTGATTTGCATTTCTCTGATTGCTAGTGATCTTGAACATTTTTTCATGTGTCTGTTGGCCATTTGGGTTTCCTCTTTCGAAAAATGTCTATTGAGGTCCTTGGCCCATTTCTTAAGTGGGTTGTTTGTTTTGTTGTTGTGGATTTTCTTGATTTCTTTGTAGATTCTGGTTATCAATCCTTTATCTGTAGTATAGTTTGCGAATATTTTTTCCCATTCTGTTGGTTGCCTCTTCACTTTCCTGACTGTTTCTTTTGAAGTACAGAAACTTCTCAATTTGATGCAATCCCAAATGTTAATTTTGGTTTTGACTGCCTGTGCTGTTGGAGTATTTTCCAGGAAGTCTTTGCCTGTGCCTATATCTTGCAGGGTTTCTCCAATGCTCTCTAATAATTTGATGGTTTCGGGTCGTAGATTTAAATCTTTAATCCATGTTGAGTGAATTTTTGTGTAAGGTGATAGGTATGGGTCTTGCTTCAAGCTTCTGCATGTGGAAATCCAATTTTCCCAGCACCATTTATTGAATAGACTGTCCTTATTCCAGGGATTAGATTTGGATCTTTGGTCAAATATAAGTTGGCTGTAGATGTTTGGATTGATTTCTGGTGTTTCTATTCTGTTCCATTGGTCTATCCATCTGTTTCTGTACCAGTACCATGCTGTTTTGATAACAACTGCCCTGTAGTATGTCCTAAAATCAGGTATTGTGATTCCTCCGGCTTTGTTTTTGTTGTACAGGATTGCTTTGGCTATTCGAGGTCTTCTGTGTCTCCATATGAATTTCAGCATCATTTTTTCTATATCTGAGAAGAAGGTCTTCGGGATCTTGATGGGTATTGCATTGAATGTATAAATTGCTTTTGGGAGGATAGACATTTTGATGATATTGATTCTTCCAATCCATGAGCATGGAAGATTTCTCCATTTTTTGGTATCCTCTTCTATTTCTTTCTGTAAGGTTTTGTAGTTTTCATCGTAGAGATCTTTAACGTCTTTGGTTAAGTTTATTCCAAGGTATTTGATTGTTTTTGTAGCTATTGTGAATGGGATTGATTTTAGAAGTTCTTCCTCAGCCGTGGCATTGCCTGTGTATACAAAGGCTGTTGATTTTTGTGCATTGATTTTATATCCTGCTACTTTGCCAAACTCTTCGATGAGTTCCAGCAGTCTCTTAGTAGAGTTCTTTGGGTCCCCTAAATAAAGAATCATATCATCTGCAAAGAGGGATAGTTTGAGTTCGTCCTTCCCGATTTGTATCCCTTTAATTTCTTTTTCTTGCCTAATAGCTCTGGCCAAAACTTCCAGAACTATATTGAATAGCAGTGGTGAGAGAGGGCATCCCTGTCTGGTACCAGATTTCAGTGGAAATGCTTCCAACTTTTCCCCATTCAATAGGATGTTGGCCATGGGTTTTTCATATATTGCTTTGATTGTATTAAGGAATGTTCCTTCCATACCCAGTTTGCTTAGAGTTTTCATCATGAAAGGGTGTTGTATTTTATCAAATGCTTTCTCTGCGTCTATTGAGAGAATCATATGGTTTTTCTTCTGCAGTCTGTTAATGTAGTGTATTACGTTGATTGTTTTGCGAATGTTGAACCATCCCTGCATACCGGGGATGAATCCCACTTGGTCTGGGTGGATGATCTTTCTGATGTGTTGTTGCATTCTATTGGCCAGAATTTTATTGAGTATTTTTGCATCTATGTTCATCAGGGATATTGGTCTGTAATTCTCTTTCAATGTTGCGTCTCTTTCTGGCTTAGGAATTAAGGTGATGCTGGCTTCATAGAAGGAATTTGGGAGGATTCCCTCTTTTTCGATTGCTCTGAATAGTTTGAGAAGAATTGGAGTTAGTTCTTCTCTAAATGTCTGGTAGAACTCAGCAGTGAATCCATCTGGCCCTGGGCTTTTCTTTGTTGGGAGGGCCTTTATTACTGTTTCAATTTCTGTGTCAGTTATTGGTCTGTTTAGGTTTTCTATGTCTTCCTGGCTCAATTTAGGGAGGTTGCATGTGTCCAAGAATCTGTCCATTTCTGATAGATTTCCCTGTTTGCTGGCATACAAGTCCTTGTAGTAATTTCTGATGATTCTTTTTATTTCTGTGGCGTCTGTTGTTACGTTTCCCTTTTCATCTCTGATCCTATTGATTTGGGTCTTTTCTCTTCTTTTTTTAGTGAGTTGGGCCAATGGGGTGTCAATTTTGTTTATTTTTTCAAAAAACCAGCTCCTCGTTTGGTTGATTTTTTGTAATTTTTTTTTGGATTCAATCCTGTTGATTTCTTCTCTGATTTTAATTATTTCTCTTCTCCTACTGGGTTTGGGTTTGGTTTGCTGCAGATTTTCTAGATCCTTGAGATTTCTTGAAAGCTCATCTATTTGGTGCCTTTCCAATTTCTTGATGTAGGCACCTATTGATATAAACTTTCCTCTTAACACTGCTTTTGTTGTATCCCATAGGTTTTGGTATGTTGTGCTGTTATCCTCATTTACTTCCAGAAAATTTTTGATTTCTCTTTTAATTTCTTCTATGACCCGTTGTTCATTCAGGAGCATATTGTTCAATCTCCATGTGTTTACATGTGCTTTAGGGATTCCTGAGTTGCCAATTTCCAATTTCATTCCTTTGTGGTCTGAGAAGCTGCATGGTATGATTCTAATTCTTTTGAATTTGCTGAGACTTGCTTTATGGCCTAGTATGTGGTCAATCCTAGAGAGGGTTCCATGTACTGCTGAGAAGAATGTAAAGTCCTTAGATGTAGGATGAAATGTTCTGTAGATGTCTGTTAGATCCATTTGGGCTATAGTGTCATTTAAATCTACTGTCTCCTTGTTGATCTTCTGTCCTGTTGATCTGTCTATCTCTGAGAGTGGAGTATTGAAGTCCCCCAGTACTATTGTATTGGGGTCTAAGTCTCCCTTTAAGTCCCTTAACAAGTCTTTTAAATAAGCTGGTGCCCTGTAATTAGGTGCATATACGTTGATAATCGTTATATCTTCTTGTTGAATGGATCCCTTAATCATTATATAGTGCCCCTCTTTGTCTCTCCTAACAGTTTTTGTAGTAAAGTTTATGTTGTCCGATATTAAGATGGCTACGCCCACTCTCTTTTCATTTCTGTTGGCGTGGTATATCTTTTTCCAGCCTTTCACTCTCAGCTTGTATGGATCATTGTTGGATAGATGGGTTTCTTGTAAGCAGCAAAAGGATGGGTTTTGTTCCTTAATCCAATCAGCCAATCGGTGTCTTTTAACTGGACAATTCAAGCCATTAACATTCAATGTGACTATTGAGAAGGAGTAACTTTGCCCTGCCATTTGCCAAAGATATTTTCTAATATCTGGTTTGAGATTCCTGTGATCTTTTGCTCTGAGGTTTCCTTCCTTTACCTTCTTTCATATTGGTGACCGTGATTCTGTGTTTCTGTATGTAACACGTCTTTAAGCATCTTTTGCAGGGCTGGACGAGTGGCGACAAATTCTTTCAATTTCTGTTTGCTGTGAAAGGTCTTAATTTCACCTTCATTCACAAATGAGAGCTTTGCAGGATATAATATTCTGGGCTGGCAGTTTTTCTCTCTTAGTACCTGGGCTATATCTCGCCATTCTCTCCTGGCTTGTAGGGTTTCTGATGAGAAATCAGCTGTAAGTCTAATTGGAGATCCTCTGAGAGTAATCTGGCGTTTCTCTCTTGCAAATTTATGATCTTTTCTTTGTGTTTCACTGTGGTGAGTTTGATTACGACGTGTCGTGGTGAGGATCTCTTTTGATCATGTTTATTAGGGGTTCTCTGAGCTTCCTGTACTAGGATGTCTCTGTCCTTCTCCAAACTTGGGAAATTTTCTGCTAGTATCTCACTAAAAAGGCCTTCTAATCCTTTCTCCCTTTCCATGCCTTCAGGAACTCCTAGAACCCGAATGTTGGGTTTTTTAATAGTATCCTGTAGATTCCTGACAGTATTTTTTAGATTTCTGATTTCTTCTTCTTTTCTTTGATTTGACTGTTTCCTTTCCTGTTCTCTGTCTTCTAATTCCGATATTCTCTCCTCTGCTTCATCCATTCTGTTTTTAAGGCTCTCTAATGTGTTTGCCATTTGATCTATTGAGTTCTTCATTTCATTGAGGTTTTTTTTCACTATCGCAATTTCCTGTTCCACTAGTTGTTTCATTTCATTTTGATTCCTCCTTAATATTTCATTTTCACGGGAGAGATTTTCTATCTTGTCCATTAAGGATTTCTGTAGTTCAAGAATTTGTTTTTGAGAACTTCTTAATGTTCTTGTGAATTTTTTGAAATCTGCTTCTTGCATTTGCTCTATCTCTTCATCTTCATAATCTTGCATTGGCATGTCTTGTTCACTTGGGGGCGTCATAGTGCCTTCCTTGTTCTTGGTACCTCCGCTTCTATATTTCTTGCTTGGCATGTTAGAGATAATTTGTGGTGTTTTTGTTTTTGTTTTTTTTCTCTCGTTATACTATGCCTCTAAGTGAGCTGTCTGTTTTGTTGGAGCCTTAGGGGCTGTGATGGGTGTGGTCAGAGAGCTATGCTTGTTTCTTGAGGTTTAAGGCTGTGTAAAGAGCGACTCTCCCAGATTATTTGCTCCTTGCTGGGACACTCTCTCTCTCTCTTTTTTTTTGTTTTGACTTAGTTGGGAGTGGGGTTGGGGGTAGTTGAAATCTAGCCTCTGTGAGTATTCGTTTGATCTACCCCTGGGACTATACACAGAGTTTATGCAGCCCTCAATGTGTTCTCCAGTTTCGCTAAAGATACTGAGTTTGGCTGAGCTTTACATATGTAAAATCGCGGTGCTCTTTGTTTTGCTTGGTGAGTGAAGGGAGAGGCCTCTGTTCCCCCTCCCCCCAATGTCTCGGACTTCTCAGGTCTTTGTCTTTCTTGCCCTCCTCAGTTCCCGCTTGGCAAGTTAGAGATAATTTGTGGTGTTTTTTTTTTTTCTCTCGTTATACTATGCCTCTAAGTGAGCTGTCTGTTTTGTTGGAGCCTTAGGGGCTGTGATGGGTGTGGCCAGAGAGCTATGCTTGTTTCTTGAGGTTTAAGGCTGTGTAAAGAGTGACTCTCCCAGATTATTTGCTCCTTGCTGGGACTCTCTCTCTCTCTCTCTCTCTCTCTCTCTTTTTTTTTTTTGTTTTGACTTAGTTGGGAGTGGAGTTGAGGGTAGTTGAAATCTAGCCTCTGTGGGTATTCGTTTGATCTACCCCTGGGACCATACACAGAATTTATGCAGCCCTCAATGTGTTCTCCAGTTTCGCTAAAGATACTGAGTTTGGCTGAGCTTTACATATGTAAAATCGCGGTGCTCTTTGTTTTGCTTGGTGAGTGAAGGGAGAGGCCTCTGTTCCCCCTCCCCCCAATGTCTCGGACTCCTCAGGTCTTTGTCTTTCTTACCCTCCTCCGTTCCCGCGCTGGCGAGATTCTGTGGCTCTGCCTCCTCTCCCGCCGCTGCCGCTCGGCTTGTCTCGGTTGGTTTTCCACGCGGTGGGTTCCCTGTAAGTCCTCTGTGTTTCCTCCACAAGATCCGGAAGTGATTCCTCTGCAGTTTTTTTCTTGAGTCTTTTCCTGATGCTACAGTAATTCCGCTTTTATGAAAGTTTATTTTCCCAAACTACGGTGCACGTCCTCACTATCCGCCATCTTGGCTCCGCCCCAATGGATTGCTTTTTAATGACTATTTTCTTAAATATCTACTTCATAAGCCATTTATTTTATATTAAGTTTTTAAAAAATGTTTTCCAAAACTAACCAATGATGTTGTTTAATAATATTGAATGATGATAAAATACTCTAGTAGTTTAAATGTTTTGTAACCATTTCAAACATTAAGGCAATGCATTTCCCCCAGTTGAATCATAGAAATTTTAATTTGTTGTGAAGGACCCTTATTGGGGGAAGGACAAGAAACTAGGCCTGGGCAAATATCAGGGGCTTCTTAAGAGGTTAGATGTTCCCCAGAGTCTAGCGGGCAGGACATTCTCTGGGAAGGAAAAGTCAATCCCCTTCAGAGAACCTCTAGGCACGCCCAGAGCAGAACTGCCCCTCCCCTCCGGGAAACCTCTGGGCGCGCCCAGAGCAGAACTGCCCCTCCCCTCCGGGAAACCTCTGGGCGCGCCCAGAGCAGAGCTGCCCCTCCCCTTTGGAGAGTCTCTAGGCACGCACTTATGATGTCACTGCGACCGGCCAATCCTGTAACACCTCAGCACTCTCCCTCAGCACTCTCCCTCAGCATTCTCCGGTATGCTAATTGTCCCTCCGAACCAGCCAATCCCGTGCCACCTCTGCATTTTACACCAGCACTCTCCACCAGCATTCTTCGCCAGCATTCTCCCATATGCTAATGGTCCCTCTGAACTGACCAATCCTATGCATGCGCATTAGGAATATGCTAATTCGTTGCCTATATAACCTGTGTGAAACTGCCGCTCAGGGCTCCTCACTGCCTGAGATGGGGGCCCGTTTGCGCAAACGTTCAATAAAAACCTCGTGCCTTTTGCATCAACTGGTCTGGAGTCTGGATCTTTGGGCGTCCTTCCGAGCAAGTGGGCATCTCTGCAACTGAGAGGTCCAACAGTTGAAAGTCTATTAAGATAACCTGCTTATCTAAACCATTTTTAGATGTCAATTTATAGAAACAGAGGGAAGCATACTTTCAGAATTCTCTATGTAACCTCTAAGGTAAAACAAACATGTATTTTAAATAGAGATGGGGTTCAGGAACATGGATGGACATGGGCAGGGCTTACAGCCTGCTTGACTGCCTGTGTTGTGTGTGTTCCCAGCTCACTGCAGGCTGGCTTACCTCTGTTGAGACTGGCTAACAAGTGTGCAAGAGTATGCTCTCGATAACATCTAAATCATTGTTTGCTTTTTCTTAAGGACAGGGATGAGAGTAGATATCCTTCCTACACACCAAGGAGATGGTCAAGACATGTCTAGTTCTGACCACACCATGCTCATAGTGCCATCCTCTCATCCAGAGTTGCCTCCCACTTCAGCCACTTATCCAGTCCTGTGGTTCCCAAAAGGCCCTCTTGTCAGATATCCGGGTTTTTCAGAAAGCAAATCCTCTCCAAATCTCTCAGTTCAAGCCCTTTTCCAATAAAGGGTCCTGTGCTCAGAAACTGTAGACCCAGAGAAAGCCTGTTGACAATTATGACTCAGGATGTTGGTGACAGGAGGCTCCAATACTCAGGTAAGTTCAATAGGAGTGGAAGAGTCCCCTTGGACCTCGGGTACAGTCAGCCCTTCACACATCCTGGTGAGGAAAAGTTAGAACCATAGCAACAACTAACAGAGTACCAAAAAGGAAATCTGTTAAATGAAATGCACACTATGAGAAATGGTGACTTGATCAGCTCTTGCCCTGACTGTTGATGAACAACATATTACGTTATCCCTCTTAGTATTATTTTGTCTGTTCTACTTAATACTATTGGTTTAATTCTGTAATTAATACACAGTTATTCTTAAGTGTTGAAACTTAACTGTATAGTGATCCCTGTTAAATATAAGAATGGGAATAAGAGAGGGAAGAGATGTGCAATTTAGGACATGCTCAAGCTGACTTGCCCCAAACGGTAGAATTAGAAACATACCAGGGGATTCCAATTCAATCCCATCAAGGCTGCATGTACCAATGCCATCTCACTAGTCCATTTGATCAATTTCTGTTCACAATTGATCATAATGATAGGATTAAGAGTCAAAGGGATCGCATAAGTAAGACTAGTGTCTGATAATACTACTGATAGAATTAAAAAGGATAGAATGTACCAACATGGGAAGCGGGATACACAGCAGACTCATAGAATGGCAGATGTCCTAAACAGCACTCTGGCCTCAGAATCAGCCCTTAAGGCATTCAGATCCCGCTGAAAAGCCCATGAGAGTATTTCAGGCATGGAAAGCCAAGACACTCTGGCAAAAAAATGACCTAAATAAAAGATCTCTGCAAGTGAGATCCCAGTGGAAAGAACAAGTCATCAAAGAAGGAGGTACCTTTCTGTGATGGGAGGAGAGAACTTCCACTTTGACTATGACCTTGTCTAAAAATGATAAGAGTCAATGAACTCAAAAGACTTCCATAGCTATGGCAACTCATGACAAGAGCCTAGGGTGATTACTGATGCCATAAACAAGAGTGTCAATTTGTTAAGTCAACAACAGGAGTCACTGTGCACTTACTTGTCATGTAGGAGGATTGTGATTTAATGCTATAACTAGTACTCCAACAGTATTTTTCACTTTGTGTTGCTATGTGGGGGAAAACTGTTGAAATCTTTACTTAATATATACTAAACTGATCTTCTGTATATAAAGAGAATTGAAAATGAATCTTGATGTGAATGGATGGGGAGAGGGAGTGGGAAAGGGGAGGGTTGCGGGTGGGAGGGAAGTTATGGGGGGGAAGCCATTGTAATCCTGTAAGCTGTACTTTGGAAATTTATATTCATTAAATAAAAGTTAAAAAAAAAGAAAAAAGAAAAGTCAGAACCATGCACAAGGACAATTCAAATCCTGGCATCAGGAGAGACAATGTACAGATGTCCCCCTCCACACAGCCTTTACAGTTTATTTCCCAGTCACAGGTGCAGAGCATCAGGGCTGGGGGTTTCTTTGACTTCCTGGGATGGAGAGGGATAGAGCAATAAAAGGACACAGAGTTCTGATCTGCTCTGATCACAGAGACACATAGGCAAGGTCTCAGCATTGTGACTAACTTAGAAATCTCTCCCTTTGGCTTCGAGCTGTGTCCTTGTCTGGATCACCAGACTGATGTGCATTCTGTAGGCTGTGGACACAGTAATCCTGGGATTTGGCTGTGCCCTGTACAGAGACCAGTTCACCCACCAGAGGGCAGACCCTGCAGACAGCATCTACCCCACGTTCTTCCCATTTCAGCTGACATTCTGGTCTCTGACTCTATGCTGAGATCTTGACGTGTCATCATCTCTGCTTTTTTTCTGCCTGCAACTCTACCGCTTGCACACATCACTGGCGATGTCAGTGAGCAGTACCAAACCTATCTGAGGATAAATATCTACACAAAAAGTCTACAGAAAGAGACACAAAGAATTCTTATGTTCAAGCCAGAAAATACAGTGTCAGCCTCTTGGTAAGTTCATGGTTGTGTGTATGTGTTAAGTATCATTGTGATCAAAACCACTATGTGGTTTCAACTTACCTTGGTTAGAATGGCTTACATACAAAAATCAACTAATAGATGCTGGCGAGTATGTGGGCAAAAAGGCACACTAATCCACTGTTGTGGGAATGCAAACTGGTAAAGCAACTATGAAAGAAAGTTTGGAGATGCCTTAGAAATCTGAATATAGCTCTACCACATGACCCCGCCATCCCACTCCTTGGAACTTACCCAAAAGAAATTTCATTGGCAAATAAAAGAGCTGTTTGCACCTCAATGTTTATTGCAGCTCAATTCACCACAGCTAAGACATGGAATGAACATAAATGCCCATCAACAGGAGACTGGATAAAGAAATTATGTGATATGTACTCTATTCAATCCTATATAACTAAAAAAAATGGAATCTAGTCGTTTGCAATAAAATGGAGGAATCTGGAAAACATCATGCTGAGTGAATTAAGCCAGTCCCAAAGGGACAAATATCATATGTTCTCCCTGATTGGAGACAACTAACTGAGCACCTAAAAGGAAACCTGTAGAAGTGAAACAGGCACTATGAGAAACATTGACTTGATCAGCCCTTGTCCTGACTGTCAAGGAAAAACTTATTATTTCATTCCTTTTGGTATTTTTTGTTCCACTTAATACCATTGGTTGAACTCTTTAAATAACACAAAATTGTTCTTAGGCATTTAAAATTAACTGAAAAGTGATCCCTGTTAAATATAAGAGTGGGAATAAGAGAGTGAGGAGATGTATAGTTTGGCACATGCTCACGCGGAATTAACCCTAATGGTAGAGCCAAAAACGTGCCAGGGGATTCCAATTCAATCCCATCAAGGTGGCATGTACCAATACAATCTCACTAGTCAAAGTGATCAGTTTCAGTTCATAATCCTTCATGATAGGATTAAGTGTCAAGGGGATCACAGACACAAGACTTGTGTCTGCTAACAATGGCTGATAGAATTAAAAAGGAGAGTACAATCCAACATGGGAAGCAAAATAGACAGCAGACTCATAAAATGTTAGATTCCTAACAGCACTCTAGCCTCAGAATCAGCCCTTAAGGCATTAAGATCAGGCTGAAAAGCCATGAGAGTGTCTCAGGCATGGAAAGCCCAGACACTGTGGCACAAAAAAATGACCTAAATGAAAGATGTCTATGAGTGATATCCCAGCGGAAAGAAGGAGCCATCAAAGAAGGAGGTGCCTTTCTCTGAAGAGAGGAGAGAACTTTCTCTTTTTTTATTAAACTTTTATTTAATGAATATAAATTTCCAAAGTACAGCTTATGGGTTACAATGGCTTCCCCCTCCCAAAACTTCCCTCCCACCCACAACCCTCCCCTTTCCCACTCCCTCTCCCCTTCCAATCACATCATGATTCATTTTCAATTCTCTTTATATACAGAACATCAGTTTAGTATATATTAGGTAATGATTTCAACAGTTTGCCTCCATATAGCAACACAAAGTGAAAAAAAAATACTGTTGAGTACTAGTTATAGCATTAAATAACAGTGTACAGCACATTAAAGACAGAGATCCTACATAATATTTTTTAAAAAATTAATTAATTTTCTATGCCATTTCCAATTAACACCAGGTTTTTTTTTAAATTTCCAATTATGTTTATATACAGAAGGTTGATTCAGTATATAATTAGTAAAGATCTGATCAGTTTGTACCCACGCAGAAACACAAAGTGTAAAAATACTGTTTCAGTACTAGTTATAGCATCACTTCACATTGGACAACACATTAAGGACAGATCCCACATGGGTTGTAAGTACACAGTGACTCCTGTTGCTGACTTAACAATTTGACACTCCTGTTCATGGCGTCAGTAATCTCCCTAGGCTCTAGTCATGAGTTGCCAGGGCTATGGAAGCCTTTAGGGTTCGCTGACTTTGATCTTATTCCGATAGGGTCATAGTCAAAGTGGAAGTTCTCTCCTCCCTTCAGAGAAAGGTACCTCCTTCTTTGATGGCCCCGTTCTTTCCATTGGGATCTCACTCACAGACATCTTTCATTTAGGTCTTCTTTTTTTATTCTTTTCCATGGTATCTTGGCTTTCCATGCCTAGAATACTCTCATGGGCTCTTCAGCCAGATCCGATGGCCTTAAGGGCTGATTCTGAGGCCAGAGTGTTGTTTAGGACGTCTGCCATTCTATGAGTCTGCTGTGTATCCCACTTCCCATGTTGGATCTTTCTCTCCCTTTTTGATTCTATCAGTTAGTATTAGCAGACACTAGTCTTGTTTGTGTGATCCCTTTGACTCTTAGACCTAGCAGAGCCATCAATTGTGAGCTGCAATTGATTACTTGGACTAGTGAGATGGCATTGGTACATGCCACCTTGATGGGATTGTATTGTAATCCCCTGGCACATTTCTAACTCCATCATTTGCGGCAAGTCTGATTGTGCATGTCCCAAATTGTACACCTCCTCCCTCTCTTTTTCCACTCTTAAATTTAACAGGGATCACTTTTCAGTTAAAATTTAAACACCTAAGAAGAATTGTGTGTTAATTACAGAGTTCAACCACTAGTACTAGAACAACAACAACTACTAAAAAGGATAAAGTATTGCATTGTACATCTAGAGTCAGGACAAGAGCTGATCAGGTCATTGTTTCTTATAGTGTCCATTTCACTTGACAGGTTTCCCCTTTGGTGCTCAGTTGTCCCCGATCAGGGAAAACAAATGATATTTGTCTCTTTGGGACTGGCTTAATTCACTCAGCATGATGTTTTCCAGATTCCTCCATTTTGTTGCAAATGACTGGGTTTCATTGTTTCTTACTGCTGTATAGTACTCTATGGAGTACATGTCCCATAATTTCTTTATCCAGTCTACTGTTGATGGGCATTTGGGTTGGTTCCAGGTCTTAGCTATTGTGAATTGAGCTGCAATAAACATTAATGTGCAAATGGCTTTTTTATTAGCCAAATTAGTTTCCTTTGGGTAAATTCCAAGTAGTGGGTTGTATGGTAGGGTTATGTTCAGGTTTCTGAGGAATCTCCAGACTGACTTCCATAGTGGCTTAACGAGTTTGCATTCCCACCAACAGTGGGTTAATGTCCCTTTTTCCCCACATCCTCTCCAGCATCTATTGTTGGTAGATTTCTGAATGTGAGCCATTCTCACCGGGGTGAGGTGAAACCTCATTGTGGTTTTGATTTGCATTTCTCTGATTGCTAGTGATCTTGAACATTTTTTCATGTGTCTGTTGGCCATTTGGATTTCCTCTTTCGAAAAATGTTTATTGAGGTCCTTGGCCCATCTCTAAAGTGGGTTGTTTTATCTGTTGTGGATTTTCTTGATTTCTTTGTAGATTCTGGTTATCAATCCTTTATCTGTAGCATAGTTTGCAAATATTTTTTCCCATTCTGTTGGTTGCCTCTTCACTTTCCTGGCTGTTTCTTATGAAGTACAGAAACTTCTCAATTTGATGCAATCCCAATAGTTAATTTTGGTCTTGACTGCCTGTGCTCCTGGGGTCTTTTACAAGAAGTCTTTGTCTGTGCCTATATCTTGCAGGGTTTCTCCAATGCTCTCTAATAATTTGATTGTTTTGGGTCATAGATTTAAGTCTTTAATCCATGTTGAGTGAATTTTTGTGTAAGGTGAAAGGTAGGGGTCTTGCTTCAAGCTTCTGCACGTGGAAATCCAATTTTCCCAGCACCATTTATTGAATAGACTGTCCTTATTCCAGGGATTAGATTTGGATCTTTGATCAAATGTAAGTTGGCTGTAGATGTTTGAATTGATTCCTGGTGTTTCTATTCTGTTCCATTGGTCTATCCATCTGTTTCTGTACCAGTACCATGCTGTTTTGATAACAACTGCCCTGTAGTATGTCCTGAAACCTGGTATTGTGATGCCTCCGGCTTTGTTTTTGTTGTACAAGATTGCTTTAGCTATTTGAGGTTTTCTGTGTATCCATATGAATTTCAGCATCATTTTTTCCAGATCTGAGAAGAATGCCTTTGGTATCTTGATTGGTATTGCATTGAATGTATAAATTGCTTTTGGGAGAATAGACATTTTGATGATATTGATTCTTCCAATCCATGAGCATGGAAAATTTTTCCATATTTTGGTATCCTCTTCTATTTCTTTCTTTAAGGTTTTGTAATTTTCATCGTAGAAATCTTTAACATTCTTGGTTAAGTTTATTCCAAGGTATTTGATTGTTTTTGTAGCTATTGTGAATGGGATTGATCTTAGAAGTTCTTCCTCAGCCGTGGCATTGCCTGTGTATACAAAGGCTGTTGATTTTTTGCATTGATTTTATATCCTGCTACTTTGCCAAACTCTTCGATGAGTTCCAGCAGTCTCTTAGTAGAGTTCTTTGGGTCTCCTAAATAAAGAATCATATCATCTGCAAAGAGGGATAGTTTGAGTTCTTCCTTCCCGATTTGCATCCCTTTAATTTCTTTTTCTTGCCTAATAGCTCTGGCCAAAACTTCCAGAACTATATTGAATAGCAGTGGTGAGAGTGGGCATCCCTGTCTGGTACCAGATCTCCCCATTCAATAGGATGTTGGCCGTGGGTTTTTCATATATTGCTTTGATTGTATTGAGGAATGTTCCTTCCATACCCAGTTTGCTTAGAGTTTTCATCATGAAAGGGTGTTGTATTTTATCAAATGCTTTCTCTGCATCTATTGAGAGAATCATATGGTTTTTCTTCTGCAGTCTGTTAATGTAGTGTATTACATTGATTGTTTTGTGAATGTTGAACCATCCCTGCATACCAGGGATAAATCCCACTTGGTCTGGGTGGATGATCTTTCTGATGTGTTGTTGCATTCTATTGGCCAGAATTTTATTGAGGATTTTTGCATCTATGTTCATCAGGGATATTGATCTGTAATTCTCTTTCAGTGCTGCATCTTTCTCTGGCTTAGGAATTAAGGTGCTGCTGGCTTCATAGAAAGAATTTGGGAGGATTCCCTCTTTTTCCATTGTTTTGAATAGTTTGAGAAGAATTGAAGTTAGTTCTTCTCTAAATGTCTGGTAGAACTCAGCAGTGAATCCACCTGGCCCTGGGCTTTTCTTTGTTGGGAGGGCCTTTATTACTGTTTCAATTTCTGTGTCAGTTTTGGGTCTGTTTAGGTTTTCTGTGTCTTCCTGGCTCAATTTAGGTCTGTTGTATGTGTCCAAGAATCTGTCCATTTCTGATAGCTTTCCCTGTTTGCTGGCATACAAGTCCTTGTAGTAATTTCTGATGATTCTTTTTATTTCTGTGGTGTCTGTTGTTATGCCTCTATTTTCATCTCTTATCCTATTGATTTGGTTCTTTTCTCTTCTTTTTTTAGTGAGTTGGGCCAATGGGGTGTCAATTTTGTTTATTTTTTTAAAAAACCAGCTCCTTGTTTGGCTGCTTTTTTTGTAATTTTTTTTTGGATTCAATCCTGTTGATTTCTTCTTTGATTTTAATTATTTCTCTTCTCCTACTGGGTTTGGGTTTGGTTTGCTGCAGATTTTTTAAATACTTGAGATGACTTGAAAGCTGAGAGGAGAGAACTTTCACTTTGACTATGGCCTTGTCTAAATAAGATAAAAGTTTGTGAAATCAAGAGGCTTCCATAGCCTTGGCAGCTCATGACTAGAGTCTCGGGTGATTACTGACATCATAAATAAGAGTGTCAATTATTAAATCAACAACGGGAGTCACTCTGCACCTACTTTACATGTAGGATCTCTGTATTAATGTGTTGCACTATGATAATTAATGGTAGAACTACTACTCAAACACTGCTTTATACTTTGTGTATCTGTGTGGCTGCAAACTGTAGAAATCAATACTTAGTATATACCAGGTTGATCTTCTGTATATAAAGATAAATGAAAATGAATCTTGATGAAGAATGGGATGGGAGAGGTAGTGGGAGATGGGGTGGTTGTGGGTTGGAGGGAGGTTATGGGGGGAAAAGCCACTATAATCCAATAGTTGTACTCTGGACATTTATATTTATTAAATAAAAGTTGAAAAAATAAGTGTCATTGGGACTGCATGTGAGTGTATGTTTGTGCTTGTGTGTATTCTGTCCCTATTGGCAATTCTGAATAATGTGTGGCAGAAAGTCAGGTGAATGAAGGCAGAGGACCTCACCCTTGTTGCGCCTTCCATAGAATTTTCTGTTTCTCCCTAGCCTTTCAGAGGCAGAGGACAGGCATCAAGATTTTTGGGCCCACCACATAAGCACATCCCTTGATCCAACTCTGGGGATCTTTGCATGGATGAGACTGTTGGGACCCAGGAAGACTACTGCCAGTGTCCAGATCTGTCTGGAGAGGTGCCTAGGTATTCTGATGCATGCACTACCTCATTCAACCTTGCTGCCTTGCTTATTGTTGTTCCATCTTATGTCTGAAATTAATTTCTTGTTGGAAGACAAGAACCTCTATTTCACTTTGTCAGCTTTTGGGATGAGCTTCTTTCACTGCCCAATATTTTCATTTTTTTACCCATGTTGTACAGTATCAGTGAGAATTATACTTTTTTGAGAACATATACATGGGCTTTTTGTATTAGTATATTTCTGGTTGCTTATAATAAGATGGGAATTTTACAAATATATGTTCTTGAGTCTTCAAGTTTTCTACCAACTTTGTGCACAGTATAGAACTTAATAGATGACAGCTTCATATTTTGAAAAAATAGATTAAGGTACTCAATATTCAGCTGAGTGCCAGAATTATTAGAAACCCAGGGGTGAACAAATACACCCATCATAATGAAAAGTACATCACTAAGGCAAAATGATTTTAAATAATTTAATTCACCACTCTTATTATTAAAATACATAAAATTGCTCAATGGATCCACAGCATAGTTTTTGCACCAGATCTGTTTAGTGTCCCACAAGTGAGTCCTCTCTGTGATCAGAAATCCAATTTTGGTTCAGGTATGTATGGGAAAGCAACACTTCTTTAGACCACAGAAGAAAATTTTAAATTCAAGTGGAAGGATAATATATACAATACAGTGTGACAAAATAGAAAAGTACCTTTATACTAAAAATGAAACACTGCCATTTTGAAACGGTGAATATACTATATGAAGTAACAAAAGTTTTCTAAAAAAAAGAAATGTATCCCTTTATTATTTGATAACATTGCTTACATGTATATCCATGAGCTTGTATATCCATGACATGGAACAAACACATTAATTAAATTAGTTGGAGGAATTAAAATCTAGGGAAAAGGCAAATAAAAATACCTAAAAATTATCCTAAAAAGTTTCTTTCACCATCTAATTACTCTTTTTATGTATAGTAATATTAATGGAAATGCTCTCTGTACTAAAGAAATCCTTAGAAAAGAAGTAAATTTGCCAAAGGGTTCCAACAATATATTCCTGATATACCCTATACTAGGCATCTTGTGACCCAGAAGACAAGGGTTAGCTCACGCTATAGATAATTTCAAAACAATGAGAAGATTTGGAAGTTTTCTTTTTGGTCATATCCTGAATTTATAATACCAAAAGGAATCACATTCTCATAAAATAGTCCAATGGTAGAGACAGAAGAAAACCTGAGTGATATGTATACATAGAATTGCATTTATATATTTTTGTAAGTTTGGGCCTACCAGGTAATACAAGGTGCCTATAAACAGAAATTGTGAATTCTGAAAAATCTATGATGGATTTGTAATTGTTGAACAAAAACACAACTTGAATTTCATTTATTGAATTTAAATAGAATTATTTTAAAAAACTTAATCCTTATGTACACAGTAGTGCAACCTACACAAAAATCATAGAAACATCTCCATCCATGTTTTGCTTATGTTATCGAAGTACTACAATTAGCTAACATAATGTTGCAACCAAACCTCCGTGGGATGGGTTCCAGAGCAGTCCATACCATAGCCACCCTTGCAACTACTTCATACACTTTTCTTGATTGAGTTAAAACAATGCCCAATTTGTTGAAAGGATGCATGGACAATCAATTTCTCATCATTTAAACTCATGAGATGGTGGCCACCAAAAACAAAAAACTAAGCTTCTACCAAAATGAAACCTTTAGGATAGGGAGTTGAGGAAAAATAAGGACCTCTGAGTACACATGCACCTCTCACCTCTCATTTGAGTGCTCTCTCTCTCCTTCCAAGTATGCCTTTCCTACAGCTTCAGCAACTTCCAAGGAAAAGCAAATTTTCAAACAGTGCTGGGGATGACATACCCTTCCATGATCGAGGCACTGTGTGACACACTATGATATCCAGAGTGTGTGTATTTTCCTCTGGGTCTTGGGTTGTTGGCTAAAATTGGAGAGTTTCCCTGAAAGAGTGTACATGACCAAGTCTTGGTCATCAATGCAGAGATGATAGAATGGCCTCCTGCATTCAAGGAGGTGTCATTCCATGAGAAGAATTAGAAACAGAGAGAGGTGGGAGGAGATGATATGTGAAATTTTAAATATGCATTCAATTCTCACTTCACATGTATGCATAAAATATGATGTTCCTCACACATGTCCTCAGCCAGTGTCTATCAGATGTGCAAGTGTGTGTCAGCAGCTGAGAGAATGGTAGGGGCAAAATTAATACATGGAGAAAGAAGCAACTTAAGAAGACAGAAGGCAAACACATACACATACACAGATGCTACATATATTTCTTTATACATTCTAAATCACTTAATCATATATGGTGAGAATCCTTGATATATTTTGATGTACTATGAAATCAAGCAGATTACACAAGAAGTTGAGTGAAAGGATTAACTTTGTGGATGTGTCAGTATGGGGCTCAACTTCTGCCCTTCTCTGGATATGCTTACACATTGGTAAATCATGAAGCCCATTTCTCCATTAAAGTTCTGCAGGTCTGAGAGAGATATTAGGCACAGCCATGAAGAGACTTCCTGGGGTACACATGGGGTCATCAGTGGTGAATGTGACCTTTCACCTTTTCAATGAAGGATCATGTGAAATGATGAAACTGAATGTGTTTTTTTTAATTCCAACACTAATTCTTTCTACAATTGCCAAATCCCAAATTCCCGTTACATCTACTGATGTAACGACCCTTGCCTCTGTGCACGCAGGTTACTGAGTTCTGTTCCAGCAATGTCCTAGGGAGGAATGAGAGTCCAAAGCATGTTTTTCCAAAGCTGTTTTTATGCTCATAGAGAGTGGCAGATGCATAGCCTCAGGACAAGGTGATGCCTAGAGTTCCTGGATAGGGCAGAAGTGAAGCAATGAAAATCAGATCAGCTGATCTGATCACAGGGACATTAAGGCAAGGCCTCAGTCCTGTGACTTCCTTTGAAACATCTTCCTAGTGATTCTAGCTGTATCTCTGTGTGACTCAGTAGACTAGCACACACTGTCTACTTGTTGAGAGCATACAGCAATACTGGGACCAGCTTTGCCCTACACAGAGATATCTTCCCTGCAGGGAGCTGAGATAGCAGACATAATCCAGTCCATTTTCTCCTAATATCAGTAGAGACTTGGGCCTTTAACTTTATGTTGGGTTGACTTGACATGTTTTCTGTGATTTTTCTCAAACTACTTCTGAATCCTATATGCAGTTCACAAGACATTCCTCCCTTGAACTGTTATGATTTCATGAGGCCAAGTGTCTACAGAGATGAAGACCTGGTACTGGGTGGGTTTTCCCCCCTTTACTTCTGGAACCAGAAATAGACATGGTCTGGTTACCTTTTATATCAGGGCCAAAGGATAAAATGTCAGTTAATTGGTAAGTCCAACATTGAGTTATGTGTCAACTGTGGTTCAGACTGCAAGTGAGTGTGTGCTTGAATTGGTTAATCTGTATAAGAATCCTAAAAAATGTACACAGAAGTTGCAGGAATGCAGATCAATGAAGGCTGGGGGTCCTTCCCTTATTTTGCCTTTCACAACCGTCCCTTTTCATTTTATTTTGCTCTCCACTCCTCTAAAAGAGAAGAGAAAGAGATGGACATATTTTATATCCACTCTATTAATCTGATATCCTAATCAGCCTCTGAGAATCTTGAAATGAGTGGATTAGTGGAACTCCAGCCCCCATCCCTGCTCCCACCCTTGCCTGCCCCAAACAAAACCCATGGAATAGAGAATGGCCTGAGGTGAGTGTTAGGTCTAAGGCACTCACCCTGGGTGTCATTGCTAACAAATGTGCCTTGTGCAGAAGCTATTATTGTCTGAGATCCACCACCTGGAATAGAGCCTGGCCCCCCCCACATTACATTCTACCTACTGTTCAACTGGCAAACAATGTCCATCTCCATTCTATGAAGAAGAGAGTCAGTCATCATGTGTGTACTTCTCATGTCCAAGGAATTACTGTGCCTAGATGTAAAAAAGTCCTATATGAGCACAGACTGCCAATTCTATGTGTCATTAGACTTCCACATGAAGCAATATGCTATGAAAGTATTTCCCCCTAACTGATGGACATTATGTTATGGCCACCAAGTGTCATTTTATATGCACAACTCATACTTGTTTACCCAATATTGAATATTTGGAATGTCACTCATTTCTTGCTTTTCTATGTAATATACTAATGATCATTTTATTTGTATATTTCTCTGACTGAAATAATTGGGGCAAATTCTTGGATCATGAGGTATATTTCTTTATAAAGCTGTGGTACTTCTTGACAAATCCTTGCTGATAAACCCACAGATTTCCATTACCTTCACAAATCCCTGCACCCATTGTCAGTGTCTCCCCATACTCAGGCCTTCCTCCTGCCCAGCACACCCCCAGTCCACCTTGTGTCTATGGGTCTGCTTGTTGTGGAGACTGCATATAAACTGATTCATAGCCTTTGTTATCATCTGTTGATTGGCACCTTTCATTGCACAATGTTATAACTTTTCCATTTTTTGGCTTGTAACAACCTGTAGCATACTTTTCTCATAATATATTTTTTTTGAGTTTGCTTTTATTTCATTTTATAAATTCGACATTAAAAACAGTAATAGCTCCTGTTCATTATTAAGTCCCTGTTGCAATTTTTTATTAAACTTTTATTTAATGAATATAAATTTCCAAAGTATAGCTTATGGGTTACAATGGCTTCCCCCCTCCCATAGCTTCCCTCCCGCCCGCAACCCTCCCCTTTCCCGCTCCCTTTCCCCTTCCATTCATGTAAAGATTCATTTTCAATTCTCTTTGTATACAGAAGATCAGTTTAGTATATATTAGGTAAAGATTTCAACATTTTGCCCATATAGCAACATCAAGTGAAAAAACTACCATTGGATTACTAATTATAGCATTAAATAGCAATGTACAGCACATTAAAGACAGAGATCCTACATAATTTTTTTTTCAAATTAATTAATTTTCTATGCCATTTCCATTTTAACACCAGGTTGTTTTTTTTTTTCATTTCCAATTCTCTTTATATACAGAAGATCACTTCAGTATATAATTAGAAAAGACCTCATCAGTCTGTGCCCACACAGAAACGCAAAGTATAAAAATACTGTTTCAGTACCAGTCATAGCATCACTTGGCTTTAGATGACACATTAGGGACAGATCCCACATGGCCAAGGACCTCAATAGACATTTTTCGAAAGAGGAAATCCAAATGGCCAACAGATACATGAAAAAATGTTCAAGATCACTAGCAATCAGAGAAATGCAAATCAAAACCACAATGAGGATTCACCTCACCCCGGTGAGAATGGCTCACATTCAGAAAGCTACCAACAACAGATGCTGGAGAGGATGTGGGGAAAAAGGGACACTAACCCACTGTTGGTGGGAATGCAAACTGGTTAAGCCACTATGGAAGTCTGTCTGGAGATTCCTCAGAAACCTGAACATAACCCTACCATACAACCCAGCCATCCCACTCCTTGGAATTTACCCAAAGGAAATTAATTTGGCAAATAAAAAAGCCATCTGCACATTAATGTTTATTGCAGCTCAATTCACAATAGCTAAGACCTGGAACCAACCCAAATGCCCATCAACAGTAGACTGGATAAAGAAATTATGGGACATGTACTCCATAGAATACTATACAGCAGTAAGGAACAATGAAACCTAGTCATTTGCAACAACATGGAGCAATCTGGAAAACATCATGCTGAGTGAATTAAGCCAGTCCCAAAGAGACAAATATCATTTGTTTTCCCTGATCGGTGACAACTGAGCGCCAAAGGGGAAACCTGTTAAGTGAAATGGACACTATAAGCAACAATGAACTGATCAGCTCCTGTCCTGACTTTAGATGTACAATGTAATACTTTATCCTTTTTAGTATTTGTTGTTGTTGTTCTAGTACTATTGGTTGAACTCAGTAATTAACACACAATTATTCTTAGGTGTTTAAATTTTAACAGAAAAGTGATCCCTGTTAAATCTAAGAGTGGAAAAAGAGAGGGAGGAGATGAACAATTTGGAACATGCTCAATCAGACTGGCCGCAAATGGTGCAGTCAGAAATGTGCCAGGGGATTCCAACACAATCCCATCAAGATGGCATGTACCAATGCCATCGCACTAGTCCAAGTGATCAATTTCAGCTCACAATTGATAGCTCTGATAGGTCTAAGAGTCAAAGAGATCACACAAACAAGACAAGTATCTGCTAATACTAACTGATAGAATCAAAAAGGGAGAGAAAGATCCAACATGGGAAGTGGGATACACAGCAGACTCATAGGATGGCAGATGTCCTAAACAACATTCTGGCCTCAGAATCAGCCCTCAAGGCATTCAGATCTGGCTGAAGAGCCCATGAGAGTATAGCAGGCATGGAAAGCCAAGATATCATGGAAAAAAAAAGACCTAAATGAATGATCTCTGTGAGTGAGATCCCAGTGGAAAGAACGGGGCCATCAAAGAAGGAGGTACCCTTCTCCGAAGGGAGGAGAGAACCTCCACTTTGACTATGACCCTATCGGAATAAGATCAAAGTCAGCGAACTCTAAAGGCTTCCATAGCCCTGGCAACTCATGACCAGAGCCTAGGGAGATTACTGACGCCATGAACAGGAGTGTCAAATTGTTAAGTCAGCAACAGGAGTCACTGTGTACTTACACTCCATGTGGGATCTGTCCCTAATGTGTCATAATATTTTTTAAAGATTTATTTATTTATTTGAAAGTCAGAGTTACACGCAGAGAGAAAGAGAGGCAGAGAGAGAGAGAGAGAGGCAGAGAGAGAGAGAGAGAGAGAGAGGTCTTCCATCCATTGGTTCATTCCCCAGTTGGCTACAATGGCCAGAGCTGTGCCAACCTGAAGCCAGGAGCCAGCATGCTACTCAGGGTCTTCTACACAGGTGCAGAGGCCCAAGGACTTGGGCCATTTTCTACTTCTTCCCCACACATAACAGAGAGGTGAATTGGAAGTAGAGAAACCAGGACCTGAATTGGCACCTATATGGGATGCCAGCACTGTAGAAGGTGGGTTTACTGGGTATGCCACACTATCATCCCCTTTCTCATAATAACTTAATAGCTAGGACTACATTTGGTATCCAGATACTTGTGTTTACTTATTATTGATGTAAAATTAGGAATATATGTTTTTCTTTGTTATCAAAATTCTATTCAGTTTTTAAACTTATATAACTTATTTCACATGATTTATATCTCACAACTTGGAAAACCAAAGCCTTCCTTATGAATTTTAGGATACACTGAACAAAATATTGGTTATTCATCAAATAATTTACCGAGTACCTCTCATGTGCCAAACTAAACATGCTATGCATGGTTATAGTACAAATCATGAAATTACTGGATGTCTACATGTGAGACAGAATATTTTTATCTAAAATAATCACACATTCTGGTTTGTTTCCTACAGCCAATTTATGCCAATAATCCTTGAGTATTCATTATTGTCATCCCATCTTATTGTCAAAAGTGTACCAGCTTGGAATGTCAATTACATGGTCACTGTAGACACTAGAAGGAGTATGAGAAAAGTTTACAGACAGGTAGGAGATATAAATCCTGACTTTGCCTTCTATCTATTTATGACATCAAGCCTTATGTTCTTATCTGCTAATTAAGAATATTACTAATGCAAAACAAAAATCTTATTATGATAAAATTAAAGGATTATAAAATGCTTGTCCCCCCTCGCTCAAGTGTTCGGCATCCTTGTAGATGAATGAAATTACTCAATATGTTTTTGCTAAGAATACATGCTTTTCAATCTTCTGGATAGAAACTTTACCATTGGTGTTATCTATAACTTAAATATTTGTCAAATTGACCAATGAAGCAATCAAAGATCTTGTTCTGCCTCCAGGATGCAGAGATGGTAGAATCAATCTCCTTACTCAGAAGTGTACCTCGTCATTCTGATTTTTGGATATTATTTTTCTGGCATGTAAAATCTACTCAATTAAGGAAAGAGGAATGTAAAATATTCTCAGGCATACACATTCTCAAAATAATAACCAAATAAAAAGCTGAACGGCAAAGATTTCAGAGGAAACAATTCAATAAAGAGAGAAATGTCAGGAAGCATATATCTAGTGATGAATGAAATTTAAGTGATCAGGTACAATCCTATTGTTTGTTACACAGATGAAAAACCTCTAACAAGCATCATAGATACTGTAAATTGGATGTCTAGGTAAAATCAAGGAGATACAGATTGGGAAGGACATAGTGATGTCCTTGGAGCTGATGAGGCAAATAGAATCTTCCTATCACAGTGCCTAATGTCGTGCAAAGCAATCATCCTCACTTCTCTTTTCCCCACGGACTCCTCAGTCTTTGTGTAACCAGAGGTGTGGTCCAGGATTCAGGAAAATGACACAGGAAGGAAGACCTGTCTGCTGCTATACTTGTGTTATTTGTTCAGAAAGAGACATTTCCAATCATACAGGTAAAATCCCTAGAACTGAGCTATGAGAACTTCAGCCTCTGAACTTTCTCTTGATAAAAAGGGAACCAAGAACATTTGCAATGGGATCAGAGTGCCCTATTGTTCTCCATGCACACCCTCACTCACTCTTTCCATACCCGTGTTGTATGCTCACTAACGCCATCTCATTATGTGTAAGCTGTTGTCTGGCGGTGCTTATCCTCTCTAGCTCTTCTCTGACACTGATTCTATCTGGTATCCTTCTTTCCCATCCAGTGCTGGAGGAGACTGTCTCAATCTGAGACCTAATGTCTAAACAAGAAATATAATATTTGTGTTTGTTAAGGCTCCCTTTGGATTTCTAAAGGGCTTGAAATCAAACCTTTTCCATACACAACTGATGAGCAGGGAGCTACTTCACATGAATTGTGATGTGAATACTGTGTATTTTCTGTGCGACATCTTTGAATTTGTGCATGGTGTGCAGTACACATAACGAATACCACCACTTTGTCCTTTGGATGTATATAATAGAGTAAGAGAAAAAACAATGTGACATATAGAGACACAAAATCCTAAAAATGATGCAACTTGGTAACCCCAAAATCCTTTGCAAAAGGCAAACATTTAAGCAATGTTAAATATCAAAGCCAATCGTTTTGAGAAATGTAAAAATGTACTAAGTCTCGTTGGTAAATAGCTCCACTGTTCAATGTAGAATAAATATGTTTATAATAATTTGAATTCTTTGAAAAGGATGTTTCATTTCCATAGTCTTATCTCTATAAATATTTTTATTTATTTATTTATTTATTTTTATTTTTGACAGGCAGAGTGGACAGTGAGAGAGAGACAGAGAGAAAGGTCTTCCTTTTGCCGTTGGTTCACCCTCCAATGGCCGCCGCGGTAGCGCACTGCGGCCGGTGCACCGCGCTGTTCCGATGGCAGGAGCCAGGTGCTTCTCCTGGTCTCCCATGGGGTGCAGGGCCCAAGGACTTGGGCCATCCTCCACTGCACTCCCTGGCCACAGCAGAGAGCTGGCCTGGAAGAGGGGCAACCGGGACAGGATTGGTGCCCCGACCGGGACTAGAACCTGGTGTGCCGGCGCCGCAAGGCGGAGGATTAGCCTGTTGAGCCACGGCGCCGGCCTATTTTTATTTTAGTATCTTGAAATAAGCTCTATATAATTTCCCTTATGAATAAGATAACAAAAAATGACTTCAAGTTTTGTGAATATATTCAATATGCAGTAAGTTAGTGAAAGAAAAAAACTACAGTATCATGCACTGACCCATTGTACAATGTACACTTGCCTATGTGTGTCCAGTGCATCTCTGATACAGATGCCAGAAGCACCTACAGATTCTATAAAAAGTAAAGGGTGCACATTGAAAAGAATTGTAAGAGATAATTCTTCAAATATTTACAGATGCTTATATTCTCTCTCTTTCTCTTTCTCTCTTTTTAAAATATGTTTATTTCTCTGTTTGAATGTCAGTTACAGAGAGAGGGAGACCTAACAGAGAGAAGGAGAGAAGTGAAAGAGAAGACCTTCCATCCGGTAGATTCACTCCCAGAAAGCTGCAATGGCCTGAACTGGGCCTGGCCAAAGCCAGAAACCAGGAGCTACTTCCAGGCATTGCAGAGGCCCAAGTATTTGTCCTTCCTATGATTGTTTCTCAGGCACATTGGCATGGAGCTAGTTTGGAAGAGGAGTAGCCAGGACATGAACTGGTGCCTTATGAGGTGCCATCATCCCAGGCTGTGGCTTTACCTCCTACATCACAACTCCAGTCCCTGAAGCTTGTATTCTTACATGAACACCAAGGATAACAAATGAGTGGGATTCTTACTGCAAATGTAGCCGTACTAATACTGCCCTGGCCCGTGGGGTAATTAACTAGGATATGAGGAGGGCAGACCTGAATGGAGAGACAAACCAGACATGAGAAGGGAGACCAAGACAGTATTCTGATCAAGGTCCCACTTTATTGGAGAAGGAGGCAGCTTATATAGTACAAGGTAAGGATTGTGGCAATTGAGGGCAAGCAGGGGTCATTTTACAGCATAGTTCCAAGGAATGGTTTTACAGGAGTTTTAAATCAACATCAGTTTGACAAGGGGAGTTACTGTGGGTTTTACAGCCACCAAATGTACTTATCAAGATACAAGAGGTTGTGAGGTCAGAGGGGAACTGAAGCCAGATGGCCAAGTGCCAACCATATCAGTGATCTGTACAACGGAGCTTTCTAGTGATTTGTAGTTGAAGGTTAATCTAAACAGAGGCCTATACAGGGAAACCAACACAGTGGCTCCCAACATCTCCCCCTTCTTTGTATATAGCAAGATGAGGTTACATGTCATTAACGCTATACCGCTACGTTTTTGTGAGCGGTGCTGTTATTTATTTATTTATTTATTTTTTATAATGAAGCAGATGATGGTGCCTGTGTTAGGTTGTGGGATTTAACAGCATATTCTTACCTGTCATCAGAATCCATCGTCATCGATGAATCCCTGTCTTAGGTTGATATGTGCGGCAACCCATCTTACCCATCATTGACTTATCTTTTATTATTGACCGTCTTATCTTCTGAGGGATGTCCAAGGCCTAGTTAGAAAATACACAAAACACCTGCCTACAAGACAGGCTGTAAAGAGGCTTACGAGGAAGATTACAATCCCCACAAACAGTTTTTTAAGCCAGGAGAAATTTGGCAGCCAAGATGTAAGCCAGTTGAATAAGCTTTCGGACCCTTTGTCTTGAGTAAAGTGAGAAGCAAGTTCTGTGAGTTTTTGGATTTCAATAGCAATACTATGAGAGTTATCAGTAAGATTAAAACAACACATATTTTTAACTTGATTGCATTTTTTGTGATGTAGTAAGAGAAGATAATCAATGGCTGCCCGATTATCTAGAATACCTTGCGGTAATACTTGTTGTTCTTTGTTTAACAAAGACAAGGCTGTTCAGGTACTATTAATATTTTTTACCATAGCACATGCAAGTTTTGTAACAGTATTATAAGCTCCTAAAGCTAAACCAGGAACCCCTACTAATGAAAAGGCTAGAGCGTCTACTTCTTCCTTTGAGAGCAGATTTACTGCATCATCACAGGATGGATCTAATTGGTTTAAAGATTGCCTGTTATGCCAATTACGTGTGGTATTCTTGTAGTCTAACATCTCAGGGGAAGGAAGACAGTCTGCTAAGGCAACAATGAATCCCATCAGAGATGTTAGCAGGGATATAATTAAAAGTAAAATTATCGCAGCAGAAAAACCAACCTTCCGGCAACAGAATATGTCCAGTGCCATAAGATATTTGTTGAGTCTTATTACAATGTAATCCATTACCTAATTTTTCATATTTTGTGGTACAATTTTTTATCACTGCACAAGTGTCATTATTCAACACAGCTACACGAGGTGTCATTAATTGAATCATGTCCTTAGGTGATTTATAAGACGGAGTTCCCTAATTGTATAGTCTGCATAAGAAACAGTCTTGCTTGGGAATTGTGAGAAGGTAAGATTTTTAATCTCTTCAGATGGATGACAAACAGGCAGCAGACAGGATCTCAAGATAGCTCTTATGTGCATATCCTGCTGGAGGCAGATACTATCTTATCCTGCAATATTTGCAAGTCATATCCAAATATTATCATGTTTCAGGGGAACACCACAGATGATCACAAGGCTGGAGAGGAAGATTAAGATTTTCCTCTTCTCTGAGGTGGACTTAAACGCTATCAGGAAAAACAGTAGAGTCTTCAGGGTACCTGAAAAGAGAAGGAGAGTAACCTCAGGAATAAGGGCTTTTCCTGGGTCTATTAGTTAAGATAATTACGGGGTGAGAAACCCATTAGAGTGTAAGAGCATTGTCAGGAAGGTGTTTGTTTTGATAAGGGAAATCTTCAATAGGCCTTATCAAACATTCAGGCAACCATCGGGCAGCATTTTCTTTGTTGTCAAACACACAAACAGATCCTCTTCCCCATATTAGCACAGGATCTGGGCCATTCCATTTTGAAGTGAGAGGATCTTTCCACATGACTGTTGCGTATTGATCCACTGACTGCGGATGCCAGAAACGATCAGCAGCAGTCTTGCCCTTATTATCAAGTGTCAAAAGTTTAATACAAATAATGCATGATGGAGAACATTTTTAGGTGTTCCTAATGTGGGATAGAAAGTCTGTGTTTTGAGTTTTTGAAGCATGTTTTTAATTGTTTGATGAGCTCATTCTACAATGCCTTGTTCCTGGGGGTTATATGGAATTCCTGTAATATGCTTAATTTGGAGTTGTTTACAGAAACATTGAAAATTTTTCCCGGTATAACCTGGGCCATTATCTGTTTTAATTGTTTTAGGTTTTCCCATAACTGCCATACAACTGAGTACATGTGCGATAACATTTCTAGAGGCTTCACCAGGGTGGGCTGAAGCAAAAAGAAAACCGCTAAAGGTATCAATAGTAACATGAAGGTATTTAAGCTTACCAAAGGAAGGAATGTGAGTAACATCCATTTTCCATAGCTCATTAGGGACCAGCCTTTATGAATTGATTCCCAAATGAGGCACAGGTAGGAAAGTGACACAGTTCTGGCATTGCTTAACAATCTGTTGTGCTTGTTCTCGAGTAATTTTAAAAAGAAGACGAGGGGTTTGAGCATTAAGGTGATGTAGGGTATGAGCCTCTTTGGCCCGAGTAAGCGAGTCAGCTTCTGCAAAAAATGTTAGTTGAGTGGCCTTATCTATGATCTCATTGCCTTTGGCCAAAGGGCCAGGGAGACCAGAGTGAGCACGAATGTGACATACATAAAAAGGGGCATCTCTTCCTCACCACGACATGTTGTAATCAAACTCACCACAGTGAAACATAAAGAAAAGATCCTAAAAGGTGCAAGAGAGAAACGTCGGATCACTCTTAGAGGATCTCCAATTAGACTCACAGCAGACTTCTCATCAGAAACCCTACAAGCTAGAAGGGAATGGCGAGACATAGCCCAGGTACTAAGAGAGAAAAACTGCCAGCCCAGAATACTATATCCTGCAAAGCTCTCATTTGTGAATGAAGGTGAAATTAAGACTTTTCACAGCAAACAGAAACTGAAAGAATTTGTTGCCACTCATCCTGCCCTGCAAAAGATGCTTAAAGATGTGTTACACACAGAAACACAGAAACATGGTCCCCAATATGAAAGAAGGTAAAGGAAGGAAACCTCACAGCAAAAGATCACAGGAAGCTCAATTTCTCTTTGACATAGAATTAAACTCTGATGCTCTGTTAAAGCAATGTGTTAAAGTAATCTATTATGTTCTCTTGATGTCTGTTAAATTCTAATTGTTCAAAAACAGCTGAATTTTTATTAAGAGCTATGGGTTATTTAAATATGTGCTTTTTTCAAAAATTTGAATATCTGCTGCTCATAAAACTAAAGCGTTGTTGGTTCTGTGTTTAGCTGTCCTCCTATAGGTTCCTATGGACTTTTTCCAGCCACTTCTATTGTATTCAGTACTTTGGGACGGCTCTGTAAACAGATGAAGCCAATAATGTATTAACAGTACCAACTGAGAGAAAGTATGGTTAACTGAGGTTACTAAAAAGAAAAAGCAATTCAAATCAATTGGCAATCTACAAAAAGAGTTAAAGATTTTAAAAGCTATTATTAAAATTGATATATTGGTCTATTATGCTATATTATATGTGTGTACATATTGTATGTCCACATGGGGAAATTTTATTAAGAGTTTTATTTTAAATGGCTTATAGATAAGATTGTCCATAAATTTAAGCTGCTAAAATCAATCAAAGATACATTTTAATTTGTGGGACCTGAATGTGTGTATCATATGTTTTAGACTTGTTGGTAGAAAGAAACTAAAAACATTTTAGATGGTTGTGCTTAAGTTTACTGGCTAAACAAACTACACCATGTTAGATATTTAAGAGGTGTTTTCAAATACATGATTCTTAAAATTTATAGAAGGCATTGGACCTTCTGGTAAATGTTTTCTTAAGTTGTTATCTAATGGTTGAAACGGTTTGCTAAGTATTCATGTGATATTGCTATTGTCAGCAAGCGATCTAGGACTTGCTCCCTCATTTCTCTATTCTAAGCCCAACTTGTTCTTTCATTTCTCTATTCTCTTCAAGGTAGGAAACTAATTCTATTATGAAGGAATCTGTAGGATGCACAATTTAATCTTTAGACCTTATAAAAGAGATGGCTAACATTTTTCTGTAATAGCATAGCCAAAATAAGAACTCAAATAATAATCTCATAGCTAGATTCACTTCGCCATCAGCGAAGTAAACAGTAAGTAGAAAAAACCTCCCTTTCAGACCAAAGGGAAAGAAAGTTTTAAAGTGAGAATATAATTTTCCTCATGGGCATTGTCTACCTTAGAAAAACTACTACAGAACATGCCTGTGACTATAGACTTGTAGTTCAGGCCACCAAAGATTAGAGATGGGACATGGGCACTCCCTTGACTTGCATCCTCTGGTCTGCTTTAACACAAACCAGGAGGAAAAGAAAGCTCGGCATCAGAAGCAATGGGTGGCAGGCCTATTAATGGCTGATCTGTACAGTGATCTGCCCTCAAGGAGACCCAACAGGCCAGTCCACTGCAGTGGCTTTCAATGTGGTAAGCCTGGGCTTCAGCAGAAGTCAGCTTGTGAAGAGCCCTGGCAGCTCTGCCAAGAGTTGGATCACTGGAAATGGACCTGCCCTGGAATCGAAGGATGCCCAGGTCAGAGCCACAGATCTTATTGGCTCTAAGCTGAAAAGCCCTTCACTCAGCCCAACTTCCAAAGTGACCACTGCAGCTGAGGGGATGGTCAAGTAGGGTCAGCAACATTGCAGGCAGAACTGTAAATTTCTTGTTAGAGATGCCACCTGCCTTTACCTGGCCAGCTCTCCTCCCAGGCCAGCCAAGTAATGAAAGTCAACAGAGTGCCTTCCCCTAGGAGGTTCACACCTCCCTTAGGATATACCCCATGTGAAGAGATAGATAGGTCTGGGCCTCTGAATTTACAAGGCCTAAAGCCCAACAGATTATTATCAAGCCCCTTCTATCAGGTTCTATTTGCCTCTCAATCAGAAAACTTAATTGTAGCTTAGACAGCACCTTTCTTAGCTCCTCTAATAATGACTCTGTCCTTTGTTCTAGGCCCTGTCTAGTGCACTTGGGCCTCATTCCTTTGTAATCATAACCTCTACTCTACCACCAATGGCTCTACTCCCAACATGTGTGTACTGATGGTCCTCTTCCCCACTTAATGCTGTATAATTGTTCAAACCTGGTAAATGCCACTCTTAGGATCATTGGTTACTATCCTCACTCTGTCTTTTATGACCTTGTCTAAATATGATCAGAGTCGGTGAACTTGGAAGGCTTCCATAGCCTTGGCAACTCATGATGACAGCCTAGGATGGTTACTGGCGCCATAAACTAGAGTGTCAATTTGTTGGGTCAACAACAGGAGCCACTGTGCACTTGCTCCTCATGTGGGATCTCTGTCCTTAATGTGCTGTACATTGTGATTTAATGCTATAACTAGTACTCAAACAGTATGTTTCACTTTGTGTTTCTATGTGGGTGCAAACTGTTGAAATCTTTATACTAAATTGATCTTCTGTATATAAAGAGAATTGAAAATGAATCTTGATGCAAATGGAAGGGGAGAGGGAGCGGAAGGGGGGAGGGTTGCGGGTGGGAGGGAAGTTATTGGGGGGGGGGAAGCCATTGTAATCCATAAGCTGTACACTGGAAATTTATATTCATTAAATAAAAGTTAAAAAAAAAAGGGGCATCTCTGGCATGAATATAATGTTGTATTAAAGAAAATAAAGGTTAGCCGTTAGTAGTTGGCTTGATATAAGGTACTGTCTCCAGCAGCGGAATAGATTGAGCAATATAGGCACTATCAGTGTACAGGTTGAAAGGGGAGGAGGGAAATTGGACGAACACCTGTAGGACAGCAAGCAATTCCACTAACTGCGCAGAGCTATATGGAGACATTAAAGTAGAAATCTTGCCATTAACGGAAAAGGCAGCTCGTCCACTAGAGGAGCCATCTGTGAAAACAAGGAGGGCATTGGAAAGGGGTTTTATGGAGGTTCGTACTGGAAAAACAACAGTCTGATATCATAGAAACTGAAGGAGTTTGCCAGCAGGATAATGATTATCAAAGTTTCCCATATACAATATGCAAGAGACTGCCCAGTCATCATCATTTTGAATGAGCCATTGAATCTGTGCAGAGTTACATGGTACAATTATTTTATCTGGGTCCTTACCAAATATTTTTCTACTATGTTCTATTTCCATTTTAATAATATTAGCCACCCAGGTAGTATAAGGCGTTAAAACTTTAGAGGGAGCAGCAGGTAGATGTACCCAATAAAGAGGTCCTTCTTGCCAAAAAACTCCAGTAGGTGAAAAGCTAGTAGCATATATAACAAACTGCAAAGGCCGATTGTGATCAATGAAGGTGATTTGTTGATTACAAATAGCTGCTTCAACCTTAGAAAGCGCTGCCTGAGCAGAAGAGTTTAGAGAGCGTTTGGAAAGAGGATCGGAGTCCCCTTTAAGGGGACAGAAGGTCGAACAGAGGTTTAAGCTCACCTGTGGTCAATTTTAAGTAGGGGTGGAGCCAATTAATGTCACCCAAAAGTTTTTGGAAGTCATTTAGAGTTTTAAGGTGATCAGTTTTAAGATGAACCTTCTGAGATAATACTTTATTAGTGAATAGTTCAAAACCCAAAAATAAGTATGGAGCCTTCAACTGAATTTTATCTGGTGCTATTTGAAGGCCTGCATCCCTTAAGGCTTTTGAGAGTTGTTGAGAAAAACAAAGAAGAGGATTAGAGTCTGGACCAGCAAGTAGAATATCATCCATGTAATGGATTATATAGAGAGGGGAATCCTTTGATCTGAAGGGATCTATGACTTGGGCAACAAATTTTTGACACAAGGTGGGGCTATTGGCCATCCCTTGAGGCAAGACCTTCCATTGGAATCTGGGCATAGGACCTTTAAAATTTATTACTGGTAGGCTGAATGCAAAATATTGGCAATCTTCTGGGTGAAGAGGAATAGTGAAAAAACAATCCTTTAAATCAATGACTATTTTATAATAACCCTTAGGAATAGCAACTGGAGTAGGAAGGCCAGGTTGAAGGGCACCCATAGGGATCATAATCTTATTAATTTTTCGAAGATCTTGTAAGAGTCTCCATTTCCCCAATTTTTTCCTTATAACAAAAATTGGGGTATTCCAAGGAGAAGTGGTTGGTTCTATATGACTGGCAGCAAGCTGT
Organism: Lepus europaeus; assembly: GCF_033115175.1. NCBI lineage: Eukaryota > Metazoa > Chordata > Mammalia > Lagomorpha > Leporidae > Lepus > Lepus europaeus. Next base: position 3,842,850 of record NC_084846.1, read on the forward strand.
TCCTGTACTAACGCTGTAGCTGTGGTCAGTTTTTCAGATGTTAGAGGTCATTGATCAATCCACACAGGCTCTGTTATCATCCAAGAGATTTTATCTGCATGGCATACAGGCATGTCAATGGCCGCTAAGGAAAATTTTCATAACCAATACTGGTGAGATCTGTTTTGACTTTAATTGTAACGGGAGTCATGCGTCCTTTAGAGTTTTTTCCTAGTCCTTGGCCTGGGCGGTATCCCTGGTTAAGCATCTGTTGAGTAATTAATTCACTCGGGCTGCACATAAAAAATTTCATCTGAGAAAGAATATCTCTGCCCCATAAATTGACAGGCAGGCCAGCGACCACATAGGGCTGCACTGTGCCTTTGTTTCCCTCTTCATCTTAGAACTTTGGAGAGGATTAGTAGTTTGGCCTATTCCTTTTAAATGGGTTAAGGAAGGATCAAGTGGCCAAGCTGAAGGCCCGTCTTTACCAGAAATAATAGTGGCATCTGCTCCCGTGTCGACTAAACCCTCAAAAGTTTTTCCGTCCAGTTTAAGTTTCGGTTATCTGATGCACCCAATATGCATCAGAGGAACCAAAGCTTTGAGAAGATCTTTGGTTTTTATAACTGGGATTATTATTAAGGAGAGGCAATAGTATCAATTGAGCTATTCTTTGTCCTGGGAGAATGGTTACAGGTCCCTGAGGAGCAGAGACCACAAGCTTAATTTCTCCGATATAATCATTGTCAACAACACCTGGAGAGACATGGAGGCCCTGGATAACAGAACTTCCTCATCCTAAAATCAAACCAAACATTTTTGGAGGCAGGGGGCCGAAAATTCCAGTAGGCAAGATTTGAGTTCCAGATTCTGGGGTTAATACTGTGCGGGAGGTGGTACAGAGGTCCACTCCTGCACTTCCTGCAGTTGCCCGCGTGAGGGAGGCAATATTTGTGGAGTTGGAGGCTGGGGAACAAAGCTGCCAGCCCCAGGGTTTGATCCCATTGTTGGTTTGGGGCCCTGGAGTGGGCCCCTCATCCAGTTTCCCTGTTTGGGGGGCAGTGGGTTGCCTTGGATATCAGTTTTAGACTTACACTCAGATGCCCAATGTTTGCCTCCCTTGCAGTGAGGGCATAACGAAGAGGGGACTGGCTTTTCTACTTTCGGGGTGGAACATTCCTTTTGAAAATGTCCGGGAGGGGGGAAGCCATTGTAATCCATAAGCTGTACTTTGGAAATTTATATTCATTAAATGAAAGTTTAATAAATAAATAATAAAAAAAGAAAATGTCCAGGTTGTTTACAGTTAAAGCACAACCCTGAGTTTGATTTCCTGGACTGAAGTTGAAATGCGGCCCCAACCACCAGGCCAATTTGACTAGATAACGGATTGACATCTGAGCACAAATGAATGTAATCAGAAAGTGATTTACTTTGTCTATGAGGACGTAAAACTGCCTGACACACTGCATTGGCATTTTCAAAAGCCAGTTGTCGAACAAGATCACTATCTGTTTCTTTTGGGCCCATAAGTCTCTCAATGGCATCTGTAAGGCGTCCCACAAAATCACTGAATGGTTCCTGAGCTCCCTGTCTTATTTTGGATATAGAAGAAACAATGGAACCAGGAGATGGAAGGCCTTGCATGTGGAATTTGCAGCAATAATCCTGATGGGAAAGCAGCCTGTTTCTCATTAGTGTTAAAGGGACATTTTCCTGAAGTTTGTCTAAGGTCCAGGTCTTACAATGGCCTCTAGAGGCCGTATTACGATCAGCCAAGTCTTGACAGTGTTGTTTATATTCAGCTCTCCAAGACAGATACTGTCCCCTACTTAGGGAGGCTTTAGCCAACAATTCCCAGTCATTAATAGTAAGCCAGTCCTCAGAGATTCCAAAAGTGATAATATAAATGGTGCAGTCAGGCTATATTGAGAGATAGCACTCTTTAATTCCTTTAGATATTTAATTTTTAAGGGTCGATATCCCTGCCCTTTGGTTAACTGTGGCTCTGTTTCCTCATCCTCTTCGGAGGAATCTTTTGCCTGAGAGGAAGGTCGCTCAGTTTGTCCCTCATCTTCATTTTCGTTAGCCACATTATCCTCATCCTCACCATGCCCCTCCTCAATATCTTCAATAGATCTAAGACCATGACCCTTTTGTTCCCTGGGAGACATTTTTATCTTTGACTGTGCTCTGGTTCCCAGGAAGGCTTGCAGTGTGGGTCTGTACGCCTCACCAGTAGGTGACTCTTGCAAGTCCAAGTCCAACAGTTGCAACTCCTTAATTAACCTTTTTTCCCCTTTTTTTGCTTGTAATAACATTCTAAGCTTATTGGCCTCGTTTGTAACAGCCATAATAGCCTTACTAGTAACATAAGTAGTGCCAGGAGGGGAAGGTGCAGAGGCCATTACAGGGGCAAGTACAGGAGGGAGTGGTAACGTATTGAGGTGGCAGGACTGGAACAGGTGGCCAGTGTGGATCATGGTATTTAGTGGCTTCTTCTTCTAGGGAAACTAGATCCTCCTGGGGTAAAGGACCCCCTACTTTCTCCAAAGACTTAGAGAGTGCTGAGTAAATATGGGATTTTTGGCTGAGGGGCTCCTCAGGTATAGGCATAGAGACAGAAGGGCATGGGGAGCAAGCCTTATTAAGTGAAGTCTGACTGCCCTTAACTTTGCTTTTTAGAATGATTCTCCATCCTCTACTACCTTAGAGGCATCAGTGCGCAGATGACGGATCTGAAGAATATCGTTTATAAGGTTCCAATAGGAGAAAGCCTGCACAGGAATTTTCTCAGGACCAAATGTGTGATAACACTCTTTTAAACAACCGCCCACTCTTTGCCATTGTTTCTCATCTATCATCCCCTCCTTCAGAAACCAAGGACACATGTCCTCTAGGAATATAAAAAATGCTATAAGGTCTTTTGTTTTAACCCTGGCTCCTCGTGTCTTGAGTGATGCTTTTAACCCCTTCACAAAGAGTTCCTGCTTACTTAGTGTTTGCCCCATAGTTTCATCGCTCCACTTACCCTCGTAGCCTGTATCGCGGATGGGTCAGGACGCGGTGGCCACTATGCAGGTCTTCACTCAGCTTCTTCAGGCCCGTATCACTGACAAATTGTCAGTGGTGGCTATTATGAGACAAGGCGGTGACCTAAATGAAACAGCTAGCTCTTCCAGCGACGTTCAGTTCAATTCCCGTTCCCTGTGCCCCACGTTGGGTGCCACTTGCACTGGCCCATGGGGTAATTAACTAGGACATGAGAAGGGCAGACCTGAATGGAGAGACAAACCAGACACGAGAAGGGAGACCAAGACAGTATTCTGATCAAGGTCCCACTTTATTGGAGAAGGAGGCAGCTTATATAGTACAAGGCAAGGATTGTGGCAATTGAGGGCAAGCAGGGGTCATTTTACAGCATAGTTCCAAGGAATGGTTTTACAGGAGTTTTAAATCAACATCAGTTTGACAAGGGGAGTTACTGTGGGTTTTACAGCCACCAAATGTACTTATCAAGATACAAGAGGTTGTGAGGTCAGAGGGGAACTGAAGCCAGATGGCCAAGTGCCAACCATATCAGTGATCTGTACAAACGGAGCTTTCTAGTGATTTGTAGTTGAAGGTTAATCTAAACAGAGGCCTATACAGGGAAACCAACACAGTGGCTCCCGACACATACCATTTTCTTGCTTTTTTAAAAAAGATTTATTTATTTTATTTGAAAAGCAGAGATTCAGAGAACAGGAGAGAGAGAGAGACAGAGAGAGAGAGACAGAGAGAGAAAGAGAAAGCCTGAATGTAGTTGCTCATGCCCGCAATGAAAACAATGACTCTGGCTGAGCCAGGCAGAAGCCAGGAACCAGGAGCTTCATTTGAGTGTCCACATGGGTGTGGGGGTCCCAAGCACTTGGACCACCTTTTGATATTTTGTGTTGTTATCCTCATTTACTTCAGAAATTTTTTTATTTATCTTTTGATGTCTTCTATGACTCAGTGTTCATCCAGGAGCATGTTGTTCAGTCTCCATATGTTTGCATACACTCTAGGGATTGCTAATTTCCAGCTTCATTCCACTGTGGTCTGAGAAGATTCATGGTATGATTCTAATTCTTTTGAATTTGCTGAGACTTGCTTTATGGCCTAGTATATGGTCAATCCTAGAGTAGGTTCCATTACTGCTGAGAAGAATGTGTATTCCTTAAGTGTAGGATGAAAAGTTCTGTAGATATCTGTTACATCCATTTGGTTTATAGTGTCAATTAAATCTGCTGTTTCTTTGTTGATCTTCTGTCTGGTTGATCTGTCTATTGCTGAATGTGGAGTATTGAGGTCCCCCAATTCTATTGTATTGGAGTCTAAGTCTCCCTTTAAGTTCCTTACTATATCTTTTAAATAAACTGGTGCCCTGTACTTAGGTGCATATACATTTATAATAATTACATCTTCCAGTTGAACTGATCCCTTAATCATTAAATAGTGCCCCTCTTTGTCTCTCTTAATAGTTTTTGTGTTAAAGATTATTTTGTCTGATATTAAGATGGCTACCCCAGCTCTTTTTTGGTTTCTGTTTGCATGGAATATCTTTTTCCAACCTTTCACTTTCAGTCTGCATGCATCTTTGTTGGAAAGATGTGTTTCTTATAAGCAGCAAATAGATGGGTTTTGTTCCTTAATCCATTCAGCCAGCCTGTGTCTTTTAATTGGAGAGTTGAGGCCATTTACATTCAATGTGACTCTTGATAAGTAGTGACTTTGCCCTGCCATTGTCCCAAAGATATTTCTAATATATGCTTTGATCTTTGTGATCTTTTGCTGTGAGGTTTTCTTCCTTCACCTTCTTTCATATTGGTGACCGTGTTTCTGTGTTTCTGTGTGTAACACATCTTTAAGCAGGGCTGGATGAGTGGCAACAAATCCTTTCAATTTTTGTTTGCTGTGAAAGGTCTTTATTTCACCTTCATTCACAAAAGAGAGCTTTGCAGGATATAATATTCTGGGCTGGCAGTTTTTCTCTCTTGGTACATGGGCTATATCTTACCATTCCCTCCTAGCCTGTAGGGTTTCTGATGAGAAGTCAGCTGTGAGTCTAATTGGAGATCCTCTGAGAGTAATCTGGCGTTTCTCTCTTGCACATTTTAGAATCTTTTCTTTATGTTTCACTGTGGTGAGTTTGATTACAATGTGTTCTGGTGAGTATTTCCTTTGCTTATGTTTATTGGGGGTGCTATGTGCTTCCTGTACTTGGATGTCTCTTTCCTTTTCCAAACCCGGGAAGTTTTCTGCTAGTATCTCACTAAAAAGGCCTTCTAAACCTTTCTCTCTCTCCATGCCTTCAGGAACTCTTAGAACCTGAATGTTGGGTTTTTAATAGTATCCTGTAGATTCCTAACAATATTTTTTAGATTCCTAAATTTCCTCTTCTTTTCTCTGGTTTGACTGTATACTTTCTTGTGTTCTGTCTTCTAAGTCTGATATTCTCTCTTCTCCCCACTGATTCTGTTTCTAAGGCTCTCAAATGTGTTGTTTATTTGGTCTATTGAATTCTTCATTTCATTTTGGTTTCTCTTCAATATCTCAATTTCATGTTCTACTAAATTCCTCATTTCATTTTGATTCCTCCTTATGATTTCATTTTCATGAGAGAGATTTTCTGTCCTGTCCTTTATGGATTTCTGTAGTTCATTCATTTGTTTTTGAAAACTAAATGTTCTTATCATAAATTTTTTGAATTCCATATCTTTCATTTCTTCTATCTTATCATCTTTATAATCTTGTATTGGAGTGTCATGATGTCTTCCTTGTCTTGTTTCCTTGGTTTTTGCATTTGTTGTTTGGCATTGTGGAGATATTCTTTGGTTTCTTCTTTTTTTTCTGTGGTGGCTTTTCTCATTTTACTATGACTCTAGATTAAGTGGACTGTCTGCTTTTGGTGAATCTCTAGAGGCTTGTGGTGGGTGTGGCTAGAGAACTCCATACAATTCTTCAGGGTTAAGGCTGTGCCAAGGGAGAGACACCTAGGTTTGGTGTGGTAACACTCTCTCTCTCTCTCTCTCTCTCTCTCTCTCTCTCTCTCTTATCCAGAAGGGAAGTAATTCCACTCAGCTGAGCTCTTCTCCTCAATGGAAATCAGTGCCTGAGCACTAGCCACAGTGTGTATAATCTTCGTCTGCTCTGTCCCAAGGACCACACAAAGGATCTGTGCACTTCTCAGTGTAAACTCAGATTCCCCTGCAATGTCTCTCACCAGGTAGCCAAGGCCACCCAAGTTTGTGGCATCTCCCACTGAGACTGTGGTGGAATGAGAAGGCCATGCCAAGATGGCCACTGGCAAGCAAGCATCAGTTACTCTGGAATGGCTTTGAAACCCACCTGGCAACAGAGCCTGCCTGGCAGCAGGCTGTGATTGGATGGCTCTGGAAACCACATGGCAATGGAGCCTGCCTGGAACAGGCAGGATTGGCTATTGACCGGATTGGCTGCCTTGGCTATTTAAGCTGCTGTACCAACTGAAATAAACAAGTCTGCAGGCAGCTCGCCTCAGGCCTGATTTCACCTGACTCCCGGGGTCTGTGTGGTGACTCCGCACCTCCTGACCCCACCATGCTCCTCCTCTCAGAACAAATCCACAGCAACATGAGACTACTCACATCTCATCCACACTGTGAGTTCTCCCACACACTTTCAATTTTTTTTTCACAGTCCCGGTTCATGAGCGCCACACATTCACTAGGTCTTAGTCTCCTGTTATTACTCCCAACCTGAGTCAGGTTTTTCTGCTTGGTTGAGGGTGGGTGCAGCCCCGAGCTGGTGCAGATGTTATGTATGTCCAAAATGGTGCCTGCTCTATTGTCTTGCATGCCTTTGTAAGGTGTATGGAGAGAGAGAATCGTGTCCATACCATCCCTTTTACCTTTTTCTCTCCTCTAGTTAGGCTGGTGTAATTTCCCCCATGAGGATTCAAGCCTCGTTCCCTCTAGGCTCTTCCTGCCACTTTTCTGCCAGTGTCTCGGGCTACTGTGGTTTTGCCTCACCTCTCTTTCTAATGCTGGTGCAGAGGAGGATTCTCAGCAGCTGGGCTCCCGAGCCAAGGGCGCCCATGTCCTCCACATAGATCTACCATGTCCCTGAGACTTCACTATCTCCACTTTTATTAAACTTTCTTTTCCTGGACTAACAGTGAGCTCCCTCCTTCTATTAAACCATCTTGGAGCCCGTCTATTTCTTTTTCATTCTCCTGTTCTCTTGTTATTGTTTCTGATACTATACTAAGAGTGTTGAAACTGAATGTCTTTGTCTTCTTCCAGATCTGAGGGGAAATGATTTCAGATTTTCCTCATTCAAGATGATATTGGCTATTTTTTTAAAATGTAGAGGCATTGCAATTTTGGTATATGTTCTTTCTGTACCTAGTTTGGTAAGAATTTTTTAAAAATTGTGAATGAATGTTGAATATTATCAAATATTTTTCTGCAGCCAGCACCGTGGATCACTTGGCTAATCCTCCACCTGTGGTGCCAGCACCCTGGGCTCTAGTCCCAGATGGGGCACCGGATTCTGGTCCTGGTTGCTCCTCTTCCAGTCCAGCTCTCTGCTGTGGCCCGGGAAGGCAGTGGAGGATGGCCCAGGTGCTTGGGCCCTGCACCCACATGGGAGACCAGGAGGAAGCACCTGGTTCCTGGCTTTGGATTGGCGCAGCACACCAGCCATGGAGGCCATTTGGGGAATGAACCAATGGAAGGAAGATCTTTCTCTCTATCTCTCTCTCTCACTGTCTAACTCTGCCTGTCAAAAAAAATTCTACATCTATTGAGATGATCATGTGATTTTTTTCCTTCATTCTGTTGATGTGATATACTACAATATGTGATTTGTGAATGTTAAACCCAGTTGGCATTCCTGGGTTAAATCCCACTTCATCACAGTGTATGGTATTTTGTTGTAGTGTTGGATTCACCTTGCTAACATTTTGTTGGGAATTTTTGTACTTGTATTTTTTAAGTATATTGATCAGGAGTTTTTTTTTTTCTGTTGTGTCTGTGTTTCATTTTGGTATCTGAGTGATGCTGGTAGAGTTCCAACCTTTTCAATATTTTGAAACAGAGAAGAATCAGAGTTATTTTTTTTGACAGGCAGAGTGGACAGTGAGAGAGAGAGAGAGAAAGGTCTTCCTTTGCCGTTGCTTCACCCTCCAATGGCCGCCGCGGCCGGCGCACTGCGGCCAGCGCACCGCGCTGATCCGATGGCAGGAGCCAGGTGCCTATCCTGGTCTCCCATGGGGTGCAGGGCCCAAGTACTTGGGCCATCCTCCACTGCACTCTCTGGCCACAGCAGAGAGCTGGCCTGGAAGAGGGGCAGCTGGGACAGAACCAGCGCCCCGACCGGGACTAGAACCCAGTGTGCCGGTGCCGCAAGGCAGAGGATTAGCCTAGTGAGCCGTGGCGCCAGCGAGAATCAGAGTTATTTCTTCTTTACCTGTTCTGTAGAATTCAGTTTTGAGGCCATTGGGCCCTGGATTTTTCTCTGATGGGATTTTTCATTACTGCTTTAGTGTTATTATCTGTTTATTGATCAGTTAGGTTTTATATATCTTCTTTTTTAAAAAAATATTTATTTATTTGAAAGGCAGAGTTATAGAGAGGCAGAGGTAGAAGCAGAGAGACAGAGAGGTCTTCCATCTCTTGGTTCTCCCCAGATGGCTGCAATGGCTGGGGTTGTGTCAATCTGAAGCCAGGTATAGGAGCTTCTTCTGGGTCTCCCACATGGGTGCAGGGGCCCAAGGACTTGGGCCATCTTCCACTGATTTCCCAGGCCATAGCAGAGAGCTGGATCAGAAGTGGAGCAGCTGGCCGGCGTCATGGCTCAATAGGCTAATCCTCCACCTTGTGGCGCCAGCACACCGGGTTCTAGTCCCAGTTGGGGCGCCGGATTCTGTTCTGGTTGCCCCTCTTCCAGGCCAGCCCTCTGCTATGCCCCATGAGTGCAGTGGAGGATGGCCCAAGTCCTTAGGCCCTGCACCTGGAGACCAGGAGAAGTACCTGGCTCCTGGCTTCGGATCAGCGTGATGCGCCGGCCGCAGTGCGCTGGCCGTGATGGCCATTGGAGGGTGAACCAATGGCACAAGGAAAACCTTTCTCTCTGTCTCTCTCTCTCACTGTCCACTCTGCCTGTCAAAAATAAAAAAAAATAAAATTAAAAAGTTAAAAAAAAGAAGTGGAGCAGCCAAGACTAAAACCAGTGCCCATATGGGATGCTGGCACTGCATGCAGTGGCCTTACCCACTACACCACCATGCCAGTCCCCTATTTATCTTCTTGATGTAATTTTGACAAGTTGTATGTATCTAGGTTCCTTTCCATTTCTGCAAAGTTTTCTATTTTGCTTACATACAGTGGTTTGTAGTAGTTTCTTATGGTTCTCTGTGTTTCTGTGATATCAGTTATGATGTTTCCACTTTCATCCCTAATTTTATTCGAGTTTTTCTTCTTTTTTCTTTGTTGTCCTGAGTAAAGTTTTGTTTATTTTGTTTATCTGTACATAGTACTAGTTTTTTGTTTTGTTGATCTTTTGCATTTTTTAATTTCAATTTTATTTATTTTTGTTCAAATCCCTGTCATTTCTCACCTCCTTCTAATTTGGAGTTTGGTTTGTTTTTGCTTTTTTAAGTCCTTGAAAATGCATTGTTATACTGTTCTATCTGAAATATTTCTATATTTTAGTGTATGCATTTATTATTTCTGAAATTTCTTAATTCTACTTTTGGTAGAATAAATACACTTGACATGTTGTGTTCTCATTCTTTGTTTCAAGGAATTTTTAAAAACTATAGTTGATGTTTAGATTTAATAATTTTTAACAGTTTGCCAAATTCCTTCATATGTAGATGTTATATAGGTACACATACTATATTTATTAAAAACCAGTATTTTAATATGACATAATGTAGGACTCATGACAATGATCATAAACTGAGGAAATAAAGGTATATTATATTGATGTTATAATTCAGTGAAGACAATATTTATAACTTTTATACACCAAACAATATGACATACATACATTTTTTATACTCTACATGTATTAACTTTCACATACTAGAGAAAATGTGGTATTTCTCTTTCTGTGTCTAGCTTAGTCAGCCTATGAAAGAGACACATGAACTCTGTTTATTGAAGCTCAATCCACAATAGTAACAATGAATAAATGAAGAAAATGTTGAATATGTGAATTCTGAGACCTGATTGTCACCCAATGTATGGTTTATCCTGGACATTGTTTGGTGTGCTAATGAGGAGAATGTGTATTCTTGTGGTTTTTAATTAAAATGTTCTGTCAATGCCTGTGTTGTTCATTTACTCCATGGTTTGGCTCTCTTATATACCTTTGTGGAGTTTCTGGCTAGATGATGTGTCCATTAATGACAGTGAGATATTGAATTGCATCACTATTATTGTATTGCAATCTATCTCTCCATTTCTTTATAATAATATTTGCTTTATATATTTGGGTTTTCTATTATATATGCATATATATATGTATATATAGTTATGTCTTCTTGCTAAATGAATCCTCTTATTAATATATAATCTTCTTTGTCTCTTTTTTCATTTCTGGATTGAAATCTGTTTTTACCTGATATGAGTACATCTACTCCTGAGCATTTTTTCTTTCTATTTGTATCTAATATCTTTTGCAACCCTTTACTCTCAGTGAATGTGTACCTTAACCTGTGAATTGAGTTTTTTATGGATAATGTAGGGTTGGGTATAGTTTTTTTTTTTTTTAGAAAAAAGATTTTATTTACTTATTTGAGATGTAGAGTTACAGACAGTGAGAGGAAGAGACAGAGAGAAAGGTCTTCCTTCTGTTGGTTCACTCCTCAAATGGCTGCACTGTCCGGGGCTGCGCTGATCCAAAGCCAGGAGCCAGGAGCTTCTTCCAGGTCTCCCACATGGGTGCAGGGCCCAAGCACTTGGGCCATCTTCTACTGCTTTCCCCGGCCATAGCAGGGAGCTGGATCGGAAGAGGAGCAGCTGGGACTACAATCAGCACCCATTTGGGATTCCAGAGCTTCAGGCCAGGGATTTAACCCACCATGCCACAGCGCCGGCCCACTATTATTAGCTTTTGACAATTTGACTGAAACATTCCTTATGGAACATCTTTATTGGTTGAGTCTGTTCAAGTTTGAACGTCCTTTATCTGGATGTTCATATCTCTTTCAAGACCTAGGAAACTTCCAGTTATTATATCATTCAGGAAGTTCTCCATGGCCTTTTCCTTCAATTATTCCTGTCACAACAAATGTTTGTTTACTTATTGATATTCCATATATCACACTGGCCTTTTCATTATTTTTACCAGACTGTATTATTTCAAAAATCTACTCTCAAGAACAGCAGTTTTTTTCCCTCTGTCTTGGTTTATCTGTTATTGAAGCTCTAAACTGTATTTAATTCATTGGTTTAATTTTTCAGCTCCAAAAATTTTGATTAATTCTTTCTAGTGATTTCTCTCTCTCTGTTGGAGTTCTCATTCATATCATTCATTGTTTCCTGTATTGAACTGATCATCTGTGTTCCCTAGTATCTCATTGAGTGTGGTTAGGATCATTATTTTGAATTCTTTTTGAGACCTTCAAAGGTTTCCTTCAAGGCAGTACCTATTTATGTAAACTATTATATTCTTTTGGAGCTATCATGCTTCTTTACTACTTCATTTCTACTGTGTCCTCACATTGACATCTGCGCATGTGATAGAACAGTTCCTTCTTCTTTGTGGAGTAACTTTCATTTCAAAAGACTTTTTTGTTTAGGTAGAATGTAGAATGCCAGCTGTGTGGTTACTCTGACTTTGGTTCTTGGTGAGCCCAGGATTGTAATCTCTAAGTGATCACTTCAGCTACGACCAGTGTCAGTGGTGTCTATGAATCCTATAGTTATCCAGTCTGCAGCAGTTCATGGGGGTAGTGGTAAGACTTTGTGGTGGGTGTGAGCTTCCAAATGTGTCTGCTTCAGGCCCCAGAATTAATTGTGAATTGCAGTAGGGTTGTGATGTCAGTAGCTACATTTTTAGATTGGGAGAGACACATATGTCTCTCCCTTGTCCCAGGCTTGCTAGAATTTGGCACCAATAGCTGTGTCTCTGTAACTGGGTGATATGTGTAGAAGTTTCCCAGGGTGATGCAGTGTGTGGGTAATACTGGGGCTTATAGCACCAAAAGCTCCACTTCTAGCACTGGAGAATTTGAAGGGGACCATGCAGTTAAATGCAGACAGGATTTTGCCTCATCCTGCAGGCTGTTTAGAACTATAGTGCTAATAGTCTCAGTACTGGAACTGCTAAGCAGGAAGGATATCTTTTGTAGGTCTCAGAGTAAAAGTGTAGGCTGTGGTGAGCACTACACATTGTCAGCCAAGGACTTCCATCAGTGCAATGGAAATAGGGCATTGCCCAGGTCCACAGGGAAAGCACAGTTACTCCCAGGACTTAGAGAGCAATAGTTGCAGTTCTGGTGCTACTGGGTGCAGCTGAGACCCAGAACCTGTGGCTTGGCCATCGAGCATCAAGTGGTAAAAGACGCACAAGGGGACTTCCTAAGTTCTAGTTTTCTGGGATTGTGTATTGGATATTGCCAGTTGGCTCCAACACACAAAAGCAGAAGAGAATTTCCTGAGATTGTGTATGAGGGAGCATAGCTCCGGGCCTGGTGCTCAGAGTTTTCACTCAGTCTCCTGGAAATGTGGTCCTTCCTTTGTTAGACAGTGAGAGAGAAAGACAGAGAGAAAGGTCTGCCTTCCATTGGTTCACTCCCCAATTGGCCACTACAGCCGGCGCACTGTGCCAATCTGAAGCCAGGAGCCAGGTGTGTCACCATGGTCTCCCATGCGGGAGTAGGGCCCAAGCACTTGGGCCATCCTCCTCTGCCTTCCTGGGCCACAGCAGAGAGCTGGACTGGAAGAGGAGCAACCGGGACAGAACCGGTGCCCCAACCGGGACTAGAACCCGTAGTACTGGTGCTGCAGGTGGAAGATTGGCCTAGTAATCTGTGGAAACAGTCCATTATTTTGTAACATGTTATTAGAGTCATAAGCATATGTTTGTTATGTCTTCCTGATAAATGGAATCCCCCACATTTGTTGTGAAATGCCCTACTTTATCTTTGGTAGTATTTTTTCATTGAAGTTTATTTTATCTTACGCTATATTGTGACCCTTTCCTTCCAACGTGTACTGTTTACACTTAAATCTTTTTTTAAAAACTTTTATTTAGTAAATACAATTTTCCAAAGTACAGTTTATGGATTACAATGACTTCCCCCCACATAAATTCCCTCCCACTTGCACCCCTCACAACTCACACTCACTCTCCCATTCCATTCACATCAAGACTCATTTTCAATTATCTTTATATACAGAAGAGCGATTTAGTATATATTAAGTAAAGATTTCAACAGTTTGCATGCACGCAGAACATAAAGTGTAAATTACTGTTTGAGTACTAGTTATAGCATTAATTCACATTAGGCAACACATTAAGGAAAGAGACCCCACATAAGGAGTAAGTACACAGTGACTCCTTTTGTTGACTTAACAATATGACACTCTTGGTTATGGCATCAGAAACCCCCCAGGCTCTAGTCATGAGTTGCCAAGGCTATGGAAACCTTTTGAGTTCACCAACTTTGATCTTATTCAGACAGGGTCATAGTCAAAGTGGAAGTTTTCTCCTCCTTCAGAGAAGGGTACCTCCTTCTTTGATGGCCCATTCTTTCTACTGGGATCTCATTCGCAGAGATATTTCATTTAGGTCTTCTTTTTTTGCCAGAGTGTCTTGGCTTTCCATGCCTACGATACTCTCATGGGCTCTTCAGCCAGATCTGAATGCCTTAAGGGCTGATTCTGAGGCCAGAGTGTTGTTTAGGGCATCTGCCATTCTATGAGTCTGCTGTGTATCCCGGTTCCCATGTTGGATCTTTCTCTCCCTTTTTGATTCTATCAGTTAGAATTAGCAGACACTTGTCTTGTTTCTGTGATCCCTTAGACCTATCAGTGTGATCAATTGTGAATTGAAGATGATCACCTGAACTAGTGAGATGGCATTTGTACATGCAATCTTGAAGGGATTGTATTGGAATCCCCTGGCACATTTCTAACTCCACCATTTGGGGCAAGTCCGATTGAGCATGTCCCAAATTGTACATCTCCTCCCTCTCATAGTCAAACTCTTATATTTAATAGGGATCACTTTTCAGTTAAAATTTAAACACCTAAGAATAAATGTGTGTTAATTACAGAGGGTTTTTTGTTCTAGTTAATACTATACACACACACACATATATGTGACATATGTATATATATATGCATACAAAAATATATATGTACATCTATATACATATATATATATATATACACACATATATAGTGAATTTCCTTTGTTTTCACAGCATATCCTAAATGGCTTTGAATCATATATTCATCTACCATCTCTGAGTTATGGTCCTCAGTGTGCTCCAAATGAAAGTACAGGCTGATGATTTATATACCCATGTCTAACATGGAGTCATCCTAGGATATGTCTCTGCTGTGGGTATTTCCTGTGAATAGTCAACAATCAGCATTGCCAGCAGGTGGGGATGGATACCTTGTCCCAAGATGAATCTGGGTGATCTGGGTGGAGGCTCTCAGCTTCCACTGCTCCCTCCCTTTCTTACAGCCAAACAAGATCTCCAGAATTTCTTTCAACTCACAGTGGTATATGTCACATGGCTTCCAATGACCCTTGTTTCAGATGTCAAAGAACTGGTGGGAGATTGAAACACTTCTCACTAGAATTCACATCCCATTTACCTGTGGGGTTTTGTACAGCTCCAACATCGTTCCAATTTCAGCCAAAAATGCTGACGTGGTTCCAGCAATGATGGCAACTGTCTTGCCTTGTGTCTGGCAGCTGTAGTTAGGGATGGAATGATGCTTTCCAGTCAGCCAGTGCAGAGTGCTCCTCAGGGTGAACTAACCACTGGTAATGGAATTGTAGAGTTGGAAAACCAGGGTCAGGTTGGGGAGGAGCTGGAGGTTCTTATTGATCTCCTGGATGGCAAAACGGAAGGCCAGCACATATTGGTAGTTCTTCCACAGCTGCCTAAAGAGAGGGGGAGCATCATGGAGAAGGGAGACACCATGGAAATCAGAGCAACAACACAGCCATGCCCTGAGGTAGCAATGGTCAGACTCAGGCTGCCACTCAGTGGTGCCTCAGCTCTGACACATGCAGGAGGAGTAAGTGAGGTTCCAAGGGCTCCAGAAGATCGTGGTATGACCCTCAGACTCTTCTGAAGCAAACTGTGTCCATGGTCACACTCACCTTCCCAAGCCCTTCAGGAAAGCCTTGATGCGTCCCAACATGGGATTTCACTTCTACTTAGGGATGGAACCCAAGTGGCAAACATCTCTGTTTTCAGTAACTTCTAAAATAGTTGAACACCATCTGATTTGTCAGGCATGTTAGCATTTGGGAGCATCTCTAATCTATTCACCAAAGCCATTTTCATGAGCCCTTTCTGTAATTTTCCACTTACTGTACCAACACTCACAGAAGCACTTTTGTTCAAATATATTTGCCTTGAAAATGAGGATTTTATTCAGAAGGTCAAATTGTCAGAGGATTTGCAAGGTTCACTTTATTTTTATTTGATGTTTTCCTCATGCATTTTTTAATTTTTTTTTTATTTTTTGACAGGCAGAGTGGACATTGAGAGAGAGAGACAGAGAGAAAGGTCTTCCTTTTGCCTCTGGTTCACCCTCCAATGGCCGCTGCGGCCAGCATATCTTGCTGATCCGAAACCAGGTGTTTCTCCTGGTCTCCCATACGGGTGCAGGGCCCAAGTACTTGGGCCATCCTCCACTGCCTTTCCGGGCCATAGCAGAGAGCTGGCCTGGAAGAGAGGCAACCGGGATAGGATCTGGCACTCAAACAGGGACTAGAACCCAGTGTGCTGGTGCTGCAAGGTGGAGGATTAGCCTGTTAAGCCACAGCGCTGGCCAACATTTCACATTTTTTTTTGACAGGCAGAGTGGACAGTAGAGAGAGACAGAGAGAAAGGTCTTCCTTTTTGCCGTTGGCTCACCCTCCAATGGCCGCCGCGAAAGGCGTGCTGCGGCCAGCGCACTGCGCTGTTCCGATGGCAGGAGCCAGGTGCCTATCCTGGTCTCCCATGGGGTGCAGGGCCCAAGAACTTGGGCAATCCTCCACTGCACTCCCTGGCCACAGCAGAGAGCTGGCCTGGAAGAGGGGCAACCGGGACAGGATCGGTGCCCCAACCGGGACTAGAACCCGGTGTGCCAGCGCCGCAAGGCAGAGGATTAGCCTATTGAGCCGCGGCACCGGCCAACATTTCACATTTTATTCTTTAACATTCTCTGCATGTTTCTACATAGCTTAAGCAAAATTATGAGTTCTTGGGATTTAGTAATGGCTCTCAAATGTTACCTGTACAAGAATGTGGATGTTTTCTTTTCACACGATGGATGTCTTTGCTCCTCTTTTTGGAATTTTTTTTCTTATTTTTACAATTCACACATAATTTGAATGTCAAACAAATACATATTTGTCATTAGATTATGTGATATTTAATAATTTTATGCAATCATCTGTTCTATAGGTGCATTGATTCATGTGTTTGAATGCCGAGCTTAATAGATTGTCATTTCAATATGTGTTACATTCATGAAATATGTTTATATTTTTTCTTTTTTTTATTAAACTTTTATTTAATGAATATAAATTTCCAAAGTATAGCTTATGGGTTACAATGGCTTCCCCCGTCCCATAACTTCCCTCCCGCCCGCAACCCTCCCCTTTCCCGCTCCCTCTCCCCTTCCATTCATGTAAAGATTCATTTTCAATTCTCTTTATATACAGAAGATCAGTTTAGTTTATATTGGGTAAAGATTTCAACATTTTGCCCACATAGCAACGTAAAGTGAATAAACTACCATTGGATTACTAATTATAGCATTAAATAGCAATGTACAGCACATTAAAGACAGAGATCCTACATAATATTTTTTTTCAAATTAATTAATTTTCTATGCCATTTCCATTTTAACACCAGGTTGTTTTTTTTTTCCATTTCCAATTCTCTTTATGTACAGAAGATCAATTCGGTATATAATTAGTAAAGACCTCATCAGTTTGTGCCCACACAGAAACACATAGTATAAAAATACTGTTTCAGTACTAGTTATAGCATCACTTGGCTTTAGACGACACATTAGGGACAGATCCCACATGGGGTGTAAGTACACAGTGACTCCTGTTGCTGATTTAACAATTTGACACTCCTGTTCATGGCGTCAGTAATCTCCCTAGGCTCTAGTCATGAGTTGCCAGGGCTATGGAAGCCTTTAGAGTTCGCTGACTTTGATCTTATTCCGATAGGGTCATAGTCAAAGTGGAGGTTCTCTCCTCCCTTCGGAGAAGGGTACCTCCTTCTTTGATGGCCCCGTTCTTTCCACTGGGATCTCACTCACAGAGATCTTTCATTTAGGTCTTTTTTTTTTATTAAACTTTTATTTAATGAATATAAATTTCCAAAGTATAGCTTATGGGTTACAATGGTTTCCCCCGTCCCATAACTTCCCTCCCGCCCGCAACCCTCCCCCCTCCCGCTCCCTCTCCCCTTCCATTCATGTAAAGATTCATTTTCAATTCTCTTTGTATACAGAAGATCAGTTTAGTATATACTAGGTAAAGATTTCAACATTTTGCCCATATAGCAACATCAAGTGAAAAAACTACCATTGGATTACTAATTATAGCATTAAATAGCAATGTACAGCACATTAAAGACAGAGATCCTACATAATTTTTTTTTCAAAATAATTAATTTTCTATGCCATTTCCATTTTAACACCAGGTTGTTTTTTTTTTTTCATTTCCAATTCTCTTTATATATACAGAAGATCACTTCAGTATATAATTAGCAAAGACCTCATCAGTCTGCGCCCACACAGAAACGCAAAGTATAAAAATACTGTTTCAGTACCAGTCCTAGCATCACTTGGCTTTAGACGACACATTAGGGACAGATCTCGCATGGGGTGTAAGTACACAGTGACTCCTGTTGCTGACTTAACAATTTGACACTCCTGTTCATGGCGTCAGTAATCTCCCTGGGCTCTAGTCATGAGTTGCCAGGGCTATGGAAGCCTTTAGAGTTCGCTGACTTTGATATTGTTCCGATAGGGTCATAGTCAAAGTGGAGGTTCTCTCCTCCCTTCGGAGAAGGGTACCTCCTTCTTTGAAGGCCCCGTTCTTTCCACTGGGATCTCACTCACAGAGATCATTCATTTAGGTCTTTTTTTTTTTCCATGATATCTTGGCTTTCCATGCCTGCTATACTCTCATGGGCTCTTCAGCCAGATCTGAATGCCTTGAGGGCTGATTCTGAGGCCGGAGTGCTGTCTAGGACATCTGCCATCCTATGAGTCTGCTGTGTATCCCACTTCCCATGTTGGATCTTTCTCTCCCTTTTTGATTCTATCAGTTAGTATTAGGAGATACTTGTCTTGTTTGTGTGATCTCTTTGACTCTTAGACCTATCGGAGCTATCAATTGTGAGCTGAAATTGATTACTTGGACTAGTGCGATGGCATTGGTACATGCCATCTTGATGGAATTGTGTTGGAATCCCCTGCACATTTCTGACTCCACCATTTACGGCCAGTCTGATTGAGCATGTTCCAAATTGTTCATCTCCTCCCTCTCTTTTTCCACTCTTAGATTTAACAGGGATCACTTTTCTGTTAAAATTTAAACACCTAAGGATAATTGTGTGTTAATTACTGAGTTCAACCAATAGTACTAGAACAACAACAACAACAACAAATACTAAAAAGGATAAAGTATTACATTGTACATCTAAAGTCAGGACAGGAGCTGATCAGTTCATTGTTGCTTATAGTGTCCATTTCACTTAACAGGTTTCCCCTTTGGCGCTCAGTTGTCACCGATCAGGGAAAACATATGATATTTGTCTCTTTGGGACTGGCTTAATTCACTCAGCATGATGTCTTCCAGATTGCTCCATGTTGTTGCAAATGACTGGGTTTCGTTGTTTCTTACTGCTGTATAGTATTCTATGGAGTACATGTCCCATAATTTTTTTATCCAGTCTACTGTTGATGGACATTTAGGTTTATTCCAGGTCTTTGCTATTGTGAATTGAGCTGCAATAAACATTAGTGTGCAGATGGCTTTTTTATTTGCCAAATTAATTTCCTTTGGGTAAATTCCAAGGAGTGGGATGGCTGGGTTGTATGGTAGGGTTATGTTCAGGTTTCTGAGGAATCTCCAGACAGACTTCCATAGTGGCTTAACCAGTTTGCATTCCCACCAACAGTGGGTTAGTGTCCCTTTTTCCCCACATCCTCTCCAGCATCTGATGTTGGTAGATTTCTGAATGTGAGCCATTCTCGCCGGGGTGAGATGGAACCTCATTGTGGTTTTGATTTGCATTTCTCTGATTGCTAGTGATCTTGAACATTTTTTCATGTGTCT
The DNA here is from genome assembly GCF_033115175.1 of Lepus europaeus. Classification (NCBI taxonomy): domain Eukaryota; kingdom Metazoa; phylum Chordata; class Mammalia; order Lagomorpha; family Leporidae; genus Lepus; species Lepus europaeus. The sequence continues at coordinate 3,862,392 of NC_084846.1, forward strand.
GTTGGCCATTTGGATTTCCTCTTTTGAAAAATGTCTATTGAGGTCCTTGGCCCATCTCTTAAGTGGGTTGTTTTGTTGTTGTGGATTTTCTTGATTTCTTTGTAGATTCTGGTTATCAACGTTTTATCTGTAATATAGTTTGCAAATATTTTTTCCCATTCTGTTGGTTGCCTCTTTACTTTCCTGACTGTTTCTTTTGAAGTGCAGAAACTTCTCAATTTGATGCAATCCCAAATGTTAATTTTGGTTTTGACTGCCTGTGCTGTTGGAGTATTTTCCAGGAAGTCTTTGCCTGTGCCTATATCTTGCAGGGTTTCTCCAATGCTCTCTAATAATTTGATGGTTTCGGGTCGTAGATTTAAGTCTTTAATCCATGTTGAGTGAATTTTTGTGTAAGGTGATAGGTATGGGTCTTGCTTCAAGCTTCTGCATGTGGAAATCCAATTTTTCCAGCACCATTTATTGAATAGACTGTCCTTATTCCAGGGATTAGATTTGGATCTTTGGTCAAATATAAGTTGGCTGTAGATGTTTGGATTGATTTCTGGTGTTTCTATTCTGTTCCATTGGTCTATCCATCTGTTTCTGTGCCAGTACCATGCTGTTTTGATAACAACTGCCCTGTAGTATTTCCTGAAATCAGGTATTGTGATGCCTCCGGCTTTGTCTTTGTTGTACAGGATTGCTTTGGCTATTCGAGGTCTTCTGTGTCTCCATATGAATTTCAGCATCATTTTTTCCAGATCTGAGAAGAATGTCTTCGGGATCTTGATGGGTATTGCATTGAATGTATAAATTGCTTTTGGGAGAATAGACATTTTGATGATATTGATTCTTCCAATCCATGAGCATGGAAGATTCCTCCATTTTTTGGTATCCTCTTCTATTTCTTTCTGTAAGGTTTTGTAGTTTTCATCGTAGAGATCTTTAACGTCTTTGGTTAAGTTTATTCCAAGGTATTTGATTGTTTTTGTAGCTATTGTGAATGGGATTGATTTCAGAAGTTCTTCCTCAGCTGTGGCATTGCCTGTGTATACAAAGGCTGTTGATTTTTGTGCATTGATTTTATATCCTGCTACTTTGCCAAACTCTTCTATGAATTCCAGCAGTCTCTTAGTAGAGTTCTTTGGGTCCCCTAAATAAAGAATCATATCATCTGCAAAGAGGGATAGTTTGAGTTCGTCCTTCCCGATTTGTATCCCTTTAATTTCTTTTTCTTGCCTAATGGCTCTGGCCAAAACTTCCAGAACTATATTGAATAGCAGTGGTGCGAGAGGGCATCCCTGTCTGGTACCAGATTTCAGTGGAATTGCTTCCAACTTTTCCCCATTCAATAGGATGTTGGCCGTGGGTTTTTCATATATTGCTTTGATTGTATTAAGGAATGTTCCTTCCATACCCAGTTTGCTTAGAGTTTTCATCATGAAAGGGTGTTGTATTTTATCAAATGCTTTCTCTGCGTCTATTGAGAGAATCATATGGTTTTTCTTCTGCAGTCTGTTAATGTAGTGTATTACGTTGATTGTTTTGCGAATGTTGAACCATCCCTGCATACCGGGGATGAATCCCACTTGGTCTGGGTGGATGATCTTTCTGATGTGTTGTTGAATTCTATTGGCCAGAATTTTATTGAGTATTTTTGCATCTATGTTCATCAGGGATATTGGTCTGTAATTCTCTTTCAATGTTGCATCTCTTTCTGGCTTAGGAATTAAGGTGACGGTGGCTTCATAGAAAGAATTTGGGAGGATTCCCTCTTTTTCGATTGCTCTGAATAGTTTGAGAAGAATTGGAGTTAGTTCTCTAAATGTGTGGTAGAACTCAGCAGTGAATCCATCTGGCCCTGGGCTTTTCTTTGTTGGGAGGGCCTTTATTACTGTTTCAATTTCTGCCTCTGTTATGGGTCTGTTTAGGTTTTCTATGTCTTCCTGGCTCAATTTAGGGAGGTTGTATGTGTCCAGGAATCTATCCATTTCTGATAGATTTCCCTGTTTTCTGGCATACAAATCCTTGTAGTAATTTCTGATGATTCTTTTTATTTCTGCGGCGCCTGTTGTTACGTTTCCCTTTTCATCTCTTATCCTATTGATTTGGGTCTTTTCTCTTCTTTTTTTAGTGAGTTGGGCCAATGGGGTGTCAATTTTGTTTATTTTTTCAAAAAACCAGCTCCTCGTTTGGCTGATTTTTTGTAATGTTTTTTTGGATTCAATCCTGTTGATTTCTTCTCTGATTTTAATTATTTCTCTTCTCCTACTGGGTTTGGGTTTGGTTTGCTGCAGATTTTCTAGATCCTTGAGATGACTTGAAAGCTCATCTATTTGGTGCCTTTCCAATTTCTTGATGTAGGCACCTATTGATATAAACTTTCCTCTTAACACTGCTTTTGTTGTATCCCATAGGTTTTGGTATGTTGTGCTGTTATCCTCGTTTACTTCCAGAAAATTTTTGATTTCTCTTTTAATTTCTTCTATGACCCATTGTTCATTCAGGAGCATGTTGTCCAATCTCCATGTGTTTGCACGTGCTCTAGGGATTCCTGAGTTGCCAATTTCCAATTTCATTCCTTTGTGGTCTGAGAAGCTGCATGGTATGATTCTAATTCTTTTGAATTTGCTGAGACTTGCTTTATGGCCTAGTATGTGGTCAATCCTAGAGAAGGTTCCATGTACTGCTGAGAAGAATGTAAAGTCCTTAGATGTAGGATGAAATATTCTGTAGATATCTGTTAGATCCATTTGGGCTATAGTGTCATTTAAATCTACTGTCTCCTTGTTGATCTTCTGTTCTGTTGATCTGTCTATTTCTGAGAGTGGAGTATTGAAGTCCCCCAGTACTACTGTGTTGGGGTCTAAGTCTCCCTTTAAGTCCCTTAACAAGTCTTTTAAATAAGCTGGTGCCCCGTAATTAGGTGCATATACATTGATAATCGTTATATCTTCCTGTTGAATGGATCCCTTAATCATTATATAGTGCCCCTCTTTGTCTCTCCTAACAGTTTTTGTGGTAAAGTTTATGTTGTCCAATATTAAGATGGCTACGCCCACTCTCTTTTCATTTCTGTTGGCATGGTATATCTTTTTCCAGCCTTTCACTCTCAGCCTGTATGGATCATTGTTGGATAGATGGGTTTCTTGTAAGCAGCAAATAGATGGGTTTTGTTCCTTAACCCAATCAGCCAATCGGTGTCTTTTAGCTGGACAGTTCAGGCCATTAACATTCAATGAGACTATTGAGAAGGAGTAACTTTGCCCTGCCATTAGCCAAAGATACTTTCTAATATGTGGCTTGAGATTCCTGTGATCTTTTGGTGTGAGGTTTCCTACCTTTACCTTCTTTCATATTGGTTACCGTGTTTCTGTGTTTCTGTATGTAACACATCTTTAAGCATCTTTTGCAGGGCTGGATGAGTGGCGACAAATTCTTTCAATTTCTGTTTGCTGTGAAAGGTCTTTATTTCACCTTCATTCATAAATGAGAGCTTTGCAGGATATAGTATTCTGGGCTGGCAGTTTTTCTCTCTTAGCACCTGGGCTATGTCTCGCCATTCTCTCCTAGCTTGTAGGGTTTCTGAAGAGAAGTCAGCTGTAAGTCTAATTGGAGATCCTCTGAGAGTAATCTGGCGTTTCTCTCTTGCACATTTTAGGATCTTTTCTTTGTGTTTCACTGTGGTGAGTTTGATTACGACGTGTCGTGGTGAGGATCTCTTTTGGTCATGTTTATTAGGGGTTCTATGAGCTTCATGTATTAGGATGTTTCTGTCTTTCTCCAAACCTGCGAAATTTTCTGCTAGTATCTCACTAAAAAGGCCTTCTAATCCTTTCTCTCTCTCCATGCCTTCAGGTACTCCTAGAACCCGAATGTTGGGTTTTTTGAGAGTATCCTGTAGATTCCTGATAGTATTTTTTAGATTTCTGATTTCTTCTTCTTTTCTTTGATTTGATTGTTTCCTTTCCTGTTCCTGTCTTCTAATTCTGATATTCTCTCTTCTGCTTTATCCATTCTGTTTTTAAGGCTCTCTAATGTGTTTGCCATTTGATCTATTGAGTTCTTCATTTCATTGTGGTTTTTTGTCACTATCTTAGTTTCCTGTTCTACTAGTTGTTTCATTTCATTTTGATTCCTCCTTAATATTTCATTTTCACGAGAGAGATTTTCTATCTTGTCCATTAAGGATTTCTGTAGTTCAAGAATTTGTTTTTGAGAACTTCTTAATGTTCTTATCAGTTTTTTCAGATCTGCTTCTTGCATTTCCTCTGTCTCTTTATCTTCATAATCTTGCATTGGGGTGTCTTGTTCATTTGGAGGCATCATAGTGTCTTCCTTGCTCTTGTTAACTCTGCTTCTACGTTTGTTGTTTGGCATGTTGGAGATAATTTATGGTTTTTTTTTTTTTTTTTTGCTGTGGTGTTTTTTTCTCATTATACTATGCCTCTAGGTGGGCTGTCTGTTTTGATGGATCCTTAGGGGCTGTGGTGGGTGTGGCCAGTGAGTTCTGTTTGATTCTTCAGGTTTGAGGCTTTGCAAAAAGTGACTCTCCTTGCTCCTTGCTGGATCTCTCTCTCTCTCTATTTTTTTTTTTTTTTTACTCAGTTGGGAAGTAGTTCTGAATGGCTCTCGTTGGTTTCTGCTCCGGGTAGATTTTGCGGCTCGTCTCCCGAAGTTGGTTTTCCACGCAGTGGGCTCTTTGTAGGTCCTCTGTGTCCTCTCTAGGCGCTGTCGCCTAGGGCAGCCGGGCCACACGATCACTGCTGCCGCCGCCGCTGCTGTGGTGCATGCGCGCTCTCCCCGGGACTGGGACCGTGGAGAGACGCGCTCGGGACGCCGCCACCGCCGCCGCTGCCGCTGTAGTACCTGCGCGTACTCCCCGGGACTGGGATCTCGGTGAGAGGCGCTCGGCACGCCGCCGCCGCCGCCGCCGCTGTAGGGACTGCGCGCGCTTCCCGGGACTGGGATCGCGGTGAGAGGCGCTCGGGACGCCGCCGCTGCCGCCGCCGCTGTAGTGTCGGCGCGCGCTCCCCGGGATTGGGACCGCGGAAAGAGGCACTCTGGACTCCGCCGCTGCTGCCGCCACAGCCGCCGCGGCAGAGCTGCAGGCGGAGGCAGGAGGAGGAGAGTTTCTGAGGCTTTTGTCTTACCTCTCGTTCCCGCGCTGGCGAGACTCTGCGGCTCGGCTCCCGCGGCTGGGTTTCCACGCAGTGAGTTCTCTCTGTCACATCCACTAGATCCGGAAGCATTTCCTCTGCAGTTTTTTTCTTGAGTCTTTTCCCAAGGCCACAGTAATTCCACTTTTATGAAACTTTATTTTCTCAGACTAATGGCGCACGTCCTCACTATCCGCCATCTTGGCTCCGCCCCTGTTTATACATTTTCTAAAATGCAGTGTTTGATTCAAAGCCAGTACATTTTTTCTCAAGTTTCAAACAATTTTGTACTATTCTTACATACAGAATTTGAAATTTTATTTTTTGTAAAAATATTTAATTTTGTTCCTTTTAGTAAAAGGTTGATTCAAAATGTTTTTTATTTCAGAAACAAGGATTATTTGTTATACACTAAGTAGACCCATCAAAAAATATGCCACTGAAAACTATTCCATACATACTTTTATTTATTGGAATGGAAATTTTGAGCATTAAATGGAAATGTTTCTTTCTTTTAATAATTTTGCTTCATTGCAATTAATTCCCTTATAAGGGGATTTTTATTCACTTCTGGGTTACTTACAACACTTGCTGTCAGCTGCAATCTGACAAATTTACTTCTTCTTTCCCTGTATACAAGGACCAGCTCTTAAGTTCTGACCTTGCACATACATTTCAGGACTCTTGGAGGCTGATCAGGAGGTGAGATCAATAGAGTGGATACAAAATGCTCATCTCACACTCTCTAATGTGTTTGTCATTTGATCTATTGAATTCTTCATTTCATTATGATTTCTCGTCACTATCACAGTTTCTTGTTCTACTAGTTGTTTCATTTCATTATGATTCCTCCTTAATATTTCATTTTCATGAGAGAGATTTTCTATCTTGTCCATTAAGGATTTCTGTAGTTCAAGAATTTGTTTTTGAGAACTTCTTAATGTTCTTATCAATTTTTTGAGATCTGCTTCTTGCATTGCTTCTATCTCATCACCTTCATAATCTTGAATTGGGGTGTCTTTTCATTTGGGGGCATCATAGTGTCTTCCTTGCTCTTGTTACCTCGGTTTCTATGTTTGTTGTTTGGCATGTTGGAGATATTTGGTTTCTTCACTGTGGTGTTTTTTCTTGTTACACTATGGCTCTATATTAAGTGGACTGTCTGCTTTCGGTGGAGCCTTAGAGGCTTGAGATGAGTGTGGACTGAGAGCTGTGTTTGGTTCCTCAGGGTTGAGGGTGTGTCAAAGATGACACTCCCAGGTTAGGCATGGTAAATCTCTTTTTCTTTCTTTCTTTTTTTGATTCAAAAGGGAAGTAATTCTGCACAGCTGAACGTAATTGCAGGTAGTTACCAGGCAAATGATATACCCACAAGAGCCAGAGATCGGAAGCTCTTTCCCAAGGACCACACAGGGAATCTCTGCAGTCTCCCAGTGGGTTGCAAGTTAGATCCTAATCTCCTGTTATTTCACCCCTCCCCCCAGAGTCAGGTTTTTCTGCTAGGCTCAGGGCCGGTGCAGACCTGAGGTTGCCCTGCTTATGACATATGTCCAAAATGGCACCTGCTCTTTGTCTTGCTAGCCTTTGAGGGGTGAGTGGAGAGAGAGAAACTCGTGTCCGTATCAGTCACTTTTTTTTCCCTCTCTCTCTTCTAGTTAGCCTGGTGAACTTTTCCCCACGGAGTTTCAAGCCTCGTTCCCTCTAGTCTCCTCTTTCCGCTTGCCCGCTGGTGTCTCGGGCTATTGAACTTCCCCATGCATGTACTGGAAAGTATACTGATCAAATTATTTAGTAAATCAAATAAATTTAATGTCTCACAGAAGAAATATATATAATCCATATTATACATATATGTAAATGGACATCAGCATGTTTACTTGCCTATGTAATTTCTGTGATTATTTACAGTAATAGTTGACATACCCAATGTGATTTGGTAGCCTCATAATGAGAAAAGTAATTATATTGGCCAAGAATATTTCCAAACATAAGCTTATTGTTATTTATGAAGTTCTTGGTTCATGTCAGTGTAGACATGATAATAGTTGTTTAAAGAATTAGTCATCCCACAAAGGCATCAGGAGACTCAGAAAGTCAGGGCTATTACACACTGCTCAGATCCCAACTACCATCAGGGTATTCTTAATTATCTTTTTGATTATAAAATATTTCCCCTATCATCTGAAAAGGTACCTATATTCTCTCAAAAAATTGTCAAAGTGCCGAGAGACAAATAAAATCATGCATATTACTGTTAAACTCCACTGAGGTGAATTTGCTATACAAGTAGACAAATATATAAATATTCAAAACACAAATATACAATATGCAAAACACAAATTTGCAAATAGACCTGTACATACACAGCATGCACATTTTTATATGTTTAACTACCAAGTGCTGCCAGGGATGTACAAGCAGATTTTGCAAAATGTTTTTTAAGAAACATTATGCTTGGATTTCTAATTCACTTAACCAAAATCAAATGATATTTCTTTCAATTTTGTTAAATTTTAAAAAATTATTTGAAAATCAGAGTTACTGGGAGAGAGAGAGAGATAGAGAGAAAAAGAGAAGACAGATCTTGCATCTGCTGATTCATTCACCAATGGCTGCGAAGACCTGGACTAGGCCGGGCCAATCCAGGATGCAGGAGCTTCAACCACATCTCCCATGTGAGTGCAAGGGAAAAGCACTTGGACCCTCATCTGTGCTTTCCTAGGCATTAGCAGAAAGTTGATTCAGCAGTAGAACAGCTGGGATTTGAACCGGCACTCACAGGGATGCTGGGCACTGTGGACAGAGGCTTCACGTGCTGCACCACAAGGTCAGCCCAAATTTTGTTAAATTAAAGAAAAATTTACTGATATAAAAGAACAGATTTCATGTATTTCATTGATAGAATTCTAAGAAGATAACCATTGTGTCTTGCTTTCTTTTGTCAACCTCCTCTAATTCCTTTCCTTTTTCTTTTAATTTCAATGTACGTTAACTCAAAGGTTTAATACTACACTCAACATAAATTTTCACAAGTAAAATATAGATATACCACTGTTCCCCAGGAATTTACACAAGGGTGATAAACAAAAATCAAATCCAGAGATGTCAGTTTCATTTTTATGCATTGAGGTATTTTTTTCCAATCTGTATTATGTAGTACCTATTACTAAAAATCTTATATGATATTTTCTTTATGGAATGTGTATATTTCACTATGCATAATGCTGTCCAGCGAAAACCACTTTTTTGCCAAAGAACAGATTTCATTCCTTTTTGCGGAATGAGTTAAAATTTTTATTTTTTTATTTTTTTATTTAGTGAATATAAATTTCCAAAGTACAGCTCATGAATTACAAAGGCTTCCCCCCCAACTACTTCCCACCCACCCACAACCCTCCCCCCTCCCACTCACTCTCCCCCTCCATTCCCATCAAGATTCATTTTCAATTCTCTTTATATATAGAAAATCAGTTTAGTATATATATATATTTCAACAGTTTGTCCTCCCATAGCAACACAAAGTGAAAAAATACTGTTGGAGTACTAGTTATAGCATTAAATAACAGTGTACATCACATTAATGACCGAGATTCTGCAAGATATTTTTTTAAAGAAAAGATTGATTATTTTTCTATGTAATTTCCAATTTAAAACCAAGGTTTTTTTTTTTTTTCATTTTCAATTATCTTTATATACAGAGGATCGCTTCAGTATATACTAAGCAAAGCTTTCATCAGTTTGCACCCACACATAACCACAAAGTGTAAAAATACTGTTTCAGTACTAGCTATATCATTACTTCACCTTTGACAACCTATTAAGGACAGGTCCCACATGGGACGCAAGTACACAGTGACTCCTGATGTTGATTTAACAATTTAACACTCTTGTTTATGGCATCAGTAATCTCCCTAGGCTCTAGCCATGAGTTGCCAAGGCTATGGAAGCCTTTAGGGTTTGCCGACTTCGATCCTATTCCGACAAGGCCATAGTCAAAGTGGAAGTTCTCTCCTCCCTTCAGAGAAAGTTACCTCCTACTTTGATGGTCCCGTTCTTTCCACTGGGATCACACTCGCTGAGATCCTTCATTTAGGTCTTCTTCTTCTTCATCTTTTTTTTTCCCCAGCATGTCTTGGCTTTCCATGCCTAAAATACTCTCATAGGCTCTTGAGCCAGATCCGAATGCCTTAAGGGCTGATTCTGAGGCCAGAGTGCTATTTAGGACATCTGCCATTCTATGAGTCTACTGTGTATCCTGATTCCCATGTTGGATCCTTCTCTCCCCCCCCCTTTTTATCAGTTAATATTAGCAGACATTAGTCTTGTTTGTGTGATTCCTTTGACTCTTAGGCCTATCAGTGTGATCAGTTGTGAACTGAAATTGATCACCTGGGCTGGTGAGATGGCATTGGTACATGCCACCTTGATGGGATTGTGTCGGAATCCCCTGGAACTTTTCTAACTTCATCATTTGGGGCAAATCCAATTGAGCATGTCCCCTATTATACATCTCCTCCCTCTCCTTTTCTCATTCTTATATTTAACCGGGATCACTTTTCAGTTAAGATTTAGACACCTCAGAATAATTGTGTGTTAATTACAAAGTTTACAAAAAATACTAAAATAGATAAAGTGTTACATTGTACATCAACAGTCAGCACCATAGCTGATCAAGTCACTATTTCTCATAGTGTCCATTACACTTCCACAGGTTACCCTTTGGTGCTCAGTTAGTTGTCGCCGATCAGGGAAAACAAATGATATTTGTTTCTTTGGGACTGGCTTAATTCACTTAGCATGATGCTTTCCAGATTGCTCCATTTTGTTGCAAATGACTGGGTTTCATTGTTTCTTACAGCTGTATAGTATTCCATAGAGTACATGTCCCATAGTTTCTTTATCCAGTCTACTGTTGATGGGCATTTGGGTTGGTTCCAGGTCTTAGCTATTGTGAATTGAGCTGCCATAAACATTAATGTGCAGATGGCTTTTTTGTTTGCCAATTTAATTTCTATTGGGTAAATTCCAAGGAGTGGGATGGCTGGGTTGAATGGTAGGGTTATGTTCATGTTTCTGAGGAATCTCCAGACTGACTTCCATAGTGGCTTCACCAGTTTGCAGTCCCACCAACAGTGGGTTAGTGTCCCTTTTCCCCACATCCTCTCCAGCATCTATTGTTGGTTGATTTCTGAATGTGGGCCATTCTCACCGGGGTGAGGTGAAACCTCATTGTGGTTTTGATTTGCATTTCTCTGATGGCTAGTGATCCTGAACATTTTTTCATGTGTCTGCTGGCCACTTGGATTTCCTCTTTTGAAAAATGTCTGTTGAGGTCTTTGGCCCATCTCTTAAGTGGATTGTTTGTTTTGATGTTGTGGATTTTCTTGATTTCTTTGTAGATTCTGGTTATCAACCCTTTATCTGTTGCATAGTTTGCAAATATTTTTTCACATTCTGTCGGTTACCTCTTCACTTTCCTGACTGTTTCTTTTGCAGTACAGAAATTTCTCAATTTGATGGAATCCCAAATGTTAATTTTGGCTTTGACTGCCTGTGCTCATGGGGTATTTTCCAAGAAGTCCTTACCTGTGCCTATATCTTGCAAGGTTTCTCCAATGCTCTCTAATAATTTGATGGTGTCTGGTCATAGATTTAAGTTTTTGATCCAAGTTGAGTGAATTTTTGTGTAAGGTGAAAGGTAGGGATCTTGCTTCATGATTCTGCACGTGGAAATCCAATTTTCCCAGCACCATTTATTGAATAGACTGTCCTTACTCCAGGGATTTGTTTTGGATCCTTGATCAAATATGAGTTGGCTGTAGATGTTTGGGTTCATTTCTGGTATTTCTATTCTGTTCCATTGGTTGATCCATCTGTTTCTGTACCAGTACCATGCTGTTTTGATAACAACTGCCCTGTAGTATGTCCTGAAATCTGGTATTGTTATGCCTCCGGCTTTGTTTTGTTGTATAGGATTGCTTTGGTTATTCGAGGTCTCCTGTGTCTCCATATGAATTTCAGCATCATTTTTTCCAGATCTGAGAAGAATGTCTTTGGTATCTTGATTGGTATTGCATTGAATGTATAAATTGCTTTTGGGAGAATGGACATTTTGATGATGTTGATTCTTCCAATCCATGAGCATGGAAGATTTCTCCATTTTTTGGTATCCTTTTCTATTTCTATCTTTAAGTAGTTTCTTTTGTAGTTTTCATTGTAGAGATCTTTAACGTCCTTGGTTAAGTTTATTCCAAGGTACTTGATTGTTTTTGTAGCTATTGTGAATGGGATTGTGGTTATCAACCCTTTATCTGTTGCATAGTTTGCAAATATTTTTTCCCATTCTGTCGGTTGCCTCTTCACTTTCCTGACTGTTTCTTTTGAAGTACAGAAACTTCTCAATTTGATGCAATCCCAAATGTTAATTTTGGTTTTGACTGCCTGTGCTGCTGGAGTATTTTCCAAGAAGTCTTTGCCTGTGCCTATATCTTGCAGGGTTTCTCCAATGCTCTCTAATAATTTGATGGTTTCGGGTCGTAGATTTAAGTCTTTAATCCATGTTGAGTGAATTTTTGTGTAAGGTGAAAGGTATGCGTCTTGCTTCAAGCTTCTGCATGTGGAAATCCAATTTTCCCAGCACCATTTATTGAATAGACTGTCCTTATTCCAGGGATTAGATCTGGATCTTTGATCAAATATAAGTTGGCTGTAGATGTTTGGATTGATTTCTGGTGTTTCTATTCTGTTCCATTGGTCTATCCATCTGTTTCTGTACCTGTACCATGCTGTTTTGATAACAACTGCCCTGTAGTATGTCCTGAAATCAGGTATTGTGATGCCTCCGGCTTTGTTTTTGTTGTACAAGATTGCTTTGGCTATTCGAGGTCTTCTGTGTCTCCATATGAATTTCAGTATCATTTTTTCCAGATCTGAGAAGAAGGTCTTCGGGATCTTGATGGGTATTGCATTGAATGTATAAATTGCTTTTGGGAGAATGGACATTTTGATGATATTGATTCTTCCAATCCATGAGCATGGAAGATTCCTACATTTTTTGGTATCCTCTTCTATTTCTTTCTCTAAGTTTTTGTAGTTTTCATCATAGAGATCTTTAATGTCTTTGGTTAAGTTTATTCCAAGGTATTTGATTGTTTTTGTAGCTATTGTGAATGGGATTGATCTTAGAAGTTCTTCCTCTGCTGTGGCTACAAAGGCTGTTGATTTTTGTGCATTGATTTTATATCCTGCTACTTTGCCAAACTCTTCTATGAGTTCCAGCAGTCTCTTAGTAGAGTTCTTTGGGTCCCCTAAATAAAGAATCATATCATCTGCAAAGAGGGATAGTTTGAGTACTTCCTTCCCGATTTGTATCCCTTTAATTTCTTTTTCTTACCAATGGCTCTGGCTAAAACTTCCAGAACTATATTGAATAGCAGTGGTGAGAGTGGGTGTCCCTGTCTGGTACCAGATCTCAGCAGAAATACTTCCAACTTTTCCCCATTTAATAGGATGTTGGCCGTGGGTTTTTCATATATTGCTTTGACTGTATTGAGGAATGTTCCTTCCATACCCAGCTTGCTTAGAGTTTTCATCATGAAAGGGTGTTGTATTTTATCAAATGCTTTCTCTGCGTCTATTGAGAGAATCATATGGTTTTTCTTCTGCAGTCTGTTAATGTAGTGTATCACGTTGATTGTTTTGTGAACACTGAACCATCCCTGCATACCAGGGATAAATCCCACTTGGTCTGGGTGGATGATCTTTGTGATGTGTTGTTGCATTCTACTGGCCAGAATTTTATTGAGTATTTTTGCATCTATGTTCATCAGGGATATTGGTCTGTAATTCTCTTTCAATGTTGCATCTTTTTCTGGCTTAGGAATTAAGGTGATGCTGGCTTCATAGAAAGAATTTGGGAGGATTCCCTCTTTTTCCATTGTTTTGAATAGTTTGAGAAGAATTGGAGTTAGTTCTCCTCTAAATGTGTGGTAGAACTCAGCAGTGAATCCATCTGGTCCTGGTCTTTTCTTTGTTGGGAGGGCCTTTATTACTGTTTCAATTTCTGTGTCAGTTATTGGTCTGTTTAGGTTTTCTGTGTCTTCCTGGCTCAGTTTAGGTAGGTTGTATGTGTCCAAGAATCTATCCATTTCTGATAGATTTCCCTGTTTGCTGGCATACAAGTCCTTGTAGTAATTTCTGATGATTCTTTTTATTTCTGTGGTGTCTGTTGTTATGTTTCCATCTCTTATCCTATTGATTTGGGTCTTTTCTCTTCTTTTTTTAGTGAGTTGGGCCAATGGGGTGTCAATTTTGTTTATTTTTTCAAAAAACCAGCTCCTCGTTTGGCTGATTTTTTGTAATGTTTTTTTGGATTCAATCCTGTTGATTTCTTCTTTGATTTTAATTATTTCTCTTCTACTGGGTTTGGGTTTGGTTTGCTGCAGATTTTCTAGATCCTTGAGATGACTTGAAAACTCATCTATTTGGCGCCTTTCCAATTTCTTGATGTAGGCACCTATTGATATAAATTTTCCTCTTAACACTGCTTTTGTTGTATCCCATAGGTTTTGGTATGTTGCACTTTTATCCTCTTTTACTTCCAGAAAATTTTTGATTTCTCTTTTAATTTCTTCCATAACCCATTGTTCATTCAGGAGCATGTTGTTCAATCTCCATGTGTTTGCACGTGCTCTAGGGATTCCCGAGTTGCTAATTTCCAATGTCATTCCTTTGTGGTCTGAGAAGCTGCATGGTATGATTCTAATTCTTTTGAATTTGCTGAGACTTGCTTTATGGCCTAGTATGTGGTCAATCCTAGAGAAGGTTCCATGTACTGCTGAGAAGAATGTGAAGTCTTTACATGTAGGATGAAATATTCTGTAGATATCTGTTAGATCCATTTGGGCTATAGTGTCATTTAAATCTACTGTCTCCTTGTTGATCTTCTGTCCTGTTGATCTGTCTATCTCTGAGAGTGGAGTATTGAAGTCCCCCAGTACTATTGTATTGGGGTCTAAGTCTCCCTTTAAGTCCCTTAACAAGTCTTTTAAATAAGCTGGTGCCCTGTAATTAGGTGCATATACATTGATAATCATTATGTCTTCCTATTGAATGGATCCCTTAATCATTAAATAGTGCCCCTCTTTGTCTCTCCTAACAGTTTTTGTGGTAAAGTTTATGTTGTCCGATATTAAGATGGCTACGCCCGCTCTTTTTTTCGTTTCTGTTGGCATGGTATATCTTTTTCCAGCCTTTCACTTTCAGCCTGTATGGATCATTGTTGGAAAGATGAGTTTCTTGTAAGCAGCAAAAAGTTGGGTTTTGTTCCTTAACCCAATCAGCCAATCGGTGTCTTTTAGCTGGACAGTTCAGGCCATTAACATTCAATGTGACTATTGAGAAGGAGTAACTTTGCCCTGTCATTTGCCAAAGATTTTTTCTAATATATGGTTTGAGATTCCTATGATCTTTTGCCGTGAGGTTTCCTTCCTTTACCTTCTTTCATATTGGTGACCGTGTTTCTGTGTTTCTGTATGTAACACATCTTTAAGCATCTTTTGCGGGGCTGGACGAGTGGCGACATATTCTTTCAATTTCTGTTTGCTGTGAAAGGTCTTTCTTTCACCTTCATTCATAAATGAGAGCTTTGCAGGATATAATATTCTGGGTTGGCAGTTTTTCTCTTTTAGTACCTGGGCTATATCTCGCCATTCTCTCCTATTGTAGGGTTTCTGAAGAGAAGTCAGCTGTGAGTCTAATTGGAGATCCTCTGAGAGTAATCTGGCGTTTCTCTCTTGCACATTTTAGGATCTTTTCTTTATGTTTCACTGTGGTGAGTTTGATTATCACGTGTCGTGGTGAGGATCTCTTTTGGTCATGTTTATTAGGGGTTCTATGAGCTTCCTGTACTAGGGTGTCTTTGTCCTTCTCCAAACCTGGGAAATTTTCTGCTAGTATCTCACTAAAAAGGCCTTCTAATCCTTTCTCCCTCTCCATGCCTTCAGGAACTCCTAGAACCCGAATGTTGGGTTTTTAATAGTATCCTGTAGATTCCTGACAGTATTTTTTAGATTTCTGATTTCTTCTTCTTTTCTTTGATTTGATTGTTTCCTTTCCTGTTCTCTGTCTTCTAATTCTGATATTCTCTCTTCTGCTTCACCCATTCTGTTTTTAAGGCTCTCTAATGCGTTTGTCATTTGATCTATTGAGTTCTTCATTTCATTATGGTTTATCATCACTATCACAGTTTCATGTTCTACTAGTTGTTTCATTTCATTTTGATTCCTCCTTAATATTTCATTTTCACGAGAGAGATTTTCTATCTTGTCCATTAAGGATTTCTATAGTTCAAGAATTTGTTTTTGAGAACTTCTTAATGTTCTTATCAATTTTTTGAGATCTGCTTCTTGCATTTCCTCTATCTCTTCATCTTCATAATCTTGGATTGGGGTGTCTTGTTCATTTGGAGGCATCATAGTGTCTTCCTTGTTCTTGTTACCTTGGTTTCTACGTTTGTTGTTTGGTATGTTGGAGATAATTTATGTTTTCTTTTTTTTCGCTGTGGTGATTTTTTCTCGTTATACTATGCCTCTAAGTGGGCTGTCTGCTTTGATGGATCCTTAGAGGCTGTGATGGGTGTGGCCAGAGTGCTCTGCTTGATTCTTCAGGTTTAAGGCTGTGCAAAAGTGACTCACCTTGCTCCTTGCTGGATCTCTCTTTCTCTCTATCTCTCTCTCTCTTTTTTGACTCAGTTGGAAAGTAATTCCGAATGGCTGAGTGTAATTGAGGGTAGTTGAAATCTGGCCTCTGTGAGTATTCGTTTGATTTACCCCTGGGACCATACAAAGAGTTTATGCAGCCCTCAATGTGTTCTCATGTTTCACCAAAGTTCCAAAGTTACTGAGTTTGTGTACTCGTTGCCGCTTTACATATGTAAAATGGTGCCTGCTCTTTGTTTTGCTCAAGTGGAGGGAGGGGCCTCTGCCTTTCCCCACCAATGTCTCGCATTTCTGAGGCTTTTGTCTTACCTCCCGTTCATTCCCGCGCTGGTGAGATTCTGTGGCTCGGCTCCTGTGGTTGGGTTTCCACATGGTGGGCTCCTTGTAGGTCCTCTGTGTCACATCCACTAGATCCGGAAGCGTTTCCTCTGCAGTTTTTTTCTTGAATCTTTTCCTGAGGCTACAGTAATTCCACTTTTATGAATATTTTCCAGACTATCGGCGCAGGTCCTCACTATCCGCCATCTTGGCTCCGCCTCCACTGTTTTAATAAAGCGTACAATTACCGCTGCTTTCACAGGCGTCCCTGTGGATTTCAGCAGCCGGTTTATTAGCACCCTCATTTTTACCACCGATGGTGCGATTCCCATTTTTGAGTTTCCGTGGATATCTCCTAGGTTTATCCGTAGACTCCCATCTATAGACGTTTCAAATTTGAATTTTCTTACCTTCTCCCGTCGGTGATTCGCATCCGAGTCATGGCACCAGATGGCGGAAATCAGTGGGTCCCCAACAAGACTGAGATCCATATAGCAAGCAAGAATCCACAACGTTTATGTGCTTTTCAGCTTTTCTTTATTGCTTCTCTCCTTCCTCCCCTCTCCCGTTCTCTACAGGCACCCCTCTTATATAGTCTACAGCCCGATTACTAAAAATGGGCATGAAAAACAGGATGTGCTTCCTCAAACTATTGTTTCAGTTTGAGTCCTGCATGAAAAACAGGATGCACTTCAGTACGTTGTTTTTAAGTGAGCCAGGCTACGTGCCCTCCAGCCACAGGGAATGGTTGTCACAAGCAGCCGGCCTGTGGTTCCCCACAATTTCAAAACATTCAGGAAAGCAACATAAAGCAGGTATAACTGAGACATATTTTCAGTTATGAACATTTCTAGCATCTACTTTAATAAACAAAAAGGAAATTAATTATTGTGCATATTTTCATGGATAACTCTACCATATAAAATGACATTGCTATTTATAAGTTGATGGTCTGCTGTGTTTTATTTTAAACAGTGATTCATTTTATTTATATGAAAATATTTCTAGACTGCCTTGTGTTTTTTGAGAGGAAGAGAGAGAAACTGAGAGAAAGAGAGACATGTTTGAGAGACCAATCTTTCAGTGCTTCACCTCTCAGTGCCTGCTGTGACTGAGCTAGGATTGAAGTCAGAGCCAGGGGCCTTGAAAAAAATTAACTGACAGGGATCCAATAGCTCTGAGTCGCTACCACTCACTCAATGGGTTTTTTTTTTTTTTTGGAGGAAAAATCTGGGGTCAGGAGTCAGAACCAAATTAGAAACCTAGCTACTATCATGGGGGACAAGGTCATCTTAAATGCAAGACCAAATGCCTAACCAACAATGGCTTTTAGTTTTGCTTGTTTGACAATGCTGAAAGGCTACTTCACTTTGGATTTTGTTTACAAAGTTTGAAAATGTGAAGCAACTCCTGAGAAAAATAATTTAGGTTCTCCTAGAACTGATCTGATTCTTGAAAGCTTTCAAAGAAACTTTATCCGGTTTTATGAGAATAATGTAGCATTTGGGGAAAAAGATGCAGCCCAGGAGCCCTGCACTGGAGGCCAAGATGGAGAAGATCTCCACAGCCACTATGACCTTCCCCTTGGTGCTGTGGTAGACAGGCAGGAAGGTCACCCAGACACTGCAGAACACCAGCATGCTGAACGTCAGGAACTTGGCTTCATTGAATGTGTCAGGCAGATTCCTAGCTAGGAATGCCACAGTGAAGCTCACCAGGGCCAAGGAGCCCAGGTAGCCCAGGACACAGTAGAAGGCAGTGACCGAGCCCTTATTGCACACCAGGATGATGTGGCCAGGCTCAGAGTGTACATCTGTGTCAATAAAGGGAGGAGAACTTCCCAACCAGATGCCACAAAGAGCCAGTTGGATGAAGGAGCAGATGGGAATGATGAAGTTAGAAGCTCCTATTACCAGCAATTGCCTCATTATTCTTCCAGGTTTCAGAGCTTTGAAGGCCAGAATCACAGTCATGGTCTTGGCCAGCACAGTGGAAACAGCCACTGTGAACACAAGGCCAAATGCTATTTGCTGGAGGAGGCAGGTGGCTGTGTTGGGACGGCCAATGAAGAGTAAGGAGCAGAGAAAGCACAGGAGGAGGGTGATGAGCAGGACGTAGCTGAGGGTCCTGTTATTGGCCTTGACGATGGGAGTGTCTCGGTGCCTCACAAAGACCCAGAGGATCGCAGCTGTGAGGACAGAGAAGCACAGAGCCATGCAGGCCAGAGCCATCCCTAGAAATTCCTTAAAGCCCAGGAAGGTCACCAGCTTGGGGAGGCAGTGGTTTCTCTCCAGGTTTGGGTACTCATGATCTGCACACGGGGTGCACTGCTCTGCATCTGTGGGGAAAAGGAAGATTGTGTTTCCATTTCACAATTTGCTCCTTTTTCCCTGTTCAGGAAAAGGGTCACTTTTTCAATGTCAGGCTGAGTCCAGCCTGCTCTGACGTATACCAAGAAACACCAAAGGGTATTTCTGCACTCCTGACACAGGGTGAATGCTTGACTCCCATAGAAGAAACCAATTCAAAGAAGCTGCTTTGTACGTGGGGCTCAGTGGTCTCATCCTGTTGCTCAGAGATTTTTTTCAGTGTTTTAATTTCTATGAAATGGTGAATTTCCTGTAATTCATATGGGCTTGGATTCTTCCAAGCCCTCTTCTCTACAGTCAACAGTGTCTTTCTCAGGAGAAGCCTTTTGTTCACATGGGTTGGAATATTTATCGGGAGTCGTCAGTGTTAAGGTTTTTCTCCCTTATCCTCAAATGGAGATGACCTATATAAATCATGTGTCATTCCTGGGGCCTCCATACATTTTTCTCTCTGCTAATTCCTACATGGACTCGTCTTGTCACTATTTCCATATAACTGTTGTGATACTGTGGTTGAATAGAAGAGAATAGTAGCTGGTTGTCTTTCTGAGGTTGTAGGGAGTACGTGATATTTTCATCTTTACTGAAAGACAACTAGGCACTCTTGTTAACCTGAATGCATGACGTGTTCACCAGTTTAGCACATGTGAACACCACATTGTACACCAAATTTTCTTACTTAAAATAGTCCACTTCTGCTGCTACAGCATGAGAGAAGTCTTTAAGAACAGGCCAGTTTGTGAATTTGTCTCTCTTTCAATCAAATGTTCAACAAACAAAAATTGGGTCAGTGTTCTGCTGTAGTAAGTAAAACCACCACCTGCAAAGCCAGTATCACATATGTGCATTGTTTTTTGTTCCAGTTCATAAATTTCCAATCCTGCTTCCTGTGAATAACCTGGAGCAAGCAGCAGAAGGTTGTCCAAGAACATTGGACCCCCACACCCATATGGGAAACTCAAATGAAGCTCCTGGTTCCAGGCCTCTACCTGGCCCAGCCCACGACATTGTTTTCATTGGGGGCATGAGCAATTACATTCAGGTTTCTCTCTCTCTCTCTCTCTCTCTCTCTCTCTCTCTCTCTCTCCTGTTCTCTTAATCTCTGATTTTCAAATACAATATATAAATCTTTTTAGAAGCAAGAATATGGTATTAGTAGGGCTACACTTGCAGTAAGAGTCCTACTCAGTTTTTATCCTTTGTGTTCATGCAAGAATACAAGCTTCAGGGACTGGAGTTGTGATGTAGGAGGCAAAGCCACGGCTGGGGTTGATGGCATCCAATACAGGCACCAGTTCATGTCCTGGCTGCTCCTCTTCCCAACCAACTCCATGCCAATGTGCCTGAAAAACCATCATAGGGAGCCCAAATACTTGGACCTCTGCAATGCCTGGTAGTAGCTCATAGTTTCTGGCTTTGGCCAGGCCCAGTTCAGGCCATTGCAGCTTTCTGGCGAATGAACTACCAGATGTAAAATCTTCTCTTTTACTTCTCTCTCTCTCTTTCTGTTAGAGTCTCCCTCTCTCTGTAAATGACATTCAAACAGAGAACCAAACATATTTAAAAAGAGAGAGAGAGAGAAAATATAAACATCTGTAAATATTTGAAGATTTCTCTCTTACAATTCTTTTCAATGTGCACCCTTAACTTTTCACAGAATCTGTAGTTGCTTCTGGTACCTGTATCAGAGATGCACTGGACACACATAGGCAAGTGTACATTGTACAATCGGTCAAAGCATGATACTATACTTTTCTTCCTTTCACTAACTTATTGCATCTTGAATACTTTCACAAAACGTGAAGTCATTTTTTGTTATCTTATTCATAGGGGAAACTATATAGAGCTTATTTCAAGATACTGAAATAAAAATATTTATAGAGATAAGACTATGGAAATGAAACATCCTTTTCAAAGAATTCAAATTATTATAAAGATATTTATTCTACATTGAACAGTGGAGCTATTTACCCATGAGACTTAGTACATTTTTACATTTCTCAAAACGATTGGTTTGATATTTAACATTGCTTAAATGTTTGCCTTTTGCAAAGGATTTTGGGGTTACCAAGTTGCATCATTTTTAGGATTTTGTGTCTCTATATGTCACATTGTTTTTTCTCTTACTCTATTATATACATCCAAAGGACAAAGTGGTGGCTTTTGTTATGTGTGCTGCACACCATGCACAAATTCAAAGATGTAGCACAGAAAATACACAGTATTCACATCACAATTCATGTGAAGTAGCTCCCTGCTCATCAGTTGTGTATGGAAAAGGTTTGATTTCAAGCTCTTTAGAAATCCAAAGGGAGCCTTAACAAACACAAATATTATATTTCTTGATTAGACCTTAGGTCTCAGATTGAGATAGTCTCCTCCAGCACTGGATGGGAAAGAAGGATACCAGATAGAATCAGTGTCAGAGAAGAGCTAGAGAGGATAAGCACCGCCAGACAACAACTTACACACATAATGAGATGGCGTTAGTGAGCATACAACAAGGTTATGGAAAGAGTGAGTGAAGGTGTGCATGGAGAACAATAGGACACTCTGATCCCATTGCAAATGTTCTTGGTTCCCTTTTATCAAGAGATAGTTCAGAGGCTGGAGTCCTCATAGCTCAGTTCTAGGGATTTTACCTGTATGATTGGAAATGTCTCTTTCTGAACAAATAACACAAGTATAGCAGCAGACAGGTCTTTCTTCATGTGTCATTTTCCTGAATCCTGGACCACACCTCTGGCTACACAAAGACTGAGGAGTCTGCGGGGAAAAGAGAAGTGAGGATGATTGGTTTGCATGACATTAGTCACTGTGATAGGATGAATCCATTTGCCTTATCAGCCCCAAGGACATCACTATGTCCTTCCCAATCTGTATCTCCTTGATTTTACCTAGACATCCAATTTGGAGTTTCTATGATGCTAGTTAGAGGTTATTCATCTGTGTAACAAATAATAGGAGGGTACCTGATCACCTAAATTTCATTCATCACCAGATATATGCTTCCTGACATTTCTCTCTTTATTGAATTGTTTCCTCTGAAATCTTTGCCGTTCAGCTTTTTATTTCATAATTATTTTGAGAATGTGTATGCCTGAGACTATTTTACATGCCTGTTTCCTTAATTTAGTAGATTTTACATGCCAGAAAAATCATATCCAAAATTCAGAATGATTAGGTACACTTCTGAGTAACTACTCAGCAAAATCAAGCCCACACAGAAAGGATGAGACAATTTTATAAAACATATCTATGTTGTAAAACATAGATTGTGCATTGATCTAATTCTGGACTCTTAGAGCCAGGAAGGGAATCCATTCCAAATACTACCAATGCATATGTGGTGTAACAAATAATAGTTATAAAATTCACCCGCAAAATTGTCTGGGTATTTCACAGCTCAGTTTTTAGAAAATATTTGACCAGATCTATCAGCTCCTGTTCCAAAGAAAAACTGAACTGTTTGGCAAGCATAATGAAAATATAGAGGATTGAAATGGTTTCTACAAATAGGTGATGGATAAGTCCACTCATAATTTACTTGTGTTCATACTGCATCAAAACATAATAATGACTCTCACCATTTGATTAAAATATCACTATGCTTATAAATATATATCTAATACATGAATAATTTTCATGTTATATAAATAAAAAAGTTGAAATAAAATTTTGGAATTTGTGTAGACGTGCACTTAGTAACTTTATGTCTACATATTGATCTCTGTTCCTTAACATTGTTCTTTCTCATCACTCAAACTCAGGATGTATAAATATGCCCGGAGTAAAAACAACAATATCTAATACAAATGTGCACTTTTATACACACTGGCTCATATATGTGTAAGCAACACCATATCTTTTGAAGCCAAGATGGGAACTGAGAATTGAATGCTTATTTAAATCTCACACATTGTGTCCTCTCAGACTCTCCTCAGACCCTCTGTAGGTACCCAACATTCCCATGGATCCACACCTCCTTGAATGCTGCAGGCCATTCTATCATCTCTTCATTGAGGACCAAGCCTTGGTCATGTGCATTCTCAGAGGAAAACTCCCCGATTTTAATGAGCAACCGAAATCCAGCAGGAAAGTTCACAATGTTGTGGATATCGTAGTGTTTCATACGGTGTCTCGTTTCATGGAAGGAAACATCCTCCCCAGCACTGTTGGTAAATTGGATGTTCCTCAGAAGTGGATGAAGCTGGAGAGGAGGCACAATTGGAAAGAGGGAGAGCATTCAGATTAGAGGTGCACATGTGCTGAGAAATCCTTCTATTGCCTCCTTCTATCCTCAGAGAGTCTATTTGGTTGCCTTTTGTCTGAATGGTCCCCATATTGTGGGTTCAAGTGAGGGGAATTCTGCCTCTCCCCTATTAGAATGATGGGGAGTATCTGATTCCAAACAGAGAAATCACAGAATGTGTCCCACAGAGTGGCTGACCATGAATGATTGGTTAGAGATTTAGGAAAGCTGGCTACCATTATGGATAGTGAACTATACCCATTCCCTTGTTGTGAATGGAATGGGAGAGGGCACAGGAGATTGAGGGTTGCAGGTGGGAGAGAAGTTATGTGGTGGGGGAGCCACTGTAATCCAAAAGCTGTACTTTGGAAATTTTTATTTATTAATTAAACAATAAAAAATTTTTAAAAAATAAATCTTACAATGTTTTAATGTAAATACTTCATGAATACAACAAGAAATTGTACAATATATTCGTTGGTTATGAACTTCTGAGTCCTCACTTATTGTTGACCTAGCAATTAAGTAATACTAGCAGAAATAAAAGAAACCATTGTTTAGCCTCTAACTCAGTTTTTAAAAAATAAATGTACTCATTCCATAAAAAAATCATATATTTTTTTTTGGTGATATATACTTCATAATATAGATTGGAAAAAAATCCACAATGTAAAAAACGAATCTGATATCTCTGGATTTGATTTTTGCTCATCAACCTTGTGTACATTCCTGTGGAGCAGTGGTATTTCTACTTTTCACTTGTGGAACATTATGATTAGTGGGGTATTATCCTGTGATTTAACATAAATTGAAATTAAAAGGAAAATGGAAAGGAATTAGAGGTGATTGACAAAAGAAAGCAAGACACAATGGTTATCTTCTTAGAATTCTATCAATGAAATACATGAAATCTGTTCTTTTATATCAGTAAATTTTTCTTTAATTTAACAAAATTTGGGCTGACCTTGTGGTGCAGCAGGTGAAGCCTCTGTCCACAGTGCCCAGCATCCCTGTGAGTGCCGGTTCAAATCCCAGCTGTTCTACTGCTGATTCAGCTTTCTGCTACTGCCTAGGAAAGCACAGATGAGGGTCCAAGTGCTTGGGCCCCTGCACTCACATGGGAGATGTGGTTGAAGCTCCTGTATCCTGGCTTGACCCGGCCTAGACCAGGTCTGTGCAGCCATTGCTGAGTGAATCAGCAGATGCAAGATCTGTCTTCTCTTTCTCTCTCTATCTCTCCCTCTCTCCCAGTAACTCTGATTTTCGAATAATTTTTTAAAGTTTAACAAATTTGAATGAAATATGAGTTGATTTTGGTTAAATGAATAAGAAATCCAAGCATAATGTTTCTTAAAAAACATTTTGAAAATCTTCTTGTACATCCCTGGTTGCACCTCAGAGTTCTAAACTTATAAAAATGTGTATGCTGTGGCGGAGCCAAGATGGTGGATAGTGAAGACGTGCGCCGATAGTCTGCGAAAATAAAGTTTCATAAAAGTGGAATTACTGCAGCCTCAGGAAAAATCTCAAGAAAAAAACTGCAGAGGAAAAGCTTCCGGATCTAGTGGATGTGACACAGAGGACCTACAGAGAGCCCACCGCGTGGAAACCTGCCGCGGGACCCGAGCCGCAGAATCTCGCCAGCGCGGGAATCAGAGGTAAGACAAAAACCTCAGAAACTCTCCTCCTCCCGCCTCCGCCTGCAGCTCTGCCGCGGCTGCGGCGGTGGCGTCCCGAGCGCCTCTCTCCGTGGTCCCAGTCCCAGGGAGCGCGCGCAGGCACTACGGCGGCGGCGGCGGCGGCGGCGGCGGCGATCCTGTGGCCCGGCTCACCCTCGGCGACAGCGCCTGGAGAGGAAGATCACGGGAGACGTGCCAGGTGGAGCCGTGGATCGCCAGCTGAGGCAAGGCCTCAGGAAAAGACTCAAGAAAAAAACTGCAGAGGAAACGCTTCCAGACCTAGTGGATGTGACACAGAGGACCGACAAGGAGCCCACCGCGTGGAAAAGAAACCGCGGGAGACAAGCCACAGAATCTCCCCAGCGCGGGAACCAACGACAGGTAAGACAAAAGCCCCAGAAATGCGAGACATTAGTGGGCAAATGCAGAGGCCCCACCCTCCACTTGAGCAAAACAAAGAGCAGGCACCATTTTACATATGTAAAGCGGCAACGAGTACACAAACTAAGTAACTTTGGGTCTATGGTGAAACTTGAGAACACATTGAGGGTTGCATAAACTCTATGTGTGGTCCCAGGGGTAGTTCAAACGAATACTCACAGAGGCCAGATTTCAACTACCCTCAATTACACTCAGCCATTTGGAATTACTTCCCAACTGAGTCAAAAAAAAGAGAGAGAGACAGAGAGACAGAGAGATCCAGCAAGGAGCAAGGAGAGTCACTTTTTGCACAGCCTGAAACCTGAAGAATCAAGCAGAGCTCTCTGGCCACACCCACCACAGCCTCTAAAGATCCATCAAAGCAGACAGCCCACTTAGAGGCATAGTATAACGAGAAAAAAAACACCACAGCAAAACAACAACAACAACAACAACAAACAAACATAAATTATCTCCAACATGCCAAACAACAAACGTAGAAGCCGAGGTAACAAGAGCAAGGAAGACACTATGATGCCCCCAAATGAACAAGACCCCCCAATCCAAGATTATGAAGATGAAGAGAGAGAGGAAATGCAAGAAGCAGATCTCAAAAACTGATAAGAACATTAAGAAGTTCTCAAAAACAAATTCTTGAACCACAGAAATCCTTAATGGACAAGATAGAAAATCTCTCTCGTGAAAATGAAATATTAAGGAGGAATCAAAATGAAATGAAACAACTAGTAGAACATGAAACTGTGATAGTGACAAGAAACCATAATGAAATGAAGAACTCAATAGATCAAATGGCAAACACATTAGAAAGCCTCAAAAACAGAATGGGTGAGCAGAAGAGAGAATATCAGAATTAGAAGACAGAGAACAGGAAAGGAAACAATCAAATCAAAGAAAAGAAGAAGAAATCAGAAATCTAAAAAATACTGTCAGGAATCTACAGGATACTATTAAAAACCCAACATTCGGGTTCTAGGAGTACCTGAAGGCATGGAGAGGGAGAAAGGATTAGAAGGCCTTTTTAGTGAGATACTAGCAGAAAATTTCCCAGGTTTGGAGAAGGACAAAGACACCCTAGTACAGGAAGCTCATAGAACCCCTAATAAACATGACCAAAAGAGATCCTCACCACGACACGTCATAATCAAACTCACCACAGTGAAACATAAAGAAAAGATCCTAAAATGTGCAAGAGAGAAACGCCAGATTACTCTCAGAGGATCTCCAATTAGACTCACAGCTGACTTCTCATCAGAAACCCTACAAGCTAGGAGAGAATGGTGAGACATAGCCCAGGTACTAAGAGAGAAAAACTGCCAACCCAGAATATTATATCCTGCAAAGCTCTCATTTATGAATGAAGGTGAAAGAAAGACCTTTCACAGCAAACAGAAATTGAAAGAATATGTCGCCACTCGTCCAGCCCTGCAAAAGATGCTTAAAGATGTGTTGCATACAGAAACACAGAAACACGGTCACCAATATGAAAGAAGGTAAAGGAAGGAAACCTCACAGCAAAAGGTCACAGGAATCTCAAACCATATATTAGAAAAAATCTTTGGCAAATGACAGGGCAAAGTTACTCCTTCTCAATAGTCACATTGAATGTTAATGGCTTGAACTGTCCAGTTAAAAGACACCGATTGGCTGATTGGGTTAAGGAACAAAACCCAACTTTTTGCTGCTTACAAGAAACTCATCTTTCCAACAATGATCCATACAGGCTGAAAGTGAAAGGCTGGAAAAAGATATACCATGCCAACAGAAATGAAATAAGAGCGGGCGTAGCCATCTTAATATCGGACAACATAAACTTTACCACAAAAACTGTTAGGAGAGACAAAGAGGGGCACTATTTAATGATTAAGGGATCCATTCAACAGGAAGATATAACGATTATCAATGTATATGCACCTAATTACAGGGCACCAGCTTATTTAAAAGACTTGTTAAGGGACTTAAAGGGAGACTTAGACCCCAATACAATAGTACTGGGGGACTTCAATACTCCACTCTCAGAGATAGACAGATCAACAGGACAGAAGATCAACAAGGAGACAGTAGATTTAAATGACACTATAGCCAAATGGATCTAACAGATATCTACAGAATATTTCATCCTATATCTAAGGACTTTACATTCTTCTCAGCAGTACATGGAACCTTCTCTAGGATTGACCACATACTAGGCCATAAAGCAAGTCTCAGCAAATTCAAAAGAATTAGAATCATACCATGCAGCTTCTCAGACCACAAAGGAATGAAGGTGGAAAATAGCAACTCGGGAATCCCTAGAGCACGTGTAAACACATGGAGATTGAAAAACATGCTCCTGAATGAACAATGGGTCATAGAAGAAATTAAAAGAGAAATCAAAAATTTTCTGGAAGTAAATGAGGATAACAGCACAACATACCAAAACCTATGGGATACAACAAAAGCAGTGTTAAGAGGAAAGTTTATATCAATAGGTGCCTACATCAAGAAATTGGAAAGGCACCAAATAGATGAGCTTTCAAGTCATCTCAAGGATCTAGAAAATCTGCAGCAAACCAAACCCAAACCCAGTAGGAGAAGAGAAATAATTACACTCAAAGAAGGAATCAACAGGATTGAATCCAAAAAAAAATTACAAAAAATCAGCCCAACGAGGAGCTGGTTTTTTGAAAAAATAAACAAAATCGACACCCCATTGGCCCAACTCACTAAAAAAAGAAGAGAAAAGACCCAAATCAATAGGATCAGAGATGATAATGGAAATGTAACAACAGATGCCACAGAAATAAAAAGAATCATCAGAAATTACTACAAGGACTTGTATGCCAGCAAACAGGGAAATCTATCAGAAATGGACAGATTCTTGGACACATACAACCTCCCTAAATTGAGCCAGGAAGACATAGAAAACCTAAACAGACCCATAACTGACACAGAAATTGAAATAGTAATAAAGGCCCTCCCAACAAAGTAAAGCCCAGGGCCAGATGGATTCACTGCTGAGTTCTACCAGACATTTAGAGAAGAACTAACTCCAATTCTTCTCAAACTATTCAGAGCAATCGAAAAAGAGGGAATCCTCCCAAATAATTTCTATGAAGCCAGCAGCACCTTAATTCCTAAGCCGGAAAAAGATGCAGCATTGAAAGAGAATTACAGACCAATATCCCTGATGAACATAGATGTAAAAATACTCAATAAAATTCTGGCCAATAGAATGCTACAACACATCAGAAAGATCATCCACCCAGACCAAGTGGGATTTATTCCTGGTATGCAGGGATGGTTCAACATTCGCAAAACTATCAACATAATACACCACATTAACAGACTGCAGAAGAAAAAACATATGATTCTCTCAATAGACGCAGAGAAAGCATTTGATAAAATACAACACCCTTTCATGATGAAAACTCTAAGCAAACTGGGTATGGAAGGAACATTCCTCAATACAATCAAAGCAATATATGAAAAACCCAAGACCAACATCCTATTAAATGGAGAAAAGTTGGAAGCATTTCCGCTGAGATCTGGTACCAGACAGGGACGCCCACTCTCACCACTGTTTTGGCCAGAGCTATTAGGCAAGAAAAAGAAATTAAAAGGATACAAATGGGGAAGGACGAACTCAAACTATCCCTCTTTGCAGATGATGTGATTCTTTATTTAGGGGATCCAAAGAACTCTACTAAGAGACTGCTGGAACTCGTCGAAGAGTTTGGCAAAGTAGCAGGATATAAAATCAATGCACAAAAATCAACAGCCTTTGTATACACAGGCAATGCCACAGCTGAGGAAGAACTTCTAAAATCATTCCCATTCTCACTAGCTACAAAAGCAATCAAATACCTTGGAATAAACTTAACCAAAGACGTTAAAGATCTCTACGATGAAAACTACAAAACCTTACAGAAAGAAATAGAAGAGGATACCAAAAAATGGAGAAATCTTCCATGCTCATTGATTGGAAGAATCAATATCATCAAAATGTCTATTCTCCCAAAAGCAGTTTATACATTCAATGCAATACCAGTCAAGATACCAAAGACCTTCTTCTCAGATCTGGAGAAAATGATGCTGTAATTCATATGGAGACACAGAAGACCTCGAATAGCCAAAGCAATCTTGTACAACAAAAACAAAGCCGGAGGCATCACAATACCAGATTTCAGGACATACTACAGGGCAGTTGTTCTCAAAACAGCATGGTACTGGCACAAAAACAGATGGATAGACCAATGGAACAGAATAGAAACACCAGAAATCAATCCAAACATCTACAGCCAACTTACATTTGATCAAAGATCCAAATCTAATCCCTGGAATAAGGACAGTCTATTCAATAAATGGTGCTGGGAAAATTGGATTTCCACATGCAGAAGCTTGAAGCAAGACCCCATACCTATCACCTTACACAAGGGAAGGAGAGAACTTCCACTTTGACTATGACCCTTTCGGAATAAGATCAAAGTCAGCGAACCCTAAAGGCTTCCATAGCCCTGGGAACTCATGACTAGAGCCTAGGGAGATTACTGACGCCATGAACAGGAGTGTCAAATTGTTAAGTCAGCAACAGGAGTCACTGTGTACTTACATCCCATGTGGGATATGTCCTTAATGTGTTGTCTAATGTGCAGTGATGCTATAACTAGTACTGAAACAGTATTTTTACACTTTGTGTTTCTGTGTGGGTACAAACTGATGAGATCTTTACTAATTATCTACTGAATCGATCTTCTGTATATAAAGAGAATTGGAAATGAAAAAAAACAACCTGGTGTTAAATTGGAAATGGCATAGAATATTAATTAATTTTAAAAAATATTATGTAGGATCTCTGTCTTTAATGTGCTGTACATTGTTATTTAATGCTATAATTAGTACTCCAATGGTAGTTTTTTCACTTTATGTTGCTATATGGGGGCAAACTGTTGAAATCTTTACCTAATATATACTAAACTGATCTTCTGTATATAAAGAGAATTGAAAATGAATCTTGATGTGAATGGAAGGGGAGAGGGAGCGGGAAAGGGGAGGGTTGCGGGTGGGAGGGAAGTTATGGGAGGGGGGAAGCCATTGTAACTCATAAGCTGTACTTTGGAAATTTATATTCATTAAATAAAAGTTTAATAAAAAATGTGTATGCTGTGTATGTGCAGTCTATTTTTATAGCATTTTCACCTCAGTAGAGTTTCACAGTAATATGCATGACTTTTATTTGTCTCTCTGCACTTTGACCTTTGTACCTTTGAGATGATAGGGGAAATATTTTATAACCAAAAAGATAATTAGGCCCAGCACCTTGGCTCACTAGACTAATCCTCCACCTGAGGGGCCAGCACCCCAGGTTCTAGTGCCAGTTGGGGCACTGGTTCTGTCCCGGTTGCTCCTCTTCCAGTCCAGTTCTCTGCTGTGGCTCAGGGAGGCAGTGGAGGATGACCCAAATCCTTGGCCCTGCACCCACATGGGAGACCACGACAAAGCACTTGGCTCCTGGCTTCGGATCCGGACCTCATGGTAGCTGTAGCAGCCATTTGTGTGGTGAACCCATGGAAGGAAGACCTTTCTCTCTGTCTGTCTCTCTCTCACTGTCTAACTTGGCATGTCAAACAATAAAAAAAATAATTAAAAATACCCTGATGGAAGTTAGGATCTGAACAGTGTGTACTAGCCCTGAGTTTCTGAGTCTTGATGCTTTTGTGAGATGACCAATTCTTTAAACAACTATCATCATGTCTACATTGACTTGAACCAAGAACTTCATAAATAATAATTTATCTTTGGAAATATTCTTGGCCAATATTCTTAATTTACTCATCATGAGGCTACCAAATCACAACTGGTATGTCAACTATTACTGTACATAAACACAGAAATTACATAGTCAATAAACATGCTGATGTCTGTTTACATATATGTATAATATATAGTATGTATATTTCTTCTTTGAGACATTAAATTTACTTGATTTACTAAATAATTTGATCAGTATATTTTCCTGTACATGCATGGAGAAGTTCCTAGTTGTGTTCTACAGTGGGTATTAGATTTATGTGAGCCAGAGTTAAAATCCAGACAAATCCATGTATATCCCAGTGGGTGTGCCCTTCCACTTTGACTATGACCCTATCGGAATAAGATCAAAGTCAGCGAACCCTAAAGGCTTCCATAGCCCTGGCAACTCATGACTAGAGCCTAGGGAGATTACTGACGCCATGAACAAGAGTGTCAAATTGTTAAGTCAGCAACAGGAGTCACTGTGTACTTACATCCCATGTGGGATCTGTCCTTAATGTGTTGTCTAATGTGCAGTGATGCTATAACTAGAACTGAAACAGTATTTTTACACTTTGTGTTTCTGCGTGGGTACAAACTGATGCGATCTTTACTAATTATATACTGAATCGATCTTCTGTATATAAAGAGAA
The DNA here is from genome assembly GCF_033115175.1 of Lepus europaeus. NCBI lineage: Eukaryota > Metazoa > Chordata > Mammalia > Lagomorpha > Leporidae > Lepus > Lepus europaeus. Next base: position 3,893,732 of record NC_084846.1, read on the forward strand.
TTGGAAATGAAAAAAAAACCTGGTGTTAAATAGGAAATGGCATAGAAAATTAATTAATTTTTTAAAAAATAATATGTAGGATCTCTGCCTTTAATGTGCTGTACACTCTTATTTAGTGCTATAACAAGTACTCCAACAGTATTTTTTTTTTTCATTTCGTGTTGCTATATGGGGGCAAACTGTTGAAATCATTACCTAATTTATACTAAACTGATCTTTTGTATATAAAGAGAATTGAAAATGAAAAAAAAAACACAAAAAACTGGAGATAATTAGGCCGGTGCCAGAGCTTATCATCTGCCTGGCGGCGCCAGCACACCACATTCTAGTCCCGGTCGTGGCACCGGATTCTGTCCTGGTTGCCCCTCTTCCAGGCCACTCTCTAGTGTGGCCAGGGAGTGCAGTGGAGGATGGCCAAGTGCTTGGGCCCTGCATGCCATGGGAGACCAGGATAAGCACTTGGGTCCTGCCATCTGATCAGCGTGGTACGCCGGACGCAGCACGCTAGCCGCGGCGGCCATTGGAGGGTGAACCAACAGCAAAGGAAGATCTTTCTCTCTGTCTGTCTCAATCACTGTCCACTCAGCATGTAAAAAAAAATTTTAAAAAACTGGAGATAATTGCATTCTATTATATAAGCCAGGCACAAAAAATATTAAGTTTTCTCTTATATGTGCTAGCTTATAAAAGAGTTTAAAATTCTGTGGTGTCAAGTCATTGGCTATCTGTAGACTTACGTGCATGTCTTAGTGTGTATACTGTTTTTAAATATTTTCAGCATGTTCCATAGCAGAAAATGTTTTCTAAAATGTTCAATAGCAGATCACAAATACTCCACACACAGATAACTATTACAGATGTATCTAGGCCCAGTGAGATGTGAAAGAGCCCATTTTCCAACATGCCTGATCATGTTAGCTTTTTCCACATGAAAACCTGGTCATGTGGAACTACACTAAATACCTGAGGATGCCAACAGGTGTTCAGTGCATGTCCTGTTCTGGGAGATGTTTACCTGCCATGGAAGAATCCTAGGTTGAGCTGCATCTCCTGGAGATCCCTTTTCTATTTGCTCGGAAAGCATCTTATGGAGGGCGTGGGCCACTGCATACACAGCACTGTAGATGAAATAGCTGGAGTCAGATGTGGTCAGCATGTCAATGTGTCCTGGGAAAAACTCAAAGGAAGCATTTGGGGGGCAGACTCCAACTGTTCCACAGTGTGAGCCCCGAGGTAAGCAGTGAAGAGCATGAAGCCATAGTTGACTGAGGAAGAAATCTTCTGGGTAGTGGGAAGGGTCCACTGTCTTGACAAAATGCTTGAGGCCAGGGATTTCCCCCTTGTGATGTGAAAATGAGAAGCCTCCATGGAAAGAGTGCAGCATGTGTTCTGTCTCGAGCAGAGCAATCTCCCATTTTGCAGCCATGATCCACACCTTCCCCAAGGTCAAATAGTATTGGCTTAGAAATTCCATGGTATACAGACTGCTCACATCCCCATATAGAATATACACATTTGCTGACAAAATGTGAAGATCAGCTAAGAAAGATATTTTAGTGTTTTCATACCTTTTCTTAGAGTCAGGAAGCTTTAATGCATAGGCCAAGCAGACACCTTTCTTTACCATCTCGGCTAAAATATCCTGAAGGAACTGCTCTCCTTTCAGATCATTAGATACAAAGATCGCCACCCAAATCCAGCCAAAATGGAGCAGCAATGAGAGCATTCCGCAGGCCAGAGAGCTGTCACTGGTGGCCATCTGATAGATGGATGGAAACTTGGCTCTCTCACTTAGCATGGGATCAAAGGGACCATATGTGATCTGAATGGAAAGAAAACCATCACGATCTGAATTGTGTGGGTAAAGAAGGCCAATTTATACCAACTGGGCTCAGAGAAATCCATGCTTCAATGCCTATTGCTTTCAGGAGGAGAAATACATATCCTCATTCATAGCATGAAAGAAAATGTGTAAGACACCCATATATCTTCATATTCACCCGAAGGAAGAAGAATGCATGGATTTTGGACCAGGACATTAGACTTTCCCACTTCTCACCCCATGTCACATTTGGAGAACAGTTCCACTGCAACTGATGTTAAATATTACCTCTGAGACAAACAACCCTTTACTCTCTTGATCACTTCATAGTTTGAATTTCCTTTGTTTTCACAGCATAGCCTAAATGGCTTTGAATGATACATTCACCTACCATCTCTGAGTTTTGGTAAAGTTGCTTTTCAGGCCACAATCTTCCTAAGCTATTCCATTCTAGCTTGATGTTAATTAGTGCAGATTGCTACCCATTTGAAATGGGTCTCTTTAAGAATCCTGAAAACGTGAATTCACACCCCTGGTGGAAGCTTGATTGAATTACTTAATTGGTACCTGACACCTTCTTATGAGATTTTAATTGAGTGCTAGTCCATCAGTTTCACCACAGAGTGTCAGCACCAGCACAATACTGGGCATTGGGTGACTAAACCTATGAATGTGTGTGCACTGTCTGCCTCTCTTTGTTTCTCAGTCTATCAAACACACTCCAAGATTAAATCACTGTGTTGACATGGAAAGTGAGCTGGGAGCCCTGTGAAAGAATCTGCTGAATGTGATGAAGTCAGGATTGGGATAGGGAGAGGGGGAGATCTCTTGTAACTGCAACTCAGCACCAAACACTCTTTGATGATCTTTGGGACAGTCCTGGTCCTCAGTGTGCTCCAAATGAAAGTACAGGCCGATGATTTATATACCCATGTCTAACATGGAGTCATCCTAGGATATGTCTGTGCTGTGGGTATTTCCTGTGAATAGTCAACAATCAGCATTGCCAGCAGGTGTGGATGGACACCTTGGCCCAAGATGGATCTGGGTGGAGGCTCTCTGCTTCCACTGCTCCTTCCCTTTCTCACAGCCAAATGAGATCTCCAGAATCTCTTTCACCTCACAGTGGTATATGTCACATGGCTTCCAATGACCCTTGCTTCAGATGTGACAGATCTGGTGGGAGATGGAAACATTTCTCTCTAGAATTCACAACCCATTTACCTGTGGGGTTTTGTACAGCTCCAACATCGTTCCAATTTCAGCTGAAAATACTGACGTGGTTCCAGCAATGATGGCAACTGTCTTGCCTTGTGTCTGGCAGGTGTAGTTAGGGATGAGATGATGCTTTCCCGTCAGCCAGTGCAGAGTGCTCCTCAGGGTGAACTGACCACTGGTAACAGAATTGTAGAGTTGGAAACCCAGGGTCAGGTTGGGGAGGAGCTGGGGGTCCTTATTGATCTCCTGGATGGCAAAACGGAAGGCCAGCACATATTGGTAGTTCTTCCACAGCTGCCTAAAGAGAGGGGAAGCATCAGGGAGAAGGGAGACACCATGGAATTCAGAGCAACAACACAGCCATGCCCTGAGGCAGCAATGTTCAGACCTGGGCTGGCACTCAGTGGTGCCTCAGCTCTGACACATGCAGGAGGAGTGAGTGAGCTTCCAAGGGCTCTAGAAGATCGTGGTATGACCCTCAGACTCTTCTGAAGCAAACTGTGTTCATGAGCACACTCACTTTCCCAAGCCCTTCAGGAAAGCCTTGATGAGCCCCAACATGGGATTTCACTTCTACTTAGGGATGGAACCCAAGTGGCAAACATCTCTGTTTTCAGTAACTTCTAAAATAGTTGAACATCATCTGACTTGTCGGGTATGTTAGCATTTGGGAGCATCTCTCATCTATTCACCAAAGCCATTTTCACGAGCCCTTTCTGTAATTTTCCACTTACTGAACCAACACTCACAGAAGTAATTTTGTTCAAATATATTTGCCTTGAAAATGAGCACTTTATTCAGAAGGTCTAATTCTCAGAAGATTTACAAAGTTCACTTTATTTTTATTCACTGTTTTCCTCATGCACTGAAATCTCTTTCAACATTTCACTTTTTACTCTTTAACATTCTCTGCATGTTTCTATACAGCTTAAGGAAAATTATGAGTTCTTGGGATATAGTAATGGCTCTGAAATGTAACTGGTCTGAGAGTGTGGATGTTTTCTTTTCATACAATGGATAGCTTTGCTCCTCTTCTTGGAATTTTTTTCTTATTTTTACAATTCATCCATAATTTGAATGTCAAGCAAATACATACTTGTCAATACATTATGTGGGATTTAATAAATGTGTGCAATCATCTGTTGTATAGGTGCATTGATTCATGTGTTGAATGCTGAGCTTAATAGATTGTCATTTCAATATGTGTTACATTCATGAAATATGTTTATGCATTTACTAAAATGCAGTGTTTGATTCAAGGTTAGTACATTCTTTCTCAACTTTCACACAATCTTGTATTATTCTTACACACAGAACTTGAAATTTTATTTTTTTATAAAAAAGTCAAATTTTGTTCCTTTTAGTAAAAGGTTGATTCAAAATGTTTTTTACTTCAAAAACAATGATTATTTCTTATACACTAAGTAGACCCATCAAAATTATGCCACTGATAATTGTTCCATACATTCTTCTAGTTACTTGAATGGAAATTCAGAGCATTAAATCGAAATATTTATTGCTTTTAATCATTTTGCTTCATTGCAATTAATTCCCTTATAAGGGGATTTTTATTCACTGCTGGGTTACTTACAGCACTTGCTGTCAGCTGCAAGTGAAATATTTACTTCTTCTTTCCCTGTATACAAAGTTGCCAGCTCTTAAATTCTGACCCTGCACATTCATTTGAGGACTCTTGAAGGCTGATCAGGAGGTGAGATCAATAGAGTGGATACAAAATGTCCAACTCACACTCTGTGCAGGATGGAGAGAAATCATAAAATGGAAAGGGAAGGTTGTGAAAGGCAAAAGAAGGGAAGGAACTCCAGCCTTCTTTCATCTGCAGTCCTAAACTTCTGTGTATGTTCTTTTTCTTAGAATTCTCAACTGCAATTAACCACTCACAGATACAAGCACACTCTCACAGTCTGAACCACAGTTGACACATACCTCAATGTGGCACTTACCACTTTGTTTCCACTTTGTCCATTGGCATGGATAAAAAAGATAACCGGATGAGGTCTGATTCTGGTTCCAGAAAGTAAAGGGGGAAAAACCCACCCAGTACCAGGTCTCCATCTCTGTAGACACTTGGTCTCATGGAATTATAACAGTTCCTGGGAGGTATGTCCTGTGAACTGCATGAAAAATTCAGAAGTAGGTTGAGAAACATCATAGAAAACAACATGTCAAGTCAACCCACCGTAAAGTCAAAGGCCCAAATCCCTGTTGAAATTAGGTGAAAATGGCCTGGATTGTATCTGCTATCTCAGCTCCCTGCAGGGAGAACAGAGCTCTGTGAGGGCACAGCTGATCCCAATAGAGCTGTATGTTCTCAACCTGTAGCCAGTATGTGCTACTCTACTGAGTCACACAGGGACACAGCTAGAATCATAAGGAAGACATTTCCAAGAAAGTCACAGGGCTGAGGCCTTGACTTACTGTCCCTGTGATCAGATCACCTCTGGCTTCTATATATTTCCATAGCTTCATTTGTGACCCATCCGGGAACTCATGGCATCATCCCGCCCTGAGGCCAAGCACCTGCCACTCTCCATTAGGAGGAAAAACAGTTTTGAAAAAACATGCCTTGGACTCTCATTCCTCCCTAGGGCATTGCCAGGACAGAGCTCTGTAAACCTGTGTGCACAGGGGCAAAGAGTTGTTAGGTCAGTCGACAGTTTTGAGGCATTTGGCAATTGTAGAAATAATTACTTTGGGAATTAAAAAAATATTCAGTTTCATCATGTCACAAAATCCTTTATCAAGAAATTGAAAGGTCACATTCACCACTGATGACCATATGTGTACCCCAGAATGTCTCTTCATGGCTGTGCCTAATATCTCTCCCAGGCCTGTAGTACTCTAATGGAGAAATGGAATTCATGAATTGGAAATAAGTATGTGTATCCAGAGAAGAGCAGTATTTCATCCCTGCACTTACCTTTTTACATCATCTTGTGTAATCTATGTGTTTGTAGTACATCAAAATACAGTAACATTTCTCACCATATAGAATTAAGCCTTTCAATGAATACAGGAATATATATAGCATCTGTGTGTGTGTGTGTGTATTACCTCTTAATTTGCTTCTAACCCATGTATTAACTTTCTTCCTAATATATTCTCAAATGCTTTTGAAAGTTGTACATTTGAAAGACACTTGCTGATGACATGTGTGAGGAACATCATATTTTATGCATACATGTGAAATAAGAATTGAATGCATATTTAAAATTTCACACATCATCTCCTCTCACCTCCCTCTGTTTTGAATATTTCTCTTGGAAGGAAACCTCCTTGAATGCCGTAGGCCTTTCTATCTGTCTGCATGGATGACCAAGCCTTGGTCATGTGCACACTTGCAGGGAAACTCCAATTTGATACTTCACTTGATCTTAAACAAAAGGCTGAGAAGCGATAGGGAAACTCGAATTTGAGCCAACAACCCAAGACCCAGAGGAAAATCCACACACTATGGATATTGTGGTGTGCTATATGGTGACTTGATGATAGGGGGATTCTTCAACCCCAGCACTGTTTGTAAATAGGCTTTTCCTTGGATGTTGCCGAACCTGTAGGACAAGCATAATTGGAAAGAGAGAGAGCACTCAAATGAGAGGCAGGAGGTGCCTGTGTACTCAGCAGGCCTTATTTTTTCCTCAACATCCTTATCCTCAATGTTTCTTTTTGGTAGAAATTAGTTTTTGTGCCAACCATATCATGGGTTAAAATGATGAGAATTTTTTTTCCATGAACCCTTCCAACAAATTGGGAATTTTCTTAACACAATCAAGATAGGTGAATGATGTAATTCAAGGTTGGCTAGGGTATGGGCTCTTTGGAACTCATCCCAAAGATTTGGCTGCATCTGTGTGGAAGCTAAACCTAGTTCTTCAATAACATAAGCAAAACATGGGTGGACAGGTCACTATCATTTTGTGTAGGTCAAACATATCATGGTAGATTCATTTAAAATTCTATTTAAGTTCAATAAATGAAACCCAAGCTCAATTTTGGTTCAACAAATACAAATTGATCCATAGACTTTTCAGAATTCACAAGTTCTCCTTAAAGACACCTTGTGTTATCTGGTAGGGCCAAAGTTACAAAAATAGGAACATTCTATAATTTTAAACCTATGTATGCAGACTACTTATGTTATGTTCCATCTCTACCCTTGGACTACTTTATAATACTGTGATTTTCCTTTGACATTAAATATCAGTGTGTGACCAACAGAAAGCTTGCCGAATCCGCACACAATATTGCAACTATTCACAGTCTGAGCTAAGCTTTATCTTCTGGACTTATGATGCCTTCTATAAGGCATATTAGGCATACATCTTTGGGACCCTTTGAAAAATTCACTGTAAATTATTCCAAGTTACTAACTGTAAATAAGAACACAGACTATTTCAACTACTCTTACTACAAGTAAAAAAAAATTAATTAGATGGTGAAATAAACTCTGTGAGTTTTTTTTACATACAGTATTTGCCTGTTCCCTGGACTTTAATCTCTTTGACTAATTTAATCTATTTGTCCCATGAGTTACTAAATATAAGTAATGGATTCAGAAAATGTAGAAGTAAACTCCAGACAAATCCAACTATAATCCAGGAAGAAGTCATCCTCAGTACCTAGTGATATTGCTTTCAAGAGGAGCATAAGAGTTTCCTCTGCAAATGGACACATGTTACATTGGTGATGTAGAGTCTTGTCAATGTATACATTGTGGACTAATGCTTCTTCATGTGTGGAAGGTGTGGACCATGGCAGCAACGTGGGGCATGGTTGTGGATGAGGCCATCCCCATGCTGCACTCTGTCATTCTGAGCACAGAGAAGATGACATTTCACATGCACATTGCTTTAAGGAGTGTGACTTTTGCTCACAGAAGGAATGAATTTAGGCAAGATACCCAGAGGCTCCGTATGCTTTGAAATTCCAAGTGAGGAAAGCATGAACATTGGATGTAGCACCATCATAACAATGGTCTTTCTCTCATTTTTCTCCATGTCTCTGGGGAGCACAACCCCTATCTCAGAAAACACTGTTATATATTTACTCTGAGACTAATGTAAATCTTTACTGCATTGGTGTCTTTCAACTTTGGGGGTCATGTGTTAGCAACGCATAACCTGACGTACCTTGGAAATAAAATCATTTCCAGCACAGAATCCTCCAAAACTACTATGTTCTGTGTTTGGCAGTGATATGTGCGAAAGAATCTGGGATGGGTGTACTCATTAGCAAAACCCTTAAATCGCTTGAGTATTTTATCATCATTCTATATTATTTTTTGAAAGATTTTTATTTATTTCCTTTAAAGATAGAGTTACAAACAGTAAGAGGGGAGACAGAGAGAAAGGTCTTCCATTTGTTGGTTCACTCCCCAATGGTCGCAATGGCTGGGCTGCGCCAATCTGAAGCCAGGAGCCAGGAGCCTGCTCTGGGCTCCCACAGAGGTGCAGGGGCCCAAGGACTTGAAACATCTTCCAATGCTTTCCCAGGCCATAGCAGAGAGCTGGATTAGAAGAAGAGCAGCTGGGACTAGAACCAGCACCCATATGGGATGCTAGCAGGGCAGGCAGAGGATCAACACATTGCGCCACAGTGCTGGCATCATCAATTTCATATTAAAGAACATAATTACCTACCTTTAGAAAACATTATTTAAAATTTTAATGTAAAATAAATAAATGAGTTATCACATGCATATTTACGAAAATAAGAAAATCAGTAATGTCATGAAAATTCATATCACACAAAATACTACTTTTAGAATTTTAACACTCAACTTATTTATATTTATGTATTGTTATATTTGAATAATAGAGAGTTTTGTTTCTTCAGTATCTTCATTATTATCAAAAACTTTTCACTTGGAAGTCACTCCTTTTGGGGAGTGTGTTTTTAGTTGTTTTAAGTTTTAGAAACTCGCCTAAAACATGAATAAATAAAACCAAGAAGTTTTCACTAAAATAAACATATATATTCACTGCATTTTCCTCAGAACCATTTGAAATATCCTGTGCACTCAGAAGAGCTCGAGGTACATACCCAAACATATATTTTTACAAGAATACTCAGGACGAACTGTTCATAACACTGGAAGTGTGGAGACAACACAAATCATCACCTGTGAATGATTGAATAAGTTGAATATGGCAGATCCATAAGGCTTAATGTTCTACAGCTATAAAAATAATGAAGGATACCTGCTATAACTTGGATAAATTGAAAATGTAATGCCATGTGAAAGAAGCTAGATCTAAGAGGTCTCATATGACCTCATTCCATTGCCAGGAACTCTCCAGAGTCGGTAAAGACATAGCAACCAAAGAGAAGAATGGTTGCATGAACCACGTTCATGCAAGTTTGCAAGTGGCTGTTTAGTGGACAAGGCTTTGATTATGGGATGATGCAAAGGGCGTCAATCTACACAGACATGATAATTGCATAAACTTGTGAACATACTTTATAAAAAGTCAGTGTAGGGGCCAGTGCTGTGACTCAGTAGCCTAATCCTCCACCTTGCAGCACCTGCACACCGGGTTCTAGTCCCAGTCGGGATGCCAGATTCTGTCCCGGTTGCCCCTCTTCCAGGCCAGCTCTCAGCTGTTGCCAGAGAGTGCACTGGAAATGGCCCAAGTGCTTGGGCCCTGTATCCCATGGGAGACCAGGAGAAGCACCTGGCTCCTGCCTTCGGATCAGCATGGTACGCCGGCCACGGCGGCCATTGGAGGGTGAAACAACGGCAAAAGGAAACCTTTCTATCTGCTCTCTCTCTCACTGTCCACTTTCTCTGTCAAAAAAAAAAACAGTGTAGAATTTGAATGTAAAAGTAATGTAATACCACATCCTTGTACATTACTTCAGTGGTTCCCACAGGGTATGTGAATTTCAACACAATAATAGCATCATTGTCCCCTGGAATATGAACACTAAGCAAAGGAAAAAAGAGAAAGCAGTCAAATGATTACAGAATACGGCTTATAATTGTGTTTCTACCTATAGTTGTGATAAAGATATGCTATCCAAATAACAAGACAGTAAATATTGACTAAGATGTTTGTGAACAATACAGCATAAAATTTGAAGAATGCTCAAGAATTAGTTGACTCTTGTGTTTGGGAAATAAATTCCACTTAAATTATAACAACAAAAGGAAAAATAAAAGACCTTCAGGAAAGCAACATAAAGCAGGTATATCTGTGATTTGTTTTCAATGATGAACATTTATAGCATCTACATTAATAAGCAAAAAGGAAATTAATTAGTGTGCATATTTTCAGGGATAACCCTACCATATAAAATGATATTGCCATTTATAAGTAGATGGTCTGCTGTGTTTCAGTTTAAACAGCGATTCCTGATCAAATATAAGTTGGCTGTAGATGTTTGGATTGATATCTGGTGTTTCTATTCTGTTCCATTGGTCTATCCATCTGTTTCTGTACCAGTACCATGCTGTTTTGATAACTACTGCCCTGTAGTATGTCCTGAAATCTGGTATTGTGATGCCTCCGGCTTTGTTTTTGTTGTACAAGATTGCTTTGGCTATTCGAGGTCTCCTGTGTCTCCATATGAATTTCAGCATCATTTTTTCCAGATCTGAGAAGAATGCCTTTGGTATTTTGATTGGTATTGCATTGAATCTGTAAATTGCTTTTGGGAGAATGGACATTTTGATGATGTTGATTCTTCCAATCCTTGAACATGGAAGATTTTTCCATTTTTTGGTATCCTCTTCTATTTCTTTATTTAAGGTTTTGTAATTTTCATTGTACAGATCTTTAATGTCCTTGGTTAAGTTTATTCCAAGGTATTTGATTGTTTTTGTAGCTATTGTGAATGGGATTGATCTTCGAAGTTCTTCCTCAGCCGTGGCATTGCCTGTGTATACAAAGGCTGTTGATTTTTGTGCATTGATTTTATATCCTGCTACTTTGCCAAACTCTTCAATGAGTTCCAATAGTTCTTAGTAGAGTTCTTGGCAACTCATTACTTCAGCCTAGGGTGGTTACTGGTGCCATAAACTAGAGTGTCAATTTGTTGGGTCAACAACAGAAGTCACTGTGCACTTGCTCCTCATGTGGGATCTGTGTCCTTAATGTGCTGTACATTTTGATTTAATGCTATAACCAGCACTCAAACAGTATGTTTCACTTTGTGTTTCTATGTGGTTGCAAACTGTTGAAATCTTTACTTAATGTATACTAAATTGATCTTCTGTATATAAAGAGAATTGAAAATGAATCTTGATGTGAATAGAAGGGCAGAGGGAGCGGGAGAGGGGAGGGTTGCGGGTGGGAGGGAAGTTATGGGAGGGGGAAGCCATTGTAATCCATAAGCTGTACACTGGAAATTTATATTCATTAAATAAAAGTTTAAAAAAATACCAAAGACATTCTTCTCAGATCTGGAAAAAATGATGCTGAAATTCTTATGGACTCACAGGAGAACTTGAATAGCTAAAGCAATATTGTACAAAAAAAAAACAAAGCTGGATGCATCACAATACCAGATTTCAGGACATACTACAGGGCAGTTATAATCAAAACAGCATGGTACTGGTACAGAAACACAGGGATAGACCAATCGAACAAAATAGAAACACCAGAAATCAATCCAAACATCTACAGCCAACTCATATTTGATCAAGGATCTAAAACCAATTCCTGGAACAAGGACAGTCTATCAACAAATGGTGCTGGCAAAACTGGATTTCCATATACAGAAGCATGAAACAAGACCCCTACCTTACACCTTATACCTTACACAAAAATCCACTCAACATGGATTAAAAATCTAAATCTATGACCCAATGCCATCAAATCATTAGAGAACATCAGAAAAACCCTGCAAGATATAGGCACAGGCAAAAACTTCTTGGAAAAATGCTAGAGGCACAGGCAGTCAAAGCCAGAATTAACGGTTGTGATTACATCACATTGAGAAGTCTCTGTACTGCAAAAGAAACAGGAAAGTGAAGAGGCAACTAATAGAATGGGAACAATATTTGCAAATTATGCAACTGATAAAGTATTAATAACCAGAATCTACAGAAAGATGAAAAACTCCACAACAACAAAACAAATAAGCCACTTAAGAGAAGGACCAAGGACCTGAATAGGCATTTTTCAAAAGAGGAAATCCAAATGGCCAACAGACATACGAAAAAAATGTGCAGGATCACTAGCCATCAGGCAAATGCAAATCAAAACCACAATGAGGTTTCACCTCACCTCGGTTAGAATGGCTCACATACAGAAATCAACTAACAACAAATGCTGTTTAGGAAGTGGGGAAAAAGGCACACTAATCCACTGTTAGTGGGAATGCAAACTGGTAAACTCACTATGAAACACAATTTGGAGAATCCTCAGAAACCTGAATATAGCCCTACCACATGACCCAGCCTTGGAATTTACACTCATCACACTCCTTGGAATTTACCCAAAGGAAATCAAAGTGGCAAATAAAAGAGCTATCTGCACCTCAATGTTTTTTGCAGCTCAAATCACAATAGCTAAAACCTGGTATCAACCTAAATGCCCATCACCAGGAGACTGGATAAGGAAATTATGGGATATGTACTCTAGAATACTATACAGCAGTAAAAAAAATGAAATCCAATTATTTGCAACAAAATGGAGGAATCTGGAAAATATCATGCTGAGTGAAATAAGCCAGACCCAAAGGGACAAATAGCATATGTTCTCCCTGATCAGTGACAACTAACTGAGCACCTAAAAGGTAAACTGTTGAAGTGAAATAGACACTATGAGGGAACAATGACTTGATCAGCCCTTGTCCTAACTGTTGAGGAACAACTTACTATTTTATTTATTTTAGTATTTTTTGTTCTACTTAATACCATTGGTTGAACTCTTTAATTAACACAAAATTATTCTTAGGCATTTATATTTAACTGAAAAGTGATCCCTGTTAAATATAAGAGTGGGAATAAGAGAAGGAGGAGATGTACAATTCGGCACATGCTCGCTCGGACTTACCCCTAATGGTAGAGCTAGAAACGTGCTAGGGAATTCCAATTCAATCCCATCAAGGTAACGTACCAATGCCATCTCACTAGTCAAAGTGATCAGTTTCAGTTCATAATTGATCATAATGATAGGTTTAAGTGTCAAAGGGATCACATAAACAAGACTAGTGTCTGCTCATAATAACTGATAAAATTAAAAAGATTACGATCCAACATGGGAAGCAGGATACACAGTAGATTCATAGAATGGCAGATGTCCTAAACAGAACTCTGGCCTCAGAATTGGCACTTAAGGCATTCTGATCTGGCTAAAAAGCCCAGGAGAGTTTCTCAGGCATGGAAAGCCAAGACACTGTGCCAAAAAAAAAAAAAAACCGACCTAAATGAAAGATCTCTGTGAGTAAGGCCAGTGCCGTGGCTTAACAGGCTAATCCTCCACCTGTGGCACCGGCACACAGGGTTCTAGTCCCGGTTGGGGCGCCGGATTCTATCCCGGTTGCCCCTCTTCCAGGCCAGCTCTCTGCTATGGCCCAGGAAGGCAGGGGAGGATGGCCCAAGTCCTTGGGCCCTGCACCCACATGGGAGACCAGGAGAAGCACCTGGCTCCTGGCTTCGGATCAGCGCAATGTGCCAGCCACAGCGGCCATTGGAGGGTGAACCAATGGCAAAAAGGAAGACCTTTCTCTCTGTCTCTCTCTCTCACTATCCACTCTGCCTGTCCAAAAAATAAAATAAAATAAAATAAAAAATCAAACATTTGAAAAAAAAAATCTCTGTGAGTGACAGCCCAGTGGAAAGAAGGGACCATCAAAGAAGGATTTCTCTGAAGGGAGGAGAGAACTTCCACTTTGATTATGGCCTTGTCTAAATAAGATTGGAATCTGTGAACTCAAAAGGCTTCCATAGCCTTGGCAGCTCATGACAAGAGCCTTGGGTGATTACTAACGTCATAAATAAGAGTGTCAATTGTTAAATCAACAACAGGAGTCACTGCATTTACTCCCCATGTAAGATCTCTATCCTTAATGTTTTTTCTATGCAAATTAATGGTAAAACTAGTATTCACATAGTACTTTATACTTTGTGTGTCTGTGTAGGTGCAATCTGTTGAAATCTTTGCTTAGTATATACTAAGTTGATCTTCTGTATATGAAATAATTGAAAATGAATCTCCATGTAGAATTGGGGATGGGTGCTGTGGCACAGAGGTTTAACACCCTGGCCTGAAGCACTGACATCCCATATGGGCACCTGTTCAAGACCCAGCTGCCTCACTTCTGATCCAGCTCTCTGCTATGGCCTGGGAAAGCAGTAAAAGATGGCCCAAGTCCATGGGCTCCTGCACCCACGTGGTAGACCTGGAGGAAGTTCCTGGCTCCTGGCTTCGGATCGGCATAGCTCTGGCCATTGCAGCCACTGGAGAGTGAACCATCAGATGCAAGACCTCTCTCTCTCTCTCTCTCTCTCTCTCTCTCTCCTCTCTCTGTGTAACTCTGACTCACAAACAAATAAATAAATATTTCAAAAAAATGAAGAATGGAATGGGAAAAGGAATAGGAGATGGGATGGTTTGCAGGTGGGAGGGTGGTTAAGGGGGGAAAAACGGCTATAACCCAAAAGTTGTACTTTTGAAATTTATATTTATTAAATAAAAGTTTTCCAGAAAAAAAAGCTAATTAATAGAGATGGAATTGGTACAGAAAGAGATGGCAACCCAAATGCATATATATAAATACCAAATGTGTTCCTTCATATATTCTAAAACCTTAGGCATATATGATTTGAGTAATTATCATACTATGGTACACCCTAAATCAAGAGATTATGATTGACACATTCATCCTTGTGGAGACCATACATATTTGCCTTTGTCACTTTTATTCCATTCAAGTTTCAATCACCTCTTTATGGAGGATCTCAGCCAATGGCCATTATTTCATATTGTGTTGCCAGAGTGGGACAATCCTAGGGAATTTTTCAAGTGTTTTCCATAACAACAGAGGTTGAATTCCTAATGCATAGTTAGTTCCTAAGTAATGGAACCCTCACACTCCAGATTCAGAATCCTAGAAATGGATTAAACATGAACCATCTCCGTGTGACTATATGTGTTCATATGAACAATGTGATACCATTCATTTCTCTGTTGGCCTATACATTTTTGAGTAGTTACCCAAAATTGTGGGTACAATTGTGTGCCTACAATATGCTATCATTAGAATATTTTATATAGAATTTAAAGCTCCAGCTCAGACAAGGATGACAGCTTGCTAAAAACATTATCAGGCATACCTGTTGCATGAATCATTGCCATGTTAGAGAGATGTTGGATGAAGTCCAGGAGGCATGAGGCTCAGCTGTCCACCTCCATGAATTCTAGACACTCCATCTCTCAGTTACATGGTGGCCCTTGGAAGTAGGCACCTTCCCCACCACTGTTGCTACCATTCAAAGATTCCTCTAGAATTCTACAAAAAATCACATTCTTACCCACTACCTACCTGACCCATTTTTCTTCCTGATCTGACGAAACTGTTAACCATTTGTCTTCTGTTCTATGACATGTTATTTCTTCAATTTCTAATTCTTCATGCATTTATTAAGTACTCTTCACCTTTCTTTTTAAGTTGGTGTGTGAGTCTTGTAGAATGGAGGCCTATTTGTGAATGAGTGTAATTGGCTGCTACAAGATTTGTCATAGGTAACTGGTAAAACCTTGAAGGGCATGATCATGATGGGGAAACTAAATTCAATAAATTTAAGCAAGGAAGTGAAAGATATACAAACTAAAATTTTCATAAGATAAATGGATATACACACAAATAAATGCAAAGAAATATGATAATTATGTATTATAAGTATTAATAGTTTTAAAATATACATAATATCAAAAGGCATATAATAACTTAGTGCAAATCCTGTCAAAATCCCCATGTCATTTTTCACAGAAGTATAAAAGAACAAAGGTTACCAAGGCTGGGAGTTTCAATGCTCAGGAGAAGTTAGAGGAATAAAATTTCATTTAGACAGACCAATGAGTTCAAGTGATGTGTTGCACATTTTGGGGAGCCTGGGAACACCATGAAGTTTACTTGCAAAAATGCTGAGGCAGTTGACTTTAATGTGGTCAACCCCAAAAAAATGAAGAGGATGTGAGGTAAAACACATGGCAAAGAGCCAGATGAATGGATCCACAATGTGTATAGCTATCAACATATTCACTCAGATCCATAAATCTAGACGATCTATAGTTAACAATTAAACAGGTAAGGAGATTATTGATTAAAAAGGTAGAGGAATCTGGTTGTGAATGTTTCCTGTAAAAAGTGAGAGAAAATAGACAGCCTGAGAAATCCATGTTTGATACAGAATTCCTTTCACTTGTCACATGGAAACCACACAATGCTAAAGGCTTGTTAAATGGGGAGAACCTCAGGGAGGTGGGTAACTGGATTAATTGTGTGGAGGGGTGTGCATGGTGAGAGAATCGGTACCCTTTTCTGAATATGCCTGCTCATTCTTAATCATGAAGCCAATGTTCCCAGCAGCATTCTGCAGACTTGAGAGTGATATTAGACACAGCAATGAAGAGACTGGGTGGGGAGCACAGAGTCATCAATGATAGACATCAGCCCTTGACTTCTTTCCAACTCATATGTGGAATGATGCAACTGGATGTTTTGTTGGTCCTTGCATCAACTCTTTCTAAACTTGCCAAACACACCAAGAAGTCCACTGGAGTAACACTTAGCCCTTTGTGCACTGTCCAATCATTAGGTTGTCCCCAGTGCCTTGTTGGACCATGATGAAATCATACAAGGAGGAGAGGAATGAGAGTCCAAAACATGTTTTTCCAACGTGTTTTCCCTGAGAATGGAGGATGACAGGTGCAGAGCCCCAGGGCAGGGTGATCCCTTGAGTTCCTGTATGGGACACAGCGAAGCAACGAAAAGGCTGAGCTGCAAGTGCTGTGCTGATCACATGGACACCAATGTCTCACTGCATGGACTTCCTTAGAAATGACTCCCTGTAGTTTCTAGTTGCGTCCCTTTCTGACTCACTAGACTGGCAGACAGCAATACTGGGATTCAGCAGTGTCCTGCACAGAGAGCAGTTCTCTGTAGGGGACTGAGCCTGCTGACACCTGCCAGCTCCTTGTTCCTTAATCTCAGCTGACATTTTGAGCTTCATCTCAGAATTGTGAAAACCCTGGCAAGATGTTGTCTGTGAGTGTTCTGTGCCTACTCCTGCACACTATACACACTTCACAGGGCATGATTGACATGGAATGTCATCATTACTTTAAACCAAGTATCAACCAAGATGGAGACCTGATCCTGGGTGGCTTTTTCCCTCTCTACTACCCAGAACCAGAAAGCGAAAAGGTCCAGATGTCTTTTTTACATCGTCCCCAGTATAAAACTGTTGTGTCTTGGTAAGTTCAAGATTGTGTGTATGCATTAAGTGTGGCTACCATTGAATGTGAGTATGTGTTACTACTGTGTTTAATCCTTTCTGAGAATGCTAGAAGGTATGCAGAAAGTGGCTGAAATGCCAATAAAGGAAGTTGCAGGTTCATTCCACTCTTGTACCTTCCATGCCTTGCTGTTCATTTTTCTATTTGTTTTTTGGTCCTTCAGGGGCAGAGAAGTGACATCAATGATTATCTGCCCACTCCATTGGCTTAGATCTCTCAAATACAGCCCTCAACATCTTGGAATGAGGCAGAATGTGGGGACTCCAATCCTACCTACATGCATGGAGTGGGCACAGGTGTTCTGAGGCACTGAGACCCTGGTCTGGGGTCAGGGTTAGGATTAAGGGGTCACTCTGATTGCCAGTGCTGAAAAGAGCATTGTCACTATTGTACCCAATAATGAATCCATGTGTATCTAAGATGTGCCACCATAAACAGACTCTGTCCCACCACACATCATTAACTGAGCCCCTTCAGTCTGCAGGCTTGAGTCCCTGAATGTAGCAAGATTAAAGGGAGTTATCTTCCCCAAGACTTTCAGTTGGATCCTGAAGGTTCTTCTCCAGGAACCACACAGAAACTGCATTAATTCTGGGCTTGATGCACCTGTGCAGCATGTGTTTTAGTAACTGTTAACATGGATGCCTGAAGAGGAAGACATCCTGTCTCTGCACCCTTGTTGGTGGTGACAGTGGAGTGTGCTTCTGACTCAATGCAGAGAACCACATGTTCATGTGTTCAGAAGAGAGTGAGGCAGAGAGATGTTGGTTTAAATGGAGCATGTCTGTTCTTATCAGCACTTTTGGAATTTAAAGCTTATCAACTCAGCAGATTGCCATGCACTATGGGCAACTAATGGGCTGGCGACCTCTGAGGCACAGTGTTAAAACATGTAATCTCTCCTAGTCTGTGCCTTCACAGTGTTCTGTCCCTTCTCAATGTTTCATTAAATTTCTTTGTACATTTCTAATTTCTATATTATTAGCCAAGATGCCTAATGGGACATTTATGGTAAACATTTTATGCATGTGAATCTTCTGGTTATGTGGCAGCTACTAGTTGTTTGGACTCTGTCAGATTTAGGGAGATAGGATGTGATTTTCTAAAGGTGAATTAATCTCTCATCTCAAGGACTCTGTGTGAGAGACAGTGAGGAGCTGCCTTGTTCATGATCTCAGGGTGAGGTCAGCCCACGCCAAAAAGAGGAGGACAGGCTTTGCTCTCTGCCTTCTCTTCCCCAGGTAGAAAAGTGTCTGGCCACCCTTATTTGTGCAGACCTTTAGCCCTCATGTGCTTGCCACATTCTAAAATTGCATTTGCTTCAATCTCCTTTAGTTAATATGGGCTCAGATGATTAATTTTTTGTGAAGTTTGACTTCAAGCTCCAGCTTCAATACCGTGACTGAACTTCCTTAAAGCTGATGGAAGTTATGTTGTTATTTGACTGACTAACAGGAGTTATTTTATGTGCATATCGCACATTTGTTTACCCAATATTTGGCCTTTTATTTGGCATTAATTTTGTGTGACTGTAACACTCTAATGATCAGTTTTCTTTAATAAGATACATATTTCTCTGAGATGCTGGGGGTACATCATTAAATAATGAGATAAAGTCTTTTATCAAGATTTTTAAAATAGTTACCAAATCATTGTTGATAAACATGTAGATGTTCATCACTGGCTCACAAATACCTACACTCCTTTTCAGTGTCTCCACATCCTTCATTCCTTCTCTCCTACTGCGTACCACCCCTCTGTCTTGTGTCTCTGAGGGTCAGCCTCATGTGAATTGATTCATATCCTTTGTGGTCTTTTGTGACTGACAAATTGCAGTGCACCATGGTTCCTGTTTTATTCATGTTGTGGCTTGCAGCAACATTTAGCATACATTTCTCAAAATATCTTTTTTTAAGATTAATTTTATTTATTTGAGAGTCAGAGTTACTCAGAGAGAGGAGAGGCAGACAGCAAGAGAGGTCTTCCATCCACTGTTTCACTCCCCAGTTGGCCACAATGGCTGGAGCCGCACCCAGCTGAAGCCAGGAGCCAGGAGCTTCTTTCGGATCTTCCCACATGGGAGCAGGAGCCAAAGATTTGGGCCATCTTCTATTGCTTTCCCAGGCTACAGCAGAGAGCTAGATCAGAAGTGGAGCAGCCAGGACTTGAACCGGTGCCCCTATGGGATGCTGGCACCACAAGTGGCAGCTTTACCTGCTATGCCACAGTGCTGGCACCCAAAATATAATAATATGTAAGTCTTCCTTGGTGTCAGACACTCCCGTTTACTCAAAATAATAACTCAGCATGCCAGGTCCTGAAATTAACAACTGACAACTTTGCCTTCAACAAAAAAGAATTAAGCTAGTCAACTTTCAGCTGACAGCAAGTGTTATAAATAACCCAAGGTGAATGCAATATGCTCTTCACAGTGAAAAATTATTCTACTAAGGACAAATGATTAACAGAAAATGTTTATTCAATGAATTTATTTTGTAATTCAAACAAATAAATTTAAGCTATGGACACATGCCTGTAGCATAAATTCTGTGCCAAGTCAACCTCAATTTTATTTTTTTAAACATTTATTAAATGAATATAAATTTCCAAAGTACAGCTTATGGGTTACAATGGCTTCCCCCTCTCAAAACTTCCCTCCCACCCGCAACCCTCCCCTTTCCCGCTCCCTCTCCCCTTCCAATCACATCAAGATTCATTTTCAATTCTCTTTATATACAGAACATCAGTTTAGTATATATTAGGTAAAGATTTCAACAGTTTGCCCCCATATAGCAACACAAAGTGAAAAAAAATACTGTTGGAGTACTAGTTATAGCATTAAATTACAGTGTACAGCACATTAAAGACAGAGATCCTAAATAATATTTTTTTAAAAAAAATTAATTAATTTTCTATGCCATTTCCAATTTAACACCAGGGTTTTTTTTTCATTTCCAATTATCTTTATGTACAGTAGATCGATTCAGTATATAATTAGTAAAGATCTCATCAGTTTGTACCCACACAGAAACACAAAGTGTAAAAATACTGTTTCAGTACTAGTTATAGCATCACTGCACATTAGACAACACATTAAGGACAGATCCCACATGGGATGTAAGTACACAGTGACTCCTGTTGCTGACTTAACAATTTGACACTCCTGTTCATGGCGTCAGTAATCTCCCTAGGCTCTAGTCATGAGTTGCCAGGGCTATGGAAGCCTTTAGGGTTCGCTGACTTTGATCTTATTCCGATAGGATCATAGTCAAAGTGGAAGTTCTCTCCTCCCTTCAGAGAAAGTTACCTCCTTCTTTGATGGCCCCGTTCTTTCCACTGGGATCTCACTCACAGAGATCTTTCATTAAGGTCGTCTTCTTTTTTTTTTTTTTTCTTTTCCATGGTATCTTGGCTTTCCATGCCTACAATACTCTCATGGGCTCTTCAGCCAGATCCAAATGCCTTAAGGGCTAATTCTGAGGCCAGAGTGTTGTTTAGGACGTCTACCATTCTATGAGTCTGCTGTGTATCCCAATTCCCATGTTGGATCTTTCCCTTCTTGATTCTATCAGTTAGTATCAATCCAAACATCTACAGCCAACTTATATTTGATCAAAGATCCAAAACTACGACCCGAAACCATCAAATTATTAGAGAGCATTGGAGAAACTCTGCAAGATATAGGTACTGGCAAAGACTTCTTGGAAAAGACCCCAGGAGCACAGGCAGTCAAAACCAAAATTAACATTTGGGATTGCATCAAATTGAGAAGTTTCTCTATTTCAAAAGAAACAGTCAGGAAAGTGAAGAGACAACTGACAGAATGGGAAAAAATATTTGCAAACTACGCAACAGATAAAGGGTTGATAACCAGAATCTACAAAGAAATCAAGAAAATCCACAACAACAAAACAAACAACCCACTTAAGAGATGGGCCAAGGACCTCAATAGACATTTTTCGAAAGAGGAAATCCAAATGGCCAACAGACACATGAAAAAATGTTCAAGATCACTAGCAATCAGAGAAATGCAAATCAAAACCACAATGAGGTTTCACCTCACCCCGGTGAGAATGGCTCACATTCAGAAAGCTACCAACAACAGATGCTGGAGAGGATGTGGGGAAAAAGGGGACACTAACCCACTGTTGGTGGGAATGCAAACTGGTTAAGCCACTATGGAAGTCAGTCTGGAGATTCCTCAGAAACCTGAACATAACCCTACCATACAACCCAGCCATCCCACTCCTTGGAATTTACCCAAAGGAAATTAATTTGGCTAATAAAAAAGCCACATTAATTTTTAATGCACATTAATGTTTATTGCAGCTCAATTCACAATAACTAAGACCTGAAACCAACCCAAATGCCCATCAACAGTAGACCGCATAAAGAAATTATGGGACCTGTACTCCATAGAATACTATACAGCAGTAAGGAACAATGAAACCCAGTCATTTGCAACAAGATGGAGGAATCTGGAAAACATCATGCTGAGTGAATTAAGCCAGTCCCAAAGAGACAAATATCATTTGTTTTCCCTGATCGGCGACAACTGAGCACCAACGGGGAAACCTGTTGAAGTGAAATGGACACTATAAGAAACAATGACCTGATCAGCTCTTGTCCTGACTCTAGATGTACAATGTAATACTTTATCCTTTTTAGAATTTGTTGTTGTTGTTGTTGTTCTAGTACTAATGGTTGAACTCTGTAATTAACACACAATTATTCTTAGGTGTTTAAATATTAACTGAAAAGTGATCCCTGTTAAATTTAAGAGTGGAAAAAGAGAGGGAGGAGATGTACAATTTGGGACATGCTCAATTAGACTTGCCCCAAATGATGGAGTTAGGAATGTGCCAGGGGATTCCAATACAATCCCATCAAGGTGGCAGGTACCAATGCCATCTCAGTAGTCCAAGTGATCAATCTCAGTTCACAATTGATGACTCTGATAGGTCTAAGAATCAAAGGGATCACACAACCTCAATTTTAAGAATTCCTATATGTGATCTGAAAATCTCCTCAGATTAAGTGTGTATAGAATGCTAACTTACCAATAAGACAAAATTCAATTTCAAACTCCACATATAAGAACAACATGTACAACACTGTGTGACCCAATAAATAGCATTCAGCAAAAATAAAGCACTGCCAATTAGAAACTTTTTGAATATGTATTATAATATTGAGGAAATGAAGAAATGACAAACTATTAGTTAAGCCCAACACAGAAATATAATATTCATTGCAAAGCAACTAAAGGAATGATTGGATGAATATATTAAGTCCCATGCAACTTATTAATGGGTATGAATGTTCTTAGCATTCAAATTATAGAAGAAATGTCATAAGTTATAAAAGTTCAAAAGAATTCCAAGGGAACAAGAAAAAAAGAAACCCATCGTGAGAAAATAGACCATCCAATTTCTCATACACATTAAATGTGAGAGCTCTTAAATTCTAAGAAACTATTTTCACTCAAGATAGAGTAAATTGCAACTATGTTATAGCAAAGATGAATAGAAAAAAGAGAAAGGAAGGAGGAAGAATTGAAGGAGGGAAGTGTGGTTATCTTCTTAGGACTGTATCTGGAATATATAAAATCAGATCTCTTTATATTAGTAACAAGGTTTTTTTTATTAAACTTTTATTTAATGAACATAAATTTCCAAAGTACAGCTTATGGGTTACAATGGCTTCCCCCCTCCCATAACTTCCCTCCCACCCGCAACCCTCCCCTTTCCCGCTCCCTCTCCCCTTCCATTCACATCAAGATTCATTTTCAATTCTCTTTATATTAGTAACAAGTTTTTAAGAAGATATATAGAAAAAAGGATTGAACCTACAAGTGTAAAATATGAAATGAAAAATATGAATTCAATAAGAGAAAAAATGGAAACAAAGTAAACATCTTAAATTATCTGAGTTCAGGAGAAAAATGTTTACATTTCAAGGAAAACAAAATGTTAAATCTGATTTGAGCAAAGCAAAACATTAGAATAGGAAATTAAAGCAAGGACCAGGGACAAATGGCTCAGGTGGACCTGGCCGAGGAGGAGAATGTTCTAAAACTTGAAACAACTGATGAGTCAGGTGGTATTCAGCCTACTCCAGAAATTACTGGAAACAGAAATGCTTGCTCCTAGGTGTTGCCCTTAGGTTGGGATGCATTGAAGCTTTCCTGAAGGGTTCGTGAAGGTGAGTGTGATAATGGACACAGTTTGCTTCAGAGGAGTCCAAGGGCCTTCTAGAGCCCTTGAAACCTCATTCGCATCTCCTCCTTTTTCCAAAGCTGAGGCACAACTGAGTGGAAGCCTGAGTCTGACCACTGCTGCTTCAGGGCATGGCTGTGTTGTTTCTCTGAATTCCATGGTCTCATCCTTCTCCTCAATGCTGCCCCTCTCTTTAGGTGGCTGTGGAAGAACTACCAATATGTACTGGCCTTCCGCTTTGCCATCCAGGAGATCAATAAGGACCCCCAGCTACTCCCCAACCTGACCCTTGGTTTCAAATTCTTCAATGCTTTTGCCAGTGAACAGTACACCTTACTAAGCATAGTATATTGGTTGATTGGGATTAATGTGCCTTTCCCTAACTACACCTGCCATACACAAGGAAGACACGTTGCTGTCATTGCTGGAACCACATCAGCATTGTCTGTTGAGTTTGGAACGCTTTTGGAGCTCTACAAAAACCCACAGGTAAATGAGCTGTGAATCTGGAGGGTAATAGTTAAATTTCCTCCAACACCATTCTCTCACCTCTGAAAAATGGAAATGGGGCAGCCGAGTATACATACCACACCATGGTACAGGAGAGATCCCATGGATTTCCTAGGGATGTGAGATTATTAACAGGGGAAGGAGAAGAGAGAAAGGGAAATAGCAGGGCCTGTTGACAGCCTTCTTAAGATTCCTGTCTAGGGCCTGTGTAACCATCTCCCACCTGCTGGAAGCACAGACTGTCTAATAGTCTCACCTCTACACCTCATAATGTCCACAGCACACAGATGTTCCCCATCCAAGGACAGCACCATCTCAGGTGGCATCCAGAGACCTAGGACAGTTGGATATAGCGAATGCATCTGGGTTCCCTTTGGGAAAACACTGAGGGTAACAGACAGTGAAAAATATTTTTAAAAAGACTTCTATATTTGTTTATCTAAAAGGCAAAGCAATGGAGAAAGATGGAAAGGCACATACACATACACACGGCATTGGAGTGAATCTCTTTACCACAGGGTCACTCCCCAGATGCCCACAACAGCTAGATCTGAGCCAGCCAGCCAGCAGCCAGGATTTCCCTCCTGTTATACCACATGGTAGAAAGGGGCCTAGTACTTTTGTCATACATTGCTGATTCCTCCGGCACAACAGCAGGCAAGTAGATCAGAAGCAGATTAACCAGAACTTGAACTGGCACTTTGAAATGGGATGCTGGCATCATCATTGGTAGGCTAACACACAGTGCCACTATGCTGGCTCCACCATGGAGTGTTGAGACTCACATCCAGTTATACTGGAGCTCAACCCATCATGTTCCCAATGCTAATTAGTCACAAGCACACAGGTTGATTTTTCTCAGGATTCCCAGTGGCCATGCCATATACAACTGTGCATATCAGACCTGTGGACATGGGTTTATTCCAATCTTTGGGAGACAGAGAAGTAGCCAGGCAGACAAGGAGCTCTAGTATAAACAACTCAGCTGATTTGCTTACCAAATGTCTGACATGGTGTTGGGCTTAGTCTACCATTGCACATGTGTAAAACCAGGAAGTCATTCCACATGAATGCCATGACCCAGTGAGTTGAGTCATTATCACTGCCTCCCCAGGTCTGTGCCAGTATCTCAAAAATACTTCCCCAGGGACCCACTACACAAGCAACAATCAGAACATGTGCCTGCCAAACACAGGCCACATGGTGAGCAGAGGATTCTGGATTGGAAAAATTATTTTGCCCCAAATCAAAGAGGGTTGGTGATTATATTCTTGGAGACAATGCAGGTTTCCTGTGGTAATCAATGCACTCCAAATGCCAAGAGATCAACATAGTCGAGATTTCTGTCTCAGAGTTATCTACAATGGTGGCTGCTGGAGGAGGTGGCTCTGCTGCACCAGTCACCCTGGGCGAGGATGGGGAAAGACCACTGGCTGGGTGAAGAAGCATCCAAAGTTCCTTCTTCCTCAGGTGCCACTGTAGGACATGAAGAGCAAACAGAAACTGACATATTTTCTTAAAAGCTATAAAGGAGGAGTCACATTTATTCACCTAAAGAAATGTGCATGCGAAGCATGGCCTTCTCTGTGGCCAGAGTAGCAAGATTTTTCATCTCTACTGCACTCTTTCTTTTCACACAATAGTAACCTCCTTAAAGTCGACCTTGGGGAGAAATTCTTTTCACTCACTTCCAAGAGAGATAACACAAATCCTACAAAAATTTGATCATGTTTTTCTTTGTTTTCAGCTCACCTATGGCCCTTTTGACCCCATGCTAAATGATAAAGATCAGTTTCCCTCACTCTATCAGATGGCCACCAGTGACAGCTCTTTGGGCCATGGAATGATCTCCTTGTTGCTGCATTTTGGCTGGACGTGGGTGGTGCTCTTTGTGTCTGATGACATGAAAGGAGAGCAGTTCCTTCAGTACTTTGAAGCAGAGATGCTCAAGAAAGGTATCTGTGTGGCCTTTACAGTTAAGCTCCCTGTCACAAAGAAGTTGTATGGGTATAGTGATCTCACTTTCATGAGTAGCATCAGAGCTTCATCTGCAAATGTGCATATACTCTATGGTGATGTAAGAGGTCTCATCAGTGTGGACATTTCAGTGCAGTCCTTTGTAACCATCGGGAAAGTGTGGATCATGACATCAAAGTGGGATCTTGTTATGTCTGAGACAAACCACATGCTGCATTCTTTGCATGGAGGCTTCTCATTTTCACCCCACAAGGAAGAAATCCCAGGCCTCAAACATTTTGTCAAGACGGCAAACCCTTCCCACTACCCAGAAGACTTTTATTTCAGTAAATTATGGTTTTTCCATCTGCACTGCTCACTTGAAGGATCATTTTGTGGACATATTGGAAGCTGCCCACCAAATACCTCCTTAGAGTTTCTTCCAGGACATATTGACTTGCTGACCATATCTGACTCCAGCTATTTAGTCTACAATGCTGTCTACACAGTGGCCCATGTCCTCCATAAAATGATTTTGGAGAAAGTAGAAATGGGATCTCCAGAAGCAATGCAGCCTATGATTCTTCCCTGGCAGGTAAACCTCCCCTAAAATAGAACAGAAACTTGCCACCTGATGGAATCTAAAGATGTTTTATTGAGATACAGCATCATGACCCTGCTATCTTCTCAAGGTCAGAGAGATTAGGTACATCAGAAGTTGGGGTCTTTCCATTGGTTATTGGTATAGCTGTGATCATTGGCTTTGGCTGGAAATTTCAATCTCTATGGATATTGAATGGTTACTTTCTGAACAGAAATGGTATCAGAAAAGTTTGTAATGTAGCTGAAATGCTGCAACACATGAGAAAATTTAACAGATAAAAAGTTGTCATGCCATAATATTCCTTGGAATTTATACAAAGCCAAAAAAAGACACATTGACAAATTATTTTTCATTTCTATAAATTTTTCATTTGTAAAATTTAACAATTTTGACATCCTGCCACATGTACATCAAAGGTACATATTTTATATATATCCATATATACAGTTTTTTCTTGGAATAGGGATATTAATATCACAAGGAGAGTGATTGATGACAATGTTGCTAGTACAGGAAAATAAGGGTATATGTCATATACACCGTATGCTTCAGTGAAACAACATACCAAATACTAGGATATCATCACAAGGTTTATACTCTGCATATTAACTTCCACAAATCAGAAAAACATGATATTTGCCTTTCTGGGCCTGGAGTAATTCACTCAGCATAGTGATCTTCAGTTCCATGTATTTTGTTGCAAATATCGTTAAAATCTGACAGCAGTTTAATTTGATTTATAATGCTGTATAACCTGTGGCCTAAGCCCTGGATGAGATAAGATACTTTTTGTGAAAATAGAAATGGATTTCACATAATATCCTAAACATGATAGGAAATGGGTGGGAAATGAAGCATGTTAGACCAACTGTCTTTACAAACTCTGCAGCAATCAGGCAGTGGGACTGTAGTCCCATTTCTTACATATAAGACTACTGAGGATGCATGTGAGCACAGGATATGCCCTCTCAGTCACAGCTGAATTTTTCTGGGTTTAACCCTGGCTTACATGAATCCATTCCCCACATATAGAATGTATTTAGGAAATTCTGTTTGCATGTGCAAAGGACAAATACGCTCATAAATT
Source organism: Lepus europaeus (assembly GCF_033115175.1). Classification (NCBI taxonomy): domain Eukaryota; kingdom Metazoa; phylum Chordata; class Mammalia; order Lagomorpha; family Leporidae; genus Lepus; species Lepus europaeus. Next base: position 3,921,636 of record NC_084846.1, read on the forward strand.
TGTAGAATATATTAAATAAGGGTGATGTGTAGAAAAAGTAAAATATTTGTAAAAATTAGCATCAGAACATTTACTTCATAATCAAATTGTATTTTATGCATGAGAAGTATGTTTTATAAACTACAGCATTAGAGTCAAACCTTGGGAAAGGAAATGAATTTTTCAAGAAGGCTTCCATAGATATAATTAATGAATTATTTGTAAATTTTGTCCTCTACGTTATTTAAGAATTAAGTGGTAAACTGTCCCTTGACAATCAGGTCATGGACTCTTGAAGACATTGATTCTAAAAGTGACATTATTACTTTTTATTGTGTATATCCTCTTTGTTTTGTTCTGTTGGGTTTTTTTCTCTGTTTTCTATCTCTCTCCCATTTCTCTTCTTCATACTGAACTCTCTAGGTAACACAGAGTTATATTTATTTTAATACAATTGGGAAAAGATCCCAGATAAAAAATAAGAGGGGGAATAAGAGATGGAGGAGGTAGTCTGTAACTGTAAAATAGTCTAGTTCTGCATACAGTCATACAGACTGAGCTCTAATGGTACAGCCTAAGAACTAGTCATGGGGCTCCAAACCCGTAAGGATTGGTGGTACAAACGCCATCTTCACTGTTAAAATGGTCATTTTAAATGTTAAAGGCAACAGATAGATCAGTCTAAGTTTAAAAAGGATGCTATAATGATACAAATAACATCAAGTACCCGGGAAAATAATATAATTAAAAAGGAAGGAAAGACCAACATGGGAAGCAGTCCACACAGCAGACTCCTAGAATAACACTTGCTATAAATAATACTCTGACCTCAGAATCAACCCTTAAGTCTTCCTTGTTGGGCTTAAAAGGCCTGTGAGATCATTTCAGGCATGGAAAGCCAAGACATTGTGACAAAAAAATATCCTACACAGATGATCTCTGTGAGACCTCAGAGGACAGAAAGAGTCATCAAAGAAGGAGACACTCTTCTCTGAAGGGAGGAGAGAACATCCACTTTGCTTATGGCCATGTCCAAATACTGATGGAATCTATGGTCAAAAAAGTCTTCCATAGCCTTGGGAACCCATGGCAAGAGCTTCAGATGATCGCTGATGTCATAAAGAGTGTTAATTGTTAAAGGAACAACAGTAGTCACTGTGCACTTGCTCCCCATGTAGGACCTCTGTCCCTAATGAATGTTAATACAAGAATTGACTGCAAATTCTTTCCCTAAACTGTACTCTATATGTTGTGTGTGTGCCTGGGTGCAAATTGTTGAAGTCTATGCTTAGTATGGTGTTGGTCTTCTGTTTATAAAGTCATACTAAAAATGAACCATAATGAAGAAGGAGATAGAAGAGGGAGAGGGAGGTGGGATGGTAGCTTGGGGGGGGGTTATGGGGGAAAGAACCACTATATTCATAAAGTTGTATCTATGTAAAAATGCACTCATTAGCTAGTGCCACGGCTCACTAGACTAATCCTCCGCCTGCGGCACCGGCACTCTGGGTTCTAGTCCCGGTTGGGGCGCTGGATCTGCCCCAGTTGCTCCTCTTCCAGTCCAGCTCTCTGCTGTGCCTGGGAAGGCAGTGGAGGATGGCCCAAGTGCTTGGGCCCTGCACCCACATAGGAGACCAGGAGGAAGCACCTGGGTCCTGGCTTCGGATCGGCGCAGCATGCTGGCCATAGCGGTCAATTGAGGGGTGAACTAATGGATAGGAAGACTTTCTGTCTCTCTCACTCACAGTCTAACTCTGCCTGTCAAAAAATGCATTCATTAAATAAAAATTTAAAAATTAAAAACAGAATTAAGTGATAGTTGTTTTAAAAATAAGTACTTAGTTGTATCCCAGTACAGATGTGTTGTGATCTAGAAGGTTCAAGGTTAACACATACTATAAAAACATAATAAGCTTTCATAGATTTGAAATTTTGTCTTTGGTCATACCATACTATCTGATATGTCAAAGATAGTCACAGTCATCACAATAAGTGACCCAAAGCCAAAGAGAGAAAGAACACCATGTTGTGTTTAAGGTATACTTAAAAGGTATAATGTATATTGCTGATATACATAATATACATATCTTATAGAAATGGACTTCTGAAGTATTACAGTGGCCTTGAGTCTCTTGATGGAAAATATCTTATGAAACAATAATGCATTAATCTCTAATTTTTCCCCAACCAAAATACACTAATCATCAACTATATTTTGAACCTTATGAAGAACTTATGTAGATACACACCTGTAATATTCATAACAGCTATCAAGTTATTTCAGTAGCCATTCATGTGCTGCCCAACTGGTAACAGTAGAGTTAGCTTCCATAAAGCCCCAACTAATCACTCATGGCCAAAGCTTCAATAGAGTCTATGCTCCAGTAAACCTCTGGACCACAAACTATAGTTTTCTGATTGGGGACAATCACTCGTTGATGTTTTGTTGAGGGAGCAGAGGAATATCTTAACCCAGGAGATGTTTAACCATCCAAAGAAAATTAATGTTCTACCAAATGGAAAAGCTGAATGCAAAAGACAACAAAGAAGGCTTGTTTAGAGCATCTGACTTCCCACAACTAATTTGGATGTGCTCTCTATTTCCAATTATGCCTGTCCTCCAGCTCCATCAATTTCTTAGGAAAATCCAGTTTACAAACAGTGCTGGAGATAAAGTATCCTTCCATAAAACAAGAAACTACATGGCGCATTATGATATCCAGAACATTGTGAATTTTCCTAGTGGTCTTCGTTTGCTTATTAAAATTGGAGAGTTTTCCTCCAAGAGTCCACATGAACAAAGCTTACTTGTCAATGAAGAGATGATAGAATGGCCTGTTGCATTCAAAGTGGTATGATTCTCTTTTGATACGGGATACCCACAGAGAGATCTGTCAATAATTTTGCAAAGAGGTTAAGTGTGAAGTGATCAGGTTCTTTTGAAATACATGGGAAATAGGTTGGGGAAACAGAAATGGCAATCATAGGAATGCTGAAATGGATGTCTGGGTATTAGTCACGGGTACAGGAGGAGGGGATATAGTCGTGACCTTCAATTGAAGGCCAAGGGGTTATGTAGTGAGGAGGGTTCTACTGACACCCTTCACGGTGGCTGATAATATACCAAATCATGACCAGTGCTTCTCTTTTTTCTTCAGACCCCTCAATCTGTATGTAGCCAGAGCTGTGGTCCAGGATTCAGAAAAATGTCACAGGAAGGAAGACCTATCTGCTGCTATACTTGTGTTTTGTGTCCAGAGAAAGAAATTGCCAATCAGACAGGTAGAAAATTTCCAATCCATATCTTTACTGTCCTAGTTATTTCTCCACAAAAGGGAAACCAAAGAGATTTGCAGTTAGTTCCTAGTGCATCATTGTTCTCTATGCACACATTTACTCATTCATTCAATATATCCACTTATGATCACTAAAGATACTTTATGTTTAAGTTCTTCTCTGGTGATGCTCATTCTAGTAACATCAACTGTAGCACTGATTCTAAAAGATATCACACCATGTTAGATAAGTCATTGTCCCATCCCGTGGGACCTCAACTAGGACCAAGTACCTAGAATGGGGAATGAAAGGGACAGGAGACACAAAGATGACAGCAAGACAACATGGCTGTTCAAGCTCTTTTATTTTTTTAACCACTCACTTATATATCGTGAAGGCAGGATGTTGGGCGGGGGAAGGAGGGTAGTTTACCTTGCAGCTGCAGTGCTTGTGCAAGCAGAAGGAGGTCACAAGGTTATCTTGCAACTGCAATGCTTGTGCAGGTGGGGGAATGGTCATAAACTCTTAAGACACAGGGTGGCATTATCAGTACTTTCCATCCTGGGCTGCTTAGCTCTACTTCAGTAGTTTACCACTAAGAGGCCACATGTTGCTCGGTCCCCGACAAGTCATCATCTGAGATTCGCAGGTGGAACTTGCTATATTCCAACTGAGAAATGTAGGATGTATAACCATCAAGGCTTTCTATTGGTGCCTGTAAATCTTGAAACCAATTCATCTTACAAACACATGATAAGCACAGAGCTAGTGCTTGTATGTCATCATGGAAATACTGTATTCCTCCCTGCACTGTCTTTAATATTGTCCACGGAATTAAGGATGTCTAGTACCACAGGTACATTTAGATTTATAGAACTTATTAAAGGAAAGAGTCAAGGTGAAATATGAATATCACATCCTACTAAAATATATAGCTGGTATGCTCATAAAAACTTTTGAACAAGACAAACATAAAAATAATTACCTATCAAAACACATGTACCAAGAATGTAAAAAACATGCTATATCTCACTGAGAAATACTTCCATTTTTTTAAATACGGGAAATAGACCTTGTAATGATTTTATTTCCTCCAAAAGGCTTCTCAATTCCTATTGTGTTAGCAGAACCAACCATTTGGCTTTAATCATTTCCTAGAGGAAATAAATAGTTTTGGCCATGAAGCAGATAACAGAACAAAGAGCTAACCTGTGCATGAAGGTTTTGCAAAAATTCAATAACAAATAAAAAGAATTTAAAAACATATGCTGGAAGCATGTTGTACAACAACACTTGCTTGTGTGTACAAACACTGTAGAAAGTATCTAAGATTGAAGCCAGAGCCTCTGGTGTCCCCAAGAAGAGAAATGGATACTTCAAGATAAGAATGCCAGGAAGATTGACACTACATTACATTAGGATCTTGTATGGTTGAAGAAGTATCATCTACAAAAGCTAAATCAGAGACTTGGTTTTCATGGCAGAATAGGAAGGGAGCACACTGATAGTTCGCGAAAACACAGGTTAATAAAAGTGGAGATACTGCAGGGTCAAGGAAGAGTAGGGGAAGAAACAGCAGAGGAAACTCTTCCGGAACCAGTGATTCACAGTGGACCTGCGTGGAGAGCGTGGGAGCCCAAGTTCGGGATACCAGTGGCAGAATCAACACACCAGCACTGGAACGCGAGGTGAGCCGAACCTCCATAGCCCGAGATACCAGCAGGCAAGCGGAAAGAGCCCTGAGCCTAGCAGAAAAACCTGACTCTGTGGGGAGGGGTGAAATAACAGGAGATTAGCATCTAACTTGGCAACCCAGTGGGAGACTGCAGGAGAATTGGAGCCCACACTGAGGGCAGCAGAGATTCCCTGTGTGGTCCTTGGGAAAGAGCTTCTGATCTCTGGCTCCTGAGGGTATATCATTGGCCTGCTAACTACCTCCAATTACGTTCAGCTGTGCGGAATTACTTCCCTTTTGAATCAAAAAAAAAAAAAAAAAAGAATGAAAGAAAGAGAGATTTACCACGCCTAAACTGGGAGTGTCATCTTTGACACACCCTCAACCCTGAGGAAACAAACACAGCTCTAAGGCCACACTCATCTCAAGCCTCTAAGGCTCCACTGAAAGCAGACAGTCCACTTAATATAGAGCCATAGTGTAACAAGAAAAAACACCACAGTGAAGAAACTAAATATCTCCAACATGCCAAACAACAAACGCAAAAACCGATGTAACAAGAACAAGGAAGACTCTATGATGCCCCCAAATGAAAAAGACACCCCAATTCAAGATTATGAAGATGATGAGATAGAAGAAATGCAAGAAGCAGATCTCAAAAAATTGATAAGAACATTAAGAAGCTCTCAAAAACGAATTCTTGAACTACAGAAATCCTTCATGGACAAGATAGAAAATCTCTCTCGTGAAAATGAAATATTAAGGAGGAATCAAAATGAAATGAAACAACTAGTAGAACATGGAACTGTGATAGTGACGAGAAACCATAATGAAATGAAGAATTTAATAGATCAAATGACAAACACATTAGAGAGTCTTAAAAACAGAATGGGCGAAGCAGAAGAGAGAATATCAAACTTAGAATACCGAGAACAGGAAAGGAAACAGGCAAACCAAAGAAAAGAAGAGGAAATTATAAATCTAAAAAATATTGTTGGGAATCTACAGGATACTATTTAAAAAACCCAACATTCGGGTTCTAGGAGTTCCTGAATGCATGGAGAGGGAGAAAGGATAGAAGGCCTTTTTAGTGAGATACTAGCAGAAAATTTCCCAGGTTTGGAGAAGGAAAGAGGCATCTTAGTACAGGAAGCTTATAGAACCCCTAATAAACATGACCAAAAGAGATCCTCACCACGACATGTTGTAATCAAACTCACCACAGTGAAACATAAAGAAAAGATTCTAAAAGGTGCAAGAGAGAAACGTCAGATTACTCTCAGAGGATCTCCAGTTAGACTCACAGCTGACTTCTCATCAGAAACCCTACAAGCTAGAAGGGAATTGCGAGACATAGCCCAGGTATTAAGAGAGAAAAACTGCCAGCCCAGAATATTATATCCTGCAAAGCTCTCATTTGTGAATGAAGGTGAAACAAAGACCTTTCACAGCAAACAGAAATTGAAAGAATTTGTCGCCACTTGTCCAGCCCTGCAAAAGATACTTAAAGATGTGTTACATACAGAAACACAGAAACAGGATAACCAATATGAAAGAAGGTAAAGGAAGGAAACCTCACAGTAAAAGATCACAGGAAGTTCAATTTCTCTTTGACATAGAATTAAACTCTGATGCTCTGTTAAAGCAATGTGTTAAAGTAATCTATTATGTTCTCTTGATGTCTGTTAAATTCTAATTGTTCAAAAACAGCTGAATTTTTTTAAGAGCTATGGGTTATTTAAACATGTGCTTATTTTCAAAGATTTGAATAATCACCTTGAAACAATGATCAAATTTGGTCTATGTTATGTATGATTTTAAGGAATCTTCCTTCAACCAGATATTTTGGATTTTGAGCCTTTTTGGCATTCTTGACAAGCATTCAAAAAATCAAAGTTTCAAACAATCTGGACTCTAAAATTTCCAGTAAATCCTGGACTTTGGTTTTTCCAGTTTGGGCCCAACTGAAAAAATCGAAGGACCTATGTCTCTCATCTTATAGAGACACCAACTAATCAGGCTATTTGGATTATATTAGAAGCACTGTCAAGATGTGACGTGGTACCAAATTTTAAGTTTCTATAATGGAAAATGCTATTAATACAAATGTTTGAGAATTAAAAAGTCTAATGATCTTGTGTTACTAGACATGATAGTTATCTTAATGAGAAAGCCCCAGAGGACTAAAGGGTGAAATACTTGTAAAATCCTACAGGTGATTTCAAAAATACTGTGAAGTAAGCAAGTGCCTCTTGTTGGTTGACGAGTTTATAATGTTAAACATGGCAACTGAAAGTCTTTTGTCATCCACAGTTATATATGGTTTGCTGCTAATAAAACTAAAGCGTTATTGGTTCTGTGTTTAGCTGTCCTCCTATAGGTTCCTATGGACTTTTTCCAGCCACTTCTATTGTATTCAGTACTTTGGGATGATCTGTAAACAGATGAAGCCAATAATGTATTAACAGTACCAACTGAAAGTATGGTTAACTGAGGTTACTAAAAACAAAAAGCAATTCAAATCAATTGGCAATCTACAAAAAGAGTTAAAGATTTTAAAAGCTATTATTAAAATTGCTATATTGCTCTACTATGCTATGTTATATGTGTGTACATATTGTATGTCCACATGGGAAAATTTTATTAAGAATTTTATTTTAATTGGCTTATAGATAAGATTGTCCATAAATTTAAGATGCTAAAGTCAATCAAAGATACATTTTAATTTGTGTCACCTGAATCTGTGTATCATATGTTTTCAACTTGTTGGTAGAAAGAAACTAAAAACATTTTAGATGGTTGTGCTTAAGTTTACTGGTTAAACAAACTACACCATGTTAGATATTTAAGAGCTGTTTCCAAATACATGATTCTTAAAATTTATAGAAGGCATTGGACCTTCTGGTAAATGTTTTATTAAGTTGTTATCTAATTGTTGAAATGGTTTGCTAAGTATTCATGTGATATTGCTATTGTCAGCAGGCGATCTAGGACTTGCTCCCTCATTTCTCTATTCTAAGCCAAACTTGTTCTTTCATTTCTCTATACTCCTTAAGGTAGGAAACTAATTCTATTATGAAGGAATCTGTAGGACGCGCAATTTAATCTTTAGACCTTATAAAAGAGATGGCTAACATTTTTCTGTAATAGCATAGCCAAAATAAGAACTTAAATAATAATCTCATAGCTAGATTTACTTCACCAAAAGCGAAGTATACAGTAAGTAGAAAAAACCTCCCTTTCAGACCAAGGGAAAGAAAGTTTTAAAGTGAGAATATAATTTTCCTCATGGGCATTGTCTACCTTAGAAAAACTACTACAGAACATGCCTGTGACTATAGACTTATAGTTCAGGCCACTGAAGATTAGAGATGGGACATGGGCACTCCCTTGACTTGCATCCTCTGGTCTGCTTTAACACAAACCAGGAGGAAAAGAAAGCTAGGCATCAGAAGCAATGGGTGGCAGGCCTATTAATGGCTGATCTGTACAGTGATCTGCCCTCAAGGAGACCCAACAGGCCAGTCCACTGCAGTGGCTTTCAAGTGGTAAACCTGGGCTTCAAAAGAAGTCAGCTTGTGAAGAGCCCTGGCAGCTGTGCCAAGAGTTGCATCACTGGAAATGGACCTGCCCTGGAGTCGAATGATGCCCAGGTCAGAGCCACAGATCTTATTGGCTCTAAGCTGAAAAGCCCTTCACTCAGCCCAACATCCAAGTGACCACTGCAGCTGAGGGTATGGCCCAGTAGGGTCAGCAACATTGCAGGCAGAACTGTAAATTTCTTGTTAGAGATGCCACCTGCCTTTACCTGGCCAGCTCTCCTCCCAGGCCAGCCAAGTAATGAAAGTCAACAGAGTGCCTTCCCCTAGGAGGTTCACACCTCCCTTAGGATATACCCCATGTGAAGAGATAGATAAGTCTGGGCCTCTTAATTTACAAGGCCTAAAGCCCAACAGATTATTATCAAGCCCCTTCTGTCAGGTTCTATTTGCCTCTCAATCAGAAAACTTAATTGTAGCTTAGACAGCACCTTTCTTAGCTCCACTAATAATGACTCTGTCCTTTGTTCTAGACCCTGTCTAGCGTATTTGGGCCTCATTCCTTTGTAATCATAACCTCTACTCTACCACCAATGGCTCTACTCCCAACCTGTGTGTACTGATGGTCCTCTTCCCCACTTAATGCTGTATAATTGTTCAAACCTGGTAAATGCCACTCTTAGGATCATTGGTTACTATCCTCACCCTGTCTTTTATGACCTTGTCTAAATATGATCAGAGTCGGCAAACTTGGAAGGCTTCCATAGCCTTGGCAACTCATGACGAGAGCCTAAGGTGGTTACTGGCACCATAAACTAGAGTGTCAATTTGTTGGGTCAACAACAGGAGTCACTGTGCACTTGCTCCTCATGTGGGATCTCTGTCCTTAATGTGCTGTACATTGTGATTTAATGCTATAACTAGTACTCAAACAGTATATTTCACTTTGTGTTTCTATGTGGGTGCAAACTGTTGAAATCTTTATACTAAATTGATCTTCTGTATATAAAGAGAATTGAAAATGAATCTTGATGTGACTGGAAGGTGAGAGGGAGCGGGAGAGGGGAGGGTTGCGGGTGGGAGGGAAGTTATGGGGGAGAGGGAAGCCATTGTAATCCATAAGCTGTACATTGGAAATTTATATTCATTAAATAAAGGTTTAAAAAAAAAAGCTAAATCAAACCCTCATAACAAGTGTAACCAGACCCTGATACCATCTTCTGTATTTAACTGAAACAGAGATATGCCCATTCATTGACTTGTCTCTATGACTTATTTCTTGCTGCATTGGCAAGAAAATGCTATTTCTTTTTTTATTTTATTTAGTGAATATAAATTTCCAAAGTACAGCTCATGGATTACAAAGGCTTCCCCCCCCTTAACTTCCCCCCCCACCCGCAACCCTCTCCCTCCCACCTGCTGTCCCCTTCCATTCCCATCAAGATTCATTTTCAATTCTCTTTATATATAGAAAATCAGTTTAGTATATATATAGATTTCAACAGTTTGTCCTCCCATAGCAGCACAAAGTGAAAAAATACTGTTGGAGTACTAGTTATAGCATTAAATAACAGTGTACATCACATTAATGACCGAGATTCTGCAAGATATTTTTTTAAAAAGATTGATTATTTTGCTATGTAATTTCCAATTTAAAACCAAGGGTTTTTTTTTTCATTTTCAATTATCTTTATATACAGAAGATCGCTTCAGTATATACTAAGTAAAGATTTCATCAGTTTGCACCCACACATAACCACAAAGTGTAAAAATACTGTTTCAGTACTAGCTATATCATTACTTCACCTTTGACAACCTATTAAGGACAGGTCCCACATGGGACGCAAGTACACAGTGACTCCTGATGTTGATTTAACAATTTAACACTCTTGTTTATGGCATCAGTAATCTCCCTAGGCTCTAGTCATGAGTTGCCGAGGCTATGGAAGCCTTTAGGGTTCGCCGACTTCAATCCTATTCCAACAAGGCCATAGTCAAAGTGGAAGTTCTCTCCTCCCTTCAGAGAAAGTTACCTCCTACTTTGATGGCCCTGTTCTTTCCACTGGGATCACACTCGCTGAGATCCTTCAGAAAATGCTATTTCAATAGAGAAAACGTGGTGTCCAGAGCTGAATTTGTCCCCCACCTTCTACAAGAACAATGGGGTAACAAGTTATGATTTCATAGAATGAGTGAAAAGTTCCAAAAATACAAAATAAAAAGTTTCTCAGAGATTCAGAATGATATACTGCTATAAATGATCTGTGATTTCTTTACATTTAGCAGGTATAAGTGAAACAGGCACTTTTATTTGGGTATTATTTATATCCATTTCCTATAATTACCACTGATCTATAGTCTTATTACTTTTTACTTTTTGAACTCTTGATTCAGTGGAGTTTTAAGACTTTGACTATATGTAAATTAAAAATATGCTATTTCAAAAATTAAAAAAGGAAAGAATGAAGGAAGGAAGAAAAAGGAAGGGAAAAGAGAAAAAAGAAAGGAAGGGAGGTGGAATGGAGGAATAAATCATCTTAAAACTGTACCAGTGAATGGAATGGAATCTCTTCTGCTTCTATTAATATCACATTAAAATGAGAACTGATGAGAATTGTGTTATACTAATTATCATGCACTTGCTATGACCCTGAGAATGCAATGTATTAATTAATTCATTTTGAAATTTATATTATATACTAACTTGAAAAATATCTAATTTCTCCATCAATAACTGGGTAAAATATCAATTACATCCAAATTTCTTTATTTTAAAAACACCTCTATTCAAATCCAAATGTTGCTTATTCAAGAAAATGCACCTTAAGATTTCATTAAAAACTGACAAAAGGATTCCCAAGGAAATGAAAATATAAAATGAGGAAAGATTGTTCTGCCAGATATCAAGCTAATAACTGTAGTATTGATGGCTGTAAGGTTATCTTAGGAGTTTTGGGTTGTTTATTTCTGTGTCTGAGCTATGGAGATACAGGATGTGACATGAGGCTGATTTAGGGGATAGAACAGAGAAAGGCTGGGAAGCATTCATGCCCATGGGAACAGGATTGTGTCACAGGATAAGTCAACCTAGCCCCCATATGCTGAAGGTGTTGTTTGAATGAGTTTGTTCCAATCTGCAGATGGGCATCCTCCCTGGACAGCAATGCAGAAACTTGATCAGGTGTACCCTGGTATATATCACAAGCTCCCAGCAGCATTGCAGTTGACCATTTTCCACAACAGGAAGAAATTCAGAATTTCTACAAAGTAAACCTTCAGTATTTCTCCTTCCTCAGATGCAAAGCAGTGCATCCCATGTGAAGATCACGAATACCCAAACCTGGAGAGAAGTCGCTGCCTCCCTAAGTTGATGACGTTCCTGGCCTTTGAGGAACCTCTGGGGATAGCTATGGCCTGTATGGCTCTGTGCTTCTCTGTCCTCACAGCTGCGGTCCTCTGGGTCTTTGTGAAGCACCAAGACACTCCCATCGTCAAGGCCAATAACAGGACCCTCAGCTACATCCTGCTCATCACCCTCCTCCTGTGCTTCCTCTGCTCCTTACTCTTCATTGGCCGTCCCAACACAGCCACCTGCCTCCTCCGGCAAATAGCATTTGGCCTTGTGTTCACAGTGGCTGTTTCCACTGTGCTGGCCAAGACCATCACTGTGATTCTGGCCTTCAAGGTTACAAAACCTGGAAGAACTATCAGGCGATTGTTGATATCAGGAGTTTCTAACTCTGTCATTCCCATCTGCTTCCTCCTCCAACTGATTCTCTGTAGCATCTGGTTGGGAATCTCTCCTCCCTTCATTGAGTTAGATACACACTCTGAGCCTGGCCACATCATCCTGGTGTGCAATAAGGGCTCGGTCACTGCCTTCTACTGTGTCCTGGGCTATCTGGGCTCCTTGGCCCTGGTGAGCTTCACTGTGGCTTTCCTAGCCAGGAATCTGCCTGACACGTTCAATGAAGCCAAGTTCCTGACGTTCAGCATGCTGGTGTTCTGCAGTGTCTGGGTGACCTTCCTGCCTGTCTACCACAGCACCAAGGGGAAGGACATGGTGGCTGTGGAGGTCTTCTCCATCTTGGCCTCCAGTGCAGGGCTTCTGGGCTGCATCTTTGTCCCCAAGTGCTACATTATTCTCATAAGACCTGAGATGAACTCTTTGAAAGGCTTAAAGAATAAAAGCAAGTTCTAAAGGATTCTAAAATTTTTCCACTTGTTTTGCTATCACATATTCAGAGTTTAGAACCAAGAATCCAGACTGAAGTAGCAATCCAGAAATAATGAAGGAACTAAAGTTGATTTTTTTCCTTTAAAAACTACTTATGTATTGGACATACAGCCTAGCAGTCTGAGTGCATGACATCAATTTCTGGCTCTGGCTTTGGCTCCTGACCTGGACTTCTGATTCCTGGGGACCCTGGAAGGCAGTGGTGAATCTTCACGTAACTTGGTCCTGTCCAACCATGTGAAAATCTAGGGTCTGACTGACTTGTTGGTTATAGCCTCATTCCAGGCACAGGCGTAGGGTGTTAGAGATGTGAGGCATTGAAAGGGAGGTCTCTCTGTCTGTGTCACTAACCTTATGTTTCTCTCCCTCTCAGAGTTAGTAATGGGAGTTTAGAGAAAATCTTTATATCGAGTAAAAATAAATTATGGTGTAAATGTCCATCAAGGCTACAACAACAATGCTATTTTATATTAAAAGGCTATCACTGAAATAGTTGAGATGAATCAATTTCTATTTATTTATAGTGTATAGACAATGTAAGTGTTCATTTATGTGAGGACATCTAATTAAACATGCTTTGCATTCTGTTTGCCCTGAGTGCATTCTGTTTGCTACTGAGTGCTTGTCATTTCTTTGTTGACATTGTGATTTAAGTGAGATTTCTTTCCCAGATACGGGAGGTGATTGGTCATGCAGTGTTCCTCTGTTGAGATACTGTGTTGTCCAAAAATATCTTAATAAATACTCATTGTTGAACTATTTTGAAGTGGTGCTTTTATTACACATTTATGGAATATCCACTTACACATGGAACTGAATCAGTAACTGTATGTTCTTCCGTCAATATATTGGTTTTTGTTTTTGTCTTTGCTTTAAGTTTTCTTTTTCCAATTGCACATGGGACACAATGCTGTTTGGATTAATGTGAAATTCTCATAGCTAAGATGAACCAATTTTAAACTGGATAAGTCAAAAGCATTTAAGTGCATGCATATTCATATTGAACACTCATATTATGCACACTATGTTCACACACTTGTGCAATAGTCTTCTCTATGTGGATTGAAGGGTTTTCATCACCCTACAAAAATTTCTTTATGTAATAAGAAGTCACTTTTAAACTCATATCATGCAACCAATCATCTCCATATATTTCTATGAGTTTACCTTTTATGAATAATTCTGACAAGTGGCAACAGTCAATATGTGGCTTAGGAGTCTCGGTTCAAACCCATACACATTGCACTATCATCACTTATTCCTTTTTCAAACTGTATAATTTTCCATCTCACAGATTTTTATCATTCTTTTTTGCAATTTTATTGTTTCATTTTTCTGCTCAACCTAATATTTTTTTTTTTTAATTTTTGACAGGCAGAGTGGACAGTGAGAGAGAGACAGAGAGAAAGGTCTTCCTTTTGCCGTTGGTTCACCCTCCAATGGCCGCCGCGGTAGGCGCGCTGCGGCCGGCGCACCGCGCTGTTCCGATGGCAGGAGCCAGGGGCTTCTCCTGGTCTCCCACGGGGTGCAGGGCCCAAGGACCCGGGCCATCCTCCACTGCACTCCCTGGCCACAGCAGAGAGCTGGCCTGGAAGAGGGGTAACCGGGACAGGATCGGTGCCCCGACCGGGACTAGAACCCGGTGTGCCGGCGCCGCTAGGCGGAGGATTAGCCTAGTGCGCCGCGGCGCCGGCTTCAACCTAATATTTTATTTGTTATTTTTGAGATAACATAATTTTAGTTTGCATTTGACTCAAAAGCTTAATGTTCCACTAAATAAAGTGTTCAACAAGTACCAAGCAAGAAGACCATAGTTCTGCAGGAATATAGGCAGGGGCTATAAACAATAATCCAGTGAAAAATGTTCAACTTCCCTCACATACAGCAAATTTTAAAATAGCCATAGAACATTCATGGTATAGTAGTGTGTAGTTCTTACAATTTGTTCAACAAAGATTTAAAACAAAGTAAGGCAAAATACTATATTTGTAGCCAAAATGATATAAACAGACATATTTCTTTCCTTTCTTTTTCTTCACAACCAAAATGAATTTTTTTCTTAGATTTCCCCAGAACCCTTTTATTTACGGTATCTAAACTTGATACATTTCATAAATACAACTTTAGGAACGTTGTGATTTTTCCCACCCTACCTGTCCTTGCACCTACACTTCTACCCTTCTTCCTCCTTTCTCTCCTATTCCCATTCTTATTTTACATTGATTTATTTTCAATTAACTTTATACACCTAAGATTAATTCAATATTAAGAGTTCAACAAATAGTATGAAAAAACAAACTGTTCCTCAACAATTGACACAAGGGCTGTCCAAAATCATCAGATCTCAAAGTGCTATTTTAAATTTTCATCTTGTGATTATTTTAAAAATGTTTGCTCCCACATTTAAGGGAAAATCTGTGGTATTTGTCTTTCTGTCTACCATATTCATTTTATCCAACAGCCCACAGCAGGAAATTCATTTTTTCCACCTTGTTACCGGTATAAACTGGTCCTCCATAATGTCTTCCATAGCGGCTTTATCAGCTTACATTCCCACCAACAGTGGGTTAGGATACGTTTTTCCCCACATCCTCACCAGCATTTTTTGTTTGTTGATTTATGTATGAAAGCCATCCTAACTGGGGTGAGATGAATACTCATTGTGGTTTTGATTTGCATTTCTCCAACAGCTAGTGATCTTAAGCATTTTTTTCATGTGTCTCTTGGTTATTTGGATTTTCTCTTTTGAAAAATGCCTCTTTTGGCTGGCACCATGGCTCACTAGGCTAATCCTCTACCTGCAGTGCCAGCACCCCGGGTTCTAACCCCGGTCGGGGCGCCAGATTTTGTCCCAGTTGCTCCTCTTCCAGTCCAGCTCTCTGCTGCGGTCTGGGAGTGCAGCGGAGGATGGCCCAAGTCCTTAGGCCCTGCACCTGCATGGGAGACCAGGAGGAAGTACCTGGCTCCTGGCTTCGGCTTCGGATCAGCACAGTGCACCGGCCACAATGAACTGGCCATAGCGGCCACTTGCAGGGTGAACCAATGGAAAAAGGAAGACCTTTCTCTCGCCTCTCTCTCTCTCTCTCTCTCATTGTCTAACTCTGCCTGTCAAAAAGAAAAAGAAAAAAAAAGAAAAATGCCTGTTTAAGTCCTTTGCCCATTTCTTCACTGGGTTGTTTTGTTGTTGTGGAGTTTCTTGAGTTCTTTATGTATTGTGGTTATTCATCCTTTATCAGTTGCATAGTTTGCAAATAATCTCTCCCATTCTGTCAGTTGTCTCTTCACTTTGCTGATTGTTTCTTTTGCAGGGCAGAAGCTTCTCAATTTGATGTAATCCCATTTGTTGATTTTGGCGTTTATTGCAGTGCCCATGAATTTGAACTTTTGTGGTCAGCTCCTTGCATCTGCCAGAGGCTGTCACCCTGTTGTAGCAGGCATACTTCAAACCATTTGTGGCTGAGTCATACTCAATGTGTGAACCAATTGCAATTTTAAAACCCGTGTACCAGATCATCAGTGCTTGGGTTGTTCTGGTCCTTCTTTGCTGAATCGAATTTCACCTTTAGGGTTAAAGACCAATCTACTGTCCCTGTTTGTGGTCATTGCTTGCAAGCCAAATCAGCACACCAGCTCTTCTCCATGGAAACAGCCCTGGACTACTTACCAAAGACCCTAAAAAATATTGGTGACAAGGCTGGCATTGTGGCACAGGAGGTTAGGCTGCCGCCAGCAATGTCATCATCATGTACTGAACACCGTTTTGATTCTGGTTGCTCCTTTGCTGATTCAGCTTTCTGCCAGTGCACCAGGCAAAGCAGCCAAAGCTAGCCCAAGTGCTTCCCCACAAAAGACCTTGGTGAAGTTCCTGGCTCCTGGCTTTGACCTGGCCCAGCCATCTGGGAAGTAAACACAGGCAGGGTGAGCTTGACAGAGTGAGCTCCAAGGAATGCCTCCATGTGTGGTAAGCAAGGGTGGAGCCAGAAGATTTTCCAGGGAGGAACGGTAGCACTGGCTTCCTCCTGGTATTTAAAGCCTGAGGGACTTCTGAGGCAAGGGCTTGCTGGGTGAGACTCAATCAGAGAAAATGATAGGCTGGCATTCTATCAATGAAATTCAATCAAATAGAACCCTCCCTGATTAAAATCCCATCCAGTAAGAACTGCCTATGGTATGCAATTCTGTTAAACAAGTTCCCTTACGCCTTAATTTGATTATCTTTTTCCATGAGTCCTGTGCATTGTAACAGGACTTGATTTTTTTTAAGATTTATTTATTTATTTGAAAGTCAGATTACACAGAGAGAGGAGAGGCAGAGAGAGAGAAAGGTCTTCCATCTACAGCTTCACTCACCAGTTGGCTGCAATGGCCAGAACTGCGCAGATCCAAAGCCATGAGCCAGGAGCTTCTTCTGGGTCTTCCACATGGGTGCAAGGCCCAAGGACTTGGGCCATCTTCCACTGCTTTCCCAGGCCATAGCAGCAAGCTGGATCGGAAGTGGAGCAGCCAGGACTCAAACTAGTGCCCAAGTGGGATGCCGACGCTGCAGGTGGCAGCTTTATCAGCTACACCACCATGCCGACCCCAGGATTTGATTTTTGAAATCAATATTTTCACATATTTACTTGCTTATTTATTTAGAAAGGCATAGTGGTAGCGAACAAGAGAGACAGACCCAAAGAGCCATCTTGCATCAGCTGGTGCTTTCCACTGCTTTTCCAGACTCACCAGGCAGCAGGATTCGAAGTCTACCAGTCGGAACTCCAACCTGGCCCTCTATGGGATGTGGGCATTTCCAGAGGTGGCTTAATCCACTGGGCCACAGCACCAACACAGTTTCTACTTTAGCCTATTAAAACCAATGTCATATGCAAATTTATGTATATGGAAACTTTCTGATTTTTACATACAGAAAGTGTTTCCCGCATATATTTTCCCTTGGCCTGTGGCTTATCCGCTGATGGGATTGTCTACTGGTGCAAGTCATTGCATTTTTTCCAGGATCCATGGAATTCCCAATGAGTTGGTTGTCTACTGTCTTCCTCTATAAAGGACGAGCCAGACAGCAAAGTTCCAGCATTTTCCAAGGATCCACAGGCTGTGCACATCCCACACTGAGGGCAGCCAGGCAAACCTTGTGACCATGGGAGAACCTGTGTTGTTCTCATCTCCAAGCCAGCCCTCCCTAGTGAGTAGAGAATTATTGTGAACGCATAGTGTACACTGGTGTACTTTTTCCTTCACTGAAATTTCTCTGAGTAACTCACAGAATTTTTTCTTAAGATTTACTAATTTACTAATTTATTTGGAGGCTGAGTTACTAGGTGGGGGGAGGGTAGAGAAGCACTCCATCAGCTGGTTCACTCCAAACATGGCCACAACTTCAATCAGTATTATCTCCATGGTTTTGAGTGACAGTCAATGTCATCTACTCTTTGTTATGTGAACTTTCTTGGGATCAGAGACCAGATTGTTCTGAAACGTTTCTTAATTTATTTCAAAGAAAGAGTTACTGAGAGCAATTGTTAAGAGCAAGCGAGAGACATTCTTCCGTCCTCCCCTTCTCTCCTTCACTCTCTGTCACTCTGCTATCAAATAAAAACGAACTCTAAAACACACAGCTTTTCCTTCTCATCCCCACAAACCACTCATGCCCCAAGCCTTCTGGAGGACAGCGGTGCCCGGTGTGAGGCAGCCTCACCCAGGAGAAGGGGAGGTGGAGGTAGCTGGGACCCCATCCACGGATGGCAGTCTGCGTCTTCCACTCTGCTCAAGTTCGGTTTTGTTTTTCAAGGGGAGGCTGAGAAGAACGATGATTCCTGAGACCTTTCGAAGGAAGCAAGAAGCGTATGTGATGAAGACCAGGCCAAGACCCGTCGTAGGCTCTGCACTGCTGCTCAGACTGACCAGCTGCGCCTTCCAAAGCCTGGCTACTCGAGTCACTGCCCTCTCGGGCAATGCATTCTGGCGCCGGCCGGCCAAGGGGAACCTGGAAAAGCCCCAGGTGACTGCAGGGCTCTGGGCCAGCAGCAGCGAGGGAGAGCCTTTACTCATGTGAATTTTGCAAATGCCTGAAGATGACAGCACCGGCAATCCCAAGCAGATCCCCAGGTCCGGCTGGTGCTGTGGGTCTGCAGTCCAGGCCCACACCCATGCCTAACCCTGGGCCAGCCTCGGAGATGACTTTGATGGTTCCACCCGCAGATCCAGGGGTCTCCGGGTCTTTCTACAGCCAGCAGGTAACTCCTGCGAACATCCAAAGGCAGACAAGGAAAGTGAAGAAGCTGAGGAGACTGGCTGAGGCCCTGAATGCAGACAAGATCATCAGAGAGGGAGAGAAGGCGGGGAGGGGAGACTGACAGGGTGGAAGCTGGAGAGAAGGAGCAGCCGCGTGGAGCAGACACTGTGGGGGCAGGGAACCCCCCCCAAGAAAGAGCTTTCCGTGTAATGCCAGTCCCACCCCCTTCACTGATCCTGTAATCCCCAACTGTTCTTTTTTTTTTTTTTTGACAGGCAGAGTGGACAGAGAGAGAGACAGAGAGAAAGGTCTTCCTTTGCCATTGGTTCACCCTCCAATGGCCACCACAGCCAGCGTGCTGTGGCCAGTGCACCACACTGATCCAAAGGCAAGAGCCAGGTTCTTCTCCTGGTCTCCCATGGGGTGCAGGGCCCAAGCACTTGGGCCATCCTCCACTGCACTCCCTGGCCACAGCAGAGAGCTGGCCTGGAAGAGGGGCAACCGGGACAGAATCCAGAGTCCCAACCGGGACTAGAACCCAGTGTGCCGGTGCCGCAAGGCAGAGGATTAGCCTATTGAGCCACGGCGCCAGCCCCCAACTGAAATTCCTTAGACTGATACTGTGGAGTGCACCTCTTTTTATGGATGACAAGATAGGTTTCCCATGAGAAAGGGACACTTTCAATAGTTCAGTTCTTCTTTACAGTGCCTTTTCTTTATTTTAATATCAAAGTCTACACGGATAATATAGCATGAGGGATTATATAGTATTTGATACAATTTTTTTCTTACAATACATAATGTTCAAGGGTAAGATATCTGCTCCTATGAGATTTTCTTCATGGTATGGCCATTTGAGTCAGATTAAAACCCTGATTACTTTCCTGGTTCCTGGGTTCAGCCTTGCCCTACTCAGGCTTGGGGGCCATTTCGAGAGTGAATCAGCATATGGAAGATCTCCCTCTCTCCCCCTCTCCAATTAAATTATATATATCTGACTTTTTAAAGAATTAGAGGTGAGAACAGGTAGCAGCCATAAAGCTCAACTTTGCCCTATTCAATGCAACCTTTGCAACTGTAGCAACCTCAATGTAAACTATTTTAACTGGTATTATCAAAGTTGTTGACACGAGTAGCATTCAATGGATCTTCTTAAAAGTTCTTAAAAGAACTTATGGAATAAAGGTACTCAAGAATTTTTTTGCAAAAAAAAATGTATTAAGGGCATAGGTTATGATTGTTTCATGCTGAAACAAGCTAATCAAAAATGGCCACTCATTATACAATGTAGAGTAGGCCTAGATAACATGGTTTGACTGTATGTGTTTAGGGCCCTACTATTCATGGCTAGCTTTGCAAGGGCCTGGAACGGCCATTCAGGGAGTCACTTCTGTTGTTGCCATTTCTACTATTAGATACGACTGGGAGTACTTGCTCAAATTCAATTCCATGCATTTTGGGAGAATAATTTTGCTTGCTCAGATCCCAGGTTTTGTATCTGTGCATAATTGTTCCTTTCCCACTTTTTTTTCCACTCCCCTCTTATATCTCTTTCACTTTCAGTCCTGTCCCTAGCACCCCCCTCCCTTTCCTCTGGGGCTATTCAGCTGGGAATACAGCATATAAAAGGATTGTGTTGGGTGCAGGCAATACACCTTTCAATGGTTCAGTTTTGGGGGGAGATTTGTTGCTGGGCTTCTGCCATTCCTATCATGGGAGCTTTGGCATTATCTGTTGGCTTGTGAGAACCACTCTCCTCTTTCATGTTCTGAGACAACATCCCCTGGGGAAGGAGATACTTGGTTCATTGGGGCTCTGTTCATCCACTACAATGTGGGGACAGTGATGTAGGATACTTGTACTGCAAGAAGAGGCTGCCTGCTGAGACTGACTATTCCTTGTGTTTGGGATAAGGGAAGTCTCACCATGGGTGCAGTCATCTTATGCTGAGGGAGACCTGCGGAATTTGCATTCTGGGATCCCCTCATCTGTGATGAATGCTGCTGGCAGATGCTTCTATCAGCTCCAACTTTAACAATGGCATGAGAGGTAGTTTCCGAGCATATGAAATGTTGTAGACCATGGTGGGCTGTCGGACCCTCGCCAGCAAGGGTCCAACGCAATCACGACACGGTCACTGTTTCTCGGTTCTCAAGGAACTTTTACTTGTGGGGGCAGAAGGAAAGAGTGAGGGGGAGAAGGAAAGAGAAGGAGGAGCCCCAAGCCCAATTCCCGATGTCTCTTTATACCCCAAGTCCGTGGAGCATCCGCTCCACAGCCAATAGCGGCTCTCTTCCCGTGCAGTTCACACTGGTATTGTCCAATCAGATGAAAGGACGCGTATAGTCTCAGGTCAAAAGTTCATCTGTTTCACCTGGTTCTTCCTAGTTGTTTATGCAGAGTCCGTCCTGCCTCAACTTCATCTGTTTCACCGGGTTCCTCCTAGTTGTTTATGCAGAGTCCATTGTGTTTCATCTGTTTCACCTGGCTGTTTTTGTGGGCCTTGTGGTCGACCGATTGCTGCAAGCTATGCAGATGAGGAGGTGCTCACAGGTGGCCAGCCTGCAGTTCCCCACAGTGGGCTCCGTGTGGAGACTCTTGATTGTCTCAAAGGAGTCTAAGGTGTCACTGCTGGAAACATTAATATCTAGTCTTGGAGAGAGGGAGGCAAGCTGGGACCTGCACTGAGGGACAGTGGTGTGGCATTTACTGGGTAGGGAATTGGGAGTTGCTTTTTTAGGATTTCCATCAAGTTGTGATACAGGGTATGACTTGAAACCTCCAACATGTGAACAAACCCCCATGACATAAGGAGTTAATTAGGGGACCTAAAGCTTTGGATCCTGTTTTCTCTCAGGTCTCCTATGTGAGTGCAGGGGCCCAAGCACCTGAGTTATATCTGGCTGTTTCCCCAGGCTCCTTAGCAGGGAGCTGGATCTGAAGTTGAGCAGCCAGGTCTCAAACTGGCATCCAAATCAGATGCCAATGTCACAGGCAGCAGCTCGACTCACTATGACAATGCTGGTCCCTTCCATTTTTCAAATCTTGGGATGACAGAGGTCCCATCATCTCCAGTTCAGGGAGATGGCAGGTGGCAGGGGCGGTTATTGCATAGGGCCTCATTTACCTCTAGCCAATGGAAGTAGAAGGATCTCTAATAGCTTCTATTCTTTCTCTTGTTGTGGGGGACCAGCAGTCATTCTGGGTCTTGTCTACTTACTTGGTCTGGACTTGGTAGTCCACTGGATATGGGCTCTCCATTCTCTAGAGTTGAGGGGCAGCTGAGGAAGTCTCTTGTGATGCTACCCCCCTTTCTAATATTGCATATGACTAGAGTGTTGGCTCAGATCCTCATCAACTCTGGTTTTGTAAGGATGAAAGTTTTGCTCGGACCCACTGTTTTGTATGATGACAGCTGCTATCTGAGCTCCTGTGGCCTGTAATTTTGAAGGAGCTCAGTAGTCCCACGGAAGAACCTGTCAGCTCCACTGTTGGCTAGACCATGAGCCACTTGCTGGGATGATTATAATCTCTAGTCTTGTGGGAAGGACTGGGGATCTCCTGAAGTGCCTTCTGCCATCTCTGATTTTGGGGGAAATTTAATGTGGTTTTCAAGAGCATTTTATTTTGAAAAAGTAGATGCACATAAAAGTTGTAAAACTATACAGGGTTTATACAGTCAGTATTCATTTATATTTATTTGCATTTTATGTCTTCTGATTATCTAAATTCCTGGAGTTATATATCTCCACATGAAATCATCTTCCTGCAGCAGCCTGAAGAACTCTCTGTAGTGTTTCCTCTAGTGCAGTGACACTTTTCTGTGTTTCCAGCTT
Source organism: Lepus europaeus (assembly GCF_033115175.1). Lineage (NCBI taxonomy): Eukaryota > Metazoa > Chordata > Mammalia > Lagomorpha > Leporidae > Lepus > Lepus europaeus. Next base: position 3,944,413 of record NC_084846.1, read on the forward strand.
CTCAAAAGAGAGAGACAGGTTTTCCATCCACTGGTTCACTCCACAAATGGCCACAATGGCCAGAGCTGGGCCAATCCAAAGCCAGCAGCCAGGAGCTTCTTCTGCGTCTCCCACATGAGTGCAGGGGCCCAAGGACTTGGGCCATCTTCTATTGCTTTCCCAGGCCAAAGCAGACAGCTGGATCAGAGGTGGGGCAGCCAGGCCTGGGACCCATTTTGTCTTCATTTTTGAGGAATATTTTCATCAGTTCTAAATTTTTAGGAAGTCACAGTGTCTCCTCGTCCTACGTTAACCCTTGAAAAGTCAAATATCATAATTATCATCATCCAATGTCTTCTTACTTCCATAGTTCCTTTTGAAAGTCATCAATATTTTTGCTCCTTTAATAGAAATTGTCTTTTTTCTTTGGTTGCTTTGAGGACTTTCAGGTTGCCTTTGATTTTCTATGGTTTGTCTATATTTTCTCAATTTTCCTTAATATTTTAATCATAGTTATTTCAAATTCATCATTACTTCTAACCACTATCCTTGTCTAACTCTAGCACCTGAATTTTCTCTGGGCCTATTTCTATTGATTTATATATTTGTAATTGAGAACATCTTCTTGCAGCTTTGCCTGTCTAGCTTTTGTCTGTGTGCTGGATGTAGTAATAGTTACAGAGGGTCTTAACTATGTCATCTGCCACTAAATACTGAATTTTGTTATGACAGTCAGTCTAATACTAACAGATCACCCTCAGACTATGAAATTTAGGTTTTGTACCTTTTAGGGAAATACCATTTCAGTTTTGCATTTACTCCTAAGACATAGTCCTTATTCTTAGTGTATGCTACTTACTCCCACAGTGGGATATTTCTAGGATTTTTATTATATTTGAGGTTCCCCTCTAGGTCATTCCACTTTGGATGAGTCCAAACTTCAACTCCCAGCATTTGTGACCTCTGAAAGTTCTGCACAACTCTTCAGCTTTCAATACTCCCTGTCAACTCTACTAGCCTTCTTCCACAATTCCTTGCATGTCCTCCTTCATCTATGCAAGATTCTCATGTGATTGAGGTTCTTCACCTGATACTGTGGTCTCTTCTCAGGTGAGGTAGAGTGTTTTCTTACTAACTCTTGGGAACACAATCTCTATAAAGGATTGAACCAAGATTGAATTGTGATAAACTAAAATAGACAACAGTTGATCCTATGGGGAATTCTGGAAGTGGGGTAGCCCTTCAGGGAGGTTCCAAATTGAGACAAGGGAACTGAGCCATAATCTGATGATCCTCACCTCTCCAAATTAACCAGTCAGAGGAAGTGGACTAGGGGCACATTCTCAGATGAGGTACTTGCCTTTTGCCTAAAAGAATTCTCAGAGAGGATAGCAACATGAGCATTAGCAAATAATACTTCCAAAAGCTGAAGGAATATCTTAGTCTTGCAGGATCTAGAAAACAAACTGCTATATCCACTATGGTCCACAATTTATGCCATTCACATGCACTTGCTTTTATTTTTATTTTAAGATTCATGTTTTTATTTACTTGAAAGGCAGAGTTACAGAGACAGGGCAGATCTTCTGTCTACTGGGTCACTCTTCAAATGGCTGTAACAGCTGGGGCTGGGCCAGGCTGAAGCCAGGAGCTTTTTCTGGCTCTCCCACACAGGTACAGGGGCCCATGCACTTGGATCATCCTCTGCTGTCTTCCCAGGTGCACTAGCAGAGAACTGGATTGGAAATAGAGCAGCTGGGTCTCAAACTGGCACCTGCATGAGATATTGGCATCACAGATAGAGGCTTAACCTGCTATGGCACCATGCTGTCCCCATACTTGCTTCTTAAAGTGCCTGCACCCAGGGGCTGGTGTTATGGGACAGCATCCCATACTTAGTCCTGGCTGCTCTGATTCTAACTCAGCTTCCTGCTAATGTACCTGGAAAGGCAGAAGCAGGTGGTCCAAGTGCTGGGATTCCTGCCACCCATGTGGGAGACCAGGATGGAGTTCCTTACTCCTGGCTTGACTGGTTCACACCTGGCTGATTATTTGGGGTGTGAATCAGCAAATGAAAGAGCCATATCTCTACCTCCCCTGCCTTTCACATGTAAATTATATATATAATACTTGATATAAATAATATATATCATTATATAACTTGATATTCTACATATGTGTGTGTGTGTGTGTGTACATAAAGTGCCTGCTTTAGGATGGTCTTGAGAAACTTACAAGGTCAATGGAACAAATTAGACAGCTCCCTCCACCCCTAACAAATCAGTCTCAAATCTGCAATTGATATTCATCACTACTCTCCTCTACTACCCCATTCTAGATTCCCTTCACCCTTGACTGACATCTCTGGGGGCCTAGGTGACTTGGTGGAAGGGCCAATACAAATCCTCATGCCCAAGGGTCTGGACACATGTTTATCAAGCCCTTCTCAAGACATAGCTGCTGCATTTATTTATCATCAAAATTAGGGAAAGAGTATCAAGAATATCAAGATACATACTTAGGAAAGAATATCTGTCAAATGTTCTCCTCCTGCTCTCAGTGTATTAACAGTAGCCCCACATCACCCAGATAAAACTAATTTCATGCTAGTATGGTAACTTCTTCCCGCCTGTGTTGGTCTCTTAGCTACAATGACAGCTTAAAGTTCAACAGAACTCTTGATTTGTTGCCTGGTGAAAGTGTTCCCTCTCTGGATCCACAGACTTTAGGTCAATCATTGTACTTTCCCCCCTACAGTCTCATTTCCCATCTTACATGAGAAACACTGGTGGCAACAAACATTTTAGGTGTCATGTGAAAACATGAACACACAGTAAACCAGCTGATAGAATACCTCAGCAGGGATATGGAACTTCCCACCCAGGTGATGATTAAGAATAGATTCTAGGCTGGCGCCGTGGCTCACTAGGCTAATCCTCCGCCCGCAGCGCTGGCACCCCGGGTTCTAGTCCCAGTCCGGGTGCCAGATTGTTCCGGTTGCCCCTCTTCCAGTCCAGCTCTCTGCTGTGGCCCGGGAGTGCAGTGGAGGATGGCCCAGGTACTTGGGTCCTGCACCCGCAAGGGAGACCAGGAGGAAGCACCTGACTCCTGGCTCTTGGCTTCGGATCGGCGCAGCACACGGGCCGCAATGTAGTGGCCACTTTGGGGGTGAACCAACGGAAAAAGGAAGACAGTTCTGTCTCTCTCTCTCTCATTGTCTAACTCTGCCTGTCAAAAAAAGAAATAGATTCTAAGTCTTAAAAGAGGTAGCTACTACTGGCTATCTTCAACTTGCCTATCAAGGATCCACCTTCTCTACCCTGCTATACCTAGAAAGGTTATCTGACATAAACTATGTCACCAACCCTCCTTACCCATGGCTTCTGGTTGAGTTTGGCCAATGGGGAAGGCCAGGATGATATCAGAAGAATGAAGGAGAGTGAGGTCTGACCCTATTTCCTGCAGAACCTAGGGTTGGATGCTACATAATCTCCTAAGCTCCTGGAATGCAACCCTCTCATCTCCTGATTTCAGTAGTTGTTTCTTCTCCGAACTCCTTTAGAGTTAAGCACACTACCAGAGCCCTGGCCTTACAATACTGTACCACATTTTGGAGGGCTTCCCTGCATCCTGTCTACACTCCCTTTTTGAAAACTTTACATGAACTGTCCTAGTAACAGGGTATCAACAGTTTCTTCCTAGGACTCTGAAAGATCTGCCAACTCACTGAACATTAAGTCCTTGCAATGATCTATAAAACCCAACAAGATCAGGACCATATCTCTAGTATGTTCTACCCCTCCCTACCTGTTCTACTCTAGTTATAGTGGCTTTCTGCTTTGGGCCTTTGCATGCCAAGATTGGTCTTGCTACATAAATTCACATGGTTCATTGTCCCATTCAGGTTTCTGCTCAAATGCTCTTAAACTGAGATTTTTCCTTCCTATTCTATATAAAATTATGAGTTTCCAATCACCATTAATTCTATGTAAATGCTTTCATTTTCTACAGGATATGTATTTTTTTTAATTTCTCCATAATCTGTCCCACCTTCATTAGGATGAAGATGATCGATCTTTGCTTCACATATAGAATGTATTTACTAATAGGAACAAATGGGTGTGTCTGGTATCAAAACTAGATATCAATTACTAGCCAATGAACTCAAGCAGGTAACTGAAGCACATCGTACCTGTTTTATCATCCACAAGATGGGGATAATAAATGTACATATAATTATAAAAATAGTAATATAATTATACATAACAATAGTATAATTATAATGAGCATTCAATTATTAATAGTCATAAGGCATTCAGGAGAGTGCTTGTTACATGGGAAGTGCTACATGAATGCTTAACTATCTATTATTAATGCATTATAATACTTTCACATGTAAAAATATGGTCCCTATATATAAAAAAACAAATCATACAATATCTAATCTGTATGCAGTTGTAGCATATAAAATATGTAAATTAAAAATGACAGAATTACAGAAAGAACATTAATCCACAATCATAATGAAAGACTTTACAACACCTCTATTGATGAATAAAAAAAAAAAAACTGATGCATATATACTATATTTGAAAACACATGCTAAATCTAAATATTAGAGAATATGCATCATTTTCAAGGAAACATGAAACAGATAAAACAAATAGGCTTACCAGACTCCACTTAGCTGGAAGTTACTAGAACATAACTTCAAAAACAAACAACAAATTACTTTGGCTTTAACTAGGTAAGTGTATTACTTTTAATTACATAAGAAATCTAACAAGCAATCTGGAACTGATGCAGTCAAAAATGGTTCTGCAGGTTCTAGACTGTGAAGCCACATTCAGATGAATGGAGAACAGTAAGTGTGGTGTCCCCCACTACTACCAATGACTCCAACCTGTTCTTCATGGCTACTAGAGTGGGACAAAGCCTCTGTTAGCTTTAGAAGAGCCTGGCAAATTGATTATTTTCAAAATTGCTCATGGACAACTAGAACAAAATGTTTTTCTTTGAATAAGTAAGCAGGGGAGGATGGAAACTGGGAAAGAAACTAACAGTATTTACCACACTAGAATAGAAAGAGGAAAAAAAAATATTAAGTTCACAGACTTTGGTAAAACACCATTAGATAAAAGCACTCAAGAGCTATTCAAAAACATTTTTGGACCGTATTAATATTTTTAAAGAGCAAATTATAATAAATTTTCCAAAATCATGGACTTTAACTTGAGGCTAATTTTAGGAAACAGTTACAGACACAACTGTTTACAGTTGTGTAAAACAAAGATTGAAAATTAATAAACTAGTGGTCCAACCAATAGATAAGACATTCATGCTTTTCAATCCCACTATAAGTTATTTTACAGCCACTCAAGGAAGAGTTGAGGGTGAGGCATCCTAACTCTGATTGCCAAAATACCTAGGGTTTTCCATGAACATGAGTTCCCATACCCACAACAAAGAGGACTCTCTTAAATTTTTTCAAAATTAATATATTCATGGGTTTTACATCCAGGGAGGATTTTCCTATTTTTCCTAATATTAAAGGCATCACTGAAGGATGGCTCTATTACTTTATTTTCACAAGTTTCTCTATGGTGTGTCTTTTCACAAGTGTCCTAACAAATATGAGGAAAGATTTTCAAATACTGATGGCACTCAATAGGGAACCTTGGCTAAATTCCATTACCCTGGGCCTAACTTAAAGATATGAATAAATGTGACAGATTTAAGTCCATCCAACAGTCTGGGTCCATAGAGACTTGGTTTGGGTTCAAAAAATCTATTAAAGCTTGGTTTCCACCAGAATGAACAAAGTTTAGCATTTGGGACCTAATATCTTTACCCAAAAAGTCTGCTTGCTAAAACATTATATCGCTGCAGCTCACTTGGCTAATCCTCCGCCTGCAGCGCCGGCACACCAGGTTCTAGTCCCGGTTAGGGCACCAGCTCTCTGCTGTGGCCCGGGAAGGCAGTGGAGGATGGCCCAAGTGCTTGGGCCCTGCACCCACATGAGAGACCAGGAGGAAGCATCTGACTCCTGGCTTTGGATCAGCGCAGCGCGCCGGCCATAGCAGCCATTTGGGGTGGGGGTAACCAACGGATAGGAAGACCTTTCTGTCTGTCTAAATCTGCCCGTCAAAAAAAAAAATTTTTTTTAATTATATTGAGACCTGTTTGATTCCACTATCATATAGGAAAATGTTGACTATGCCACACTCTGCGTTATGGACAAAAAAGGATTTGGGCTTCTCTATCTGTAGTTGGAAATTAACAGGATTTTTAATTAGGAATGTACAATTAATGCAGTAGCTATCGTAGATCTGCTCTAACCCAGAGGTCTGCCCCCACCACACTGAATGATATCTTTGTGAGTCAACAACTGAAATGGCCTGGCTTATGCCAAGAGGAACCAGGGAAGCTTGCAGCTCCTTTGCTGAACTGGGTACAATTCTGTTCTCTACTATAATGTCCTCTGTGGGATATGTGTGTATGAACACATTTGTCTTAACCCTACTTCTTCAGAGTTTATCTCTAGGTCAGTCCTCCATCCCTGTGCCCATTATAACCAAGTTCTTCTATCCCTTGCAGATGCAGGTGCCAGCAAAGTTGGGAGGCTTTTTGGACAGTGTGGGCCACTTCTGTCATGGGAATTTAGAATTTTGCATGTCATTACTATCCATGATGAGGCTCTTTCTACATACCCTATCAATCCCTACCTGTCTTCCCAAAACACTACTGTTAACTCTTACTCTATCTGCACCAGTACTACTGTCGATACATTAAATGATTCTCAAAAACTCACCATGGTCAGACATGTGTATATACATTCTGTTTTCAAAATATACTCTTAAAAATAAATATGTGTACACTTGCATGTTAAAAAGATTTTTAAAAATTTAGAGAACATCTGAGGCTTTTCCCTACTCACTGTAGAATGACTACCTCACCTGATCTTTTGCTCAGTAACAAGACCATTTGTGCTGAAGGGTTTTCCACATTTCTTATGAGTGTTCCCTTGTAGGATTTCCCATGTGTCCCTGAAGGCTTTTGCATTCTGATCATCTTCATCAGGATTTTCCCTTAGTGTGAACTGCCATATGACTCCTCTAAAACATCACAGAAGCCTTTCCTACAGTTATTCCATTCCTGTGGTTTTCCCAGCACATACTGTTGGGCACATTACAGTGAGAGTTTGTGCTGAAAGCTCTAGCGTGTAGACTATGCTCCCAAGGTTCCTCTTCAGAGTGAATTAGCAGGACAGCCACTGAATACTTGTTCAGTCACTAAAGGATGCACAGGTGCCAAAAGCTTTTCTTCATTAACTTCATGACAAGTTCCCCAGATGGTTTTCAGTGATGTGTCTCCTGGTGCTCATACATTGTATAGTCTTCTGTCTTGGGACTGGACAATGAACAATAAAATATGGAAGTGAAATCATGACCTTCTGAGGCTAAGACACGACAGACGATGTGGCTTCTGCACAGACCCTCTTTTGGATCACTCTGGGAGAAACCTGCTGCCATGGTGTAGTCATTCAGCTCTATAGAGGCCTACAGGGTGAGGAACTGAGGGTCCTCTGCAAACAACCAGCACTGACTTGCCAGGCATGTGAAGGGTGAAGGGTGAATGGTGAAGGAGCCATCTTGAAGTGGACTCTTCATTGGTGAAGATTTGACGACTGTAACTCTGGCTGACATCTTGGGTGCAAAGTCATGGAGATCCTGAGCCAGAACTGCAGTGCTAAGCTATTCCTGAATTCCTGGTCTATGGAAATTTTGACATAATAAATGTCTGATGCCACAAATTTTTGGAGAGTAACTTGTCACGTACCAACAGGTGAACTCGCACATCGGGTGAGAGTTCTTTAAGGGTGTCTAAGGGATGAGATATCAATGAGTGCTTTCCCATAGAATACCCACAGTAGTTTATATCCACCTATTATGTATTCTCTTGTGCACAGACAGGTAAGAGTTACTCGTGAAAGACTTCCCACAATGATTACATTCATAGGGTTTTTCTCCGGTGTGCGTTCGCAAGTGTTTCTTAACAGCTGAGAGATTATTAAAGGCTTTCCCACAGTCACTGCATTCATAAGGTTTCTCTCCTGTATGTATCCTCTTGTGCACAGTTAGAGAAAAGCTACTACTGAAGGATTTTCCACACTCACTACATTCATAGGGTTTTTCTCCTGTATGAGTTCTCACGTGCTGTGTCAGATAGGAGCTCTTCCTAAAGGCTTTCCCACAATCATGGCACTCATAAGGTTTCTCCCCTGTGTGGATGCTGTTGTGTCCGGTAAGGGAGGATCTTGTGCTAAAAGCCTTTCCACATTGGTTACATTCATGGTGATTCTCCCCGGTATGAATCCTCTTGTGGCTTTTGAGGTTACAACTAGTGCGGAAGACGTGGAAACACTGGTTACATTCATAGGGCTTTTCTCCAGTATGAATTCTCACGTGCAGTCGAAGGGATGAAGGATCACTGAACGCTTTCCCACAGTGATTGCATTCATAGGGTTTCTCCCCATTATGGATTCGCCTGTGAATAGTAAGGTAAGACCTACTACTGAAGGACTTTCCACACTGAGTACAGTCATAGGGTTTTTCTCCAGTATGAATTCTCTTGTGCTGAGTAAGGTTAGATTTTGTGCTGAAGACTTTAAAACACTGATTACATTCATTGAGCTTTGCTCCACGGTGACTTCTTTCCTGTTAAAGAGATGCATGGTAACTATAACTTCTTAAAGTTTTTAACATGGAATGCTGTGACATGAGTTCTCTCTCCTGGGAATTCTGTTCATTATTATAACTGATGCTTTGGATATTTTCATATGACTGTTGCCCAGAATACAGACGTTTGAGAATGTTTGAGAATACAGACATTAAAAATGACAGATGCTTTGCCCCAAGTCCTTACCACATTCCCAAGCCATTTTCTGATAAAGTTATGGCCAATTTGTCTCGAACAGGCAATATCTGAGTCACATTTAAGGAAATATTTACTTGTGGAACTTTCAGTGAAGAAACAAATTTGGAGCCAATTTACAATTACAAATTTGTAGCTAACAGCTTCACAGTACTTTTTCAGGGACACTACTTTCTTTGAATTTTCCTATTGTAGAAAACCAGAAATTGATTCACGTTAGATAGTCTTACCGTTTTCACACCTTTAGACTGTTCTTTTTTGAAAGCATGCTTCTTAGGAGTTAACCATTTGGTTTTCAGAACAGGCTCCAAATCTGGAAGAAATTGAAAAGAAATTCAGATTGAGAGAATAAATGGTGATGTGGACACACAACTAGTGGCACACACTGAGGGATCATGGTTTTTGAGGTCTCTTATGAAAATGACTTGGTTATAGAAATTTTAGGTATTCATTTTAAGAAAAAGGATTCTAGGAAACTGAGATTGATTGGATTGACAAAAGAAGGGATTATCAGGAATGCACTCAAGAAAGAAGTGGATTTAAATTTTAAAAAGGTAACAGCTGCATCTTTGTTTTGCCCTTGGGGCCAGAGTACAGTATGAGACAAAGAATAAAGAGTTAAAGAGGAAACAAAGAAAACTACACAAGGAAGCTGATGACCCGTTCTTCTCCACCTTTTTTCAAAGAAGAGGGCACTTTACAAAGTTCCCTGGTGGACAGTAACTAATGCAATCCTTCTAATCCTCAAGTCACTGGCCAGAGCTATTCCTCATAAGGGTGCATATCTACTTAGTGCTCACCTGGACAAGTGTCTGGGAAAAGGCTCCTCTCCTCTGGTATCAACCTGTCTTCTTGCTCCAAATGGGTTATCAGTTTGGTTTTACCAACATGGCATCCTATTCATGAAGAAAATACACATGTTATAGGAGTAGTGGGTGGGGGATAAGCAAGTCCATGAATCTGAAGTCAAGACTTATGACAATGTGTGACTTCAGGAGCAGTAAAATAATTATGTTTAAATTCTAATGGAGATAGTAACTCCCACAAGGAACAAAAATGCAAGCATCTTCAATTCAGTATTCAGGATAGCAGGGCAAAAATAGTCTTAGAGGCCGGTGCTGCGGCTCACTTGGCTAATCCTCCGCCTGCAGTGCCAGCACACCAGGTTGGGGCGTTGGATTCTGTCCCAGTTGCTCCTCTTCCAGGCCAGCTCTCTGCTATGGCCTGGGAGTGCAGTGGAGGATGGCCCAAGTCCTTGGGCCCTGCACTCACATGGGAGACCAGGAGGAAGCACCTGGCCCCTGGCTTTGGGTCGGTGCAGTGCACCGGCCGCAGCGGCCATCTGTCTCTGTCTCTCTCTAACTCTGCCTGTCAAAAAATAAAAAAAATTAAAAAAAAAAATAGTCCTAGAAGCCCATGTCTAAGTTCTACTACATGCTTCAAAAGACCCAAACCTTTTAACTTTGGAGACTATTAAGCAAGGGCAAGAAATAGATATTTAGTTCTTAAGGGTAGCTCCGTGAGGGTGGGTCCCTGTCTTTCTCCACATGGGAGACTTGGATTGAGTTTCAGGCTACTGGCTTTGGCCTGGCCTAGCCCTGACTGTTGCAGGCTTTTGGGGAATGAAGCAGCACATGGATTATGTCTCTGTGTCTGTGTGTGTGTGTGTGTGCAAGCATATTAAAAAAATATATAGGCCGGCGCCATGGCTTAACAGGCTAATCCTCTGCCTTGCGGCGCCGGCACACCAGGTTCTAGTCCCAGTTGGGGCGCCGGATTCTATCCCGGTTGCCCCTCTTCCAGGCCAGCTCTCTGCTATGGCCTGGGAAGGCAGTGGAGGATGGCCCAAGTCCTTGGGCCCTGCACCCGCATGGGAGACCAGGAGAAGCACCTGGCTCCTGGCTTCGGATCAGCGAGATGCGCAGGTCGCAGTGGCCATTGGAGGGTGAACCAACGGCAAAAAGGAAGACCTTTCTCTCTGTCTCTCTCTCACTATCCACTCTGCCTGTCCAAAAAAAAAAAATATATATATATATATATATATATATATATATATATAAAACAATTACAATGTAATTATGAAGTTAAAACAATGATAGAATTGCAGGGGAAAATGATAAAACTGAAGAGAAAAAATGATAGAATTGAAAACAGAGTTCTAAAATAATAGCTTGAGGCCTTCAATAATGAACAGAACAACACATCAGATGATGGATAAGGAGGAAAAGGACTTAAACAAAACTATAAACTAACTAGCCCTCACAGTTATCTAAAGAACACTCCATCCAACACAAAAACACATACTTATCCCAAACACAGCTGGAATATTCTCTAGGATAGACCATGTGTCAGACCACAAAAAAAGCCTCACTAAATTTAAAAACAATGAAACCATACAAAGTGTTCTCCTAACTACAGTAGAATGTGATTAAACGTGAGTAACAGAAGGATGTGTATTATTAAGATGACAAAATTACTAGAAACAATATACAGAGATAATGCATTCACTATTATAAATTCTATTAGGTATTTTATTCCAGAAATGGATAAGCTGATCTTAAAATTAATGGATTTGCAAGTGATCCCAAATAGCAAAACAGTCTTGAAAAAAATAACAAAGTAGAAACACTGACACACTTCCTGATAGTAAAACTTACTATGAGGCAACAGTAATAAAGACAATGTGGTACTGATATGAGGCTAGACCTACAGAACAATGGAATAGAACTGAGAGTTTAGAAATAAACTCCAGTGTCTATGGTCAAATAGTATTTTTAAAGGTGCCAAAATCATTTGATGGAGAAAGAACATCTTCCACAAAGATGTTGGGGCAAACAGATAAGCACAGACAAAGGAATGAAGATGACGCTTCCTCCAGACTCCATGCAAAATCAACTTTAAGTGGTTCAAATACCTAAACGGAAGAGTTAAAATTATAAAAATTCTTGGAAGAAAATATGACCTTGGCTTTGGCAATGTTTTCTTGAGTGTGACACCAAAAGCACAAATAGAAAAGATAGATAAATTGGAGGACATCAAAATTAAAACTTTTAAGTATCAAAGAATAGTAACAAGAAAATGAAAACACTCAAAAGTGGAGAATTTACAAATTTATTTCAGACAAGAGTCTAATATCCACAACGTACACCAAGGTTTTACAATCTAAAACTGAAAAACCAATCAAAAAATGGGCAAAGAACTTGAATAGACATTTCTCCAAAGAAGAAATGAGCCAATAAATGCATGAAAAGATGGTTGATGTTATTAGTCACTAGGGAAATGTGATCAAAATGACATGATATCACTTCATACACATCATACACATGGTAATGATCAAGGACAAGTGCTGGAGAAGCTGAGGAGAACACGGGATCCCTCACATATTGGTGAGAGCGTAAAAAGGCAGTTGTTGTGGCAAAGTCAGTTCCTCAAAAAGTGAAACACAGAATTTCATATGGCCTAGCATTCTACTCCTAGGTAAATCCCATGAGAACTGAGAGCAGGTGTTCAAAAACGTGTTCACAAATACTCATAGCAATACTAGTCATCATTGCCAAATAGTAGAAACAATGAGATGTCTGTCCACTGATGGATGGATACACAAAACCTGGTATGTCCAGTTGTAAGAAGGAATGAAGCAGTGGCACATGCTTCCAAAGAGTTAAACCTTGGAAACATTATACTACATGAAAGAAGTCAGACACGCAAGGACACATATTTATAATTCCCTTATAGGAAATGTTCTGAAGAGGCAACTCTGGAGAGACACAAAGCAGACTGGTAATTACTGGTGGCAGGCAGTGGGGCATGAAATGGGTACTTGGTGCTTAAAGGGGATAAGGTTTCTTTCAGGGGCTTAGTCTGGTTTCTGTCACTTTGGTGAGGACTTTCCAAGGAAAAGAAGCTTGTTCCTAAGGTTGGGAACTCCCAACAGCACATCAGTACCTGCAGGGGCCCCTGGCTGTGTCCCATTTGGTGGGGAAGCACATGGTGGCTTCCCTTTCTAACAACCTGCTCTCTTGAGAATTAATCCAGTTACACGAGACCTAAGCCATTGCCATGAGATGGGCGCCAACCCCTTCTGAAGGTGGTGCCCAACAATTTCATCATCTCCCACTGGCCCCACCCCTTAAACATTCTCACATCAAAGCTGCTACATTGAGGATCAAGCTCCTGGTACATAAACCTCTGGGAGACAAAACGTACCCAAGGCATGGCAGAGGTGATGAAACCGTGCTGAAACAAGTGTTGCCCGCAAAGCTACTGCAAGGTACACTTTAGATGTTCAAAATGGTGACCTTCCTGTTCTGTGAATTCTAACTCAATGAAAAAAAAAAAAGAAAGAAAGAAAGAAAAGAAAAAGGAATGAGAGAGAGAGAGAGAAAGTCTTGCCACCTGGGCCATGCAGTCAATGCAGGAATGGCGTCAGGCTTACCGAGCGAGGCCAGGTTCTTGCGGTTCTCCAGCATCACGTCCCTGTAGAGCATTCTCTGGGAAGGGTCCAGCAAGGCCCACTCCTCCTGGGAGAACTCCACAGCCACATCCTCAAAGGTCACCAGGTCCTGCCCATTGCAAACATGCAGCTTGGCCAAGGATCACCCTCCCCGCCGCCCCACAGCATGGACAGGAAGAGAGTGCAGGATGACTGACAGCACCAGGGATGGGCCCTACAGGGCAGGGCAGGGGTGGCCCACTGCACAAGATGTGAGACCTCCTTTCATTGGCTCCTGGGTTCAGCTGTCAACCCTCATCGCTTGTCCCCTCAGGCCCACCCACCAAGGTCCCAGGACTGCTACACAGTGATTTTCCATCTCCACTCTGAGTGTGAGCTCCCGCAGTCTCAGTTCCCTGAACACAGACCTGGGACCCTGCAGAAGTCAAAGAGATCCTCAACAAATGAACAAATGATTTCCCCAGGGCCAGAAGAAATCGCGTGACTTCAGGACACAGTCACGGCTTTACTTGGCTTCTCTTCAACTCTCAGCAGCACGTGCTGTGCGTAGGGACCCCAGAGGGAGCTCAGGTATTGCAATCGGTGTTGACGTGCACTACATGCTGTGGGCAGCACCCCACCCTCCCTCGTTTGCCCAGAGATCCTGGGAGGCCCGAGGAATAATGGATTGGAAGAAGGAGTGCCTGGCTCACCTGTAACCAGCCTGTCAGGGACTCATTAGCCAGCGCCTCCTCCGTGCACCCTCCCTGCTGAGAGACTGGGAACAGAAAAGTCCTAGCTGGAGCAGGCACGCATCCAAGAATCGAGGCTGCCCTGGGTTCTCACACATAGATCTGATGCCTCAGCACTCCGCTGGAACTGGCCGTGTCCCATTGCGCAAACATTTACCCAGGCACCTCCCGACACACACAACACAGCCTTACACCCTGCACAGCTGGCCTAAGGAGCCAGTGCACAGCCCTGTGTCAGCCAGGTGAGAAAACAGGACAGGGGTCTGACTTGGCAAGATTATTTCCATTGCGCAGTGAGGAAATCCAAGTTCTGGGGCCGTCACTGCTTTTACTGTGTTTGTAGAAACAATTAAAGGTACAATTGCAAAGCTCCTGCACAGTCACAGCACGGGTAACAAATCCACCACCACCCCAACACCCAAGTCCCGAATCCCAGAGCTGTCCACTCAGACACGAGGGACCTCGGGGCTCCTGCCTCACCTGTTCTGCCCGACCCTCTGTGGCTGTGCGGCCCCCTCCTCTGTATCCACTCTTGGTGGGGTTGGGTTCCTTTTAAGCCTGGACTCTGAGGGCTTCCAGGGCCCAAGGACTCACCACAAGCCGGGGACAGGACAACAGCGGCCATCTCGTGACCACGACAGCAATGCCTCCTGGGCATCAGGGTGGTGGGAGAACCAGGATCGTGTCCTCTTATGCCCACAGGGCACAGAGCTCTGGAACACATGGGAACACACGGAGTCTTGGTGGTCTCTCCCTAACTGGGCTGCTGAGAACAAGTCTGCCTCGTGCACTGCCTCACGCTGCAAGTTCTGTCTTCAACCCTGGGCATTTATTCTGCCCAGGAGGTGACCAGTCCAAAACTTCTCTTCCTGCATCCCCTGCGTAGGACCATGACATTATCACACTTGCACACGCGCGCACACACACACCTCGTGAAAACCTGGGCCTCTCAGAGTCTCCCTGCACATTCTGCCCACCCAAGCTGTGTCACAAACACACTCCTGGCTACAACCCCTCACTCCCTGGAGACTTCGGCTCCTGACTCCCATTATTTCCTTCAAGCTGTGGTCCCACCTCACTCAGGGGATAGCAGAGACCCTCACAACGCGGAGGTTCCTCAACTCCAGGGCCCTACACGTCTATGAGTTCTGCCCTGCTCTGCCGTCACTTGGTGGTGTTCTGCCATTCGAACCCTGATTCAGAAATCTCTCTGAATTCAACCTCCCCACTCAACTTCTGTGTCCACTGCTGTTTTCTCACGTATGTCTTCCAATCGCATCAAGGCCTCCAACCACCCTATCTTCTTGCTCTTTCTCCCCTCCATCTCCTCACTGCATGTTAACCCCGTCCAGAGTCCAACATCCCTCATGTCAACAGATATCCTTATCCCCCATCCCCAACCTTCACTCCAGTTAAGATTCCAAGCCCCACCTGCCCCATGGCCTCATGTGGACAGAGCAGTCAGCACACAGGCTGTGACACTGGACTCTAGACACACAAGAACCCTTGACCCTGTAGGACAATTAATCCTACTAGATGACATGGCTTCTCCAATCATAGAACCTTCTCTATTCATCTCCTCCCCTCCTCCCTCTAGGATAACCAGCTTCCTAGAACATCCCTTGGCGACCTGATTCTTCCCATCACACACAATGAACTGTGGCCGACCTGTGCAGAAGTGACAGAGGGTGACGCCCAAGGCCAGGTCCTGGAAGGCTGCAGCTTCCACTTTGGTCTCCTGGATGCTTGCTCTAGGGGGACCCCACTGTCGTGTTGCAAATGGAGCCGAGCAGCCCTGTGGACAGGCCTAAGTGGAGAGGAGCACAGGCCTCCTGCCAACAGCCAGAGCCCACTCGCCAGCCATGCCAGCAAAGCCCCTGGAGGCGAATCCTCGAACAGCAGTTGGGCCTTCAGACGATGCAGCCCCAGCAGACAGCTTCTTGCAGCCTCCTCAAAGTCCTGCGCCAGAACCTTCTGGCCAAGCCGCTCCTAAATTCCTGAACCACACACACAAAAAAAGAAAGTGAGACAATAAATGATTATTTTGCCTTAAGTGACCAAGGCTTGAGATCACGTGCTAGGCAGCAACAGATATCAAATCACGTCGCTTTCAGATGATCCTGCATCGTACTTCCCAGAGAAGCAAGTTGTGCCCAGCGGCCGGTCTCGCCCCCAAGCACTCCCCCGTTCCCTGCCTTCCTCCCTACCTCCTGCCACAAACAAGGCGCTGTCTCCCATTCTCAGCAGGGGCACGCTGGCAGCTCCATGCTCTGGTCTGCGTGCCTGCCCTGGGGGCTCTCCCTCTCGCATTTCAGCCTGGCCCGGTATCTGCAGCAGTGACTCAAATCTGTCCTTGCAGCCCAGTTTTCTTTCCACTCCCTGCCCCTGGCATCCCAGTCAAAGCTGTTGACCCTCTGACTTCCTCCCTCAGGGCCCACTCACACCTCGCACAGTACCAGGGGCTCCCACCACTACCATTTCAGGACAGCCCCCTTGGCAGAATCACCGACGACCTTACTCGCAGTAACAGAGACGCAGACCAAGACCTCGCTGCTCCTATTTCCCACCTGCCCGACCAGCAAAGACAGCACTGGTCAGCTCACACACTGCTGAGACAGCTCCTACGGAAGGAGACGGCCAACACCGGGCAAAGCTGTAAAACTGCTCTTTCCGGGGCTGGCACCATGGCGCAGTAGGTTAATCCTCCACCTGTGGTGCTGGCATCCCATATGGATGCCAGTTCTAGTCCCGGCTGCTCCTCTTCCTCTAGCTCTCTGCTATGGCCTGGAAAAGCAGAAGAAGGCCCAAGTCCTTCGGCCCCTGCACCCACATGGGAGACCAGGAAGAAGTACCTGGCTCCTGGCTTCAGATAGGCACAGCTCCGGCTGTTGCGGCCATTTGGAGAGCGAACCAATGGAAGGAAGACCTTTCTCTCTGTCTCTCCCTCTCACTGTCTGCAACTCCACCTCTCAAATAAATAAATAAAAATCTTAAAAAAAAAAAAAAAGCCGGCGCCACTGCTCACTAGGCTAATCCTCTGCCTGCGGTGCCAGTACCCGGGGTTCTAGCCCAGTTGGGGCACCGGATTCTGTCCCGGCTACTCCTCTTCCAGTCCAGCTCTCTTCTGTGGCCCAGGAGTGCAGTGGAGGATGGCCCAGGTCCTTGGGCCCTGTACCTGCATGGGAGACCAGGAGCAAGCACCTGGCTCCTGGCTTCGAACTGGCGCAGCATATTGCCCATAACGCGCCGGCCATAGTGGCCACTTGGGGGGTGAACCAACGGAAAAAGGAAGACCTTTCTCTCTGTCTCTCTAATTCTGCCTGTCAAAAAAAAAACAAAAACAAAAACAAAAACAACAACTGCTCTCTCCCTATCCATCCTGCCTCCAGGAATCTGTCTCAAAGGTACACAGACTACTCACAGACACATGTGAGAGTTTGCACTGTGGTCTCAGTTACAATGGCAAAGGATTAAAAACAGCACAGATGCTCACCAGTGGGAGACTGGCTAAAGAAACTGTCTCCATCATGAAGAAGCATGCGGCCAGAAGAAAACAGCAATCAAAAAGAACAAGATATCGATGAAGATTATTACCTCCAGTAAAGTCAAGTATATTAAGAGCAAGGCACATGGCAGAGTGCACAGAATGTTTCGACAAGGAGGGGTGCACTGAATACTGAAAGTTTGGGTCACGTGGGAAAATACGGTGGCAGACAGATGAGGAACTTCCTGCTCCCCTTAAAAGATGCTCCTGTTCTAATCCCCAGAGCCTGTGACCTGTCCCCTTACATGACTGAAGGGAGTTTGCAGAGGGGACAAAGGGAAGGCTCTTGACATGGGAGATCCTGAATGATACACAGGAGGGTGGCCTGACATCATCACTGGGGTCCCTGTAAGAGGCAGGGGAGTCAGGGTCAGAGAAGGAGGCGCCGACGGAAGCAGCCGTGTGTGTGGTGGAGGAGACAGAGATGGAGAAGGACTGTAAGACACTGCCCTGCTGGTTTTGAAGACACAGCCAAGGAATAAAGGCAGTGTCCCTGCGAAGAAAGACAAAGATTTCCCATCACATCTTGGAGGGGTCCCAGCCCTGCTGACTCACTGTGGATTTCTAGCCTCCAGGGTTGTAATAGAATAGATGTGTGCTGTTTCAAGCCACTAGGTCTGCGGTCGTTGGTGAGGGCAACAACAGGAATCTAATGCTGCTTCTCATGTCAAATCTTCCCTGAGGTATCAGGCGATGCCAGCCTATCCCTGCACCTGCTGGTGGAATTCCCAGCCCTCTGCAGGTGGGGGGGGGGAGTGTGGGGGCACCTCCTTTCTCCTCATCAGGGACCCCATCTGCAGCTGAGCATATTTTAGTCACTGAGCCAAGGAGGGAGAGGAAGGGTGGGGCCCAGTCAGCTCACTGGGCAGGCAGAGAGGATGCCTGGGACATTTCAGCTTCCATGTGTCCCTTCACCGTTGTCTAGGAGCTGGAATCTATTAGGGCAGGCAGTATCTCCTGCCCTGCCCTGGATAAGCTGGTGCTGGGAGAGGGTCACAGTGGATGTACCTCTTTATGCCAGCGCTGCCCAGTAGAACTTTGGGGGACAGCAGAAATGTTCTACTACTCTGCTCTGTCCGCACAGTAGTTACTAACCAGCCACGTGTGGATACTGAGCACTTGAAACGTGGCTAGGTTTCTTAATTGTTTCAGTTTTCACTAGATTAGTGGAAACAGCTCCATGTGGGTGCCGTAGTGGACGGTGTAGCCCTGGGCACATTTCAGACTGACGTCCTTCAAGATACAGAGGAGGGGCCCCTGGGAGTGGCAGACTTGGGGGGGGGGGTTGCCTGCGGGTTCACAGAGCCAGGAGCACAGTAAGTGTAAACTACCTGAGGAACACACACAGAAGTTACAGCACTGTCACAAGCCCTCAGTTCCAACATTTCTTTTTCCTACTTCCTTCCTCTCTACCACCACCACCCAAGTCAGGGAACCATCATTTGACTCCTGAACTTCTCCCTAACACCTCTGTCTTGTCTCTACAAGGTCTTCATTCTGAATTCTCAAGCCACTTTCACCCACGAGCTTGGACCAGGTGCACATCGCTACTTCTCCCCTCTCTTCAGTGTCCTCCCACGGGCCTCAGACCAAGTCCAAAGTCACGCCAGGCCTGCCTCTGCCTCCCTTTTCCCTCTGGAGTCTCAGCTTCAGCCACCTTGTCTCTCCCATTCATGGGGCACACTGGGCTCCCTCCTGCTTGAGGGTCTATCCTCGAGTGCTCCGTGGACACGCGGCTCCAGCTAGTGACATCAGCTTCAGCTCTCCACCACCTATCAGTGCTTCCCTGTCCCTAGCTCCCACATCACACGTGTCATTTATTGCTTGGGGCCATCTTCCCTGCTTGCTAGCAGGTACACTCCATGGAGGCAGGTCCGGTGTGTTTTAGTTCTCCAGGGTCCCCACACATCTGGCTCAGGACCCAGCTCATGGAGGTTGCATCCAGGTTTTGCCTAGGGCTCTCCTGGTTTCAACAATGAATTTTCTGCATCCACTCTGGTCCTGAACTAAGCAGGACAGCTGCTCACCCTAAATTGCACACTCAAATACTATCTGTTGCATGATAAGCAAACATTCCCCTCAAGAATGTTACAGGAAAGCTAGAGCAAAAAAGGCGCACACACACACACTCACACACAATTAACTGAACTCCACAATTAGCATAAGATTACTTAGTATGAATCCCTGCAATATGAATCAACATATCACTATTACAAAGCAAAGAAGCAAAGTTGATTCCTATTAGGAGGCAAGGTCTAGAGGACTGTTTAGGAAGCTAGTGTCTCACCCTTCAGTCTATAGCTTGCTGCCTGGTATTCTCCCAAATGATTTTAAATTTCACGAAGAAAAAAAAAATCCACTTGCTCAAGACACAACCGGTTGCTGGCCAATGCAATCTTAAATTTCTTTTACTGCTATCAGGAAGCTCACATTGCCATCGTCACAGAGGCTGCCATATTGTAAAGCTTTGTGGAGGATCTGCAGGCCTTTAGAAAGTTGAGTCCAACAGGCCTGAAGCACATGGCTCAGCAGCTCTGCTAGTCCTCGGCAGGAAGACTTAAAACAGCACGGACACTCGGGACTACTGCAAAGTCTTATGCTTCGCCATCTGAATAGTGTTTGTCCCATCTGAAGTTCACGCTGAAATTTAACCCCTACAATTACAAATGAAGAGGTGACGAGAACTCCACACTCACGAATACATTACTCCTTTCCTGGGACTGATGGCTGAACAAGTTGTCTTGACGGTGGGTCTGGTTGGGTTCCTGGAGCGCTCCGCTCCCTGACTCTCTCCACATGAGGCCCTGCACTGCCTCAGGACCCCACCAGCAAAAAGGCCAGCATCACAAGTGGCCCCTTGACTCTGGACCAGGACCATAAGCAAAAAAAAAAAAAAAAATCTTTCCTATAACTGATCCAGTCTGTGGCATTGTGTCGTTAGCAACAGAAAACAGCCTTAGATGTCCTTATGTAAAACCCAGACATTTTCAGTACTATGGCAAGAGTATTCCCCTAAAGCTACACGTATTCATAGTTCTCTGTTCCGTGCAAACTAATTTGCATGGACCTGTATTTACTTAACGCCACACACATCACCATACACACCTTATTATCTTTCTTCTGAATATAAGCCATCAAACAGGAACACAGCTCCCTACCATACCCCTCACTCTTAGCCACTCCTTGTGGCTTACAACCTGAGCCAGAGAAACGCCCATTTGCAGCTCTCCTACACAGCAGAGCCTACTGAAGCCCCTGCTGATGTCATGATCCACGGGATACTCACCTAGCCACACAGGGATGCAGGATCAGTGAGCACAGGTGAACCTTCAGGGTAGGTTTCAACACAAGTCTGAGCTGGAGGGATGCTTGTCTGGGGAAAAAAAAAAAAAAAAACCAAGCAGCATGATTGCTTTTGAAGTTTTGTGTAGGCAGCAATAGCTGTCCTTTTTTTTTTTTTTTTTTTTTTTAGTACTTACAGATTTAGGGTGCAGTAAGGGCCCCGTCAGTTGGCTGCTGGATTTCCCTATCAGACACACCTGCTCCCTAAAACGGAAGACAGCAGCTTAACGCTGTGTGCACTGCGCTTACCCACGCGTTATTTAGGAGCCTCAGGCTGAATTCTGAACAATTCCCGCGGTTTATTCGGAACGTCTTAGTGGCGGGGCACAGCAAGCCGCGTCCCCAGCCACCGCCTGCTGGGTGACAGTGGCGCTGTCTCCCCGTCCGCAATCGCCAACACCCAAAAACGTCTGCAGACGAGGCCGAAGGCTGCCCGGGGCGCAGAATCCCCCTACCCCCAAACCCCTAATCCACCCGGAGAAGAGAAGGAGACGAGGGGAGCTTCCGGCGCGGGGGGGAAGAACAGCCCGAGATCTGAGCGGAGGAAACGAGGCCCCCGGGAGGGTCAAAGCGCGGCTGGCCCCAGGCCCCGGACTCCAACCCCACCCACCAACTCACCGAGTCCCTAGCGAAAGGCCAAACCCGCCGACTCGCGGAGACGCCGGGACTGGCTGGCTCCCCAGCCCCGCCCCGCGCTTCCGCTTCCGGTATGGGCGGGCTGTCCCCTGCTTCCGCTTCCGGTCCCGCGCTGACGGCGGTGAAGAAAGGGGGTGACTGGCGTTTCGGGGTTGAGGCGCTGGGCGGAGCGAGCAGGATAGGAGGAGCCGAAGTGTTCCTATTTGCTTGGTGAGTAGAGGGTTGGCTGTTTGCCTGGGCCAGCCACTGGAGACTGGGCCAGCCTCGGAGGCGGGGACAAGGCTGAGGAGCCGGGCTGTGGGCGGAGGGACCATTTCTGCCGGCGGGGATACGGCGGCCAGAAGAGCACTTGACGGGTGTGGGCTGTGAGAGGATCAGCTGCACGGACGGGGCTTTGCTGGAAGCCCCGACCCTGCGGAGAGCGGTCCGGCTGGAGCCCCGGACCGTGCGCACAGGAGGTGCTGCGCGGGCCGCCCAATCCACGCGTGCGTCTCTGCAGCTTGCTTTCCTGAAGGAGATAGTGACGCAACACTCTGACGTCACAGCTGGGGTGGGGATAGCGGGGATTAGGTCATAGGTCGCGTGGTTCCCCGAGCTCTCCACGACTCAGCACCCCCAGTGTGTCATACGGAGCTCTGTGTGTACTGTGGTTCTCTTCCTAATATGAACCTACCATAGAATTCAGTTTATGAATCATAGTGACAGATGAGCAGTAATAACCGTAACAAGGTAGAACAATACATTGTAATAGAAGTTAGCTAAATGTGATTTTTCTCAGTTACTATGGGGTGGGCATTTGTGCTACACAGAATGGCAATTTAAGATTTGTGAGTTGGTTGTTTCTGGAATTATCTGTGAGTGTTTTCAGATGAGCACGGGGAAGGGTAGACTCTACCCAGGGTTATAAAGTCCAATATTCACACTCCCAAAATAGCACATGCGCGCAAATGTATGTTCTTGCCTCTCTACCTTTCCCCTCACCTTGAGTGTGTTCTGGTAAAATCCATCATCACCACGGCTCCTGTTATGTGCATTTGTTTAGTCCCGCTGCTATAGAAGCTTGAAATAGAGTGGATTCATCGTGTTGAACTGCTGTGTCCCCAGAAACAGTTCATGGAATATAAAGTGTTCAATAAATATGTATGAATCAAAAAAGGAATCTTCACTCCGGCCACTGTATCAAAGCTCTCTCGCCAAGAGCGAATATCATCTTTATCCTTGCAGATATGATACGTGCTTGTAAAAGTACAGGGATATGTCAAAAGGTTCATAGGAAATGGAATTAAAAGATGATTTTTGGTGTAAAAACTGTTTTGAAATCCTGCACATGAAAGGTCTTCCAAAAGTTCATGAAAAACACATATGGTGAAAAGCTACATGGGTTTCAATTTTTTTTGGCACCAAAATAAATGTATTTTTAATTCCATTTTCCATGTGTATATGTGGATACTTCTGAAGATGTGTGCTGCTCAGGGAATGATGCCTAGGAAACAAGTCGGACAGTAATTACATTGTCAATCTACGATTGGTTGAATCTGTGGCCACAGAAGGTTGATTGTGTTTGGGAATGTACCTCATGGCATTTAAGAAATAGATTCGGGAATCGGGGAGTGTGTGTGGTGATGGCGGGGGAGGGATTGGGCAGAGTTCACGGCATCTTGCAGCTGATGTCCAGGGAGGCGTCCTTTCCTTGGGAAAAGAGTTTTTTTATTTTTATTTTTATTTTTTTATATTTATTTGAAAGACAGAGAGACAGAAAAGGAGAGAGGTCTTCCATCTACTGCTTCATTCCCCCAAGTGCTTACAGTGGACCAGGTCTAAACTCTGAGTGTGGAACCTAGTCTAGGTCTTACACATGGGTGGAAGGAACCCAAGTATTTGAGCCAACATGTGCTGGCTTGTAGAGTGTACATTAGCATGGAACTGGAATCAGGAGTGGAGCAGGACTCGAACCCAGGCACTGAGACAGGGGATGCTCTTAACCACAGCATGAAATACCTGCTCTTCTCTGACTCCTTTCTCTGGGCTTTGTCTTGTACTGCCCAACAGGAGCGTATGTTAAGCGCTCTGTATTATGGACATTGAGACTTTTTAGTAGCCTCATTAAGAGAACTGAAAGCAAATAGGTGAAACTGATCTCAAAAGTGTTTCAACCCAAGGCACTCTTCTTTGCACCTGCAATCCATGTAAGAGTTGATGAGATATTTTACATTCTTTTTGTTTTTGTGCCAGAAAACCAATTTTGTACTTTCTCCTTAAAGCACATCCCCATTTGTGAGTTGTGTTTTATCCCATACACCTGCCCCATATTCAGAGTTTATCAAACTCACCTATCCAGGTTGTTCCAAACATAATGGGAAAGTGTTCCACTTAAGGGGCGTAGCAGAAGAATAATGCAAGGTTCCTTTTGGGTCTGATGACAAAGGGGTCATTGTGACCTTATCCAGGGAAACAGGCATAGAATGGTGAAGGCAGGTAGAGGTTTGGAGTGGTGTCCGGAGCTGGCAGGAGGTGAGGCATCAGAGAAATAGGAAGCGGATGATCTTTTCTCAAAGGTTCACAGGTGAGGGGAAGACGTAGAAAGTACCAGCTGAGGAGAGGTTGCAGGAAAGCCAGGCAAGGAGTTCCTGTGTGGTTAGGGAAAATCTGAAGGAAAAGAATTGAAGACACAGGGGCTACACTGGAATATGGGGACTTAAGGTTACTAAGCTGGAGGAAGGGAGGATTCTCAGGTCTTCATGAGAGGATAAAAGCACTTCGAATGCATTTAGAGAACATTTTTCAGCAATGGAAACTTACCAGAGATATTTACCTAAAATGTCAGCTGATAATTAGCAGTTTCACTGAAATAGCAGGCACATTAGGGGAACTTGAGAGTCTATGTGAGGAAAAGAAGAAGGGGCAGCATTTTGGAACAGATCTTGGGGAAACTTGGAAAGTCAGTATGTTAACACATGGAAGGGAAGAAAACTTTCCTGGTTAGTGCTGAGCATTCTGTATTCGTGTTGGCATCAAAACACTTCAAAAGTTACTGTAAGAATGGCAGGAGCTGTGCCCTTGTCTCCGCTGTTGAGGAACAACTTTTTGTTTGTTTGTTTGTTCTGAGCAAATTGTTAAACTCTTTATTTAGTATAGAGTTGGTCTTCTGTGTATAAAGTTAATTGAAAATGGATCTTAGTGGAGAATGGGACTGGGGATGGGAGAGGGAGGAGAAGTGGGAGTATGGGTATGGTAAGAAGAATCACTATATTCCTGAAGTTGTACTTGTGAAATGCATGGAGTTTGTATTCCTGAAATAAAAGGTTTCTTTGGGGGCGGAAAAGAATGGCAGGATCTGTGGCATGGTAGGTAACAGGGATCTTCCAGGTCTGAAGTTTTACAAGACAGACATCATTTTAGATTGTAGGACTTTTAGTTTATTAATTTTTTAAAGACCTATTTATTTATTTGAAAGGCAGAGTTACAGAGAGGCAGAGGCAGAGAGAGAGAGGTCTTCCATCTGCTGGTTCACTCCCCAGATGGCCACAACAGCCAGAGCTGCGCTGATCCAAAGCCAGGAGCCAAGAGCTTCTTCCAGGTCTCCCATGTGGGTACAGGACCCCAAGGACCTGGACCATCTCCTACTGCTTTCCCAGACACTGCAGACGGCAGCTTTACCCACTACACCACAGTGCCGGCCCATGTTATAGGAATTTTAGATCATTCTGAGGAATTATTGAGATCACAAACAGTGGAATCTAAGATAGGAGTAAGGGTGGGTAGGAAGGGGGAGGTTGGACAATGGATACTAAATACAGTCACACAGAGGGCACAAGCTCCAGTGTCCTCAGTACAGTAGAGTGACTGTGGCTCACTATAATCTATATTTATAAAGAACTAGAAGAGTGGCCAGCACTGTGGAGTGGCTTGTAAAAGCTGCTGCCTGCGGTGCTAACATCCCATATGGGCACCGGTTCAAGCCCCAGCTGCTCCACTTCTGATCCAGCTCCCTGATAATAGCCTGGGAAAGCAGTGGAAGATGGTCCAAGTGCTTGGGCCCCTGCAACCACATGGGAGACCCGGAAGAAGCTCCTGGCTCTTGGCTTCAGATCAGCTCAGCTCCAGCTGTTTGTGGCCATTTGGGGAGTGAACCAATGGATGGAATACTTCTGTCTTTTTCTGCCTCTGCCTCTCTATAACTCTGCCTTCCAAATAAATAAATAAATCTTAAAAAAAAAAAAACTAGAAGAGAGGAGCTCAAAGTTTTCCAACACAATTAAACAGTGAATATCTAAGGAGATGGAAATGAATGCCAGTTACCCCAATTGAATCATCACCCAGTATCTTCATGTCTCAAACGCTGTACTTTGTAAATAAATAAATATATAGATACATAATGATAATTTTCAATTTCTGAAAAGAGAGAGACAATAAGGTGAAAATATGGTGATCTGGAGCCCCTTCTGTCCTGGAGGAACCTCGTGTGTGGATGTTTGAATTAAAAATCTGCCAAGTCAACTTGTGATGAGTGAATACCTTTTCTGAAATATTTTATTTCACTTTAGAGCACGACCATTTGGGTTGGTGGATGTGGCTGGGACATGAGGGTGACTCTCCGAGAGAGGGGCAATGGTCATTTCACACGAAGCTTATGAAAGCCAAGTCCCTGGTGAGCCAAGTGTGCAGGCAGATAACACAGACACATCACAGGAGTCTGGACCTGGGGAAGACTAAGGACCGTGTGTGTCAGGACTCGCACAGCTGAGAGTGGCAGAGACAAAGGGAGGACAACAGGACGCTCAGGCCAAGAGGGAGCCATGCAGGGATGGTGGAGGAGAACTTTGACCTTGAGCTTTCTGTCCTTGCTGTCAGACTTGAGGCTGTCCCAGGGTGCAGGTCAGGCCTCTTCCCAGGGGAGGAGAGCATGGGTGCCTGTCTCTGACAGTTGTCTCCAAGACAATACAAGGAAAGCAGTCTTTTTAAAAAATATTTATTTACTTATTTGAGAGGTAGAGTTACAGAGAGGTAGAGAAAGAGAGAACGGTCTTCCATCCACTGGTTCACTCCCCAGATGGCTGCAATGGCTGGGGCTTAGCCAATCTGAAGCCAGGAGCCAGGAGCTTCTTCCAGGTCTGCCACATGGGTGCAGAGGCTCAAGGCCTTGGACTATCTTCTACTGCTTTCCCGGGTGCATTAGCAGGGAGCTGGATCAGAGTGGAGCAGCCAGGACTTAAAACAGCACCCATATGGGATGCCTGCACTGCGGGCTGGGGCTTTAACCTGCTGCTCCACAGTGCCAGCCCTGGAAGATAGTCTCCATGAACTTTTTTAAATACCTCATCAGGCATGGATTTTAACATTCTTTGATTGAAAGTAAACTTATCTGTTTATATGAGAGGCAGAGAGAGAAAGAGAGAGAGAGCTCACACCCAGTGTTTTACTCCCCAAATGCTTTCCATGCCTGGGCCAAAGTCAGGGCCCGACCACTTGGGCCATCACCGCTGCCTCCCAGGGTCTGATTAGCAAGAACGGAGCTAGAGCTCTAACCCAGGCACTCTGATGTGTCACTCGGACATCTTAACCATTATCTTAACCACTAGGCTAAACGCCTGCCCCTACCCGAACTTATCTTCCAGTCCCCTTTCTCGTGAACTTTTGGAAGTACCCTGTTAAGTAATAGGTTGCAGTGAACTATGGTGTCCCCACCATGCTCTAGAGCATTAGATAGTGATAGTGCTCCTTTGTGTGTCTGTGGCTTTGTGCCTGTTATCCAAGCTCCCCCACCCCCACCCCGACTCCTGACACTTCCAAGCCTCTGGTCTTCACTCTTCTGCTTTCAGACTGACGTTTTGAGCTCCCTCTGTGAGAGAGAACGTGTGGTATTTACAGTTGATCGTCTTGATCCCATTTCACGATTTGTTTTTGTAGGGTAAAAGAAAAAGAAGTATTATGACCAAGACTTCACAGAGAAAGCCACGTGACTGTATGAGCCAATGCAAATCAAGGCCTGGCTTGGGCACCTCAATCCCCTTGAGGATGTCCAGTTACCTATTCAAGAGGCCAGTTACTAGAGTTTCAGCCCACCCTGGCAATGAGGTTAGATACCACCAACGGGAGGAGAGCCTGGACAAGCCCCAGCAGGTCTGCTGGCAGAAGAGAGTGCAAGGACTGCAGGCCTACAGCAGTGCAGGTGAACTTCTGAGTACTTTGGATCTCACCAAAGCCTTGCAAAAGCTTGCATCGAACTGCACGGGTGCTTCCCTGCCAGGGGCTCCTGCCGTACCTGCCCATGCCCCGTGTTCACCTTGGTCAGAGGTGATCCCTAGGGCGGATCTGGGTCTCTCACAGCTCCTCTACAGGCAATTTCTGGTGAGTGAGGAAGATATTAGAACACAGGAAAAGAAAGTGAAGGCGGCAAGAGAGAGGCTGGCGATTGCTCTGATTGCAGACAGACTAGCTAGTGAAAGAGAGAAAGTGAGAGGAACGAGAGGAGAGTACTGAAAAAGATTGAGGAAAGAAGAAAAAGAAGAAGAAATGCAGATGGAATGGAGCTTGAACCCATGTTAACATCTTTACAGTGTCCAAAAAAATTTTTTTTTGCTCTGAGCTATTGAAACTTTCAAATGCACTGATGCTTCTTTTTATTAAACTTCTTTGTGCGATGCAAGAGAATATGAACAGTGATTTCTTTCCAGGGGGAGGTATTGGGTTTCAGGTGAGGAAAGAAAGAGGATTGTTTTCTTTCTCATGTTGCACTCTCATCTTCATTTGCTGTTTACACGATTTGTTTGTACTTAGTTTTATTTTTTTTAAAGATTTATTCATTTATTTGAAAGAGTTAGAGAGAGGAGAGGCAGAGAGAGAGATCTTCCATCCAATGGTTCACTCCCCAGTTGGCTGCAATGGCCGGAGCGGCAATGATTCGAAGCCAGGAGCCGGGAGCTTCTTTCGGGTCTCCCATGTGGGTGCAGGGGCCCAAGGACTTGGGCCATCTTCTTCTGCTTTCCCAGGCCATAGCAGAGAGCTGGATTGGAAGTGGAGCAGCCAGGTCTTGAACCGGCGCCCATATGGGATGCTGATGCTTCAGGCCAGGGCATTAACCCACTGCACCACAGTGCTAGCCCCTTTATTTAGTTTTGAAATATGTTTCTGTACATTAATGGTATATGACGTGATTTGATACACACTCAAGGATGCTTCAAAAAGTTCTTGGAAATTGAATTGAAAGATAACTTTCTTTTGGTGCAAAACATTTTTGAAATCCAGATAATATTTAAAAGATCATGGGAAATGCATATTATGAAAACAACTAGGTATACATCTCAAAATTATTTGCAGTAAAATATACTTACCTTTTAATTCCTTTTCCCATAAACTTTTTGAAGCACCCCTGTGTGTGTGTGTATGTGCACGTGTGTGCGTGTGCGTGTGGTGAAATGACTTCAGGCATGCAAATAAATGTTTCCACCACTTTATGTGGCCACATTTGACTCTGGTATACAATATTTAACATTGTTGATGCTAGCCCTGGTGCTGTATGAGATTCTGGGCTTACTCATCCCACATTACTGCAATTTTGTATCCTTTGATCCATATCTCCCCACTTCCACTCACCTCCACTCCTGACAACCACCACTCTGCTTTTCTATATATTTTGCTTTATTTAGGTTCTACATGTAAGTGAGATCTTGCAGGGTTTTTCTTTCTGTGTTAGGACCATTTTGTTGATTTTGAAATCTACAGGGAATTGCAAAAGTCATGGAATTAATTATTCAGTGCCTTGTTCCCACAGTCACAGGACAAAACTTACCTCACAGGATATGCTGTTAATTTTATGTTACGTTCCAGTAGATTCCAAAATAATACTGCTCCGAAGGATTTTTATTTCCATTTTCTCTAATAAGATCTCTATCCCCAGTTATTTTTGTTTCGATTGCCTGTTAGTTCAGAGTTGTATATAACAAGATACCAGACTTTCCTCGTTTGCTAGACCTATAAAGAAGACTTCAGAACATTTGTAGGTCACAGAATTAAAAGAAAAACATTTTGGTGCAAAAAATTCTGAAGTCCGTGCAGTTTTTTTCATGACACATACTTTCCATTAACTTTATGTGCATATGCACGGATTTCAAAAATTTTTGCACCAAAATAAACATCTTTTAATTCCACTTTCTGTGAATTGTTGAAAGTACCCTCCTATACTCCTATGTGTTTGAGTGCCATTTGGGGATAATGATTTCAGAGAGATTTTTTTCATTATTAATCTAACCATAAGTGTCTGCCTGCTGAAGCTAAACTGAAGTTTATTTTTCTGTTTGCCTGATTGCTTGTTATATAAAAGTACTTCCAAAAGTTGGTGGAAAATGGAATTTAAAGATAAGTTTATTTTGTTACAAAATGTTCTTGAAATCATCTGTATGAAGGTACCTCAAAAAGTTCATGGCAAATGCATCTTAGAGAAAAACTAGGGGCCAGCACAGGGGCACAGTAGGCTAAGCATGTGCTTGTGGCGCCAGCATCCCATATAGGCACTAGCTTGAGTCCCAACTTCTCCACTTCTGATCCAGCTCTCTGCTGTGGCCTGGGAAAGTGGCAGACAATGGCCGGAGTGCTTGGGCCCCTGCAACCATATGGGAGACCGGGAAGAAGCTCTTGGCTCCTGGCTTTGGATCAGCCCTGCTCCAGCTGTTGCTATTTGAGGAGTGAACCAGCAGATGGAAGACCTTTCTCTCTGTCTCTCCCTCTCTCTAACTCTACATCTCAAGTAAATAAATAAATTCTTTAAAAAAAAAAAAAGAAAAAAAAGTATGCATGGATTTCAAAATTATTTGCACCAAAATAAATTTTTAATTCCATTTTTCTATACCCCTTTGGAAGTACCCTCATATTATTTGAATCTGCTTCATAATTACCTACTTTTGTTTAATGGATTTATCAGATTCTGAGAGTGATGAATTTAAAAAAGATCTTTTTATGTCTTCCCTAAAACTGAATTATTTTAAAATTTCATCTTTTGTCCTTTAATGGTTGCCTGGGGTAGTCATGTGCCGTTTTAGTTCAAAATTGGCTTAATGTTGTCCTAAAACTAAAATAGTAGTTTAGATACAGTGATTTTTTTTTCCTCTTCTCATTACTCCTGCTGTTTCATTCCAGTTATGTTTTGGTGGTTTCACATTTATTCCTCCTGATGGACATCCTTCACTGGTTCTTACACTTGTGAGAAATGACCCCATGGTATGTTTTCACAAGAGACTTAGCTTAGCCTTAGTGTAGCCTGTGATACTAGGCCTCAGCAGCAACTAGGATAGAATTGCAAAAAACCCCAAAGTAGGACAGCTGCTGAGCCCTTGCTTTGCAGACCTCGTGCTATCCGTTGTCTTTGTAACCTGTAGCAATTCCATAATCTACAGCCATAGGATGCTCATGCAAAGTGCCCTCTGTTCCCAGAACTGTATGAGTTTTGCCAAAATGAAACTCCTCCCCTCCCCTGGCTTATCTGCCCAGCTCATCCTCTCCAGTTACCCAACCCTGCTTTAGGCGCCCTGTGGGGCTTAGATTGTACCTCCCAAGTTACTCTACCAACAAGGAACAAGGGAAAGGAGATGCAGAGTGACAGGGACACAAGGGGCTGAGCATCCAAGGGTGGGACTTGCTTCCACCTGCTGGGAATCAGTAAGCGCCTCACTTTCTGCTTCCCTCATGTTTCTGAGCCCATCTCTTTGTGGGTAGGTGGTCTCAGGTGGGCTTATTTCCCACATGCCAAAGGCCTGCTGGAGGTGTACCTTGACATGGTCTGTACGTCTGGTAGTGTGTTCTCCCTGACAGTTTGGCTAGTTTGGCCTAAGTTTTGTTCCAGTTATGTTGCACAGTTCCAGTTGTAAAATAGGAATTTCTCAAGGCTGGTGTCTTAGTCTGTTTTGTGCTTCTGTAACACACCAAATGGTAACTTGTAAAGAACGTAAATTTATTCTCTCACAGTTTGGGAAGCTGGAAAGCCCAGTATCAGGATCCTGACATCTCATGGGGGCTTTCTTGTATTCTCATGTGGTGGAAGGCAGAAGAGCAAGAGAGGAGGAATGTTGAGTCCTCGGATGGCAGAAGGATGGGAGAGGGAGCCTACTTCCCTACACTTTAAAAAAAAAAAAAGAGATTCATGTATTTGAAAAGGCAGTGCAACAGAGAGGGAGAGAGGGAGGGAGGGAGGGAGGGAGGGAGAGAGAACTTCCATCCACTAGTCCAATCCCCAAATGGCTGTGAAAGCCAGGTCTGGGTCAGGCCAAAGCCAGGAGCAAGGAGCTCCATCTGGATCTCCCAAACTTGGGGGACATCTTCTTCTGCCTTTCCAGGCATGTTAACAGGATGCTGGATTGGAAGTGGAGCAGCCATGGGACCGGTGCTGTGGCACAGCAGGTTAACGCTCTGGCCTGAAGTGCCGGCATCCCATATGGGTGCTGGTTCGACACCTGGCTGCTCCACTTCCCATCCAGCTCTCTGCTATGGCCTGGGAAAGCAGTAGAAGATGGCCCAAATCTTTGGGCCCCTGCACCCACGTGGGAGACCCGGAAGAATCTCCTGGCTTCGGTTCGGCGCAGCTCCAGCCATTGCAGCCAATTGAGGAGTGAGCCATCAGATAGAACATCCCCCTCCCCCTCCCTTTCCCTGGGTAACTCTGACTTACAAATAAATAAATAAATCCTTAAAAAAAAAAAAAAAGGAAGTAGAGCAGCCAGGACCTGAGCCAGCCCTCCGATACAGGATGTCAGCATTACAAGTGTCAGTCTTATCCCAACACCTGTCCCCACCCACGTATTTTTTATAGCAGCATCAACCTATTCATGAGGTCAGAGCTCTCCGTGGCCTAAATACCTCCTGTGCAGCCCCACTTCCCAGTGTTGTTGCAGTAGACATTAAGTTTCCAACACGTGAATTTTGGAGTGGACAAAAACCATACAGCTGAGTGTAGTTGAGATAATACACACAGAGCTTGCCAACCGTGGTGTTTAGCAGATACTGGGTAGTCAGTCAGTGGTAGCAATTACAGATTGAGTATCGCATATCTGAAATGTTTGGGGTCAGAGATTTGGGGATTTGGGACTATTTGCATAGACTTGTGGATCTTAGATGTTTTGGATTTCATGTTTCTGTATCAGGGAAGCCCAACCTGTGTTACCAATCCTAATAATCTTCAGAGAGTACATTCTCAGAGAAAGACCACTGAAGACCGAAAATGTTAAACTCAGTCTGAATGTGCAGGAAGCACTACTGTAGTTTTAATCCCTTGCATGTCGGTACTTGGGATAGCCTGCAGATCACACAGAGATAATGTAAACCACGCCCACAAATCCTCCACAGGGCAGCAGAGCTGGCCTTACACCTAGGCTTCTTGGCAGTAAGTGTCCATTTGAATTCAGTGCACAGACAGATGAAAAACAAAGACTAACTTTTATTCATCTTTATATCCAAAGCAGACATTATGCTTCTAGAATCTTGATATTACTTGGCTTCCTAGATACCTCTCTTCATTTCAGCTCTCCAGTCCCAAAGCTGATTACAGAGCCATTTTTGAGCCACTTGTTCCTTCTTGGTCTGTTTTTCATCTTGGAGAATCCAGGGGGGTGGGTAAAGAGACATCCAGGAAAACTGATACAGAAATCCTGGTGAACCTGAGCTTCAGAGAATGAAGGAAGACAAACTCAAGACTACGGGAACTACAGGAAGTAGGGAAATGGGGAGGAGCAGACATAGGTGTGATGGGGAGAATGGTAGGTGTGCAGTGGGTGACCAGGAGGGAAAACCTCACGGTGAAGTAGGATGTTGATTTTATGTGATGGCAATCCTGGCATCCCTGAGGGGTGACATGGTGTGAAACCATAAAACACAACCGATAGTTGACTTCAGGGCTTAGTAAGGAAGGAAGGCTTTCCAACTTTCCTCATAGTCTCTGCAAGCCAGTCAGGGGCCAAGTCAAGAAAGGCCCAGAGGCTGTGTCGCACCAGTGTGGTTTATTTCTGCCCCAGCCAAGCTCCTGTGGTTCCAGGAATCACTGCAGCTTCGTCAGGTCCAGCTGTGGCAGATAGTAGCCCAGGCGGCGGCGCTGGACCTCGTAGCCTCCCTCCTTCCTCCGCAGGCGGGTGGCCACCTGTGTGTGTAAGAAGCCATCAGAATGGACTGGTCAGCTGTCCAAGTGCAGGAGACCACAGGGGTGACAGCAGGGCCAGAGCCAGAGACTGATGCCTCCTTGTGTCCTTCCCTCCTTTCCCCATGTGGTTTTCTCCCTTGGCCCTTCCCCTCGTTTCACCTCTATCTGCTTCTGTCTCCACTTTCACTCCTCCGCCCCCCCCCCTTTTTTTTTTTTGCCTAGCCCTCTCTGTCTCCTTCCTCAATCATTTCTTTATCAATATGTATCTTCTGTCTGCCTGTGTATCTACCATCTATCCATTAGTCATCTGTCATCTCTTATCATGTATCATTTCTCTCTTATTCATCTGTTATCTATATGTATCTGTGGTCATCACCATCTATCATTTATCTACAATTTCTCTATCAATCTGTCATCTGTGTATCGTGTATTATTTATCAAGCACCTATAATCTTCTGTCATCTATTCATCTATTGTCTTTTACCTTATTCTCTTGTTTATGTCTTCTGTTTTTTCTCTGTACAACTTGTAAATGGAATGATGCAGTATGCACCCTTTTTGTCTGACTTGTTTCACTCAGCTTAATGATTTGTAATTTATGCATGTTGTTGTGTATATTAATAATCCTTCTGTGGGACAGGTGTTGTGGTGCAGTGGGTTAAGGAGCTGCTTAGAATGCTGGCATCTCCTGTCAGAGTGCTGGTTGGAGTTCTGGCTGCTCTGCTTCCATTCCATATCCCTGCTGATGTGCCTGGGGAGGAAATAGATGAGGACTCCGGTACTAGAATCCCTGTCACTCACATGAGAGACCCGCATGGAATTCTGGGCTTCTGGCTTCAACCGGCCCAGCTGTTGAGTGCATTTGGGGAGCACACCTATGGACAGAAGATCTTTCTGTCTCTCTTTGTCTCTGTCTCTGTGTGTGTGCATGTGTGTGTGACTCAACCTTGCAAGTAAATTAATCTTTTTAAAAAAATAACTCTTTCCTTTCTGTTGCTGAATACTATTCTGTTGTTGGGAAATGCTGGTTGATGGACCCTGGGATTATTTTCTGGTATTACAAACAAAGCTGTCCTGAACATTTGTGTACAAGTCCTTGCATGGACACACATTCATCTCTCTCTTAGATGGCTTACTATGGGTGGGTGGCTGGGTCATATGGTAGACATGTAACTTTCAAAGAAATGGCCAAGCCATTTCCCACCGGCACTCTCAGTCGCCTTACATCTTCACCAGCACTTGGTACAGTCATTGCTTTGACCTCAGCCATTCTTATGCATAGTGGTATCTGTGACTTCCACATTCGTGATGACTAATGATAAGACTTTGAGTTCTGTCACCACATGATGAATATAATTGAAACCAATGTCATCTATATTTCAAAAATTATCAAGAGTAGGTTTCAGATACTCCTACTATAAAAATAGATAAGCATGAGAGGTGATGGATTCGTTCATCAGCTTGATTTAGTCATCCTGTGATATATACCCAGAGCAAAGTATCACACTGAACTCTTTGTCTCTCTCTCTCGCTCTCTCTATATACACACACACATATATTTATATCCACATTTATTATTTGTCAGTTCAAATAAAGCTAAAAACTAAAATTAAAAATCTAAATCATGCACAGATGGAGAGAAGATATTTGCAAAATATCCCCAGCAGGGGCTGGTGCTATGGCACAGTAGGTTAATCCTTCGCCTGTGGCACCGACATCCCACGTGGGTGCCATTTCTAGTCCCGGCTGCTCTTCTTCCCGTCCAGCTCTCTGCTGTGTTCTGGGAACAGCAGAAGATGGCCCAAGCACTTGGACCCCTGCACCAGTGTGAGAGACCCAGAAGAAGCTCCTGGCTCCTGGCTTCAGATTGGCATAGCTCTGGCCATTGTGGCCATTTAGAAAGTGAACCAGCAGATGGAAGACCTATCTCTCTGTCTCTCCCTCTCACTGTCTGTAACTCTGCCTCTCAAATAAATAAATAAAATCTATTATATATATATATATATGTATATATATACATATATATATACATACAAGGGCACTTTAAAAGGTTTGTGAAAAAATGGAATTAAAAGATTATTTTAATATAAAAGAATTTTGAAGTCCACATTTGGGGTTTTCATAATATGCAGTTTTCATGAAAGTTTTTAATAATCCCCATATGCACAAATTTCAAAAAATGTACATGAAAATAAAGTTATTTATTTGAAAAGCAAAGCAACAGAGAGAAGGGAAGAAGATAGGGCTGGAGAGCATGTGGGAGAGAAATATCTCTCATCTGCTGGTGCACTCCTCAAACGGTCACCACACCCAGGTCTGGACCAGGTAGAAGCCAGGAGCCAGGAACTCCATCCAGGTCTCCTGCGTGGGTGGCAGTGACCCAAGCACTTGGGTCACTTGGGTTGTCCTCTGCAGCCTTCTAAGGTGCATTAGCAGAGACCTGGAACAGAGTGGAAAAGCTGGGATTCCAGCATGGCATTCTAGCACGGCCTGCTGGTGTCACAAGTGGTGCTTAACCTGCTTAGCCATAGAAATAATTCCATGTTTCCATGAGCTTTTTGAAGTACCTTTGTACATGGTCACCTATTGCCAACCAACAGGGATCTGTTCTAAGAAGTGCCTCGTTGGGTGATTTCATAATTGTAGGAATGTCCTAAAGTGTACTTCAGCTAAGATGGCTACAGTGTCACTGGGTGATAAGACCTCCTGCACCCAGCATGGTACATGTGCTCTCCAGTGACCTCAGCACCATCTTGCAGTGCACGGCTGCATTAGAACTCCTGACAGCCCGCTAACAAGAAGACAAGGAAGCCTCCCCTGCTCACCAGAAAGCAGCAGACCAGGCACGTGATGAGTCCCAGGAATGCAGCCAGGCAGATGAGGATGATGGCCCAGAAGGGAAGGTCTGTGGAGAGACAAGGGCCAGGCTGAGCCTCCACCTGCCACCTCCCGTGCCCCCCTCTTGGACCCTGTGTAGCCCAAGGGTGGGTGTAGACTCAGGGAAGATATTGATCAACATCTCATGGCTCAGAAGCCCTTCAAGAGTACCTGCCTCCCCACCCCAGCACAAACCAGAACACCTGCTGTCTTCCCATGGTGCCTCAACAGTCCTGGCAATGGGTTGGCCAGTTATCAATGTGATCCAAGACGAAGACCTTCTGTGCTTGGTGCTCTTTGATGAGGCAAAGCATCAGGCTGCACCTTCTCTACCCAGGGCGGTGGTGGGGGTGATTTGAGCCTTACCTGAATTCCTAATCACAGCATCATTTCTGCTTGGAGAATACCCTGGAAATGAATGGGGTAGAGAGTCCACGCGAGTGAGTTTTTTACTCTTTCTTTAAGATGTTCATTTGCATATTTTATTTATTTGAAAGGCAGAGAGACAGAGATAGAGATCTTCCATCCTAAACACCCACAACAGCTGAGGCTGGGCCAGGCTGAAGCCAATATCCAAGAACTCAATCCAGGTTCTCAAAGTGGATGACAGGAACCCAAGTACTTGAGCCATGACCTAGTCCCTCCCAGGCTGAACATTAGTGGGAAGACAAGAACTGGAGCAGAGGGTCTGGAATCCAGGCACTGTGATATGGGATGCAGCTACTTGAACCAGCACCTGCTGCCTCCCAGGGTGTGCATTATTAGGGAGCTAGAATGGCGAAGCAAGTCAGGACTTGAACTCAGGCCCTGTGATATGGGATGCAAGCATCCCAACTGGCATCTTAGCCACTAGACCAAACACCCATCCTTGATTTTCATTTTTTTTAAAGATTTGATGAAACAGGAAGAAAAACAGGTGACATAGGTCATATGCAGAAGTGGTCCACAAGACCTAATTTTTAAAAATTATTATTATCTGGCCCTTACTGGAAAAAACAAAAAGTGTCTTCTCCCTGTTCTAGAGAATCAGCAGCACTATGTTGTGTAACAACGCAGAACCAAGGGCAATACCCACACCATGTGAGTGACACCCCATATGGGACCTTGTAGAGGTCTAGTTATTTCTTCAGTATGTGTTGGGTGTTTATTGTGGGTCAGGCAGAACACAGGGTTCTTGGGAAATGCGTGAACAAGCAGACAAAGCCACTGTCTCCTACTTCATTTCTGGTGCATAGTTTAACATACACAACCATTCTTTGGGGGAAATTTGGAAATGCAAGGTTTAGTCACTGGAGAGGCAACTCTGGCTGCTTCTGTAGAGGATGGATACCACATGGCTTGGACTTGGAAGCCCTCATTGACCACCTCCCTGAGTGTCTTGCAGTGCATAAATCAAGAAGTCTGGAGAGGAGATGACCCTAGCCTGAGGTCACAGAGCAAGCCAGGAGAGAGCGAAAGCCTCCCAGGTCTCTTCCTCAGGGTGGTGAGGAATTGCGGGAACCACACTGCCTCCTCCCAGGCTGAACAAGTCCAACGTGGATTCATTTCTGGGCCTCCAGATCGCCTGGGAAGGAGTGGGGGTTGGAGCCTCCACTGCAGCCCTGATGACCAGGGAGCCTTACCGTCCACAAGAATGCTGTCCCTGTCCAGGGTGAAGTTCCGCAACTGGGTACCATTCTTGGTCATCTGCACAAACTCCTCGTAGATAATGACTCTGTCCAGTCTCCGAGCCAAAGATGAGAAGCCACACAAGGAGTCCACTTTGGTATGGTCGCTGTCAGGGACAGACCTGGAAGGGCACAAGGGGATAAGCAAAACTGATGCTCTGCTCTGATTCTACGTTTCCTGCTCCCAGGCCCTCTCCAGAGCCTTCTGCAGTGTCTGAATTCAGCAAAAACGGTTATTAGCCTCGTGGTGTGATGGAGCACTTAAAATGTGGCTAGGGTGGGTGAGGAATTTCTAGTTTAATTAATTAATAGCCAGGATGGGCATTCAGCTTAGCACTTCAGATGTCGCTTGGACACCCACATCCCAGATAAGGTGTCTGGGTTTGAATGGTGGTTCTGCTCCTGATTCCAGCTTCCTGCTAACAACCCTGAAAGACAGTTCATGATGGCTGAACTTCTAGATGGATGCTCTCTCTGTCTCTGTCTGTGTTGTTCTGGCTTTCAAATAAGTCTCTTTTTCAGAAAGAAGAAAGGGGAAGGCTGATAAAGCAGCAGGTTATGCTGCCACCTGTAATGTCAGCATCCCATATGGATGCCAGTTTGAGTCCCAGCTGCTCCACTTCCAATCCAGCTCCCTTCTAATGCACCTGGGAAAGGAGCATAAGATGGCCCAGGTGTTGAGCCCCTGACATCCACGAGGGAGACCAAGGTGGAGTTCTTGGCTCCTGATTTCTGTCTGGCCCAACACCAGCTCTTGTGGCCACCTGGAGTGTGAACCAGTGAATGGAAGATTGATCAATCTTTCTGTCTATCTATAATCTCTCTCCCTCTTCCTCTCCCTTTCTCTGTCTCCCACTCTCCTCTCTTTCTGCTTTCCAAATAAATAAATAAATAATCTTTTTAAGAGAGAGAGAAAAGGGGAAATGAGGTGGGTTGGAGAGAATAATGGACTCAGTTGATTGTCAAGCAGATTCCTAAGATCACTTGTAATCTTAGAACCATGGATTTCAAGTGATTTTGGAATTGTGGTTGGGTGATTTCTTTCTAGGGTGGTAAAAATGATCTAAAATTAGAGAGTCTAAAATTAGACCTATCTCCCTGTCCAACTCTCTTCCCACCAAGCATTTTGAGAGTTGCACTCCCCAGTGAGAATACAGCCACATTTTGCACTTCAAGGGTGATTGCATGGTGTCTGAATTACATTTCCTTGGCTGTTGTAAAATATAAATGAGCACATGTGGTTCACAGTTCCCTTGCTGGACAGCACAATCCAGCTGCTGGATTCTAAGTCATCTGGTTCTAACCCCCATGTTTGGTGGATTCTGATTTTGGTTGCTGAGTTCTTTTTTATTATTCTAAAAGACTGTTTGATGTTTTGATTTCTTTTTTTAAGATTTACTTATTTATTTGAAAGGGAGATGGAGAGTGAGGAGGAAGGGAGAGGGGGAAGCGGAGATGGGAGAGGGGAGAGGGAGAGATTTTGCATATACTGGTTTACTTCCCAAATGGGGCTGGGCCAGGCTGAAGCCAGGATCCAGGAGCTCCATCTGGGTCTCCCACATGGGTGACAAGGGCTTAAATACTTAAGGTATCTCCAGATGCTTCTCAGGTACATTAGCAAGGAGCTGGATTAGAAGCAGTTTTGGGGCTGGCATTGTGGCATAGTGGGTTAAGCCACTGCCTACAATGCTGATATATCGTGTGGGTGCCAGTTTGAGTCCCAGCTGCTCTGCTTCCCATCCAGCTCCCTGATAATGGCCTGGGAAAGCAGCGGAGAATGGTCCAAGTGCTTGGGCCTGTGCACCCATGTGGAAAACCTGGAAACAGCTCCTAGTCCTGGCTGTTGCAGACATTTGGGGAGTGAACCAGCAGATGGAAGATCGATTCCCTCCCTCCCTCCCTCCCTCTCCTTCTCCGCTCACACCCACCCTCTCTCTCTGTAATTCTGTCTTTCATATAAATAAATAATCTTTTTTTTTGACAGGCAGAGTGGACAGTGAGAGAGAGAGACAGAGAGAAAGGTCATAAATCTTAAAAAGAAGAGTAACAGAGTACCCAGGACTGAACCAGCACTCTGATAGGGGATAAGTGTGGCTTAACCTGTGTGCTACAATGGCCGCCCCAGTAGCTGATTCCCTAAGTCAGCTCTGCATTCTAGACTGCACAGTGTCCAGCGTCAGAGACCTCCATGCCTGCTGGGGCTACACAAGCCCTCTTGTGTCCTAAGGCAGCAGGGCTCAATGGTTTAGGAAGAAGCTGGATTTTAGATGACAGCTATATATTCCTAGGGTTCTCTTCCATAATAGTCAGGAACTGAGAAACTATTGCACCAAAATAAGCTTTAATTTTAGTTCCATTTTCCATGAAGTTTTGGATTTATTTATTTCGGAAGGAGACACAGACATGCACACACATACACACCACACACACACAGAGCTCCTGTCCATTGGTTCACTCCCCAAAGGCTCACAATGGACTGAGGCCAAAACTGAGAGCTGGGAGTTTTGTGAGGGTGGCAGGGTCCCAAGTACTTTGAGCCATCGCCTGCTGCCTCCACAGACAAGTGTTAGCCAGGACTCAAGCCCAGGCACTCTGTATGGCATGCAGGTGTCATAACAAACATCTCAACTGTGAGGCCAAACACCTGTCTTTCCATCAACTTTTTAAAGTACTCTCCTCTTCAAAGGACAGCAAAAGTCCCCAGAAGCATTAGGACCTGAGTTGGAACTTACCGGAACGCTACAACTTGACATTGGGAAAAGTGACTCTTGACGCTGCTGTTATGGAAGAGCTGGTTGAGCTGAAAGACAATGCAGTGTTAGGTCAGAACCCCAAGCCGGGTGGCAAAAGAAGTCAGAGCCGCTGAGCAGACATCTCTGTCTTTTATTTTTCTTGTTTCAAAAGCACTAGCCCAGGTATGTGCAGCAGAGTGCATCCTGTTCCAGAGTATGACGTGGCTGTGTGACCCTGGGTCAGTCACCGACCCTCTGTGCCTGGTACTTAGTGTGTAAATGGGAGTAGAAACCTGTCTCTGGGAACTCTTCTAAAAGGTCATGTCTGAGTACTCAGTGTGCTGAGGTCAGCCCCCACCTGGGAAGAGTGGACACAACCCCATTCTCACCGCGTCCTCAATACTTCTTTTGTTCCGCTGGTATTTGGCACTGCCTTCCTGCGCTATGTCTTGGGAGTAGAACAGATTGGTGATGGTGAAATTCAGCTGGAATTGCTGGGAGCTGGGACTTCTTGTTGGTTTTTCTGTAGGTAAATGAACTGCTGGCCTCATTTCTAGAAGTTAAAAAAAGGATGTAGAAATCCCATATCAAGGGAGGTTTCAAGAGAGGTCATCCAAGCCAGCCTACTTATTCCTGGCGATGTGACCTGAGCTGGGTTTTTAAAGATGGGCTCCAGAAGGCCCCCATCTACCTGCCCACCTTGCAGTTAGCCACCAGTCCATGTGTCCAGCTCTTGCTTCCACCATGCATTATGAGAGTTCATTGCAATACAGAGAGGAGGAGGTAGGGTCTGTCTGGGCAGGTGCTGCCCACCCCAGTGGGCATCTGTCATACACCTCACACAACTCATCTGAAACTTCAGATTGATGCTTTAGTTTCCTAGTGGTCTTCCTGCCTCTGGCCTTCTTGTCCCTTCCAACCCATCTTCTATACAGTGTCCCAAGGAAGATCTTTCTAAAGCAAAACTCAGAGAATTTGTGTCCCTCCTGATGCCATTCCAGTCCCTGCCTCTGTCTTTGGCTTTCTCAGTCCCTTTCCACTGGCAAAGGCATTCTCCAACCACAACAAGCCTCTTATGACTTCCCTGTGTATGCCACAGTCTTTCTGGCATCTGGGTTATAGGTTCATGGAGCACGTCCTCTGTCTTTGTCCCCTGGCTGGGTCCTGTCTCTCACCTTTGTTCATCACTCCCTACAGCAAACTTTCCAACACAGGACTGTGTCTCTCCTTGGGCTTCCCAGAGTCTCTGGAAGTCCCTTCATTATAGCAGTGATTACAACATCTCATCAGTGCCTGTTTACTTTCACTATGTATTTCTTGAATCTGCTTGGAAGGAAGTGGATACTACGGCAAGTGGAATGATCCACGTACAGAAAAAAAAATGTGTCACACTCACTCACGTGGAAGCCAAAAAAGTTTTTATGACAGTGGGAGGTAGAATGACAGTGGGAGAGGGAGGTAAAAGGGGAGATAGAGGGAGTTTGGATAACGAGGCCTGAATCAGAGGCATTTAGTATTCTATAGCACAGCAAGGGCGACTACTGTTTAAAATAATCTATTATATGTTTCCTAAAGAATTAGAAGAAAGGAGTTTGAAGGTTCCCAACACAAAGAAATGATCATTGCACATTACATGCATGTATTGAACTACCATATAGCCATACTCTACCCCATAATTGTGCATATTATGTTTTACTTTAAAAAAAAAGCTATTTGGTGAATGAATGAATGTATGACTCATAACTGGGAGACCTAAACAAAGAACTCAGGATCCTCCACATCTGGGTTTGGAAAAATTTACCTGGAAAAAGAAATGATCATTGCCTTGAGTGTAATTGCTACATGTTCTCCTCCTGCCTCTGTTGGATGACCCATTGCCTGGGACATCAGCTTGGGCCTGCAGAATGTCCCCTTCTCCCTTCTCGAGCCACTGCTCATTCCAACTCTAGCCTTCCTCAGAGCCCCCATCTCATCCAGCCATGAACCCAGCCTCCCCACCTCATACCTGTCACATGCAGACCTGTCAACTGGTAGGTGGCACCCAGCCAGTAGGATGAGGCATTCAAGGTCTTTTCTAGAAAAACTTGCTTCACCAGGTTGGGGTCCAGATTGGAGGAGAACAGCACTTTCATAGTGACCAACAGAGAGCCCGACCTAGTGACAGAGACCGTGGAGACTCAGCCAGCACTCAGCACTAGCATTGTCTCACATTGTTATCTTTAAAGAGCCAGAGACCTAGGGGAAGGCAGTAGGGGTTTGTCTAGCTACCTCCTTCCCCATTCTCAAGAATAGATCCTGACCAACATGGGGGAAGCTTCCAGGAATTAGAGCTAGCAGCAATAACAGTTGTAATAATGAACATTTGTTGAGCAGTTGCTGT
Source organism: Lepus europaeus (assembly GCF_033115175.1). Classification (NCBI taxonomy): domain Eukaryota; kingdom Metazoa; phylum Chordata; class Mammalia; order Lagomorpha; family Leporidae; genus Lepus; species Lepus europaeus. The sequence goes on from NC_084846.1 coordinate 3,987,806, forward strand.
GTATCAGGACCTCTCACCATCACTCTGGTGGTGAGTATTATTGTAAGTGTCCCTATACTATGGGGCCACCATTGTGGCACAGTGGGCTATGAGTGCCCATATGAATATGCTATATGAGTGCTGGTTCACATGTTGGCTGCTCTGCTTCCAGTCCAGCTCCCTACTAATGAGACTGGGAAAGCAGTAGAAGATGGACTGAATACTTAGGCTCCTGACTCTCAGGTATAAGGCCCTGATGGAGTTCCAGGTTCTTGGCTTTGACTTGGCATAGCCGAACCCTAGCTGTTGTGGCCATTTGGGAATTGAACCAGCAGATGGAATATTCTCTCTCCCTCTCTCTGTACCTCTGTCTTCCAAGAAAATAAAATCTTATTTTTTTAATAATTCTCCCTATATTAAAGATGAGTGAAGTTTGGACATATTCAAGGTCAGTTCTGTGTCACAGAACCCCCTCCTCTTCCCCGGTATAGATGTCTTGGTCCCTTCAGAAACCTGGGCTCAATTCCCAACTTTGACAGTCCTTGGGAAACCCATTTCCCTTCTCTGAGCCTTGGTTTTCCCATTTGAACAATGGGGATGATTGTTGTGTCCCCCTCCCAGGGACTATTGTGAGAATCCAGTGAGATGGACATGCAGGGAAGTGTTCAGCAGATTGATGGCCCCAGTATTATTATTGGGCTGATATTTTGAGTTCTGCACATTAAGAAGTATTTTCTAAGTATCCAGAAGCAAAGGAGGCAATGGTAGAGTTGCAGCCACATGAGGTGAGTCCCCTTCCACTACCCTTAAATCTATGGAAGTAAGATGGAGTAGCTGACAGGGATGTGGAGTGGGAGGAAGAATGGACTCTGTGTTGGCGACTTCCAGCTGATGGACATGTCACAGAAGCTCAGAGACACAGTTCACCAGCTCAGACAACACTTCTGTGAAAGTGGATGGTACCAGGGCTGGCATTGTGGCACAGCAGGTTAAGCTACTGCCTGTGACGCAGCATCCTATATGAGCGCCGGTTTGAATCCTGGCTGCTCCACTTCCAATCCTGCTCCTTACTAATGCACTCAGGAAAAAAGCTGAAGTTGACCCAAGTGCTTGGGCCCCTGCCACCCAATCATCTGGGAAGTGAACCGGCAGATGGAAGATCTCTCCCTCTCTCTGCCACTCTTTGAAATAAATAAATAAATACAAATCTTTTTAAAAATGAATGGTTCCAAGATGAAATTGTTTTTGTTAGACCTGGACAAAATGTGGGCCAGGAAGTCATGAGGAGGGGCAGGCTCCTTCCTGCCTGCCTGAGATAAGCACTTTATCAGGGTCTTTCTAGAGTCTGCACTCACACTGTATGCTCTGCATGCTTGCAGGTGTGCACAGAGCTGTGGGACAGAATTTACCTTTAGCATTCCTCAAGACTGCAGCAATTCGGACAGAGTACTGCCCACAGACCACTCAGCCAGCCATGGTACCTCCACCAGTGAGCTGAGGCCCCAGGCCTCCGAGACCAGCGAGCTCAAAATCCAAGAGGCTTGCATAAAGCCTTTCCCTTTTTGCCTTTAAAGCTTTCTGTTCGAGGACAGCATTGTGGCATACTGGGTAAAGCTGCTATCTATGGAACTGGCATCCCATGTGAGTGCCGGTTCAAGTTCCAGCTGCTCCACTTCCTCTCCCTGATGGTGTACCTGGGAAAGCTGTGAAAGATGGCCCAAGTCTCTGGGTCCCTGCACCCAGGTGGGAGACCCAGAGAAGGCTCCTGGCTTGCTCCTGTTTTCAGATTGGCCCAGCTCCTGCTGTTGTGCCAATTTTGGGGGGTGAACCAGTGGATGGAAGCACGTGCTCTCGCTCGCTCGCTCTCTCTCTCTCTAACTCTGCCATAAAAACTAAGTAAATGAAAATTAAAAAAAAAAAAAAACAGGAAAAAGAAAAATGTTCCCCTTGCTTCAACTTCCTTGGATATACTCATAGTTCACTATAGCTGTGTACTCCCCATTTAATGCTATTCCTTTAAAAAAAAAAAAGCCATTATTCTTTGAAGGTTCTCTCTGTTTTTCAGCCTGGCACTTCCAGCCTGCAGAACTCACGTTAAGTTGGTGACTAGGCATGAGCTGAACACATCTCGTAGTTGACTCCCCGTGTAGAGTCTGGTGACCTAGAAGGATGACAGGTAAGGAGAGTGCATGAGATAGACAGTTCTTGCAGGTGGAAGGGCCACTGGAGCCAGTAGAAAGGAACCCAGACACTGAAGCAAAAAAAAAAAAAAAGAAAGAAAGAAAGACTTGAGTTCAAATCTTGGCTCCATCCCTAACTTACTGTTGACCTCAGGGACACTGGGCTCCTTTCTGAGCCTCAGTTTGGCTATCTGGGAACTGAGGAAGTCAGCCCAGGCACCATCTGCAGAAGCTGAGAAAACCCAAAACATGCAGATAGAGAGAAGAATTGAAATAATCACTCGATAGATATCGCTGTGGTTTGAGTTTGATCTGTCCCTTCTGAAATTATGCTGGAGCTTAATTCCCATTGCAGAGTCTGAAGAGGAAGGGAACTCCTACTCTGACTGTAGTGAGCAGAGGTGGGGTCTTGGGAGGTGATTATAACTCAATAGGGTCATCAGGATGGATCCCCCACGGGTGGGTCCTGGTGGCCTTCTGAGAAGAGGGACAGAGACCAGGAGACACAGACACACACACACTTCCTGTCTCTTGCCACGTAATGTCCTGCATTGCCTCAGGACTCTGCCAGCCAGAAGGCCATCCCCAGACACAACCCCTTGATCTTGGACTTGACCATGAATCAAAACAAGAGGCAGAAAGACAGAGACAGACAAAGAGTCCTACCCTTTGGTTCACTCCCCAAACGCAAGGGAGTCAGGATCTCTGCCTGGGTCTCCTGTATGCATGGCAGGGTGCCCCAGTTCTTGAGCTATCGCTGCCACCTCCCGGGTGTGCACTAGCACGAAGCTGGGGTCAGGAACAAAGCTGGGACTTGAAGCCAGGCACTCTGATATGGGATGTGAGTGTCCCAACTGGCATCTTAACCACTGCCCCAAATACCTGCCCCCTCTCTTCTACATAACTGACCGAGTCTGTGAGATTGTGTTGCTGGCGACAGAAAATGGACTAGAAGAGGTGTGAGTCAGACGGGGCAGTGAGGGGCGGGGCGGGAGGCTGCACCTTGTCCTGGATGTCTGTCAGCAGGGCGAGGTACTCTGCAGAGCTGGGGTCTGCCTTGCTGAGGTTCCAGTTGATGATGTGGAAATCGAGCTGGTACTCGCTCTGGATGGGCGCCACGTGCTGGGGTGCATAGCCTGGAACCACAGAGAGAAAGCAAAGATAGGAGCCAATCCTTCAGTTTTTGCACAGAGCCAGGATGGCCCAGGGAGGTCCCCTGCCTGCAGACAAACTCAGCCAAGATCAGGTCTGCTTGTTGGGGGCGACAGGGGTTCCCAAACAGAAAGGCACTCTGAAGTGGAGGAAGGTGCAGTTTCCCAGGAATTCTTCTGAATGGAGCTTTCTTTTAAAAAAATTTTGTATATCAGTTTTAGTTATTTGAGAGCCAGAGACAGACAGAAATCTCCCATCTGCTGGTTTACTCCCCAGATGCCTGCAATGGCCAGGACTGGGCCAGGCTGAAGCTGGGAGCTGGGAACTCAATCCGCATCTCTCACATGGGTGACAGGGACCCAAATACTTGAGTCATCACCCCCTGTCTCCCAGGGTGCACATTAGCAGGAAGTTGGACTCAGAGTGGTGCATTCCAATATGGAATTGCCTGCAGTTTAACTGCCAAGCCAAACACCTACCCTGCCACCAACTAATCTTTAGTTGAATTAAATGTGGATTTTTTAGGGGCAGAAATTGTGCTTCTATCTCCGTATGCAGCACAGAGCTTGGGAAACACAGTCAACCATATAGGAGTATGTGTTGAATGAATGAATGTGATGGGGGGATGGGTGGGGCTGGGATGTTTATCTATCATTTGCTCATTAATTCACTCATTCATCCCTTACTGTAATGTGCCAACATATTGAAAACCAGGAATAAATTGCCATACCCTACAGACCCAAATTTTGCAGAGCTCACATTGTAAGAGATGATCAGATAATTCAACAAGGAATTAGAGTAAAGTACTGGTCACTGATGCCCATATAGGGACTACAGGGCCATGTACATAGGGTGTACCACCCCAGGACTGACTGGCACTTGGTGCTGCATCATAGGGGTCTCCTCTGCTTTGCACAATGCCTTAACTGTATGCATGAGAACAGGGGTGGGGAACCTTTCTTCTGCCTGGGACTATCTGGATATTTATAACATCATTCACAGGCCACACAAAATTAATCATCTTACAAATTAGCCTGGATTAGATTTATTGAATTCCGAGTCCCTCCTGCAGTTGCCTTGGCAGGGCTGGATGAAAAGATTTTGCGGCCAGCGCCGTGGCTCAATAGGCTAATCCTCCACCTTGCGGCACCGGCACACCGGGTTCTAGTCCCGGTCGGGGCGCCGGATTCTGTCCTGGTTGCCCCTCTTCCAGGCCAGCTCTCTGCTATGGCCCGGAAGTGCAGTGGAGGGTGGCCCAAGTGCTTGGGCCCTGCACCCCATGAGAGACCAGGAGAAGCACTTGGCTCCTGCCTTTGGATCAGAGCGGTGCGCCGGCCACAGCGCGCCAGCCACGGCGGCCATTGGAGGGTGAACCAACGGCAAAAGGAAGACCCTTCTCTCTGTCTCTCTCTCTCTCTCACTGTCCACTCTGCCTGTCACAAAAAAAAAAAAAAAAAAAAAGAAAAAAGAAAAAGAAAAGAAAAGATTTTGCAGGCCTTCTATGGCCCATGGGCCAGATGTTCCCAACGCACACACTGGATGCCAGAGGCACCTCCCCCAATTGTGAGACAATGTCTCCAGATAGTACCTAATGTTCGCTGGGGAGCAGAACTGCCCCCCCCCCCCCAGTCACAGAGCCCCGGCACACAGGGACCTCGTACAGAAGAACCCACAATTCTGTCCCAGAGGATCCCAAGGGCCAGGCATTTGGGTTTGAATTAAAATTCGTCATGGATGAGCCTGGAGGGCATTAGGCTAAAGGAAATACATCAGAGAAAGATGAATACTATGTGATTTCACTTACACGCAAAATCTAACTCGTGGAAGTGAGTAGGATGGTGATTACCAGGAGCAGTGGTGGAAGAGAGAATGGGCAGATATTGGTCAAAGGGTACAAGCTTCCAGTTCTAATAATGATCTGTGGGGATGTATCGTAAGGCATGGTAACTATCGTCAACACTCCACAGGGGGCCTTCAAAAGTACATGGAAAAAACTATGCATGGATTTCAATATGGTTTTGGCACCCAAATAAACTTATCTTTTAATTCCATTTTTCCATAAATCTTTAAAAATACTTTCATACAGGATGCTTGAAATTTTCTAAGAGAGTAGACCTTAAATATTCTGTCTCTTACACATATACACACAGTAACTGTGTGAAGTTGTAGATGTATTAGCTGGCTAGGTTGTGGTAATCATCTCACAAGATGTACCTATAGATAGGTGGATAGACAAATGGATGAACAGATGGACAGAAGGGCCAAAGGATATGTCACACCATCATGCTGTACATCTTAAATGTGTACAATTCTACCTGCCAGTTGTATCTTAACAAAGCTAGAAAAATCAGTGAAGGAGAAATAAAGAATTACAAAAATAAAATTCATGACATTAATGTGGTCAAAGAATCTCATGCTTATTTGCTTAAAATAATGGGAAGACCCTCCAGGGGTAGTGTAGAGAAAGGTGTCCCCTTGCCAACTCTGGGGCTGACTTTCTGGAGAGGAAAGGAAATGGAACAGGGACAAGTGATGGTCACTGTCAATCCAAGTTCAGCATCACCACTCACCATTGACAAATAAGCTGTCCTTGTCCAGGCTGTACAGGCCCAGCTGGGTGACACCATGGGTCAGCTGGCTCAGCTCTCCATAGAGCTGCTGCACGTCCAGCACTAGGTGTGTGGGGTCAGGGCGATAGGTGCAGGTGACATCCACGCTAGTGCCCACCCTGTCCTGCTCAGACCTAGGGAGAGAGGGATGAGGGGTCTCTAGAGAGGTTCTGAGACCTGTGGGGTTAGGGACCAGAAGTAAGGAGCAGCACATGGGAAAGAGAACAGACTGAGAAAGGAGCGGTCACAAAAAAAGGGGGTGGTAGTTACCTGAGGGAGGTCAGTCTGCAGCCTGAGTAGGAGGGGCCCAGGCTGCTGTTCTGGAGCAACGATCCGAGCTGGGGAGGAAACAGGAGGCGAGTAAGCAGGATGGAAGGCACGGGATTTATCCCACCAGGAAATGCTGGGACCAAGATCTCACCAGGTACAGCAGGACCCGCTCAGTGGAGTTGAGTGTGGCTGACCCATTGCCTACGTCTGGTGAATAGTGGAGGTTAGAGATGGTGAAGTTGAGTGTGAGGGTCTTCAGGGTGTGCCCTGTGGCTGCAGGAAGATAGGGAGAGTTGGCCCGAGAGCAGGTCACAGTCCTGCTCCCATTAGCATCTGTCACCAGCAGCAGGCCCACAACCACCACCTGTACTGTGGCCATCCAGGTCAGAAGCTGTGTACCTCCTCCCCGCCATGAGTAGCACTCATCCCATCGAAGTGTTCCTCTCTCTTTGTCCCCATGCCAGCTCAGGTCTTACCTTCTCTTACCTGTCCTAGCACCTCAGGACGTTCGCTGGACGCCTGACCTAAAAGACACTCCCTACACTGAACACTAGAAGGATCTTGCTGAAATGGAATTCTCATCAGGACTTGCGCTCCGGTGCTGCCTGTAATTCCCTATGCCCTTCAGTGTTAACATGCAAGCCCCTTGGCTCAGCACTCAAGGCCCTTCCCAGCATGGCTCCTGCTGGCCTTTCAGCCTTACTTGTCCATCCACACTGGAGTAAGCAAACCAACTCCTCTCCATTCTCCCACACGCATTGTGCTGTTTCTGGCCACTGAGCCTTTCCTCACGGAAACCTCTCTGCCGGGAACACACGCCATGCCCTACTTGCCTGGACCATCCCTACCCATCTTTGAAGACTCAGTTTAGGTGATACTTCCTCCAGAAGGCCTTGTCTCCTCCATATTAAGCCAGGTGACTCTCCCCAAAAACACCTGCCATTGTTTTATAGTGGCCTCTTGTCTCACAATAGGGCAGAGATCTGATTGAATTGCTAATCCTTGTAAACAGGATCATCACTGTGACACCAGAATCCTCACTCCCTGGCTTCCCAGCTCTCATGTGACAATCAGCTGCTGGCAGTATGGGGCCGAGGAACTTCCCTTGGGGAGGAAACGGGGCCCCCAGATACCTGTGGTGGCTTCTGGCCACACAGATGTTGATGGAGAAGTCGGTAATGCAGTGGCTGGCTCAGGAGCTGTGGAAAGAGTTATCATCAGGGAGGGACCGAGCTCCCCCATAGTGGGAAAAGCCTGGACTTTTAACAGTGGTTGTCCATGCCGAGGCCACCACTCAGTTATATGCAGGTGGCATATAACTGAGAATGAGAAGAGACTATATGAGAGGGTGAGTGAGCAAGCCAATGAATGAAATTAACCCGAGTGAGCAAGTGGGTGAGCCAGAGGAAGGCTGAATAAGGAGGAAAGATGAATGAACTGGCAGAAGAGCTGAAGGGATAAGTGGACAATGAGAAGGAAGAAATGGACAAGTGGAGGGTCAGAAGAGAAGGCAGGAAGAAAAAAACGAGAAGGAAAAGTTGGAAGGACAGAAGGAAGAAGGGACAGAGGGAAGGAGAAGAAGCAGGCGAGTGGGCAGGATGGGTGGATGGATGCATGGGCAGGTGGATGCAAAGACCAAAGAAATGAAAGACAAGCAAGCGAGTGGGCAGGAGAATGAGTGGGTGCATGGATTATCAATGGGAGGAGAGAAGAAGAGAGGAGGAGCAAGTGAATGGGCAGAAGATGGGTGGACATACGTGTGGATGGACAGACAGAAGGAAGGATGAACGGGCACGTGCCTGGGCAGGAGAATGAGTGGACAATAGAGAAATGGACAGGAGGGTGATATCTGAGATGATTGGAAGGGTGGAAGAAGGGATGGCTGGAAAGGTAGATGAGCAGACTGCTGGATGAAAATGGGAAACTTGAGCTTGACCACAACAACAGCCCTCCCAGAGACCCTGGAGCTTCTGCTCTCGGGAGGCATGGCCCACAGAGCTGTCCTTGGACCCCAGTTCCTATCTCTACAGGGAACAATTATTCAAAGACCTTTCTTCAACCTAGAGGGGCATGGCAAATGCAGAGCACCAGTACCATGGTTACAGGTGACAGAGAGGCCAAGGACTCGGCCTTCTGCCTCCCTCTGAGACCTCAGCCCTACTCAGGAGACTGAGTTTGGGGAAAACTCCCTCTGTGAATAAGGAGAAAGGCGCCAGGCCTGCAGAGGTTGAAATGGGCACAGGATTCAAAGACGACATACTTGTAGGAGGCTCATCTGGCCCACGTTCATTGTAACCTGCAAACAAACAGATGAGAGTCAGGGCAGGTAGAACAGCCCTAGGTACTCCCCGCTTTTGTCCATGAAGTGCCCTGCCTGGATGATCTCCCTTCATGCACCTGGTGAAGATGTACTCACCATACAAGATTTGACGTAAATGTTACCTCTGCTCAAAAAAAATAAAAAATATAAAAGATTTTTCTGATATTTCAGTTAGTACCCATTCTTCTCTGCCAGTGTCTCCAACATGCTCCCAACAAGCCGCCTTTGCATTTGTATTCACACATCTGTCCTCTCCATACCCATCCATCCACTCCACCATCTGCCTTTCTATCCTCCCTCTAATCTATCCCTCCATTCAGCAAACACTTACTGGAGGCTTTCTATGAGGTACTCAAAAAGTTCAAGAGAAAATGGGTATAATAGATAGGTGTGTTAGGGTCTGGCATTATGGCACAGTGGGTTAAGCCACCACCTGTAATGCTGGCATCCCATATGAGTGCCAGTTCAAGTTCTGGCTGCTCCACTTCCAATCCAGCTCCCTGCTAATGTGCCTAGGAAAGCAGTTGAAGATGGCCAGAGTTCTTGGGTCCCTGCCACCCACATGTGAGACGTGGGTAGAGCTCCTGGCTCCTGGCTTTGGCCTTGCCCAGCCCTGGTTGTTGCAGCATGTCGTGGAGTGAACTAACCATTGGAAGACCTCTCTCTGTGCCTGTCCCTCTCTATATATATAACTCGCCTTTCAAATAAATAAATAATGTTTTTAAAAATGGTTTCTTTGAGGTCAGTGCTGATGCACAGAAGGTTAACCTTCTGCCTCCAGTGCTGGCATTCCATATAGGTGCCAGTTCAAGTCCTGGCTGCTCCACTTCTGATCCAGCTCCTTGCTAATATGCCTTGGAAGGCAGTGGAAGATGACCCAAGTCCCTGGGCCCCTGCACACACGTGGGAGAGCTGGAAAAAGCTCCTCGCTTTAGCCTGGCCCAACTCCAGCCATTGCAGCCATATGGGGAGTGAACTAGCAGATGGAACCTCGTTCTCTGTCTCTGTCTCTCTCTGTATAAATCCTTTTTTAAAAAAGGGTTTTGTTTAGGTACAAAAAATGTTTGGTATCCGTGCCTATGAGAGATCTTCAAAAAGTTCATGAAAATGCATGTTATGGAAAAAAAACTGCATGGATTTCAACAATGTTTTTCCCTTAAACAAGCCTATTTTTAAATTCCACTTTCTATAAACTTTTTGAAATCACTTCATAGTGCTGAACAGAATAATGCCTGCCCGCTCTGGCATTTACCTTAGAACAAAATGCACGTAACCTATCTCTGTTCCTGGCACCCGGCTTATAGTGGATGCCCGATAGATGCTGAGCAAACCAACAAAACAAAGCACGGACACTGTGTGGTTGGCGAAGGGACCAGTCCCAAGCAGGCTCCTGCAGTGTCCAAATCAAAAGGACCAGTGTCCAAATCAGGACGTCAAGACCCAGACCCCAGGGGCCAGCACTGTGGCATAGAAGGTTAAGCCTCTGCCTGCAGTGCTGGCATCCCATTTGGGCACTGGTTCAAGTCTTGGTTGTTCCACTTCCAATCCAGCTCCCTGCTAATGGGCCTGGGAAAGCAGCAGAAGATGACCCTAGTGCTTGGGCCCCTGCACCCACATGGGAGGCCCAGAAGAAGCTCTAGATTCCTGGCTTTGGCCTGGCCCAGCCCTGGCCATTGCAGTCATTTAAGGAGTGAACCAGTGGATGGAAGATTTCTCTCTCTCCCTGTGTCCTTCTCTCTCTGTATTTCTGACTTTCAACTGAATAAGTGAAATAAAAAAAAAAAAAAAGGCTCAGACTGGCTGCAAGTTTACTGTGGCAGGAACCATGCCTCAGTTTCCCTTTTTGCTGTAATAGAAGCCATGGAGGTCCAGGACATCTCCCTGTCTGCCTCCTGGGGCAGTGGAGATGACAGGCATCACACCGGTGCTGAGGGTGGAGAGGGTAGGGAAGCTTGATCCTCAGCTATTTCACAACCTCGCCTCGTCTCGCAGAAGCCTAGTTGTCTAGGAGTTTTTGCTGCCTGCCTGCCAGAGGACCCACCCAAGAGGGAAATGCATCCCTTGGCCAGGGTGGAAAGCAGGGAGGGGACACAGACGTATCCTCTCTCCCCAGGTTTCCCCCAGAAGCACTCCTCTGCCACCCAAAGTCATAGAGTGGAGCCAGACATTGGGTGCCAGCACTCAGGACTCTACCTGGGCCTCACTGCCCTCCCTATGCACTCACCGCAGGGAGTTGTCTCACCCGTCTGGGTCTCAGTTTCCTTCATCTGTGAGATGGGATTAATCAGGCATCACCCTCACAAGGTGGCCAAGGGGTAAGGGTTAGTGGTCTCCTGAGTCTCATGCCTACGGAACCATACAGTGGACCCCCCCTCATGGGCTGCTCACCGTCGACGTGCAGGCTGTCTTTGTCCAGGAAGTAAGGGCCCAGCTGGGTGATGCCTCGGGTCTGCCAGCTCAGCTCATGGAACACGCGCTTGGCAGACAACTGCGGGCTGCCAGGGGGCCAGCGGTAGGCACACAGGATGTCCACCTGTGTATGGGCACGGTTCTTCACAGACCTGGGGAGGGACAGGCACACCTTCGAGAGATACAGGCCACCTGGACAGGCCCTCATAGCCTCTACTCCAGCTCTGCTGAACCGTTCCTAGATCCCCCACCTGACCATGCTCAGTCCCTCAGGATCTGTGCATCTGTGGTTACTTCTGTCTCGATGCTCCTCCCCTGCGCTCCTATCCTGGGTTACTTCCTGGTCATCCTTTAGGTCTTAGCTTTGACAGTTCTTCCTCCTCCCCGTCCACCTCCTCCTCCTCCTCCTCCTTCTTCCTGAACCTTCCCAGGCTGCCTCAGGTGCCTCCTCTGGATTTTCCCTAGTCCTACGTAATTCCCCAGTTGTAGCACTGGGTGCCCTATTTGTAATCATAAATTATTTGTCCCTGTGGCTTCCAGAATGTGACCTCCATGAAGGCAAGAGATGGACCTGCCCAGGTCACTGTAGACAGATAGAAGCTCCAGTGCCTAATGCATTGACTACCCCTGCACAAAAAGCAAAGTCCAAATGGATGAATGAACAAAATCTGTTCACATACATACAGATGGAGTACTATTCAGCCCTGAAAAAGAAGGAAATCCTGACACAACATGGATAATCCTTGAGGACATGTTAAGTGCCATAAGCCAGAAAAAAATAATACAGTGCATGTTTGCATTTATAGGAGGTTCCTAGAATCATCACTTTATCATAGAGTGGTGGGCACCAAGGCCGGGTAGGGGGGAGGGGGAGTGCATGTTTAATGGGAAGATGAGAATGTTCTAGATATGGTTGGTGTTAGTTGCATAACAGTGTAAAAATGTTTAATACTTCTCAGCTGTATACTTGGTTAAGATAGTAAAAAAGATTTAAGATTTATTTATTTAAAGAAGAAAGAGAGAATATCTCCCATCCCTTGACTCACTTCCAAAATGGCTGCAACAACCTGACTGATCCAGGTCAAAGCCAAGAGCCAGGAGCTTCATCCGGGTGCAGGGGCCCAAGCACTTGAGCCATCACCTGCTGCTTTCCCAGGCACATTAGCAGGGAGCTGGATCAGAAGCAGAGCAGCCGGGACTCACTGAACTGGTGCTCTGGGATAGGATGCAGCCATTTCAGGTGACAGCTTAGCTTGCTATGCCACAACGCTGGCCCTCAAGCTGATAAATTTTATGTTATATGTGTTTTTACCACAAATTTAATGAAATAAAAATCCTCCAAAAGTATGCACAGTTAAGACTCCGTGGATATCTTGAATCTCATCTTCTCCCTCCTTCCCTCCTCTCCTCCGGTCACAGTGGCCTCTCTGCTTCCCACTGAATATGCCAAGTTCATCCTCACCTTAGGACAAAGGTCAAAAGTCACCCTAGGGGACTGGCATTGTGGCATAGCGGATGAAGCTGCCGTCTACAACACCAATATCCCATATGGATGCAAGTTCAAGTCCCAGCTGCTCCATTTCTTATCCTGCTCCCTACTAATGCACCTGGGAAAGCAATGGAAGACGGCCCAAGTCTTTGAGTCCCTGCCACTCGTGCAGGAGACCTGGATGGAGTTTCAGGCTCGTAGCTTCAGCTTGAACCAGCCCTGGTTGTTGTGACTAATTGGGGAGTGAACCAGAGGATGGAAGATCGATTCTCTCTCTCTCTCTCTCTCTCCAACTCTGCCTTTTACATAAATAAGTAAATCCTAAAAAAAAAAAAAAAAGACAGTGGCAATGGCTGCACAACACTGTGAATGTCATTGATGATCGATGCCACTGGGTTATAAAACTCCTATCAATGGAGACTCAACTGTGTTACAGTGGGGAATAAAGATGATAAAATAAATGTCTTAAAATTAAAAAAAGAAGATGGGGTGACCATTTGGCCTAACAATTATGATACAGCTTTTTAAGACTTTTTAAAGATCCCATATTGGAGAACCTGGGTTTGAGTCCCAGCTCCGCTCCCAATTTCAGCTTCCTGCTATGTGCACCCTGGGAGGCAGCAGCTGATAGCTCAGGTAATCGGGGTCCTATGTGAGAACCGGATGGATTCCTGGCTCCCTGCTTTGGCCTGGCCCAGCTCTGGCTGTTGTGGGCATTTGGGGAATAAACCAGCAGATGGGAGATATGTCTATTTCTCTCTGCTTTTATTATATATACATATATATATATACACACATATATATAAATTTTTAAAAATTGCATTGTCACAAAATAAAGAATTTAAATAACAAAACAACAAAGCAGTATAACCCCAGGGACTTGGAAGTCCATGTCCTTTCTTGGTGGACTATGGGTGGGGGAGGAGGTGGGGAGTGGGAGTCAATTCTCACCTTAGCATGATGACCCTGCAGCCGGCATATCGGGCACCCAGACTGCTCCTCTGGAACAAGGGGCTAAGCTGGAGAGGGCAGAGGGAACCAGTGTTGGTCAGGGTCAGCGAGAGCCCCAGGATGGGCATGAAGGAGGTGCAGGGGAGGAGAGAAGCAGCATCTCACCAGGTGCTGCATGAGGGTGTCTGTGATGTTGAACTTGAGGGAGCCAGGGTGGCCCATGTTGGCAGAGTAGCGCAGGTTGTTGATGGTGAAGTTCAGTGTGAAGGGCTCCTCACTGACCTCATCAGCTAAGGGGGTGGGGGGTGGGAAGGAGAGAGAGAGACACAGCTCACAGGACTGCTGGGGGTGGGGGCCAGCTTGTGCCCCAGGGTGGGGCTCCCAAGGGCCTCCTGTCTATCTCCTGTCTATCTCCCAGGAGATGCCCAAGAGATGCCTCGTCAAAGCAGACAAGTGCAGCAGCCAGGGAGGCACCCTTAATGATTGGGGGGCTAGTGGCCATTGCCACACAGATGCAGGGAGGGTAGGCACTGATGGTGTTGGTCTTACCAAGGAAGAAAGCCTCCTTATCTCTCTCTCTCCCCCTGCCTCTCCATGAACCTCCCCTCCACTCTTTCCTCTTCCCTGGCCCCTGCAGCCAGGTGTGACAATCTGCTACACAATGGTTAAAGCAGCCACCACCCCTGGTAGCCATGAGTATCCCCTCTGCACCCTGATTTACTCATCTGTAAAATGGGGTGTGACAGTGGCTCATTGTAGTGATTCCTTCCTCAGAGGCTGTTGTAAGTATAAAGCCAGTTAATCTCTGTAAAGTGTAGGAACACTTCTGGGCACAGAGAAGACACTATGGAAGTGCTCATTATTCAAAATACACAAGTGCATGTCTTCTAGCCACTTACTGTGTGGAGCTTTGGTACAAATATGAGCTAATATTTAAGGCAAACCTTGGAAGAAATGTTTCCTTTTCTTCTCTCCCTCCCTGTGTTCTGTTCATCAACTTCTTTCTTCTCATCTTCCCTCCTCTCCTTCCACCCCTGCTTTCTTCGCTCCTTCCCTTTCTCCGTTCATACATACCCCTCCTACCCTCCCTCCATTCTCTTTCCATCCATCTTTTCCTTTCTTACCCACCCATGTATTCACTCATTGTCAATCCATCCACCCATTCATTCATCAATCCATCCATCTACTCACCCACCCATCCAGTCATTATCCACCCATTCACTAATGTATCCATTTATCCATGTATCCATCTTTCCTTTGTCCCTCATCCCCCCTTCTTCTGTGCCTGTTTCTGTCTATACTTCGATCTGTCCTTCTTCCAGCCAAGCCTCTTTCCTTGCTCCCTTCCTCAGTCTCTTTTCACCCATCCATCATCCATCCGTCTTAATCATCTTTCCTTCCTTTCTTCTGTTTATCCATCTTGTCTTCCTCCCTCCTCCTTCTTCTCCTCCGTTCATCTCTTCTTCCTTCCACCCACTCATCCATCCTCCCTCCCTTCCTCCTTAGAGTCATTACATCTTCCGTACACCTGTTCATCTTTCTTTCCCTTTATACCTGTTGAATCGTACGTACAAGGGCCCAGGAGACAGAGAGATAGGATGAACCAAAGATTCTCCCAGATATTTCTCTCACTAAGGGGACAGGAGACAAGTGAGAACCGCTGCTCCCCAACACAAAAGCGGGGACAGGACCCAGGAATACTCACTGGTGGTAGTTGGGGCCATGGCTCCGTAGGTGTAATCTGCAGAGAAAAATGTGAGCAGGAGCTGAGTGACATCTGGATGAACATAAAGGATTAAAGATGAAGGGAGGATTTGGGGGCTTCTCTGGGAAAAGCAGGGGAGAGGAAGCATTGAAGGGATGTTTCTGAGGGAGGCAGCCAGGTGTTGACATTGGAGGTAGCTGGACCATGTCATTGTGCCCATGGTGCTTTTGATTCAACACAAGGAAGATTGAATCCAGACCCAGAAGAAGAAAAATGTGGGTCAAAGGTCACTCTAGAGAGTTGCAGACCTTGTTCACAGCTTCAGAAGACACAGAACTCCAAGCAGGAGAGAGCATGTAGCTGAAATATGCATGGCCCCTTACCATTGACATAGAGACTGTCCCTGTCCAGGGCAAAGGAGCCCAGCTGGGTGATGCCATAGGTCTCCCGGCTCAGCTCCCAGTACAGCTGCTCTCTGCCCAGTCCAGGACGTGAGGGGTCAGAATGGAAAGTGCAGACAAAGTTCACACCAGTGGCTGCTCCTCCCTTCTCAAGGCTGGGGAAGGAAGGACACAGGAATGTGGAACACTGAGGAGGGGTTCTGAGCAGTCTGGGTGCGGAAAGCAAGAAAGTGGAAGGCAGTGGGCTGAAAGAGTTGCTGATGGGGCTAGCTGTGCAGTCTGGAGGGGCTCTCCTAACTGTCTCTCCTTGCAAGGGAGATAGAAAACATTTACATTAGAATTTATAGAGAGGATGCGTGGTTTTCCCCTTTGTCTCATTTAAAACAGACTATGACCTGGATTCCAAACACTAAACACAGTGCCTCGTCCCTAAGCTACTGAATGCTCAAGTGTTTGCAACCCCTGCACAGGGAGCAGGCATGAAGGAATCGTAGAGGGTGCTGGAATGTTGTCTAGAGTGCCAGAGCCCCTGATGGCTGGTGCATGAAGGTCCACCCAGCCCAAAGGGTCAGTTCACTCTCTAGGGGTCTCACCTGAGAGCGGCCAGGCTGCAGCCAGCGTAGAAGGTGCCAACACTGGTCTTGTTGAATAAGGTCCTGAGCTGGTGGGAAAAGAGAGGAAGATGAGTGAGGAGCACTGGAGGGCTGAGGGGTTAGGTGGGCAGGTGTGAGGCAGGGCTGGTGGTGGCCATCAGGATGTGGGATTCTCACCCGGTACTGTAGGATCCTGTTGGTGGAGTTGAACTCTGAAGAACCTGAGTGCCCCATCTCCTCTGTGTAGTGCATGTTGGTGATGGTGAAGTTCAGGGTGAAGGGTACCAGGCTCAGGCCAGTGGCTGTGGTGGTGGAGAAGAAGAAAAGTGTCCAGTTTGGGCCGTGATAATGACCCAGGTTTCCTCTGGTCCTAACCATCAGGTACCAGCTGTGAACTGAGTACAGCTATAAGCTGCAGGAGCTGAAGCAGAGAACATTCTGTAATTTCCAAGACATTGAGATGCTTCATTCATTCAGGGGGCATTCATTGAGTACTTTATGTGTGCAAGGCTCTGTGCTGAGATCTATGGGTCCACAGATGAATAGGACATAGTCTCCCAATGTGTGGCCAGGGAAGTAACGAGACTATCATGCTTTTGGGGAAGCTCAAGGTGTGGTACCATGCAAATTTAGGAGGGTCACCCACCAATGGATGAGGAGCGCTTCCCAGAGGAAGCGCCATCAGGGGTGACCAAAAGCTTGGGCAAGAGTTAAGAAAGTGTGGAGAAGAAACAGCCTGGACAAAGACCCAGCAGGAGGACAGAGCATGGCGCGTGCAAGGAACAAGAAGTGCTTTTGTTACTGCCATTAGGAAGTGCAGAAAGTGAGAGGGCAGACAGGGGAGGAGCAACTCTGCAGCACACAGATGTGAAAGGGACCTGTAGGCTGCATGGAGTCACCACAGACTGGCAACAAGACAGGAATCACATGGACACATGAGCACTGGGAAGGGTGCTGTACATGGGGATGGTAAGAGGTCAGCATGGAGACTGCTGCAGGAGTCCTAGCGACAAAAGCTGTTGGCCCTAGTAAAGGCTGAACAATGCAGACTCAGAGAAGGAAAGGGCTGTAGAGATAGTCTGGAGGGAGAAGAGATGAAATCTGGTGATGGAGGAATGTGGAAGGTGCACAAAGGAAGGGTCAGGATTGGCACCTTGCCTGCGTCTTTGGTGATGAGGGGAAGGAGCAAGTTTGGGAGACAGTGATGTCATCAGGGTCAAAGACCAAGGGGGCCTGAATGAGGCCCAGGAGGAGGAGCGTGGAGCAGGATTCAAAAGTGCGGTACAGGCTGGACCCAGGTGGACCCTGAACTATGTTGGTCCCTGGAATCCACAGAAATGAATGAGTTCCTTGGAGAATGTGGGTGAGCAATGAGAGAAGTGATTGGGCACAAATAGTTTAGTAGTAAGTTATGTTGGCACTGACAGAGCCTGAGACCCTCCTACCTGTAGGCCTGGTTGGGGGAGATGGAGGCAGAGATGATGACACGGAGGATACAATGGTCACAGCTGCTGAGGAGTTAAAAAAAAAATTGTCACATCATTAAGGGAATAGACAGTGATAATGGCTGTAGATATAAAAACCTTTCTATGCCCCCCCCCATGCATGGAATTAGGGCATCATATTCTGGTGTGTATAGGGGCAGGGGAGGGGAGGGCATGGTGACTCCTGCTACCTCCAGTTCAGCCCACATTTCTATACCTCCAGATGCCTTCCTATCCAAAGGGCAGGAAACAGAAAGAGGGGTTGGCTGATTGAACAGCTACTATTATTCAGTGGAAGGGAGGCGGTCACAGGGACACAGGGGTATGGGATACTCACTCTTGGGAGTAGTGCTTGAGGTTGGATGGGTGTAACCTGAAAAGACAAGGAGAGTTGGTGAGGATGGGGGTAAGGGGAGATCTGCAGTGAAGAGGCTACTTGGCCACTGGGCAGTGGACCACTAGAGAAAGGGCCACTGGAGAGGGTGCCACCGGAGGGTGAGCCCCTAGAGAAATGGTCTGTTGATGATGGGACCATCCCAGCTGTGGCTCAATAGAAGGAACACAGTGCCCCCCGCTGGCAGGCAGAGGACTTGCTCCGGTATGGGGCCCAGGTGGAAATGAGACCTGAGCGCAGGGATCTTTTGCAGCAGTGCCGGCTCAGTGACAAGGAGCATTTATTTATCACTGAGGTAGACACAGGCACCTCAGAGGCTTGGAAGAAAACACCTGAGTTATGGACCTGGGACTCTGTCTCCCTGAACACACCAGGGCATTTGGGGGAAATAGGTCTCTGTTCCTTTGAGGCCAGAGGCAGGCTGGGGCAGAGAATGGACGTGATGCTCTCCTGGCCGCCTCTGGCCCTGGGGGCTAGGACTCAGGTACAGGCAGCGTGCAGGCTTCAGAGACTTAGAAAGTCCTGGATACTCACTGCTAGAGGTGGTGGCCTGGGTCTGGTGGGTATACCCTGCACAGCGAGAGGGAGAAAGGGCTAGGGGAGTGAGGGATGAAAGAGAGGGGGGGAGGGAGGGGGGGGGGAGAGAGAGAGAGAGAACGAATGTGGAGCCTGCTGAGCTGCAATCAAGGGTGACCATCCCTTACCGTTGACATAGAGACTGTCTTGGTCCAGGGCGTAGGGCCCCAGCTGGGTGACGCCGTGGGTCAGTCGGTTCAGCTCCCAGTACAGCTGCTCTCTGTCCAGCCCAGGGTCTGTGGGGTGGGCTCGGTAGGTGCAGATGGCATCTACTGTGGTGGCTGTCCCATCCTTCTCAGGCCTGGGAAGAGGGAGTTATGGGGATGACAATGAATGGATTTGCCCAGGAAAGGAGTCCCAAGAGTTCTGGAGTCTAGGCAGGATGGAGCCGGCAGGAGTGACAAGGCCAGCAGAGAACTGAGAAGCCAGACTTGGACTCGGGAGTGCACCAGCTTCTAGCCAGCCTGGTACTGAGCAGGGTCGTGGGTACCAGCTTGTTTTTCTTAATATACATATATATATAAAATTGCAAATAACTAAATCTGACTGAAACAAGCAAAGAAGTAGAATCAGATAAAAGCAAGTGGAGAAAGCATGTTTGTTTTGAAAGACATCTTGGGGATAGAACTTAAAACCCAAAGGAGATGCACCCATTGGTACAAGGGCAACAGGGAGGAGATTCAGAAGGAAAGACCATGGGGCCAGCATTGACGTAGCAGGAAAAGCCACCACCTGGATTCCAGCATCCACTATGGGCGTCAGTTTGAGTCCTAGCTGCTTTTCTTCCTATCCAGCTCCCTGCTAATGGCCTGGGAAAGCACCAGAAGATGACTAAGTGCTTGGGCCCCTGCACTGATGTGGGAGCCCCAGAAGAAGCTCCTAGCTCTTCAGCCTGGCCAGCCCTGGCTGTTGGGACCATTTGGGGAGTGAACCAGTAAATGGAAGACATCTCTCTCTTTCTCTTTCTCTAATTGTGCCTTTCAAATAATTAAAAAAAAAAAAAAAGAAGAAGAAGAAGAAGAAGAAGACGGGAAGACCAGGGTAGGGCCTGTCCTGCTGTTGGGCTCTGGTGGTCTGCGAGGGGAGTTACTATCAGGAGGCGAAAGCCCCTGGTTGCTGGAGCCGGTGCCTCCTGAACTCCTCCTCTGCTGAGGACACTCATGGGGTGAGAGGTGGGGGAGGAAGGAAGCCAGCCAAAGTCCTTGGGCCCCAGGGCCAGCAGGGCAACCCTGGCCGAGTATCCTAAGGCCTCACCTTAGCAAGGTCAGTCTGCAGCCAGAGTACAGGGGGCCGATGCTGGTGTTCCTGAACAAGGGCCCAAGCTGTGGAGGAGGGAGACAGAGATGGGCTGAGAATCAGGGCAAGGTAATCACCATCAGGCAGAGCAGGCACTAGCAGTGTGCAATAGGGCAGGGAGGCAGGGCCTGGCACCAGGACCCAGGACACCCACACAGGGTGGGAGAGGCAGGAAAAGGGCTGAGGGTGAGTGGGCATGGCTCACCAGGCTCTGCAGGACCCTTTCTGTGGTGTTGAACTTCCAGGGGTCTGGAGGCTGCATGGCCTCCGTGTAGAGCAGGTTGGTGATGGTGAAGCTGAGAGTGAAGGCTACCAGGGCTGGTTCCATGGCTGCAGCAGGGGAGGGAGAGGAGAGGCCGTGCTGAGTGAGGCCAGCTGCAGGCACAGGAGCAGGCAGGGACTAGTGCCCTAGGCCTGTGCCCATGGACTACCTCACTGGTGACCCCAGCAACGGCTGGGAGACCCAGTGCTGGAAACATGGGCTGTGGACACTAGGCCGTCACAGGCTGCCAGTGAGGGCAAGGACGGCTTGCAAGCTACCAAGCTCAGAAGGAGAGACTTTACAACCTAGCATGCCTGCTTAAACAATGTCACTGAATCGTCCACCCACCCTCCTCCTCCCATCCACTCAACACTCGTTTAGTAGGCATTTCTCTGCTGCCAGAAGTGGCCAGGAAGACAGAGGTGGCTCACCCCCGACCCAATTCTTCTTGCAACCACTGCCCTGTGCCCTTGCAATTTTCCCTGCCTGACTGTGGTGGGTGTGGGCAGAGGGCTGTTGCTCCCTGAACACTCACCACTGGTGGTGCTGGTTGTAGTGTGATGAGTGTAACCTGCAGAGGAGAGAGAAAGAGAGAGATGGGGAGAGGAGGTGCTGAGAGGTCAGGGAGGCTTACAGGAGGCACAGAGGGGAGGCTGCAGCCTCTGCTGTACAACAGAGCACAGACAGCCACTGCTCACCATTGACATAGAGACTGTCCTGGTCCAGGGTGTAGTTGCCCAGGCGGGTGACGCCGTGGGTCAGTCGGCTCAGCTCCCAGTACAGCCGCTCTCTGTCCAGCTTGGGGCCCGTGGGGTCAGGGCGGTAAGTGCAGACGGCGTCCACTTCTGTGGCTGCCCCATCCTTCCTCGGCCTGGGGAGGACCAGTGAGCAGAGGACAATGCATGGGTTTCCCTAAGGAAGGGTCCTGGGATCCCAGGGCGGGGTGGGATGGATAAGAAGGCTGGCAGAGAGGTGAGCAGCCAGACCAAAGGGTCTGAATGCACCCACCTCTGGCCAGCCTGGGACAGCACATGGAGCTGCTGAGTGGGAGAACCGTGAGTATGCAGTGGGGCCAAAACCTAGATGCTGCAAAACGTGGGGACCGGAGAGCTCAGCTCAAGTCAGGGGGACAGCTGGACTTAGAGATCAGAGCAAGTGGAAAGGGCCCTTTTTGGTTTTGAGAGAATACCTAGGAACAGCATTGAAAACCAACAAGAAATGCCCTTCGTGACCCAAGGGAGAGAGAGAATGGGGAATTCAGAAAACGTAAGCGGGGGTAAGAGTTCAGTGCCGTTGATGGAATTGCCTAATTTGAGGACAGCGTGTCCTTTGGAAAAATAAGGAGATATCTTGGTCCTGCCACCGCCTCTTGAATTCCATTTCTGCTGGGGGCCAAGTCCTGAGCCTGCAAGCACCTGGGACAGCACTGACCTGCTCTCCTAAGGTCTCACCTGAGCAAGGTCAGTCTGCAGCTGGAGTAGACGGGGCCGACACTGGTGTTCTTGAACAGTGGCCCGAGCTGCAAAGAAGCACAGAGGAGACTAGAGGGCCTGCGATGCAGGCAAGGCAGTCACCATCACTGTCTGCCATCATCAGCTGGCTAAACAGAGGGCGAGTAGGCGGGCCTCGCACTGGGGGCAGCGTCGGCCCCACAGGACAGAGCAGGATTGAGCTTGCGCGGCTCTCACCAGGTGCTGCAGGAGCTTCTCTGTTTGGAACTTCCAGGAGCCTGGAGGCTGCATGCCCTCTACATAGTGCAGGTTGGTGATGGTGAAGTTGAGGGTGAACGGCACTAGGGGTGGCCCTGGGGCTGCAGCAGGGGAGGGAGAGGAGAGGCATGGGATGGATACAGGGGACAGACGGGGCCTGGGAACACAGGCCTGAGACAAGCAACCATCCCACTGGGAACCCTGGCCATGGTGGAGGGTCCTTAGGCCCTCATTCCCTTTACACCAGTCATGGATGTTAGACAATCAGCAGCTGTGGGTGAAAGGTGGGAACGATTTGGAAGCTACAGAGATTTGCAAGAGACAGTTGACAACCTGAGATCTTATTGGCGGTGTTTCTATGGAACTGCTCTTCTACTTCCCCCATCCATCCTGGGCCCAGTCAACAGCGCAGAATAGACTGACAGCTTGTTCTGACTGTAATAACTTTGCCCTCCCTGACAGCTGCAGATGTGGCCCTGCCCTGGATTTGGATCCGGTGTTCTGGGGTCATGGAGTACTCACCCCTGGAGGTAGGTGCTGCAGCCTGATGGGTATAACCTGCAGGGAGGAGAGGGAAGGGGAGAAAGGAGGTGCTGGGAGGTGAGGAAGGCTTCAAGGAGGCTGGGAAGGGCCAAGCACAGACGGCCACTGCTCACCGTTGACGTAGAGACTGTCCTGGTCGAGGGTGTAGTTGCCCAGCCGAGTGACACCGTGGGTCAGCCGGCTCAGCTCCCAGTACAGCTGCTCTCTGTCCAGCTTGGGGCCCATAAGGTCTGGGCGGTAGGTGCAGACGGCGTCCACCTCTGTGGCTGCCCCATCCTTCCTGGGCCTGGGGAGGGTGAGTGAACAGACGATGATAAATGCATCCCCCAGCGCAGGGGATCCTGGGATTCCCAGGGCAGGACAGGAAGGGGCAGAGAAGGTGTGAGGCCTGGGAGAGAGAGAGCTAAGCAGACTGACTCTGGTGCTCCGAGTGCACCGACTTAAGGGCCAGAACTGGGAACTAACACAAGTGGAGAAGGCAAGTTTGTCTTAAAAGAGTTCCTGCAAACAATCAAGAATCTAGAAGAGGTGCCTGTCTTGTTCGAAGGGAAGGAGAGGAATAGAGGACCATGGCAGGAGTCCCCTCCTGCTGATCTGCTGATGGAACCTGAGGACAATCCAGGGCCTTAGGAGGATTAGGAGACGCCATAGGCCTGGTTCCAGGTCCCCCTGAATTCCACCCACGCTAAGGATATTCACAGGGAAGGCAGGAACGGAGCTAAGTTGACCCCTCAGTGGGCTGTTTAAGTTCTCACCTGAGCAAAGTCAGTCTGCAGCCGGAGTACAGGGGGCCGATGCTGGTGTTCCTGAACAAGGGCCCAAGCTGTGGAGGAGGGAGACAGGGGAGATGCTCGAGAGTCAGATCACCATGGGAGGGGGTGGTCACCAGTGTGGGAGGCAGAGGGTAGCCAGGCAGCACTGGCAGCAGTGGACAGGGCAAGCATGCAGTGGGCAGTGCTGGCCCTGGTGGGTGGAGCATAGTGGGTGTGTGTGGCCCTCACCAGGCGCTGCACGACCTTCTCTGTGGTGTTGAACTGCCAGGAGCCTGCGGGGTGCATGCCGTCCGTGTACTGCAGGTTCGTTATGGTGAAGCTGAGAGTAAATGGTACCAAGGGTGGTCCTGTGGCTACAGCAGGGGAAGAAGAGGAGAGACCACCCTCAGTGAGGCCAGGGACAAATACAGGGGCAGGCAGAGCCTGGGGCCATGGGCCTGAGATCAGGGCCCATCTCACTGGAGACTCTAGCAATGGCTGAGACTCCTTAGACCCTAATGCCAGAAACAACAGATACGGATGCCGGAGTGCCACACGCTGCAGGTGAAAGAGGGAATCATTTGGAAGCCACCAAGCTTTGAAGGAGACTGTTGACAAGCTGAGATTCCTGTTAGCAGTGTTTCTACCTGGCTCCATGCATTCACAGACACACAGCAATGCACGGAGGTCACTCACAGCCACCGACAGCCTGCGCCCCCGACTCCTTCCCTCCCTGACAGCTGCAGATGTGGCCCTGCCCTGGATTTGGATCCGGTGTTCTGGGGTCACAGAGTACTCACCCCTGGGGGTGGGTGCTGCAGCCTGGTGGGTGTAACCTGCAGAGAAGAGAGGGAAGGGGAGAAAGGAGGTGCTGGGAGGTGAGGAAGTCTTCAAGGAGGCTGGGAAGGGCCAAGCACAGACGGCCACTGCTCACCGTTGACGTAGAGACTGTCCTGGTCTAGGGTGTAGTTCCCCAGCCAGGTGACACCATGGGTCAGCCGGCTTAGCTCCCAGTACAACCGTTCTGTGTCCAGCTTGGGGCCCGTGCGGTCAGGGCGGTAGGTGCAGACGGCGTCCACCTCTGTGGCTGCCCCATCCTTCCTGGGCCTGGGGAGGATGAGTGAACAGACGATGATAAATGCATCCCCCAGTGCAGGGGATCCTGGGATTCCCAGGGCAGGACAGGAAGGGGCAGAGAAGGTGTGAGGCCTGGGAGAGAGAGAGCTAAGCAGACTGACTCTGGTGCTCCGAGTGCACCGACTTCTGGCCACGCCGAGATTGTAAACAGAGATGGGGATGGAGAGATGTCAATAAGTGATCGAGACAGAACCTGCGGGCTCTGGTATGGGGCCTGGAGAGCTCCTGCTTCAGCTTGTGAAGGGCCAGAACTGGGAACTAACACAAGTGGAGAAGGCAAGTTTGTCTTAAAAGAGTTCCTGCAGACAGAATCAAGAAGAGATGCCTGTTTTGTTTGAAGGAAAGGAGAAAACCTGGAATTTAGAAGAGAGGACCAGGGTCGGGATCTGTCCTGCTCAGAGACTTGCAGAACCTGGGGGCATGAGGTAGGTTAGCAAGATAAGGGAATACCGTGGTCCTGGAGCCAGTACCTCCATAACTGCACCTGCTCCACTCATGAGGAGGGCGGGAAGGAAGCTGACCAAACCCCTTGGTTGAGTATCCTAAGGTCTCACCTGAGCAAGGTCAGTCTGCAACCAGAGTACACAGGGCCGATGCTGGTGTTCCTGAACAAGGGCCCAAGCTGTGAAGGAGGGAGACAGGAGAGACGCTCTGAGAGTCAGATCACCATGGGAGGGGGTAAACAGTGTGGGAGGCAGAAGGTAACCAGGCAGTATTGGCAGGGCAAGGTGGTCCCCAGTGTGGGAGAGAAAGGGTAGGTAGGCAGGGCAGACAGTAGTGGGCAGGGTGTGAGTGGGAGTGGGGCTGACGCTAGTGGGTGGGAGGCAAGCGTGGTTCTCACCAGGCCCTGCAGGACCTCCTCTGTGATGTTGAACCTCCAGGAACCTAAAGACTGCATGCCATCCGCATAGGGCAGGTTGGTGATGGTGAAGCTGAGGGTGAATGGCACCAGGGATGGTGCTGTGGCTGTAGCAGGGATGAGAAAGAACGATCAGACCTGGGACTGATGACAGGGCAGACCAAGCCTGGGGCTGTCGCCTGAGACCAGGGACCACCTTATTGAAGACCCTAACCAATGGCTGAGGGTCCTTAGGCCCTGATGCCAGAAACATCAGTTTAGGGACCTCAGATTATCACATACTGTGGACAGTGGAGGAAATGATTTGAGAGCTATAAGCTTTGGATGAGACAGTTTACAACCTAAGATTCTGAGAATTTGCATTGTGTTATTCGCCTGCCTTCGTCCATCCAGTCCCCTTGCATCTAATATTCAGTGGCATTTCTCAGGGTCTAGCCAACAACACAGAAGTGATTGACAGATGGTTCTTACTGCACTGACTTCCCTGTATCCCTAGGACCTCCTCTCTGACAGCTGGAGGTGTGGCCAGGGGACACCTGCTTCCTTCTCTGACAGAGGCAGCATCGTTGGGGTCACAGAGTACTCACCCCCGGGGATGGATGCTGCGGCCTGATGAGTATAACCTGCAGAGAGGAGAGGGAAGGAGAGAGGAGGTGCTGGGAGGTGAGGAAGGCTTCAAGGAGGCTGGGAAGGGCCAAGCACAGACGGCCACTGCTCACCGTTGACGTAGAGACTGTCCTGGTCCAGGGTGTAGTTGCCCAGCCGAGTGACACCGTGGGTCAGCTGACTCAGCTCCCAGTACAGCTGCTCTCTGTCCAGCTTGGGCCCCATAAGGTCTGGGCGGTAGGTGCAGACGGCATCTACCTCTGTGGCTGCTCCGTTCTTCCTGGGCCTGGGGAGAACAGGAGAGTCCTGAAGAGACGGGACGGAGGCTGAGATCCCTGGGGTGAGGTCTCTCTCTCCCTTGGCAGAGAGAGAGTCTGCGAGGCCAGAGTGTGGATTCCGCAGTGGCCGCCCCACCGTTCCCAGGCCTGGGGATGGGAGGATCCAAGGATCTATTGGTAGGAGGGTTCCTGAGAGCATTATGGGGGTGTCATAGAGAAAGATTGTGTGTGGTGAGGCTCTTTCTGCCTTATCCCCTTGTATGCATAAGAATTCCCAGCATGCCTGGCTGGGCCATCTTCTTCTAGGTCTCACCTGAGCAGGGTCAGTCTGCAGCCAGAGTAGAGGGAGCCAACCGTGCTGCTCTTGAGCAAGGGCGACAGCTGTGGAAGGAGAAGAACGAGGCAGATGAGTGAAAGGTCTGAGTGGGTCGGGGTGGGGCTGGCATCAGTGGGCGGGCCTAGCATCTGTAGGCGGGGCAGGAGGGAGGTGGGCGGGACTCCTACCAGGCGTTGGAGAACTTTCTCTATTTTGTTGAACTTCCCAGATCCTGGAGGCTGCATGTCCTCTGTATAATTCAGGTTGTTGATGGTGAAGTTAAGAGTGAAGGGTGCCAGGGCAGGGCCAGCGGCTGCGGTAGGATTGGAAGAGGAAAAGTCACATCCTGAGTCGTGACTGAGCTAGATCTGGGGCCAAGGGAATGGGGAAGACTCTGGACCCATCTCCCAGGGCATTCACATCTGGTGCAAGAGCTCAAAGTGCCTCTCCTAGGATGGGAAACGTTATCTTGAAAGACACTAATAATAGCAGTAATAATGAGGACAATGAAAAGAATGCAGCAAGAGTAACAGCTGGCATTTCATAAGTGCTCTATGCTGTACCCAGCGGTAAACTCTCCATCCAGTATCTCATGTCCCTCTCGCACAGTCCCCTCAACTGACAGAGGACAAAAATGATTTTCAGAGAGGTTAAGTCACAGCTATTTCAGGGCAGAAGCTCCAGCGTTAGCATTTGAATGAGAGGTTTTGAATCTTGCTCCATCTGCTGGCTGTATTACCTTGGACAAATCACAGAGCCCCCATCTGACTCCCAGTTTATTCCTCGCTTACATGGAAAAAATCCTGTGTAGAGTCTACATAGGGTTGGAGTGGCAGAGCAGTGTCCCTGGTACATAAGGCCGCCATCTTTGCATTGCTGTTATCATTCATGGCCCCCTCAATCTCTGCCCTTTGGGAATTAGTCCTGGCTTTGCCCTTGACTATTTTCTTTCCATCCTAATAGAAAGTGAACTCAGATTCACTAAGACCCGAGGACAGATGATATGGTCACTAGCTACCCCAGAAGGTCACCTGGGAGAGATTGTAAAAGAGGCCACAAATTCTTCGCCTTCCTGCGTCTGCACACTTGCAATGCAGTGTTGGAGCCACTGCCCGTGCATGCTCGCATTGTGGTATTGTACCTGCTCCTGCACGCCTGCAGTGTGGTGTTGCAGCCACTCACAGCTCTTGAATCTGGCTTGGCCCTGACTGGCCTGGGCCAATGGAGGAAAACAAGGCAAACAGAGGCTTGAAGAGCTCTGGGCACTGAAACGTGTCATCCCTTGCTGCTAGGAACGCTGTGGCCACCATTCCAACAAGCCAGAGGAGAGCTGGCCTGCAGGGGACCACCCAAGGAAGCCTAGTCCAGGTGAAAGCAGCTGCCCAGCTGACTTGCACACCAGTGAGCAGTAGCAAATGGTTGTTTGAATCCAACAAATGTAAGGGTTCTTTGCTTTGCCTCAGTCTAAGATTGAAATCCTGCAGTCACTGAGTGCTCCCATCCTAAAGAATGTGCTGGACTGGGCTATGACAAGGACATAGCTTCAAAGATGCATCTTCCCCACACCAACCACTTGCCTTGACCGGCCCGTGTATATTCTGTTTTTCCCTTCTCGTTGCTTACCAGAGAGGCAAGGAGGTAGGAAGAAAGGAGACAAGGTGAGAAGGCGCCTACCTGTGGGGCTGAGGGAAGAGGCTGGAGCAGCTGAGGTTCCCAAGGAGAGGGCCACAGCAACTGAGGAAGAAGCATGAGAAGTGGGGGCGATGCAGCTTCACCAACTTGGAGGGGGAGACAGGGAGTCTTGATGGAGGGGTGGGGGGTATGAGTAACCAGCGCCCACCCCAGGTTTCCTGCCTCTGTGAAGCCCTGCACTCAGCAGGGTGTCACCAGGTGTCCCCACGCAGGATTGGGGAGGCATGAGGCCATCTGAGGGTTGAACACTTACCACTGGGCACAGAAGTCAAGACTGGTCTGGTGTAACCTGCAGGAATGGGGAAGAGTGAGGTGGGCTGTTCAGAGCCAGTAGGGACAGGGTCAAGGGGCTGGACCCTCAGTGGAAAGACAGCTACTATCAGAATGACTTAGAGGGAGCATCTTTCTTTTCCAGATAGTGGCTGGCACCTCCTACAGCCTCCTTTCTCTGCCCATGCAGCTTTCTCTGACTGATTTAGCTCATGACAGGGAAGGACAACTTCCCAAGGAAAAGAAGAGGCGGCAAAGAGAACCCTAGAAGCTGACAGATGTGATGTGTCCCCCAGTCAGAGCCTAGCAGCAACAGCAGGATGCACCTGGGTAGCAAGAGGAGCCCCTCCACACACACACACACACACACTCACACTCTCCACCATGGCCATGGGATGCTCACCGTTGATGTAGAGATGGTCTTTGTCCAGGACGTAGGAGCCAAGCTGGGTGACACCATGGGTCAGCCGGCTCAACTCCCAGTAGAGCTGCTCCCTGTCCAGCCCACGGCCTGCAGGGTCAGGACGGTGGGTGCAGATGGTGTCCACTCCAGTGGCGGTTCCACCTTTCTCAGGTCTAGGGAGGTAAGGACGTAGGGATGGAGAGAGCATGGAGGATCCTCCTTTGCTGGGACTTTGTTCCCTCGGCCCCTTGTATGTGGACACCTGTTAATCTGCCCTCCTGCAGGGGCCACCAACAAGAGAACAGGTGTCTTGGGGCCACAGAGGACCAGACTGCACGTTTGAAAGGCAGAGAAGTGTCTCTCTATACCTGTTTAAAGCTGTGCCACCTGTTGAATAGTCCACTTGAGCTTCCCTGACCCTCAGTTCTCCCAGCTCTGCAGTGTGGAACAGTCACCACTCGGGTGCAATGGCATGGGTTCACAAATAGTTGATAGCATACATTCAGTCCCGGTACCAGGTGCATTGTTGTTCCTCGTTAATCCTTTGTTGAGGTACACAGGTATTTAGAGTCCCTGGTGGGACTGGACCCCACCTCTGACTAGAAATCATTCAGCTCGGAGGCAGCAAGATGGCGGAATAGGCAGGAAGCACACTTAGTCCGGGGGGAGAGAAAGTTTAATATAAGTGGAGATACTGCAGGGTCAAGGAAGAGTAGGGGATGAAACAGCAGAGGAAACTCTTCCGGAACTAGTGATTCACAGTGGACCTGCGTGGAGAGCGTGGGAGCCCAAGTTCGGGACACCAGCGGCAGACTCAACACACCAGCGCTGGAACGCGAGGTGAGCCGAACCTCAATAGCCCGAGAAACCAGCGGGCAAGCGGAAAGAGGAGGCTAGAGGGAACGAGGCTTGAAACTCCGCGGGGAAAAGTTCACCAGGCTAACTAGAAGAGAGAGAAAAATAAATAAAAAAAGTGACTGATACGGACACAAGTTTCTCTCTCTCCGCTCACCTCTCACAGGCGAGCAAGACAGAGCAGGCGCCATTTTGGACATATGTCATAAGCAGGGCGACCTCAGGTCTGCACCAGCCCTGAGCCTAGCAGAAAAACCTGACTCTGTGGGGAGGGGTGAAATAACAGGAGATTAGCATCTAACTTGGCAACCCAGTGGGAGACTGCAGGAGAATTGGAGCCCACACTGAGGGCAGCAGAGATTCCCTGTGTGGTCCTTGGGAAAGAGCTTCCGATCTCTGGCTCCTGTGGGTATATCATTCGCCTGCTAACTACCTCCAATTACGTTCAGCTGTGCGGAATTACTTCCCTTTTAAATCAAAAAAAGAAAGAGAGATTTACCACACCTAACCTGGGAGTGTCATCCTTGACACACCCTCAACCCTGAGGAACCAAACACAGCTCTCAGTCCACACTCATCTCAAGCCTCTAAGGCTCCACTGAAAGCAGACAGTCCACTTAATATAGAGCCATAGTGTAACAAGAAAAAACACCACAGTGAAGAAACCAAATATCTCCAACATGCCAAACAACAAACGCAAAAACCAAGCTAACAAAAACAAGGAAGAAACTATGACACCCCCAAATGAAAAAGACACCCCAATTCAAGATTATGAAGATGATGAGATCAAAGAAATGCAAGAAGCGGATCTCAAAAAATTGATAAGAACATTAAGAAGTTCTCAAAAACAAATTCTTGAACTACAGAAATCCTTCATGGACAAGATAGAAAATCTCTCTCGTGAAAGTGAAATATTAAGGAGGAATCAAAATGAAATGAAACAACTAGTGGAACAAGAAACTCTGATAGTGACGAGAAATCATAATGAAATGAAGAGTTCAATAGATCAAATGACAAACACATTAGAGAGCCTTAAAAACAGAATGGGCGAAGCAGAAGAGAGAATATCAGACTTAGAAGACAGAGAACAGGAAAGGAAACAGGCAAACCAAAGAAAAGAAGAAGAAATTAGAAATCTAAAAAATATTGTCGGGAATCTACAGGATACTATTAAAAAACCCAACATTCGGGTTCTAGGAGTTCCTGAAGGCATGGAGAGGGAGAAAGGATTAGAAGGCATTTTCAGTGAGATACTAGCAGAAAATTTCCCAGGTTTGGAGAAGGACAGAGGCATCTTAGTACAGGAAGCTTATAGAACCCCTAATAAACATGACCAAAAGAGATCCTCACCACGACATGTTGTAATCAAACTCACCACAGTGAAACATAAAGAAAAGATCCTAAAAGGTGCAAGAGAGAAACGTCAGATCACTCTTAGAGGATCTCCAATTAGACTCACAGCAGACTTCTCATCAGAAACCCTACAAGCTAGAAGGGAATGGCGAGACATAGCCCAGGTACTAAGAGAGAAAAACTGCCAGCCCAGAATACTATATCCTGCAAAGCTCTCATTTGTGAATGAAGGTGAAATTAAGACTTTTCATAGCAAACAGAAACTGAAAGAATTTGTTGCCACTCATCCTGCCCTGCAAAAGATGCTTAAAGATGTGTTACACACAGAAACACAGAAACATGGTCACCAATATGAAAGAAGGTAAAGGAAGGAAACCTCACAGCAAAAGATCACAGGAAGCTCAATTTCTCTTTGACGTAGAATTAAACTCTGATGCTCTGTTAAAGCAATGTGTTAAAGTAATCTATTATGTTCTCTTGATGTCTGTTAAATTCTAATTGTTCAAAAACAGCTGAATTTTTATTAAGAGCTATGGGTTATTTAAATATGTGCTTTTTTCAAAAATTTGAATAATCACCTTGTAACAATGATCAAATTTGGTCTATGTTATGTCATGATTTTAAGGAATCTTATTTCAACCAGATATTTTGGATTTTGAGCCTTCTTGGCATTCTTGACAGGCATTCAAAAAATCAAAGTTTCAAACAATCTGGTCTCTAAAATTTCCAGTAAATCCTGGACTTTGGTTTTTCCAGTTTGGGCCCAACTGAAAAAATCGAAGGACCTATGTCTCTCATCTTATAGAGACACCAACTAATCAGTCTATTTGGAGTATATTAGAAGTACTGTCAAGATGTGATGTGGTACCAGACTTTAAGTTTCTATAATGGAAAATGCTATTAATACAAATGTTTGAGAATTAAAAAGTCTAATGATCTTGTGTTACTAGACATGATAGTTATCTTAATGAGAAAGCCCCAGAGGCTTAAAGGGTTAAATACTTGTAAAATCCTACAGGTGCTTTCAAAAATACTGTGAAGTAAGCAAGTGCCTCTTGTTGATTGATGAGTTTATAATTTTAAACATTGCGACTTAAAGTCTTTTGTCATCCACAGTTATATATGATCTGCTGCTCATAAAACTAAAGCGTTGTTGGTTCTGTGTTTAGCTGTCCTCCTATAGGTTCCTATGGACTTTTTCCAGCCACTTTTATTGTATTCAGTACTTTGGGATGGCTCTGTAAACAGATGAAGCCAATAATGTATTAACAGTACCAACTGAGAGAAAGTATGGTTAACTGAGGTTACTAAAAAGAAAAAGCAATTCAAATCAATCGGCAATCTACAAAAAGAGTTAAAGATTTTAAAAGCTATTATTAAAATTGATATATTGGTCTATTATGCTATATTATATGTGTGTACATATTGTATGTCCACAAGGGGAAATTTTATTAAGAGTTTTATTTTAAATGGCTTATAGATAAGATTGTCCATAAATTTAAGCTGCTAAAATCAATCAAAGATACATTTTAATTTGTGGGACCTGAATCTGTGTATCATATGTTTTAGACTTGTTGGTAGAAAGAAACTAAAAACATTTTAGATGGTTGTGCTTAAGTTTACTGGCTAAACAAACTACACCATGTTAGATATTTAAGAGGTGTTTTCAAATACATGATCCTTAAAATTTATAGAAGGCATTGGACCTTCTGGTAAATGTTTTCTTAAGTTGTTATCTAATGGTTGAAACGGTTTGCTAAGTATTCATGTGATATTGCTATTGTCAGCAAGCGATCTAGGACTTGCTCCCTCATTTCTCTATTCTAAGCCCAACTTGTTCTTTCATTTCTCTATTCTCTTCAAGGTAGGAAACTAATTCTATTATGAAGGAATCTGTAGGATGCACAATTTAATCTTTAGACCTTATAAAAGAGATGGCTAACATTTTTCTGCAATAGCATAGCCAAAATAAGAACTCAAATAATAATCTCATAGCTAGATTCACTTCGCCATCAGCGAAGTATACAGTAAGTAGAAAAAACCTCCCTTTCAGACCAAAGGGAAAGAAAGTTTTAAAGTGAGAATATAATTTTCCTCATGGGCACTGTCTACCTTAGAAAAACTACTACAGAACATGCCTGTGACTATAGACTTGTAGTTCAGGCCACCGAAGATTAGAGATGGGACACGGGCACTCCCTTGACTTGCATCCTCTGGTCTGCTTTAACACAAACCAGGAGGAAAAGAAAGCTCGGCATCAGAAGCAATGGGTGGCAGGCCTATTAATGGCTGATCTGTACAGTGATCTGCCCTCAAGGAGACCCAACAGGCCAGTCCACTGCAGTGGCTTTCAATGTGATAAGCCTGGGCTTCAGCAGAAGTCAGCTTGTGAAGAGCCCTGGCAGCTCTGCCAAGAGTTGGATCACTGGAAATGGACCTGCCCTGGAGTCGAAGGATGCCCAGGTCAGAGCCACAGATCTTATTGGCTCTAAGCTGAAAAGCCCTTCACACAGCCCAACTTCCAAAGTGACCACTGCAGCTGAGGGGACGGCCAAGTAGGGTCAGCAACATTGCAGGCAGAACTGTAAATTTCTTGTTAGAGATGCCCCCTGCCTTTACCTGGCCAGCTCTCCTCCCAGGCCAGCCAAGTAATGAAAGTCAACAGAGTGCCTTCCCCTAGGAGGTTCACATCTCCCTTAGGATATACCCCATGTGAAGAGATAGATAGGTCTGGGCCTCTGAATTTACAAGGCCTAAAGCCCACCAGATTATTATCAAGCCCCTTCTATCAGGTTCTATTTGCCACTCAATCAGAAAACTTAATTGTAGCTTAGACAGCACCTTTCTTAGCTCCTCTAATAATGACTCTGTCCTTTGTTCTAGGCCCTGTCTAGTGCACTTGGGCCTCATTCCTTTGTAATCATAACCTCTACTCTACCACCAATGGCTCTACTCCCAACCTGTGTGTACTGATGGTCCTCTTCCCCACTTAATGCTGTATAATTGTTCAAACCTGGTAAATGCCACTCTTAGGATCATTGGTTACTATCCTCAACCTGTCTTTTATGACCTTGTCTAAATATGATCAGAGTCGGCAAACTTGGAAGGCTTCCATAGCCTTGGCAACTCATGACGACAGCCTAGGATGGTTACTGGCACCATAAACTAGAGTGTCAATTTGTTGGGTCAACAACAGGAGCCACTGTGCACTTGCTCCTCATGTGGGATCTCTGTCCTTAATGTGCTGTACATTGTGATTTAATGCTATAACTAGTACTCAAACAGTATGTTTCACTTTGTGTTTCTATGTGGGTGCAAACTGTTGAAATCTTTATACTAAATTGATCTTCTGTATATAAAGAGAATTGAAAATGAATCTTGATGCAAATGGAAGGGGAGAGGGAGCGGGAGGGGGGAGGGTTGCGGGTGGGAGGGAAGTTATGGGGGGGGGGGAAGCCATTGTAATCCATAAGCTGTACACTGGAAATTTATATTCATTAAATAAAAGTTAAAAAAAAAAAGAAAAAAAAAAAAAAAAAAAAAAAAAAAGAAATCATTCAGCTCTTAGAGAGCTGACCCCACTCGGTTTGTGGACCCGAGCATCTGAGCACGAGACACTGTAGCAGAGCACCCTGCTCAGTGGGCATCCACCTCCTCCTTTACTGTCTCTAGGGTAGCAGGACAAATGAAAGCTGGAGGGATAACCAGGCAAGGGCGGGGCGGTGGAGGGACCAGCAGGTTGCACTGCCAGACAGCATTGCTGGAGACAAATGGAAGGTCCCTCGTATCTCAGCAGGATGGAAGTGACCTTGAGCCAGGCTGCTTCTAGCTGTGATCTCCTAGTTACCCTTGATAAGGTGCAGGGTCAGCTGTCTTCCCTGGATGTTGCACGGGCTGGGAATGATCCTGGGTTGACGACCTGCATCTTTCCTTGCAAGGCTATTAAGTGGACGTGGGTACCTCACAGGATGTGACACCTCTGGACTGCCTCTGGTGTGGTGACCCAGTTATCTGGGAAGGAGGACTGCTACGGCAGCAGTGGTTCCTCTTTGGGACGTGGGAGTTCCAAGCCAAGGTAACCCCTTCACCAATCCATTGAGGTCTCAATCCCTTGCACATGAGGGAGGGGTCACATGAGACGTCAAAGAAAACAGCCCCAGGGCTGCCTGAAGAGGGCCTAGCTGACCACATTGTGCTGTCCTGATCCTTATAAATGGAGGCTATGCGGGGCCTAGTCAGATCTTATGAATATGACTGTCTCATTGGATCTGGCATGATCTCAAGACCCCCCTACCCGACCACTCCCTGCCACCCCAAGCAAGGCCAGAAGTAGGATCGGGCTAGTAAGGCCCCTGGAGACAGCGTTTAAGGAAGTGCTGTCTCTCTCAGAGGTGTGCAGATGCAGGATTGGCAGCTGAGAGTGAGACGTCCTTCAGTGCTGTGTCCTTGTCTCCCCTACTCCAGGGCCTGGCCAGCCCCAGCAGCCCTCTCCTTCGCCCACCTCCCTCAGGCAGCACAGAGGGGAGGGCTCACCTCAGTGCCGTCAGTCTGCACCCAGTGTAAAGTGAACCCAGGCTGCTGCTGCTGAACAAGCGCTTGAGCTGAGGACAAAGCATGTGAAAGAGAAAATGAATGTCAGAGTCTTCCTAAGTTCTGATGGTCAATGGCACGTCAGGGCATCTATACCCTACAAAAGTTATGTATTTCAGAATAACTAGAGGAGCAGGATTTTAAGGTGCCCAACCCATAGAAATGTCATATTTGAGGACATAGAAATGATAGTTACCTTGATCTGATCATTATGTCTTATATGCATGTATGGACTAATTACACAATATCCCATAAGTAGGTACAAATATTATGTCAATCAAAAATAAAAATTAAGGGGCCAATGTTGTGGTGTAGGGGCTTTCGCCTGTGATGCCGGCATCCCATTTGGGTACCAGTTATTGTCCCGGTTGCTTCATGTCCAATCCAGCACCCTGCTAATGGCCTAAGAAAAGCAGTGGGAGATGACCCAAGTGTTTGGGCCCCTGCCACCCTTGTGGGAGACCCAGATGAAGCTCCTGGCTCCGGACTTTTGTTTGGCCCAACCCCAGCCATTGTTGCCATCTGAGGAGTGAACCAGTGGATAGAAGATCCCTCTCTCTGTCTCTCCCTCTCTTTCTAACTCTTGACTTTCAAATAAATAAAATACACCTTTAAAAAATAAACTTTAGAAATTAGGAAAACATATGCTTTTAAAATCTATTGGGGTAGCCATTTGGTTAAGCAGTTAAGACACCACTTGGCATATACAAATGCCTACAACTGCCAGGGCTGGGCCAGACCAGAGCCAGGACCCAGGAACTCATTCTGCATCTCCCATGTGGGTGGCAGGAACCCAGCTACTTGAGACATCACTTGTTGCCTCCTGCAATCTGTGTTAGCAGGGAGCTAGAATCAAGTGTGGAGCTGTAACTCAAGCCCAGGCCCACTGACAGGGGATGGTGACATCCCACCCGGCGTCGTAACTGCTGTGCCAAATGCCCACTCCTGTCCCAAGGTTTGAACCTTTCCAGTCATCTAGAATTTTGCAGGGAGACCCAAAGAGGCTGGGGGAGGAAGTTGGTAAAGAGGGATGGTAGCAGGGAGCTCCCACCAGGCGTTGTAGGATTGACTCTGTGGAGTTGAACTTCGCAGAGCCGGGCTGCATGTCTGTCACGTAGGGCATGTTGGTGATGGTGAAGTTGAGGGTGAAGGGCACCAGGGCAGGGCTGGCAGCTGCAGCTGGGGAGGAAATGGTGGCCACCGTTGAAGCTGGCGGGAGAGAGAACACAAGTGCCTGGGGTGAGCACCACATCATCGTGGAGATGGGATGTCCACGCCCAGGGCCAAAAGGGCATAGGTCCCTTTTTATTTTGAGGCTAGGGCTGGAGTAGTGGGTGGAGAGTACATGCATAGGGTCTTGACCACTCATTGGAAAGAGCTGGGACTTATAGGATGGCAGAGGTTTATGAACCCTCTAAACACTCACTCCTCGGGGTAGTGGCCAGGATCCGGTGGGTGTAACCTGCAGAGGCAAAGAAAGAACAGGTGAGGAGGGAGAGAGTCCCAGAAGGAGGACCATGGTTAAGATGCCAGTTGGGACACCCACATCCCACACGGGAATGCCTAAGTTCACGTCCTAGCTTTGCTTCTGATTCTGGCTTTCTGCTAATGCACACCCTGGGAGGCAGCGGTGATCACTCAAGTGGTTCGGTCCCTGCCCTGCACGGGAGACCTGGATTGAGTTCCCAGCTCCTGGCTTCCATCAGCCCAGTCCTGGCCGTTGTGAATATTTGGAGAATGAATCAGGAGATGACAGCTTTCTCTTTCAGTGTCTCTGTCTTTCTCTGTCTCTGACTCCCTGCCTCTCAAATGGAAAAGGAAAAGTTCATTTTGGTGGAAAAGAAGTTTGAAATCCATGCCCAGTCTTTTCATAACATGCATTTTCTGTGAACATATTTGCTGAATAAATGAATGAGGATGGAGGGCTCTGCGGGTCACACACCTCCCCCTGGCCAAGGACACTTAAGCTTCATAGGGAGAAGTCTCAGCGAGAAAGTTCCTACCTGTGGGGACTGGGATGGCAGCAGAAGTCACAGCAACTGGAAAGAAAACACGAGGAAGTGAAGATGGGAGGAGAGAGGACCTCCCCAGACAAGAAAGCGTCCATTGTGGGGGCCTCAGACCATTTTCCCCGTTCAGCCTCCGTCCTGTGCTGGGTGGTCTTCTCTGAGCTTAGGCATGAAGATGAGCAAAGACCAGGGCTGGCCTTGCTCCTTCCCTCCCTCAGGGCGTAGGGCAGGGGACAGTGGAGAAAACAGATGGGTCCCCAGGCACAACAATGCCAGGACCCAAATTACTCACGGCCTGGAGTGGAAGCCAAGGTCCGCGGGGTATAACCTGAAGAACAGAGAAGGAGAGGGTGAAGACAGCGGGGACTAAGAGAAAAGACCAAGGAACCCACTGGGTTTCTGTGGATCCAGTAGTCAGTCAGTGGGGCTTCAGTCAGCTTATGGGAAAATGGAATTATAGGGCAAGTTTATTTTGGTGCCAGATAAAAATACGTGAAGTCTATGCTTATTTTTTTTCATCAGACACATCTTCCATGAACTTTGAAGACCCCTAGTATCTAGAGTGGCCTCAAAACTCAGACATTGTACACAGACTGGAGCACAGGGAGGAATGTCTGTCTCGGGTGATTTATGGCTCTCCCCTCTGCCACCCATTCAGCCTCTTCCCTGCCTCTCTGAGTGTCTCCTCTCTCGTTCTGTCTCTGTTCCCTGTCCAGCACTTCCCCCAGCCAGCTCCAGTCCTCACCCACGTGAGTTCTGATTCTCTCCACCAGAGGGCTCCACCCAACTTGGTTGCTGATGCAGTGTAGGCAGGGAGCATCGTTAAGTCCTGATGTTCTTTCTTTCTGGACTTGGTTCTTCTCCCAGGAGCCTGGATCTGAGGTTAACTTTAGCTTTAACTTTAGTGACCTTCTGCATATTGGCCTAGTTTTGTGACCAGACATAGGCTTAGGGTCACTCGTCACAGTTTTAGGTCCTTTCTTCCTTGCACAAATATTTCTTGAGCACTAGCTGTCTGCAAGTCATCACCATATAGGCACATATATTTCTAATTAAGAAAATAAAATTCGTATCAGCTATTTCAATAATAGGAATGTGATAATAGCTTTGAAAATACCCAAAAGGGTAACATTGAGCTTAGCAAAATCAGGAAGCCCCTTGTCCCATAGAGCTGAAGAGACAAAGAGACAAGGGAGTGGCACATGGGAGATGGCTCAGACCATGGAGGAGATGCAGTTCCTGAGGGGGGTGCTACATGAAGCAGAGAGAGAGTGAAAAAATACCTGGGTTTTTCTCCCACCCTGCCCACCACTGTCTCACCCATGCTGCCTCCTATTGTCTGAACCTAACAGGAAGTTAGCAAGATCTTAGAAAATGTAGTTTTCAGCCTTTCAACTCACAGAAGCCTTCTAGGAAAACCAGAGAACCTTCCACAGATGTGTAGAAGGGGACCTAAAGTCTTGTGACAATTGGTAGCAAGTTCTTGGGGGTGTTATGTAGGGGAAGATACTGTAACAATCCAGAAAAAAAAAAAGTGGATGCTATTTTCAACTATG
The DNA here is from genome assembly GCF_033115175.1 of Lepus europaeus. Lineage (NCBI taxonomy): Eukaryota > Metazoa > Chordata > Mammalia > Lagomorpha > Leporidae > Lepus > Lepus europaeus. Next base: position 4,026,803 of record NC_084846.1, read on the forward strand.
ATATCTGCCATGGAGGAGGAGGTGGCATAGATGTTACGTTGTTGTCCTAGAGTGGATATGACAGCATCATTAGTGATTCGAATGGGGGCAGGAAATGAATACATGCATTCACTATAAGAAAGAGTACTTCATTTCTCCATTGCCTGGGGGGAAAGAAACCCACAGGCTTCTTTTATAAAGTTCTACTGTGCGCAAAGCACTGAGTAGACAGTAGAGAGGTATGAAGGAGTGAGTTACAATTGATCCATCCAGCAGGTTTACTCAGCACTAGGGTCAGCAGAAATAAATAAAATGCTCAAAAGCAGAGAAAATGCAAGAGCTTGCAATAGGCTTATTTTTACATAAGCAACAGGATTTAAAAGGAGTGATAAATGAAAGGTTTCCATGTCTCGCTTGCCTAAAATGAAAGCTCCAAGTGCATATTTGGTACTCAGTAATGTGAGGTATTGTCTGTACTCTCCGTGGTAACCACTATCACCATCACATCATCATTTCCATCACTCACCACCACTGCAATGGCTTGGGTGTGTCTCCCAGAATTCATGTGTTGGATACTTATCTCCAGAGTCATACATGAATGATATTTTCAGGTGGATCTTTGGGAAGCAAATGGGTTGCATGAGGTCCTGAGTTTGCACTCACAGTTTTATTAGAAGAGGAAGCGAGAGCGGTGCTAGTGCACTTGCTCTGTTTCTTTGTGTGGTGCCTCACACCACCTTGGAACTCTAAAGAGAGTCCCCACCAGAAAAAGGCCTTCACTGGTTGTCGCTGCTCAACCGTGGTCCTCCACAACCATGAGCTGAATAAACTCTTATCCTTTATAAGTGACTGAAACTATGGGATTCAGTTATAACAACAGAAAGTGGACTAAGACGATCATTATTATCACCAGCAGCAGCAGCAATAGCAGCAGCATGTTCGTCGTCATCATCACCACTCACCACCTTCATCATCATCAAAACCACTGTCACCCTCACAAGAATATAAGCTCTCTGGAGAGACTGTCTGTTTTGTCTCCCGTGCTGCATCCCTAGGGCCCAGCCCAGAGTTGAAGGAAGGTTATCAGCTGACTCATATCACTGCATTTGCCATGACTTTGCACCTCTATCAAGTGAATAGTATCATTGGGCACCCTCTTAGCAGTGCCATGTTCCGGTACTGACCCATGGGCACAGAGAAAAAGGATGGAATCCCAGACATTCCCAAGTCCACTCTAGAGGTCCTGGGAGCTGAGGAGAAGCCCCCATGAGTGAAAGCATCGAGACACTCTCATGGCATAAATGCCAGAAGCAGGGTCTGTTGTTGGAGCTTGCTGCACACAGGGACAGATCTGGGGTCTCTGTGAGCTGGGGCACGGGGAGGACTAATAACCTATGCCCTTGCAGTTCCTTTGCTGCTGGAGAGGACACACGGGGTAGCATGTGCAGGGGTCAGCTCCTGTCCTACTTGGTGAGGGATGGAGAAGGGCACTGGGACATCAGTTGAATACTCACCGCTGGTGATGGTTGCAGAACTCCTGTGGGTGAAACCTGCGGTGAGAGGGAGGGAAGACAATGAGTAATGGTTAAGGGAAAGGCAGGGGATGAATTAGGGGCCAGTGCTACCCTGGTGTGATGGAGGAGGTCTCACGATGCAGAGGCTCCTGGGAATTCTCTCTGAGCACGCTCAGCCTGGGGAAGAAGGCCCTGAGGATGAAGTCAGTCCAAGATGAGGAAGAAATCCTGAGGTCCAGACCCAAATGAGCACATGCAGAGCACATGGCAGAGCCTGCAACAGGCCAGCAGAGTGGAGGCTGCCTGGTATGGGGGAAGAACTTCTAACCACATCACAGCAACTCACCATCAACACAGAGACTGTCCCTCTCCAAGCTATAGGGTCCCAGATGAGTGGCGCCATGGGTCAGCTGGCTCAGCTCCCAGTACAGCCGCTCTCTCTGTAGTCCCATGCCTTTAGGGTCAGGGCGATGTTTGCAGATGGCGTTCACTCTGGTGGCTGCCCCATCTTTCTCAGACCTAGGCAAGAGTGTCACGTGCTTAGTGCAGCTGTCTCTCCAACCTTTCGTCTCCTTCTTTCCCTCTCTTCGCCTCTACTGCAGAAACTGGGAAGGTGGCAAGGAAGCTCACTGTTCTCCAGGGAGCCCCCACCCTAAGCAAAGAAGTGGGACCCAACATCAGCCCTCTGTGTGTCTCTGAGCCTCAGTTCCCTGGTCTGTTTCTGCTCTGTGAGATTGTTACTTGGGCTGATGAGATATCAGATACAAAGTGTACAAAATAGCGCCCGGGGTGGTAGCAATCTTGGCTACTGGTCTAGCTGCTGGTGCTCAGCATACACAAACAGTTCCAAGTACGGACAGGGTCAGGGATCCCAGAGCTTTCAGGACCCATTCACCCATTGGGCTGTGTTTCCCTTGGGGAGGGTCTCACCTGAGCGATGCTAGCCTGCAGCCCGTGTAGAGGAATCCCAGGCTGCTATTCTTGAACAAGGGTTTGAGCTGTGAGGAAGGAGAGGGAGGAGAGAAAGACGCACTAAGGGACGCATTGGTGGGAAGGAAGGGACAGGAGTGTCTTGGGCAGAGCTGCACCATGGGTTGTGGCCTGAGTGAGGTGGATGGGGCCCAGTTTTTGCGGTTGGGGTATCAGTGGGTGGGGCCTGGGCATGGCAGGAGAGGTTGGCATCAGTGGGTGGGGCTCTCACCAGACCCTGCAGGATGCTCTCCGTGCTGTTGAACTTCCCAGAGCCTGGGCGCTGCATGTCGTGCTCATATTGCAGGTTGGTGATGGTGAAGTTGAGGGTGAAGGGCACCAGGAAGGGGACAGCCACTGCAGCAGGGGAGGGAGAAAAGGAGGCCATGCCTGAGTCAGACCTGGACTGGGCTCTGAGTCAGCTTCTGAGGACCGAGGCAGAGGGTCTGTAGCAGACGCTACCTTAGTTAGGACAGGAAGATGGAGAGTCAAGAAAAGAGTAAAGCAGGATGTAGTGAAATGTAAAATCCAGGCCTAGAAAGTGAAGGGACCCGAGCAAGTGTATGGGCAGACCTGGGTGACAGAGCTGTGTTGCACCCTACTGAGGGCCCACATAAGCCTTGATGGGCTCATGTTCAGAAAGATTGGGGCAATCTCGTAGTTTTGAGGACAAGTAAGGAAAAGAAAATTCAATCTCATTCAACATTTAACAACTATTTAAAAAATAATAATAGCAGTGGCTGGCATTGTGGCGCAGTAGGTTGAGCTGCCACTTGCAATACAGGCATCAAGGTGTCATATATATCAGAGCATGGGTTTCAGTCCTGGTTCCTCCTCTTCTGATCCAGCACCCTGGTAATGTGCCTGGGAGGGCAGCAGAACATGGCCCAAGTACTTGGGCCCCTGCCACGCATATGGAACATTCAGATGGAAGATCTTTCTCTTTCTCTCTCTCCTTCTCTCTTTCAGTAACTCTACCTTTCAAATAAATAAATAAATCTTTTTTAAAAAATTTTCAAATAGTAGTCCCTAGAGGGTTGCTCACCTACTCAACTCTACCCTTCCCCACCCACCCCAGAACTCCTAGAACTTGCCCTTAAATAAGGAGAGCACATGATACAACCAGTTACCATGGTTACCAACATGCCAGGGACCCAGATTCAGTTTCAAATCCCCCCCTCCCCCTCCGCAGCTGTGTGATTGTGGACCTGTTCCCTGGTCCCACCTCAGTTTCTTCCACTGTAAAGTGGGGAGAATCACACTCTACAGGTTTAGTCAACATTCAAAGAGTTAACACATCTCAAGGGCATTGTGCTGTGAGAAAAGCCAATCCCTGGGATCCCATGTTCTGTGTTTCCATTTATAGAACATTCTGGAAATAAAACTACAGTGATGGAGAACAGATGAGTGGCTGCCTGGGGTTGGGCTGGGTGGGTGTGGTCGAACAAGAGTCGCACAGGGAGACCTTGTGGGGATGGGAGCCTTCAGTGTTGTATCTGGATTGCAGTGGGGATGAAAATAACATAAAACCACACACACACACACACACATACATACAAGGTGTATGTAAAACCAGTAATAACAGACTGAGCTTTGTAGATTTCCAACATCAGTTTCCTGATGTTGACATCTACTAATGTTATTGATTCACTACAAAATTCACTAAAATGAAAAGTTAAAAACACAGGATGGGTGTTTGGTGTAGCAGTTCAGATGGCTGCACCCCATATGGGAGTGCCTGGATTCAAATCCTAGCCTCACTTCCAGTTCCAGCTTCCTACTAATGTGCACCCTGGGAGACAGCAGTGCTGGATCACTTGGGTTTCTGTCACCCTTCTGGGAGACCCTGAGTGAGTTTCTGGCTCCTGGCTTTGGCCTGGCCCAGACCCAGCTCTTGTAGGTATATAGAGAGTAAACCAGTAGGTGTGAAGTTTCTGTCTCTGCCTCTCTCTCTCTCTCTCTGCCTTTCAAGTAAGTAAAAACTTTTTAAAATATTTATTTATTTGAAAGGCAGAGTGACAGAGAGAGGGAGAGAGACAGGGAGATTTCCCATCCACTGGTTCACTCACCAAATGCCCACAATGGCTGGGGTTGGGCCAGGCCAAAGCCAGGAACCCAGAGCTCCATATGAGTCTCCCACGTGGGTGGTAGAGGCCTAAGTACTTGGTCCATGTTCCACTGCTTTCCCAGGCACATTATCAGAGAGCTGGATTAGAACCAGAATAGGAACTGGAACTCTGATACAAGTTGTTGATATTGCAGGTGGCAGCTTAGCTCACTACGCCCCAGTGCTACCCAAAGTACATTTTTAAAAATGAATAGATAGGCCATCGCCGTGGCTTAACAGGCTAATCCTCCGCCTTGCGGCGCCCGGCACACCGGGTTCTAGTCCCGATTGGGGTGCCGGATTCTATCCCGGTTGCCCCTCTTCCAGGCCAGCTCTCTGCTATGGCCCGGGAAGGCAGTGGAGGATGGCCCAAGTCCTTGGGCCCTGCACCCACATGGGAGACCAGGAGAAGCACCTGGCTCCTGGCTTCGGATCAGCGCGATGCGCCAGCCACAGCGGCCACTGGAGGGTGAACCAATGGCAAAAAGGAAGACCTTTCTCTCTGTCTCTCTCTCTCTCTCTCACTATCCACTCTGCCTGTCCAAAAAAAAAAAAAAAAAAAGAATAGAGCACACGGCATGGCACACAGTAAGTGCTGTAGAACGTGGTTCTCTTTTATTATCCTCGGTGGTGATTGCCTGGCCCCTCTTTCTTTCCCTCTACCCTCTGAACTTGGTGAGGAGAAGGACTGCTTAGGACTTACTGAATACCTTGTCCCCTCTGCCCAGAACACAACAGGTGCCCCACAGAGATCTGCTTAGCTGGATTTACGTTCAGAACAACCACGTGGCAGATGAGTAAACCGAGGCAGTGAGGAGGCGAGTGACTTTCCCAAGGTCAGCACAGCTGGAGGAATGGAGAGGTCACATCCCCTGCTCGTGAGGAATACAGAGCAGGGCAAGAGTGGCCTGACCCGTGACAGCTCCAGGCTCCTTCACACCGTCTAGCTGGGTGCTAGCTTTGAGGCTGACGACCTTGACTTCCTAGAAGGAGCTGGGGAGAGAAGTCTCCTACCTGTGGAGCTAGTGACGTTGGTTGGCACCACTGGGGTCCTTGGGAGGAGTGTGGAGGTCACAGGAGCTGAGGAGAAATGGCCTGGAGTGAGAAAGGGTATTTGAGATAGGGTGTTCCATTTTTCTGCAAACTTTCTGAAGTACCCTTGTGTGTTCTAGAAATTTCCGACATGTTTATCTTCCCACATAAATCTCATGTTCCATTTCTCTGCCTTCTTTGAACCAGATTCTATTTTTCCTAAAGTATCACTGTTGGCCAGGCCAAGGCTAGCCAGTCATGGGCCACGGAGGGCTGAAGTTCTGCACAGCTTAGAGAGTGAGTCCCTACCTGCTAGGTGTGGGACAGAAGTTGTGGATAGTCCTGGAGAGACTGTGGAAGTTACCAGGACTGAGGAAAAGAACACGGGGGATGATGAGGTCCCATCCTAAGGGAATGTGGGATGGAAACCATTCCTTAGAATTTGGGCTTCTATCTTGTCTCAGACCAAGACCTTGGGTGGGCCCTAGGGCTGCTCTGAGGCACAAAGCCAGGGGGTGTTGTCAGCTCCTCTTCCTAGGAATGCTCTCTGGGGAGGGACAGGTCCTAGGCACATGGAGGTCATCACAGCGTTGACTACTCACTGCTGGTGGGAGGGGTCCAATACGGCCTGTTGTAACCTGCAGACAGAGAAGGAAGAGTCAGGAAGGAGAGTGAAGGCGGCGGGGAGAGGGTAGAGCGAGGAATGGAAGAAGCATGGAACTTCCGGAGGTTCATCAGCAGTCAATGGCCACATTTTATTTGGCATCTATTAGCACCATTGGCATAATTATCACCAAAGCAAAAATAGCATCCGAGCTGCCTCTGTTTATCAGGAGCACAGTAGGCACCAGCGCTAATGCTAAGCACCTGCCTCTGTGAAGGGTTGTGTGCCCTAACCCTTATGCAGAGCTGTCCATCCAGAATGGTAGTTCTGTTTTCTTAAGATGTTTATTTGAAAGAATGATGGAGAAAGAGAGAGAGAGAGAGAGAGAATCTTCCATCCACTGGTTCATTCCCCAAATGACTGCAACAGCCAGAGCTCGGCCAGGCCAAAGCTATGAGCTAGGAACTCCATCCAGGTCTCTCAGTCCAGAAGGTAATTTAATTTTATGTCTCCTTTCCTCAAATTTTATGAGAGTATGATTTTTTCCCCCACTAGTTTAGTTGCTGGGTTTTTTTGTAATGGGAAGTTTTGTAATTGAGAAATTTTGGGGAAAGGATGTTCTGGTGAAAGGGGAGAGACTTGGGGACGTGTGAATGGTATAACAAGTTGGCATCTGAAAGGAGATAGGAAAGAGAGAATTTCTCCTGAGTATTTTCCAGGCTGTGGGTTGCTTCTTGCCCGATGCTGTCATGAGAGATCCAAGTGTAGACTGGACCAAGGGGAGCCCTGGCCTAGATCCAGTTATGCCTGAATTGCCTCCTTTGCTCATCAGAACAATCCCATGTGGTATGTGTTTTCATTTCATTCTACAAATGGGACACCAAAGTCTAGAGAGGTTGTATAGTTCATCCAGGAGCCCACCAATAACCCACAGAAAGGTCCACATGGTTGGAGCTGGTGTTGAAGCACTGGGGGTTTAGCCCCTGCTTGGGACATTGGAGTGCCATATCAGAGTGCCAGGTGGAGTCCTGCTCTGCTTCCAATCCAGCTTCCTGCTAATGAGCCTGAAAAGCAGCAGATGATGGCTCAAGTATATGGGCCCCTGCCACCCATGTGGGAGACCTGGATGGAGTTCTTGACTCCTGGCTCCTGGCTCCAATCTGGCCCACCCCCTGGCTGTTGCAGTCATTTGGGGAGTGAACCAGTAGATGGAAGATCTCTTTCTACCTATAATTTTTCCTTTCAAATAAATGAATGAATCTTTAAAAAAATATATTCTCATGATTAAACAATATTCTAAATTGGTCTCAATCCTAGAACAAACCTCTGGACACAGCAGAGGATATCCTATTGATAATACAAGGAAATATATGTTTCTAACCAGATATAAAGGGAATTTCCAAGTAGACATAGAGGGAAAAGTAATGAGTTTGATTGCTAGACTACAGCCTATCAGCAGCCCTCCCTGTCCTGAGGTTTGGGACTTGCTCTGTTTGGATGGTCTGCAGGGAGCCAGGAGTTTAGAGGTGTCTCCAATCTTTGATTGGCATCTCCATTCTGTCACCCATTATAATGGGCAGACACCAACAAATGACTTTCTCTCTGAATGGGTGATGGCTGTCTATAAAAATGAGCATCGTTGCCCACAGTTATGAGTGAGATTCATATGAGACAATGCAAACAAAAGTTCTTATATACTCACTGGCACCCAGGAAGCTTTTGGTACACATGAGCTGCTATTTGAGCTGTTATTCTTGGTGGTAGCTTTGCTGGGAGGGGCCCTGAAGCTAACAGTGTTGTGTAAACAGTCATCACTCATGGTGTGTTTGCAGAGGAAGGTGTTGTTTTACAAAGCCTGTATGGTGAAGCTGGCCCATGGGAATAGAATTTGCTGTAGTCATTAGGAAGGAGAGAAAAAGTGGAGTGAGGGCTGTTCTCTGCACCTGCTGCCCCTTGGGAGCATTCTAACCATGGGACACACCCCCATTTTCCTCAGTTCTCTCCCCGTTCTTTCTTGGCCATGAAGTAGGACTATGGAGGAGAAGGAAACATTTCAACCCATGGGGCCATAAGAGAAGGGAAATGAGCCTCCCTTGGTTTGTTAAGTTGGCTTGGTACCAGGACTGTGGGTTTGTGTGCAGCCATTTCTCAACCCTGGCACTATTGACATTCTCGTCTAGAAAATGCTTCATGGTGGCAAGTTTCCTGGTAGGTGGTGGGGTGTGCAGCAGCAGCCATGACCTCTGCCTGCTAGATGCCATTAGGCTCCATCCAGTCGAGACATGAAAATGTCTCCAGACATTGCCAAATGTCCCCTGGGAGGCAGATTGGCTCCAAGCTGAGAACTGGTGACATACAGAGACGTGGAGGTGTTGTAGTGCATTCACTCACCATTGACATAGAGGCTGCTCCTGTCCAGGGTGAAGAGGCCCAGTTGGGTGACGCCGTGGGTCAGCTGGCTCAGCTCCTGGTACAGCTGCTCTCTGCGCAGACTGGGACCCATGGGGTCAGGACGGTAGGTGCAGACGGCATCCACGCCAGTGGCTGCCCCATTCCTCTCAGGTCTAGAGTGACAGGGAGAATTAGATAACTTTGTTCAAATCCTTCCTTCAAACAGCTCATCCATCTCATCCTGGTTATGTGACATCTCTTTGATAGGTTTCGTCCGGCTTCTCCTTAAGGCCCCCTAATGTACTGAAAAAGAGTGGATCCCTGGGGCCATCTTCTCAACCACCTCCTCTTTCATTCTCCAATCTTCTTGGGTCAGTGGGTTCATAGTCATCATTTCAGCTACCAGCTCTACAGTCATGAGACTCAGTGTCTTTCTCTGGACAAGATCTCTCTTCCGAACTCTGTCTTGTGCAACTAACAGCCTCGGGTTGTCCTCAAGAACCTTGGGTTCCATATATCCCAAATCAAGCTCATCCTCTTCCCCCATGAACACACAGCACACTGCTACTTCTCCCGTGTTTCCATACCAGTGACCTAAGAGCCCACTCGGACCTTCTGCCATCCTTTCTCCCCACATCCAGACTATTCCCAGGTCCAGTGCAGCTTCCTGGTGGCCTGCCCATCTATCCTATCCTCACACTGAGTTGTTCCTTTCCACACCATTGTCAGGGCTCTGTTTGCAACAACCCCATGGCTGCCCACAGCTCTAATTACGACAAATATTTATGGAATACCAACTAGGTGCTCAGCTTTTTACATTTTCTGTCCCATTTGAACAGCTCCAAGAAGTAGATGCTGGTTATTCCCATGTTGATCTTTAAAATTTTTCCTAATTAACAGTTTTATTGAAATGTAATTTGGTGTTTTGATAGAGATGTTGCAGAATAGCTCACATCAAGCTTGTGAACATTCGTGTCCCCTCACAGAGTCACTCTGTGTGAGTGTTGGGGAGGTGTGAGAATACGTAAGATTGCTCTCAGCAGATTTGAAGTCTACAGTGCAATGTTATTAACTGCAGTTGTTTTGTAGTCATAGCAGTGTTCAAGAACTTCCCAAACATCGCACAGCTAGTGTGGGATGCCAAGTAGAATGTGACCTCATTAATGTGTGACCATTAATGCTTAACCTTGTTTGCCCTCAAAAGTCTATAGAAACTCCCTAGAATGGCTTTTAGCCCCAATTCCAGCCTGAAATCTTGGTGACACCCACCCAGGTTGGAATCCATCCACTGCTCGTGCAACTATACTTCCATCCCTCTTCTCAGCAGTCCCCAACACAACCTCCTTCCTGCCTGCGTTCTCATATTCCCTCCCACTCACTCTACTCCAGTTCTCTCATTCGTTCCCTTCCTCCCTCCCTTTACCCTGCCCCTCCTCCTTTCCTCCCTTCCTTCCTCACTGCATTCTTCCCACTCATTCTTCGTTCCGTTGCCATCTGTCCTACTCTGCTCTCCAATTTCATAGGACTTTTCTTGTGTATTTCTCACATCTGATGCACTCCTCCAGCGTGCCACCCCTGAAGCAACATGCTTGCCAGTATTTCCTGGATGTTGTCTATTTAGCCTCTATCCAGCTCCACCAGGCAGAACCAAAATTCCTTTCCCTGGGCCCCCAGGGCCACTGTGCAGAGCTTAAAGGCCATGCTAACCTCATTTATAATTTTGGCTTCCCGTTCAGGTGGCTGCTGCCCTCTCTACCTGCTGGGCACCTTGAGGGAAGGGTGCCGTGCTTGACTCCCTCAGTGGCCTTAGCACAGGACAAGGCCTGAGGCATCTCATTCCATTTGCAGTTAAGGGATCAATGCTGCCTTCTCTGGACAATGAACCTGAGTGCTACAGGTCTCTGCTTATCCAAGCGGTTTAAGATCTTTGAAAGCCACTTCTTTCAGGAAGCCTTCTCTGATGCCTTCAGCCAGAGGGGAGAACTTCCAAGTCTGAATTCCTGGATGGCTGCAGTCTTGAATGACCTTTGTTTCCTAAGAGTTACGCCTGGGCCCCCAGTTCCAGGTGAGCTTGTCTGTGACTGTGCAGCCCTATATGATGTGAAGGAAGGAAGTCGCACCTGAGCAAGGTCAGTCTGCAACCCGAGTAGCTGGATCCAAGACTGGTGTTCTTGAACAAGGGCTCCAGCTATGAGGAAGGTAGAGAGAGGGGGATCAGCAGGCTAGGTTGGGGGAACTGGTTGGGGAGCAAGGGCGAGGCAGGCTGATGGGGGCATTGGCAAGCTCTTACCAAGCGATTCAGGGCCTTCTCCGTGAAGCTGAAGTTCCAGGAGCCTGGGTGCCCCATGTCTGGCTTATAATGCAGATTGGTGATTGTGAAGTTGAGGGTGAATGGCATCAGGACTGGGCCCACAGCAGGAGGGAGAGGTGAAGGAGGTAGAGTCAGAAAGAGAAAGAGATGCTATGAGTCTTAGTCCTGAGCTAAGGGACTACTACTGTCTCCCTGGTCATACTGTCCAGTGGGTGAGGCCTGAGATATCCCATCTGGGCTATCCTTCAGCCATCCAGAGGGAGGAAAGGGGCCTCCATGATGGACACTGTCTTCAGCTCAGTTGGGAACCTCAATCCCCTTATGCCAGAATGGCCAATGACTGATGAGTTGTAGCATTTTGTGGAGAAGAGGAGGGGCCAAGGCCTTTCCTGCTCAGGTCTTGGGGACCACGGACACTTGCAGGTAAGTAATGTAAATGAGATAGAATAGGGACTCGCTGTGTGTAGGGGCTGTGTGCAGGAGAAATGCTACTCGATAGAAGGTGATCTCAGCAAAGGCATGCTGAGCTGAGACTGGCAGGAAGAAAGACCCAGGCAGAGCTGAGTTTCAAGAACAGCAGGTGTGATGGTTCTGAGGATGGAGGGATACTTGAGCCCCATGGGAACAGAAATGAGGCTGATGTGGCCAGAGAAGAAGGAAGCAAGGAACAGAGTGTGCAGGCTGAGGCTGGGTGGGCACCAGGGTCAGACCACACAGGAACTCATCAGCTACGGACAAGAAGTTATGGGACTTAGAAATCCAATTTTGGGGTTTCTTTGAAAGACAGACAGATGACAGATTGTCCCTCTGTTGTTTCACTCTTCAAATGTCTGCAACAACTGGGGCCAGGCCAAACCAAAACCAAGAGCCTGGAGCTCAATTCCAGTCTTCCATGTGGTAGCAGGGACCACAGTACTGGATCCATCACCTGCTGCCCCCCAGGGTGTGCATTAGCAGACACTGAAGGCAGGGTCAGAGCCAGGACTTCAACCCAGGCACTCCCATCTGGGATGCGGGCATCCCAAGTGGCATCTTAACCACTGCACCAGCAACCAGATTCTTACCTGTAGGTCTGGGGGTGGAGGTCGCAGATGTTGGGGATTCTGGGGAGAATGTGGTCACAGGACCTGAAAGAAAATAAGACATAAATAAAGAGTCTGTGGCCTTATCAGGGAGCAACGAGGACAGAGCTGTTGATGAGAACCTGCACCTCTGCCTTGGTGCAGACTTGATTGCTCTGGGTCCTGGCTGGGGCTGAGAGGGTACAGGCTGGGGAGGAGGGAGCCCCGGGGGTGCAGGGACTTCAGGGCCAGCATTACTCACGGCTCGTGGTGGGAGTCCTGTACCGATGGTTATAACCTGCAGAGAGAGGTGGGCGGAGGGAGAGAAAGAGTGAGATGATGGGAGGGATCCAAGGAAGGGGTGTGTGGGGGAGGGGGATGAGAACCACAAGTACACAGTCCTTCCCGAGTACTTTCTCTGAGATCCATCAATAATTAATAACGGCTGCTTTCAATCAGTTCACTGCCTCCTCCTGCAGTGCTACGTGACCTTCAGCCTCACATTGACCTCCAAAGGCCCTGAGCCTTGTTTGTTTCTCTATAATGTGTGTGTGTGTGTCTAATTATCATTTACACATTGGCCATACATATCTCAGATAATGTAATATATAACGTATGCTATTATAGCTGCTCACCATTGATGTAGAGACTGTCCCTGTCCAGGGTGTAGGAGCCCAAGCGGGTGACACCACGGGTCAGCCGGCTCAGCTCCCAATACAGCCGCTCTCTGTCCAGTGTGGGGTCTGGGTGGAAGGTGCAGACGGCATCCATTCTGGTGCATGTGCCACCCTTTTCAGCCCTGCAGAGGAAGGAACAGAGAGCTTGGGGATGCTAGAGAACTCCATCCTCCGATTGTGCCTGTTTTTTATAAATATTTATTTATTTGAAAGACAGAGAGATCTTCCTTCCACTGGTTCACTCCTCAAAAGGCCACAAGAGGAACTCCATCCAGGTCTCCCATATGGATGGGCAGGGACACAGCCACTTGGATCATCGTCTGCTGCCTTCCCAGGTGCATTAGCAGGAAGATGGATCAGAACAGAGCAGCCAGACTGGAGCCAATGCTCTGGGCGGGATGCCAGCATCACAGGCAGAAGCTTAACCTGCTGTGCCACTCTGCCGGCCCCACCCACTGGCTGTCACTCTTCCCTGGGTTTCATCTCCTTCCTGTAACACATCTTCTGCTTCATTTGCATGTCTGGCCTCCTCCTTCCAGCCACACACATTGGATGGAGTATTCTCCAGGGTTCCTCCTTAGTTTACTTTCTTATGTCTCCCATTCTCTCTTTTATGTAAACAAATTTTTATTAATTTATTTGAAAGCAGAGAGACAGACACAGAGATCTCCCAGCTACTGGTTCACTCCCCAAATGCCTGCAAACAGCCAGGGCTAGGCCAGGCCAAGTCAGGAGGCAGGAGCTCCATCCAGGTCTCCCACGTGGGTGGTGGGGGGCCCAAGTACTTGAGCCGTCGCCTGCTGCCTCTCAGGGTGTACATTAGCAGGGAGCTAGAATTGGAAACAGAGCTGGGACTCAAACCCTTAGGGTCCCCAAAATTCTCACAGGAATCTATCAAGTGAAATGTATTTTCATAATAATATTGAGACATTATTTTCACTCTCATTCTCTCAGGAGTATATAGTGGAATTTTTTTCCAGTGGCCACACAAAGTAAAAATTTCTAACAGATGGAAGGCAGAAACAGATACCCAGCTCTTCTGTTAAGCCAGACATGAACAAGATTTGTAAAAATGACCCAGTGCCTCTTTTCTACTTACTCCTTATATTTAGGGTGGGAATGGGGAGAAGAATATGGCCACCGCTCCTAAAACTACATCTGTGTTTATAATGATGTATTTATGTACTACATAGTAAGTATGTTTATAAAGTATATATTTTGTCAAAATTAATACAAATTTAGATATATATTTTAAATAGTAAGTATAAAAATAATATGAAACAACCATCTTATTATAATATTTACATAGAGCAGGCTTATTTTTCATTAACTAAGAATAAATCTAGAATTTTCCAGGTAGAAGTTTGAGTACAGTAAACGCTGGTATTCTTTGAAATTCTGAGTGTTTAAGAATGTAAAAGGTTCTCTATGTCTAAATCTCTCTGCCTTTCAAATAAATATAAATAAATAAATAGTTTTTAAAAAGAATGTAAAAGGCTGTTGGGAGGTAGAAGAGGGATGGTGTGCTCAGTGGGTACATAGCTGGGGCTGGGGCTGTGGTACAGAAGGTTAAGCCACTGCTTGCAGTGTGATGCCAGCATCCCACAATGGAGTGCCAGTTCAAGTCCCAGCTGCTCTGCTTCTGGTCCAGCTCCCTGCTAATATGCTTGGGAAAGTAGCAGAAGATGGCCCAAGTATCACTCATATGGGAAACCAGGATGGAGTTCCTGGCTCCTGGCTTCAGCCTTGTCAGTCTTAACTATTGCCAGCATTTGGGGAGTGAACCAGTGAGGATGAATCTGCTTCTCACTCTCTCTTGCTCTCTCTCTGTCTCCCTCCCTCCCTGCCTTCATTCTCTATCTCTCTGCCTTTTAAATAAATAAGTAAACATTTTTAAAGTGGGTGTACAAAGTTTCCATTATAAGATACAGAATACATTCTGCAGTCAATAGACAGCAGGATGACAATAGTTAACCCTGCTGCTTCCTTGTATCCTTGTATCCTTGAGATTTGCTAAGGATAGATCTTAGACACTCTCAGTGCACACCCAAACCCAAACGGTAACTGTGTAAGGGTGATCAACCTGCTGACGAGCTGGGCTGTGATGGCCATTTCCCAATGTCTGCCGCCTGCACCAAAACAGCAAGTCGGACAACTTCAGTATACACGGATTATTAACCCGTCCGTGATGGCGCAGTCAAATCATTGGAAAGTTTGTTGACACAACGGTTTCCTGGATACACGCTGGGGCTCTAGAACCCAGAACACATTGGCTCAAATCATGGCTTCCCTCCAGCAAGAAGTGTGCTTTTTCTGAGTCGCAGTCTTGTCATCTACAAGATGGGCTCGCCACAGTGTGGTTGTGGGAGTCAGTAGATGAAGACATGTAGGCCACTTGGATTATTGGGTGGCAAGAGATAAGAGCAATATTACTATTGATTGGGGCAGGTGCAATGGGTGGAGCTCAACTGCAGACAGCTATGATCTACAGTAGGCAAGAAATCTCTCCTTTGTGGAGTGATGGAATAGAAGACCCACCACCCCCCCGGCAGGGGGATCATCATTGTCTGGGTGGAGTCTGTGTGGAGGACTCTACAGAGAAGCCACAGGGTCATGAAAGGTGTAAGGAAGGGGTGCTGAGCCCAGTGACTCAGAGGGCACCAAGGGGATATAGGCAGAGAGATGAGAAGACGGACCATTTGTACAGAGAGTTTAGGTCCTTTTGAGCATCTTATAACTTGCAAAATTCCCTGTCAATGCTCAACATTTTGGTTAGCTTTTCCCTTTGGCTCCATCAGGCTCCCCTTGGGAAGGTGTCTGTCTCTTTTCAGAGAACAAACTTCAGATCTGCCGTGTCCAGCATTTCTCCCCAGTGTGGTGGAGATGGATCAGGGCGGGAAGGGTGTCAGGAATTCTGGAAATATCATTGGCAAGGGTGTTGTACCCGCTACTACTATGAGATCTATTTAACTGGGGGCTCACAATAGGCCAGGTGCTGTGCTGAATGACAGGCAGCTTCAGGAGTGAGGAACTGTTACTAGCATCATCTTATAGACAGTGTGATAGAGCAACAGGGAGGCTATGTGTCTTGCCCAAGGTCACACAGATAGCAAGTGGGAGATCAGGGGTTCAAACCCAGACACTTTGGGTCCAGTAGGCTATACTGCCTCTTGGTGAAGGCCCAAGTAGATGTGGCTGCCTGGGGTGTTAGAGCCCAAGAAAGAACAGAATTGTGGTTGCTGTAGGTGCCATGGAGGGCATCTTACCTGAGCCAGGTCAGCCTGCAACCAGCATAAAGGGAACCAACACTGCTGTTCTCAAACAAGACCTCCAGCTGGGAAGGAATAAGAGGCAGGTGAGCAGGAAGGGTCAAAGCAGCAGGGTCTGGCAGGGTGGAGGTGAGGCATGCTTTGCTTGGGTGCTCTTACCAGTTGCTGCAGGGTCCTCTCAGTGGCATTGAATATCCCAGAGCCTGGGTGGCCCATGTCCTCCATGTAGTACAGGTTAGTGATGGTGACGTTGACAGTGAAAGGTATCAAGGCAGGAACCCCAGCTGCAGTGGAAGTAAAAGGAGACCTATGCTGAGTCAGGTCCTGGACTGGGGGATGAGAGGAAAGGCTATGAGGACACAATTTTATTTCAGTGCCCAGCTGGGACCCAGCCTATGTGTCCTACCTGAAATGCTGCATGGAGCAGTCACTACCCAAGACCTTCCTGTGTACTGAGTGAGCACCTATCCGGGTTTGCTGGGGACCATGTGTGTCCAGAAGAGGCAGACTTTGGACTTCAGAAGTGAGTTGATTCTGGGCGTACCAGGATGAGGATACATCCCTTCTCTCTCCATGGCTTTTACTAGCTCAGCACACACCAGCACTTGCCCCTCTTTATCTTTGGGGAAATAACAGACCCAGGGAGCATCCCTGCAGCAATGGCTTATGGGATTGGTGGATGAATACCTCAGCTCCCTCACGCCTTGAATGGGGTGACTCTAAGGTGCTTGTTCTCTGTATTTTCCCAGGATCTCTCTTTGAGACAGTTAATTTCTGTTGGTTAAGCCACCCAGCTTGTGGCATATCTTGTTATGGCAGCCCTAGCAAATTAACACACCCTATGAGCCAGAAATTTCTTTCCTAAATGTATACCCAAAAGGGTTGGAAACGGGGACTCCAACAGATACTGACACGCCGATGTTCATTGTAGCATTATTCACGATAATCAAAATATTCTTAGTGTCCATCAATATGTGAATGGATGGACAAAATGTATTCTATCCAGACAACAGAATAGAATTCATCCACAAAAAGGAATGGAGTTCTAATACTACAACATGGATGGACTTTGAGGCCATTATGCTAAGTGAGATTCACCAGACACATAGGGGATGATTTCACTTACGTGAAACATCTACATCATGAAAATTCATAGAAGCAATGATAGATTAGAGGTTAACAGTGGCTGGAAAGAATGGGGGACAAGAAATTATTGCTTAATGGGTTTCGTTAAGAATGGGTTTCAACCCAAATGCCCATCAACAGTAGACTGGATAAAGAAATTATGGGACACGTACTCCATAGAATACTATACAGCAGTAAGGAACAATGAAACCCAGTCATTTGCAACAAGATGGAGCAATCTGGAAACCATCATGCTGAGTTAATTAAGCCAGTCCCATAGAGACAAATATCATTTGTTTTCCCTGATCGGCGACAACTGAGCACCAAAGGGGAAACCTGTTGAAGTGAAATGGACACTATAAGAAACAATGACCTGATCAGCTCTTGTCCTGACTCTAGATGTACAATGTAATACTTTATCCTTTTTAGTATTTGTTGTTGTTGTTCTAGTACTAGTGGTTGAGCTCTGTAATTAACACACAATTCTTCTTAGGTGTTTAAATTTTAACTGAAAAGTGATCCCTGTCAAATTTAAGAGTGGAAAAAGAGAGGGAGGAGATGTACAATTTGGGACATGCACAATCAGACTTGCCCCAAATGATGGAGTTAGAAATGTGCCAGGGGATTCCAATACAATCCCATCAAGTGGCATGTACCAATGCCATCTCACTAGTCCAAGTGATCAATTTCAGTTCACAATTGATGGCTCTGATAGGTCTAAGAATCAAAGGGATCACACAAACAAGACAAGTGTCTGCTAATACTAACTGATAGAATCAAAAAGGGAGAGAAAGATCCAACATGGGAAGCGGGATACACAGCAGACTCATAGAATGGCAGATGTCCTAAACAACACTCTGGCCTCAGAATCAGCCCTTAAGGCATTCGGATCTGGCTGAAGAGCCCATGAGAGTATTGTAGGCATGGAAAGCCAAGATACCACGGGAAAGAAAAAAAAGAAGAAGAAGAAGACCTAAATGAAAGATCTCTGTGAGTGAGATCCCAGTGGAATGAACGGGGCCATCAAAGAAGGAGGTACCTTTCTCTGAAGGGAGGAGAGAACTTCCACTTTGACTATGACCCTATCGGAATAAGATCAAAGTCAACAAACTCTAAAGGCTTCCATAGCCCTGGCAACTCATGACTAGAGCCTAGGGAGGTTACTGACGCCATGAACAGGAGTGTCAAATTGTTAATTCAGCAACAGAAGTCACTGTGTACTTACATCCCATGTGGGATCTGTCCTTAATGTGTTGTCTAATGTGCAGTGATGCTATAACTAGTACTGAAACTGTATTTTTACACTTTGTGTTTCTGCGTGGATACAAACTGATGAGATCTTTACTAATTATATACTGAATCAATCTTCTGTATATAAAGAGAATTGGAAATGAAAAAAAGGAAAAACCTGGTGTTAAATTGGAAATGGCATAGAAAATTAATTAATTTTTTTAAAAAATATTATGTAGGATCTCTGTCTTTAATGTGCTGTATACTGTTATTTAATGCTATAACTAGTACTCCAACAGTATTTTTTTTCACTTTGTGTTGCTATATGGGGGCAAACTGGTGAAATCGTTACCTATTATATACTAAACTGATCTTCTGTATATAAAGAGAATTGAAAATGAATCTTGATGTGAATGGAAGGGGAGAGGGAGCGGGAAAGGGGAGGGTTGTGGGTGGGAGGGAAGATTTGGGAGGGGGAAGCCATTGTAACCCATAAGCTGTACTTTGGAAATTTATATTCATTAAATAAAAGTTTAATAAAAAAAAAAAGAATGGGTTTCATGGGAATGGTCACATTTTGGGAACAGATAGTAGTGATGGTTGCACTGTGAGTGTAACTAATGCCACTGGGTTGTATACCTCCAGTGGTTAAGAAGGCAAATTGTATATTATGTGTTTTGCTACAATAAGGTTACTTATTCTTACTCATTCCTGCCATACTCTCACAGGCCCAGGTGGACATCCCAGACATGGTCACAGGGGCAAAGGGGTTTCCAACCAAGGTACTGAAGGGGGCTGTGGTCTCAGCCATGGTGGGGCTAAAACCTGTGGCAAGGCAAATTCATGATCTCAACAGCTGAAGTTTTCAGGACAGTGGTTGGACTTGCTCCTTTGCTGTGACTGGTTGTGGGTGACGTTGGGGTCTCTGTACCTGTGACCATCCTGGAACTATCTGGGAGTCCAACTGAAGTCATAAATGGTGAGGTTTCTGTTACAATTACAGTACTGAGCTCACCAGTCATTGTAGGAGTATTGGCAACCCCAGGGACACCAGTAAAGACAGTTGGAATAGGACTACCTGTGCTGGCCTCTGTTGAAGGGCTGGTAACCCATAAGCCTGAGGTGTGTGACACACCATGGGAAACAGCTGAAGCTGGGATTGTTGTGCTGGTCTCTGTCCTGGGATGAGTGGCTAATGAGGATGTTTCCATGGGAGCAGCAGTTGAAAGAGTCGAACCTAGACCAACTCTGCTGGTATCCGTCACAGGCTGGCTGAAGAGAGATGTTGTCTTCGGCCCACCAAAGGATGCAGTCTGAGTTGGAAGAGCCGTACTAACTCCCACCCCAGTTCTGGTGGAGGGTGAGGCTGTGGTCTCCAACAAATGAGGAAAAACAGTTGAGGCTGAAGATTTGGTGCTTGACTCGGAACGTGGGTGGGTAACCGATGAGGCTGTAGCCTCTGGCTCACCAGGAAAGTAAGTCACAGTCGGAAGAATTGTACTCATCACTGCTCCAGAACCAATGACCTGGGAGGTCAGCGTATCTTGTCCCCCCAGTGACATGGTCCCTCTTGACACGACTGAACTGGCTTCTGCCCCATGACTGGTGGCCGATAGAGGTGTCATGTCTGATTCACCATGGGAAAAAGTTGGGATTACTCTGGAAACAGAAGCACGAGTCTGTGCAGGATGAGTGACCCATGAGGCGGTTGTCTCTGGCTCACCAGAGGAAGCAGTAAGAACTGGAACAGAACTGGTCTGTGATTCCGGATGGGTGACTAGTGTGTTTGTGCTCTCTTTCTCAGCAGGAGAAAGAGTCAGAGTTACAGCAGTCATGTTGCCATCTTTCCCAGAACTAGCAGTTCCTGTTCCTGGTATACCAGGTGAAACTGTTTGAATTGAAATGGGTGAACTGGCTTCTGCACCAGGACTGGTGCCCACTGAGTCTGTAGTGTCTGATTCACTGTGAGGAAAACTCAAGGTCCTGGTCTCTGTAGGATGAGGGACCCATGAGGCTGTTACCTCTGACTCATGTGGGGACACAGTCCATGCTGGAGAAGTTGTGCTGGTGTCCATCCCAGAACTAGTGACTGGTGATGTCAGCATATCTGGTACATCAGGTGAGATAGTTGTTATGGGAATGGTTGAACCAGCTTCTGCCCTAGAACTGGTGGCCATTGAAGGTATGCCATATGATTCACCATGGGAAAAGCTTGAGATTGTGTTGGGGACATTTGGGCTGGTCTCTGCAGGATGGGTTACTGATAATACTGTTGTATCCTGCTCACTCGGGGAGACAGTCAAAGTTGGAATGTCTGAACTGGCTTCTGACCCAGGAGGGGTGCCCCATGAGGCTGTGGTCTCTTGTTGACCTGGGGACATCATCAGAGTTGGAAATGCACTGTGTTGTACTCCAGAAGTAGTGGCCTGTGAAGTCACTAACCCTGGTACACTAGGAGAGACAGTCAAAGTTGAAGCAGCTGAACTGGCTTCTGACCCAGGATGGGTGCCCCATGAGGCTGTGGTCTCTTGTTGACCTGGGGACATCATCAGAGTTGGAAATGCACTGTGTTGTACTCCAGAAGTAGTGGCCAGTGAAGGGGAGACAGTCAAAGTTGAAGCAGTTGAACTGGCCTCTGACCCAGGATGGGTGCCCCATGAGGCTGTGGTCTCATGTTGACCTGGGGACATCATCAGAGTTGGAAATGCACTGTGTTGTACTCCAGAAGTAGTGGCCTGTGAAGTCACTAACCCTGGTACACTAGGAGAGACAGTCAAAGTTGAAGCAGCTGAACTGGCTTCTGACCCAGGATGGGTGCCCCATGAGGCTGTGGTCTCTTGTTGACCTGGGGACATCATCAGAGTTGGAAATGCACTGTGTTGTACTCCAGAAGTAGTGGCCAGTGAAGGGGAGACAGTCAAAGTTGAAGCAGTTGAACTGGCCTCTGACCCAGGATGGGTGCCCCATGAGGCTGTGGTCTCTTGTTGACCTGGGGACATCATCAGAGTTGGAAATGCACTGTGTTGTACTCCAGAAATAGAGGCCAGTGAAGGGGAGACAGTCAAAGTTGAAGCAGTTGAACTGGCCTCTGACCCAGGATGGGTGCCCCATGAGGCTGATGTTTCTGGTTCACCATGAGAAAGCATCAGAGTTGGAATCCTTGTACCAGTCACTGTCCTGGAGCTAGTGACCAATGAGGTCACCACTCCTGGTACTCCAATAGAAATAGAAGTTGGGACAGTTAAACTGGCTTCTGTCCTAGGATTGATGACCATCGAAGATGTGGTATCTGACCCACTATAGGAAAAACTGGGGGTTGTTCTGGGTGCTGCTGCATTGACCTCTATAGGCTGAGTGACCAATGAGGTTTTTGTATCTAGGCCACCAGGGGAAAAAGTCAAAGTGGGAATAGCTGAACTGACATCTGTTTCAGGATGGGTGACCCAGGAGGCTGTGTTTTCCAGTCGATCCACAGAGACAGCCAGAGTTGGAAAAATAGAATCAGTCTTTGTCTTGGAACTAGTGACCGATGAGGTCACCATCCCTAATGGAGTGGCTGTACTTGTCTGTGCCCCAATGTGGGTAACCATTGAGTTTGTGGTCTGTGGTTCAGAAGGAGAAAGAGTCAGGGTTGCTTGAGTTGTGCTTGTGTCCATCCCAGTATTTGTGAACAGTGAGGTTGCCATATCTGGTGTGCCAGGTGACACAGTTACAGTTGTCACAGCTGAACTGGCTTCTGTCCCATAATGGCTGACCCAGGAGGCTGTGGTATACAGTTGATCGGGGAAAGCAGTCAGAATTGGAATGGTTTTACCTGTCTCTCTCTCAGGACTAGTGACCAGTGAGGTCACCATCCCTGATAAACCAGGTAAAACAGTTGGAACTGGAGCAGCTAAACTGACCTGTGCTCCAGGATGGGTGATTGATGAGGCTGTGGGCACAGCTTCAGAAGGAGAAAGGGTCAGTGGTACTGGTGTTGTCCTGGTGTCTGTCCCAGAACTAGTGGTCTGTGAGCTCACCTCCCTTGGTCCACCAGGTGAGACAGTTGTAGTCGGAACATTTGACCTGGCTTCTGCACCAGGACTGGTGGCCATTGAGGGTGTGGCCTCAATGTTGTAAAAACCTGGGCTCGTCCTGGGTGTTGTTGGGCTGGACTCTACAGGATGAGTGACCCACGAAGTTGTCGTCTCTGGACCATGTTGGGATTCAGTCATTGTCACAAAAGTTGTGCTGATGTTTGTCCTGGAATGAGGGACCAGTGATGTCAGATTTTCTGGCATACCAGGCAAGAGAGTTGTTTTTGGAAGTGCTGAACTTGCTGCTGCCCTGGGACTGGTGGCCATGGAGGGTGTGGTGTGTGATTTACTCTGAGAAAACTTGGGAGTTGTTCCGGACACAGGTGGCCTGGTCCCTGCAGGAAGGGTGGCCCAGGAGGCTGTTGAATCTGGCTCACCAGGGGAAACAGTCAGGGTTGGAACAGCTGAGGTGGCCCTTGCCGCAGTACTAGTATCCAGTGAGGTCAGCAACCCTGGCACGCTGGGAGAAATAGCTGGAGATGGAACGGAATGACTGGTCAGCACTCCAGGGTGAGTGGCCCATGAGGCTGTGGTCTCTGGTCCATCTGGGGAATCAGTAATTGGCATAACCATACTTGTGTCTGCCCCAGGACTGGTAGGCAGTGAGGTCAC
This sequence comes from Lepus europaeus, assembly GCF_033115175.1. Taxonomy (NCBI): domain Eukaryota; kingdom Metazoa; phylum Chordata; class Mammalia; order Lagomorpha; family Leporidae; genus Lepus; species Lepus europaeus. The sequence goes on from NC_084846.1 coordinate 4,049,760, forward strand.
CGTATCTGGTACCTCAGCGGAGGCTGAGGGGGTTAGAACTGCTGAACTGACCTCTGCGCCAGGATCGATGCTTGTTGAGGGTGTGGTATCTGATTCATTATATGAGACACTCAGAGTTGTCTTGGAAAAATTTGAGATGGTATCTGCAGGGTGGCTGACCCGTGAGGCTGTTGCAGCTGGCTCACCATGTGAAACAGTCAGAAATGTAACAGCTGGACTGGTCTCTGCCCCCAGACCAGGGACTGAAGAGACAGTGGTCTCTGGTGCACTACTGAAAACAGACGAGGTTGTCCCGGGCATGGCTGTGCTGGTCTCTGCCCCGTGCCTGGTGGCAAGAGAGGCTGTCATCAGTGGGACATCGGAGGACACTGCTGACATTGTAACAACCATTCCTGCTGTGCTTGTGCTGGACGTCTTCTCGGATGCCGTGGGGGGCGTCATTGTTCCCGAGGCAGGAGTAGAGACTGTTGTGGTCAGAGTGCCTGCTCCTTCCATCCCTTCTGTGGGTCGTCCTGTGAATTGGGGGATGGACAGAAAAACATAGACAAAACAATTACACCGAATGGACTGGCAACCACTATTTCTTCTCCACCAGAGGAAAGGCAGAGAAATGTCTCTGATACCATGGCTGGGAACGTGCCTACGAAGCTTCCGAAATGGGAACAGGGATGGTGACTGATGTCCCCCTACCTTACCCATCTCACCCTGGACGAGGACTCCTCCATTCCTGCTCCCACCTGTTGTCTTTTCTCTCCAGCCTCTGAGTCTCTTCAAGCTCCTCTCTTGCCCCAGCATGCCTATCCCTCTTCGGATTCCTTCAGCCCTGCCCTTCTTCAACTCCCAGCCAAATCCACCTTCACAAACCCGTGTCAGCATTCCTCCCTCCCTGCTCCATGCAAAAGATCAAGGAGGGGTGAACATTTGGTGCAGCAGTTAAGCCCCCACTTACGATGCCTGCATCCCATACTGAAGTGCCTGGGTTTGAGTCCGACTCTATTCTAGCTTCCTGCTGATGCACACCCTGGGAGGCAGTAAGTGATGGCTCAAGTAGTTGGGTTCCTGCCACCTACGTGGGAGACCTGGATCGAGTTCTCAGTTCCTGACTTTGGTCTGGCCCAGCATTTATTGGACGCTGGGGGAGTGAATCAGAGAACGGAAGATTCCTTTCTCTCTCTCTTTCCTCTTTCCCCTCTCCCCTAAATATTTTTTAAGAAAAGAAAGACTGATAACGTGACTAGAGGTGTCTCTATCCAAAACTTGTATCTTGCAGAAGCCTCCAAAGTGAGCTGGTAAAATAGTCTGGTCTCTAAACAACTTGGAAAGCAACCCAGTGGGTAGGAGAGACTTGCCTTATTAGTGATAAGTAAGGAGAACCTTTTGCTGCACACACCTGCACTTATTAGACTTCCATCCAGAACAATAGTGCCATGAATTGCTTCAGAGAAAAAGTTATACTGTCAGATAACTGTGTTAGGCCCTGGGTTGAGCAGAGCTAAACTAATTCCTTTGCAGTAGGATGGCTCAGGGCCTCTACTATGCTGGCTCTAAGAAGGGACAATAACTTGCTAAACTGTTTGACCACAAACTTTTGTCCTTTTATTAAAGGCCATCCATGCATTACCAAGGTCTCCTGAATGCTGTTTTCTGCCCACTTTTTATACTTCACACTTTGGCCACGGTGAATTACTTACACCTCCCAGATATCTCTGTGCCTGCACCTGCTGCTCTGCCCGCTATCCAGAACATCATCATCTCCTACTTTTGTCTTCTTGGTAAACTCCCATTCGTCTCTTAAAAACCAGTTCAAGGACCACCTCCCCAATGAAGCCTTCCCTCTGTAGTTCCAATATGTCTTCATTACATGCTTTCTTAAAACTTGTACTTATTATTTATTGGAAAGGCAGAGTGACAGAGTGATCCTCCATCTACTGGTTTACTCTACAAGTGCCTACAACAGCCAGGACCGGGCCAGGAAAACATTAGGAGCCAGGAATGCCATTGGTGTCACCCATGTGAGTGTCAGGGACCCAAGCACCTGGGCCATCATCTGCTGCCTCTCAGATGCATTAGCTGGGAGCTGGATTGGAAGAGGAGGGACTCCACCCTAGGCACTCCCAAGTGGGATGCAGATGTTCCTAAGCCACGGCTTCACCTGCAGTGCCATGGTGCCTGCCCCATTACACACTTTTAAAGCCTTATCACGGGCCGGCGCCACGGCTCACTAGGCTAATCCTCCGCCTGCAGCACCGGCACCCCGGGTTCTAGTCCTGGTTGGGGCGCCGGATTCTGTCCCAGTTGCTCCTCTTCCAGTCCAGCTCTCTGCTATAGCCCAGGAGTGCAGTGGAGGATGGCCCAGGTCCTTGAGCCCTGCACCGCATGGGAGACCAGGAGGAAGCACCTGGCTCCTGGCTTCAGATCGGCGCAGCGCACCGGCCGCAACGCGCTAGCTGTAGCGGCCACTTGGGGGGTGAACCAACTGAAGGAAGACCTTTCTCTCTGTCTCTCTTTCTCACTGTCTAACTCTGCCTGTCAAAAAAAAAAAAAAAAGCTTTATCACAATTGTTTTGTTCCTTTGCTGTCTCATCTCTCCTCCTGGAATGAGCACTCCATTGGTTCCTTACAGAGCAGTTTCACCCGTGTCTCTCAGATTATAGCATAACCTCTGAGACATAGTCCATTACTAATCAGCGTCTTCAGAATTAAGTTAAAGTGAGTCAGATTTGCAGAGTTGACATACCTGACCTTGGACTAAACTCACTCAGCATGCGACAAGGTAGCCTACACCTGGTAGGCATTAAATGAAGAAACCACTCAGGGAAACATATGACAGCAGCATACAATTCTCTAAGAAGACAGTGTTTTATCTCTCTGGCAAAGGAAATACAGCTGCAAGTAGGGTTACTGGGAAGTAATCCAAATCGAAGCTACCTTTAGGATGAGAAGGTGATGTGGATGCCCTGGGGCCTTTGACTGCTCTTGTGATGCCTCCATGTGCCGCTCCATCGTGTTGCTTTGTGATGCGCTCCACGATGCCTTCAGTTCCTACAGATGAGGGTGGAGGAGAAAAACCAGGGTAACTCACCTTATCCAGAGGAGAGCCCTAAGTTATTTCACTTCATTGACCATACAACATCTTCTCAAGTCCACCTGTGTGGCCTTGAGCCATAAGTGGCTACACTGTCCCTGATCCATACTTCCTTTCATCTGTCCCTGGATCAGACCACTTATTCTTCCATCTCCCCTTCCTTTTATCTCCTCCTAATGTTTCTCCTTCCTTTCACCTTTCCTCTCTTCCTCCCTTCCTCCCTGTTATCCCCCTTTTCTTTTCTTTTTTTTTTTCTTTTTTTTTTTTTTTTTTTGACTGGCAGAGTGGACAGTGAGAGAGAGACAGAGAGAAAGGTCTTCCTTTTGCCGTTGGTTCACCCTCCAATGGCCGCCACAGTAGGCGTGCTGCGGCCGGCGCACCGCGCTGATCCGATGGCAGGAGCCAGGTGCTTCTCCTGGTCTCCCATGGGGTGCAGGGCCCAAGCACTTGGGCCATCCTCCACTGCACTCCCTGGCCACAGCAGAGAGCTGGCCTGGAAGAGTGGCAACCGGGACAGGATCGGTGCCCCGACCGGGACTAGAACCCGGTGTGCCGGCGCCGCAAGGTGGAGGATTAGCCTAGTGAGCCGCGGCGCCGGCCACTCCCCCTTTTCTTAAGTATGGATTTAATCTCATCCTTCCTTCCATCTTTCTTTCCTTCAATCTTCCCTTTTCACCCTTCTTTCTTTTTTAATATTTATTTGAAAGGCAGCGTTACACACACACACAGAGAGAGAGAGAGAGAGAGAGAGAGAGAGAGAGAAATCTTCAATCCGCTGGTTCACTCCCCAAATGGCTGCAAAGGCTGGAGCTGAACCTATCCAAAGCCAGGATCTAGAAGCCTCTTCCAGGTCTCCCACGTGAGTACAGGGGCCCAAATACTTGGGCCATCTTCTGCTGCTTTCTCGGGTGCATTAGCAGGGAGCTTGATTAGAGGTGGATCAGCTGGGACTCGAACCAGTGCCCCTATGAGATGCTGGTGCTGCAGGCTGCAGCGTAACCCACTGCACCACAGCACCGGCCCCTTTCAGCCTTCTTTCTGCACATCCATCCTTCTTTTCATTCATCCATCTCTCTGTTCTTGCATTCATCCTTCCATTCATCCAGACACACTTGTGCCTCCTTACAGTCTCACTTGTCACTTGGTTACTGCACAGCCATGACCCAACCACTCTGCCACGTTTTAAGACTTGGATCAGTAGCCACCAACATGGTTTACTTCTTGCAAATTCTTTAAGTTTGTTAAGGAAGAGGCACCACATAAACCTCCTGTAGATACTGTCTAGGGAATCAGGTGCTGGAATAGTCTGAGCCCCTCTTTGCTCTTGTGTCCAAAATTTAAATCTGGGGCCAAATTCAGAGGAATGTAATCTCCAAGAGGTTTACTCCCTTAAGTACTGACCAGAAGCAGAGATTTCTCCTCCTCTCTTAGTACCTACCACATCCTTAGGTAGTTTGCTTCCTCAATTTTCATTCTCCTTCTTCTTTCACTTATCTCTTGTTTTTGACCCTGTTCTCATTGCAGAAAAATGCTCAAATCAAAGGCATAGGGTGGGAGGGCTTTCTCTTGATTTTAGCTGTTGTCCCAACCCCTGAGTCTCACTCAGACTCCATTTGCTAGAATTCCTGAGGACCCCTACATTACCAAGGCAATGATTACCTCATTTAAGCTCGGCTCCTCTGTAGCATTCGAAAAGAATTACCATTTCTCCTTCCTACAACTCTCCCCTCCTATGGACTCTCTGATGCCAGAATCTTCTGCTTTCCCTGCTACCTGTCTGACCACTCCTGCTTAGGCTAATGGTTAAGAGCACAAATCCCTATTGCCACAGAGTCAGAATTCTTACCCTAGTTCTATCAGTTACTAGCTTTATGCCTTGAGCAAATCACTTAATTTCTGTGTGCCTCATTTTCCTCTCTGACAAATAAGTTTATGATGATCCTTAGTTCAAATAGTGCTACCATGAGGATTGAATAACTTAATAAGACAATGTTTGATACAAAACAAGCAATGTCTAAGTATTTGCTGTTGTTATTGTCATCATCATAAATATCATTAATTGTCCTCTTAGGTTACTATATCATGGTCCTGTAATTACTCACCTACTTTCTAATTTATCTTTATTTCCCCTACACCTCATCCAGTACCTGGAACTGTAGTCAGATCAGCAGGTGCTTGCTAAAAGAATTTATAATGTGAGAGTGAACTCCTAATGAACTCCTTTTTACTTCTTAAGAAAAGGTCATGTCCTATGAGCCCTCAAAGTATAGGAATGTAGGAGCTATGGGCCCTTACTTGTTAACTGTGTTGAGAGTGGAGGCACCTGAAATGCACTTGTCACTATTCCAAAGTCAACACTCGGTGTCGTGCTGGTATCCAAAATGGGTGATAAAGATGTCCCAGTCGGCTGGTTCCAAGTTACCAAATGACTGACCCCAGGCAACGGTCCTTCAGTGGCACTACTTTCTGTCCCAAGACTGGTATCTATCATATGTGAGGCAGCCGGAGAGGAACCAAACCCATGGGGAGTGGGGCTGGTCAAAGAGTCGGTGGTAGTGAAGGTAGGCGAGGGGAATGGCGTTGAAGCTGGTAACAGTGAACGCCTTGCAGTGGAGGACGCAGTAGCATCCCCAGGGCTTGCCCCAGTCCTAGAGGATGCACTGCCTGGAAAGGCGGCTGAGCTGGCTCTCGGAACTCGAGATGCAGCAAATGAAGTCATGGCCCCTGAAGGCAGCATATCGGTGCTCATGTGGTGAGCACTTTCTGCTACAGGCGTGGTAAACTTGGGTCTTGGGGATGAGGTGACTCCAGTGGACTGCATAACAGATGCAGAGGCGTAAGAGTGGGTCATTTTCTCCACTGGTGTGTCAGTATACTGTGAGGATGCAGACTGCTGCTGTGGGACCAAAGTTTTCAGAGAAGGGGTGATGTCAGCCTTAGGACTCTGCTGCACAAGGCGAGTGAAAACAGGAGATGAGGGGATATTTGAGGGCGTGGCCAACAGGGACGTGCTGATTTCCTTTAATCCAGAAGTCGAATGGGAAAATGATTCTGCCTCAAGACTGGTAGCCTCCAAGTTTGGAGGCAATGATGAGTAAGTAGTAGCCTTATCCATGGAGGAGGTGGCAACCATTGGATCCGTGGCCTTGGATGACTCCGAGTGGGTTGGGGAAGAGGAATGTGGTTCATGTCCCAAATTGGTGGTACCCACATTGGTCACTGCTGTGCCTGGGGGAGGACGAATGCCCTCTGAAACTGTGATGACTACAGAGGTGGTCAGTGTTTCAGCCAAGGTGCTGTACAGTTTTGGAGAGGGGCTGGTTCCAGTCTCTGGACCTGTGCTCCAAACGTCTGAGGTCCTCATCAGGCCAGAGGTGAGCAGTGAAGCCACAGACCCAGGAGACGTGGAGAGACTCCCTGGTGATGCCAAGGAAAGAGGAGAAGTTGAGGTCATGGCAGGAGAAGGTACTGGGGGCTGTACAGGGCTAGGTTCCTTCCCAGAGGAAGCACTTGCCAGTGACGCTCTCTCAGGACCGCCACTTGGGAGCATGGTCACTTCTGAGTGTGGAAACCCCTCAGACACAGGCACGCGGATCCCTGCCTGGGAGGCCAAGGTTGATGTGGCTCCACTCTGCCTTGCAGCCATGGGAGGACTTGTGTGGGTGGATATGGCCATTTCTGTGATCTTCCCAGTGGAAGTGTCTGATGACATCTTGGAGTGAGGGGGGCCAGAGACAGGTGTCCTAGCAGAGGAGGTGACATCTGTCGTGGAGAACCCAGCGGTAGTGCCAGAAGGCTCTTCCCAGCTGACAGAGCCGACCTCCTCAGAGGGGATTGACTCCTGCAGTCCAGAAGCCTTGGGGGAAGTTGGTTGCCTGGCGGCCCTGGTAATCTCAGATGAGCCAGGCATTGTGGGAATGGAGGGGTCTGTAGAGGTGAAGTTGGTAATCATCGAAGATGTCAATTTGGGTGCAACTGAGATGCCTGGGAAAGAGGAAATGGATTCCCGCCCAATAGAACTGGCCTGCACAGTGGTTACCACTGTCCTTGGGGAAGAATGTGTTGCCTTAGTGTCTGCAGTGGCTCCTAAGGTGCTGCTTCTGCTGGGAGCTGAACTGCTGCTAGGTGCAGGGCTTACGCCCAATGCGTCTGTGGTTTCCTCCAGCGCAGAAGACAGCGGTGACGTCATGGGCAGAGAATGGGAGGGGCCACTCTCAGATAATGTAGGAGAGGCAGCAGAAGCTGAGCTCATGGCACGAAGAGGTGTCGGGGAGGAGGTAGAGATGCTGTTTCCCACAGGGAGACTGCTCATTCCTGACATTGTCTGAGGACTGCTGCTCGTGTCAGCCTTAACCTTGGCGTGGGGAAGTCCCCAAGTCACAGTTGAGTGGGTCACTGGCCCTGCGGTTCCATGTGATGTGTCCCAGTGACGAGTGCCATAGGATGTCCCCATGGGTGGCCCATGGGTTGTGACGGTCACATCTGCAGATTCTGCCATGAGAGAGGGGGTGGAAAGCCTGGTGATCCTCCCAGCTGAGTGATGTGGTGACTCTGTGGGATGAGCAGGGCCTGGGTTGGATGTTCTGCTCGAGGAGATGACCTCTGGCCAGGAGATCTCAGTAGTGGCGTGAGTGGATAATTCAGAAGGGCGAGAGCTCACCCCCTGGGAGGTGCTGGTCTCCCTCAGGCTTGAAGTCAGCAAGTAAGCCATCTCAGTCGGAGAAGGGCTGGGCCCTGGAGTATCCCACAAGGTAGATGAGAAAACCTTTGAAGACGTGGCTCTGGACACCGCTGAATCAGCCAGCGTGGAACCTGTAGTCCCCACAGTGGTCATCACTTTCCCCGTGGAAGGATTTGCTGCTTCAGCATCTGCAGTGGCTTCATAAGAAGGCAGCATCTCCCCTGAGGTGCTCCTTGTGATCAGAGTTGAGCTGGTGTGTGGTCCTGGGCTTCTTGCTGATACATCTGTGGTTTTCACCTTCAGAGAAGTGAGCTGTGAAGTAACAGAGGGAGAAGGACTCTCCTCTGCTAGTGAGGAGGAAGCAGACACAGGTGAACTCATGGCAGAGGTTGTTTCATCCACTGAGGGTGGGCTTGGCCTTGACGTACTCCTGGGGCTCCTGCTCAGAGGAGCGGTTGCCTCTGAATGGGGCAGACTCTGAGTCACAATTGAGGAGGCCCCCACCCGTGAGGCTGAGGTTTCCTGGGTAAGGGTGGTCTGTGCTATATTCCCAGGATGTCCTGACAGGGTGGCAATGGTCATGTCCACAGACTCTGTCATGATGGGAGAGCTGGAGAACCCAGAGAGCTTTCCAGGGGCCACATCAAGTGTTTGTGTAGACTGAGAAGGGTGGATGAGTGTTCTGCTAGAGGAGCTGTCTTCTGTCCTGGGGCCCGGTGTCGTAGCACCAGTGGACACTTCCGGAAGGCCAGCACTCATCTCTGCAGTGGAGCTGGTTTCCTCAGAGGCTCCCGCCCCCCACAGTCCAGTGGCCATGGAGGAACTCAGCTCTGTAAGAATCCTCAGAGTATCTGAGAAGGCAGAAGTTGATGTGGAAACACTTTTACCTCCTATAGTGGAGGTGGAAACCTCTAGAGATGTGACTTTGGGCTTCTCTGGGTCAGATGGGCCAGCAAAAGGTGATTCACGTGCAGAACCTGTGGTCCCCACAGTGGCCATGGATGTCCTCGTGGAAAGATGCACTGTTTCAGTGCCTGCAGCGGCTTCAGCAATCGCCAGCAGCTCACCTGAGGTGCTCCTCACATGTGGAGTTGAACTGGTGTGTGGACCTGGGCTGGTACCCAACACATATTTGGTTTTCACCTGGGAAGAAGCGGGGAGTGAAGTGATGGGAAACGAAGAGGAGGAGCTGTCCTCTGATGTGGAAGAAGCAGGGGAGGGTGAGGACGTGGCAGGGGAAGGCATCAGAGGAGAGGCAGGGTTGGTGTTGTCCACAGAGGGAGTGCTCATCCTTGCTGCCATCTCTGGACCACTGCTCATGAGAGCGTGAGCTTCAGATTGGGCGGAGTTCCCGGTCACCGTTGACGGGATCCTTGACCAAGACATTTTGCTGGATGTGTTCCAGTCATGGGTACCATATGACATACCCACAGGTGGCAGAGCCTGGGTGCTCCTAGCCATGTCTGCAGGTTTTGTCACAGCAAGGGATGTTGACAGCCGGGTGACTGTTCCAGTTGGTAGACCTAGTGACTTCACAGAATGAGCAGGATGTGGGTCAGATGTCTTGCTAGGGGAGACGAATTCTGTCCCAGAGTCCTCAGCGGTAGCTACCATAAGCAAGCCAGAAATGCCAGTGCTTAACTGCACACTTGAGCTGGTCGCCTCAGAAGTGCCTGTATCCTTCAGTCCAGTAGTCAAGGAAGAATGTGGAAGGGTTTCCGGTTCAATGCTTGTGCTCAGATGGTTTATGGTTTGCACCGGGTCAGATGTGATCAGTGGAGAAACGGTAACAGGAGAGGAGAAGGTACCCCCTGATAAGGTAGAGGAGAGAGGAAGTGGCGGGGTTACAGCAGGAAAAGATGGAAGGGAAGACACAGCAGGGCCTTCTTCCCCAGGGAGAGGGCTTGAATCTGACGTAGTCTCAGAACCCTTGCTCACAAGGACAGTCACTTCCAAGAGGGGAAGCCCATGAGTCCCAATTGAGGGGTTCTCTGCCCATGGCCTTGAGGTCGATGTCTGCCCAGTGAGCCTGCTCTGTGATGCATCCTCACCATGGCCTAACTGGATGGAGGTGGTCGTGTGTGCAGAGTCCGTCATGTCAGTGGAGCTGGAGAACCCAGAGATCTTTCCAGTGGTGATGTCTTCTGACCTCGGGGGTGGAGTTGGGTGTGGGAGGGGTGCCCTCCCAGAGGAGAGGGTTTCTGTCCAGGGCACCTCAGTGCTAGCACCGCCGGCCCCTTCCGAAGGACTGGTGCTTGTCTCTGCTGTAGAGCTGGCCTCAGAGGTACTGGTTGCTCTCAATGCCGTGGTCAAGGACGTTTGCCCTTGGTGTATCCTGGCAGTGTCAAAGAGGTCAGGGGTTGATGGGGGAATACGTGTATCCCCCAAGGGGGAGGTGGTCACCTCTGGAGACATGGATGTCTCTGGGTCAGCTGGGACAGAGGAAGGGGGTTCTTGTCCGGGGCTAGTGGGATCTGCCTTGGTGACTGCTGCATCTGAGGAGGCCAACGTATCAACTGAGGTACTACTCAGATTTAGAGACAAGCTGGTGTCTGGTTCCAGGCTTGAGTTCAAACCCTCTGTGGTCTTCGTCAGACCAGAAGTGAGCTGTGGAGAAACAGTTGGAGGAGAGGAAGGGCTGCTCTCTGGTAACGTGGAGGAAGCAGGGGAAGGTGAGGTCTTGTCAGGGAAAATCAGGAGAGCAGGGACAGAGGATATCTCATCCACAGAGGCCATGCCTGCCCTGGACACATGCTCAGGACCCATGCTGAGAAGACGGGTCACCTCTGAGTGGTGGGACTCCATGGATGTGGTCCCTGCCTGCCATGTTGGGATTGACTTTTCCCCAGTGAGGGCACCCTGTGTTGTCCCAGGAGAAGCTGTTTGGGTGGAGATGGTCGTTTTGGCAAGTTGTGTCATGGCAGGGGATGTAGAGAACCTGGAGACATCACTTGGGACAGTGTTTGGTGACTCTGTGGACAGAACTGGGCTGTGAGTGTGTGCCTGGCTGGAGGGGGTGCCTTCCATCCTGGACACTTCTGTGGCACCAGTGGACACTTCGGGCAGGTCAGGGTTGGTCTCTGTGGTTGAGCGGCTGGTCTCCCTCCCACCTGTGGTCAGGAAGGAAGGTAGGCTGGCTTCCACGTCCGGTGTGGTGCTCAAGTCAGCTGTGGTCTTCTTGAGGCCAGGTGTGACCCGTGAAGAAGCAGGAGTAGAAAACGAGGTGCTGGCCTCTGCCACTGTGGAGGATACAGGAAGTGAGCTCATGGCAGGGGGAACCAGCGGGGAAGAGTCAGAAACTGTCTCATCCACAGCGGCTGGGCCAGGCCTTGACACACTCCCAGGACCCTTCCTTGTAGGCATGGTCACGTCTGAGTGAGGAAGACTCTGAGGCCCCGTGGTTCTGGTTGACGTGTCCCCACTGAGGGTCCTCTTTGTGGTAGCCTCACGGTGGTCTGACGGGGTGAAGACGACTTTGTCCACAGACTTGGTTGTGACAGGGGAGCTGGAGAACCCAGCTGTCTTTCCAGTGGGGGTGTCTGGTGACTGTGGGGTTTGAGCTGACTGCGAGATGGGTGTCCTGCCAGGAGAGATGGCTTCTGCCATGAACAGCTCAGTGGTGGCACCAACGGCTCCTCCATAAAGGCCAGTGCTGGTCTCTGCTGTTGAGTTGGTCCCCTCAGAGGCGCTGTTGGCTCTGAGTCCAGTGGTCAGAGAGGATGCTGTTCCTCTCTGCACCCTCGTAGTGTCAGAGAATGCAGGGGTTGTTGGGGAAATGCTTGTATCCCCAGAGGAAGAGGCAGTCACTGTATCACCAGGCACAGAGAAAGGCAATTCCTGTGCAGGACTGGTGGTCTCCACTGCGGTCACTGCTGTGTCTGAGGGAGGGTGAATGTTGTCTGACTCTGGGGTGACTTCAGAGGAGGCCAATACACTAACTGGGGCACTACTCAGATTTGGAGATGGACTGGATTCTGGTTCCGGGCTTGTGCTTACAACTTCAGTGGTCTTCATCAACCTGGAGGTGAGCCATGGAGAAACAGTCATAGGGGAGGAGCCACTGGTGTCTGTGAATGTGGAGGGAGCAGGAGAAGCTGGGGTCAGGACAGGCGACGACAGCAGGGCAGAGACAGAGGCTGCTTCCTCCACAGAGGCCGTGCCTGCCCTGGACACGTGCTCAGGACCCATGCTCAGAACACCCGTCTCCTCTGAGGGGTGAGTCTCCATGGATGTGGCCCCTGCCCACCGTGTTGTAAATGACTTTTCCCCAGTGAGGGTGCTCTGTGTTGTGGCCGTAGGAGGACCCGTTTGGGTGGTAATGGTCATCTGTGCAAGTTCTGTCTTTGCCAAGGAGTCTGAAAACCTGGTCGTCTTTCCAGTGTGGATATGTGTTGACTCTGTGGATTGATCTGGGCTGTGAGTGTGTGCCTGGCTGGAGGAGATGCCTTCCATCCTGGACAGTTTTGTAGTGGTACCAGTGGACAATTCAGGCAGGACAGGGCTGGTCTCTGTGGTTGAGCTGCTGGTCTCCCTCCCACCTGTGGTCAGGAAGGAAGGTGGGCTGGCTTCCATGTCACTCCCAGGACCCTTTCCTCTAGGCGTGGTCACATCTGAGTGAGGAAGAATCTGAGGCCCTATTGAAGGGGTCCCCACCCATGTGGTTCCAGTTGATGTGTCCTCACTGGGGCTTCCCTGTGTGGTAGCCCCACGAGAGCCTGGCTGTGTGAAGCTGTTTGTGTCCACAGACTCTGTCATGAGAGGGGAGCTGGAGAACCCAGAGGTCTTCCCAGTGGGGGTGTCAGCTGCCTGTGTGGTTAGCGATGGCTGCAAGACAGCTGTGCTGCCAGAAGAGACGGCGGCTGTCCAGGACACTGCAGTGGTGGCACCACTGGCCCCTTCATAAAGGGCAGCACTGCTCTCTGCTGTGGAGCTGGTCCCCTCAGAGGAGCTGGCTGCTCTCAGCCCAGTGGTCAGAGAGGAGACTGACCCTCTGTGTGTCCTGGTAGTGTCAAAGAAGTCAGGGGTTGATGGGAGAAACCTTGTGTCCCCCAAGGCGGAGGCGGCCCCCTGTGGAGACGTGGCTGTGGATGACTCTGGGTCAGCTGGGGCAGAGGAAGGGGGTCCTTGTGCAGCACTGGTGGGCTCCACTGTGGTCATCGTTGCATCTGAAGAAGGAGGAACGTTCTCTGACTCTGGGATGACATCAGGGGAAGTCAATACATTAGCTGAGGCACTACTTGGATTTGGAGGGGGATTGGTTTCTGACTCTGGGCTTGGGCTTAAAGCTTCTGTGGTCTTGCTCAGACCAGAGGTGAGCTGGGCAGAAGTGGCCAGAGGAGAGGAGGGGCCGCCCTCTGATGACGTGGAGGGAACAGGAGAAGCTGGGGAAACCGCAGGTGAAGACAGCAGGGCAGAGACAGAGCTTGTGTCCTCTATAGAGGCCGTGGCTGTCCTTGACACATTCTTAGGACCTGTGCTCAGGAGACCGGCCACCTCGGAGTGGTGAGTCTCCATCGACATGGCCCCTGCATGCCGTGTTGTGGTCGGCTTTTCCCCAACGAGGGTGCTTTGCATTGTTGTCCTGGGAGGTCTTCGTTGGTTGGTGATGGTCACGTATACAGATTCTGTCATGTCCAGGGGGTTAGAGAGTGTGGAGACCTTTCTACTGGGGGTTTGTGGTGACTGCATGGGTGGAGCTGTTCGATGGATATGTACTTGTCTAGAAAGGACATCCGTCCTGGACACCTCGGTAGTAGCAGGAGCAGGTGATTCAGAAAGGCCAGTGCTGGTCTCTGCAGTTGAGCTGGTTGCCTCAGAGCTGCTGGTCTCTCTCGGTTCCGTCGTCAGGAAAGGAGGTGGACTGGCTTCCATGTCCAGGCTGGTGGTCAAATCCTGTGTGTTCTTCTGCAGGCTGGATGCGAGCAGTGAAGAAGTGGCAAGAGAAAAAGAGGTCCTGTCCTCCACTAACGTGGAAGACGTAGGAAGAGAGGTCTTGACATGGGGAGACAGCAGAGAGGAATCAGAAATTGTTTCATCCACAGAAGGTGGGCTCGTTCTTGCCACATTCTCAGGACCCATGCTCCTTAGAGCAGTCACCTCCAAGTGAGGAAGACTCTGAGTCCCCACCCACGTGGTTGTGGCTGTGGTTGATGTGTCCCCACTGAGGGTCCTCTGTGTTGGAGCCATGCCATGCCCTGCCTGGACAGAGAAGATCGCATCTATAGATTCCATCGTGACAGAGGAGCTGGAGAACCCAGCTGTCTTCCCAGTGGGGCTATCTGGTGACTGTGGGGTGTGGGCTGACTGCGGGATGGGTGTGCTGCCCAAAGAGACGGCTTCTGCCATGGACACTGCAGTCGTAGCGCTTGTGGCCCCTCCATAAAGGCCAGTGCTGGTCTCTGCTGTTGAGCTGGTTCCTTCAGGGGTGCTGGTGCCTCTCCGTTCAGTGGGCAGAGAGGAGGTTGGCCTTCTGTGCATCCTTGTAGTGTTCAAAGAGGCAGGGGTTGATAAGGAAATACTTGTGTCCCCCAAGGTGGAGGCGGCCACCTGTGGAGACATGGCTGTGGATGACTCTGGGTCAGCTGGGGCAGAGGAAGGGGGTCCTTGTGCAGGAGTGGTGGGCTCCACCCTACTCACTGCTGCCTCTGAGGAAGGGGGAACGTTCTCTGACTCTGGGGTGACCTCAGAGGAGGCCAGTGCACCAACTGGGGCACTGCTCAGATTTAGAGATGGACTGGATTCCGGGGACTGGCTTGTGCTCAAGACTTCTGTGGTCTTCCTCAGAGCAGAGGTGAGCTGGGAAGAAGCGGTGAGAGGAGAGGAGGGGCTGCCCTCGGGTAACGTGGAGGAAACAGGAGGTGAGGCCGTGGCAGGGAGAGACTGCACAGCAAAGGCAGAGGCTAATTCATCTGCAGAGGCCGTGGTTGCCCTCAGCACATTCTCAGGGCCCATGCTCAGGAGATCGGTCACCTCTAGGCCACTCTGAGTCCCCACCCACCACGCTGGGGTTTGCTGCCCTGCAGCGAGAGTGCTTGGTGCTGTAGTCCCGAGGTGAGTAATTTGGGTGGTGGTGGTCAGCTGTGCGTGTTCTGTTACAACAGGAGAGATAGGGAACCTGGTCATTTTTCCACCGTGGGTATCTGGAGACTCCGTAGATTGAGCAAAGCCAGAGGTGGGATTTCCCCCAGAGGAAATGGCTTCTGTCCCAGTGATCTCAGTAAAAGCTCCAGTGGGCACATCAGAATGCCCAGCGGTTTTTCCCGCAGTGGAGTTGGTAGCCCCAGAGGAGCTGGTCCCCATCAGTCCCCTAGTCTGGGAGGAGGCTGGTGAAGTAGGCATCTTAATGTCAGAGAGGGCAGCCGTTCCGGTGGCAACACCTGTGTCTCCCAAGGTGGTGGCAGAAACCAGAGAGGATATGGCTCTGGATGCCCCTGAGTCAGGTGGGACAGAGGAACGTGCTTCAGCTCCAGGAATCCTGGATGCCACGAGGGTCATCCCTGGGTCAGAAGATGGAGGAGCTGTTGTGACCGCAGAGGTGGTAAGAATTTCAGTTGAGGAGCTGCTGAGACCTGGAGGCGGACTTGTTACTGGTTCAAGGCTTGTAGTCAAGACATCTGTGGTCTTACCCAGATCCATTGTGAGCAGTGAAGAAATGGTACCTGGAGAGGAGGGACTACTTTCTTGTGATGGGGAGGAGACAGCCAGGGGTGAGGTCGTGGCAGGTGGAGACACTATGGAAGAGTCAGAGATGGTTTTGTGCGCAGAGGGAAGGGTTGACCCAGACATGACGTCAGGACTGCTGCTTGTAAGAGCGCTCACCTCCGAGTGGGACAGACTCTGGGCCACGGTCGAGGTGCTGCTTGCCCACCACTTTGTGGCTGATGTGTCCCCAGGAAGAGTGCTCTGTGCCGTGTCTGTACGGCGAGCTGACTGGGGGATGATGGTAATCTCTGAAGACCCCGCCACGGCCGGGGACTTAGAGAACCTGGAGATCTTTCCAGAGTGGGTGTGTGGTGACTCTGTGGACTGAGCTGGGCCGGGGATGGGCGCTTGGCTAGAGGAGATGACTTCTGTCCCACGTACCTCAGCGGTGGCACCAGTGGACAGCTGAGAAATGTCAGTGCCAGTCTGTGCAGCTGAGCTGGTTGCCTCGGGGCTTCTGGCCTCCCTCAGTCTCGGGGTCACTGAAGCAAGCTGGCTGGCCGCTGTGCCCTGACTTGCACTCGGGCCAGAGGTGAGCAGTGAAGAAGTGGTAAGAGATAAAGGGGAGCTGCCCTCTGCTTCAGCAGCAGCCGGAGGGGGTGAAGTCGCCACAGGGGAAGACAGCAGGAAAGGGGCAGAACTTGGTGTATCCCCAGAAGGTGGGTGAGTCCCCGACACCGCCTCGGGACCTGCACTCCTAAGAGCAGCCATCTCCGAGTGAGGAAGGCCCCAAGTCAGGGTCGTGGGGGTCTTCACCCATGTGGTTCTGCTTGCTTCACTGCTGAGGGTCCTCTGTGTGGTAGCCCCACGAGGACCTGTCTGGAGGGAGATGGTCACACCCACAGTTCCTGTCGCGGCAGGAGAGCTGGAGGACACAGAGGCCTTCCCGGCAGTGATGCGTGGTGATTGTGCAGCCTGACCTTGCTGTAGCACAGCCGTGCTGCCAGAAGAGGTGACTTCTGTCCTGGGCACCTCGGCGGCAGCACCGGAGGCCTCTCCAGAAAGGCCGGCGCTGCTCTCTGCCGTCGAGCTGGTTCCTTCAGAGACTGTGTTTGTCCTCAATGCTGTGGTCAGGAAGGCTGTTGGCCCCCTGTGCATTCTTGAAGATTCAAAAAAGGCAGGGGTTGATAGGGAAATACTCACATCCCCCAAAGTGGGCAGAGTGACCTGTGGAGCTGTGGCTTTGGATGACCCTGGGTCAGCTGGACCAGAGGAAGGCAATTCTTGTCCAGGACTGGCGGTCTCCACTTTGGTCACTGTTGCATCTGAGGAAGGAAGAACTTTGTCCGAATCTGCCAACACGTTAACTGAGGTGCTACTCAGATTTAGAGACAACACACTCCCTGGTTGCTGGCTCGTGCTCAAGACTTCCGTGGTCTGTGTGAGACCAGCAGCGAGCAGTGAAGAGACGGTTGGAAAAGACGAGGGGCTGCTTTTGGGTAACATGGAGGCAACAGGAGGTGCAGTCTCATCGTGGAAGGATTTGTGGGCATCACCAGAGGCCGTGCTTGCCCATGAGGCATGCCCAGGACTCCAGCTCACTAGAGTGGTCATTTCTGAGTTGGAAGGGTCATGAGTCACAGCCCTATGGGATCCTCCCGCTGAGTGTGTGGTTGACCTTTCCCCAGCTAGGGTGCTGTGTGTTGTACTTTCAGTGTGACCAGTTTGGGTGACGATGGTCACATCCCCAGTTTCTGTCACAGCAGGAGAGCTGGAGAACCTGGAAATCTTTCCAGTGGGGGTGTGTGCTGGCTCCAGGGGTGGAGTTGGGCTTGGGACGTGCACTTGGCTAAAGGAGAAGACTTCTGTCCCAATAACCTCAGTGGTGGCACCAGTGGGCAATTCTGGAAGGTCAGTGCTGGCCTCTGCAGTTGAACCAGTTGCATTAGAGCCGCTGGTCTCCCTCAGTCCCTTGGTCAGGAAAGAAGGTGGACTGGTCTTCTCTTCCGGGCTGTTGCTAAAATCATCTGTGGTCCCCTTCAGGCCCGACGTGAGCAGTGAAGAAGCGGTAAGAGCAAGAGAGGGGCTGTCCTCCGCTAACGTGGACACAGCAGGTGAGGTCGTGGCAGAGGGAGACAGCAGGGAAGACTGAGAGGTTGTTTTAGCCAGAGGGGTTGGGCGAGTCCTTGGTGCGTTCTCAGGACCCCTCCTCCTAAGAGCAGTGTTCTCTGTGTGAGGAAGACTCGGTGTCACAGTCAAGGGAGTCCCCAGCCCTGTGGTCCCGACTGATATATCCTCAGTGAGTGTCCTCTGTGCTGTTGCCCCACGGTGACCCGACTGGACGGAGACGCCCATGTCCCCAGGACCCACCACGACCGAGGAGCTGGACAACCCAGAGGTCTTTCCGGTGGGGGTGGCTGGTGACTGTGGGATGTGAGCTGACTGTGGGGCGGGTGTGCTGCCAGAGTGGATGACTGGTGTCCTGGATATCTCAGTGGCAGCACCAGAGGCCCCTCCAGAAAAGCCAGTGCTCGCCTCTGCTGGGGAACTGGTCCCCCCAGAGTAGCTTGTAGCTCTCAATCCAGTGGACCTGGAAGAAGCTGGCTGGCTGTGAGTTTTTGCAGTATCAAAGAGGCCAGGTGTGGATGAGGAAATACTTGTGTCCCCCAAGGGGGAGGCAGTCACCTGTGGAGACGTGGCTGTGGATGACTCTGGGTCAGCTGGGGCAGAGGAAGGGGGTCCTTGTCCAGGACTGGTGGGCTCCACCGTGGTCGCAGCTGCCTCTGAGGAAGGGGGAACGTTCTCTGACTCTGGGGTGACTTCAGAGGAGGCCAGTGCACTAACTGGGGCGCTACTCAGATTTAGAGATGGACTGGATTCTGGTTCCGGGCTTGGGCTTACAACTTCTGTGGTCTTCCCCAGAGCAGAGGTGAGGAGGGCAGAAGCTGTGAGAGGAGCAGAGGGGCTGCTCGCCGGTAACGTGGAGGGAGCAGGAGAGGGTGAGGCCGCGGCAGGGAGCGACAGCAGGGCAGACACTGTGGTGGCCTCCGAGGAGGAGGAGGCCGTGCTCACCCTCAGCACATTCCCGGGACTTGTGCCCAGGAGCCCTGTCACCTCTGAGTGGGGGAGACGCTGAGTTCCCACAGACATGGCCCCAGCCCACTGTGCTGTTGTAAACACGCCCCTGCTGAGGGGCTTCTGTGTTGCAGTCCTGAAGTGACCTGAGCGGGTGGCAGTGGTCAGGCCTGCAGTCCCAGTCGTGACAGGGTAGCCAGGGAGCTCTGTGATCTTTCTCCCCGGGGGCTCTGGTGACTCTGTGGGCTCAGCAAGGCCCAGGGTAGGATTTCCTACAGAGGGGGCGGGTTCTGTCCTAGAGGGTGCCTCAGTAGCACCAGCTGGCGTGTCGAGAGTGCCTGTGTCTGTCCGTGCTGCGGAGACCTCAGAGGCGCTGGTCTCCTTCAGTCTGCCTGTCGGTGAGGACGTTGTCTCTGTGTGCGTCCTGCTGGTGTCCGGTAAGGCAGGCACCATGGTAAGCACGCTGGCTTCCCCCGTGGTGGCATCGGAAACCCCTGCAGGTATAACTGTGTTTGTCTCTGGGCCGGCTGGAACGGACAGATATGACTCCTGTCCAGGACTTGTGTGCCATGTGACCGCGGCACTTTCTGAAGAACGGACTTTCTCTGCGTCTGTGGTGTCCACAGAGGCGGGCTGTACCGCAAGTGGGGTGGCTCTCAAGTTCAGAGATGACCCGGTTCCAGCTGCAGAGCCTGCGGTCGGAACGTCGGTGCTCTTCAGCCTGCCAGGGGTGAGCAGGGAAGTAACAGTGCGGAGGGAAGGGCGGCTGCTCTCGGGAAGTACGGAGGCCACGGGAGGTGAGGTCCCATCATGCCATGTTCTGGGGGAAATGCCAGACGTTGTCGCCTCCACGGGGGCCGTGCTTGCCCTGGACACGTTCTCGGGACTCCCGCCCATAAAGGTGTTCATTTCTGAGTTGGGAGCACTCTGAGTCTCGGCTGCCTGAGGCTCTGCCCGAGAGCTTGGGGCTGATTTTCCCCCAGTGAGGGTGCTGTGTGTTGTGTCCTCAGCATGACTTGCCGGGGTGGCAGCGGTCATGTCTGCAGATGCTACAGTGGCAGGAGAGTTAGAGGCTCTGGAGGTGTTTCCCGCGTGGGTGTGTGGTGATGCTGTGGGCTGAACTGGGCTAGGGATGTGTGCTCGGCCCGAGTTGACTTCTGTCCTGGACACCACAGTGGTCGCACCAGGGGGCACTTCAGAAACGTCCCTGCTGGCCTGTGGAGCTGGGTTGGCTGCCTCAGAGCTGCTGGGCTCACTCAGTCCCGTGGTCAGGAAGGAAGGCGGCCTGGTTTCCTCTTCCAGGCTGGTGCTCAAATCCTCCGTGATCGTCTTCAGGCCATGCGTGAGCAGCGAAAGAGTGGAAAGAGAAGAGATGCTGTCCCCTGCTAAGGGAGAGAGTTCAGGGGGTGAGGTCATGGAAGCGAAGGCCAGCAGAGAGTCAGAAGTCGTTTTACCCAGAGAGGGTGGGCTCGTCCTTGACACGCCCCCAGGACCTGTGCCTCTGAGAGCAGTCCCTCCTGAGCGAGGAAGACTCGCGGTCACGGCCGCAGTGGACCTTGTCCGTGACACTGTGGCTGACTTTGCCACAGACAGGGCACCGTGTGTTGTAGCCTTGAAATGTCCCGTTGGGGTGGTGATGCTCAGGTCTGCGGTTTCTATCAAGGCAGGGGAGTTAGAGAGCCTGGAGAGCTTTCCAGTGGGGGATTGTGGTGACTCTGTGGGTGGAAGAAAGCTTGGGATGTGTGCATGGCTAGAGGAGACTTCCGTCCCGGGAACCTCAGTGGCAGCACCAGCGGGAGAGGCAAAAAGGTCACTGCTGGCCTCTGCATTTGAGCCGGTTGCCTCAGAGCTGCTGGTCCCTGTCGCTCCCATGGTCAGCAAGAAAGGTGGGCTGGTTTTCTCTCCCGGGCTGGTGGTCAGATCATCTGTGGTCCCCTTCAGGCCGGGCGTGAGCAGTGAAGAAGTGGTGAGAGCCAAAGGGGGGCTGTCCTCTGCTAATGTGGACACGGCAGGTGAGGTCTTGGCCGAGGACGAGAGCAGGAAAGACTCCAAAGCTGTTTTATCCACAGAGAGTGGGAGGGTCCTTGACACGTTCTCAGGCCCCCTGCTCCTAAGAACCGTGACCTCTGAGTGAGGAGGGTGCGGAGTCGCGGTGGAGGGGGTCCCGACCCACACGGCCGTGTTTGAGGTGTCCCCACTGAGGGTGCCGTGGGTTGCTGCCCCGTGATGACCGGCCTGGGAGGAGATGGTTGTGTGTGGAGATTGCATCATCCCAGAGGAGCTAGAGAACCCAGAGGCCTTCCCAGCCGTGGCGTCTGCTGACTGTGTGGGTTGAGCTGACTGTGGGTTGGGTGTCCTGCCAGAAGAGATGACGACCCCTGTCCTGGACACCACAGCGGCAGCACCGGTGGCCCCTTCAGAAGGGCCAGCGCTGGTCTCTGCTGCCAAGCTGGTCGCCTCAGGGGTACTGGCTGCTCTCCATCCAGTGGTCAGGGAAGGTGTTTGCTCTCTGTTCATCCTCTCCATGTCTGAGAAGTCAGGGGTTGATGGGGAAATACTTGTGTCCCCCGAGGCGGAGGCAGCCCCCTGTGGAGACGTGGCTGTGGATGACTCTGGGTCAGCTGGGGCAGAGGAAGGGAGTCTTTGTCCAGGACTGGTGGGCTCCACTGTGGTCGCTGCTGCCTCTGAGGAAGGGGGAACATTCTCTGACTCTGGGGTGACCTCAGAGGAAGCCAGCATGTTCACTGAAGTGCTGCTCGGGTTTAGAGAAGGACTGGGTTCTGGTTGCCAGCTTGCGTTCAAAAGCTGTGTGTGCCCTGTCAGACCAGAGGTGAGCTGTGCATGGCTAGAGGAGACGGTCGGAGAGGAGGGGGAGCTGCTCTCTGATGGTGTAGAGGAGGCAGCAGAAGGTGAGGCCGCGGCAGGAAAAGACAAGAGGGCAGAGCTGGTGGCTGCTTCCCCCACAGAGGCAGTGCGTGGTCTCAGTGCACCCTCAGGGCCCGTGCTCGGACAACCTGTCTGCTCTGAGGGCTGCGTCTCCATTGATGCGGTGGTTGCCTTTTCCCCGGGGAGGATGCTCTGTGTTGGTGCTCCCGGGGTACTTGTTTTGGTGGTGATGGTCATGTGTGCAGAGCCTGTCATGACAAGATACTTGGAGAACCTGGAGATCTTCCCAGTGAGGGTGTGTGGTGAGACCGTGGATTGAGCTGGGCTAGAAGTGAGGGCTTCCATCCTGGTTTCCTCAGTGGTAGCTCCAGCAGGCAGTTCAGAATGGGCAGTGTTTGTCTCTGCAGTCGACCTGGCCACCTCAGGGCCACTGGTCTCCCTCACTCTGGTGATCATCTCCACTTCCACGCGTGTGCTTGAGTCCTCTGTGGTCTTCTCCAGGCCAGCCATGGGCAGTGAAGGCATGGAAGGAGATAAAGAGGTGCCAGCCACTGCCAACATGGAGGAGGCAGGGGGTGAGGTCCCAGCAGGAGTAGACAGCTGGGGAGGGTCAGAGATGGTATCCACTGAGGGCTGGTGAGCCCTCGACATGTCCGCAGGACCCCTGCTGCTAGGAGTGGTGACCTCTGAGTGAGGAAGACCCCGAGTCACACTCGAGGGGGTCCCCACCCATGCCGTGTGCCCACGGAGATCCCTGCCGTGACCTGACTGAGTGGACATGGTCGTGTCTGCAGACTCTGTCCTCACAGGGAAGCTGGAGACCCCAGAGGTCTTTCCAGTAGCGACATCTGGCCATTGTGTGTATTGAGTTGTGGGAGGAGCAAGGGTGCTGCCGGAAGAGATGATTTTGCTCCTGGCTACCTCTGTGGATGCACCTGTGGCCCCTTCAATAAGGCCAGTGCTGGTCTCTGCTGCCGAGCTGGTCGCCTCAGGGGTGCTGGCTGCTCTCCATTCGGTGGCCAGGAAAGGGGTTTGCCCTCCGTGCATCCTCTCCATGTCTGAGAAGTCGGGGGTTGATGGGGAAATACTTGTGTCCCCCGAGGCGGAGGCAGCCACCTGTGGGGACGTGGCTGTGGATGACTCTGGGACAGCTGAGGCAGAGGAAGGGAGTCTTTGTCCAGGTCTGGTGGCCTCCACTGTGCTTGCTGCTGCCTCTGAGGAAGGGGGAACGTTCTCTGACGCTGGGGTGACTTCAGAGGAGCCCAGTGCACCAACTGAGGCACTACTCAGATTTGGAGGACTGGATTCTGGTTCTGGGCTTGCACTCACAGCTCCCGTGGCCTTCATGAGACCAGTAGTGAGCTGAGGAGAAGCAGTCACAGATGAAGGTGAAGGTGAGGTCATGGTGGGGAGAGACACCAAGGCAGAGACAGAGGCCATGCTCAGCCGTGACACATACTCAGGACTTGTACCCAGAAGGCCTCCCATCTCTGAGTGGGGGAGACTCCAGGTCCCCTCTGACGTGGTCCTTGTCCACCGTGTTGTGGCTGCTGTGTCCCCAGTGAGCGTGCTCCATGTTGCAGTCCTGGCATGATCAGTCTGTGTGCTGATGGTCAGGCTCACAGATTCCGACAAGACAGGGGAACGGGAGAACCCAGCAGCGGTGTCTCCAGCAGGGGTATCTGCAGACCCTGTGGCTTGAGCAAGGCCAGGGAGGGAATTTCCCCCAGAGGAGACAACTTCTGTGCCTGAGACCACTGTGGTAGGACCACTGGGAATGTCAGCAAGGCCAGTGGCTGTCGCTGTGGACATCTCAGGAGTGCTGGCATCCCTCAGTCTCCTAGTCAGAGAGGAAGTTGGTTCTGTGCGTGTCTGCACAGTGTCAGGCAATGCACGCACCATGGTGGAAACACGTGTCTGTCTCATGGTGACATGGGAGACCTGTGACGATGTGCCTCTGCTGGTGTCTGGGCCAGCTGGGACAGAGGAGTATGCCTCCTGCCCAGGACTTGTAGGGTCCTGTGTGGTTGTCTCTGTTTCTGAGGACAGATGGACTCTCTGAGCATCTGTGATGTCTCCAGAAGTGCTCAGTATTTCAAGAGAGGCGGTACTCGCGTTTAGAGGTGGCCTGGTTCCAGCTCCTGGGCTTGTGCTCAGAGCGTCCGTGGTCTTCACCCCACCAGATGTGAGCCGTGAAGAAATGGTATCATGTGATGAGCGGCTACTCTCAGGTGTTACGAAGGTGGCAGGAGAAGATGAGGCTGCATCATAGAATGGTTTCCAGGATCCATCAGAGGCTGTTTTGCCCACAGGGGTTGAATGTGCCCTTGATGTCTGCTTGGGATTCCTCCTCGTTGGAGTGATTGTTTCCGAGTCAGGACTCTGAGTCTCACCCGTAGGGAACTGTTGCCATGGGGCTGTGATTGATGTTTCTCCAGTGACGGTGCTGGGTGTTACACCCCCGGAGTGCCCAGACCTGGCAGGAATGGTCACGTCTGCAGGTTCTGTCGCGACAGAGGAGCTAAAGAATCCAGACGTCTTTCTAGTGGTGGTATCTGGCGACTGTGGGGTTCCACCTGGCTGTCGGGTGGGTGTCTCACCAGAAGAGAGGACTTCTGTCCAGGACACCTCAGCGGGTGTCTTTGCAGAAGAAATGACTTCCGCCCTGGACACTGTAGTGGCAGTACCGGTGGCCCCTTCAGATGGGCCAGCGCTGGTCTCTCTTGCTGGGCTGCTTCCCTCAGAGGAGCTGGTTGCTCTCAGCCCAGTGGTCAGAGAGGAGACTGACCCTCTGTGTGTCCTGGTAGTGTCAAAGAGGTCAGGGGTTGATGGGACAAACCTTGTGTCCCCCAAGGGGGAGGCGGCCACCTGTGGAGACGTGGCTGTGGAGGACTCTGGGTCAGCTGGGGCAGAGGAAGGGGGTCCTTGTGCAGCACTGGTGGTCTCCACTGTGGTCGCAGCTGCCTCTGAGGAAGGGGGAACGTTCTCTGACTCTGGGGTGACTTCAGAGGAGCCCAGTGCACTAACTGGGGTGCTACTCAGATTTAGAGATGGACTGGATTCTGGTTCCGGGCTTGGGCTTATAACTTCTGTGGTCTTCATGAGACCAGGGGTAAGCTGGGCAGAAGTGGCCGGAGGAGAGGAGGGGCTGCTCGCGGGTAGCGTGGAGGGAGCAGGAGAAGGTGGGGTCACCGCAGGGGAGGACAGCAGGGCAGAGACAGAGGCTGCTTCCTCCACAGAGGCCGTGCCTGCCCTGGACATATGCTCAGGGCCCATGCTCAGGAGACCAGTCTCCTCTGGGTGGTCACTCTCCATGGATGTGGTCCCTGCCTGCCATGTTGAGGGCGACGTTCCCCCAGTGAGCATGCCCTGCATTGCTGTCCCCAGAGCACTTGTCTGGGTGGTGATGGTCACCTGCACAGATTCTGTCACGACAGGGGACTCAGAGAACAGGGAGATTTTCCCTGTGTGAGCGCGTGGTGACTCTGTGGACTGACCTGAGCTAGCGACGTGTGCGTGGCTGGAAGAGATGTCTTCCATCCGGAACACTGCAGTGGTAGCAGCAGTGGGCAATGCAGAGAGGTCCGTACTGACCTCTGCAGTCCAGCTACTGGTCTCTGAGCTGCCGGTCTCCCTCAGTCCTGTGGTCAGAAAGGAAGGTGACCTGGTTTCCTCTTCCAAGCTGGTGCTCAAATCCTCCATGATCTTCTTCAGGCCGGACGAGAGCAGTGACGGAGTGGGGAGAGAGAAAGAGGTGCTGTCCTCTGCTAAGGTGGAGGACGCAGGTCGTGGGGTCATGGAAGGGGAAGCCAGCACGGAGGAACCAGAAGTTGTTTCATCCGTAGTGGCTGGGAGAGTCCTTGACACATGCTCAGGACCTGTGCTTCCACGAGTGGTGACCTCTGACTGAAGTATCCTCGGAGTCACAGCTGAGGGGGCTCCCACCCATGCGGTTCTGGTTGGTGTGTCCCCAGTGAGGGTCCTCTGTGGTGTGGCTCCACCATGACCTGACTTGGTGATGGTCGTGCCCACAGATGCTGCCGTGACAGAGGAACCGGAGAACCCAGAGGTCACTCCAGTAGGGGTGCCTGGTGACTGTGGGGTTCCACCTGGCTGTAGGGCGGGTATCTTTCCAGAAGAGATGACGTCCGCCCTGGACACTGTAGTGGCAGTACCGGTGGCCCCTTCAGATGGGCCAGTGCTGGTCTCTCTTGCTGGGCTGCTTCCCTCAGAGGAGCTGGTTGCTCTCAGCCCAGTGGTCAGAGAGGAGACTGACCCTCTGTGTGTCCTGGTAGTGTCAAAGAGGTCAGGGGTTGATGGGACAAACCTTGTGTCCCCCAAGGGGGAGGCGGCTACCTGTGGAGACATGGCTGTGGATGACTCTGGGTCAGCTGGGGCAGAGGAAACGGGTCCTTGTGCAGCACTGGTGGTCTCCACTGTGGTCGCAGCTGCCTCTGAGGAAGGGGGAACGTTCTCTGACTCTGGGGTGACTTCAGAGGAGCCCAGTGCACTAACTGGGGTGCTACTCAGATTTAGAGATGGACTGGATTCTGGTTCCGGGCTTGGGCTTAAAACTTCTGTGGTCTTCATGAGACCAGGGGTAAGCTGGGCAGAAGTGGCCGGAGGAGAGGAGGGGCTGCTCGCGGGTAGTGTGGAGGGAGCAGGAGAAGGTGGGGTCACCGCAGGGGAGGACAGCAGGGCAGAGACAGAGGCTGCTTCCTCCACAGAGGCCGTGCCTGCCCTGGACACATGCTCAGGGCCCGTGCTCAGGAGACCAGTCTCCTCTGGGTGGTCACTCTCCATGGATGTGGTCCCTGCCTGCCATGCTGTGGGTGCCTTTTCCCCAGGGAGAGTGCTGGGTGTGGTAGCCTCAGGATGCCCCGAGTGGGTGGCCATGGTCACATCTGCAGATTCTCTCCTGGTTGGGGAACCGGAGAGCCTGGAGAGCTTTCCCGCGGGGCTGTGGGGTGGCTCTGCAGATTGGGTCGGGGTAGCATTGTGTGCTTCGCTAAGGGAGATGACCCCCGTACTAGAGTCCCCAGCAGAAGCACCAGCGGGCAGCTCAGAAGGGCCGGCGCCCGACCCTGCAGTTGACGTGGTCCCCTCAGATGGTTTGGTCTCCAGAAACCCACTTGTCAGGGAGGAAGCTTGCCCTGTGTGAAGAGGAGATTCCCTGGAAACACTTGCATCCCCTGTGGGGACTGTGGAAACCCCCGGTGGTGTGACCTTGCGTGTCTCCGAGCCCGATGCAGTGGAGGAATGTGGCGCCTGCGCAGAGCTGCTGGTCCCCAGATCGGTCACCTCCGTCCTCTCAGAAGGATGCACTCTTTCGGTGTCGGCAGCAGCTTTGCAAGTGACCAGAATCTGCCCCAAGGTGCTCCTGGTGTTTGGAGTTGGTCTGGTCCTCAGTGTGGGACTCGTGTGCAGCCCCTCCGTGCTGAGTGGTGAGGGCACAAGCGGAGGAGTGGTGCAGCTACTCCCTGATAACGTGGAGTAAAGAGGGGAGGCGGGGGTTACTGCAGGTTGAGGGACCAGGGGAAGGAGGACTTGTCCATGACACATCTTCAGGAGCTTTGCCCAAAAGTGTGGTCATCTCTCATTAGGAAACTCTCAGTCAGAGCCAGCGAGATCCCTGCCCAGGAGGCTGCGGCTCCCATTTCCCACACAGACTTACCGTGTAGCCCCACATGACCTGCCTGCACCACGGCGTCCTAAGAAGTCATCAAGAAATACTGTTTTCCTCCTGCACCTCCTTCTGCTCTTTCCCATTTCTCATCTGGGTTGCGAAGGGGTAAACTTCAACTGAGAAGGATTGAATTTGTGCCCCCAGGTCCTGGAGGTGCCACCCAGCTCTGCAGCTCTCCCAGTAAAAAGTGGCCTGCCGATCGCCAGGTCCACCAAAATTTACAGATTACGCTTCAGCTACAGGAAATACTCAATATTCTGCAACTTGGACTGGACACAGTGTGGCCACGCTGCTGCCTCCCACTCAGCTAGTCACACAGAGCAGCCCAAGTCCCGTGGACACAGCTCAGTCCAGTGGACACAACCAGGTCTTGGGCCATCAGGGCTTCCCCTGAGTACAGAGAAGCCGGCACCTGAACCTCTAAGATTTCAGTTATGAATCAGAGTCTAAGGCCGTGATCTAACAACACTGCGTGTCTCCACTTACTCTTTTATAAAGCCAAGGACACAGAGTGACAGAAACGACCCCTTTCCCACTTGTCTGCCTCCTCCTCCTGACCCTGCTTCGGCTTGCCCACTTGAGCCTCTTCACCATCAGCAACTGTGTAGAGGTCAATGACTTGGGGAGAATACAGCAGAGCCTGGGACCCCTCCCACATCCATTTCAACCCAGGCCGTGCCCTCAGGGTCCAGGGAAGTTGCTGCCATGCATCCCTGGATGGTCAGTGGCATGGGAGTGACTGTCACGGGCACACCAGTCCTCACCAGCACAGGGGCTGAGCAAGGCTCTCTCACAACTCTTGCCACGGTACAGGACCCCTCCTGAAGCAACTCTGACAAATGCCCAGGGCTGGAGCCTCAGGCCCTCTGCACTAGGAGAGACTGCACCATCTCCAGGAGAGAGAGGGGTGGGGCCTGGGTCTCAGCCACGCCCATCCTCGCCTTCCTTGTTCTCAGAGGAGAATTCTGGGTGTCCCCCTAGACTGTGGGCCTCCTTGAATCCACTGTAGGCGAGCTCAGAACAGCCGACCTCAGGCAGGAGTGCTTTATTTGAGTCTCGCGGCAGTCTGGTTGTATCGTTTACTAAAGTTAGAAATAGATCAAGTCAAATAGATTTGATCTATTCCTGTGCTTATGAGGGGACTTCAGGAAGTTCCTGGGGAAATGGAACGGATCGATGTTTATTCTGGTGCAGAAACTGTTTAAAATCCATGCAGTTTTTTCATACTGCACATTCCCCATGGGTCCTTGAAAACCCCTCAGCCACAGGCACCCCAAAAACGTTTGCACCAAAATTTGCTTTTCTTTTAACTCAGTTTCCCACAAGCTGTTAACAAATGTTTATTTATGCATTTAAAGCAAGAGGCAGAGACAAGATGGATGGACGACGGACGGACAGAGAGATCTTCCATCTGCTGAGCTCCCTCTCTAAATGCCTGCAACAAAACTGTAAAACTAAAATAAACGAAGTACCATCAAACACAGTGGCAGGTATCTTCGAACCCTCCTTGTGATTAGCCTGACTTCCTGTCAGGATGAATTAGTAACCGCCCATCTTATATTCAGTTTTGAAAAAAATAAAATAAAATGACTGAGCCTGGGTATATTTTTTCAAGATATTCTTCTGCCAGTTGGCTAAAAGTTAATTCATTTATCAAAACTACAAAAATACTTAACTCATACAAACCATGCTGCTGGATGCATTCATATAGAAAGGTATTAGATTTTTTCATAATAAAATACATGTGAAAAGAAAAATAAATAAACAAATGGCTGCAACAGCCAGGATTGGGCCAGGCCTAACCTGGGAGCCAGAGCTTCAATCCAGGTCTCCCCTATGAGTGGCAGGGGCCCATACATCTGAGCTATCACCTGTTGCCTCCCAGGGTGTACCTAACAAGAAGCTGGAATTGGAAGCAGAGAGAGGTCTCACACCCATGCACTGCAATATGAAATGCAGGAACCCCCATGGTGTCTTCATTGCTCTGCCAAACACCTGCCCTTCTACGAGCTTTTTAAAGTATTCTCCTACATCTACATGTTTTGTTTTTGTTTTTAAGAGATTGATTGATTTATTTGAAAGTCAGCATTACAGAGAGAGAGGGAAAGACAGAGAGATCTTCCATTGCTGCTTCACTCCTTAGATGACTGCAATGGCTCAGGGTTGGGCCAGGAGGAAGCCAGGAGTCAGGAACTTAATCTGGGTCCCCCATGTGGGTGGCAAGGGCCCAAGCACTTGGGCCATATTCCACTGCTTTCCCAGGCACATTAGCAGGGAGCTGGATCAGAGGTGAAGCAGCCAGGACTAGAACCAGCACCCATATGGGATGCTGGCATTGCAGGCAGCAGCTTTGCCTGCTACACCCCAGCAGCAGCCCAGCTACAGTTCTTATAAGGAGTCAGTCCAACATAACAGTAGTTCTCATTATTACAACTGAGTGACCTATGGCTATGAGATGAATACATGCAAGGAAACTTTGTGGACAAGGCAGACTAGGACTTCAGGAGCAGTTTCTCTGGGACTATTCGCTGTCCCTGAGACCATGACAGCGACAGTTGTCATCTTTAGGGGTAAAGGAATCCTTTCAAAACCGAATCCAGTGTGTAGGCTGACGCTAGAGCCACAGGAACCTCAAAACATACCATAGGGAGTCAGTGTGTGATGTCCAGAGGAAGCAGCCAGGAAGGCAGAGACATAGCAAGGACTATGGGGCACTCTCCCCTCTCTTTGTAGTTAGTTCCTCAGACAAAAGAGAGGATAGAAGACATGGAGGGGGGTACGTTTTGGTACCCACGGGTGAGCATTTGGCTTAGCAGTTAAGCCACCAGTTGGGATCCACCAGCCTGCATCCCATATCAGAGTGCCAGCTCCAGCTCCTAACTCCAGCTCCCTCTAATGCAGACCCCAGGAGTCAGCGGTGATGGCTTAAACACTTGGGTCCCTGCCATCCACATGGGAGATCAGGATGGAGTTCTTGGCTTTAGCCCCAGCTCAGTCCCAACCACTGTGGGCATTTAGAGACTGAAGTGCACATTCTCTCTCTCTCTTGTAAATAAAATTAAACACACACACACACACACAAACATTTCTGGTACCCAGGTTCCTGGTGGCCAGATGTTTCCCTGACATCTCAATGGCAGCTCGAGTTTGTGTCCATGGCGGGGCGGGGGGGGGGGGGTCCTCTAAATCCTCCCCTGGGACAAAGAACAGGTCTTGACCCAAGAAAAGCTGGGGCTTGGTTTCCTTACCCTGGGGTGATGTCCTCTACAGTCTTGTTTTCCCAGTTTCCAGTCCCATCCAGGCATCTCCAGCCACAGTGATTAACTACCATCGCTGAAGCACTGAGCTAGACACGTGCTACAAGTGGCCTTTGAACACTCCCGGGAAACGTGTATGATGAAAAAACGATGCATGGGTTTCCAAAGTTTTTTGCACCAAAATAAATCTACGGTTGAATTCCATTTTCCAGCAGTGTTTCTGAAGAGCCTGCCTACATGCACAGACACACACACACACACATCCATGCGCATGTTGTCATGTTTATTCACAAAGAGTTGTGCACTCAAAACGCACATACTCTGAGTCTCACATGTATCTGCAGACTCACATTCACACTTTAAGCTACTCACAAAGCACCCACAGACACACAGACACGCTCACACTCAGACTCCCCGCAGTCAGACTCCCCACACTCACACGCACTGGGCAGGGACTCATGTCCTAGAGCTCTGGGCTTCATCCTAGATCTGCCTCAACTCCCTTCTTAACGCCTGTTTCCCCACAGGAAAGGCAGAACACTAAATAAACAACAAAGCAGGATACGCATGACCAGTTGGTGCCACGAGGTTTAACAGGTGGGTTAGCTGTGAGTGCAGAGCAACGGTTCCCCAGCCTTGCAAGTCGCAGCTTCACTGACCTGCCCCGCCCCCACACTCACGCACCCCTGACTCCCCACCCTGTGTCTTTTCTCCTTGTCGCCGTCTCAGTACTGCCTGGTGTACGCAGCACCGCCACGGTTAATGCTGTGTCTGCCTTCACGGAATGCCAGCTCAGCAGAGGTCTTTGTGCACAGCCAGAACTCCAATGCCCAGAACACTGCTTGACACGTGGTAGCTGCTCAATAACTATTCCCTGGGCAAATAAATGTCTTCCAGGGGACTTCAGAAAGTTCACAGGAAAAAAAAAATGGAATGAAATGATAAGTTTACTTTGGGAGCAGGTATTTAGTTTAACAGTTGGGACACCTACATCCCATGGCTCCTGACTCCAGCTTCCTGCTGGAGGTGGCAGTAATGGCTCAAGTAGTTGGGTTCCTGCCACCCATGTTGGACGTTTGGGTTGCATCTTCTGCTTCCTGGCCCTGGCACTCAGCCGAGTCTCCTGTTGCAGGCCTTTGGGGAGGGAAAAAACAGTAGATGGCAGCTAAGTGTGTGTGTGTGTGTGTAGGTATGTGTGTCTCAAATAACTTCCCAAAGATAAGTTTATTTTGGTACAAAAAGATCTTGCAATTCATTCATTTTTTCCATAGCACACATTTTCCATGAAGCTTTGGAGGGCCCTTTGTATGCATGGATGTCAAGACTTTTTGCAGCAAAATACGCTTTTTAAAAATTTTATTTATTTAATTTTCTTTGAAAGGCAGAGAGACACAAAACGGGCAGAAATAGATAGAAATTTTCCATCTGCTCGTTCATTCCCCAGATGCTTTTTAACAACCTGGGCTGGGCCAGGCCAAAGCTGAGAGCAAGTCATCCCATCCAGGTCTGTCCTATGGGTGGCGGAGACCCAAGGACACTCACCTGCTGTCTCCCAGCGTGTGCAAGAGCAGGGAGCTGGATGAGGAACAGGGACTTGAATCCAGGCCCTCGGGAACAGGATGTGGGCATCCCAAACAGTATCTTAGCCACGGCAACAAAATAAGTTTATGCTTTTAGTTCTGTTTTTCCGTGAACTTTTTGGAGTACCCTCCTAAGTGCAGTAAGCATTCAGTACACAGGGGAGGGCCCATCCCGACAGAGTAGAAGGGCACAGGGGCCCTTTCAACATGAGGAAAAGGAGGACCCACACACACAGGAGGTGGAGATTCCTCCTTGTGCGGGGGTGAGAGAGGAGGGGCTTCTCCCGTCTCCTGGGGAAGGCGAGGACAGCTCTAGAACCCAGGCACAGAGGAATAGGGAAGCACCCTCTAATGTGGCTTTGCTTCTCTTTGTTTTTAATATTTATTTTTGTTTAGAAGGCACAGAGGGCCCGGCTCCACGGCTCAATAGGCTAATCCTCCACCTGCGATGCCAGCCCACCAGGTTCTAGTCCCGGTAGGGGCGCCAGATTCTGTCCTGGTTGCCCCTCTTCCAGGCCAGCTCTCTGCTGTGGCCCGGGAGTGCAGTGGGGGATGGCCCAGGTGCTTGGGCCCTGCACCCGCATGGGAGACCAGGAGAAGCACCTGGCTTCTGGCTTCGGATCAGTGCGGTGCGCCGGCTGCAGCACGCCAGCCGCGGCAGCCATTGGAGGTTGAACCAATGGCAAAGGAAGACCTTTCTCTCTCTCTCTCACTGTCCACTCTGCCTGTCAAAAAAAAAAAAAAAAAGGCACAGAGGGAGAGACAGACAGAGAGAGACAGAGAGAGAGAAAGAGATCTCTTCCATCCACTGGTTCACTTCCCAAATGGCTACAATGGCCAGGGATGAACCAGCTCAAAGCCAGGAACCTAGAACTCCATCCAGGTCTCCCATGTGAGTGCAGGAGCCCAAGTATTTGGGACATCCTCTGCTGCTTTCCCAGGTGCATTAACATGGAGCTAGATCAGAAGTGGAACAGCCAGGACTTGAACAGGCACTGATATGGGTTGCTGGTGTCACAGGCAGCAGCTTAACCCACTGCACCACAACGCCAGCCCCCTGTGTGGGTCTAATGAGACGGAGACGCTGCTCACTTGCTACCTTAGAATATGGAACCGACCAAGGTGTCCATCATCAGATGAATGGATAAAGAAAATTGGCGTCTATACACAATAGAATATTATTCAGCTATTAAAAAAAGGAATGAAATCCCATCATTTGAAGCAAAGTGGATGGAACTGGAGGGCATCACGTTGAGTGAAATAAGCTGAAGTCAGAAAGACAAATGCTGCGTGTTCTATCTTATATGTGGAGACTAAAATTAAACAAATGAACAAAAAACCTCACTGAACACAGACTATTCATTACTAGAGTCTGGGAGGGAAAGGGGGGTTTTGGTTGTTAAAAAAAATAGGGGAATCTGGTGTGGTTTATTAACTGTGTCAAAGATGTTAATAGGCAATGTTTACAGGGGAGACGCTTACTAAGCACACACAGAGCTAAACCCAGTAATCCCCTTAGGTACGTGGGAATTCTCACGAGTTTTGTTTTATAAACTTAGAACTATTCTGAAATAAAATTGATTTTAAAGAAGAAGTAGAGGCTGGCGTTGTGTCCTAGTAGTCCAAGCCTCAGCCTGCAGCGCCAGCGTCCCATTTGGGTGCCAGTTCAAATCCCGGCTGCTCCATTTCCGATCCAGCTCTCTGCTATGGCCTGGGAAAGCAGTAGAAGATGGCCCAAGTGCTTGGGCTCCTGCAGTCACGTGGAAGACCCAGAAGAATCTTCTGGCTTTGGATCCGCCCAGCTCCAGCTATTGAGGCCATTTGGGGAGTGCACCAGCAGATGGAAGACCTTTCTCTCTGTCTTTCCCTCTCTATGTCTGTAACTCTACCTCTCAAATTAATAAATAAATCTTTAAAAAAATAATAATCAGTGACCCAAGGTGACTCAGAAAACTGAAAATACTATGAGATGCAGCCCTCCCATACCTGCAGATATGAAATCTATTTCTCAAAGAGACATCTATACTCCTGTGTGCACTGAGCCTTATTCACAATAGCCAAGACACGGAAACAGGCGGAGCGTCCGCTTATGGAGGGGTGGGAAGAGAAAACGTGCAGATGCACAGTGGCATACCAGTCAGCCTCCTCAGAGGAGGAAATCCAGTCATTCCAACCAGCAGGGATGGGCCTGGAGGGCACCGTGCTAAGAAAGATAAGCGGGCACAGGGACACACACACACTGCGTGATCTCACTCCCGTGTGGAATCGAAGCACACCACACTCTTTGCAGTGGGTGTTGCTGTGCTGCCGGTTAAGCTGCTATGACACCTGCATCCCACGTCAAATCCCATCCCCACTTTGGATCCAGCTTCCTGGGCACCCTGGGAGGCAGCAGTGATGGCCCAAGTACCTGGGTTCCTGCCACCCACGTGGGAGACCTGAATGGAGTCTCCATGCTTCTGGCTTCAGCCTAACCCAGCTCTGGCTGTTGTGGGCATTTGGGTGGTGAGCCAGTGGATGGAGGACCTCTCTGTCCCTCTCCTGCCTTTCAAATAATAATAATAAATCAACTTAAAATATAAAATATTCAAACTCCCAATAGCAGAGAGTAGAATAGTGGTGGCTAGGGGCTACAGGGCAGTGGGAGAAAATAAGGAAATATTGGTCAAATGTATCAAGTTTCAGTTCTGCAGAATGAATAGGGTCTGGGGGCTTCTCACACAGCATGAAGCCCAGGTTGGGATTCTGCTGTGTACTCAGTTTGCTAAAGGAGGCAATTTTTTCTAAAGGTTTATTTATGTATTTGAGAGGCAGAGTTATAGACAGATGGAGAGACACAGAGTGAGGTCGTCTATCTGCTGGTTCACTCCCCAAATAGCTGCAATGGCCAGAGCTGGGCCAATCTGAAGCCAAGAGTCAGGAGATTCTTCCAGGTCTCCCACGTGGGTGCAGGGACCCAAGGACTTGGGCCATCTTCTGTTCCTTTCCCAGGCCATCAGCAGGGAGCTGGATTGGAAACAGAGCAGTTGGGACTCGAACCAGAGCCCATATGGGACACTGGCACTGCATGCAGTGGCTTAGCCTACTATGCTACAGCGCTAGCCCCAAAGAGTCATTCCTGCACATTGTCACCACACAGCAAAAGGTAGCCATGGGAGGCAGTGGGCGTGTTAATTACTTCACAATGTACACCCCTGTCACAGCGTGCCATGCGTGTTATGTATGAACATGTACAATTCTTACTTGTCAAGTACATCTCCATAAAGCCAGACAAAAAGTAGCCCAGGAGCAGGGAACTGGCCTAGCAGTTAGGATGCCGGTTGGGGGCCTACGTCCAACGTCAGAACGCCTGGCTTTGTCCCGGCTCCACTCCAAACTCCAGCCTCCTGCTAATGCACATCCTGGAAGGCAGGATGGCTCAAGTCACTGAGTTCCTGTCAGCCACTCAGCCTGGCTCCTGGTTGCCGCCTGCCTGGGGCTGTTGCGGGCATCTGGGGAGTGAGCCAGCAGATGGGGGCTCTGTCTGTCTGTCTCTATCTACCTGTGTGTATGTGTGCATCTCTGCCTCCCAGTTTTTGTTGTTTTTTTTTTTTTTTAAGTTCATTCATGTACCATTTACTGCAGACAACTACTATGGCCGGGTACTGGTTGGGCTGCAGAGAATAAGGGAATAAGCATAGGAGGTGACCAAGTTGCCCTGAGCGCCTATGACATTCTCACATCCCAGGAACTCCCACACAGACTGAGACGGCTGGTCACTCTCCTGGACACCAGTCTGGGTCTGGGATGAGTTTAGGCTCCTGAGGACAGCTCTGAGCTATAGAAGTGAGGGGTTCCAGGGAGCAGGGAGGTGAGGGGAAACCCTGCACGGTGGCAGTGGGATGCAGAACCCAGTGCCAGGAGTCAGAGAGGCTGGGTTAGCGGCCCAGCCCCAGGGGTGGTCACTGGGTGAAGTGGTTGAAACGCCCACATCTCACATCTGAGCGCCACTCCTCGCTCCAGCTTCCTATGAAGGCAGAAAGCAAGGGAGGGCTCAAGTAGATGGGTCCCTGTCACTCCTGTGGGAGGCCTGGATGGAGCTCCTGACTCCTGGCTGCAGCCTGGCCCAGTCCCCAGCTATTGTAGGCATTTAGGGAGTGAGCTACCAGCAGCTCCCTCGCTCTCGCTCTCGCTCTCCCTTTAAAATACGTATAAATTTTATACACAGGTGTTTTTTGTTGGTTTGTTCTTTTAAAGATTTATTTATTTGTTTGAAAAGCAGAGTTACAGAGAGGCAGAAAGAGAGGTCTTCCATCCACTGGATCACTCACCAGATTGCCGCAATGGCCAGAGCTACGCTGATCTGAAGCCAGGAGCTAGGAGGTTCTTCCAAGTCTCCCGTGTGGGTACAGGGATCCAAGGATTTGGGCCATCTTCCACTGCTTTCCCAGGCCATAGCAGAGACCTGGTTTGGAAGTGGAGCAGCCGGGACTCAAACTTGCACCCGTATGGGATGCTGGCCCTGCAGGCCTCAGCTTTACCTGCCATGCCACAGCACCAGCCCCTATACACAAGTTTTAAAGCCCAGCTCCATCCTGCCTGCCTTCCTGGGGTCCTTCCTCTTTGACTGTCTGTCCTCCGACCTGTAAAGCAGGCATGGTCATCTGGACCTCAGAGCCTGTGGTCAGCGAGAGTGTGTCCTTGCAGGAACCCCTGAGTAGTCAGGCCTTCGGGGGGGGGGGGGGGGGGCTCGTTCACCTGCTCAGACTGCTGCCCTGTGTACAGCCCAGGGCATAGCTAAGTGAGCAGAGGGAGGCGCTCAACATGAAGAACCCGGGGACACACTTTCCTTTGCCACTTCGCACCTGGGAAGAAGGCTAACCTTGTTCTTTGAGGAAGGGGTGGGTGAGCGTAGTGGGGGACCTTGCCCACGCTTCCGCAACTTTTCCAAGAGCTGAGTTGCAAGTGGCAAGAGAAACTGAAATTCTCATTGAAGCAGGGTAGAAGCCAGAGTCCCCCTTGCAGTTCTAAACACCCCCCAACACCACCGTTCACACACCTGCCCCCTGCCACATGCCTTCCCTCCACATCCTGACTGGGGCAAAGACCACTGTTCAAGGACTCGGGTAGAGGTCAGCAGTCATAGGGAGGGCCGGCGCCGCGGCTTACTAGGCTGATCCTCCGCCTGTGGCACCAGCACCCTGGGTTCTAGTCCCAGTTGGGGCACCGGATTCTGTCCCAGTTGCTCCTCTTCCAGTCCAGCTCTCTGCTGTGGCCCAGGAGGGCAGTGGAGGATGGCCCAAGTGCTTGGGCCCTGCTCCCGCATGGGAGACCAGGAGGAAGCACCTGGCTCTTGGCTTCAGATCAGCACAGCGCACTGGCCGTAGTGGCCATTTGGGGGGGTGAACCAATGGAAGGAAGACCTTTCTCTCTGTCTCTCTTTCTCTAACTCTGCCTGTCAAAAAAAGAAAAGAAAAGAAAAAGCAGTCATAGGGAAACATCTCCCATCGCTGCCACTTATGCTCAGGAGGTGGTCTCAAGACCCCCTGTGGATAGTCATGGATAGTACCAAGCCCTGTACACAGGAGGGACTTCAAACCGTCCGTGAAAAAATAGAATTAAAAGTTAAGGGTGTTAAGTGTTGTGGTGCAAGTGAGTTAAGTCACCATACATCCCATATCAGAGTACCTGGAACTGAGTCTGTCTCCCCTTCCAATCCAGCTCCCTGCTAATATGCCCAGGAAGGCAGCAGGAGATGGCTCAAGTGCTTGGGTCCCTGCCACCTATGTGGGACACCTGAGTGCAGTTCCAAGCTCCTAGATCTGGCCTGGCCCAGCCCACCTGTTGGAAGCATTTGAAGAGTGATGGACAATTCTCTCTCTCTCCCCCCTCCTTTCTCCCCGCCCTCCCTCTGTCTCTCTGCCTTTCAAATAGTTTTTAGGAAAAAACTTGGTTTTGATGCAAAAGAAATTAAAATCCATGCATCATAGGGGACTTCAAACAATTCATGGAAATGCATATACACACACACACACACAAATAAGAACAAGCTGTGTTTTTCCTATACATATGAGGATATGTGAAGAGGTTCACATGGAATTTTGGTGCAAAATATTTTGAAATCAATGCAGTTTTTTGTAATACACATTTTTCTCTTTTTAAAAAATTTGTATTTAGGGACCAGTGCTGTGGCGTAGTGGGTAGAAACTCTGCCTGCAGTGCTGGCATCCCATTTGGATGCCTGTTCTAGTCCCAGCTGCTCATTTCCCATCCAGCTCTCTGCTATGGCCTGGGAAAGCAGTAGAAGACGGCCCAAGTACATGGACCCCTGAACCTGCGTGGGAGACCTGGAGGAAACTCCTGGCTCCTGGCCTCAGATCAGCTCAGCTCTGGCCTTGCAGCATTTGGGGAGTGAACCAGTGGATGGAAAACCTCTCGCTCTCACTTCTCTCTTTCTGCTTCTGCCTCTCTCTAACTCTGCCTTTTAAATAAACAAATAGATCTTTTTTAAAAAAACTGTATATATTTGTGAGAGAGAGAGAGTTCTCATCCATAATACTCATTTCCATGAACTTTTAAAAAAAAAAACTCTTACTACATTTTTTAAAAATTCACTTAAAAGAGAGACAAAGGCAGACAGATATCCTAGTCATTGGTTCACTTCCCAAATTCCTACAACTTCTAGAGCTGAGCCAGTCAAAGCCAGGAGCCAGGGACTCCACCCGGGTCTTCCACGTGGGTGACAGCGACCCAAGGACTTGGGCCATCACTGCTGCTGCCCAGAGTGCCCACTAGCAGAAGCTGGACTCAGGAGAGAAGCCAAGACTGAAACCAGGGGCCAGCGCTGTGGCATAGTGGGTAAAGCCACTGCCTACATGCCGGGACCCCATGTGGGTACCCATTTGATTCCCAGCTGCTCCACTGCCAATCCAGCTCCCTGCTAATGCACCTGGGAAAGCAGCAGGAGATGGCCCAAGTGTTTGGGCCCCTGAACCCACATGGGAGACCTGGGAGAAGCTCCTGGCTCCTGGCTTTGGCCTGGCCTCAGCCATTGTGGCCATTTGGGGAGTGAACCGTTGGATGGAAGACCTCTCTCTGTAACTCTGCCTTTCAAATAAATAAAATAAATATTTAAAAAGAAAATTTAAATACCTGCAGAAGAGGGTCTTCAAGAAGTTCATGGAAAAATGTGTATTGTAGGGAAAAGATACACATGGAGGAACATATTATGGTTTTTTTCTATGCATACAAGGGGCTTCGAAGA
Organism: Lepus europaeus; assembly: GCF_033115175.1. NCBI lineage: Eukaryota > Metazoa > Chordata > Mammalia > Lagomorpha > Leporidae > Lepus > Lepus europaeus. Next base: position 4,088,894 of record NC_084846.1, read on the forward strand.
AAGTTCATGGATATTGCAATTCAAAGATACCTGCTTTGAAATGTCTACTTTGTAATACTATGAATGTCTCTTTTTAAAATTCTTATTTCAGAGGCAGAGAGAGAGAGAGAGAGAAAACTCCCACCCATACTATGTATATTTCAAGAGCCATCATATGCATGGATTTCAAAGTTTCTCCAGCAGAGTAAACATCTTTTAACTCCATTTCACACAAGCTTTCCCAAGCGCCCTCCTACTTGTCTGTGATTCAGCCCATTGTATAAACGAGGCACAGTGAGAGACCGAAAACAAAGCTGATAAACGAGAGCAGTGACGTGAGTCACTAGTCAACCTGGTCCCAGAGGCAGCATGTGGGAAACTGATGTGCAGGCTCCAGCTTGGAGGTGCTGGACAAAGGCAGGGGTCGCATCCCAGGGAGGGCAGAGCTGGACAGAGCCAGACCTCAGCCTGCCGCTCACAGTGACACACAATCTGAAACCTATGGATTGTTGGCTTCTGGAATTTTCCACGTTCCCCTTTCATTATCAGGGGTACTGGAAACCTCAGGGGGCAGGGGAAGCCATGGGGAGGGGTCTCCGCTGAGCGTGCTGTGCTCCTCGTGTGTTTACAGGTGTTTGCTGAGGAGAACTGCACCAGACACTGGCAGGACAGGTGCCATCACCCGCCTCACCATCTTCCCGAGGCTCCCAGGAGCTGGGCTTCCACCCTCGCCGTGCGGCTTCACACAGAAGGCTCCACCTCCCTGGCCTCAATGTCTTCTACAAAACCTGAGGTCCAGGTGCCACCGGCTGGAGCAAGATGACGCAGAGAACACCCAGGCTCACGGTGAGCAAGCAGCACAAAGACAGGAGAGAAGGGGCCCAGGGCAGGGGGTATGCAGGTAGTCCCAGCTCTGGACTAGCTGCCTAACTATCCATCCGCCAATCTGTTGATGTAGCAGAGACAAGAGAGCACCCATCTACTGATTCACTCCCCAGGTGCCCGCAATAAACAGGCCTGGCCAGGCTGAAGCCAGGAGCTGGGAACTCCATCTAGGTGTGTTGTGTGAGTGGCAGAGGCCTAAGTCCTGGTGAGCTGTCCACCTGCCGCCTCCCGGGGTCACATCAGCAGGAAGCTCTAGTCAGGAGTGGAGCCGGGACTCGAACCCAGGTCCTCCAAGGTGAGACCAGACAGCCTTGCTGCTGCCTGCAGCTCTGGCATTTACCTTTAAAACTTCGCTCTTTGGGGAGGTGGAAACTCAGAAGTGAAGTGCCTGGCCCAAAGACACACAGCGTGTCCATCAACAGCAGACTCAGATTTCTGCCTAGGAATTAAGGGAGTTCCCAGGTATTTTACGTCAGAAATCCTAGAGGATGTCAGGGAAGCCGTTGGGAGGGCTTGGGGTGGCCGGAAGGGTTGTCCCTGGCCTTGTGGGAAGGAGGAGTGTCAGCCCAGGCCACTGGCCCTCCCTGGGCCAGGAACCCCCAGCATCCGCTCCTGAGCAGGCCACGGGGACAAAAGCAGTTAACCAGCCTGTGTCTTGGGCTCAGGACCCGCCCAAGGTGGCGGGGCTGCCATGTACAGACCCGCCCGCCATTCAGCCCATTGTGTGGCCTCGGTGACAATGGCCTCCAACCGCAAAGCTCTGGCAGCCCAGAGTCTTGATGACTCAAGACTGGGGGTCCTGGGGCACCTTCTCCAGTTCCTCGGGGCCCAGGAGGGACAAGGTGGTGGTCACGCCCACCCTGGGCTGCACACTGGCTGCCTCTCCCCACCCCTGTGCCTTGTGGCCTGTGTTTCCAGGCTAAGCCAGGAAGAGCCACAGTCCTTCCTTCCTCCTCCTCCCCCCCCCCCCCATGCCTCCTCCTCCTCCTCCTCCTCCTCCTCCAAGTAAATAAACAGAAACCCCAGCCCTGGTACAGCACGTATGCCTTTTCCACAAGTTCCAGGTTGTCTTGGGCACTGGAGGGTTTTGTCTGCCTGCACAGTCCACTTCCCCAGGCGGCATGAAACATTAGGGGGACTGGGCAGCCCTGGGCCCAAGTGTAGAGGACCTGCACCTTCCAGAGAGCCTGGTGCCCCCTCCTCAACAATGTCCACCTCCCCCAAGTGGACCCCAGCCTTTCCATGAGGCTGGGGGACTGCCTCTGGGCAGCAAGGCCCATGCTGACCCCTACCCCCACCAAGTGACCCACAGAGCAGAAAGGCCTCCCCTTGGACCCAGGGATGAACGCACCTCTTCTCTCCTTCCCAGGCTGCCTTGCTGCCTCTGCACCTCCCCGAACATCCCCCGAGGCTCAACATATACACTCACCCATACTCAGCTGCCCATGTGCACCTGGCGCTTCCTGCCCCCAGCCCCTGCCCTCCCAGCTCTCTTGCCGCGGTTGCCCTTCCACAGAACCGTGCCCGCTGAATTCCCGGCCAGCCTCTGAGCCCCTGTGCAGTTTATGCAAAGCGTGTCTCCTCACCCCCGACCCCTAGCCTTCTGTTCCTTTAGCTATTGCTCAGCCTCACACCCTGTCTTATCGGCCTTCTGTCTCGCCCACCTGTGGGGCCAGGACCTGTTCCTCTTCCCACCCACCCCACCCTTCCACCCAAGAGCTGGGCATGGAGATGTCAGTGAATACTCCCGAGGGAATGAGGGTGTGAGTGAGTCACCCAAGTCCATGCAGAAAGAGAGGCCTCCAGGGGTCACCTGGGACAGAGAGAAGAAGACCTCCGGAATGCCACCCACGGGCGCACGGGAGGCCTGAGGCACCTGTGCTATCCCGCCCTCTCCTCCTCACCTGGCCCCGGCCCAGCCCCGCTTACCTGGCCTGCAGGTGACGAGGAGGCTCACAGCCAGAACAAGCAGGTGCCCATGCCAGTGCCCCGGGTGTGCAGGCTCCTCCTGGCCCATCCTCCTGCCCTCTGGGGCTGTGTTCCTCACCCCCGGGGCGAGTCCCTGCGACTGAACCCAGCCCAGCCCGGCCCCAGCTCCAGGCAGAGCAGTGAGGACACACCTTATCAATTTCCCAAGAGGGGCAGGGCCTGCCCTAGGGGGAAGCAGTGGGTGCCACCTCTGCCGCCCAGGTCAGCCTGCATTATTCAGTGGCCGTGTGGTGACTAACACCTGCAGGCTCACACATTCCAGGAGGAGGGGGTCCGCAGACCCCTCCCTGGACAACAGCTGGCTCCATACGAATCCCTGCCCAGGCGACAGCTGGCTCCCAGGTCGGTTGCCAAACTAAGACCCCCGCAGGGACCCAGGGAGGTCGCAGTCCTAGGTACAAATCTACCCCCATTCTCCTAAGCCCCCAGCTTCTACCTGACACCCTCATCTCAGGCTGGCACCACCAGACTAGAGCTGGGTGGATCCTTCCTGGGAGAGGCCCTGCTGCCTCTGGCAGGTCTGGAACGCGTGGGAGTGCATGGAAGGCTGCATTTCCCCATGGCAGCCCCTGCCCACCCAGGGGAGCTGAGGGCTGGGCTTATACCCGCCAGGGCCCCCTCCAGAGCCCCCCATAGGCCTCCACTTGAAGCCCAGTATGGGGGCTTTAAGCCCTCACTGCCCAGCAACACCCTTCAGATGCCCTCACCGTGGCAGAAAGGGATACCAAGGGCTAGAACAGGTGAAGGGGGACTTGAGGGGTCCTGCATCCTCCTTGCAAACCCCACAACCTCCATGGGCTAATCACCCACACCTGGACATTGCAGCAGCTGCCCCAGATGTGGGTCTCCCCAACCCTGCCAGCTGCTCAGAGCAACCCTTTCTGAGGACCCTGCCCCTCCGTGGCCCCCACATTTCTCCTTGGTCCGGATTCTCAGGAGACAACACCCCATAACCATCACGTCTCCAGATGCAAAGAGATGAACTGGGTTTGTCATCTCCTATCTCCAACAGGATGCATGTGCAGGTGCCTGGGGTACAGGTGACAGCAGATTCAGACCTCAGGGTGCACAGCACAGGGCCTCACATCCCTCCCCTCCCGCCTCCTGAACCTGGAGCCAAACCCCAGGGACCCGTGGCCCCAGGCAAGCTGATCAGCAACTGCTCTACACAATTTCCTGGTAACCGACTCCAGGTCACCCTCAGCACACACACGCCTTGAGCCTCGACCAGACTCTGGGCTTGCAGCCTGTTTGAGGTGGTCTCATGAACAGGAACAGGTGATAGGGCTGGAATGCAGAGGTCGGTGGGAGAGGGGGTGGGGAATCGGGGAAGGCTTCCTGGAGGAGGAGATGTCACAATCAGCAAACTGAAGCCTGCAGGGGGCGGGGCAGGCAGTGGCAATGAAGTGTGGGAGAGTGTCACAGGGAGAAGATGGTGGTCGGAGACATCAGAGAGAAAGGAAGGAAAAGGGCAAGGATGGCCTTCATCTAAACCTGACCCCCTAGTTTTCTACCAAGGCGCTGTTCCTGTTCCTGGGGGAACAAAGACCAAGCCAGTAGGAATTCTGTGTGGTCACTGTGCTTAGTCTCCCCACTTCACAGGTGAGAAAACTGAGCCCCCTACACACACCTCTCTCTCTCTCTCTCTCTTACCCCTCCCTCCCTCCCCCCCTCCCCAGGCACGTTCAAGATCAATCACAGTGCCAGAGCTGGGCCCCAGGCCTGTGGACTCCCCATCCAGTGCTCCTCCCACATAAGCATTTCCAAGGCAGGCACAGCAGTAAGCATCCCCAAGTGTCCGTCAGTCCATGAGGACTGCCCTGCCCTTACAAGAGGCCCTGGGTCCATGCACCTGCTATGTGAGTCGGGCATGGTCTCCAGCCATCACCAAGCTAGACTTTTCACCACACAGGCAGCTGCAGTGAATGGCTCCATTGCACAGATGAGAAAGCTGAGGCCAAGGATGTGCTCAGAGTCACCTAGCTAGAACAGACAGAGGTGGGTGTAAGCTTGATGTTTCTCGCTGCTGTATCGATGCCTCCCCAGGGTACATCCTGTGACAGCAAGGGGCAGGGCACTGGGCTGGTGGCCTCCAGGGTACCAGACAATGCTGCGTGTCCCCCAAAGGTTCGTGCATTGGAAATGTAATCCCCAAATTCCTGTGTCAGTGGTATTGGGAAGTGACAAGGATGAGATGAGTTCATGTGGGTAGAAACCCCAGGATGCATCTGTGGCTTTATGAGGTGAGGAAGAGGGGCTGCAGCACAGGTTCATGTCCCAGCTGTCCCACTTCCTTCCAGTCCAGCTCCCCGCTATGGCCTGGGAAGGCAGCAGAACATGGCCCAAGTGCTTGGGCCCCTACACCCACATGGGAGACCCGGGTGCAGCTCCAGGCTCCTGGCTTCAGGCTGGTCCAGCCCCGACTGTAGCAGGCATTTAGGGAATGAACCAGTGGATGGAAGATCCCCCCCGCCCCTCCCTCCCTCCCTCCCTCTCTCTCTCTCTCTCTCTCTCTCTCTCTCATTCTATCTCTTTCTCTATTTCAAGTAGACAAAAGTAAATACATAAATAAAGATTTTCAAGAAGCAGAGGATGGGGGGAGGTCCAGGGAGAGGCCCCCAACGTAGAGGTGAAGAGAGCCCCAGAGAAGCTGTGCATCCTCTCAATCGGAATTTTCCACGCAGGAAAAAAAAAAAAAATGAAGCTGGACAGTCAGCAGGCTTAGAGGTCAAGAGGGAGTGGCAGGGATCTGCCTTCAGATCGCCATGGCAACAGCAACAACAATAACGCTGGTATCTCCAGAGCACGCAATGAATGCAGGGCATCAAGGAAACAGAAGAGCACCAGGGGGCTAAGAGCACCGGCCTTGAACCCCAGCATCCAGGAATGACCTTTGGAGCCACGCCCTTCTCAGAACTTCAACTTCGCATTCCCCGGGGGTAGCTCTGTGAGGCGGTGCTTTCACGAACCCATCTGACAGCGGGGCAAAGTGAGGCACGCGGAAGTCACCCAAGATGGCACAGCTGACCTCCGCAGGTTCGTATTCGTCATGAGTTCTCAAGGGCAGGTGGGATGAGTGAACGGGGACAGGCAGCAGGACGGTGCTCCGGGGGCTGGGGGGCACCGTCTGGGAGGTGGGGGCTAAAGGAAACGTCTGGATCTCAGGGAGGGCATCACCCCCAGGGACATGTGGCAAGGCCTGGAGATGACGCAGCTGGGGTGAGCACAGCTGCTGGCACCTCGAGGCTGGGGCCAGGGTGGAGGTTCAGTATCCTGCAGCGCACGGCACAGCCCCTCAGCCGGCCCCCCAAACACGGGTGGTGCAGGGGCTGCAGAAACCTGTCCCAGAGGAAGGGCAGGCTCTACACCCTGAGCTGCACCGCAGCCACGCCTGTGCCTTCTTCCAACAAAAGGTTCTAGAGTCAACTCCTCGGGCCGGCATCACACAGCGGGTTTTGCCTGCCATGCCGGCATCCCATATAGGATTCATGCAGGTTCTAGTCCCGGCTGCTCCATGTCTGACCCAGCTCCCTGCTAATGTGCCTGGGAAAGCAGCAGGCAATGGCCCAAGTCCTTGGGCCCCTGCACCCACGTGGGAGACCTGGGAGAAGCTCCTGGCTCCCGGCTTCAGCCTGATCCAGTTGTTGTATCCATCTGGGGAGTGAACCAGTGGACGGGAGGTCCCTCTGTTCATCTCTCTTCCTGTCTCTCCCTCTCTGTGTCACTCTGCCTCTCAAATCAATAAAGCAAACCTTAAAAAAAAAAATTAACAAATATATGCGGTTGGCAGAGTGCAGTTTTTCAGCTGAGAGGTGCATCCCTTGTCACCTTGCTCCATGCCGTTCTCTACACGTCACCTGCTCACTGCTCCCCAGCGACCTCAGTGCATTTGGAGTAAAACCCAGACCCTTGCCAGGACCTTCAAAGCCCTGGATGGGGATGTGACTCTAGCCGCCTGTCGGCCGGGCTCTCCCTGCTGTCCTCAGTGGACCCTGCACACTCGCAGGCAGGCTCCCCCAACCTTTGCACGCGCTGTGCCTCCCACCTGGCTGTCACAGCAGTTCCTGCTCGCTCCTCAGGCCCACCTCAGGGCCTTTGCACGTGCTGTTCCTTCCACCTGCCCAGGTCTCTGCTGGCTGCTTCCTGTCCCGCTCAAATCAGAGATCTGCCCTCAGCACGCACTGAACTGCGCTTGCCTCTCTGTCACTCGTCACTCCGTTGTCTTTATTCCCTCCCCAGTACCTGTCAATTTTCTGTATTTCTAATGTTTTTATTTTTTACTTTTTTACTTATTTATTTAAAAGACAGAGAGGGAGGGAGGGAGGGAGAGAGAGAGAGAAAGAAAATTCTCCCACCTGCTGGTTCACTCCCCAAATGCCCTCAAAAGCCAGAGCCAGGAACTCCATCCGGGTCTCCCGCGTGGGTGCAGGGACCCAAGTCCTAGGGCCATCGCCTGCAGCCTCCCTGGGCACTCATTTGGGGAGTGAGCCAGCAGAGGGAAGATCTTTCTCTCTCTCTCTCCTCTCTCTTTCTCTCTAACTCTGCCTTTCAAAGAAAGAATTTAATCTTAAAAAAAAAAAAGAAGCCAAGCTGGGACCTGACCTGGTACTCAAACATCCCCATGCCTCCCCCTTTCTAATTATTTTATCCATCAGGTGGCCTGCCTGACTCCCTCTACGCCTGGGGGCACAGCAAGGGCTGTGCCCACTTCAGACCTGGCCACATCCCTTCAGCGTCAGCACTGGCCCTCAAAACACTCGGCAAACAATACAAACAAAACAGAAGTCCTAGGACTTCCTCAGGGCAGTTGGTTCCGGGTACTTGGGCTACCGGGTGGGGGGAGGCGGGGGGCATGCTCAGGGAGGTGCCATCCTGCCTCCCCCTCCTTTCCAGAACCTCCCGGGTGATTCAGGACTCTGTTCACGCCCTCCTCCTCTGTCCACCCTGACATTTCACACATCACCTGCCACCCCTCCACCCTCTCCAAGTCCCACCCCCCCAACCTCTCAAAAATGTAGAAACAGCCGGCCCCGCCTCTGCTCCGGATTCTTCAGGGCCAGCTCATCACCCCAGGGTCAGGTGGGACTCTCCAGCCTGGGCCCACCCCATCTGGGACCTGCCCCATGGACGAGCTGGGCCTCACCTCCAGGCCTTTGCCTGGCTCTGCCCCACGCCAAGGCCTGCCCTCTCTCCTTCCCTACACCCCTTCACTCTCCTCCAAAGGCCTGGTTGCCCTGTGCCCCATCCTCCAGGCCTCCCTCGGACACAGCACACAGCTGCCCTCCCCGTGTCCAGAGCCCCTTTGTAACCGTCTTCCACGCCATCATAACACACCCCAGGTTGGTGAAGATCACACAGGCTACCTAGCACACAGCAGGCACGCGCTGGGCTCAGCAGTTAAGTCACCACTCGGGATGTCCACATCCTTTATCCAAGTGCCTGCTTCCAGTCCCAGCTCCCTGCTAACGCACACCCTGGGAGGCAGCAGGTGACAGCTCAAGTAGTGGGGTCCCTGCCACGTATGTGGGAGATCAGGATGGAGTTCTGGGCTTCTGGCTTTGGCCCGGCCCAGCCCTGGATATTGCAGACATTTGGGGAGTGAACCAGCAAATGGACTCACTGTCTCTCTCTCTCTCTCTCTCTCTCTCTCTCTCTCTCTCTCCAGGGACCCAAGCACTTGAGCTGCCCTCTCAGGTCTGCCTCAGCAGCAAGCCTGATTGGAAGCAGGAGAGCATGAACTTGAACCTGCATTCTGATACGCAGTGTGGACGCCCCCGAGAGGCAGCTTCGATCCCTGCAGCATACTCACAGCCCCAGTGGTGGCTCAGCACCGTCCCGTGAGCTTAGGTGGAGGTGGGAAGGTTGGGGACGAGACACGGAGGCCAACGGTTATCCTCATTGGTCTCTGGCTTTGAATTTCCTGAATGTGTTGGGTTTGGGTTTTTTTTTAGGACTTACTTATCCAGAGGGAGAGGGAGAAAGAGAGAAAGAGGAGAGGAAACGTCCATCCTCTGGTGCCTTCCCCAAATGCCCACAACAGCCAGGTCTGAGCTAAGCCAAAGCCAGGAGCCAAGAGCTCCATCCAGGTCTCTAAGTACCTAGGCCATCCTCTGCTGCCTTCCCAGGTGCACTGGCAGGAAGCTGGATTGGAAGTAGAGCAGCCAGGACTTAGACCCACACTCCAGTATGGGATGCCGGCCGGCATCACGAGTGGTGGCTTACGCTGCTCTCATGGATTTCCTGGCTTTGGATCCAGCTGGGATGGAGCCACACAGCTCGCACCACTGACCCTCAGCAGCCTCATCTGGAAAACATGTACCTCAGAGCACTGAATGAGGTGGCCAACCCTGCACGCGGGGCCAGCCCCAGCCTCCCAGAAGGCTCACTGAAGCCTATAGCACACCTTGGCAGCCGGGGCTTTCCTGGGCTGGGCTGGCCACACCGGGACACTTCCTTGCCAGCGGCTCCTGTGGACACTTGAGATTAGCAGCCCATTGTTGTGGTGTCACCCGAGCCGGCTGGCTTCCACAGGTGTGCCCAGGAGACCATGAGGACCAGCCGGGCGTGCCGTCCTAGTGGAAGCAGGGGGGACGTCCCCCCACCCCGAGGTCTCTGCGAGGGCAGGTCAGGGGGAGGTCCACGCTGACCCCTTCCTGGCCGGCTGGCAAAAACGGGACAATTGTGGGTGTCTGCGGCACCAGTTCCTGTCTATCTGCTCTGTTTTCCAGTTCAAAGGAGGAAGTGTAGCTGTCTCATTGTCACCCGCTTCCCCCACTCATTCACTCTCTCGTTTGGCAAATATTTACCGAACACCTGCCATGTGGCAATGTGTGTGCCCAGCACAAAGGATGCACACAGAGCAGTGAGGTCTAGGCCTCCTGCCTCTGCAGAAGAATGAATCTGCCCAGAACTGGGTGAGCAAGGCACAGGGGGCAGCTCCAGACAGGGCAGTCAGGGAAGGCTTCTCTGCGGAGGTGAGCTTCGAGCCAACACTGGAATGACAAGAGGGTTCCCACGCGGGGAAAGGCGCGGCAGGCCCACGGAGCAGTGTGCGCACAAGCTCTGAGGAGAGGGCGCTGTGTGGTGCCGTGCGTGAAGCGGCCCCTCGGAATGCCGGCTTTGAGCTTCTGCTCCTCTGCTTCTGACCCAGCTCCCTGCTAATGCACCTGGGAAGGCAGCAGGTGATGGCCCAAGGACCTGAGTCCCTGCCACCCACATGGGAGACCCAGATGAAATTTCCAGCTTCTGATTCCCAGCCTCAGCCCAGCCCTGGCTGTCACGGGCATTGCAGGGAATGAAACAGGGGATGCGAGGGCTCTCTCCCCACCGTCCCACCTGTCAAAATTAATTCACTAATTCAAAGTGTTTTGGGTGCAAGAAATGTTCTGAAAGCCATGCCTACTTCTGTCTGATACGCCTTTTCCACATATTTCTCAAAGACCTCATGTCCGCCCAGATTTTTTAAAAAAATTGCACCAAAATAAACAACTTTTCTTTCCATTTACTATGCACTTCTTGAAGGACCTTTGTATTTTAAAATCAGTGAAGCAGGAAGGGGCAGAGAGGGCGGGAAGAAAAAAAATGTGAAGGGGGAGGAGGAAGGGCAGAGGGGAGGAGGAGAAGAGGAAGAAAGAGCTGGAAAGAAAGACAGGGGCGAGGCACCCCTGGGACCTTGTGCCTTCCTCACACCTGCTTTGCCGGTGGGCTCCTGAAGGCAGCTTAAATGGCAGGTACTGGAGTGGGCCTGTGGCACCAGCATCCAGTATCTGAGCGCCAGTGCAAGTCCCGGCTGCTCTGATTCCTATGCAGCTCCCTGCTAATTATCCTGGGAAAGCAGCAGAGTATGACCCAAGTGCTTGGGTCCCCACCACATATGTGGGAGGCCTGGATGGAGTTCCTGGCTCCTGGCACTGACCGTCCAGGCCATTTGGGGAGTGAGCCAGCAGATGGAAGATCTCTCTCTCTCTCCCTCCCTGTATGTCACTCTACCTTTCACGTAAATATACCTTTATAAAATAAAAACAGTGGCAGGTACTGAGAGAGACACCCCACGCCAGCGCTACCCCCAGATTCAGCTGCGTACTTTGCCTGTCCCCTGTCTCATCATTACTGGGACAACTTGTTTGAGACCCATCTCCACAGAGCTGTGTGAGGCTGGGACCAATTTGGCTAAACCCCAACCCCACCCCCACCCCCGGCATTCATCACAGCCTCAACGTCCCTGAAACCAAAGGATAAACGCTCAAAGTGTGCATGCGAAGTGTTCTTAAAAATGACAGCTTTGGGGGAGGGCATCTGGCACACCAATGAAGACACCCGTTGGGGATGCCGGCATCCCGTATCAGAGCGCCTGGGTTTAAGTTCGCACTCAGCTTCCTTCCAGTGCACACACTGGGAGGCAGCAGTGTTTGAATCCCTGCCACCCACGTGGGAGACTCAGATGGAGTTCCAGCTCCTGGCTGGGTTTGGCCCAGCCCTGGCTTTTGTGGACATTCCAAGAGATAGGAAATCTGACTCTGATTCTGTCTGTCTTGCCGTGTCTGACTCTCTGTGTCTCTGTCTTGCAAATAAGTAAAATGAATTAATAATTTTTAGTAGGCAGAGCCTAGTGAAAGCCCTTGGCTCGCTGAAGGCACTGCCCTTGGAAGGGAACACTGGCTTCCTAGAGTGAGTTCTGGGGAGGGCAGGCTGTCAGTGTAAAAGCTGACCCCTGACCCCGAGTCTCTCTCGGCTTCCTGTCGGCAGACGTGGTCACTTCCTGCCGCACACACACTCTTCGCCATCTGCCACGGAGCCCTTGCAAGAGCCAGCACCACACTGTTTGGACTTGCAGCCTCCGAAACCATGAGCGAAGCGAACCTCTCTGCTCTATGCAGTTAGCCTGCCTTGGGTATTTCATTGCAGCCACAAACAGCTGACGAATACACCCTGCTGCCCCAGCAGCAGCCCACGACATCTCCTGTTCACCATGACATCTCCTGTTCACCGCGTCCCTCAACTGCATAGAGAGGCCACAGCGGACGCTCAGCCAACGCCACCTCGGCCGACACCACTCCAGTCTGTGCAGGTGCATGTCTTGACGTCCTTGGAACTACACAACAGCCAGGCAGACACGGTTGCACATCCACCCCATCCTGAAGCAATGTGTGCCTGTCCTTGTGCACGGTGTATACACGTGATGCTTACCTGCTGATTTAAAAACTAAGCTAAAAAACATAATTTCAAGAACGTCAGAAAACCAAAGACAGTAAATCAACTCAAGGTCTCGTCAGAAGATTAAAAAGACAAGGACTTACCATGCCTGGTCCTGCTGTGGGGGCCTGGCCAGCGCCTCAGCCCTGAGTGTTGGAGGTATGGTGGGGCAGGGAGCGAGCGAGGCACCTGGGGCCCGGGGCCTCCTGGGACCCATTTCTGGCCTCTGGTGCCTTTCCTCCAGGAGCTCATAGGATGGTCCGGACCCACGGGCGACATTGAGGGGACTGGGCTGGCCTCTGCTCTTCTGACTGGTCTTCTCTTCTTCAGCTGTCTCCTGGCATCCAGAGAAGAGTCACTGGTGTTCCCAGCTCTGGATGGTGGGCGTGTCCCTGGGGAGATGGGCACATCAAGGTGCAACCCCTCTGCAGAAGGCTGACACGTGGGCACATGCTGAGCACCCAGAATTCCTGGGGCTGCAACCAGGCTTCGCAGGGCTCTGGGATCTGAGTGAGTAGCTGCCCCTGGGGAGAAGAGGGAGGGAACACAGGACCAGCATTAAGGCTTGAGGAAGTTTGCAAATCCTGAGCCCCAAGTGCACTCCAGGGGGAGGCAGCCTTCTGGAAACCATCCCAGCAGGTGTCCTTGGTTACAAAAGACTTTTGCATACAATGGACAAGTCCAGTCCTAGCCAGCCCAGTTCTAGGAGCTGCAAGATTAAACATGGGAAGTGGCCCTTGTTGAGCCACCGGCAGATGCCAGCACTAGCCCTGCTTCTCCCCCAGTCTGCATAAAACTCCTGTCAGTGTTGGCAATAAATACTGCAGAGCCCCCTTGAGTTCTAATGCATGCAGGCATCGCTCGTTAAGACACAGACTGGTACGGTGGGTCCTGCCGAGACTCTTCCCACCTAACAGGCTCCCAAGCGGCGAGGCCACTCCATGGACTTTGCAGGGTTCTAAAGCATGTGGTGAGCCAGAAATAGGCGTTCAGTGACCGTGTGCTGGGTGGGTGGATAGATGGGAGGATGGGGGGAGGAAGGAAGGAAAGAAGGAAAAATGTATGTAGACAGATGAGTGGTTGGGTGGAACATTGGATGGATGGTGGATGAGTGGATATATAGATGAATGGATGGATGGATGGGTGGATACAGAGAGGGAAGGAAAGGAGGAAAGAAAGATGGGTGGGTGGGTGGCTGGATGAATGGATGGACAGATAGATGGGTGGATGGATAGACAGGTAGATGGGTAGATGAATGGACAGATAGGTGGGTAGATGGATAGATGGATGGATGGGTGGATGGATGGACAGATAGATGGGTAGATGGATGGGTGGATGGATGGACAGATAGATGGGTAGATGAATGGACAGATAGGTGGGTAGATGGATAGATGGATGGGTGGATGGATGGACAGATAGATGGGTAGATGGATAGATGGATGGATGGGTGGATGGATGGACAGATAGATGGGTAGATGAATGGACAGATAGGTGGGTAGATGGATAGATGGATGGATGGGTGGATGGATGGACAGATAGATGAGTGAATGGGGTGGATGAGTGGGTGAGTGACTGGGTGGATTCGCAGAATCTACAGGGACACCCTAAAAGCAGCATCCAAAACTAAACTCACCAGCATCTCCCCCAGCCCTGCACTTCCTCCTGCATCTCAACCCAGGCCCAGTGCTCTTCTTGTCAGATCCTTCAGCCTCGTACCTGGGGTCGCGCCAGAGTATTTACCTTCCCTCTTCCCCCGGTCACCTTATAGAAATATAATGAGAGCCATACATACCATGAGTGACAGCGTTAAAAGCTAAAACAAATGCAGTTTCTTAAAAAGATTTGTTTTATTTATTTGAAAGACAGTTACAGAGAGAGGTAGAAGCAGAGAGAGAGAGAGAGAGAGAGAGAGAGAGAGAGGTCTTCCATCCACTGGTTCACTCCCCAGAAATGGCCACAGTGGCTGGAGCTGAGCTGATTGGAAGCCAGGAGCTTCTTCCCCATCTCTCAAGTGGGTGCAAGGGCCCAAGCACTTGGGACATCTTCCACTGCTTTCCCAGGCACATCAGCAGGGAGCAGGATCCAAAGTGGACCAGCTGGGACTTGAACCAGTGCCCATATGGGAGATGCCAGCACTGTAGGCCGGGGCTTTAAGTCACTGTGCCACAGTGCTGGCCCCAACAGATGCAATTTTAATGCTGTCTCCTATTTAAATCAGTATCCAAAATATTATAATTTGGATATGTGATCAGTATTTTAAAATTATTAAAGAGATGGTATGCATACGTATCTGCATTAAATCTTTGAAATCAGGTGTATTTTGCACACTTAGTACTTTTCCATCTGGACTAGTACTTTTCCATCTGGACTAGTCATGTTTCAAGTGCTCAGTAACCACATGTGATTAGTGGTCACTGTACTAGACATGCAGATTTATTTTTTATACTATACTGTTAATATTTTTCCTCAAACTGATTTGCTTTCTCTACTTTATTTTTTTTTAATTAAACTTTTATTTAATGAATATAAATTTCCAAAGTACTACTTTCTCTACTTTAACACATGAATATTAAAAAGCAAATCTCCTGGGGTGGGTGTTTGGTGTAGCAATCAAGATGCCACTTTGGGGGCTGTGCTGTGGCACAGCAGGTTAAGCCACCACCTGCAGCACCTGCCTGTGGCACCAGCATCCCATACAGGCACTGGTTAAAGTTCCGGCTGCTCCACTTCTGAGCCCAAGTCCCTAGGCCCATGCACCCACGTGAGAGACCCAGAAGAAGCTCCTGGCTCCTAGCTTCAGCCTGGCCCAGCCCCGGTCATTGCAGCCATTTAAAGAGTAAAACAGCAGATGAAAAAATCTCTCTCAATCTCTCTCTCTCCCTCCCTCCCTCCCTCCCTCCCTCCCTCTTACAGACAGTGAGCAGAAGAGACAGAGAGAGAGATCTTCCATCCACTTGTTAACTCCCCAAATGGCCTCAACAGTCAGAGCTGATCTGATCCAAAGCCAGGAGCCAGGAGCTTCTTCCAGGTCTCCCACATGGCTGCAGGGGCCCAAGGACTTGGGCCATCTTCTGCTATTTTCTCAGGCACATTAGCAGGAGCTGGACTGGAAGAGGAGCAGCTGGGACTCTAACCAGTGCCCATATGGGATGCCGGCACCACAGGCGGAGGATTAACCTACTGTGCCCAGCACCAGCCCATAAATAAACCTAAAAAAAAGGGGGGGGGGAGTTAGGGAGGGAGGGAGGAAGGAAAGCAGGCAGGCAGACAGGCAGGCACTTGGGACACTTGTATCCCATATTTGGAGTGCCTAAATCTGAGCCCTGGCTCCAATTCCAACTCCAGCTCCTTGCTAATGCAGACCCTGGGAGGCAGCAGGTGACCGCTCAAGTGTTTGAGTCCCTGCCATACATGTGGGAGACCCAGACTGAGTCCTGAGCTGCTGGCTTTAGCCTGATTCAACCCCAGCTGTTGCAGACATTTGGGGAGTGACCCAGCAGGCAGAAAATCTCTGTCTCGGCCTCCTTGTCACTCTGCTTTCCAATAATAACTTTTTGAAAGGAAACCCTAATTAGTACCTCAAAGGGAACACTAGAATCCTTCTCATCAATTAAAGATGACTGAAAACATTATAAATAAATACTAAATATCAACTTGGCCATGGTGCAAAAGCAATATGCAGGGGTCAGTGCTGTGGCACAGCGGGTTAAGCAAACTTCTGCACTGCCAGCATCCCATATGGGCGTCAGTTCGAGTCCCAGCTGCTCCACTTCTGACCAGCTCCCTCCTAATGTGCCTGGGAAAGCAACAAAGGATAGCCCAAGTGCTTGGGCACCTGCACCAACGTGGGAGACCCAGATGGAGCTCCTGACTCCTAGTTTTGGCCTGGCGCAGCCCCAGCCATTGTGCTCATTGGGGAGTGAGCCAGCAAATGGAAGACCTCTCTTTTTCCCTCTCTGTCATTCTGCCTTTCAAATCAAAGAAGTAAATCTTTTAACAAATAATAAAAAAATAGAATTGTTTCCCCATACCCAGAGAAACCTGGTGTTTCTCACATGGAAAGCCTTGTGCAAGGTGTAGGTGCAGTGTGGGGAGGGAGGGAAGAAGGGAGGAGCAGAGGATGGAGTTTCAGGCGTGTGGGAGCCACAGGGAGGGAAGGCTCTGTTTTAGGACAAAGCCAGCCAGGACAGCCCTGAGGCCGCCTCGCCACTCTGAACACCTGTGGGTTAAGGAGCCCAGCACAGAGAGAGAAAAGCTCTAATTAAACATAGAACAGCGCAGTTCCAGGAAGACAACACCCCTCTGCAGGTCCTGGAGAAAACCACAGGGACCTGCAGATAATTGCCCCTAAAGGTTAAGAGGTGTGCACCTTGCTGAGAAATGGGGAAGCTGGCTCTGGGTATTGTCTGCACGCAGGAGGCTGGGAGCAGCCACAGCCCTCGCATTGCTCAAGATTCCAACCCCCACCCCGCTAGCAGCCCCGGCTGAGGACGTGAAGCCTGGCACATCTGCTCCCAACCCCTGGCAACACAAAGGCCATGGACAAAGTCACATGTGGGCCAATCACTGGCCTCTACCCACGCTGAATTCTATAACCTTGGCCTAAGCCTCGTCTCCTCCTCTTTAAAACGGGGATAACCCTATGTCAAACCACATTAAACTGACATCTTTGTGGCCAAAAACCAGTGCTGGCGGGGTCATTTCCTCCCCTGTGAGTGTCCCCTTGGCATCCACAGGGGATTGGGTCCACGGAATTCCATGGATTCCGAAATCTGTGCATGCTCAAGTCCCCTATATAAAAGGACATTGTATTTCCATACAATCTGTGCACATCCCTCCCATCTACTTTTTTTTTTTTTTTTTTTTTTGACAGGCAGAGTGGACAGTGAGAGAGAGAGACAGAGAGAAAGGTCTTCCTTTGCCGTTGGTTCACCCTCCAATGGCTGCCGCACTTGGCGCGCTGTGGCCGGCGCACCGCGCTGATCCGATGGCAGGAGCCAGGTGCTTCTCCTGGTCTCCCATGGAGTGCAGGGCCCAAGCACTTGGGCCATCCTCCACTGCACTCCTTGGCCACAGCAGAGAGCTGGACTGGAAGAGGGGCAACCGGGACAGGATCGGTGCCCCGACCGGGACTAGAACCTGGTGTGCCGGTGCCACAAGGCGGAGGATTAGCCTAGTGAGCCACGGCGCCGGCCCGACTTTTTTTTTTTTTTTTTTTTAATTGAAAGAGTGACACACACACAGAGAGAGAGAGACCTTCCAACCACTGGTTCACTCCCCAAATGGCTGAAATGGCTGGGACTGGGCCCCACCAAAGCCAGGAGCCAGGAGCTCCATCCCAGTCCCCTACACCAGTGGCAGGAGCTCAAGTACTCGAGCCATCATCCACTCTCTTCCAGGCGCATTAGCAAGGAGCTGGGTCAGAAGAGGAGGGGGGACCTGAACCCAGACACTCCCCTGTGGGATGAGGGCACCCCAAGTGGCAGCTTAACCACTGTGCCACAGTGCCTGTCCCTTCCTGTGAAGTTTAAATCATCTTTGGGTTACTTAGGATGCCACAGGGCTGATCAGAAAACATCAGGAAGAGCCTGCAGTGAGGTGCCCAGGGTTAGCCGCCCACCACGTGCAACACCAGCAGCCATCATCAGAGCACCAGTTCAAGGCCTGGCTCCTACACTTCTGATCCCACTCCCTGCTAATGCGCCTGGGAAAGCAGCAGAAGATGGCCCAGGTGCTTGGGCTCCTGCACTTATGCAGGAGACCAGGATGGAGTTCCTGTCTCCTGGCTTTGGCCTGGCCCAGCCATGGCCATTGTGGCCATTTGGGCAGTGAACCAGTGGATGGAAGACCTCTCTATCTTTCCTTTCTCTGTCTCTGTGGCTCTGCCTTTCAAATACAATCAGTAGATAAATCTTTAAAAAGAAAAATTCAGATTCCTTCTTCTCTGTAGGTGTCATACAGACTATGTGGTGGTTGATTGTCACCTCACGTGCATGGTCAAGGCTGGGTCTGATTTGTCCACTGTCTAAGCCCTGCCCCCCACAGGACCCTTGTCTTCCTGCCCTGGGTTTCACTTCCCTCTATGGGCACTGTGTGTTTACCAACTAGGATTCTGTGGCAGCCATGCCAAGAGCCAAGCTGTTTTCCCAACAGCTCAGGTGATTGGTAAATATGTTTTGTTTTGTTTTGTTTTTTTAAGAGATAAAGCAAATGCACCTGGGAAAGCAGCAGAAGATGGCCCAAGTGCTTAGGTCCCTGCCACCCACGTGGGAGACCCAGTTGGAATTCGACGCTCACCAGGTGCCCTGACTCACAAGCGAAACCACAGAAACACACAGAAGTGGGTGCGCTAACACGCACAACTTCACGGGCACGGCCAGACACCCCCTGAACAACACAGAGTGCAGGAGGCGAGCACAGAGATTCCCGACCCCTGCTGGGCTCTGCTCCCGGGCCTCGTGACCAAAGCTGCCCATGGGCCTGTGTCCTCCTGTCCCTGGAGGGGCTAAAGCGCTGCCTTCTCAGTCCAGCCCTTGTTCATTCAGAAGGCTGCCTCCACTTAGGTTTTATTTGTTTTTTTTTTTTTTTCAATTTGAAAGACACTGAGGGAGATTTTTTTTGTCCATCTGCTGACTCACTGCAACAGCCAGGGCTGGGCAGGTGGAAGCCAGCAGCCAGAAGCTCCATCCAGGTCTCCCACATGGGTGGCAGGGACCCAAGCCCTTGAACCACCACTGCTGCCTCCCAGGGTGCCCATGAGCAGGGAGCTGGCGTCAGGAGCACCAGGACTTGAACCCAGGCTCACCGACGTGGGTTGCAAACATTACAACAAATGCCTGTTGACCTACCCCAACCAACTTTAAATCATTTCCAACTGACTTAAAATAATACCTTAGTGATGCTTTTTGCAGAGTTGTCATACTGTATTGTTCAGGGAATAATGACAAGAAAAAAAAAAGTTGCCCATATCCAGTATAGATACAAGTGTTGTAGTCCTGTTAGGTAGGAAGTCAGATATGAGCTTATGTGTGAGTGGCATAAAGGCCTAAAGAGAAGACGTCTATGTCCAGCATATGCATCTGTATCTCAAAGTCATCCCAGTACTCACATCCTGCCCTGCCCCCTTCTACGGATAACCTGCCAGGTGGGGGGTCCCTACCCCTTCTGCCTGGCAATCTTCCACAATCTTCCAGATGCAGCCCAGTATCTGCATTTCAAATACCCTGCTCCAAACCTAATTCTCCAGGGGGTCTTGCTCACCCTTCCTCTAAACCCAGGATGGCGCCAGCTAGGCTTCCTCCTGTCTGATACCTTCAGGGAAAAACTCAGATAGGAGTTTCTTAATATTTACATCCATAAAGTCCTTTGTTTCAGGAGGAGATGTATGAAGACAAAGACCCATCTCCTTAGCACCCCTTCCCCACCCCCCCACCCCACCCCCCCGGCCTAAATGTAGACCAGGCACTCTCTCTCAGGTTCTGTCTGGAGAGGTGCCCATCCATTCTTACAGATGTCCCTTCCTAATAAACTTTGCTACTTTACTTTCCACTACTCTGTCTCACGCCTAAATTCTTTCTTGCGCGAAGACAAGAACCCTGCCATTCACCGGCAACAGTCCTAACTGTATTTTTTTTAAAAATGTATGTATTGTTCATTTATTTCAAAGGCAGACACAGAGACATAGGCAGAGAGACCTCACATCCACTGGTTCACTCCCCGGCACCTGGGCCAGGCCAAAGCCTGGAGCCAGGGTCTCCATCCAGGTCTCCCAAGTGGGTGGCAAGGACGCCACCACCTGCTGCTGGCTGAGGTCCACATCAGCAGCTTGCAATGCCAGCATCCCGTGTCGGAGAGCCAGTCCGAATCCCGGCTGCTCTGCTGCTGGTCCAGCTCCCTGTAGACAGCAGCGGATGACCCAAGTCCTACAGTGGCAGAAACCTGGATTGGAGGAAGATGAGCTGGGACTCTGATTTGGGATGCGGGTGTTCCGCGTGGTGGCCCACCCCTGGCTCCTGACTTCCTTAAAAGACCCTCCTGGGGAACCTCTGACTGTCTCATTCACCCTCCCAAGCCCCCCAGATCTCAGCCGCTGCGACGCACCTGCTCGCTCCCCCACCCACCCCGTGGTCCTGCCATCAACAGATCCTTCAAGGACTTTCAGATGTATCCGTGAGTGGAATACTCTGCCCTAACCATCCACCGTCATCTTGCTCCAGGATCATGGCATCACTGCAGCCTCGTAGCGACCACTTCCCTTGCCCTTGGCCCTCTGCACACAGCAGCCAAAAAGAGGCAGTGATAAACAGGAACCAGAAGCCACAGTCAGAGCAGAGGCCCCACGTGTCAGAGCAGAAGCTCCACCCCTTACCACAGCCTGTCCGTCCTGGTGCCCTCCCCTAATTCCTTCTCTCCTCCCATCACTGCTTGACTCTGACCTCTCTCCTGCCTCAGGGCCTTGCACTTCACAATCCTGGCTGCATCCTCACTTCATTCAGTTGTCCCCCTAGCTGCCCTCTCTTCAATGACTATCTCTACCCACCATCACTCACTCTCTCACCTGTCACAGTAGGCGCTCAATAAATGCTTATGGAATGGAAAAGGGCTTCTGCTGAAATCGGCCCTGCCTGTCTTCTCTCTCCCCCTGCTCCCGGATCTCTCCCCAGCACAGGCACAGGTGCCCCCTTCCCCCACCACACACGATGTTCTCCCCACTCCTGTCTCCTTCCACTGAGTGATCAGCATCAGGGCAGGCATTGTACTGCAGTGGGCCAAGCTGCCACCTGGGGTGGCTGCAACTCATATTAGAGCACAGGTTCAAGTCCTGGCTGCTCTGCCTCCCATCCGGCTTCCTGCTCATGTGCCTGCGAAGGCAGCGGGTGATGGCTCATGTACCCAGATTCCTGCCACCCACGTGGGAGACCCGGATGGAGCTTCTAGCTCCTGGCTTTGGCCTGGCCCAGCCCCAGCTGTTGTGGGCAGTTGGGGAGTGAACTAATGGTTGGAAGATGTCTCTACCTCTGTCTTACCCTCCCTCCCTCTCTCTCTCTCTGCTTTGCAAATAAATAAATAAACCTAAAAAAATTATCACCATCAGGGAAGGTGTTGTGGTACAGCCTGTTGAGACACCACTTGGGGCACCCACACCCATATCAGAGCACTGGGCTCTGCTCCCCATTCTGGCTCCCTGCTAATGCAATCCTGGGTAGCAGCATGTGGTTGCTCAGGGACCTGAGCCCCTGTACCCACATGGGAGGGATGGAGCTCCAGGCTCCTGGCTTCAGCCTGGCCCACCTCTGGCTGTTGCAGACACTGGGGGGGGGAGGGGGGGTGAGCCAGCATTTGAAGGATTTCTATCTGTGTCTCTCTCTGTCTCTGAGTTCCAAGTAAAACTGGGGGAAAAAATTTTAAAAATGGTTTCAAGATCACCCTCAACTGTGTGGACTCAAGGTGTGGAAACCCCACCCCTCTAAGCCCCCACACCCCACCCACTACCACCTTCTGGCTGCTTCCCCTGTTTAATCCTCCAAAGCCTTGATTTCCTCAACAAACAGCCACAAATAGAAGTTGTGATCTCAGCACATCGCTGAGAGGATGAAGAGGGATTGCTCTCGGCACCTGACGTCCCAGTGTGAACAGCCAGTAAACCATGAAATGAGCAGTGGCCAGAATAATCCTCATCTAACTAAGCACGACTAACAGGTACCATGGTTAATGTGATCATGGCCACTGGAGTTGTGTCACTTCTCCTTTTTGTCAAGATGTATTTATTTATTTGACATGGAGAGAGAGAGAGCGAGCGAGAGCATACTCTTCCATCCACTGGTTCACTCCCCAGATGCCCACAACAGCCAGGGTTGGGCCAGGCAGAAGCCAGGAGCCAGGAGCTCCATCCGGGTCTCCCACATGGGTAGCAGGCACCCACGCTCTTGGGCCATCATCATCTGCTTTCCCAGGTGCCTCAGCAGGGAGCTGGATCGGAAGCTGAGGATCTGGGGCTTGAACCAGCATTCTGATGTGGGCTGTGAGCATCCCAGTGCCGCAGAGCCTGTCCCTGTATCACTTCCCAGACTGCTGCCTGTCTCCTCTCTACATTAGAGACATTTACTGAGTGAACAAACGAATGCTATTAAACTTCACCTGGGAGTGCCGGACCCCTCGCGAGAACTGTAAGAAGGGTGGCCCTTGTCCTTAAAGAAGATCCAGACAACACACCCCACAAAGACTCAAGGCGATTGCACTGAGCACTGAGCATCACTTCGGACGCTTCACCGTCTCGTTCACCTCTCTCCCAGAAGCCTTTGACAGAGGCTTCTCCCATGAGCTGTGGATGCCATCCCCAAAGCATCACGGGATCTCCTAGGCACCAGGCGCACATCGCTCCTCAGAGGTTTGTGGTCTCAGCCTTCTCACGACATGAGCAATGCCGTGCCACTCTCCGCTTACCTGGGCTCTGAACATCAGGGCTGGCTGTGTCACCTGTGTGAGGACAGGGACAGTGATCACAGACCAGCCCTTGGTGTCAGCATTGCTGCCTGGACAAAGGCATCCCAAAAGCTCATGGAAAATGGAACTGAAAGATGGGCTTCCTGGCAGGTGCTTGGGCTGGCTGTTAGGGTGCCCGTGTCCCGTGTCAGAGAGCCTCGCTTTGAGCCCCAGCTCCAGCTACCTATGAACACAGAGCCTGCAAAGCAGCAGGTGACAGCTGAAGATCCTGTGTCCCTGTCACCCTCAGGGGAGACCCGGATGGAGTTCCCAGCTCCTGTCTTCAATCTTGGCCCAGCCCTGACTGTTACAGGGATTTGGAGAGTAGACCAGCAGATGAGAGCTGTGCTCTTGCTCACTCTCTCACTCTCTCTCTCCCTCTCTCCTTCTGCCTCTCTGTAACTCTACCTTTCAAATAAATAAATCTTTTTTAAAAATTAACAGATGTTGGACCAGCACCATGGCTCACTTGCTTAATCCTCTGCCTGCGGCGCCGGCATCCCATATGGGCACTGGGTTCTAGTCCCGGTTGCTCCTCTTCCAGTCTAGCTCTCTGCTGTGGCCCGGGAAGGCAGTGGAGGGTGGCCCAAGTGCTTGGGCCCCTGCACCTGCATGGGAGACCAGGAAGAAGCACCTGGCTCCTGGCTTCGGATTGGCATAGCTTCAGCCATAGTGGCCATTTGGGGGGTGAACCAACAGAAGGAAGACCTTTCTCTCTGTCTCTCTCTCTCACACTGTCTAACTCTATCTGTCAAATAAAAAAAATTTAATAGATGTTAAGCCATGATACGTTATAATACCAACAACATAAATACTAAAGGCTTATTGTAATAGTAACAAGCATTTGCCCTGCACCAGAGGTGCCATTCCAAAAATTCCACCAGTACAGGTTAATCATCATCCCTCACATGAAATGCCTGGGACGTGTTTTTTGTTTTTTGTTTTCCCAGACTGGGGAATAATTGCACATTCATAAAGAGATATCCTGGGGGCAGGATCCAAGTCTCCACACACCTTGCTCACATAGCCTGAAAATCCTTTTATGCAATCATTTTTTTTTTTACTTTTTTTTTTTTTTTTTTTTTTTGACAGGCAGAGTGGACAGTGAGAGAGACAGAGAGAAAGGTCTTCCTTTTGCCGTTGGTTCACCCTCCAATGGCCGCCGCGGTAGCGCACTGCGGCCAGCGCACCGCGCTGTTCCGATGGCAGGAGCCAGGTGCTTATCCTGGTCTCCCATGGGGCGCAGGGCCCAAGCACTTGGGCCATCCTCCACTGCACTCCCTGGCCACAGCAGAGAGCTGGCCTGGAAGAGTGGCAACCGGGACAGAATCCAGTGCCCCGACCGGGACTAGAACCCGGTGTGCCGGCGCCGCTAGGCGGAGGATTAGCCTAGTGAGCCGCGGCGCCGGCCTGTGCAATCATTTTAAAGCAGCCGCATTAGACTGCGACCTGTCTCCCGAGGCCAGGTACAGCATCACATCAGTGCTCAGGTTTCAGCTTCTGGCCACATCCCCCTGACGACCGCACTGTCGTTAAACCCATTTGCAGATGAGGAAACTGAGGCAAGGAGCGGGGGAGTAACCCATCGCAAGGTCGTGCCGCGAGCCAGTAGCAAGGCAGTCTTGAGCCCCGAGGTCTCGCTGCAGAGCGTCCGTGTCTGGTGAGCCGCTGGACAAGGCCACAACAGTGAGCGTGTCTCATGCTGTCCACGGAGGTAGCCATTAGCCATGCACAGCCAGAGAACTGCGGACCATGGTTGAGGAGCTTCCTTTCTTTGGTATTTAATTTTTATTCATTTACACCAAACTAAGTCACTTGGGGCATGGGGCTTTCCTATCAGGGGAGCACAGTCGGGAGCCCCCTCCACACCCCCACCTAGAACATCAGTGCGTGAATGAGCTGCAAATGCAGAAAAATCACCACAGACAAAAACCCAAGCCTCATACAGGATCCGGAACGTGGGTGGCAGGGATTCAAGGACTTGAGCCATCACTACAGCCTCCCAGGGCAGTGCGCCTTAGCAGGGAGCTGGACTTAGCTTGGAGCCCGGACTCGAACCCAGGCCCTTGGATGGGGGCTTCTGCGTCCCAGGTGTCTCAACTGCCAGCCCCACAACAAACACCTCCCTTCCTGTGTGCCTCTGTCTCTCAGTGCCCTCCTGTTACTCGGCTCCCAGACCTTCCCGTCTCTGTAGCTCCCTTCCTCTCTCGCTGTTTTCTCTTCCTCCCTCTACCCCTCCTCCCTTCCTTCCTCCTCCTCCTCCTCCTCCTCCTCCTCCTCCTCCTCCTCCTCCTCCTCCTCCTCTTCTTCTTCTTCTTCTTCTTCTTCTTCTTCTTCTTCTTCTCTCTCTCTCTCTCTCTCTCTCTCTCTCTCTCTCTCTCTCTCTCTCTCTCTCTCTCCCCTGTCTGCCTATCTCTTTCCCTGTCCTTGTTCTCTATCTCAGTCCTCTTCCCACCGGCACTCCCTTCTCTAGCCTGGGCCCTCCTCCCTCCTTCCCTCTGGCCAGGGGCTGCTGCCCCGATGAGCTGGAGCTAATCCTGAACAAACAGACCCCAGGGCCCTGGGGCTCACTTCCTGCTGTGGCCACAGGCCTGGGTTGAAACCCGAAACCCACAGACAAAGCGGCTAGGGTGCAGGTTTCCACTGTACCGGGTAGTTATTTTTTTTGTATTGCAAAACTTGGAGGCCAGCAAAAATGTGAGCCTGAAGCAGGCAGGCTTTGCCATGGCAACGTTGCCGGCTTTGAGCCCATCCCCAGGGCTGTGGGGAGCTGACTCAGACTGAGCTCACTCCCAAGGAACTCTCTCCAGCTCCTCCTCTGAGGCAGACAAGGCCAAGTTCACTCTCCCTTTTGTCTGATCTTGGAGCCCTGAGGCCCGGAGACAGAGAGGAGGAGGGCTTGGATGAGGAGGGCTTGGAGGATGGGGCAGGAACCCATCCCTGCCGCTCTCCTCCTGGAGCCACGCCCCCACTGGTTTGGATATAAGCAGGAGCAGAAACCGTGCCACCCACCTGGGGACTGCCTGCTGCACATCTAATAGAAGCCAGAAAAGTTCCACACCAGGGAAAGAAAAGTTTATTCTGGTGCAAAACACAGACTGAAATCCATGCATTCTTTGTTTGTTTTAGCATATGCATTTTCCCTAGAGTTTTTTTGAAGACCCATTTATCTGCCTGACTTTCAAAATGTTTTACGCCCATATCAGCTTCTGGTTCCTTTTTTGTAAAGATTGATCCATTGAGGGGCCAGCGCTGTGGCGCAGCGGGTTAAAGCCCTGGCATCCCGTATGGGCACGGTTCTAGTCCCAGCTGCTCCTCTTCTGATCCAGCTCTCTGCTATTACCTGGGAAAGCAGTGGAAGATGTCCCCAAGTCCTTGGGCTCCTGCACCCATGTGGGAGACCCGGAAGAAGCTCCTGGTTCCTGGCTTCGGATTGGCGCAGCTCAGGCCATTGCAGCCATCTGGGAAATGAACCAGCGGATGGAAGACCTCTCTCTCTATCTCTACCTCTCTCTGTAACTCTTTTTTTTTTTTTTAATTTTATTTATTTGACAGGTAGAGTTATGGACAGTGAGAGAGAGAGAGACAGAAAGAAAGGTCTTCTGTCTGCTGGTTCACTCCCCAAACAGCCACCACGGCCGGCACTGCGCCAATCCAAAGCCAAGAGCCAGATGCCTCTTCCAGGTCTCCCATGCGGGTATAGGGGCCCAAGCACTTGGGCCGTCCTCCACTGCCCTCCCAGGCCACAGCAGAGAGCTGGACTGGAAGAGAAGCAACATCCCACATGGGATACCGGCAGGCAGAGGATTAACCAAGTGAGCCATGGCACCGGCCCTGTAACTCTTTCAAATAAATAAAATAAATCTTTTTAAATAAGTTCATGCATTGATTGATTTGAAAGCAGAGTGTGAGACAGAGTAAGCTTCCATTTTGGGGGTTAACTAGCAGCTAGAAGATCAAGGTGTGCCTTTCAAGTAGCATGAAAATAAATAAAAAGTCAGTGCAACACGAGTCTTTATCCTTCCTGTACCCAGTGTCTGAAGGAGGGTATGTCGCTAACTCTTGTGGATGCCTTCCCCCAGTTGGCACATCTACCTTCTGTCATCACGAAATGTTTGCTTTTGCTCTGGTTAAAGCCACTGAGCTAACACAGTCACCCCAGTAGCCAAGTGAGAGAGAGAGAGCAGGTTTCCATCCGCTGGTTCACTACCCAGATGCCCACAACAGTCAGGGCTGGACCAGGCTGACGCCAGGAGCCAGGAGCTCCATCCGGGTCCCTCACATGGGTGGCAGGGGCCCAAGTACTTGAGCCACCACTGCTGCCTCCCAGGGTGCGCATCAGTAGGGAGCTGCTTCGGGAAGAGGCAGGATTTGATCCCAGGCCCTCTAACAGGGGACATGAGCATTCTAAGCAGTGCACCACAGGCTATCCTGAAGCCTCAAGATTAAAAACGATGGAATGGGCACTGGTGCTGTGGTGTAGCGGGTGAAGCCGCCGACTGTAGTGCTGGAATCACATACGGAGCCCAGTTCGAGTCCCAGCTGTTCCACTTCCAGTCCAGCTCCCTGCTATGGCCTGGGAAAGCA
This sequence comes from Lepus europaeus, assembly GCF_033115175.1. Taxonomy (NCBI): domain Eukaryota; kingdom Metazoa; phylum Chordata; class Mammalia; order Lagomorpha; family Leporidae; genus Lepus; species Lepus europaeus. The sequence continues at coordinate 4,116,008 of NC_084846.1, forward strand.
GTGGAAGATGACTCAATTGCTTGGGCCCCTGCATCCACTTGGGAGACCCGGAAGAAGCTCCTGGCTCCTGGCTCCAGATTGGCACAGCTCCAGCCATTGCGGCCATCTGGGGAGTGAATCAGTGGCTGGAAGACCTCTCTCTCTGTAACTCTGCCTATCAAACTCTTAAAGCTACCATCCTCAGCATTGTTAAGTGAGCAACTTCAGTAGCATTGAGTGCATTCTCACTGTTGTGCCATCATCCCCAGAACTTTCTCATTTTGCTGAAATGAGACCCTGCCCCCTTTAACCAAGAGCTCCTCATCCTGTCTTCCCCAGGCCCTGGGCCAACAGCCTGTGTCTGCTTCCTGGCCGGGTGCCTGTGATGGTTTTGGAAACCACCTAGAAGTGGCCTCAGGCAGTGAACTGCTTTCTGTGACTGACTTCTGTCTTGAACCACGTGCTCAGGGTTCACCCGTGTCATAGCAGGTGTCCCAATCTCTCTCCTTTCAAAGGCTTTCAGCCTTTGAGCCAGCAGTTCCGTGCCTGGGTATGTGCCCGAGAGACTTAAAACAAAGGATCTTGAAGAAATACTTGCACTGCCACGTTCATGGCAACGTTATCCACAATAGCCAAGACACAGCCTCAATGCGCGTGCAGGGATGAATGGATAATGAAAAGGTGGTGGTGGTGGTGGCAGCGGGGGCAGCGTGGTGGTGCAATGGGTGAGGCCGCCGCTTAGGATGCACACATCCCACATTGCAGCCCGGGTTCAAGTCCCAGCTACTCCATTCCCACCTCAGCTTCCTGCTAGTGCTCCTGGGAAGGCAGATGGCAGTGGCCCAGGTAGGGTTGCTGCCACCCTGGTGGGAGTCCTGGATGGAGTTCCAGGTTCCTGGCTTCAGCCTGGTCCAGCCCTAGCTGTTGCAGCCATCTGGGGGAGTGAACCAGCAGATGGAAGATTCATTCTCATTGTCTCTCCTCGCTTTCCCTCTCTCTCTCTGTCTTTCAAATAAATAATGAATAAATCAAATTCTTTGAAATGTGATATATACAGTCATCCATCCCTCCATAGCCATAGGGGATCAGATCAGCCCAGATATGGGAACTTCAGAAAGTTCACGGGAAGACAGAATTAAAAGATGAGCTCAGAGGTGGGCGCTGTAGTGCACGGGGGGTGAAGCGGTGACTGATGGCACCCCTGGTTCTTGGGGTACTCCTGTGACACCTCGGCCTCCTGGACCAGGAAGCAGTGCACAGCTGTGTGTGAAGCCCCCAGTCTGGCACTTGGCTACAACTGCTCCCAGGAACTAACACAATCTCCATCTCCAGATTCCTTCTCTGTCCCCACCAGGTGTTCCCACAGGAAGTCCTCAAAGCCTTCAGGGGTTCCTGGCAGGGGCTCAACAAATAAATGCCCTTAGGGGGACTCCAGGGGAGGCAGGAAAAAAATCTAGAACTGGCTTGGGGGAGGGGGTGGGGACCTGGCCCCTCTGCCTCCCATCATTGACCCCTGGGCAAATCCTGACCCTTTGGAGACTCGATTTTCTCATCAGTAAAATGGGCCGCCAGCTTAGCCAAGCCACGGGCACTTCAAAAAGCTCATGGAAAGATAGAATTAGAAAATGAGTTTAGGGGTGGGCATTGTGGTGCATGCACTGGGTTAAGCTGCCACTTGTGACGCCAGCATCTCACATTGGAGCACTGCTTTGAGCCTCGGCTGCTCCACTTCCAATCCGGCTCCCTGCTAATGCACTTGGAAAAGCAGTGGAAGATGGCCCACGTCCCTGGACTTCTGCACCCACATGGGAGACCCAGAAGAAGCTCCTGGCTTTGGATTGGCACAGCTCCGGCCATTGCAGCCATTTGGGAAGTGAACCAGCAGATGGAAGACCTCTCTCTGTGTCTGTACCTCTCTCTAATTCTTTCAAATAAATAAATAAATCTTTAATAAATAATCTCAAAATAAATTAATAGTCTCAAATAGGGGCCGGTGCTGTGGTGCAGTGGGTTAACGCCCTGGCCTGAAGCGCTGGCATCCCATATGGGCGCTGGTTCAAGACCCAGCTGCTCCACTTCCTGTCCGGCTCTCTGCTATGACCTGGGAAAGCAGTGGAAGATGGCCCATAGTCCTTTGGCCCCTGCACCCGCGTGGGAGACCTGGAAGAGGCTCCTGGCTCCTGGCTTCGGATCGGCGCAGCTCCGGCTGTTGCGGCCATTTGGGGAGTGAACCATTGGATGGAAGACCTCTCTTTCTCTCTCTCTCTCTCTCTCTCTGCCTCTCCTCTCTCTGTGTAACTCTTTCAAATAAAATAAATTAATTTTTTAAAAATAGTCTCAAATAAAAATCTCAAATAAATAAAATAAATCTTTAAAAACAGAGCAAAAGTTTATTTTGATGCACAAAAATTTGAAATCCCTGTGTAGTTTTTTCATAATATGCATTTTCCATGAACTTGCTGAAGACTTTTCTTCACTATTTCAAAAAATTTTGCACCAAAACAAAGCATCTTTTCACTACATTTTCCACATTTCTTTTAAGATTTTTAAAAATTTACTTGAGGCCAGCGCCGTGGCTCACTAGGCTAATCCTCCGCCTTGCGGCGCCGGCACACCGGGTTCTAGTCCCGGTCAGGGCGCCGGATTCTGTCCCGGTTGCTCCTCTTCCAGGCCAGCTCTCTGCTGTGGCCAGGGAGTGCAGTGGAGGATGGCCCAAGTGCTTGGGCCCTGCACCCCATGGGAGACCAGGAGAAGCACCTGGCTCCTGCCATCGGAACAGCGCAGTGCGCTGGCCGCAGCGCGCCAACCGCGGCGGCCATTGGAGGGTGAACCAACGGCAAAGGAAGACCTTTCTCTCTGTCTCTCTCTCTCACTGTCCACTCTGCCTGTCAAAAAAAAATAAAAAATAAATAAATAAAAATAAAAAAAATTTTAAAAAAATAAGAAAAGTTTACTTGAAAGGCAGAGTTAGAGGGAGAGACAGAGACAGACAGACAGAGAGGTCTTCCATCCACTGGTTCACTCCCCAAATGGACACAACGGCCAGAGTTGGGCTGATCCAAAGCCAGGAGCCAGGAGCCTGGAGCTTTCTCCGTGTCTCCCACACGGGTGCAGGGGCCCAAGCACTTAGGCCATCTTCCACTGCCCTCCAAGGCACATTAGCAGGGAGCTGCATCAGAAGTGGAGCAGCCAGGACTCGAACTAGTGCCCATGTGGGATTCCGGGGCTGCAGGCTGCAGCTTTACCCGCTATGCCACAGCGCCGGCCCCTTTCACCCTTCTTTCTACACATCCATTCCTCCTTTCTGTTTCCATTCCTCTGTGTGTCACAAACTGCAGCAAACTTGTACATACATTCTTGTAACAAAGAGTCTCAGCCAATCACAAGCTGCCGGCTGCTCCCACTGGGTCCTTGTGAGGCAAATGCTGAGCTGAAGCCAATGAAGCTGCGTTTGAATCACTTCCTTTTTCCGTCTGTGGCTGCTGCATGGAGCTCTCTCCACCTCTCCTGGCTCAGTGTTCAACTTAATGTACCTAAGGTTTTTCACTTCTTACATTATTTCCCTTCTTTTCTTCCTTTGAGAGGCAGAGAGACGGAAAGAGAGAGTTGTCCCATCTCTGGTTCACTGCCCGGATGCCCACGATGCCCAAGACAAAAGCTGGGAGCCAAGAGGTCAATCCAGGCCTCCCCTGTGGGTGGCAGGGCCCCAGTTCCTTGAGCCATCACTGCTGCCTCCCCAGGTCCACATGAGCAGGAAGCTGGAGTCAGGAGCCGCAGCCAAGAATCAAACCCAGGCACTAGCATGTTAGGACTCAGGTGTCTCAACCATCAAGCCGAACACCTGCCCCTAGCAAGGACCGCAAGCTCATTGAGTTTTTCCCCGGGGCCACATGTGACGTGAGCAATCCGCCCCCCCCCCCCCCGCCTCCACATCCTCAGAAGTAGGTGCTAGCATCATCATCCTCCTCATGTCCATTTTATAGGTGGGGAAACTGAGGCTCAGAAAGACCAACTCAGTGGCTTCAGGAGTCTCAGCCAGTGACGGATGAAGATGGGACTCAACTCCCGGAAGTGAGGCTTCAGCCGCCCCATTTCCAACCCCAGCTGGCTTGGACCTAGATTGTAAGATGTGTATTTCATGAGAACTCACTGGGTGCCGAGCACTGCTCTAGACACCAGGGACCCATCGGCAAGCAAACCCACGGCCCTGTGGCTGGCGCAGTGGTACAAGGGCTAAGCCACCATCTGCAATGGTTCCAGTCGTGGCTGCTCTACTTCCCATCCAGCTCCCCACTCATGGGCCTGGGAAAGCAGAGGAAGATGGCCCCATGTCCCTGGGCCCCTGCACCCACGTGGGAGACCTAGATGAAGTTCAGGCTCCTGGCTTCGGCCTGGCCCAGCCCTGGCCATTGCAGCCAGTTGGGAGTGAACCAGTGGATGGGAGATTTTTCTTCTTCTCTCCCTCCCCCCTCCCTCTCTCCCTCCCCTCCTCCTCTCTCCCTCTCTTCCTTTCCTTCCCTCTCTGTCTTTCTCTCTCCCTCCCTCTCTCTCTCTCTCCCTCTCTTTCTCTCTCACTATTCCCATTCCCCTATCTCTCTGTGACTCTGCTTTTCAAATAAATAAAATAAATATTTAAACATAAAGCACGTCCTTGCCAGTTTGGGGCTCACAGGCCCAAGAGAGTTCAGCCCACAAGTAAATACCTGTGGAATGTACCTGCAGGCTGAAAAAGAGACCCCAGAGGGAAGAGGGGAGGGGAGTGGGCTCTTGGGGGCACAGGGGAATGGAAACGGGGGAGTAAAGACCCAGACTGGGAACAGGGACCCAGTAAGGGTCAAGGCCATCTGGGCCTGGGTTCCTCTCCACCCATGCCCCCTCCTCCCCAGGGAACCAGGGCGTCAGGAGCCCCTTACCTGTGGGCAGCAGGTATCTCAGCACCAGCAGAACCAGGAGCCACTGCCGGCCTGTGAGGGCACCCCGCCACGGGCCGGCCATTCACGGCATCAGGAAGATGCAGGGGCCGCTCCTGGCCCTCAGTGCAGCCCCCCAGGCTGAGCCCGTGGACATGGCCTGCACCCCTGCCCAGGGCCAGGCGTCCAGGTGGCTGCGCTCCTGCAGGTATCAAGTGCACAGGATAGGCCTAATCCCTGGGAGGCGGGGCAGGGCTGGGGAGGCCCCTGCTGGTTCCCAGGCCCCTTGGGCTCAGCCTGCTTGGGCTCTGGGGAAGAAGAGGACCTGGGGGCACCAGGGGAAGCCTCCCGCCCATTGCCAGGGTGTTTTCCAGAGCTGCATCCTGCCTAGCCCCCATTAAAACATTTTTGTTCAATTAAATTTTTGCAACTGCTTGGGTATCAAGTTAAATGTGATCTGGGCTGGATCTTATACATTTCCTTCCACATTTTTACATTCTTTAATTTGATACTAAAGGCAGAGAGACAGGAACAGAGAGGTCTCCCATCTGCTGGTTCACCGCCCCCCCCCCCCCCCCCCGGCCAATGCCTGCAACAGCTGGGGCTGGGCTGGACCTAAGCCAGGACCTCCATGGGGGTCTCCCACATGGGAGCCAGCACCTGCTGCCTCCCAGGGTGTGCACTAGCAGGAAGCAGGAGTCAGAGCAGAGCCGGGATGCGAACCCACTGGCCTGGTTTCAAAAGCAGGGAAACACGTTCGCAACTCCAGGCACTGTCCCCTCTTGTGCCTTAACTGGGAAACCCAGCTAGGCACCGGGAAGGGTTGGGGAGGGACACAGGAGGACAACCCCAGCTCCCAGTACCACAGGATGTTCTGCAAGGGAGTAGCTGGTAGGAAAAGAAAGGTCTCTCTACCTCCCTCTCCTCCTCTCCTTCTCCCCTACAAATAAACAAAGGAATCTTAAAAGGAAAAGACATGTCAATATTCTAACTGGCTCAGCTTACACTGTATATGCATGGGTTGGAGCATGCCCCACACCCTCTAATAGTGAACAAGTACTATGTAGATCACAACTTTTTCATTTGAATTCAAAACATTCACAAGTGAATGCACCCTTTTTTAAAATTTATTTATTTATTTATTTTTTACAGGCAGAGTGGACAGTGAGAGAGAGACAGAGAGAAAGGTCTTCCTTTGCCGTTGGTTCACCCTCCAATGGCCGCCACGACTGCGCTGATCCGAAGGCAGGAGCCAGGTGCTTCTCCTGGTCTCCCATGGGGTGCAGGGCCCAAGGACTTGGGCCATCCTCCACTGCACTCCCTGGCCACAGCAGAGAGCTGGCCTGGAAGAGGGGCAACCGGGACAGAATCCGGCGCCCCAACTGGGACTAGAACCCGGTGTGCCAGCGCCGCAAGGCAGAAGATTAGCCTATTGAGCCGCGGCACCGGCCGAATGCACCCTTTATAACCCGGTATTTCCCAATCTGTTCGACCCAGGGCCGTTTTTTGTTTTTGTTTTTTTTCTTTTTTTAAAGATTATTTTATTTTATTTGAAAGGCAGAGTTACAGAGAGAACGAGAGACGGAGAAAATGAGATCTTCCATCAGCTGGTTCACTCCCCAAAATGGTCGCAACAGTGGAGCCTGAGCCAGGCTGAAGCCAGGAGCCTGGAACTCCATGTGGGTCTCCCAGGTGGGCGCAGAGACCCAAACGCTTGGGCCATCCTCCGCTGCTTTCCCAGGTGCATTAGCAGGGAGCTGGACGGGAAGCAGCGCTCTGATGTGGGAAGCATGTTGGCTTTGTAGAAGAATATTCTGACTAAACAAAAATCCAGACTGGGCTGCTATGGGCATTTGGTGAGTGAAGCACCGTATGCAAGCTCTCCGTCTCTCGCTGTCACTTTGCCTTTGAAATAAAGAAAGAAAAATTTAAATAACCATTTTTTGTAAGCCTACTTAGCTGCCCACATTGCAGCAGTTTCACCTAACATGGAGAGCGCCGCCTGCTGCAGGTGAGACTGGTGTGCCCAGGCCAGGGCCCTTCACAGCGCCCACCTGGGCCAGGCGTCTCCCCAGAGCTCCCACACGGCGCCTGGCAGGTGCAGGCAAGATACCTTCAGCATGTGGCTCACACAGGATTCCATTTGAATCGAGGAAGGGTCTTGTCTCTGCGCCTCTCCCACGCCACCCTCGCCCTTGTTGAATTACAAGCAGCGTGAGGTCCCTGTCAACCACCATGCGGGTCAGTGCGCATGCACACGCGCATGGCTGCTGCTCTCCTGGAACCCTCGGGAACACAGGCCCAGGCTCTGCACGTGTGTGCACAGCTTCTTACTGGATTTTTTAAAAAGCGTGAAACAGGTTTCCAAGTATGGAATGACCAGTCTCCTGTCCTCGAGTAGGGAAAGGATGCTTGTGACGATGAGTGAATGCATGCCAGTGCCGCCCGGGTAGTCACTGTGTTACCGGAGAAATTGCAGGGTTCTTGTCTTCGCGCAAGAAAGAATTCAGGCGTGAGACAGAGAGTAGTGGGAGGTAAAACAGCAAGGTTTATTAGGAAGGGACATCTGTAAGGACGGATGGGCACCTCTCCAGACAGAGCCTGAGAGACTGGGGAGGAGGAAGGAGTGGAGAGATTACACCTGACCAGGCCAGGCGGGCGGCTCAGCAAAGATGCAGAGAGCTGAGCGCACAGTCCAGTTGAGGCTGGGGGTTTTTAAGGAGATGGGTCTTGCTTCCCCACCTCTGCTCCTCTTGGAACAAAGGGCTTTTTGGATGTAAATAGAAAAACTTCTCTTGAAGGTCTGAAACAAAGGACTTTATGGATGCAAATGTTATCAGACAGGAGGAAGGGAGCAGGGTGTTTGAGATGCAGATACTAGGCTGCACCTGGGAGATTGTGGAGGGCAGAAGGGGGCAGGGCAGGATTCGAGGGACAGGCTGCCCCTGAAACCTTATCGGGATGACTTTGAGATGCAGATGCATATGCTGGTCATAGATGTCTTCTCTTTAGGCCTGTCACACACACATAAGCTCATAACTGACTACCTACCTAACAACTGGACACCTGTGCCAAACTCGGATTCCCATGGCGTCGTCTTGGAGGCTCCTCCTGGCTGTGACGGTTTCTCAGACTTTTTGGGTCTGGTGACCGTGACCATTTTCGAGGTGCAAGGATCAGGTGGAACATTCCTCCAGGGGGATTTCTCGGACATTTCTCTCTTGGTTGCTCTTGGGTTGTGTGTTGTTTGGGAAGTCGGGGCCACAGAGGCCGGGCGCCACCTTCTCCCCATCTTGGGTGCACACCTGGTTGAAGGACTTCTGAAAATTTACCTGCTAAAAAACTAGGAAGTTTCAAGAAAGGTCAGTTTCTGGGAAACTGCAACTTAGCAGATAACAGGGAATAGCAGTTTGGAAACCCCCCTTGTGCAATGGTTAAGATAAGTAAAACTGATGTGTACTGACATAAGCAGGAATGCTGTATACTAAGATAAGTGAAATTACTGTAAACAAAAACCCCCTTCCTCTCTGTATTCACTTGCTTAAGATAATTTTGTGGTTTTTGCCTTTAAATACTGCCTGTAACCCTCGTCCAGTACCTCACTCTCTCAGGAGGGAGGGGTCCGTTTTACGCAAAACGTAAATAAAGCCGCCTCTTGCATTTGCATCGTCTGGTCTGAGGATTTTTGAGTCTGGGGTCGCGATCTAAAGGACCCAGCAGGGATTAGGGTCCTTCAGGTCACTGGTCACGGGGAGACCTGGCTCGAGGCAAGGCTTGCTCAGTCTCTCCTTCTCCGCGGTGGTTACTTGCAAGTCTTGGCGAGTGTGAAGAAAACACCTGGAAACATTCAAATGGAAGGTTTTTGTGCGTGTCAGTTTTCAGATCAGTTCCACAGATACCTGGAAGCACAATTGCTGGATTTGTTTTAAAAAGATGTATTTATTTATTTGACAGGCAGAGTTACAGAGAAAGGGAGAGACAGATTATCTTCCATCTGCTGGTTTACTCCCCAGATGGCCGAAACAGCCGGGGCTGGGCCAGGCTTGAAGCCAGGAGCTTCTTCTGGGTCTCCCCCATGGGTGCTGGGGCCCAAGGACTTGGGCCATCTTCTACTGCCGGATATGAACCGGTGCCCATATGGGAGGCTGGCATTGCAAGCAGTGGCTTAACCCGCTGTGCCACAGCACCAGCCCCACGATGGCTGGGTCTGCTTCCAAGCCTGTGTATAGCTTTGTAAGAGACTGGTAAACAGAGGCCCCATTGTGGTACAGCGGGTTAAGCTGCTGTCTGAGATGCTGGTCTCCCATACCACAACGGGAGGGCAGCAGGTGATAGCCTAGGTTCTTGACCCATGTGGGAGATCTGGTGGAGCTCCTGGCTCCTGACTTCAGTCTGGACCAGCCCTGGATGGAAAAATCAATATCTCTCTCTCTCCCTGCCCCTCATCACTCTACCTTTCAAATACACCTTTATTATTATTATTATTTGACAGAGTTAGAGACAGAGAGAAAAGTCTTCCTTCCATTGATTCACCCCCCCAAATGGCCGCTATGGCCAGAGCTACGCCAATTCAAAGCCAGGAGCCAGGTGCTTCTTCCTGGTCTCCCATGTGGGTGCAGGGACGCAAGCACTTGGGCCATCCTCCACTGTCCTCCCGGGCCACAGCAGAGAGCTGGACTGGAAGAGGAGCAACCGGGACTAGGACCCGGCGCCCATATGGGATGCCGGCGCCGCAGGCAGAGAATTAACCAAGTGAGCCATGGCGCCGGCCCCTCAAATAAATCTTTTTTAAAAATGCTAAACTCTCTTGCAAAGTGGCTGCACCTCACAGTGTTTCTTACGAGTAATGATGTAATGGAAGTTTATCTTGCCTTGGCTCCTCCTTGGCAATTGGTGTTGGACGATTTTATTTTTTAAATCTGATCATCTGTGCCCCCAAAGAAAGGAGGGTTTATAATCTTCAACTAGTGGAAATAGACTATAAAGAAGACTCAGAAAACAAAACAATGTCACCAGAGAAAAAGCTGAGGGTCCTTGTCGTCGCGCAAGGAAGAAGTCAGGCGTGAGAGCAGTGGAGAGCAAAGTAGCAAAGTTTATTAGGGTAGGACATTCGCAAGACGGGATGGGCACCTCTACAGGTGGAACCTGAGAGAGAGTGTCTAGTTCGCATTCAGGCTGGGGTCTCTACGGGGATGGGTCTTGCCTTCCCGCCTTTTCTCTCCCCCTTTCCTTCTTGCTGGGTGTAAATACAAACAAAAAATTCCTTTCCCAGTGAGTTTTCCTGCTGAAGATGTCAGACAGAGGAAACCTGGCTGGTGTGGGCCAATGGGCTTCTCTCTAGGGTGCCTGCCTTAGAGGAAGAATGTTCATCAGTTCAAGTGGAAGGGGCGGAGCCACCTGGAAGGTTATCTGTGTCTGGGCAGGACTTTGAGGTGCAGATACCGGGCTGCACCTGGAAGGTTATGGGGTGACTTTGAAATGCGGGTGCTGGGCTGCTGTAGATGTCAGTTCCCTAGACCCTTCACACACACACAGGCTAATTTCTTCCTACCTAACAAAATGGACAGAAAATGGATATTGCAGGATACCTGGAGTTCTCTCTCATTCACTTTGGCTTTATATTGCAAACAGAGTCTCTGGAATCCCTGAAAAGGAAACAGGCAGCATTATTTCAAGAAAAAATTGTTTTCAGGCTTCCAAGTTTGTCTTTTGAACTTTGAATGGCACCTTGGGCTAGCTTTAGGGCCACCGCTGAGTGCTAATGTTGAAGAAGAACCCCCCCCCAACTCATTGGAGGAGTTGCTATGGAACCCCCAAACCTGGGTCCACTCACTGGATGCACAGAAGTCAATCACAGACCTCGGGGTGGTGCAGGACAGCAGGGATTTATTTGCAAGGTGCAGAGCAAGGAGCCGGGCAGTGCTTGCTTAATTCGCCGGCTCCCCGAGGAGCTGGGATGAAGGTTCTGATAGACTGAAGTTGGGCCAACAGGTGCGTGCTCAGCTCGGTCCGTGCACCTCTCATGCTGGGGCCAGCGAGGCCACATTCCTTAGGGAATTCTCAGGGTGGCCAAGCGGGATTCAGCAAGTCAGGGGTGGGGTCACGGGGAGCTGGGGGCTACCTTCTGCCCCAGACCTGGAGTCTCCCCGCCTGGACATGGAATGCCACAGTGGTGTGTGTCTGTCTTTATCTGTTTTCCCCAAGGAACAAAGGAAGTGGTTATTATAAATTAATTATGGTGAATGCCAGGGGGTAGTCTTCCTGGAGCCCTTTCTGGCTTATCATTCCTTTATTTTTCTTTATTATTTTGGCACTAAAGTAATTTTCATTATACAAAGGGAACAGATTTCACTTGTACAGTTTTAAGAACATACTACTTCCCATCCCACCCCCATCACTTCTTAAAGTGGGCTGTTTGCTGGAGTCTCTGAGATACTGTGGAGTGCACAGTGCGTTATCAGGACTGTATTCCACCTGCCGTGCAGCGGATCTGGGAGCACTTTCCTCCCCTCTCCGTCCCCGTGACCAGCGTCTCCCCAGCCTCTGGGAACTGTCCGTGACCTCTGCTTTGAGCAGTTGAGAGCGGTTCAGACTCAGCAGGCCATGTTTTCTCTATGCCTGGTTTATGGCACTTACCATTCAGGCTCACTGGCATCATGTTGCTACCAATTTGCTTATTAATAGTCCAAAATGAATAAGCTGTGTGGGCTCTTGCCACAGATTCAGAGAGGAATTCTGAATGCTGGCACAAATAAACCAGGCAACGTGAAAAGTTTTAAGCTTCTTATTCAGTGAGAGAATTGCATAGGAGAGCGAGGGCCTTAATCTAATCTATGGGAGAAGCCGAAGTCTGGAAATGAAGTTGGAGTCCATACCAAGCAGAAAGCAGGCCAGAAGCCACATGCAGCAAGCGTTTGGTTTTGAGCAGAGCTTGGCTTGAAGGCCACACACGGCCGGCGCCGTGGCTCAATAGGCTAATCCTCTGCCTTGTGGCGCCGGCACACCGGGTTCTAGTCCCAGTCGGGGCACAGGATTCTGTCCCGGTTGCTCCTCTTCCAGGCCAGCTCTCTGCTGTGGCCCGGGAGGGCAGTGGAGGATGGCCCAAGTGCTTGGGCCCTGCACCCCATGGGAGACCAGGAGAAGCACCTGGCTCCTGGCTTCAGATCAGTGCGGTGCGCTGGCCGTAGTGTGCCGGCCGTGGCGTCCATTGGAGGGTGAACCAACGGCAAAAGGAAGACTTTTCTCTCTGTCTCTCTCTCTCTCACTGCCCACTCTGCCTGTCTAAATAAATAAATAAATAAATAAAAAGAAGGCCACACAGCCCGAAGGTCACACAGGGGGCGTGGTGAAGGTGCGGTCTTCCAGCTCACAAACCTGATGAATTTTATACTGTATGCCTGCCTACATCAATGTCATGAAACAAAAATGTCTTGAATGCCACTGTGGGGAGAGGGCATTGTTCTCCAGACAAAGGACCTGGCAGTGTGCCAGGGAGGGGGCTGTCCCAGGCTGTGGTTGACACTGATGTCATTGGAGTGCCTGGCTTCAGGTCCTATGCCACTTTGCATGCTGGGAAGCAGCCGGTAATGGCTCAAGGGCTTGTGTCCCTGCTACCCACGGGGGAGACCCACGCTGACTTTTAGCTCCCTAGCTTTGATCGGCTCCAGCTTTGGCTACTGCAGCCATTTGAGGATGAAAAATATGTCCGTCTGTCTGCCTTTCAAAGAAATAAAAATAGTAAAGCTTTTAAAATTGTATTTATTTGGAAAACAGAATGATGGAGGTGGGAGGAGATGCAGAGGAAAACACACAGGTCTTCCATCCGCTGGTTCACTCCCCCAAATGGCTGTAACAGCCAGGGCTGGGCCAGGCCAAAGCCAGGAGTCGGGAGCTCCATCTGGGTCTCTGACATGGGTGGCCAGGACCCAAGTCCTTGGGCCATCATCTGCTGCCCCCCTACCCAGGTGCAGTAGCAGGGAGCTGGATGGGAAGTGGCCCTCTGATACGGATGTGAGCATCTTGAGGTGGCAGCTTAACCCACTGTGCCATGATACCCACCCCAAACAAGCTAAAAAACAATCCCCAATGAGCAAGCATGCACAGGCGTGGTAATTTCGCATACTGAAGACACTAGGATGAGACAGTGACAAGCCACAGCAGTGGGCTGCAGAGGGGACGTGGGGACAGGTGGTCAGGAAAGGGCATCTCGGGTTGTGATAATGTGTGATGACAAAGATCTACAAAGCAGGAAAAGCTTGGGGAAGGGCATTGCCAGGGAGGATAGCACGAGCAAAGGCCCTGGGGTGGGGATGTGCCCAAGCCATTGTGACTGCAGAAGCAGCAGTGAGGTGGGAGAGACACACAGAAATAGAGCGAGCTGAGGTCTAAGAGACCAGGGCTCTGAGCACTCCTCTCTGGGATGGAAGAATCCAGAATGAGTGAGGGCATGAAAATAGTCAATCAAAGTAGAGTCAGCTTGCATAGGGAGAAACCAAGGCAGGCCACCCGGAGGAGGCACCTGAGTCTTTCGGGTTGATTTACCCACTGGCTTTGTGATATATTTTTGAAACTGGGAAGTGTGATGCCTCCTGTGTGTGTGTGTGTGTGTGTGATGTCTGTTTTTGGGGGTTTTGTTTAAGTTCAAGAGGGCTTTGGCTACTGGAAGTTGTCATCAATGGGTGAGTAGATAGTGAGGTGTAGATACACAAAGGAATACTACACAGAAAGCAGTTCTGTCATTTGCCACAACGACATGGGTGAATCTGGAGCTCCGTGGGTTAAGTGAAACAAACCAGGCACAGGCAGACACAAGGCAGACAATCCCGCTGACATGTGGGATCTGAAACAACAGAGGCTAGAGTTGGGTGCAGCGGATGCCAGCGCCACCTGCAGTGCTGGAGTCCCATATGTCACCGCTGCTCCACTTCCCATCCAGCTCCCTGCTTATGCACCTGGGAAAGCAGCAGAGCATGGCCCAATTGCCTGGGCCCCTGCACCCACATGGGAGACCCGGATGGAGCTCCTGGCTCCTGGCTTCAGTCTGACCCAGCCCTGACTGCTGTGGCTGCTCGGGGAATGAACCAGGGATAGGAGATTCCTTCTCTCTCTCTCTCTCTCTCTCTCTCTCTCTCTCTCTCTCTCTCTGCCTTTCTTTTCTTTTTAAATATCTATTTATTTACTTGAAAGAGTAAGAGAGAAGGAGAGGCAGAGAGAGAGAGAGAGAGAGGTCTTCCATCCACTGGTTCACTCCCCAGATGGCTGTAATGGCCAGAGCTGTGCGATCTGAAGCCAGGAGCTTCTTCCTGGTCTCCCATGTGGGTACAGGGGCCCAAAGACTTGGACCATCTTCTTCTGCTTTCCCAGGCCATAGCAGAGAGCTAGATGGAAAGTGGAGCAGCTGGGACTCGAACCAGTGCCCATATGGGATGCCAGCATTGCAGACGGTGGCTTAACTGCTACGCCACAGAGCCAGCCCCTCTCTCTGCCTTTCAAACAATTTGTTTTATTATCACCAAAAAGAAATAATTAGGTGAGGTCAAGGATAGAGGACCAAGCTTGATTTAGTCATTCCACAATGAGAGGTAGCAGCAATGGCACTGTACTGCATAATTACATGTGATATTATCGATGAGTTTTTAAAAATTTTAGAAAAAAAGTATGCCCACCTGGCACCTGTTTTTGAATGTGGCCCATGGGTCTGGCAAAATGGGCATCTTTCTGCCCCAGAGAGATTCCAGGGCAAAGCCAGAGCCCAGAGGATCTGAGCTAGGATTCTGGCTTCTGTGGGGTTGCGCGGGCCCCAGGAGCCAGCGGCTGTGAACTCTGCGGCTCCCCACCCCACTGGGGAATGCGGGAACCCTGCCCAAAGGTGGCATTAGTGAGACCTGAGCCTGGATCAAGATGCAACTATTTAAAAATAGACCTCCATCTTGTAACTTGGGCCTGACCAGGCCCTGAACCCTGAGCCAGAAGCTCCTAAAAATAAATAAATGAACTCCCCTTGCAGTAAATTCTCCTAGCAACAGCCAAGTAGCAGATAACAGAAATAACTGGAGTTCCTGGTGTCTTTTCAAGGCAGTTAAGGTGACTGATAACTTCCTGGACTGATAACTTCCCGAGACCCTGCGGTTTGGCACTGCACCCCAGCAGCTCGGACACTATACCCTATACTTTAGCCCTATACTTTAATTTAGCCACTTTACTAGGTCCATTCCTGCCACCGGATGCACTAATCAGTTCTAAGAGATGTCCTTTGAATTTCCCAGGAGATGAGATGATTTGCTAAATGGTACCATAATGTATAGAATGTCTCTGAAAACCCTGTAAAAACCCTGTTAACTGAAGGTCCGGGGCTCTCAATTCAAATCCGCTGCGTCGGTGATAGTTGAGAGCCCAGGCCCAGACCTGTAATAAAACTCTCATGTATTTTACAGCGATTTCGGCTCCTTGGTGGTCTTTGGGGACAATCGAACTGCGCATAACATAAGGAACCCAGTATCCTTAAGCTGCTACTGCTACTGCAATGTCTCCTCCCAAGTGACCCAAGGGACAGGCGCAGGAGAGCAGAGGAGGGGGCTGCAGACACGGAGCTGGGACCCCAGGGTCAGGCGTCGGGGCATGGATTCACAGGGTTCTGGTCTGTCTCCCCAAATCCTGATGTATTTGACTCACACACACGGACCCCAAGTAGGCGCTGTGGTCCAGAGCACGCTTTCTGGAGCCTGGTGCTAGGGTTGAGTTCCTTACCTGTTCCTTTATTAGCTGTGCAGCCTTGGGTGAGTTCCTCAACCTCACTGAGCCCCACTTGCCAAAGAGGATATAAAAAATCCTATTTCCTGGGGGCAGCTGGTAGGGGTCCCTGGCACGTAGTAGGCCAGCTGTGCTGTGTTAATAAATAAAAGGTGGATGTTGGGCACAGCTGCTAAGCTTGCATCCCAGGGCTGGAATGTGGGAACAGAGTCCTGTCTCATCTCTCCTTTGCAGCTCCCTGCTCATGCACACCCTGGGAGGCAGCAGTGATGCCCAAGTGCCTGGGCCCCAGGTCACCCATTTGGGAGGGGAGACCGGGGTGGAGCTCCAGGCTCCTGGCTTTGGCCAAGCCCAGCTGATCCCTGGCTGTTGCAGCCACCTGGGGACTGATGCAAAAGCAGATGGAAGATCTTCCCCCCTGCCCCCATCACTCTGCCTGCAATAAATCTTTAAAACAAAAAGAAGCAACTCCTGTCCCCTGCACCCGGTTCTACTCTTGTTCTTTAACATCAGCCCTGTTCAGCTTCCACGCCTCTTTCTGGCTGCTTTCCTTGACCAGGTTTTGCGAGCTGTGATTTTTTTTTTTTTTTCCTATTGTAACAATTATTTTTTAAATGTTCGGAGAGCACGCATTCCTCCATCAGGATCACGGGCTGATGCATCCAGGTGTGGCCCAGCCAGGCGGCTGCCTGATCCACTGCCTGATCCCCTCCGCCACCCGCCAGCATCCGGGTTCCTCCTCTGCACCGGGCCGTGGGGGCGGCGGTATGTGGGAGCCGCTGCTGCTCCTGGCTGCGCGGAGTTCCCAGTGGTCCAGGCAGCCTCGATGCCCCTCCAGGCCCCTGGAAATGGCTGTTCAGAGTTCAGATGGGCTTCTTGACAGCCACGGGAGACAGAGGCCCTGTGGGATTTTCCCGCGCTGGGGCTGGCTTATTTCACAGGAGCTGAGCTGCACAGAGACACCAGTGTGGGGGGAAGGGTGGAATTCCAGGTCCCCAGGGGCAGCCCCAGGCTCCAATTTCACTTTGTAGAGCCAGGCCCCTCTCCCCACCGGGCTGCTGCCTGCGGGCGTCTCTGCATGCCTGCCTCCCGGTACAGCTGCCTCCCACCTGCAGCCTTCATCCCCACCAGGTGTGCCCTAGGGAGATCTGGCCCTGCGGTGCCATCTTTGTTCTCAGAGTGACCCTTCGATCTATGAAAACTGTGAAAAAGGAAGTACAACAGACCCCTCGTGCCTCCTTCCTCCCTTGCACGTGTTTCTTCCTTTAAAAATGCGATCTAGGGCTGGGCATTAGACCTAGGGGTTGGGAGACCTGTTAGGACGCCTGCATCCCATGGCCCAGGGCCTGGGTTCAGTTCCTGCCTCCCCACTAATGTGCTCCCTGGGAAGCAGCAGTGATGGTTCAAGTGCTCAGGCCCCTGCCACCTACATGGGAGACCCCGATGGAGCTCCAGGCTCCAGGCTTCACCCTGGCCCAGTTCTGGCTGTTGTAGCCATTTGGGGAGTAAACCAGCAGATTGAAGATTCTTGCTTGCTAGCTCTCTGGCTCACTCTCTCCCCACCCCACCCCCAACCTGTGCAACAAGGACCCCAGACAAGCCCAGTGCTGGGCAACACAGTGTCAGGGCTCAAAAAGACCAAACCCGGGAGTGCAGCCTACAGAAGCAAGGTTTCTCTCGGGCCTTCTCCCGAAAGCTAGAATTTTCTCTTCCTCCAAGCCGATCCCAGAAACAAAAGCTACCCACAGCCACCCCCTGCCTCTGTGTCCTGAAGCTGGTGGTAAAGAGAGGCTCTGAGCTCCCAGGACCCCCACTGCAGGGAGGGGCTCCCCCCCCCCACCCAGCCCCATACTTTCACCAAGTTCATTTGTGAGGTTTTTCTCTCATCAACTTGTCTGGATGCAAAGGTGCCGGCCCTGACGCTTTGTGACAGGTGGAAAGGAGCAAAATTCTTTTTATTTATTTTTTCTTTTTTTTAACTATTTGAAAGGCGGAGAAGGAGAGAGATAGAGGTCTTCCATTCGCTGATTCACTCCCCAAATGGCCCCAATGGCCAGGGCTGGGCCAGGCCAAAGCCAGGAGCCAGGAGTTTCCTTCAGGTCCCGCACATGCGTGGCAGGGACCCAAGCACTTGGGCCACCACTGCTGCCTTCCCAGGTGCATCAGAAGGGAGCTGGATTGGAAGCGGAGTGCCCGGGACTGGAACCAGCCTAACCGGCCGCACCACAGCCTGGGCACAGGGATCTCCCGTTCTCTGCCCCTCCAGTGGGAAGAGGAAAGAGGGGGCAGAGGTTGAGTAGCCCAGTGGGGAAGTGGGCTTATCCCCTGGGTGTCCCAGCGTGGGAAGTCCCCGGGCTGTGGGCTCGAGACCCTCTGGTGGGGACAGGGGCCGGGGTGGGGGTGGGGGTGGGAGGTAAGGAGCCAGGCTCCAGCACATACGTGCCAGGCACTGCCAGTGCTTTCTGTACATTTCTGCCCAAGATGTCCCAGCATCAGGTTTCTTCTGCCCTCGTGTGTCTGAACCTGGAACTGCACCCCTCCAAATTCCCCACCAGCACCAAGGCCCAGCTTTGAGAATGCCCTCCCCGACTCCAAGAGCGGGGGTCCATTTGCCTGAAAGGACGCCAGCCAGGAGGAAGCTGGTGTGATGGGCAGCCTCAAAGATGCCTAAGAAGGAATTCAAAGAGCCTCGCCTCCCCCACGCTCTCTTCTCTCTCCTCTCTGCCTCTTCCTTCCTCCCCCTCTCCGCCTTTGGCCCCTTTCTCTGCCCCATAGAGAGACCCATTGCCTTTGCTCAGTGGACAGCTGGGGTCTGCTCAGAGCAAGATTGCAAACAGATGCACTAGCCCTGGTCAAGACTTGGGTTGAGGACCGGCGCTGTAGTGCAGGGAGCCAAGCTGCTACCTGCGATGCCAGCATCTCATACTGGAGAACGAGTTCAAGTCCCCACTGCTCCTCTTCTGATCCAGCTCCCCAGGAATGTGCCTGGGAGGCAGCAGAAGATGGCCCAGGTGCTTGGGCCCCTGCCACGCATGTGGGGGACCAGGTTGGAGTTCCAGGCTCCTGGCTTCAGCCTGGACCTGTCTTGCATTTGGAGAATGAACCTAATGATGGA
The DNA here is from genome assembly GCF_033115175.1 of Lepus europaeus. Classification (NCBI taxonomy): domain Eukaryota; kingdom Metazoa; phylum Chordata; class Mammalia; order Lagomorpha; family Leporidae; genus Lepus; species Lepus europaeus. Next base: position 4,134,761 of record NC_084846.1, read on the forward strand.
AGATCTCTCTCTCTCTCTCTCTCTCTCTCTCTCTCTCTCTCTCTCTCTCCTTTTCAAATAAATATTTTTAAAAATAAAAGACTTGGGGGCTGGCGCCGTGGCTTAACAGGCTAATCCTCCGCCTTGCGGTGCCGGCACACCAGGTTCTAGTCCCGGTCGGGGCGCTGGATTCTATCCCGGTTGCCCCTCTTCCAGGCCAGCTCTCTGCTGCGGCCCGGGAAGGCAGTGGAGGATGGCCCAAGTGCTTGGGCCCTGCACCCCATGGGAGACCAGGAGAAGCACCTGGCTCCTGGCTTCGGATCAGCACGATGAGCTGGCCGCGGCGGCCATTGGAGGGTGAACCAACGGCAAAGGAAGATCTTTCTCTCTGTCTCTCTCTCTCACTATCCACTCTGCCTGTCAAAAAATAAATAAATAAAAAATAAATAAAATAAAAGACTTGGGTTGACAGCAGCCCCAGCTGACACCCTGCCTGTAGCCCTGTGAGTCAGAGCTACACCCCCCTCCCCTAAGCTATGTAGATGAGAAGTCTTTAGAAAGTTCCTGGACAATGCATATTATTTGAAAAAAAAAAAAAAAAAAAAAAACCTATGCTGGATTTCAAAAATGTTTGCACTTAACGTTGAGTCCCAGGCTTCTGTGAACTTCTCGAAGCCCCGTGTGTGTGGTCAGGGGTGGGACATGCCTTGCTTTGCTGCTGATTTAGAAATTCACGACTTGATGTTTCCCCTTTGGCTACGAAGACAAGTGCCCGACAGGTGGATTCCGCGTTCTCTTACTGAGTGGTCTGAATCTTTCTTCCTTTCTTCCTGTGCCTCCTGCCGCTTTTCCCTAACATCCCTCATCTCGCTCCTGGAGGCGATGTGGAGGGGAGGGACAAGGGGAGTGAGGCACACGTCTTAGCCACGTGCCCCTCGGTCCCTGGAAGTCAAATTGCCCCCTGATCTTTTGCAGGAGAGAGGTCAGACTCTTGCATTGGCTTCTGAAACCCATCTTGCCCGGGCGCTCCCCAGTCCCTTCACCATCGCTTGATTTTTCACTTCTCAGATGTGTTGGTCACTCTCTGAGCTTTCTTCCTGCTATGCTCTTTTTCTGGGGTGCTTTTACCTCATTTTCCCAGGGACAATTCTGTTTGGATTTTTTTGTTAAAGATCTCACTTATTCATGTATTTATTTGAAAGGGAGAGAGAGAGAGGAGAGAGTGAGCTTCCATCCGCTGGCTTACTCCCCAAATGGCTGCAAAAGTCAAGTCTGGACCAGGCTGAAGCCAGGAGCCTGGGACTCCATCTGCGTCTCCTGTGTGGGTGCGGGGGCCGCCTTCAGCATCGTCCACTGCTTTTTCAGGCACATTGTCACTGAGCTGGATCAGGAAGTGGAGGAGCCAGGACTGAAACTTGCATTGCAACGTAGAATGCCGGTGCCACAACCGGTGGCTTAGCCCACTGCACCACGACATGGGCCCTACCTTCTGATTTTTGATCACCTTTCCCAGCAAGGCTACCTCCACCCCCACCTCCAGGCTCCACTGGGTGTCTTTGCTGTGTGCTAGTCCTCCCCTCATGGTTCAGGTCCATTCTTCTCATAATACGTCCAGTGTCTTTCCCCACACTCCACTATAAGCTCCGAACTTTAGGAATCCTTCTGTCCTGTTAGCCACTCTGGCCAGTACTTAACATGGAGGCCAGGACAGGTGCTCAGAAAACAGCTGTGCTCAGTATGAGGGTGGTTCAGTCAGCAACAGACCACATATACAGCGTCAGTTCCTAAGATTATAACATGGCTGAAATAGTCTTGCTGCATAGTGACGTCATAGCCATCCTATCCGTCATCCACGTTTGTGGTGATGCTGCTGTAAACCAACCCGTATGAAAACACAGCACCTGCAGTGTGTAGCTCTCGATAATGATTGTGAATGACCGTCACTGGTTCCAAAATGCACCATATTATACTTATCATCGTTATAGAATGTACTGCTTTATAACATATTTACTTGAAAGGCAGAGTTAGAGAGAGAGAGAGAGAGAGAGAGAGAGATCTTCCATCCAATAGTTCACTCCCCAAACGCCCACAATGCCTGGGGTTGGGTTGGGACCAAAGCCAGGAGCCAGGAATTCCATCCCGATTCCCTGTGTTAATGGCAGGGCCCCAGGCATTTGCATCACCCTCGCTGCTTCCCCAGGTGCGTTAGCAGGGAGCTGGATCAGCCATGGAGCAGCTGGGACTCGAATCACCCCTCATGTGGGTTGCAGGTGCACAGGCAGTGGTTTAACCTAACGGGCCATACTGCCAGCTCCCTGGGGTGTATGCTGTAGTTTACTGTAAGACACTGTGTCACGTTAAACCAACAGCAACTTCACCCTCCTCATGCTTAGTGTGTGGCTTTTATTTTTTTTTTTTTTAAGATCTATGTATTTGAAAGGTAGAGCAAGAGAGAGAGAGAGACAGAGACAGAGAGACAGAGATCTTCTATCCACTGATTCGCTCCCCAGATGGCCACAACAGCCTGGTCTGAGCCAGGCTGAAGCCAGGAGCCAAGAATTCCACCCTGTTCTCCCACATGGCTAGCAGGGGCCCAAGCACTTGGGCCATCTGCTGCTGCCACCTAACCCCAGGTGCATTAACCAGAAACTGAATCAAAAGCAGAGCAGCTGGGGCTGGCACTCTGGTACAGAATACCAGCGTCCCAAGAGGTGGCTTAATCTGCTGTGCCACAATGCTGGCCCCATCATATCTCATCTCACGTGAAGAGGCCACGGCGGGTGATTGATTTACACAGTGTAGGGCCATGCGGTCCACTCAGATCACACAACAGTAAAACTGATACCATGCTTCTCACACATTCTCCCATCATTGAGCAACGTGGGACTGTGTGTGTTGAGTGCCACGTGGGTTCTGCACCAGGGCAAGTCTCCTCTGAAACAGCTAGGCTGATGGTGCTGTGAGTGCAGTGTGAGACACTCACAAGGGTCCTTACTGGTTCCGCTATTGGGGAAAGTAGCCCAAAGGCCCTCTGGAGGTTTCCTTTTAAACATCTGCAATTAAAAAGTCCATGCACCTGCTCTTTCAGTCCATGCAATTCCGGACCAGGGCCCCCAAGACCCCAGCTGTGTCAGGTTCCACTCCTGGTTGTCATGGAGACGAGGTGATCTTCCTGGAGATGAGCTTCCTCAGGGCCCCCTTGAGGTCCCTGTTTCTCAGGCTGTAGATAAAGGGGTTCAGCATAGGGGTGACTGCTGTGTACATTACGGCCGAAGCCTTCTCTTTCACGGCCGTGCGGACAGAGGAGGGACACAGGTAGACCCCAATGGTCGTCCCGTAGAACAGAGCTACCACGGAGAGGTGGGAGCCGCAGGTGGAAAAAGCTTTCCTTCTGCCACCCGCAGAGGGGACCTTCGCTACGGCCACGATGATGCGAGCGTAGGAGGCCAGGATGCAGACGAAGGGCGTGGCTATCACCATCCCAGCCACGAGGAGCACGAAGATCTTGTTGGCAGTTGTGTCCGTGCAGGAAAGCCGGAGGAGGGGAGTGAGGTCACAGAAGTAGTGGGGCAGCTCGTTGTGGCCACAGAAAACCAGGCGAGTCATGAGAAGGATGTGGGTGAGAGAGATGAGGCAGGAGAACAGCCACGGGCCACCCACTAGGAGGCCACAGAGGCGTGGGCTCATGATGGTGGCATAGTGTAAGGGATGGCAAATGGCCACAAAGCGGTCATAAGCCATCACGGCTATTAGGACACTGTCCATGATGCCGAAGAAATGGAAGAAGTACATCTGGGTCAGGCAGCAAGAATAGGAGATGGACCTGCTCTTGGTCTGGATGTTCACCAGCATCTTGGGGACAGTGTCGGTGGCCAGGCAGAAATCAACCCAGGAGAGGTTGGCCAGGAAGAAGTACATGGGCGTGTGGAGGTGGGAGTCCGAGCTGATGGCCACGATGATCAACAGGTTGCCCACGGCTGTGACCACATACATGCAGAGGAACAGAGAAAAGAGGAGGGTCTCTCGCTCTGGCCTCTCTGAAAGACCCAGAAGGATGAATTCAGCCGTGCTAGTTCGATTCCTTGGTTCCATGGTTATGATTATTCTGGAAGTATCAGAAGGGAAAGTTACAGGGATGATACAAAGGTGATTTTTGGAAGCTAAGTGTCCTACTTCTCATCTGGGTTAGTTATGATGCCAGGCTGTCTGTGTGTTGTACCTGTTACCTTTGATGAAGTGTTTATAGCAACTCATCTTCCAAGGCTTAGCGTCAGGACCAAGCCCCTCTCCCACTTCTGTTTCCTATGAAGATTGAGAGAGTAGGCCATGCCTGAGCCCTCTCTGAAAGAACTTCTAAAGGATGCACCCCAGAATAAAACATGTCGCCTATGGAAAGAAGTGACATCCAGGAAGTGGTAGTTAACCAAGAATTTGGGGTGTAGGTGGAAAAATTATAAATAGCACACTGAATTTTCAATACTTAGTAATAATAACAGAAGTATATATGTGAACAAAAAATCAGGCAACAATTATACATAAGAAACAGAATTAGAATATACAGGTATGATTCCTATGCTGATTTGCAGAAATGTTGAGTATTCTGTACTGTCTATTTCATATATATGTGATTGAAGTTATGTGTATCCAGTAAAATAATGGCACAGATGTTTGCTAAGTTGGCAGTAGAAATACCACAGAAATACAGATTTTGATAAACCAACTTTAAGTCAGAGTGGAGACACAGTTGGCCCCATTAGTAAATGGAAGGTACTTTGGGGAAAAATTGCATTTCTACTGAATTTGTATGGAACTTTTGTATTGTCATTGTCCCCTAAGCAATACAGAAGAGCAGCTGTTTGTAACAGCATTGTGTTAGGTACTGGAAGTCATCTAGAGTGATCTAAAGTAGATATGAGAGGTGCAGAGGTTCTATGCAAATACTGCAGCATTTTATATATAGGAGTGAACATGTGAGGATTTGGGGATCTGTTGAGGGGGGAGGGTTTCCGAAATAAAACCCGCTGCGTACCAAGGGTCATTTGTGCAGAGGAGTAAATAAAAATCATGTCTGTGCCTGTGTTGTGGTGCAGCGGCTTAAGCTACCACCTGCAATCCTGGCATCCTGTATGATCCCCAGTAGGGCCTTTAACCTGCTATTTTCTTTTTTCTGGAACTTTGCCTTGTCAGCTCTTTCTGCTCTTTGTTGAATCAGCTCCAACAGTTCCTTTGTGGGATAAGTTCTAATGTGCTAGAGCACAGTAGGGTGACTCGAGCTTGCAACTGTTTATTCTTTGTTACATTATCTTAAACAGAACTAGAAGAGAGGACTTCAAAGATTCCAACACAAAGGCGTAAGGAGAAGGAAACGCCAGTTACCTTGGTTTTGATTATTTCCCCATTGTTTGCACGTATCAGATTGTCCAAAGATGTGGTCAATTAAATAATTTTAAGAGTGGCCTTTCAAAGAGGATTTTTCCGAACCAGCCTTTCCTTCAATGTTTGTCTACTTTAAAGGCAGAGAGAAAGAGAGCTCTTCCATCCTCTGGTTTACTCCCCAGATACCCACAACATCCAGGACTGTGCCACGCTGAAGCCAGGAGCCCAGAGCTCCGTCCAGGTCTCCCATAGGTGGAAGGGGTCCAAGTTCCTGCGCCATCACCTGCTGCCTCCCAGGCTGCATTAGCAGGGAGCTGGATCAGAAGCAGAGCAGCCGGGACTTAAACCAGCACTCCAATAGGGGATGCCAGCCTCACAGATGGTGGCTTGACCTGCTGCACAGCAATGCCTGCCCCTGAACCATCCTTTGTTAAGTAGACCTCACCTTCAAAGATTAACAGCAAACATCCACCATGTTTATTCTGTCAGGCACTGCCCTAAGTATTTTCCAGATGTTAAATCTGTTAATTCTTGAAGTATCCTACAAAGTACAATTGTAAATCCAAATTTCAGAAAAGAAACGAGGAACTTGGAAAGGTTAAGAAACTCAATCAAAATCACGTAGCCAGACATCATCTTTTAAGATCTTCATTGCATCTGTCAGTGCACCAAATTATCTTGCTATTGAAAATCTTCCCTGGCGTCCCATAGGGGCACTGCTTTGAGTCCTGGCTATTCCACTTCCCATCCAGCTCCATGCTAATGTGCTTGGGAAAGATGGCCCAAGTGTTTGGATCCCTGTACCTGTGTGGGAGACTCAGATGGAGTTCTAGGCTCCTGGCTTCAGCCTGGTCCACACCTGGTAGTTGTGGCCATTTGGGGAATGATCCAGCAGCTGGAAGATTCTCTCCCCTCCCCCCCTCTTCTTCTCTCCCCCTGACCTTTTCAAAGAAACAATTCTTTAAAAAAAATCTCCCCTAGAGAAAGCAGGAAATGGGAGGGTTGCAGGTAGGAGGGAAGTTATCGGGAGGGGGAAGCCATTGTAATCCATAAGCTGTACTTTGGAAATTTATATCCATTAAATAAAAGATTTTTAAAAAATCTCCCCTGATACCAGTGTAAATACCATGAGAACAGGAAGCACCAGGCAGGCATTGTAGTGCCGCAGGTTAAGCTGTGCTTACAACACCCGAATCCCTAGAGTTCTCCTGGTTGTCTTGGTTGACTCTCAGTCTTGCAACACCAGACCCACATACCTGTATTTCCAGTTGCTCAATCAGTGTCCTCGCCTGGGTCACCTGCAGGGTGACAGAGTGATGGAAAATGTGCAGATTACTGCATTCAGGTGGGCCGGGATCCAAATCCTGCCTCTCTTTCTGATGAGGAGCATCTCTAAGCTTTGTTTTCCTTATCTTTGTAGTTGGAAGAAGTCATACCCACCTCTGCGGCTGGAGTCTTGGTGCAGCAAGTTAAGCCTCTGCTTGTAGCACTGGCACCCACTACTGGAGGGCCCGTTAGAGCCCTGGCTGCTCCACTTCCAATCCAACTCCCTGCTGATATGCTTGGGAAGGCATCCAAGGATGGCTCAAGTACTTAGGCCACTGCCACCCATGTGGAAGACATGGATGGAGTTCCTGTCTCCTGGCTTCAGCCTGGCCCAGCCCCAGCCATAGTGGGCATTTGAGGAGAGCAAATGGGAGATTCTCTCTCTCTCTCTCTCTCTCTCTCTCTCTCTCTCTCTCTCTCTCTAGCTTTGCCTTCAAATAAATAAATAAATCTTGAAAAAAATACCCACCTCTGAGGTATCTTTGATGATGAAATGGAAAGAGACAGAGGCAGTGCCGGGCATCACAGCGTTGTCTCTGGCAGCACCACTTCACGTTTACAGGAAGGACTGGGAAAAGACACACCTGGGCTTGCATCAGTGTGTTAGCTGCATGATCCTGAGAGAGTTCCCTGCTGAAATCTCATTTTCTTTGTCAGAATAGGATGATGAAGCCAGAAGCTGCCACTTGCACATCAGAGTACTGAATCTGCTTCTGATCTAGCCTCCTGCCAGTGTGCACTCTGAGAGGCACCAGATAATGGCTCAAGTCCTTGGGTTCCTGCCACCCCAGTGGAAGAATCAGATGCAGTTCCTTTTTTACTTTATTTTTTAGAAGATTTATTCATTTGTTTGGTAGGCAGATTTACAGAGGGAGAAAGAGAGACATAGAGATCTTCCATCTGCTGGTTCACTCCCCAAATGGCTGCAATGGCTCAGGCTGAAGCCAGGAGACTGGAACTCTATCCAGGTCTCCCACGTGGGTACAGGAGCCCAAGGACTTGGGCCATCCTCCACTGCTTTCCCAAGCCATTAGCAAGGAGTTGGAGAGGAAGTAGAGCTTCCCATATGGGTGCCCATATGGGATGCCAGCACTACAGATGGCAGCTTAACCCACTATGCCACAGCGCCAGCCCCCTAGATGGAGTTCCTGACTTTGTCCCAGCCCCAGCTGTTGTGGGCATCTGGGAAGTGAATCAGCAGGTGGAAGCTCTCTCTGTGTCTGTCTCTCTGTCTCTCAGATGCATAAAAAACAATAAGAGAGAGACACAAGATGGACAAGGTCAGAGTTTCAGAGACAGTAGGTGGCAGTTGAGTCTTGAGCGTGCACACACCTAATCTCTGTGTCTCATAAATCATGAGTAAACTCATGCATTAACAATTTAGCAAGGGAGGCAGACCCTAAGAGACACTTATCAAATTATAGGGAAATCTCCTTTTAAAAGGTTCACCCTCAGGATTATGCTCTCAGGAAACGTGGCTAAGCCGGTCAGTGAATTGTGGAAAATCTGAAGTCTACACAATAGCACTAAGTTTCCTCTCTGTCATCCACTGAACAAAGCTCAGATGTTTGCCTTCACATGCAAGGAGATGGAATCAGCCCATCAAAGCAATGTCTGCACCCCTGTGTTCATTGCAGCATTATCCACAATCGCTAATATGTGGAATCAACCTACATGTGCATCAGCCAATGAACAGATAAAACAGGATTTATTCAAGTGGGTGTTGAGGTGCAATGGGTTAACCTGCCACTCAGGTTGTTTGCATCCCGTTTTGGAGTGCCAGTTCCAGTCCCAGCTACTCCAATCTGGCTTCCTGGAAATGTACATCCTGTGGACAAGTGATGGATCAAATGCTTGGGCCTCTGCCACCCATGTGGGAGACAGACGGAGTTCCTAGCTCCTGGTCTCAACCAAACCCAGCGCTGCCTGGCTGTTGCAGACATTTGAGGAGTAATCCAGTGAATGGAAGATTCTCTCTCTCTCTCTCTCTCTCTCTCTCTCTCTCTCTCTCTGTCATCCTCAAAACATTAACATAAATAAACATTAACAAAAGAAAATATGACATAGTGGAGATAGGTCCCAACCCTAAACATGAAATCCATTTATATTTCATACACATGGCCCCAAAGCATTTTTTTTAACAATTTTTGGTGTACCTGCATTTTGACTGTGACCCATCAGGATTTTTCCACTTGTGGTATTACTTCAATGCTGAAAAAGTTAATGATTTTGGTGCATTTCATATTTTTGAACTGGGATGCTCAACATATGCATGCGTGCACAAAGGAAACAAAATACATCATGTTATTGCAGCTTGTATTTTGCTAGCTACCTGCAATGGGGAAGACGTAAGTTTTGGGGTCAACTGCTAGCCTTGGACTTGAATCCTGGCTTGGCCACGTGCAAGTCGTGTGCCATCAAAAACTCTTACTTTCTTTGGGGTTATTTTCTCATCTTTGCAACTGGGGATATGACGAGTGTTTTATGCATAATTTTAAAGATTAACAGGTTAGGTAAAGATAGCACATCGTCAGGCAAATAACAAGTGTTCTAAAAACACTAGGCTTCATTTTCTTTCCTTTAGAACACAAATGCTCTCATATGTTAAAAAAAAAAGAAAATATGGGATATAGAATGGGCTATTCATCCATAAGAAGAATGGTATTCTGGCCGGCGCCGCGGCTCACTAGGCTAATCCTCTGCCTTGCGGCGCCGGCACACCGGGTTCTAGTCCCGGTCGGGGCACCGATCCTGTCCCGGTTGCCCCTCTTCCAGGCCAGCTCTCTGCTGTGGCCAGGGAGTGCAGTGGAGGATGGCCCAAGTGCTTGGGCCCTGCACCCGCATGGGAGACCAGGAGAAGCACCTGGCTCCTGCCATCGGATCAGCGCGGTGCGCCGGCCGCAGCGCGCCTACCGCGGCGGCCATTGGAGGGTGAACCAACGGCAAAAAGGAAGACCTTTCTCTCTGTCTCTCTCTCTCACTGTCCACTCTGCCTGTCAAAAATAATAATAATAATTAAAAAAAGAATGGTATTCTGACATTTGCAGCAAAATGGATGAACCTGGTGGACTTGATGTTAAGTGGGAAAAAAGTCAGACTCAGACAAATACCACCTGACCTCCCTCAAATGTGGAAGTTAGAAGGTCGGACTGAATGGAGAACTATGATTAGCAGAGGCTGGGAGAAGTGGGGAGGTGGAGGGATTGACACAGGTTGGATGACAGGTCCCCAAGTACAGGTGGGTAGAGGAAGTCCATTGCAGTGTTCCACAGCACAGCGCCGTGACCAGGGTTTACAATAACCTACCATTGAGCACAAGGGAAGAACAGGAAGGCTTCAAACCATGATGACAAAGAGGGAGAAATGTTTGTTACTTTGATGGGTACACACTGAATGCATTTGCTGAAATGTCATGCTATATATATGCATACACACGTATACACACATATATACCTACAATTATGAAGTCTTAAATTTTTAAATGTTTTTCCAATTTTATTCACTTTGAAAGGCAGAGCTCTCCCAAATGCCCACAACAGTTGGGGTTGGTCCAGGCCAAAGGCAAGTGCCCAGAACCCAATCCAGTTCTCCCATGTGGGTAGCAGGGACCCAACTGCCAGAGCCATCACCTGCTGCTTCCTGGGGTGCAGGTTAGCAGGAAGCTGGATGTGAGAGCAGAGCTGGGACTTGAACCTACACACTCTGTCCGATATGAGATGCGGGTGTCTCCAGTGACATCTTTAATTGCCGCACCAAACACCAGCCCCAAAATGTTAATAATTTTTTTAAAAAGTTTAAGGAGCTAAAAATGCTAACTAAGCTGACCTGATCATCATCTATTGACTATATGGATCAAATTACCACACAGAATCCCATAGCTATGTACAGTGAAAATAATAATAATAATAAAACCTGGATCTTTTTAGCAAATCTAGCTTTACAAACAATGTGGTACCATACGCTGATTTCCCCCCAAACCAACCTTTCCTGCCATTTCCTACCTCCCTGTTTCATCATGTTCCCTACTGTTGTTAGGAATCCCAAAATGTGGGCCGGCGCCGTGGCTTAACAGGCTAATCCTCTGCCTTGCGGCGCCGGCACACCGGGTTCCAGTCCCGGTCGGGGCACCGATCCTGTCCCGGTTGCCCCTCTTCCAGGCCAACTCTCTGCTGTGGCCAGGGAGTGCAGTGGAGGATGGCCCAAGTGCTTGGGCCCTGCAGCCGCATGGGAGACCAGGAGAAGCACCTGGCTCCTGGCTTCGGATCAGTGAGATGCACTGGCCGCAGCGGCCATTGGAGGGTGAACCAATGGCAAAAAGGAAGACCTTTCTCTCTGTCTCTCTCTCTCACTATCCACTCTGCCTGTCAAAAAAAAAAAAAAAAAAAAAGTAAAATGTGCCAATTGCTGTCATGGACGCTTTGCATCTACACCATACTGTGTTAGCAAATTATGAGGCAGGGGTTATGATATCACTATAGAGATGGATGGACGAGGCTCTGTCCAGAGACAGAATGTGCACAAGTTCCCATGGATATCAAGTAGTCACAGCTGGGTCCCCAAGGCAAGGCTGCCGGAGTCCAGGTCGCACAGCCTTTCCACTCTGCTGTGTGGCCCCTGCACAGTCTGTCTCCCTGGGGTTCCTCACCTCCACCCCAGAGTCCTCCATCAAATCCCCCTCTGCAGAACCCCCACTTAGAGCTGGGGTTAGAGCTGGCTGCTTAACGTTAGAGCTGGCTGCTTCCTCCATGTCCTGACCTCAGATTTGTAAATTTTGTGGCACTGTGCAACAATGGGCAGCATCCCACCTTGTGGTATCCTAACTCCACCGAGAGCTGGCATTTGTTTCCAGCCCAAAAGGAGCTGGTGAATCCCCTCTAAATTATGAACCAAACCAGCAATCTCAGCCCCCTTCCCTGATGCATGCATCTTCATCCACTTACTTGGTTGCTCACCTTCCACCACTCTTGGGAAAAGCCCTGGGAACTGGATGTTTCTTGTGATTCCAGATATTTCTTCCTAGTACACCTCTCCTTTGGGGAGCACTGCTCCTATACCATCTGGGCTCTCAGACCCCAGGTCTGGGGGCTCTCAGCCCACAGAGCCCAAAAAGTCTTCCAAGACCCAGCAGGAGGATGGCCTAGACTTCGGCATACGGAAGCATGCAAGAACCCCTGTATTCTTTATGGTGTTCAAGTGGGTTTGGAAAACATGGTCCAGTCCCTAAGAACAGGGTTCCAGGTCCTGGGTCGGGGGCCTCAGAGCTGGCCTGGGTCAAGCTGCATGGATCGCAGTGGACACTGGATGTGGGCTTGGAACTGGGTGCTGGTTGACCAGAGAGAATCTTTGGTGCCAATGTCTCAGATCCCAGAACTTGCCCCTCACCGATGCAGACATCCGTGCATTCTCACGCTCTCCCTTTATCACTTACAGGGGGCCGTCTTGCTTTTTCGTGGCACCATCATACAGGCCTGCGTTCATTTGGCTCTGTCCCCTCACTTGTCGTAGAACAGCAAAGTCTACTAGCCAGAAGGAGACCCCAGAGGAGCACATGTAGGCATCCCCCTGGCCCACAGGAAAGAAGCTGGGCAGGGGGATAAACTGTATGAACGGAGGGAATATTTACAGTTTCTGAGCCAGTTCCCAAGGCTCCTTGTTAGACAAATTGTCCAATTTCCTCCTGATTCCCTGAATAGTTCTGTCTCCTATGGGGCCGTGACATGGCAGGAAGAAGCTGGTGTGACCCATGCTATGTCTTACAGTAGGCATCTGGGGAACAAGTGGCCTGATTCCCCACTTCCTCTGCACCACCTCCTCTGGGAACAAGCTCCCCTCATCTCCAAAACTCTGTCTTTCCACGTCCGAAACTCTTGTAAGCGAATGCTCCTCCTCATTTAAGGAACCAAGAAACAGGGGTTCAGTGGTTAAGCCCGAGCTTGGGAATACCACATCACTCGGAGAGTCTGGATTCAAGACCCAGCTCCATTCCCAATCCCAGATTCTTGGAAATGGACACCCTGGGAGGCAGCACTAGAATAGTTGGGTCCCCGCCACCCACATGGGAAACTCAGCTTGAGTTTCTGACTCCTAACTTTAGCCTGGCCCAGCCCTGGCCATTGTAGGCATTTGAGAAGGGTACCAGCAGATGAGATCTCTCTCTCTCTCTGTGTCTGTCTGTCTGACTCTCTCTCTCTCTCTTTCTCTCTCAAATAAAATGAATTTCAAAACTTTTTAAAGAAAGAACCAAATGTATTTCCCAACATTCACCTGGTGAACTTTGACCTGGAGACAGGGCTGTTGCCAACACTAGGTAACCTCGGCAAGGCAACCCTGTGGATTGGTACCAGGACTTTCTTCCAGTTTAGCTAAAACAGGGACCAGAATCTACCCTGATGGGCGTGACTGAGCTTAGGACCAGTTTTACCAAGCCTTTAACTGTATAAATTATCAAATGCAGGCCAAATAAAGAGTACAAAGTTAGATTGAGCCATAAGTGACTGCCGATATCTGGGACAGGCATTGATGTAGCAGTTATACCATGTGGGACATCTGCCTGCCATATCACACCGTGCCTTGGTTTGTGTCCTGGCTTCATTCCCAATTCCAGCTTCCGCTTCCCACTCATGCCCCACTCTGGTTCCTAACTCCAGCTTTCTGCTAATGCAGACTCTGGGAGTCAGCAGTGATGACTCAAGTAGTTGAGTCCCTGCCACCCATGTGGGAGACCTGGTTTGAAGTCCTGGCTCCTGATTTTAGCCTGGGCCAGCCCTGGATGTTGGGGTGCATGCCTGGGGACATGGCTCGGGACAAGCAGATTCAGATTCCAGTAGGTCAGGGAACAACCCGGAGCCATTTGTGGGTTTATGTCTCCTGTACTCACAGTGGCAGAGAAATGTACAAAGGACAGCCAGCAGCCCCCAAATAGTGGTGAGGCCACAGTAGATCCATGTCTTTGTGTCTGTGGTGATGGCAGTTGGACACACACACACACAAGCTACACGCACACCATACAGCTCCATCCACACTAGCCACATACATGTCCACATCCAGGCACAGGCAGCTGTATCTAGCCATGCCCCCTAGTTGCTTATATGGGTTTACTTGTGGGCAGCTGGCCAAGCAAGTGGACCTGTCGGTTACCATGACACCAGTTACCATTCAGAAGCAGAGATACAAGAGCACAGAGATAAGGGGCAAGGGCAAAAGGTGAGGGAACGTGATATCTTCACCTCCCCAAGTTCATCTCTTCAACATATGGGCGTTGGGAGAGTGAGCCGGTGGATGATAGTATACATTCTCTCTCTCTCTGTTCTCTCCCATCCTCCCAAGTAAATTTAAAATAAGAAACAAGTCAATCCTAACCTTAATCAAGTATCTAGATTTAAACACAGGTTGACAATGGTTATTTACAAAGAGGCACATGTCAAACCATGGCATACAAAAGCAATGAGCAAAATCTAAACCATTTATCTTTTTTTGTAAAAAAAGATTTATTTATTTAAAAGGCAGAGCTACAGAGAGGCGGAGGGAGAGGGAAAGGGAGAAGGAGAGAGAGGTCTTCCATCTGCTGGTTCACTCCCCAAATGACCACAATGGCCAGAGCTGGGCCAATCTGAAGCTCATTGGGCCATCTTCCACTGCTTTCTTGGGCCACAACAGAGAGCTGAATCAGAAGTGGAACAACCAGGAACTCAAACCGGTGCCCATATGGGATGCTGGCACTGCAAGTGGTGGCTTTACCCGCTATGCCACAGCTCCAGCCCCTAAACTATTTCTTCCACAGAAAAATCCGAGGGGGTTCATTGTGCACCCCAGGATTGGGCTTTGAGGGAAAAGGCTACTCCATGGGTTGTATTGTGGATTTTCCTTAATAACTTGTATTTTCTGTTGTCTCCTGTCTTGTGAATTAGCAATAGTTTCGTAAGAAACTGCCCAGCTGTGTCCCGAAGCAGCTGTACTGTTTTTGCAACCCCACTGGCAATGGTTGCACATTCCTATGGCTGCACATTCCTGTCAGGGTTTGGTATTGTCAGTGCTCTGGATTTTGGACATTCCAATAGGTATGTAGTAGGACTCCATGGCGGTTTTCCTTTGTATTTCCCTAATGCTACAGGCTTTCATATGCTATTTTCCATCTGTGTATTTTCTATGGTGAGATTTCTGTTAAATCTTTGGCCCATTTTTTTAAATCAAGTTCTTATGGTGGAATCTTAAGACTTCCTTACGGATTTTGGACAACAGTGCTTTATAGGATATGTCATTTAGAAAATGCTTCTTGGCTGGCACCGTGGCTCAATAGGCTAATCCTCCACCTGCGGCACTGGCACTCCGGGTTCTAGTCCCGGTCGGGGCACCAGATCTTGTCCCAGTTGCCCCTCTTCTAGTCCAGCTCTCTGCTGTGGCCCGGGAGTGCAGTAGAGGATGGCCCAAGTCCTTGGGCCCTGCACCCCATGGGAGACCAGGAGAAGCACCTGGCTCCTGCCATCGGCTAAGCGTGGTGCGCCGGCCGCAGCGCGCCAGCCGCGGCAGCCATTGGAGGGTGAACCAATGGCAAAGGAAGACCTTTCTCTCTGTCTCTCTCTCACTGTCCACTCTGCCTGTCAAAAAAAAAAAGAAAAAAGAAAATGCTTCTTGGCTGGCACCATGGCTCAATAGGCTAATCCTCCACCTGCGGCACTGGCACTCCGGGTTCTAGTCCTGGTCGGGGAGCCAGATCCTGTCCCGGTTGCCCCTCTTCCAGTCCAGCTCTCTGCTGTGGCCCGGGAGTGCAGTAGAGGATGGCCCAAGTGCTTGGGCCCTGCACCTGCATGGGAGACCAGGAGAAGCACCTGGCTCCTGGCTTCGGATCAACGCAGTGTGCTGGCCACAGTGGCCATTGGAGGGTGAACCAACAGAAAAGGAAGACCTATCTCTCTCTCACTGTCCACTCTGCCTGTCAAAAACAAACAAACAAAAAAGGAAATGCTTCTTAAGCTCCGTGGCTTGTCTTTTCATTCTGTTAGGTAGGAAGTTAGAAATTAGCCCGTGTGTGTGAAGGGGGCCTTCAGAAAGCAAGGCACCTGCTGAAAGCGATGTAGCTGCAGCCTATAGCGTGCTGGGATCACACCTAGGGAGCAGCCCAGTGTTCTACACTACGAAGTCCTGCCTATCCCCCAGTAACCTTAGAGGTGTCTTTCTCCCCAAGAAAGGCACCATGCCATAAGGGCTTCCTGGTCTGATGACGCTAGGCAATAAAATCTTGGGAGGAATTTTTCCTGTTTCACATCCAGCAAACCCTTTGTCCAGGAGAAGGGTCAGGGAGGGAGGGGAAAAGAGGACCCACACCCACACTCTCTCAGATCCACCTGTTCCGATGGGTGCTACTCCATTAAACTCTGCTACCTTGCTTACTCTCTGTCTCACCTGCTCCCTGTCTCACCTCTGAATTCTTTCTTGTGCAAAGACAAGAACCCCTGTTTCAGCCATCTCTACTAACATTTTGACTGTGTCTTTGGTAAAGAAGAATATTTTCATTGTAAAGAAGCCCCACTTTTCAATACTTTCATGAATTGTATCATTGGGTGTTGAATCTAAAAAGTCATTGCCAAACCTGAGGCCGTCAATATTTTCCTTGGTATTTTCTGTGGGAATTCACATGGGACTTTAAACCCCAAAATCATAAGTGATGGTACCAACACATGAAAACTCAATCCAAGGTTGGTGTTTAGGAGGTAGGCCCAATGGGAGAGCCTTGGACTATGGAGATTGTGCCCTCAGAAGGTAGAGTTCATGGAAAGGCTCCTGTAAAAGCTTGGGTTAGACCCAGCCCCCAACCCCATCTATCTTTCTCTCTCCTTCCTGGATCACCATATGGTCCTTTCTCCCCATGAGCTCTGCTATTGTGCACCTGCTGCCCTCCCAGATCCTGAATATGGGCTCCCCCCACAAACTGTGGACTTGAACCTCCAAAATTGTGAGCTAAATACATCTTTTCTCTATAAAATTCACTTCTCTTAGGTATTTCATTGTAGCAAAAAAAAAAAAAAGGTTGACAGACAGGACATTGGGATCTATAGGTCTGGGCACTGATCGGGGTTGTTCAAAGTTTATGACACAGTAGGTTGAATGCATGGTTACAAGAAGTAAGAGTCTAGATATATAGGTTGGCACATGCTCACTCGGACTTACTCCAATGGTGGAACTAGAAATGTGCCAGGGGATTTCAACTCAATCTTACCAAGGAGGCAGGTACCAATGCCAGCGCACTTGGTAAAGTGATAAGTATAAATACACAACCGATCAAAAAGATAGGGTATGTGTTGAAGAGATTTCACAAATAAGACCAGTGTAAGCAAATAATGAAGGATAGAATTAAAAGGGAGAGAATGATCCTGCGGGGGAAGCAGGACACACACTGAAGGGAGGAAGGAGCCTCCACTGTGATACGGTCTTGACTAAACAAGTTCAGAGTCGGTGAACTCAAGGGGCTTCCATAGCTTAGACAGCTCATAGCAAGAGTCTCGGGTGATTGCTGACGTCATAAATAAGAGTGCCAATTGTTAAATCAACAACGGGAGTCACTGGGTACATGCTCCCCATGTAGGATCTCTGTCCTTAATGTGTTTTACTATGAAACTTAAAAACACTACTAGTCGAACAATATCCTATACCTTGTGTGGTTGTGTGAGTGCAGCCTGTTGAAATCCTTGCTTAGTATATACTAAGTTGATCTTCAGTATATGAAGGTAATTGAAAACAAAATTCGATGAAGGGCGGGATGGGAGAGGGAGTGGGAGAGGGGAGGGCCACGGGAGGGAGGGAGGTTGTGGGGGGGAAGCCACAACAATACAAAAGTTGCACTTTGTAAATTCACATTTATTAAATAAAAAAATAATAACTATATAACAAACAAAAAAAAGAACTTAATACTTTACCCTTTTAGTATTTTTTATGTTCTACTTAAAACTATTGGTTGAACTCTGTAATTAATACACAATTATTCTTAGGTGTTTAATTAATGCTATAACTAGTACTCAAATAGTATTTTACACTTTGTGTTTCTGTGTGGGTGCAAACTGTTGAAATCTTTACTTAATATATGCTAAATTGATCTTCTGTATATAAAGATAATTGAAAATTACTCTTGATGTGAATGGAAGAGGAGAGGGGGTGGGAGATGGGAGTGTTGTGGGTGGGAGGGAAGTTATGGCAGGGGGGAAGCTATTGTAATCCATAAGCTGAACTTTGGAAATTTATGTTCATTAAATAAAATTTTAAAAAAAAGAAGTAAGGGTCTTAACATGAGTGTCAGTGAGCCAGTTGTTTGCCAATATTTAAAGATTTACTATTTGAAAAGCAGAGTGACAGAGAGAGGGGGAGAGACAGAGAAAGAAAGAGACCTTCCATCTGCTGGTTCACTCCCCAAATGGCCATAACAGCCAGGACTGGGCCAGGTCGAAACGAGGAACCTGGAACTCTATCTGGGTCTCCCACATGGGTAGCCTGGACTCAAGTACTCGGGCCATCATCTGCTGCTTTCCTAGGTGCATTAGCAGGAACCTGGGTCAAAATCAGCAGCTGGGACTCAAACGGGCACTGTGATATGGGGTGGTCGCATTGTAAGCAGTGGCTTAACCTGCTGCACCACAACGCCTTCCCACAGCTGCTTGTCTTGATAAGGCAGGAAGTTGTGTTAGTTAGTGCACAGTCTTCATGTCTAGGAGCTAATTCATTCTGGCTCTCAGTGTGTTGTTTGCAGTCCTCCCTGTGCATTTTAGCTGGGTGTTAACAAAACCTGCACTCAGATCTACCACCTGTCAATTAATCACATTTGTAGATAAGGAACCTAAATTCCTTTGCCAACTGCCCAATGTTCTTCCTATGGAACTGATGATAAATAGCCAGAGGCCAGAAATACAAAGAAAATGCTTTTTGTTATTGAAAAAATGATGGGACTTACCCCATTTTTTCTTTGACAGTCATGCAATGTTGGCTCATCAGTGCCCCCTGGGGTCCCCTTGTTTCTTTCTCTTCTTTTTCTTTGAAACCTAATGAAAACAATCCAGGAGGGTAGTTGCCTACATCATGGAGCCCCAGGGAGCACTCTGTGGGGAGGGGGTTTGGTGGATCTCAGTGGAAGGTCCATCTCCCAGGGCAACTCATTGTTAGGTCAAAGTCACTTCAGTGAGTCTTGCCTTTTTATTATTATTGTTATTGCAGAATCTATTAGAATGGGAATTCTGAACATTGGGTGCAGATAGGAATCACTGGAGAACCCAGAAGCAGTCTTCCTGGATCCGCAAATGGGAGGTTTCCTTTTTTCAATTGGTCTAGTGTGGCATATGCTGACATTTCCCAAAGCACAGATTCTCGAGCATGGCTCAGGCTGGGAGCTGCTGTGTCACTGGCAAAGAGGCAGGCAGAGGTCCCCGGGACCTCTTTGAATTAGCACCATGGACAGCAGCGTCCCAGAGCCTTAGTGACATCACTCAAAGAAAACACAGGTGCAGCGGTTCAGGACACTGTCCCAGGGGCAGTGAGTCTCTGGATGTGACCCCAAGTTCCCAGGCCACAAAAGCAAAAGTAGAACAAGGGGGTTCCATCAGCTGAAAAATCTTCTACACAGCAAAGGAAATTCATCAACAAAGCCGAGAGACAGCCTGCAGAGCAGGAGAAAATACTTGCAAACCCTAGAAGGATACTTCAAAAGGTTGGTGGAAAGCAGGTTTTACCAAAATAATAATAATAATAATCCAACTTAAAAATGGGCTGAAGATTCCAACACAATCCCATCAAGATGGCATGTACCAATGCCATCGCACTAGTCCAAGTGATCAATTTCAGCTCACAATTGATAGTTCTGATAGGTCTAAGAGTCAAAGAGATCACACAAACAAGACAAGTATCTGCTAATACTAACTGATAGAATCAAAAAGGGAGAGAAAGATCCAACATGGGAAGTGGGATACACAGCAGACTCATAGGATGGCAGATGTCCTAAACAACACTCTGGCCTCAGAATCAGCCCTCAAGGCATTCAGATCTGGCTGAAGAGCCCATGAGAGTATAGCAGGCATGGAAAGCCAAGATATCATGGAAAAAAAAAAAGACCTAAATGAATGATCTCTGTGAGTGAGATCCCAGTGGAAAGAACAGGGCCATCAAAGAAGGAGGTACCCTTCTCCGAAGGGAGGAGAGAACTTCCACTTTGACTATGACCCTATCGGAATAAGATCAAAGTCAGCGAACTCTAAAGGCTTCCATAGCCCTGGCAACTCATGACTAGAGCCTAGGGAGATTACTGACACCATGAACAGGAGTGTCAAATTGTTAAGTCAGCAACAGGAGTCACTGTGTACTTACACCCCATGTGGGATCTGTCCCTAATGTGTCATCTAAAGCGAAGTGATGCTATAACTAGTACTGAAACAGTATTTTTATACTTTGTGTTTCTGTGTGGGCACAAACTGATGAGGTCTTTACTAATTATATACTGAATTGATCTTCTGTATATAAAGAGAATTGGAAATGAAAAAAAAAACAACCTGGTGTTAAAATGGAAATGGCATAGAAAATTAATTAATTTGAAAAAAAAATTATGTAGGATCTCTGTCTTTAATGTGCTGTACATTGCTATTTAATGCTATAATTAGTAATCCAATGGTAGTTTTTTCACTTTGTGTTGCTATATGGGCAAAATGTTGAAATCTTTACCTAATATATACTAAACTGATCTTCTGTATGCAAAGAGAATTGAAAATGAATCTTTACATGAATGGAAGGGGAAAGGGAGCGGGAAGGGGGAGGATTGCGGGTGGGAGGGAGGTTGTGGGAGGGGGAAGCCATTGTAACCCATGGGCTATACTTTGGAAATTTATATTCATTAAATAAAAGTAAAAAAAAAAAAAGTGAATAGGAGCTACAACATTGAAACTGGGAAAAGATAAATTTGTTTCTATCTCCAGGTGTGACTGTCTCTTCCTTTTTTTTAATACAATGAGGTTTGATCAGACTAAGGGTTTTATCAGATGTCATCAGAATTCTGTCCCCCCTTTTTTTCTTAATGGAAGGTTGTAGTTTAATCGTCATCAGTGGTGGGCTTTTGGCCTAACAGTTGTCACTTAGGGGGCCAGCGTTGTGTCAAGGGGGTCAAGCTACTGCTTGTAACTGGGGCAGTTCTTATCAGAGTGCTGAGTCTTGTTGCCACTGCTTCACTTCCAATCCAGCTCCCTGCTAATGCACCTGGGAAAGCAGCAGAAGACGGCCCGAGTGCTTGGGTCCCTGCACCCATGTAAGAGACCTGGGTGGTGTTCCTGCCTCCTGGCTTTGGCCAGGCCCAGCCCTGGCTATTGCAGGCATTTGTAGATTAAACCAGTACATAGAGGACAAATCTCTCTCTTTCTGCCTCTCCCTCTCTGTTATGCTGCCTTGAAAATAAATAAAAGTTTTAAATAAAAAATGTTACTTGGGTTGCCTGCATTTCACATCAGAATACCGGGATTCCATACCTGGCTCTGGCTCCGGCTCCTGACTCTGGCTTCCTGCTCTTGCAGACCCTGGGAAGCAACAGTGGTGACTCAAGTACTTGAGCCCTGCCTCCCATGTAGGAGAACCTGCATTGAGATCCAGGCTCCTGCCTCCAGCCCAGCCCTGCCTTGCCCCAGCTGTTAAGGTCATTTGGGGAGTGAACCAGCAGATAAAACCCTCTCTGTGTCTCTGTCTCTTTGCCCCTCAGATACTAAGTTAGAAAAAAAAAGATTTTCATTATTTATTTGAAAGGCAGATTTAGAGAGCGAGAGAGATCTGCCATCTGCCGGTTCACTCCCCAAATGGCCACAATGGCTGGGGATGGTAGGCCAGGTCTAAGCCAGAAGCCAGGGCTTTATCTGGGCCTCCCATGTGGGTACAAGGGCTCTGGGTTTTGGGCCCTCTTCCGCTGCTTTCCCAGGTGCACTAGCAGGGAACTGGATAGGAAGTGGAGCAGCCAGGGCTTGAACTGGTGCCCATATGGGATGCCACTGTGGCAGGCAGCAGCCTAACCCACTATGCCACAGCACTGGCCCCTGGATAAGGAAATTTTAGGAAGAAATCTCCAGCAAAACTGAAGTTTAGCTCTTGGTGTTGCACCATTTTCGTTACCTTGGGGTGAGCTGGAGGACTGATGGGAGGTACTGGTACCATTTTTGGAACTTCTGTAAGTCTAGGGTTATTACCAGATAAAAAGTGAGTAGCTGTGGGGAGAACCCTGCCTCTTATGGAGTGGACAACTAGGGGAAGCATTTGGTTGATAGGAATTTCCCTCGGTGATAACGTGTCTGGGCTTTCTCTCCAGCTGCCAGCTAAGAAATGGAAAGTTGATTTGCCCTGTCTTACTCTGCCCTCTGGCTTTCCTGACCTCATTCTGAGTAGATCAGATGATTGACTAACTGACAGAACACACATCACTTTCTTTTCCAAGGCAGAGAAAGGGATTTCAAAAGACACATCCAGTTATGAGCAATAATAGAATGTGGGAGAGAACTGTCTGTGCTCACAGAAATAGGTCACCTGCCCTGGATGGAGACAAGACCCACCAGGGTGACCACAGCATCTGCAGGAAACAGGTGGAAAGAGATGGGTGGTGACATTCACCCTTCGGCAATAAACTCTGGGACATGACTGCCTTTGTTAGGTAGCTAGGCAGACCATCGCCTTTGTGCATAACAGGGACCAAAGAAAATGGGATTATTCTATTTCAAAGAAACAGAATTTTTTTATAGGAAATAATTTTTTTAAAAGATTTGTTTATTTGAGAGGCAGAGTTACAGACACACAGAAAGATCTTCCATCACTGATTCACTCTCCAAATGGCCACGATGCCTAGGGCTGGGCTGATTTAAAGCCAGGAGCCAGGAGCTTCTGGGTCTCCCATGTGGATGCAGAGTCCCTAGCATTGGGCCATCTTCCACTGCTTTCTCAGGCCATTAGCAGAGAGCCAGATTGGAAGCTGAGCAGCTGGGACTCAAACCAGTGCTCATGTGGGATGCCAGCAGCACAGGCAGAGTCTCACTCCCTGTGCCCCAATGCCAGCCCCAGAAATTGGGAATTTTTAAAGAAAGTGAATTTTTGTGCAATGAGACAAGGAAACAGCCCTGAAAGCAGCCCAGGAATTGCATCTAAAGTCATTGCTCTTATTCAGGATCTCTGTTCAATGGGTTCCAGCCCTCCCTGGGAGAGTTCAGGGGAATGTCCCCCACCCTGCACCAAGGGGAGCTACCAGGTGTCATCACTGCACTGGCGAGGTCCTAGAAGGATTTGGGGGGTCCCACATCCAGGAACACCCTCCTCATAGTGTCCATAATGTCCCAGAAGAGGGAAGAGTGGGGGAGATATGATTGGGATCCCCATACTCATATCCATAAAAACTCATGTCCAAAATGGCCTGGGGGCTCAGCTCTTTTCTGAGACACCTGCCTGGTGTGTCAGGTGTATTTGTCTCATTGAACTTTGCTACCTCACTCAGTGCTAGTACCCGACTCAAGTCTGAATCCTTCCTTGCTCAAAGAAGTTCTGAGAAGCCATCTCCAGTAACGCTTTGAGGGTGCCTACTCCCGGGGGCCTGGGAACACTGTTGGCAAGAATTCTGAACCAAGAGGAGGAAATAGCCTGGTGTTATCTCTGAGTGTGGTGTTACTTTTCATCAGTCCCTTAGCTAAAGTATC
Source organism: Lepus europaeus (assembly GCF_033115175.1). Taxonomy (NCBI): domain Eukaryota; kingdom Metazoa; phylum Chordata; class Mammalia; order Lagomorpha; family Leporidae; genus Lepus; species Lepus europaeus. The sequence continues at coordinate 4,158,118 of NC_084846.1, forward strand.
TGAGAGGAGCTCCTTGGGAGGAAAGGGTTTATTTTGGAGGTTCAGGGTTCAAGATCAGGCGGCCCCATTAGCCTGGCGTCTGGTGGTGGCTGATAGTGCTACAGTGTGTGCAGAGTGATGATCACACATGAGTCAGCCAGCAGAGAGCGAAACTCGACCAAGCTTGGCTTAAATCACTGACTATTGCAAGAGCTGCCTTCCCAGGGCAAGCCCCCCCCGCCCCACCCCGCCCCAGGATCTACAGACCTCCCATTGGTCCCGCCCTCCACCTGCCATTATGAGATCATGTCTCTCCCTCCCCCCGCATCCACCACCATTAACATCAACCCATAAGATGCTGGGGTTTAAATACCTGCATAGAGTGGGTTAAGCCGATGCCAGCATCCAGTATGAGCACTGGTTCAGGTCCTAGCTGCTCCACTTCCCACCCAGCTTCCTGCTAATTCTCCAGGGACAGCAGCAGACCATGGCCCAACACTTAGGCCACTGGCACCCCTGTGGGAAACCCAGACGGAGTTCCTGTCTCCCAGCTTCCACCTGGCCCAGCCATGGCTGTTGCAGTCATTTCAGGAGTGAACCAACAGATGAAAGATCCCTCTCTCTCTCTCTCTCCCTCCTTCACCCTCCCTCTCCTTCTTTCTCTCTCTCTCTCTCTGTAACTCTGCCTTTCAAATCAATCAATCTTTTTAAAAAAAAGAGACTCTCATGTGAAAGCTACCTTCCAAGGACAAGCCCCAGTGACCTAATGACCTCCATGCTGCTCCCATCCCCTACCTACCCTGACCCATCGACCCATAGACATTGGGGTTCACAGGTCTGCAAGCGTCCGGAGAACCAGGTCCTGCTCAGTTTCTAACAGGACATATCAAAACTTCAGAGGAGGCCACCTCAAAATTGCCAGTCCCCTTCTGTAATGACTTTTAAAAATTTATTTGAAAGGCAGAATTACACACACACACACACACACAGATAGATAGAGAGACAGAGACAGAGAGAGATAGACAGAGAGCTTCTATCCCCTGGTTCACTCCCCAAATGGCTGCCAATCAAGAGCCAGAAGCTTCATCTGGGTCTCCCACAAGGGTGGGAGGGGCCCATTCTTGGTCCATCCTCCCACGGATTTCCAGGCGCGTTACCATGGATATTGATCAGAAGTGGAGCAGTGGGGACTTGAACCAGCGGCACTCACTGGGATGCCAGCATCGAAGACAGGGGCTTAACCCCTGCACCACAGGGCGGGGCCCCTTAATAATTTTTCTTTGCTGAAACAGGAGCAGCATTACTGAATGTGAAGTCCCCTAGTGACCTGAGAGTCCAAGACACTGGTTTTCAACCAGGATGACTTCGTCCCCATGAGACGTTTTTGGTCGTCTCAGTGGAGGGTGTGCAGAGGCTGGGGATGTTGTTAAATGTCCTCTAGGGCACTCTGGGCAAGGCTGAGAAACTGGTCCAACAGAGGACAGGTGTGGGTGTTGTGGCCACAAGGTGACAAACCCTCAACTGTGGAATTAATTCTCCAGACACAATTATGGTAGAAGAAGAGCTGTCGCCGCTAATTCTCCCCTGCTGTTCACGCAGACCCGAGGTGGGATGTGGCCTCCCCATGTCCCTCCCCTCTGATTATTTCATCCTTGTCTTCTCCCTCTTCCTTCAGGATTGGGTGTAGCAGCTAAGATGCTGTCTGCAATGCCCCAGCCCTCATCAGAGTACCTGGGTTCACCTGCTGGCTCTGCATCCAGCTTCCTACAAATGTGTGCCCTGGGTCGTAGCAGGTGGTGGCTCAAGTATTTGGGTCTCTGCCACCCATGTGGGAGACTGGGATGGAGTTCCCAGATCCTGGCCCAGCCCAGGGGCATTGGAGGAGCAAACCAACAGAGGGGAGATTTTATTCTCTTGCTTTCTCTTTCAAATACATAAAAAAATATTTTTTCAAAAAGTGCTCTACTGATTTAAAAACATTTTAATTGTGGTAAACAAACAAAAAAAATACGTGGCATAAAATTGACCATCTTAGCTATTTTTAAATGCACGATTCAGCAATGTTAAGCATATTCGTGTTATTGTGAAACAGATCTCCGGAACTCATTCACTTTGCAAAATGGAAACTCTGCCCACTGAACATCAACTTCCGGTTCCCCCTTCCACTCTCTACCACGGCCCTTCCTGCCTCTATAGTTCGGCTACTCACACAAAAGCAATGTAGTTGCTTTTTGTGACTTATTTCGCCTGGCGCAGCAGCCTCAGGGGTCTCCTATGTTGCAGCATGTGAAGGAATTTTCTTTTTGGGGGACTGAGTACTATTCCGTGCTGGGACTATTCCACATTTTGTGCGCCCCTTCGCTTGTCAGTGGATATTTGGGTTCCTTCCACTTTCTAGCTGTTGTGGACCAGTTGTAACACACCTGGCTGTGCAAATATCTCTCCAGATTCTGCTTTCAGTCCTTCCAGATAGTTCCCAGAAGTGGGACAGCTGGGGCATATGGTAATTCAGTCTTTCTTTCTTTTTGGAAATGTCATTGTTTGCTATAGCAGCTGCATCATTTTGCATTTCTACCAACAGTACCTAGGGTTTCGATTTCTCTACATTCTTTACCCACACCTGTTATTTTCTCTGTTTATAATAATAGATTTCTTAATGCCTGTGAGATAATAGTTCATTGTGTTTTTTTTTAAAAGATTGATTGATTGATTTGAAAGGCAGAATGACAGAGAGACAAAGATCTTTCATCCACTGGTTTATTCCCCAAATGCCCACAATAGCCAGGACTGGTCCAGGTGTAGCCAAGAACCAGGAACTCTATTCAGATCTCCCACATGGGCAGCAGGGTTGGAAGTACTTGGGCCATTGTATTCCCAGGCACATTAGCAGGAAACTGGGTCAGAAGCAGAGCAGCCGGGTCTTCAATCAACAGCTGTCACATGCAGCAGCTTAACCTACTGTACCACAATGCTCACCATGCCCCCCACCACCACTGTGGTTTTAAAGGATTTATTTATGTATTTGAGGGGCAGGGTTCCAGAGGGGAGAGAGAGAGAGGTCTTCCATCTTCTGGTTCACTCCCCAAATGGCCACAACAGCCAGAGCTGGGCCAATCCAAAGCCAGAGCCAGGAGCTTCTTTTGGGTCTCCAATGTTGGTGCTGGCATCCAAGCACTTGGGCCATCTCCCACTGCTTTCCCAGGCCATCAGCAGGGAGCTGGTTTGGAAGTGAAGCAGCCAAGACTTGAACTGGCACCCATTTGGGATGCCAGCATCACAGATGGAGGCTTAACCTATAACATCACTGTGTTGGCAGCTCCCCACTGTGGTTTTGATATGCTTTTTCCTAATGACTAGTGAAGTTGAGCAGCTTCTTATAAGCTGGCTAGCCATTGGGATCAATGGAACAATTTGTCTCTCAGATGCCTCACAGTTTAAGAATGTGTCCCTGTATATTTGTACTAAACAATATCATAGCATATTAACAGGAAATTATTCTGATACAGGCAGTAAAGTGAATGTTCTTTTCATTAACAGGCTATTGTTCTGATACATGCAATTAAATGAAATGGAAAGCATTGAACCCATTGCACCAAATATTATTCAATGTAGCTTTTGTTGTTGCAACTCTTCAGAGAGGGATGACTTGTTACCACAGCATAATTGATTATAAATTGGCTGATATATATACTATTGTAATTCAGGCAGGTGGTACTGGCTTAGGGGTAGAAAAGGTAGACATATCAGATTAAAAGAAAAGATCAGAACTAGATCAATGAATATTTTTTAAAAGATTTATTTCTTTATTTGAGAGGCAGAGTTACCAAGAGGGAGAGGTGCAGAGAGAGAGAGTGAGGTCTTCCATTCACTCCCCAAATAGGTGCAGAGAGAGAGAGCGAGGTCTTCCATTCACTCCCCAAATGGCCACAATGGCCACGACTGGACAGACCAAAGCCAGGAGTTTCATCCAGAGGTACAAGGACCCAAAGACTTGAGCCATCTTCCACTGCTTTCCCAAGCATGTTAGCAGGGAGCTGGATCGGAAGTGGAACATGCAGGGCTCGAACTGGTGCCCATATGGTATGCCAGCACTGCAGGTGATGGCTTTACCCAATACACTACAGTGTCAGCCCCGGGTCAATGAGCATTAACACAGTATATTTATCACAGAAGTGGCTTTGCATTGTGGCACAGTGGGTTAAGCCACCCCCTGCAATGCCAGCATCCCATCTCAGAATGCTGGTCCTAGTCCTGGCTGCTCCACTGTCTTTTCTTTTTTTTTTTTTTAAAGACTTATTTATTTCTTTGAAAGACAGAGTTAAAGAGAGGCAGAGAGAGAGAGAGAGAGAGAGAGAGAGAGAGAGAGAGAGGTCTTCCATCTGCTGGTACACTCCCTAGATGGCCACAATGGCCAGAGCTGGCCAATCCGAAGCCAGGAGCCAGAAGCTTCTTCTGGGTCTCCATGTGGGTAGATAGGCCCAAGGACTTGGGCCACCTTTCATTGCTTTCCCAGGCTACAGCAGAGAGGTGGATGGGAAGTGGAGCAGCTGGGACTTGAACTGGTGCCCATATGGGATGCTGGCACTATAGGCAGCGGCTTTACCTGCTATGCCACAGTGCCAACCCCATTCCACTTCCAGTTTAGCTCCCTGCTAATGCACCTGAGAATCAGTGGATGATGGCATGAGTACTTGAGTTCCTTCTGACCACCCAGCTATTACAGCCTTATGGGGAATGATTCAGTAAATGGACAATCTCTCTCTTTCTCTCTGTCACTATGCTTTTCAAATAAATAAAATAAATGTTTTTTTTTTAAATGAAGTGGCAATACAATGGAAAAATGAATACTTAACAAAAGCTGTTAGTGAAATTGTTTATTTCTGTGGATAAAATAAACAAGATGTCTGCACCCCAACAAAGTCAAAAATAAGTTGCAGGTAGGTTTATGTGCAAAGATAAAAGTCACAATGATGTATATTGTAGAAGGCAATGGAAGTCTGTATCTATGAGTCTATGGTAGGTAGAGGCTTCATTAAAATGACCTACTGAGGGGCTGGTACCATGGCGCACTAGGTTAATCCTCTGCCTGCGGTGCTGGCATCCCATATGGGTGCCAATTCTAGTCCCGGTTGCTCCTCTTCCAGTCCAGCTCTCTGCTGTGGCCGGGGATAGCAGTAGAAGATGGCCCAAGTGTTTGGGCCCCTGCACTCACATGGGAGACCAGGAGGAAACTCCTGGCTCCTGGCTTTGGATCAGCACAGTACTGGCCATTGCAGCCATTTGGAGGGTGAACCAATGGAGGGAAGACCTTTCTCTCTGTCTCTCTCTCACCATCTATAACTCTATCTGTCAAATAAATAAATAATATAATATTAAAAAAAATGACCTACTGAGTGAAAATCACAAAATAAATGCAATCATCTCTCAGTATCTGTGGGGAGAGTGTTCAGCGCCTCCCATGAATACTAAAACCCAAATATATTCAACTCCCTTGTATTAAGTAGTTTGGTATCCGGATATAACTTACATCCTGTTATGTACCTCGAAACATCTCTAGTTTACTTGTAATATCTAATACAATGTCCATGTTGTGTCAGTAGTTGTTATACTGGGTTGTTTAGGGGAAAATGATAGGAAAAAATCTGAACATGTTCCGTAAGACACAATGTGTACTTTCAAATTAAAAAAAAAATTTATTTGAAAAGTAGAGGGACAGTGAGGGAGAGACAGAAACAGAGAGATCTTCCATCTGCTGGTTCACTCCATAAAAGCCAGGACTGAGCCAGGCCAAAGCCAGGAGCCTGGAACATATTTGGGGTCTTCCATGTGGGTGCAGGGCCACAAGCACTTGGGCCATCTTCCACTGCCTTCCCAGGTGCATTAGCAGGGAGCTGGATCAGTAGTGGAGCAGCCGGGACTTGAACTAGCATTCAGAAATGGGACATGGATGTCTCAAGCAGTGGCTTAATGTTCTACACTACAACACTCAGCTCTCAAATATTTTTAACCCGAGATCGACTGAATCTGTGATACAGAACCCCCTGATATGGAGGATGAGCTACACTGATAAATTCACATATGTTGAGGCTGGCACTGTGGCTTAGTGGGTAAAGCTGCAGCCTGCAGTGCCAGCATCCCACATGGGCACCAGTTCAAGTCCCAGCTGTTCTACTTCTGATCCAGCTGTCTGTCATGGCCTGGGAAAGCAGTAGAGACCTGGAAGAAGCTCCTGGTCCTGGCTTCAGATCGAAACAGTTCTGGCCATTGTGGCCAACTGAGGAGTGAACCAGCAGATGGAGGGCCTCTCTCTCTTTGCCTCTCCTTCTGTCTCTGTATAACTCTGCCTTGCAAATACAGAAATAAATCTTTAAAAAGAAATCGTGTACACCTTGACTGTATACAATAAAAGTGCTACTTGCTCACCGAAAAGAAAGGCAATTCTTTTGTGATGTCATCGGGTATATCTTGTAAAGCTGGGCAGTGCTGAGAATGAACTCCCAAAGTACAACACGAGTCTCAGCACCCCAAGGTTGAGCAAGAGCCGACACAGAGTCCATGTGTGAAGGTTCAGCTTTGAGCAGTGTGTCTCCCTGCGCTGTCTCTTGTCTCTGGTGTATGGACTGTCCGGCAGCGAGTAGCTCTAGCCTAATTCTGTTCTGGTAGCAATACCCATATGTTTTTACCCTTGGATGAACATTCAGTGATCTCTTTGCTAATATAATTCTTTCATGTACAATTAAAACTATGTAACTTGGGGGAAAAAAAAAGAGATTCAGCTTTTAGCATGTTAAAACGCAGGCACAGCTGGCTTGTGGTGGACAGGTCGGGATGCCCATATCAGAATGCCTGGGTTTGACACCTGACTCTGGCTCCTGATTCCAGCTTCCTGCTATTGCAGACCCCGAGAGGCTGCAGTCACGGCTCAAGCATGAGGGTCCCTCCTGCATGAGAGACCTGGATTAGATTACTTGCCTCTTTGGGGCCAGCACTGTGGCGTAGAAGGTTAAACCTCCACCCGTGGCGCTGGCATCCCATGTGGGCACTGGTTCATGTTCTGGCTGCTCTGCTTCTGATCCAGCTCTCTGGTAATGGCCTGGGAGAGCAGTGGAAGATGACCCAAGTGCTTGGGCCCCTGCACCCACATGGGAGACCCAGAAGAAGCTTCTGGTTCCTGGCGTCAGATTGGCCCAGCTGGGCAGTGAACCAGCTGATGGAAGACCTCTCTCTCTGTCACTCTCTCTCCATGTAACTCTGCCCCTAAAATAAACACATAAAATCTTTTTTAAAAGTATGATCAAGACTCTAAATTTCATAAAATTCAAGAATTTTACTGCTTCTTCCCACCACCCCCCCAAAAAAATTGATGATGGAAGTGCCCACGTTTGTACTTTCCTGGATTTAAGCTCATTCTAAAGTCTTAGCCAGGTGACACCTTCCCATAAATGGAGATGTTTTTCCCATGAGATTCCCCAAGGCTCCCTTCACGTCCTGATTTCTCAGGCTGTAGATGAAGGGGTTCAGCATCGGAGGCACCACTGTGTACATTACCGAGGCGGCCGCGGTCTTGCTAGAAGCATCGGTCAGGGAAGAACTAATGTACACACCAAAAGCCGTCCCATAGAACAGGGACACCACTGAGAGGTGAGACCCACAGGTGGAGAACGCTTTATGCCTGCCCCCTGCAGATGGCACCCTCAGGATGGAGGAGACTATGTGAACGTAGGAGAAAATAATCCCCAGGAGAGGAACCCCTCCCAACAGACTCGTGACTGAGTAGACCAGGAGGCTATTGAGGAGGGTGTCGGAACAGGCCAGCCTGAGGAGCTGGTCAAGTTCACAGAAGAAGTGGGGGATCTCCCGGTCTAGGCAGAAACACAGTCTCAACGCCATCAGGATGTGCAGGAGGGCGTCCGCGGTGCTAAGAGACAAGGCGAGGAGAATCAACAGAGCACACAGGCGAGGGCGCATGATGGCCGTGTACCTGAGTGGATGGCAGATGGCCACGTAGCGGTCGTAAGCCATGGCAGCCAGGAGGAAATTTTCCAGTCCAGCAAACAGGAGGACGAAGAAAGCCTGAGACAGGCAGCCTGCGTAGCTGATGGCTTTGCTGTGCCTCTGAATGTTCACCAGCATCTTGGGGACCGTGGTGGTGCTGAAACAGATGTCAATGGAGGACAGGTTGCCGAGGAAGAAGTACATGGGGGAGTGGAGGTGGGCATCTGAGCTGATGGCCAGGATGATGAGCAGGTTCCCGAGCACCGTGACCAGGTACATGCACAGGAACAGCACAAACAGGAGGGGCTGCAGGGCTGGATCCTCTGAGAGCCCCAGGAGGAGGAATTCTGGGACCCCTGACTGGTTTTCTGAGTCCATGTTGTTGAAGAGTCTGATGGAAAAAATAAGAGGGGATGCAACAGATGACGGATGTCCAAGGATCTCTTGTTTTGTTTTTCTTTAAGATTTATTTATTTAAAAGCAGGGATGGGGCACAGAGGGAAAGACACACGAGGTGGGGGAGGGAGGGAGAGAGAGAGAATGAATGAATGAATCAATCAATCTTCCATCCCTGGTTCACTCCCCAAATAGCTACAATGGCTAGGACAGGGCCAGGTCAAAGCCATGAGACAAGAATTCTCTCCTGATCTCCCACAGTGGTGGCAGGGGCACAAGCACCTGGGCCATCATCTGCTGCTTTCCCAGGCTCATTAGCTGGGAGCTGTATCAGAAAGGAAGCAGCCAGGACTCCAACAGGTGCTCATATGGGATGCTGGCATCGCAGGTAGTGACTTAACTTGCTCTGCCATTTTGCTGGCCCCAAGAACTCCTTGTTTTAGAGAATTCACATCTGTTGAGTACTACTTGCTAATCTTTTCTGTCTTTTTCTCTCCCCATTTCTCAACCTCCTTTCTTGCTGCCTCTCACTCCCCTACGCTACCTGATCATCCAGGTTTTTTTTTTTTTAAAGATTTATTCATTTGAAAAGCAGAGTTACAGAAGGCAGAGGCAGAGACAGAGATAAATAGATAGATATAGAGAGGTCTTCCATCCGCTGGTTCACTCCCCAGATGGCCGCAACGGCCAGAACTGAGCTGATCTGAAGCCAGGAGCCAGGAGCTTCCTCCAGGTCTCCCACATGGGTGCCGAGGCCCCAGGCCTTGGGCCATCTTTTACTGCTTTCCCAGGCCATACCAGAGAGCTGGATCAGAAATGGAGCAGCTGGGACTCAAATCAGCGCCCATCTGGTTTTGATATACTGAATGTCTACTCTTTTCCTACATTGTAGAAACTAGTAGGAATGAAATAGGAAATATTATGTGGGTACTTCAAACATTCTTGGAAAATGAAATTAAAAGATTAGTTTGGTGCATACTTTTTAAAAATCCATCCACAGTTTTTTTCATAATATGAACTTTTGGAAGACCCCCTGTATGCATAAATTTTCAATTTTTTTGCACCAAAATAAACTTGTCATTTAATTATATTTTCCACAAGTGTTTTCAAGTACTCTAATATACCTTTTCCTGGTCTTATGAATTAGGAAAATTGTTATAGAATTTTAGAGCTTTCTAGAATTGAACAAGAGTAAATTGCTGTTGGGGATGGAAAAAGACCTTAGACTCCCAGGTCAGGGTAAGATTTGAGCAGAGGGGCCAGCGCTGTGACATAGCTGGTAAAGCCACTGCCTGCAGTGCCGGCATCCCATATGGGTGCTGGTTCGAGTCCCAGCTGCTCTACTTCCAGTCCAGCTTTCAGATATGGCCTGGGAAAGCAGTAGAAGATGGCCCAAGTCTTTGGACCCTTGCACCCACATGGGAGAACCAGAAGAATATCTTGGCTCCTGGCTTTAGATCGGTCCAGCTCCAGCCATTGCGGCCAATTGGGGAGTGAACCAGTGGATGGAAGGCCTCTCTCCATCTTTCTCTGTCTCTCCTTCTCTCTCTATGTAACTCTGACTTCCAAATAAATAAATTGATTTTAAAAAGATATGAGCAGAATAAAAGCTGTATGGGAATTCTTGCATAAGCAAGCACATGAACATAACAGACAACTAGGTAGATAGGCAGACACCTCGAAGGTGACCTAGTTCTGCTCATCTTCAGCAGGTCCTCACCTCACAGCAGCCGGAAGTGCACCCAGAGACAGACCTGTTGCTCCTTGCAAATCATAACCTAGGAACGTCAGCCCACCTGGGTGCCATCACTAAGGGATGATGTTCAGGTCCTTGTGGGTGTGAAGGAGCAGAAAGGAGCCCTGTGCTCAGGAAGCAGAGAGAAGTTGTGCAGGGCAAGCTGCTGTGCAGAAGCCGCCGTGGTGCCGGCGCTGAGCTCTGTGTGCTGGGTGCTGACTAGGGCAAGGCTGTTGAACGGGCAGTCACAGGGAGACTCCGCAACCTCTGGGGCCCTTGGGGCTTCAATATCCAGAGCTCCTCATTAGGCCAACTCTTGTACTCTCATGCAATTACAGGGCAGCATGAATCCTTAAGGAGCAAGCCTGAGACGTAAAGACCTTTGTTCTGGATGGCTTACCCTGATGGGCCAAGCAGATGTGGTCCTCATCTCTCTGCCTTGCTTGGCTCATATCCATCTCAAGGACTGAGCACATCTAACCACACCTTCCCTCTGCCACTGGATTCTAGTCTTCCCTATTTGTTTTCTTCAGGACAATCTGTTCATTCATTCATTCATTTGAAAGGCAGAGTGTCAGAGAGGAAGGCAGAGATAGACAGAGAGTTCCATCCACTTGTTTGTTCCCCAAATGCCTGCAATAGCCAGGGCTGGGCCAAACCAAAGCAGAGAACCAGGAACTCCATCCTGGTCTCCCACATTGCTTGGACCATCATCCACTGCCTTCCCAGGTGCATTCACAGGAAACCACAAGCAGAACAACCAGGACTTGAACCTGCAACCTGCATTGGAATGCCAGCATCACAAGGGCCAGCTCAACCCACTGTGCAACCAGGCCAACCCAAGAACAACTCATTTCTAGCAACAATGTCAGAGAAACTGACAGAACATTCAGGTTCACAAAAACCATTTCCGAGCCGGCGCCGCGGCTCACTAGGCTAATCCTCCGCCTTGCGGCGCCGGCACACCGGGTTCTAGTCCTGGTTGGGGCACCGGATTCTGTCCCGGTTGCCCCTCTTCCAGGCCAGCTCTCTGCTGTGGCCAGGGAGTGCAGTGGAGGATGGCCCAAGTGCTTGGGCCCTGCACCCCATGGGAGACCAGGAGAAGCCCCTGGCTCCTGCCATCGGATCAGCGCGGTGCGCCGGCCGCAGCGCGCCAACCGCGGCGGCCATTGGAGGGTGAACCAATGGCAAAAGGAAGACCTTTCTCTCTGTCTCTCTCTCTCACTGTCCACTCTGCCTGTCAAAAAAAAAGATTAAAAAAAAACCATTTCCTTATATAGATTGTTCTGCATGCTTCCTGTATAAATATATGTGAGGACAAAATGATCGTATGCTAAACATGCCAGCAACAGAGAGCTACTTCTTTGTAGCTCATGGAATGTTGATTCTGCTTCTGCATACTATAATCAACAGTTACTACCATGTTCTGAGTGATCACATGTACAAAATGATTTCTGTTATTGTTAACTTTTATTGAGATACAAATGACAAACAATAAGTTACACACATGTAAACTCTAGAGTCTTATACATTTTGACACATATAATAGAAATCATCACCAAAATCAGATAAGAGCATAACCATCATGGTAAAATTTTTCTTTTTCTCTTAAAGATTTATTTATGCATTTATTTGAAATGGTAGAGTGACAGAGAGGAAAAGAGAGATCTCCCATCCAATGGTCCACTCCCCAGATGCCTACCACAGCTGGGCCAGGTCAAAACCAGGAGCTCAGAATGCAATTCAAGTCTCCCACATCAGTAGCAGAGGCTCAAGTGGTTGAGCCATCACCTGCTGCCTCGTGGGGTACACATTAGCAGGGAGCTGGAATCGGAAGCAGAGGCAGGACTCAAACCCAGGCACTCTGATTTGGATGTGGACATCTCAAGGGGCATCTTAACCTCTTGTGTTAAACACTGATCCTTACACAATTATGCTTAGGTTTCTCATACATTATCCAAGCATAACAAAAAGTATAGAAAGTAACAAAGGAAGAGCTGTCAACATCATCAAGTTCACACCTCCACCACTCTCACTCCCTGGGAATCAGTGCAAACAATACTACATGTTTACTCCAAGACACATGTTTGTAGGATCTTGTTTCTCTTCTTTCTCCAGGGGAACAACTACACTGACTCAAGGCACATGGTCCTCCTGCAATATTTATTGTGCTTCATATTATTCGTCCATAAGTCGTTGCATTCTTTTCCTTTCTTAAATAAAAATTTATTTATTTGAAAGGCAGAGTACAGAGAGAGAGACAGAGATCTTCCATCTGTTTTGATTACTCCCCAAATGGTTACTGAAGCCAGGAGCCTGGAACTCCACCCAGGCCTTCCACATGGGTGCAGGGACCCAAGCTCTTGGGCCACCTTCCACTGCTTTCCCAGGTGCTTCGGCAGGGACCTGGATGGGAAGTGGAGCAGTGGAGACTTGAAATAGAGCTCATAAGGGATGCTGACTTTGCAGGTGGTGGCTTAACCCGCTGTACCACATTGCCAGCCCCTGTTTTTCAATCTGAAAAGCTCTATATAAACAGCATCATACCGTGCCTGTCACTTTACTTTGCTTTTCCTAATCTATATATTTTTGTTACAGTTGGTGCTTTCAATATAATCTGATTAATTTAAAGTGCTTTGTTTAAAGATTTATTTGACAGGCAGAGTTAATGAGAGAGGTCTTCTGTCCACTGGCTCACTCCCCAAAAGGCCACAACAGCTAGGGCTGGGCCAGACTAAAGCCAGTATCCGAGAGCTTCATCTGGGTCTCCCACATGGGTGCAGGGGCCCAAGGACTTGAGCCATCCTCTGCTGTTTTCCTAGGTGCATTAGCAGGGAGCTGGATCAGAATGGAGCAGCCGGGACTTGAACCAGCACTCTGATACAGGATGCCAGCATTGCAGGTGGTGAATTAACCCACTGTGCCACAATGCTAGCCCTTATTCCTGTCTTACTGTGTGCGTGTGCATGTGCGTGTGTGTGTGCGTGTGTGTATGTGTGTGTAATTAAAACTGGACCCTCTGTCTCAGGCTTCGAATCCGTGCCCTGATAAAAGAAATGGCATGTAGAGAATGGAAATCATTTCTCAGACGTGACAGATCTACTACAAGAAAAGCAAGGCAGGTTTGAAGCCGAAGCTGGAATGCTCTTAGCAGCCTTCCAATCGCTGTAGAAGAATGTCGTGGGGGAGGAAGCAGGGTTCATGGCCCTTTGGCTGCCTCTGTGCTACCCACCTCTGGAGGAAAAGACAATTCACAGAAGGGCAGGCCGCCGCTGGGTGAGGCTCCTCAAGGCTGCCTTCATGTCCTCATTCCTCAGGCTGTAGACAAAGGGGTTCACCATTTGAGGGACCACAGAGTACATCACCGAGGCTACTGCGCTCTTCCCAGGGGAGTCGGTCACCGCAGAACTGATGTACACCCCCAAGCCCGTTCCATAGAACAAGGAGACCACCGACAGGTGCGCCCCACAGGTGGAAAAGGCTTTGTGCCTTCCCCTCGCAGATGGCATTCTCCAAACCAAGGAGACTATCTGAGTGTAGGAGAAGATGATCCCGGCGAGAGGCACGCCACCAAACACGCAAGCTGCGACGTAGACCAGGAGGTTGTTGACGAAGGGGTCAGAGCAGGCGAGCTCGATGACCTGGGCAAGTTCACAGAAGAAGAGCGGGATCTCCAGGTGTGTGCAGAAGGCCAGCCGCAGCGCCGTCAGGCTGAGCAGGAGGGCGTTGGCGAGGCTGACGCACAGCGAGAGCAGAAGGAGCTGGACACACAGGCGGGGGTTCATGACCAGCGTGTAGCTCAGCGGCTGACAGATGGCCACATAGCGGTCATAGGCCATGGCTGCGAGCAGACAGTTTTCCAGGCCGGCAAAAAGCAAGACAACACAGGCCTGAGTGAGGCAGCCCGCGTACGTGATGCTGCGGTCCCGCGTCTGCAGGTTCACCAGCATCTTGGGGATGGTGGTGGTGCCAAAACAGATGTCGGTGAAGGAGAGGCTGCAGAGGAAGAAGTACATGGGTGTGTGGAGGCGGGCGTCGGAGCTGACAGCCAGCATGATGATCAGGTTTCCCAGGACGGTGACCAGGTAGATGGACAGGAACAGGCAGAAGAGGAGGGGCTGTAGGGCTGGGTCATCTGTGAGCCCCAGGAGAAGGAATTCAGAATCAGCTGTCTGGTTTGCAGTTCCCATGTTGTGGATGAATCTGATGGAAATTATGGAGCGAATAGACAATAAAGGATACAGACCAGCAGCAGCATCACCAGGGGACAGTACAGAAGCAGAAAATCTTGGGGCTGGCACTTGCTAAAGGACCGTTGGGATGCCTGTGTCCCAGGTAGGAGTGCCTGGCTTCTTTCCCAGCTCCTCTGCTCCCAGTCAGCTTCCTGCTGACGCAGAGCCTGGCAGGCAGCAGGTGATGGCTCAAGTACATGGGTCCCTGCCATCCACTTGGGAGGCCTGGATGGATTTCCTGGCTCCTGGCTTCAGCCTGGTCCATGACACATTGTTCTAATGATGACTGTTAGTTTTCTAGCCAGATTCAGTAAGCTATTTTCTCGTCCCTCGTTCTGACTCTGTTAACATTATTTCAAGTTATGGGATGATTCCATGAACTGACTCTTAGATTTAAGGTCTTAGATTTAAGGGGATGACCAAAAAGACATGGATTTTGTGCTCTGTTGAAGTAATCTATTGTGTTCTCTACTGTCTCCATTAAGTTCTGATTGTTTAAGAACAGCTGAGTTTTCAAAAACGTATGGTTTGTTTAAATATAAACTTACTCAAAGGATTTGGTGATCACTGTATAACAGTGATACCACCTGGGCACCCACATTCCATATCAGAGTCCCTGAGTTCTAATCCTGGTTCTTATCTGGTTGCAGCCCTACTAATGCACCTGGGAAAGCAGCAGATGACGGCCCAAGTCCCTGGGCCCCTGCCAACCACGTGAGAGATGCAGATGGAGTTCTTGGCTCCTGGCTTCAGCCTAGCCCAGACCTGACTGTTGCAGGTATGTGAGGTGTGAAGCAGAGGATACAAGATCTCTTTCTCTCTGTCTTTCCCTCTCTCTCTGTTGTTCTGCCTTTCAGGCAAATAAATAAATAATAGATCTTTTGTTCTGTTTTTTTTTTTACATTTTTACTTAATTTTACTTTTTAAAGATTTAATTTATTTGAAATTAGAGTTATGCAGAGAGAGAGAGAGAGATGTTTCATCTGCTGGTTCAATCCAAGATGGCCACAACAGCCTGGGGCTGGCAGGCCAAAGCCAGGAGCCAGGAGCTTCATCCAGGTTTTCCACATGGGTGGCAGGGATCCAAGCACTTGGACCATACTATATTGCTTTTCCCAGGTGCATTAACAGGGAGCTGATCAGAAGTGGAGCAGCCAGGACTTGAATGGATGCTCATATGGGATGCTGGCACTGCAGTCTGCAGTTTAACCTGCTGTGCCACAGCGCCAGCCCCACAAATAAATCTTTCTTTAAGATTTTATTTATTTGAGAGGCAGTGTTACAGACAGAGGGAGAGCCAGAGAGAGAGGTCTACCATCCACTGGTTCACTCTCCAAACGGCCGCAACAATCAGAACTGGGCCCATCTGAAGCCAGGAGTCAGAAGGACATCTAAGTCTCCCACATGGGTGCAGGGACCCAAGTACTTGGGCCATCCTCCAGTGCCTTCCCAGACCATAGCAGAGAGCTGGATCAGAAGTAGAGCAGCTGGGACTGGAACTGGCGCCCACATGGGAGGCCCGCATATAACAGGCAGCAGCTTAACCCGCTACACCACAGTGCCGACCTGAAATCTTTTTTAAAAAAAAAGTTGTGTAGCAGTTTTAGGAAGAGAAGCAGCAGGACCAGGAAGGCAGTCAGGTGAGCCTCTATGGGTCCCCACTTCCCTCCATGGAGCCCTTGCAGGGATGATAGCAAAGCTCTGTGGGCAAGGATGCACCCAGACCCAGGAGGGGGAGAAAGACCGCACCCAGTGTCCAGGGCAGAGCTGCGTGTCCCGTGCAAAGTGTGGGAGGAAGGCCTCATCCTCGGCTGCGTGTGGTTACACACCGAGACGCAGAGGTCACATTAGTGGAAGAGGGCAGCAGCAGGCAGAGCTGGGTGTGGGGCGTTTGAGAGCACTTTGTACAACCTCCCAGCGTTTCTGTTGTAAATGTAAAACGATTCTGAAGCAAGACGTTTTTAACCAGCAAGGAGAAATGAAGGGGGGGGGGGGTAGAGCCATGGTTCAAATCCTGGCTGCTCCACTTCCCCTCTGGTTTTCTGCTATGTTCTGGGAAAGCAGTAAGATGGCCCAAGTGCTTGGGCCCCTGCACCTACACTCGAGACCCAAAAGAAGCTCCAGACTCCTGGCTTTGGCCTGGCCCAGCTCCAGCTGTTGTGGCCTTTTGGAGAGTGAACCAGCAGATGGAAGAGCTCTCTATGGCTCTGTCTTTCCTCCTCTCATTGTAACTACCTTTCAAATAAATTTGCAAAATAAGCTAATACCCTGGGGTGGGTGCTTAATGCAGTGGTTAAGCCTGGTTAAGCACTATTTCAGATTGGCTGGGTTCTGCTCCTTATGCAAGCTTCCTGCTGGAGTGCACCCTGGGAGACAGCAGCGATGGCTCAAGTCCTTGCACGTGGGAGACCCAAACTGAGTTCCAGGTTCCTGACTTTGGCCTGGCCCAACCCTGGCTGTTGCAGGCATTGGGGGAATGAACCAGCAGATGGGAGATCTCTCTCTTTGTGTCTCTCTCTGTGTCTCTGCCTTTCAAATAAATAAGAATTCAAATAATAATAATGATGATGCAAGGATCAAACCTCCTCCCCAACACTACCACAAGAGTTCAAGTGGCTGTCAGGATGTTTTATGACAGTTCTCCTGTCTGAGAAGGGACAGAGTTATGCTCAGGATGCTGGAGAGAATAAGGCCAGCACAGTGAGAGCCAGGTGAGTATTTGTGCAAATGTGGATGAGGCTGTGCTAAGAAGCTGACAAGCAGCAAGCAGGAGGCTCACAGGGGACTTGTTTCTCATCATCCTGTGCATGTGCTGTCCTCACTGCTTTTCTTTTCTTTTTTTTTTTTAAAGATTTTATTTATTTATTTGACAGGCAGAGTTACAGAGAGAGTGAGAGAGAAAGACAGAGAGAAAGGTCTCCCTTCCACTGGTTCACTCCCCAAGTGGCTGCCTCGGCCAGAGTTGTGCCAATCTGAAGCCAGAGCCAGGTGCTTCCTCCCGGTCTCCCATGCAGGTGCAGGGCCCATGCACATGGACCATCCTCCACTGCTTTCCCGGGCCACAGTAGAGAGTTGGACTGGAAGAGGAGCAGCCAGGACTAGAACTGGCAACCATATGGGATGCCGGCACCGCAGGCGGAGGATTAACCTAGTGCGCCACAGCGCCGGCCCTCTCACTGCTTTTCTTGGCTGCAATTCTAGCAAAACTCCTGCCCTCATGTCCAAAGCATTAACTAAGGGACCTTCAGTTACCTGGTTGGATTACAGATAAATGATAGTCAGCATCTCACCTGGGTACTGATGAAGGAAGCTATGTTCTCAGGAAGACCTAGTAGTGGGACCTCGAGCTCCTGGCCTGGAAAGTCCATCTCTGGCTGGAGGCTCATGTGTGCGGCATCCTGACTTGACAGGTGCTGTGGAGGGAGGTGACCACGGGACAACATCAACAGCCTCTGGAGCCCTGGAGCCTTATATCCAATGCTCTTCATTAGAGCAGCTATTTTAGTGCCAATCTGATCCCAAGGGGGCAGGTCCTTGAACCAAGACTATAGAGGAGAAGAATTCAGGATAATGAATTCCCTGGGCCCAGAGACCAGTGTACACCGTCCAGTTCTCTCTGTTGCATCTGCTCACCTCCGTTCTACAGACCTGACAAATGAAGGTGTCTTTCCATAATTCAGGAAGCCTGGTTCCTATGTTTTTATTTATTTGAAAGTCACAGAGAGAGGTTTCTTGCACTCTGGTTCACTTCCCAATGCCCACAACAATTAGGAATGGGCTAGCCCCAAAGGAGGAGTTTGGAACTCCATCCGGGTCTCCCATGTGGGTGGTAAGGCACCCAAGAGCTTGGGCCGCCACCTGCTGGCTTCTCAGGATAGGTATCCGCAGGCAACTGGACCTAGGAGCTGGAGCCAGGACTCAAACCCAGACACTCTGATGTGGGATTTCCAGAGCAGGGTTGGGTTCCACACCTAGTGCCTGCCCCAGTTCCTATTTTAGTGTGAAAATGTAGTTGACAGAGACTGAAGTTTTGTGCCGCGGGTTAAGCAGCTGTCTATGATCCCAACATCCCATCTGGGTGCCACTCAAGTCCTGACTGCTCCTTTTCCAATTCAATTCCCTGATAATGCACCTGACAAAACAGTGGAAGATGGCCCAAGCACTTGGGCCCCTGCCATCCATGCCACATTAGAGACCTGGAGGAGTTCCAGGCTCCTGGCTTTGGTCTGGCCCAGCCCCAGCTTTTCCAGCCATTGGAGGGGTGAACCAGCAGGCGGAAGATCTTTCTCCTCTCCATCTCTTTCTCTGCCTTTCACATAAATAAATAAATCTTACAGAATATAGTTTATAGATTTAGGGATAAATAATATATTGGCTAAGACAATGTAAAAAATGCAAACACTCGTCTGTGGAGGGATCTCTGCCCAAAAGCCATTGAATGGTTATCGAGCTGTGATTTTTGTGCTTTACATGTTACAGAGAATATTCTGATGTATTCCCTGTGACCACTGCTAACTTCCAAAATACAGAGAGGATTGTTATTCTTGTTCAGTTTTTTCAAAGGTAACTTTTCCAGTTCTCTCACAACACATTTAACTTCTATTTTTCTTCACATAGGGGACAGTGAGTTGAAGTTATACTTCTTCCTTTTAAAATCTATTAATTTATTTTCATTTATTTGAATGGCAGAGAGACAGGGACCTTCTATTTGCTGGTTCATTCTTCAAATGCCCACATTAGCTGGGACTGGGCCAGGCCAAAGCTAGGAGCCAGGAACTCCATCTGGGTCTCCCTGGTGGATGGCAGGGGCCCAAGTACTTGTGCCATCACCTGCTGCCTCCCAGGATGTGCAGTAGCAGGGAATTTGAACAGAAGCAGGGCTGCGATTCAAACCCAGGCCCCTGGAAATGGGGTGCAGGTGTCCCGAGCAGTGTCTTAACCACTGCACTAAATGCCTGCCACTAGTTCTTCACTTTCAACTGAGTGTCGATTCAATTACAAAATCATCAAAAGGCAGTGGCATACAGGGCATGTCTTTACTCTTGGTGTAATTGGGGGTGGGGGAGGAGAGGGAGGGAGGAGGGAAGGAGGTAGGGAGGGAGAGAGGTCTTCCATCCACCTGTTCACTCCCCAGATGGCCGCAACAGCCAGAGCTGCACTGATCTGAAGCCAGGAGCCAGGAGCTTCTTCCCGGTCTCCCACATGGGTGCAGGGGCCCAAGGACTTGGGCAAACCTCTACTGCTTTCCCAGGCCATAGCAGAGAGCTGGATGGGAAGTGGAGCAGCCAGGACTCAAACTGGTGCCCATATGGGATGCCGACACTGCAGACCAGGGCTTTAACCCACTGCACCACAGCGCCGAGATTTCAACCATGGTGAGATTTCAACCATGATGTGTAACAGGCAGTAATGTTTGCTCCACACGAGTACTCAATTTCAAACCATTTCAATATTTTCACGTGTATTGCCTTGTTTGATAGCATGTCAACCCTTTCTATAGGAATGTATCATTTATAAGTTACAATACTTGAAACTTACAACAAGATGGCAATGCAATGTTTTTCTTCATCTTAACTCCACTCACTACTTTTTAAAAAATATCTTTTAGGGGCCAATGTTGTGGCAGAGCAGGACAAGCCTCCTCCTGCAGTGCTGACAGCACATATGGGCACCAGTTCAAGTCTGGCTGCTCCGCTTTCAATCCAGCTCCCTGCTAATGCGTGTGGAAAAACAGCAGAGGGTGGCCCAGGTGCTAGGACTACTGCACCCGTGTGGGAGACCTTGCTGGAGCTCCAGGTCCTTGCCTCCAGCCTAGCCCAGCCCTGACTGTTGTGGCCATTTAGGGAGTGAACCAGTGGATGGAAGACCTCTCTCTCTCTCTGTTTCTCCTTTTTCACTGTAGTTCTGCCTTTCAAATTAAATAGATAAATCTTTTAAAATATTTTTTAAAAGATTTGTTTTATTTATTTGAAAAGCAGATTGAGAGAGAGAGAATCTCCCATCTGCTGGTTCACTCCCCAAATGAGTACAGCAGCCAGGGTCAGGCTGAAGCCAGGAGCATCAAGTTTCATCCGGGTCTCCACATGGATGGCAGGGACACAAACTATAATTCACTGCCTTCTCAGGCACCTTCACAGGGAGCTGGATTGGAAGTGGCGCGGCTGGGACTTGAACCAGTGCTCATGTTACATGCCAGTGTCACAGGTGGAAGCTTAACCTGCTGAGCCACAATGCCAGCCTCTACTCACTGCTTTTAACTTTTCTTAAAAATATATTCATTTATTTATTTAAAAATAGAGTTACAATGAGAGAGAATGAGTCACAGACAGAGAGATCTTCCATTTGCTGGTTCACTCCCTAGATGGCCACAGTGAGAGAGGCTGGGCCAGGCTGAAGCCATTAGCTTCTTCTGGGTTTCCCACATGGATGCAGGGGCCCAAGCACTTGGGCCATCTTCCACTGCTTTCCCAGGCACATTAGCAGGCAGCTGGATCAGAAGTGGAGCAGCCAGGACTTGAGCCGGCACCCATATAGATGCCAGCACTGTGGGCTGTGGTTTTTTTTTTTTTTTTTTTTTTTTTTTTTTTTTTTTTGACAGGCAGAGTTAGACAGTGAGAGAGAGAGACAGAGAGAAAGGTCTTCCTTTTCCCCTTTTCCGTTGGTTCACCCGCCAAATAGCCGCTATGGCCGGCACACTGCACCGATCTGAAGTCAGGAGCCAGGTGCTTCCTCCTGGTCTCCCACACAGGTGCAGGGCCCAAGGACTTGGGCCATCCTCACTGCCTTTCCGGGCCAAAGCAGAGAGCTGGACTGGAGGAGGAGCAACCAGGACAGAATCCGGCGCCCCAACCAGGACTAGAACCCAGGGTACCGGCGCCGCAGGCGGAGGATTAGCCTAGTGAGCCGTGGCGCCGGCTCTGTGGGCTGTGATTTAACGTGCTATACCACTGTCAACTCTTTAATTTTTTTAAAAAGATTTATTTATTTGAAGGGCAGAATTACAGAGAGGTCTTCCATCTGCTGGTTTACTCCCCAGATGCTACAATGGCCAGAGCTGGGCCAATCTGAAGCCAGGAGCCAGGAGCTTCTCCCACATGGGTGCAGGTGCCCAAGCACTTGGGCCATCTTCTACTGTTTTCCCAGGGCATTAGCAAGGAGCTGGATGGGAACTGGAACAGCCGGGACTCGAACCGGTGCTCACATAGGATGCTGGTGCCGCAGGCGGTGTCTTTACCTGCTATCCTTTGGCACTGGCCCCCATTTCCATTACTCTAACTCCTTCTGGAGGCCCAAGCTCAGGGCAGGTGACACAGTCCCAGAGAAGATATCCTACTCACGAGATTCCTCAGGGCCCCGTGCATTTCCCTGTTCCTCAAACTGTAGATGAAGGGGTTCATCATCTGAGGGACCACAATGTACATCATCGAGGCCACGACACTCTTCATGGAAGAGCCACTCACGGCAGAACTCATGTACACCCCAAAAGCCGTCCCATAGAACAAGAAAACCACTGATAGGTGAGACCCACAGGTGGAAAAAGCTTTATACCTCCCTCTTGTTGGTGGCATCCTCAGAACAGAGGAGACAATCTGACTGTAGGAGAAGACAATCCCAGAAAGAGGAATGCCAGCAAATAGGCTAGCCACAAAATAGATCAGGAGGTTGTTGACGAGGGGGTCGGAGCAGGCGAGCCTGATGACGGGAACAAGCTCGCAGAAGAAGTGAGGGATCTCCAGGTGTGAGCAGAAGGAGAGCCGTAGCAGCATCAGGCTGTGCAGGAGGGCATTTGCAATGCTAATGAGCAGAGAGAGCAGAACCAGTAGGGCACACAGGCGGGGACTCACCACCGCCATGTACCGCAGCGGGTGGCAGATGGCCATGTATCGGTCATAGGCCATCACTGCGAGGAGACAGTTTTCCGAGCCACCCAGGATCAAGATAAAGCAGATCTGGGTGAGGCAGCCCGTGTACGTGATGCTGCGGTCCCGTGTCTGCAGGTTCACCAGCATCTTGGGGATGGTGGTGGTGCTTGTCCAGATATCAGTGAAAGAGAGGCTGCAGAGGAAGAAGTACATGGGCGTGTGGAGGCGGGCGTCGGAGCTGACGGCCAGCATGATGACCAGGTTTCCCAGGACGGTGACCAGGTAGATGGACAGGAACAGGCAGAAGAGGAGAGGCTGTAGGGCTGGGTCATCTGTGAGCCCCAGGAGAAGGAACTTGGAAATAGCCGTCTGGTTTCTGGCTCCCATGTTATTGATGAGCCTGAATGAGGATGAGAGTGGGGTGAGATGATGGTAACACAATTCATCCCCAGACCAGTGGTGGCTGCATTGCCTGGAAACTGATTTCTGCAGTGCCCCCTGTGGTGAGAATCAGCCATCTATGTTTTAACAAGGCCACCCGAAGAATATGATGTATGCTCGATACTTGAGAACCAGGGCTTTATAAAGGACCCAAGCGTCTCCCATTTTACTGAGTCCAAGAGAACATTAGCATCCTTTCTCCACCCCCCAGTTCTCTCCCATTGCTCCTCCCCCTTCAGTTCCCTTGTGTGAGCCCCAGCTGTGTTTCACACAGGGTACAAGCCGCCGAGACTGAAAAACCAAGAATCCTCAAGATGGCTTCTCCTTGCCTCCACACAAGCAGAAAGATGCTATGGAAGGCATGAGATCTATCTTGGAGACCAGAGGTGGCATGCTTCAGATTCATTACAAGACCTTTTCAAATTATAAGTTGCTTCACGCTAGCAACACACACTGGCCCACATTGGACCCATTCGGAAACAAGAGATTACGTCATGGATATGAAGTGCGTGGGCAGTGTGTGGCCAAGACTGAGTCTCAGCTTGACCAGTCTCTGGTAGTGCCCCTGGCTAGTTAAGAGCTAGCGATGGGGCCGACGCTGTGGCACAGTAGGTTAATCCTCTGCCAGCGGCGCTGGCATCCCATATGGGCAACCGGTTCTAGTCCTGGCTGCCCCTCTTCCAGTCTAGCTCTCTGCTATAGCGTGGGAAAGCAGTAGAAGATGGCCCAAGTCCTTGGGCTCCTGCACCCACATGGGAGACCCGGAAGAAGCTCCTGACTTTGAATTGGCACAGCTCTGGTCATTGCAGCCATCTGGGGAATAAATCAATAGAAGGAAGACCTTTCTGTCTGTCACTTCGTCTCACTGTCTGTAATTCGAACTCTCAAATAAAATAAATAAAATATTAAAAAAAGAACTAGTGATGAAGGGTGATTTAACCCACTGTGGTGCAGTGAGTTACATCACCGCTTGTGATGCCAGCATCCTATACGAATGCCTGTTCGAGTTCTGGCTGTTCCTCTTCGGATCCAGCTCCCCTCTAATGCACCTGGGAAAAGCAGCAGAAGATGGCCCAAGTGCTTGGGTCCCTGCCAGTCATGTGGGAGACCTGGATGAAGTACCTGGCTCCTGCCTTCAGCTTGGCCCAGCCCTGCTCATTGTAGACATTTAGGGAGTGAATCAGTGGATGGAAGATTCTCCCTCTCTCTCTCTCTCCCTCTCTCTCTCCCTCTCCCTCTCTCTCTCTCTTTCTGTAACTCTCTCTTTCAAATAAATAATTAAATCTTAAAAAGAGAAAGAATTAGCCTTCCTCAAAGATCATCTAGAGGCCTTGATTTTCCTTAAAAAAAATAGCATTTTTTTCTTTTTATTTGAAAGGCAGTGTTGCAGAGAGGAAGAGAGAAAGATATCATCCATCCCTGGTTCACACCCCAAATGGCTACAACAGCCAGGGCTGGACAAGGCCAAAGCCAGGAGCCCAAAACTCCACCCGAGTCTCCTACGTGGGTGGCAAGAGCCAAAGCACTCGGGCTATCTTCCACTGCTTTCCCAGACACATTAGCAGGGAGACTGATCAAAAATGGAACAGCTAGGAATGAACAGGTGCTCATATGGGCTGCTGGCCTCTCAAGCGATGCCTTAAATGGCTGCACCACAACGCCAGCCACCACTTGCTGAGCACAGTGTCATATCTTCTCTGTTGTCCTCAAAGAATACACACAGAAGTGGTGTGGAGCAGGTGGTTCTATCCATCCAGGAATGCTCTCTGGACCTGAGTAAATATTAGAAAATGCTGCTTCTTACTTCTGACTGCTCATAAGGCTCCCACATGGAAACACCATCGTGTCCATGAGCACAGTTCACCTAAGAGGACAGCACAACTGTGCCTGTGTGACTCTCTGTGTCACCTGGAAGGAGTGCTTTCCCTAAGGTTATAGGAAAAAGATGTTCTCTGTTGTACAGCACAGTAGGGTAACAAGCTGAAAATGGTTAACTGAGTATTTCAAAATAGCTGGTAGAGGAGGATTTTGAATGTCCCCAGTCCAAAGGCAGGATAAATATTTAAGGTAATAGATATGCTAACTACCTCAATCTGATCATGACACATTGTAGCCAGGTATTGAAATATCATGTACCCGGCTGGGGCTGTGGTGTAGTAGATGGTGTAAGCTAGTGCCTGTGGCACTAGCATTGCATATGGGCTCCGGTTCCATCCTGGCTGATCTACTTCTGATTCAGTTCCCTGCTGATGGTCTTGAAAGCAGTGGAAGATGGCCCAAGTGCTTGGGCTCCTGCACCCACGTCAGGGACTGGGAGGAAGCTCCTGGCTTCTGGCTTCAGATAGGCACAGCTCTGGCCATTGCAGCCATTTGGGGAGTGAACCAGCAGATGGAAGACTTCTCTCTCTGTCTCTCCCTCTCTCTGTCTGGCCACCCACCCCTGGCTGTAGAATCAATCTCTCTCTCTCTCTCTCTCTCTCTCTCTCTCTCTCTCTCTCTCTCCCTGCCTCCCTCCCTCCCTTTCAAATAAACAAATGTGTGTGAGGAACGCTAAATGAGAGAAAAAATGCAAAGCACAGGCTCCTAAGATGAGAAAGCAAATGATCTGTGGGCTGTCAGAAGATGGAGACTAACCAGACAGCATCAGGCATCTGAAAGGGAGTGTCCCTGGAGCACGGGTCTCCCCGTCCTGGGCATACACAGGCAGCCCCCAGAGGATCCGTCCATTGGTATAGTTTTTAGACAAGCCCTGAATCCAGGCTTTTCCACTTGCTTTCTGAGTGGGGAAATTCTTCACTTGTAGGAGACGTCTCCGTGTCCTCATTTAAAAAATATTTATTTATAAGAGTGACAAAGAGGAGGAGGAGGAGCAGGAGAAAGAGAGAGAAATCTCCCATTTGCTGGTTCACTACTCAAATAGCTGCAACAGCTGTGGCTGGGACAGGCTGAAGCCAGAAGCCTAAAACTCCATCCAGGTCTCCCTCATGGATGCAGGGGCCCAAGTCTTGGGCCATCTTCCACTGCTTTTCCAGACCATTAGCAGGGAAATCGATCGGAAGTGGAACAGCCAAGACTCAAATAAGCACTCACATGGAACTCCAGCATTGCAGGCAGTGGCTTAACCCACTGCACCACATAGCAGACCCCGGTGTCCTTATTTTTTATAATAAAAACTATGCTTACATCTTGTGAGAATGTTGCAATGGTGAGAACAGAATAGAATAAAAGGAGCCAGCACTGTGCTCAGCCTATAGGGCCCCTGTGCTGACAGTATATATTTTTTATTTTTTATTTATTTGTAAGGTAGAGAGAAGAGAAAGGGACAAAGAGAGAGAGAGAGAGAGATCTCCCTACTGTCAGTTCACTCCCCATGGCCAGGAGCCAGAACTCAGCCTGGGTCTCCCCCGTGGGTGACAGAGACTCAAGCACTTGAGCCACCACCTGCTGCCGCCCAGGTGCATCTGAGAAGGAAGCTGGAATTGGGGGCTGAGCCAGGACTGGAATCCAGGCACTCAGATGCGGGATGCAGGTGTCCCCTGCAGTGCTGTAACCACTGCACCAGATGTCTCCCCCAGCATTCCTCATTTTTCTTTTCTGCCACGAACGACAGCCCCTCCTCAGAAGCACGATGGAGGGAGCGAACTGAAAGAAGATGAATGAGAGCAAGTGACGTCCATGTGGTAACTGCACTTTTCAGGGAAGAGTTTCCATGCCAGACTCTCCTTGGGAATCTTGGTTATGTAGAAATCAGTGACATCATCGATTTAGCATGGACAGATGATGAATACATAGCCATGCAAATCGGCTAGATACTAAAATGAATTGCACGTATGAATCAACACAAAGACTGAAAGCCTGCAAGAGAAAAATGTTTATAGGACAGAGAGCCTACAGCATGAGGAATTGTTTTATTCTGGGACCAGTGCAATGGCACAGCAGGTTGAACCACCAGCTGCAATGCCAGTATCCCATATCAGAGTGCTGGTTCAAGTCCCAGCTGCTCTGCTTCTGATCCGGCTCCCTACTAGTGCACCTGGGAAAGCAGCAGAAGATGGCTCTTGTACTTGGGCCCCTGCTACCCATGTGGGAGACCCAGATGGAGTTCCTGGCTCCTGAATTCATCCTGGCCCAGCCCTGGCTGTTGTAGCCATTTGGGAAGTGAACCAGTGAGTTGAAGATATAGCTTGCACTTGCTCCCTCGCTCTCTCCCTCTCCCCTTCTCCACCCCCCCCATTTATCTGTCACTCTGCCTTGCAAACAAACAAACAAAAAAAACCTTTAAAAAATAAAATAGAAAAATTTTTAAAAATTTAAAAAGGGGAAACCAACCCTCCCCTCACCTTGATCTTACAATTGCAGCCTCCAGAAGGAGAGAAAGCCTGTGTCTGTCGCAAGGCCACCTCCTCGGCGCTTTGTTCTGCCAGCTCCAGGAAGCTCACACGCTAGAAAACTCTCCCTCCGCACTGCCCCCACCACCACATGAATCCAGATGAGTGTCAAGATATTTTACGGCAACCATGGTGCTTTGAGAAGGGGAGATTTACGCTCGGGAGGACCCTGGGACTTGATGTTGCAGAGAGAGAGACGGAGCCCAGCAGAGCGAGAGCTCGGTGAGCGTCGGGGTGAATGTATGCAGCACATGTCATGAAGTCAGGCCAGCAGGAGGCTCCAGGGGGCTTGTCTCTCAGCGTGCAAGCGCTCTCCTCACTGCTTCTCTCCAGTGAAGTTATAGCAAAAACCACCTGCCTTTGTGTCCAAAGTATTAACCAAGAGACTTTTGGTTACCTGATTGACTTAGAAGCAAATGGTAGCCGGCACCATGGCTCAATAGGCTAATCCTCCACCTGCAGCGCTGGCACACCGGGTTCTAGTCCCGGTCGGGGTGCCGGATTCTATCCCGGTTGCCCCTCTTCCAGGCCAGCTCTCTGCTGTGGTCAGGGAGTGCAGTGGAGGATGGCCCAAGTGCTTGGGCCCTGTACCCCATGGGAAACCAGGAGAAGCCACCTGGCTCCTGCCTTCGGTTCAGCGCGGTGCGCCGGCCACAGCGGCCATTGGAGGGTGAACCAACGGCAAAGGAAGACCTTTCTCTCTGTCTCTCTCTCTCACTATCCACTCTGCCTGTCAAAAAGAAGAAGAAGAAGAAGAAGAAGAAGAAGAAGAAGAAGAAGAAGAAGAAGAAGAAGAAGAAGAAGAAGAAGCAAATGGTGTTCCACAGCTCACCTGGCTCCTGAAGAGGGAAGACAGATGGGGGACTGGGACAGGGGCGGGGGCAGCCACCTGGCCAGAAACGTTCCTCTCCAGGAGGAGGCTCAGGGATGTTGCATTCTGACTGGCCAGGTCATATTAGAAGGAGGCAGAGTGAGGTGGCCACAGACCAACTCCGACAGCCTCTGGAGCCCCCGGAGCCCAATATCCAATGCTCCTCGTTACAGCAGCTATTTTCATGCCAGTCTGATCCCAGGAGGGCAGGTCCTTGAAGACCAAGACTACAGAAGAGAGGAATTTGGGGTAACAGATTCCCTGAGCCTGTGAGACCACACATCCTGTTCTCCCTACCTGTGTCTGCTCACCTGCCTTCCGTGTCACTTTGGCACAATCACACATCTCCTTCTACAGTGAATTCCAGCCTTCTATCTATCTATTATTTTTTGTTCCAAAGGCATCACTAATGTCAGGATGCCTGATTCCAATTTCAGGGGTGGAAATAAAATTATTAGGGCCGGTGTTGCAGCATAGTGGGTATAACTGCTGAGGGTGACACCAGTATCCCCTATGGGTGCCGGTTTGTGTCTCGGATGCTCCACTTCTGATCCAGCTCCCTGCTGATGGCCTTGGAAAAGCAGCAGAAGATGGCCCAAGTGCTTGGGCTCTTGCACCCATGTGGGAGACCCCTGTGAAGATTCTGCTTTGGCCCTACCAGGCCCTGGCTGTTGCGGACATTTGGGGAGTAAACCAGCGGATGGAAGATCTCTCTC
This sequence comes from Lepus europaeus, assembly GCF_033115175.1. Classification (NCBI taxonomy): domain Eukaryota; kingdom Metazoa; phylum Chordata; class Mammalia; order Lagomorpha; family Leporidae; genus Lepus; species Lepus europaeus. The sequence continues at coordinate 4,186,733 of NC_084846.1, forward strand.
ACTCTCTCTGTCTCACTCTGGCTATAACTCTGACTGTCAAATAAATAATTAATATTTTTTTAAAAATGAGAAAAGAACATTTATCTATATGAGTATAACTAATATAACTAGATATAAATATAGCTAAAACATTAGTAAAAATGTTTCTCATTAAGAGTCATAGAATGTCTCCTGACCCTCATTTTTTATTCTCTATATTCTACTAAGCAGATTCCAATCTATAATCTATGACCAATTTTAAAAAGTATTTCTCTTTTTTTTTGAAAGGCACAGAGAAAGAGAATTTTTTTAAAGATATATTTATTTGAAAGGCAGAAAGAGAGAGAGGGAAACTCAGAGAGAATCTTCCATCTGATGGTTCACTCCCCAAATGGCCACAATGCCTGGAGTTGGGCCAATTGGAAGCCAGGAGCCAGGAGCTTCTTCTGGGTCTCCCAAGTGGATGCAGGGCCCAAGTACTAGACCATCTTTTGCTGGTTTCCCAGGTGCGTTAATAAAGAATTGAATCAGAAGTAGAGCAGCTGGGACTCAAACCGGCGCCCATATGGGATGCCAGCGCTGCCGGCAGCAGCTTTACCCATTACATGGCTGCACTATCCTCAAGACAAAGATCTTGCACCTGCTGGTTTGGTCCCCAAATATCTGTACCAAACTGGAAAATATATATCATAGGAAAAAAACTGTTTACAGATTTCAAAATATTTTCACTAAGTAAACCAGTATTTTAATTCTATTTTCCATAAACTTTTTGATGTACTCTTTTTTTAAGATTTATTTTTGTATTTGAAAGAGTTTCAGGAAGAGAAGGAGAACAGAGAGAGATCTTCCATCCACTGGTTCACTCCCCCAAGTAGCTGCAATGCACAGGGCTGGGCTAGGCCAAAACCAGGAGCCCAAGCATCTGACCATCTTCCACTGCTTTCCCAGGCCATTAGCAGGGAGTTGGATTGGAAGTTGAACAGCCAGGACCTGAATGGTCATCCCTGTGGGATCCTGGCACTGTGGGTGGTGGCTTCACCTGCTATGCCACAATGCTGGTCCCTTGAAGCACTCTTGTATTTCACAATATTGTGTCACCCTCACTACCATCCATCCCAGAACTTTCTCAGCTTCCCAAACCGAAACTCTGTCTCCCTGAAGCTCACCCCTCATTGCCTCTGGCACCCCACCCCATTCTACTTCCTGTCTCCAAGGATCTGACAACGCTAGCATCTTTGTATATGTGGACTTGGGTGTCTTGGTATTCTAATCGCTGTAAACGCGTGGACTGAACCATGCAAGCTGTAATAGATGTGCTGGGATTTCACTGGGCAGTTTTGCAGGCATGTTTTCCCAAGTGTTCAAGGAGAATTAAGTTCAATAAAAGAAATTATTTCAGAAAACTATAAGGAAAAGAGTAGTTTTGCCTCCTTTCCTGTCGTAAGGTGAGCATTACTTTGATGTCAAAAGTAATAAGATGTGGGGGCCTGTATTGCGGCATAATGGGTTAGGCCACTACTTGTGATGCTGTTGTTAGTGTCCCATATGGATGCTGGTTCGAGTCCTGGCTGCCCCAGTTCCCATCCAGTTCCCTCCTAATGTGTCTAGGAAAGCAGCAGAAGATGGCACAAGTGTTCGGGCTCCTGCCCTACATGGGAGACTTGGAAGCAGCTCCGGGCTTCTGCTTGGGGCCAGCCCAGCCCTGACTGTTGCAACCATTTGGAGAGTGAATCAGTGGATGCAACACCTCTCCTTCTGTCTCTCCTCTCTGTAACTCGTTTCACTCCCATAGCCATTCAAGTCTTTATTATTATTATTTTGTTTTTATTGGCATAGTATTTGTATATTTTTAGGTATATTGTGGGTTTTAACAGCTTATTTTTTAAGACTTATTTATTTATTTATTTGAAAGAGTTACACAGAGAGAGGAGAGAGAGGAGAGGGGAGAGGGGAGAGGGGAGAGGGAGAGGGAGAGAGAGAGAGAGAGAGAGAGAGAGAGAGACAAAGGGGTTTTCCATCGCTGGTTCACTCCCCAATTGGCTGCAATGGCCAGAGCTGCACCCTTTCAGAGCCAGAAGCCAGCCTCTCCATTTGAGTCTCCTAGGCAGGTGCAGGGGCCCAAGGACTTGGGCCATCTTCCACTGCTTTCCCAGGCCATAGCAGAGAGCTGGATTGTGATTCAAACCAGCACCCATGTGGGATACCAACCCTGTAGGCAGTGGCTTTAACCCACTGTGCCACAGCCCTGTACTTTTTTTAAATATAAATTTTATTTAGTTTTAAAATATCATGTTTAACATTTTGCCACATTCACTTCGTATGTAGATATTATTTATATACACCTATATACTTTTTTTCTTGACAACTGGGATATGGATATCAAAGTGGAGGATTCATGGCGATCATGATGACATGGGAGAGAAGGGCAAGCGTCAGGTACGTGGGACCAGGTCAGTGAAGCAGCATTTACAGCTACATACCGGATATGACAGCCTTTTATATTAACCTCCACAGATAAGAGAAAATGCGTGATAGTTGTCTTTCTGGGCCTGGCATATTTCACTTAGCATAATAACCTACAGTCCCATCCATTTTGTTGCTCATGTCAGGATCTCATTCTTTTTCATAGCTGAGTAATATTCTGTCACTTTATTTGTATATAATTACAGCCTCAAACCTAGACCAGGAATTGACATCAGGGTGCTCTCAATATTTATTGAGTGAAGAAGTATATGTGATGTACCACTTTTTTTTTTTTTTGACAGGCAGAGTGGACAGTGAGAGAGAGAGACAGAGAGAAAGGTCTTCCTTTGCCATTGGTTCACCCTCCAATGGCCACTGCGGTTGGCGCGCTGTGGCCAGCACACTGCGCTGATCCGATAGCAGGAGCCAGGTGCTTCTCCTGGTCTCCCATGGGGTGCAGGGCCCAAGGACCTGGGCCATCCTCCACTGCCTTCCCGGGCCATAGCAGAGAGCTGGCCTGGAAGAGGGGCAACCGGGACAGAATCCGGCGCCCTGACCGGCACTAGAACCCGGTGTGCCGGCACCGCAAGGCGGAGGATTAGCCTAGTGAGCCGCAGCGCCGGCCTATGATGTACCACTTTTACAGAATAAAGAAAACCCTGTGGTTTTTTTCAAGATGGAGAAAAGCATTTGGATAAATTGAAAGATCATTTTATGATAATAAAAATTACATATTAATAAAAGAAATGGGGTCAGTACTATGGTACAGTGGATTAAAGCCCTGGCCTGCAATGCCTGCATTCCATATGGACACCAGTTCCAGGCTTGGCTGCTCCACTTCCCATCCAGCTCTCTGCTATGGCCTGGGAAAGCAGTAGAGGACGGCCCAAATCTTTGGACTCCTGTATCAACGTGGGAGACCTGGAAGAAGCTCCTGGCTCCTGGCTTTGGATCGCTGCAGTTCTGGCCGTTGTGGCCATGTGGGGAGTGAACCAGCAGATGGAAGACTCTCCCTCCCTCCCTCCCTCCCTCTCTCTCTCTCTCTCTCTCTCTCTCTGTCTGTCTCCCTCCACCTCTACCTCTCTGTAACTACCTTTCAAATAAATAAATAAATCTTAAAAAAGACAGAAAAGCAGAGGCGCCAGGACTCAGCATGGGAAGCAGTCGTCTCCAAGAAGCAGCAGCATCAGCTAGGCCACAAAGCCTTCCCTTTGCTGCTGTTTTTTGTGGCGTTAGTTTTGTTTTGCAGACTGCATGATTTTTTTTAAGATTTGGGGTTTTTAAAAAAAATTACTGTTTATTTGAAAGAGTTATAGAGAGGGAGAGACAGAAAGAGATCTTTATCTGCTAGTTTACTCCCCAGATGGCCACGATGGCTAGGGCTGAGCCAGGCTGAAGCCAGGAGCCAGGAGCTTCTTCCGAGTCTCCCACATGTGTGCAGGGGCCCAAGCACTTGGTCTATCTTCCACTGCTTTCCTAGGCCATAGCAGAGAGTTGGATCAGAAGTAGAACAACCAGGACTTCAACCAGTACCCACGCGGGATTCCAGGGTTGCAGGAGGAGGTGCTACCCACTGCACTGCAGCGCAGGCCTCGCATGATTTTTTTTTTTTTAATTGGAGTGGATGGTCAGCACCGTGGCTTAACAGGCTAATCCTCTGCCTTGCGGCGCCAGCACACCGGGTTCTAGTCCCGGTTGGGGCGCCGGATTCTGTCCCGGTTGCCCCTCTTCCAGGCCAGCTCTCTGCTATGGCCCGGGAAGGCAGTGGAGGATGGCCCAAGGCCTTGGGCCCTGCACCCCATGGGAGACCAGGAGAAGCACCTGGCTCCTGGCTTCGGATCAGCGAGATGCACTGGCCGCAGTGGCCATTGGAGGGTGAACCAACGGCAAAAAGGAAGACCTTTCTCTCTGTCTCTCTCACTGTCCACTCTGCTTGTCAAAAAAAAAAAATTTGGAGCGGCTGCTGTGGTGCAGCAGGTTAAGCTGCCACCTGCAGTGCCAGCATATCATACGGGCACTGGTTCAAGTCCTGGCTATTCCACTTCCAGTCCAGCTTCCTGGCTCCTGGCTTCAGCCTGGCCCATTGTGGCCATTTGGAGAGTGAACCAGCAGATGGAAGATCTCTCTCTCTCTCTCTCTCTCTCTCTCTGCATTTTAAAGAAATAAATCTTAAAAACTAAAATACACTACTACTACATACTCAAAAATTGCCAAATAAAATAGATGATGTAAATACTGGCAAGATAGAGTATAAATTGGTGTCAACTACTTTGGGAAATTGGTAACAGTGACTACTTGGACCACACATATTCTCTATGACGTAGCAATTCCACTCCTACATATACACCCATCAAAAATGTATGCACCACTGTGTACCTAAAAACATATACAAACACGCTCATGGCAGCAGTATTTGGCAAACATCCCAGCTAGAAACAATCCTATGTTCAAAGCATTCAACCAACCTGTTGTGCATATTCCTATATAGGAAGTAAGTGGCAATGAAAAGTTCTTGCTAAATGTAATATGTAGGACTCACAGAAGTGCTGAGGGGACTGCGTTGTGACTCAATGATGCTGTTTCAAGTCCCTGCTGCTCCACTTCCAATGCACCTTGTGCTAATGCCCTTGGGAAGGCAGCAGATGGCCCTAAGTACTTGGGCCCCTGCCACGCACCCAGGAGACCCAGCTGGAGTTTCTGGCTCCTGACTTCTGCCTGGCCCAGCCCTGTCTGTTGTGGATATTCAGGGAGTAAACCAGTCTCTTTCTCAGACACTCTGCTTACAAATAAATCAATGTTTAAAAAATTGTTGAGAAGTCAACCACAAATAACTATATATGGTATCAAGCATAAAAAGTGAACATACCCCTGAAAATGTACTTTAAAACATGTCATTTGAAGCTTCAAATGGATGAACTTTATGGCATTTAAGTTGTATATCAATAAAACTGTTAAAATGCCTGATTCTACAGAATGTTTATATTGTGGGTATGGGAAACTGAGTGATTAGTGGCTGAAAGGAAACATTGAGTGGTTGATGAGTGCTGACATATCCTTTTCCTAGGCCAGTGAGTGCAGTGTTTGATAAACTTGTGTTTGAGCTTGAAAAATGCGAGACCTGCGCTGTGGTGTGGCAGGTAAAGCCGCCGCCTGCAATGCCAGCATGGTATATAGGCACAATTCAAGTCCCGGCCGCTCCACGTCTGATTCAGCTAGTAGTGAGTGGAGTTAAGATGAAGAAAAACATTACATTGCCATCTTGTTGTAAGTTTCAAGTAATGTAACTTGTAAATGATACATTCCTATAGAAAGGGTTGACATGCTATCAAACAAAGCAAAAACATGGAAATATTGAAATGGTTTGAAATTGAGTACTTGTGTGGAGCAAACATTCCTGCCTGTTACACCATGGTTGAAATCTCACCAATTGGGGCCGGCACTGTGGTGCAGTGGGTTAAAGCCCTGGTCTGCAGTTTGAGTCCTGGCTGCTCCACTTCCCATCCAGCTCTCTGCTATGGCCTGGGAAAGCAGTAGAGGTTTGCCCAAGTCCTTGGGCCCCTGCAACCATGTGGGAGACCTAGCCCATTCCTAATTGTTGTGAGCATTGGGAAGTGAACCAGAGTGCAAGAAAGCTCTCTCTGTGACTTTCAAATAAATAAAAACATAGGAACCAGGCTTCCTGAATTATGGGGATACATTTTTGTCAGGTCTGTAGAACGGAGGTGAGCAGATACAACAGAGAGAACTGGATGGTGTACACTGGTCTCTGGGCTCAGGGAATTCATTATCCTGAATTCTTCTCCTCTATAGTCTTGGTTCAAGGACCTGCCCCCTTGGGATCAGATTGGCACTAAAATAGCTGCTCTAATGAAGAGCATTGGATATAAGGCTCCAGGGCTCCAGAGGCTGTTGATGTTGTCCCGTGGTCACCTCCCTCCACAGCACCTGCCCAGTCAATTTGTTGCACACATGAGCATCCAGCCAGAATGAGGCCTTCGACCCACACTTTGCACGGGACACGCAGCTCTGCCCTGGACACTGGGTGCGGTCTTTCTCCCCATCCTGGGTCTGGGTGCATCCTTGCCCACAGAGCTTTGCTATCATCCCTGCAAGGGCTCCATGGAGGGAAGTGGGGACCCATAGAGGCTCACCCGGCTGCCTTCCTGGTCCTGCTGCTTCTCTTTCTAAAACTGCTACACAACTTTTTTTTTTTTTTTTTTTAAGATTTCAGGTCGGCACTGTGGTGTAGCGGGTTAAGCTGCTGCCTGTTTTATACGGGCATCCCACATGGGCGCCAGTTCCAGTTCCATCTGCTCTACTTCTGATCCAGCTCTCTGCTGTGGCCTGGGAAGGCACTGGAGGATGGCCCAAGTACTTGGGTCCCTGCACCCATGTGGGAGACCTAGATGTCCTTCTGACTCCTGGCTTCAGATGGACCCAGTTCTGATTGTTGCGGCCGTTTGGAGAGTGAACCAGTGGATGGTAGACCTCTCTCTCTGGCTCTCCCTCTGTCTGTAACACTGCCTCTCAAAAAAATAAAATCTTAAAGAAAGATTTATTTGTAGGACTGGTGCTGTGGCAAGCAGGTTAAACTGCAGACTGCAGTGCCAGCATCCCATATGAGTATCCATTCAAGTCCTGGCTGCTCCACTTCTGATCAGCTCCCTGCTAATGCACCTGGGAAAAGCAATATAGTATGGTCCAAGTGCTTGGACCCCTGCCACCCACATGGAAAACCTGGATGAAGCTCCTGGCTCCTGGCTTTGGCCTGTCCAGCCCCAGGCTGTTGTGGCCATCTGGGGATTAAATCAGCAGATAAAAGATATCTCTCTCTCCTCTCTCTCTCTCTCTCTCTTTCTCTGCATAACTCTAATTTCAAATATATTAATCTTTAAAAAGTAAAATTAAGTAAAAATGTAAAACAAAAATAGAAAAAAGATCTATTATTTATTTATTTGCTTGAAAGGCAGAACAATAGAGAGAGAGGGAAAGACAGAGAGAAAGAGATCTTGATGTACTGGTTCACATCTCAAATACCTGCAACAGTCAGGTCTGGGCCGGGCTGAAGCCAGGAGCCAAGAACTCCATCTGCATCTCTCACGTGGGTGGCAGGGGCCCAGGGACTTGGGCCATCATCTGCTGCTTTCCCAAGTGTATTAATAGGGAACTGCAACCAGATAAGAGCCAAGATTTGAACTCAGGGACTCTGATATGGTACTTGGGGTGCCCAGGTGGTGTCATTGTTATACAGTGATCACCAAATCCTTTGAGTAAGTTTATATGTACACAAACCATATGTTTTTGAAAACTCAGCTGTTCTTAAACAATCAGAACTTAATGGAGACAGTAGAGAACATAAGATTACTTCAACAGAACACAGTATCTATGTCTTTTTGGTCATCCCCCAAATTGGAAATAAAACCTTAAATCTAAGAGTCAGCTCCATAACTTGGAATAATTTTAACAGAGTCAGAACTAGGGATGAGAAAATAGCTTACTGAATCTGGCTAGAAAACTAACAGACATCATCAGAACAATGTGTCATAGACCAGGCTGAAGCCAGGAGCCAGGAAATCCATCCAGGCCTCCCAAGTGGATGGCAGGGACCCATGTACTTGAGCCATCACCTGCTGCCTGCCAGGCTCTGCGTCAGCAGGGAAGCTGACTGGGAGCAGAGGAGCTGGGAAAGAAGCCATGCACTCCAACCTAGGACACAGGCATCCCAACGGTCCTTTAGCAAGTGCCTGCCCCAAGAATTTCTGCTTCTCTACTGTCCCCTGGTGATGCTGCTGCTGGTCTGTATACTTTATTGTCTATTTGCTCCTTCATTTCCATCAGATTCGTCCACAACATGGGAACTGCAAACCAGACAGCTGTTTCTGAATTCCTTCTCCTGGGGCTCACAGATGACCCAGCCCTACAGCCCCTCCTCTTCTGCCTGTTCCTGTCCATCTACCTGGTCACCGTCCTGGGAAACCTGGTCATCATGCTGGCCATCAGCTCCGACGCCCGCCTCCACACGCCCATGTACTTCTTCCTCTGCAGCCTCTCCTTCACCGACATCTGTTTTGGCACCACCACCATCCCCAAGATGCTGGTGAACCTGCAGACGCAGGACCGCAGCATCACGTACCCGGGCTGCCTCACTCAGGCCTGTGTTGTCTTGCTTTTTGCCGGCCTGGAAAACTGTCTGCTCGCAGCCATGGCCTATGACCGCTATGTGGCCATCTGTCAGCCGCTGAGCTACACGCTGGTCATGAACCCCCGCCTGTGTGTCCAGCTCCTTCTGCTCTCGCTGTGTGTCAGCCTCGCCAACGCCCTCCTGCTCAGCCTGACGGCGCTGCGGCTGGCCTTCTGCACACACCTGGAGATCCCGCTCTTCTTCTGCGAACTTGCCCAGGTCATCAAGCTCGCCTGCTCTGACCCCTTCGTCAACAACCTCCTGGTCTACGTCGCAGCTTGTGTGTTTGGTGGCGTGCCTCTCGCCGGGATCATCTTCTCCTACACTCAGATAGTCTCCTTGGTTTGGAGAATGCCATCTGCGAGAGGAAGACACAAAGCCTTTTCCACCTGTGGGGCGCACCTGTCGGTGGTCTCCTTGTTCTATGGAACGGGCTTGGGGGTGTACATCAGTTCTGCGGTGACCGACTCCCCCGGGAAGAGCGCGGTAGCCTCGGTGATGTACTCTGTGGTCCCTCAAATGGTGAACCCCTTTGTCTACAGCCTGAGGAATGAGGACATGAAGGCAGCCTTGAGGAGCCTCACCCAGCGGCGGCCTGCCCTTCTGTGAATCGTCATTTCCTTCGGAGGTGGGTGGCACAGAGGCAGCCAAAGGACCATGAACCCTGCTTCCTCCCCCACGACATTCTTCTACAGCGATTGGAAGGCTGCTAAGAGCATTCCAGCTTCAGCTTAAAACCTGCCTTGCTTTTCTTGTAGTAGATCTGTCACGTCTGAGAAATGATTTCCATTCTCTACATGCCATTTCTTTTATCAGGGAACGGATTCGAAGCCTGAGATAGAGGGTCCAGTTTTAATTACACACACATACACACACGCACACACACACACGCACATACACACGCACACAGTAAGACAGGAATAAGGGCTAGCATTGTGGCACAGTGGGTTAAGCCACCACCTGCAATGCTGGCATCCTGTATCAGAGTGCTGGTTCAAGTCCTGGCTGCTCCACTTCTGATCCAGCTCCCTGCTAATGCACCTAGGAAAACAGCAGAGGATGGCTCAAGTCCTTGGGCCCCTGCACCCATATGGGAGACCCAGATGAAGCTCTCGGATACTGGCTTTAGTCTGGCCCAGCCCTAGCTGTTGTGGCCTTTTGGGGAGTGAGCCAGTGGACAGAAGACCTCTCTCTTGGCCGGCACCATGGCTCACTTGGCTAATCCTCCGCCTGCGGCACCGGCACCCCAGGTTCTAATCCCAGTTGGGGTGCCGGATTCTGTCCTGGTTGCTCCTTTCCAGTCCAGCTCTCTGCTGTGGCCTGGGAAAGCAGTGGAGGATGGCCCAAGTGCTTGGGCCCTACACCCGTATGGGAGACCTGGAGAAAACACCTGGTTCCTGGCTTCGGATCAGCACAGTGCCGGCCGTGGTGGCCATTTGTGGAGTGAACCAGTGGAAGGAAGATATTTCTCTCTGTCTCTCTCTCTCACTGTCTATAACTTGACATGTCAAAAAAAAAAAAAGACCATTCTTTCTCAGTAACTCTGCCTGTCAAATAAATCTTTAAAAAAAACACTTTTTTAAAATTTTTTGACAGGCAGAGTGGACAGTGAGAGAGAGAGAGAGACAGATAGAAAGGTCTTCCTTTGCCGTTGGTTCACCCTCCAAAGGCCGCCGCGGCCGGCATGCTGCAGCCGCGTACCACGCTGATCCGAAGGCAGGAGCCAGGTGCTTCTCCTGGTCTCCCATGCGGGTGCAGGGCCCAAGCACCTGGACCATCCTCCACTGCACTCCCGGGCCATAGCAGAGAGCTGGCCTGGAAGAGGGGCAACTGGGACAGAATCCGGTGCCCCGACCGGGGCTAGAACCCAGTGTGCCGGTGCCGCAAGGCAGAGGATTAGCCTATTGAGCTGCGGCACCAGCCTAAAAAAAAGCCACTTTAAATAACGAGATAACAATCGGACTTGCCCCAAATGATGGAGTTAGAAAAGTGCCAGGGGATTCCAATACAATCCCATCAAGGTGGCATGTACCAATGCCATCTCACCTGTCCAGGTGATCAATTTCAGTTCACAATTGATCACACTGATAGATCTAAGAGTCAAAGGGATCACACAAACAAGATTAATGTCTGCTAATACTAACTGATAAAACCAAAAAAAGGGAGAGAAGGATCCAACATGGGAAGGGGGAGACACAGCAGACTCATAGAATGACAGATGTCCTAAATAGCACTCTGGCCTCAGAATCAGCCCTTAAGGCATTTGGATCTGGCTGAAGAGCCTATGAGAGTATTTTAGGCATGGAAAGCCAAGACACTCTGGAAAAAGAAGAAGAAGAAGGAGGAGGAGGAGGAGGAGGAGGAGGAGGAGAAGAGAAGGAGAAGGAGAAGGAGGAGGAGGAGGAGGAGGAAGAGGAGGAGGAGGAGGGGAAGGGGAAGGAGAAGGAGAAGGAGAAGGAGAAGGAGAAGGAGAAGGAGAAGGAGAAGGAGGAGAAGAAGAAGAAGAAGAAGAAGAAGAAGAAGAAGAAGAAGAAGAAGAAGAAGAAGCAGAAGCAGAAGCAGAAGCAGAAGCAGAAGCAGAAGAAGAAGAAGAAGAAGAAGAAGAAGACATAAATGAAGGATCTCAGCGAGTATGATCCCAGTGGAAAGAATGGGGCCATCAAGGTAGGAGGTACCTTTCTCTGAAGGGAGGAGAGAACTTCCACTTTGACTATACCCTGTCGGAATAAGATCGAAGTCGGCGAACTCTAAAGGCTTCCATAGCCTTGGCAACTCATGACTAGAGCCTAGGGAGATTACTGACGCCATAAACAAGAGTGTTAAATTGTTAAATCAACATCAATAGACACTGTGTACTTACATCCCATGTGGGATCTGTCCTTAATGGGTTGTCCAAGGTGAAGTAATGATATAGCTAGTACTGAAACAGTATTTTTACACTTTGTGGTTATGTGTGGGTGCAAACTGATGAAATCTTTACTTAGTATATACTGAAGCGATCTTCTGTATATAAAGATAATTGAAAATGAAAAAACAAAAAAACCCCTTGGTGTTAAATTGGAAATTACATAAAAAAGTAATCAATCTTTTTAAAAAAATATCATGCAGGATCTCTGTCATTAATGTGCTGTACACTGTTATTTAATGCTATAACTAGTACTCCAACAGTATTTTTTCACTTTGTGTTGCTATGTGAGGGCAAACTGTTGAAATCTTTATATATACTAAACTGATCTTCTGTATATATAAAAAGAATTGAAAATGAATCTTGATGTGAATGGAAGGGGAGAGCGAGTGGGAAAGAGAAGGGTTGCGGGTGGGGGGGAAATTATGGGGAGGGGAAGCCTTTGTAATCCATAAGCTGTACTTTGGAAATTTATATTCATTAAATAAAAAAATATATGTATAAAAAGAAAAAAAAAGAAAACTAACCGTAAAAATAAATAAATAAATAACGAGATAAAACTGAAAGCACCAACTGTAACAAAAATATATAGATTAGGAAAAGCAAAGTAAAGTGACAGGCACGGTATGATGCTGTTTATATAGAGATTTTCAGAATGAAAAACAGGGGCTGGCAATGTGGTACAGCGGGTTAAGCCACCACCTGCAAAGTCAGCATCCCTTATGAGCTCTATTTCAAGTCTCCACTGCTCCACTTCCCATCCAGGTCCCTGCCGAAGCACCTGGGAAAGCAGTGGAAGACGGCCCAAGAGCTTGGGTCCCTGCACCCATGTGGAAGGCCTGGGTGGAGTTCCAGGCTCCTGGCTTCAGTAACCATTTGGGGAGTAATCGAACAGATGGAAGATCTCTTTCTCTGTAACTCTGCCTTTCAAATAAATAAATCTTTTTTTTAAGAGAAAGAATGCAATGATTTATGGATGAATAATACGAAGCACAATAAAAATTGCAAGAGGACCATGTGCCTTGAGTCAGTGTAATTATTTCCCTGGAGAAAGAAGAGAAACAAGATCCTACAAACATGTGTCTTGGAGTAAACATGTAGTATTGTTTGCACTGATTCCCAGAGAGTGAGAGTGATGGAGGTGTGAACTTGATGATGTTAACTGGTGGGTACCCAGCTCTTCCTTTGTTACTTTCTATATTTTTTGTTATGCTTGGATAATGTATGAGAAACCTAAGCATAATTGTGTAAGGATCAGTGTTTAACACAAGAGGTTAAGATGCCCCTTGAGATGTCCACATCCAAATCAGAGTGCCTGGGTTTGAGTCCTGCCTCTGCTTCCAATTCCAGCTCCCTGCTAATGTGTACCCCACGAGGCAGCAGGTGATGGCTCAACCACTTGAGCCTCTGCCACTGATGTGGGAGACTTGAATTGCATTCTGAGCTCCTGGTTTTGACCTGGCCCAGCTGTGGTAGGCATCTGGGGAGTGGACCATTGGATGGGAGATCTCTCTTTTCCTCTCTGTCACAATACCTTTCAAATAAATGCATAAATAAATCTTTAAGAGAAAAAGAAAAATTTTACCATGATGGTTATGCTCTTATTTGATTTTGGTGGTGATTTCTATTATATGTGTCCAAATGTATAAAGCTCTAGAGTTTACATGTGTGTAACTTATTGTATGTCATTTGTATCTCAATAAAAGTTAACAATAACAGAAATCACTTTGTACATGTGATCACTCAGAACATGGTAGTAACTGTTGATTATAGTATGCACAAGCAGAATCAACATTCCATGAGCTACAAAGAAGTAGCTCTCTGTTGCTGACATGTTTAGCATACGATCATTTTGTCCTCACATATATTTTATACAGGAAGCACGCAGAACAATCTATATAAGGAAATTGTTTTTGTGAACCTGAATGTGCTGTCAGTTTCTCTGACATTGTTGCTAGAAATGAGTTGTTCTTGGGTTGGCCTGGTTGCACAGTGGGTTGAGCTGGCCCTTGTGATGCTGGCATCCATAGCAGGTTGCAGGTTCAAGTCCTGGTTGTTTTGCTTGTGGTTCAGTTTCCTGTGAATGCACCTGGGAAGGCAGTGGATGATGGTCCAAGGGATGTGGGAGACCAGGATGGAGTTCCTGGTTCTCTGCTTTGGCTTGGCCCAGCCCTGGCTATTGCAGGCATTTGGGGAACAAACAAGTGGATGGAACTCTCTGTCTATCTCTGCCTTCCTCTCTGACACTCTGCCTTTCAAATGAATGAATGAATGAACAGATTGTCCTGAAGCAAACCAATAGGGAAGACTAGAATCCAGTGGCAGAGGGAAGGTGTGGTTAGATGTGCTCAGTCCTTGTGATGGCTATGAGCCAAGCAAGGCAGAGAGATGAGGACAACATCTGCTTGGCCCATCAGGGTAAGCCATCCAGAACAAAGGTCTTTACGTCTCAGGCTTGCTCCTTAAGGATTCATGCTGCCCTGTAATTGCATGAGAGTACAAGAGTTTGCCTAATGAGGAGCTCTGGATATTGAAGCCCCAAGGGCCCCAGAGGTTGCGGAGTCTACCTGTGACTGCCCGTTCAACAGCCTTGCCCTAGTCAGCACCCAGCACACAGAGCTCAGCGCCAGCACCACGGCAGCTTCTGCACAGCAGCTTGCCCTGCACAACTTCTCTCTGCTTCCTGAGCACAGGGCTTCCTTTCTGCTCCCTACACGCACAGAGGAACTGAACATCATCCCTTAGTGATGGCACCCAGGTGGGCTGACGTTCCTAGGTTATGATTTGCAAGGAGCAACAGGTCTGTCTCTGGGTGCACTTCAGGCAGTTGTGAGGTGAGGACCTGCTGAAGATGAGCAGAACTAGGTCACCTTCGAGGTGTCTGCCTATCTACCTACTTTTCTGTTATGTTCATGTGCTTGCTTATGGGAGAATTCCCATACAGCTTTTATTCTGTTCATATCTTTTTAAAATCAATTTATTTATTGGAAGTCAGAGTTACATAGAGAGAGAAGGAGAGACTGAGAAAGAAGGAGACAGGTCTTCCATCCACTGGTTCACTCCCCAGTTGGCCGCAATGGCCAGAGCTGTGTCGATCTGAAGCCAGGAGCCAAGAGTTTCTTCTGGGTCTCCCACGCAGGTGCAGGGGCCCAAGGACTTGGGCCATCTTCTACTGCTCTCCCAGGCCATAGTCGAGAGCTGCATCAGAAGTAGAGCAGCTGGGACTCGAACCAGCACCCATATGGGATGCTGGCACTGCAGGCAGCAGCTTTACCTGCTATGCCACAGTGCCAGCCTCTCTGCACATATCTTACTCTGACCTGAGAGTCTAAGGTCTTTTTCCATCCTAAACAGCAATCTACTCTTGTTCAATTCTAGAATTCTCTAACAACTTTCCTAATTCATTAGACCAGGGAAAGGTATATGAGAGTACTTAAAAACATTTGTGGAAAATGGAATTTAATGACAAGTTTATTTTGGTGCAAAAAAACCCCTGGAAATTCATGCATACAGGGGGTCTTCCAAAAGTTCATATTATGAAAAAACCGTGGGTAGATTTTAAAAATGTGTGTACTAAACTAAACGTATCTTTTTAATTTCATTTTCCAAGAATGTTTGACATATCCTCATATTATTTCCTATTTCATTCCTACCACTTTCTACAATGTAGGAAAAGAGTACATTCAGTAAATCAAAACAAGATGGATGTTAGTTCGAGTCCCAGCTGCTCCAATTTCAATCCAGCTCTCTGCTCAGGCCTCGAAAAGCAGTGGAAGAGGCCCAAGTCCTTGGGCTCCTGCACCTGCATGGGAGACCTGGAGGAAGCTCCTGGCTCCTGGTTTCAGATCAGCCCAGCTCTGGCCATTGCAGCCATTTGGGGAGTGAAGCAGTGGATGGAAGACCTCTCTATATCTATCTATTTATCTCTGTATCTGCCTCTGCCTTCTGTAACTCTGCTTTTCAAATAAATAAATCTTATTTTTAAAAAAACTGGATGATCAGGTAGCATAGGGGAGTGAGAGGCAGCAAGAAAGGAGGTTGAGAAATGGGGAGAGAAAAAGACAGAAAAGATTAGGAAAAATGTACTCAACAGATGTGAATTCTCTAAAATAAGGGGTTCTTGGGGCCAGCAAAATGGCAGAGCAAGTTAAGCCACTGGCTGCAATGCCAGCATCCCATATGAGCACCTGTTGGAGTCCTGGCTGCTTCATTTCTGACACAGCTCCCAGCTAATGAGCCTGGGAAAGCAGCAGATGATGGCCCAGGTGCTTGGGCCGCTTCCACGAGTGTGGGAGACCAGGGAGGGAGTTCTTGTCTTATGGCTTTGACCTGGCCCTATCCTAGCCATTGTAGCTATTTGGGGAGTGAACCAGGGATGGAAGATTCATTCATTCATTCTCTCTCTCACTCTCTCTCTCTCTCTCTCTCTATCTCTTTATCTCTATCTCTACCTTTATCTCTATCTCTATCTCTATCTCTATCTCTATCTCTATCTCGTGTGTCTGTGTCTTTCCCTCCGTGTCCCCTTGCCTTTTAAATAAATAAATCTTAAAGAAAAACAAAACAAGAGATCCTTGGACATCCGTCATCTGTTGCATCCCCTCTTATTTTTTCCATCAGACTCTTCAACAACATGGACTCAGAAAACCAGTCAGGGGTCCCAGAATTCCTCCTCCTGGGGCTCTCAGAGGATGCAGCCCTGCAGCCCCTCCTGTTTGTGCTGTTCCTGTCCATGTACCTGGTCACGGTGCTTGGGAACCTGCTCATCATCCTGGCCATCAGCTCAGATGCCCACCTCCACTCCCCCATGTACTTCTTCCTCGGCAACCTGTCCTCCATTGACATCTGTTTCAGCACCACCACGGTCCCCAAGATGCTGGTGAACATTCAGAGGCACAGCAAAGCCATCAGCTACGCAGGCTGCCTGTCTCAGGCTTTCTTCGTCCTCCTGTTTGCTGGACTGGAAAACTTTCTCCTGGCTGCCATGGCTTACGACCGCTACGTGGCCATCTGCCACCCGCTCAGGTACACGGCCATCATGCGCCCTCACCTGTGTGCTCTGTTGATTCTCCTCGCCTTGTCCCTTAGCACCGCGGACGCCCTCCTGCACAGCCTGATGGCGTTGAGACTGCGTTTCTGCCTAGACCGGGAGATCCCCCACTTCTTCTGTGAACTTGACCAGCTCCTCAGGCTGGCCTGTTCCGACACCCTCCTCAATAGCCTCCTGGTCTACTCAGTCACGAGTCTGTTGGGAGGGGTTCCTCTCCTGGGG
The DNA here is from genome assembly GCF_033115175.1 of Lepus europaeus. Taxonomy (NCBI): domain Eukaryota; kingdom Metazoa; phylum Chordata; class Mammalia; order Lagomorpha; family Leporidae; genus Lepus; species Lepus europaeus. The sequence goes on from NC_084846.1 coordinate 4,203,533, forward strand.
ATTATTTTCTCCTACGTTCACATAGTCTCCTCCATCCTGAAGGTGCCATCTGCAGGGGGCAGGCATAAAGCATTCTCCACCTGTGGGTCTCACCTCTCAGTGGTGTCCCTGTTCTATGGGACGGGTTTTGGTGTGTACATTAGTTCTTCCCTGACCGATGCTTCTAGCAAGACCGCGGCCGCCTCGGTAATGTACACAGTGGTGCCTCCGATGCTGAACCCCTTCATCTACAGCCTGAGAAATCAGGACGTGAAGGGAGCCTTGGGGAATCTCATGGGAAAAACACCTCCTTTTATGGGAAGGTGTCTCCTGGCTTGTACGTTAGGATGAGCCTAAATCCAGGAAAGCAGAAATGGTGGGCACTTCCACAATCAGTTTTTTTTTTTTTTTTGGGGGGGGGGGTAGTGGGAAGAAGCAGTAAAATTCTTGAATTTTATGAAATTTAGAGATTGATCACACTTTTAAAAAAAATTTATGTGTTCATTTGAGAGAGATAGAGTAGAATGGAGAGGGAGTGACAGAGAGAGAGGTCTTCCATCAGCTGGTTCACTGCCCAGCTGGGCCAATCTGACGCCAGGAGATAGAAGCTTCTTCTGGGTCTCCCATGTGGGTGCAGGGGCCCAAGCACTTGGGTCATGTTCCACTGCTCTCCCAGGCCATTAGCAGAGAGCTGGATCGGAAGCAGAGCAGCCAGAACATGAACGAGTGCCCATGTGGGATGCCGGCACCATGGGTGGAGGTTTAACCTTCTACGCCACAGTGCTGGCCCCAAAGAGGCAAGTAATCTAATCCAGGTCTCTCATGCAGGAGGGACCCCGTGCTTGAGCCGTGACTGCAGCCTCTCGGGTCTGCACTAGCAGGACGCTGGAATCAGGAGCCAGAGTCAGGTGTCAAACCCAGGCACTCTGATGTGGGCGTCCCAACCCGTCCACCACAAGCCAGCTGGGCCTGCATTTTAACACGCTAAAAGCTGAATCTTGTTTTTTTCCCAAGTAACATAGTTTTAATTGTACATGAAAGAATTATATTAGCAAAGAGATCACTGAATGTTCATCCAAGGGTAAAAACATATGGGTATTGCTACCAGAACAGAATTAGGCTAGAGCTACTCGCTGCCGGACAGTCCATACACCAGAGACAAGAGACAGTGCAGGGACACTGCTCAAAGCTGAACCTTCACACATAGACTCTGTGTCGGCTCTTGCCCAACCTTGGGGTGCTGAGACTCGTGTTGTACTTTGGGAGTTCATTCTCAGCACTGCCCAGCTTTACAAGATATACCCGATGCCATCACAAAAGAATTGCCTTTCTTTTCAGTGAGCAAGTAGCACTTTTATTGTATACAGTCAAGGTGTACACGATGATTTTTTTTTAAGATTTATTTCTTTATTTGAAACGCAGAGTTTGGCTGGCGCCCTGGCTCACTTGGCTAATCCTCCGTGTGCGGTGCCGGGATCCCAGGTTCTAGTCCTGGTCGCAGCGCCGGATTCTGTCCCGGTTGCCCCTCTTCCAGTCCAGCTCTCTGCTGTGGCCCATTAAGGCAGTGGAGGATGGCCCAAGTGCTTGGGCCCTGCACCCGCATGGAAGACCAGGAGAAGCACCTGGCTCCTTGCTTAGGATCAGCACAGCGCGCCAGCTGCAGTGTGCTGGCAGTAGCAGCCATTTGGGGAGTGAATCAATGGAAAAGGAAGACCTTTCTCTCTGTCTCTCTCTCTCTGTCTAATTCTGCCTGTCAAAAAAGAAGAAAGAAAGAGAGAGAGAGAGAGAGAGAATGGAAGGAAGGAAGGAAGAAAGGAAGGAAGGGTTAAACAGAGAGAGAAGAGGCAAAGAGAGAGAGGCCCTCCATCTGCTGGTTCACTCCCTAATTGGCCACAATGGCCGGAACTGTGCCGATATGAAGCCAGGACCAGGAGCTTCTTCCAGGTCTCTACTGCTTTCCCAAGCCATGACAGACAGCTGGATCAGAAGTAGAACAGCTGGGACTTGAACCCATGCCCATGTGGGATGCTGGCACTGCAGGCTGCAGCTTTACCCACTAAGCCACAGTGCCAGCCTCAACATATGTGAATTTATCAGTGTAGCTCATCCTCCATATCAGGGGGTTCTGTATCCACAGATTCAGTCAATCTCGGGTTGAAAATATTTGAGAGGTGAGTTTTGTAGTGTAGAACATTAAGCCACTGCTAATGCACCTGGGAAGGCAGTGGAAGATGGCCCAAGTGCTTGTGGCCCTGCACCCACATGGGAAACCCCAAATATGTTCCAGGCTCCTGGCTTTGGCCTGGCTCAGCCCTGGCTTTTATGGAGTGAACCAGCAGATGGAAGATCTCTCTGTTTCTGTCTCTCACTGTCCCTCTACTTTTCAAATAAATATTTTTTTTTAATTTGAAAGTACACATTGTGTCTTACTGAACATGTTCAGATTTTTTCCTATCATTTTCCCCTAAACAACCCAGTATAACAACCACTGACACAGCATGGACATTGTGTTAGATATTACAAGTAAACTAGAGATGTTTTGAGGTACATAACAGGATGTAAGTTATATCCAGATACCACACCACTTAATACAAGGGAGTTGAATATGTTTGGGTTTTGGTATTCATGGGAGGCGCTGAACACTCTCCCCACAGATACTGAGAGATGGTTGCATTTCTTTTGTGATTTTCACTCAGTAGGTCATTTTTTTATATTATATTACTTATTTATTTGACAGATAGAGTTACAGATGGTGAGAGAGAGACAGAGAGAAAGGTCTTCCCTCCATTGGTTCACCCTCCAAGTGGCTGCAATGGCCAGAATTGCGCTAATCCGAAGCCAGGAGCCAGGAGTTTCCTCCTGGTCTCCCATGTGAGTGCAGGGGCCCAAGAACTTGGGCCATCCTCCACTGATATCCCAGGCCACAGCAGAGAGCTGGACTGGAAGAGGAGCAACCGGGACTAGAATTGGCACCCATATGGGATGCCGGCGCCACAGGTGGAGGATTAACCTAGTGCGCCATGGCACCAGCCCCTCAGTAGGTCATTTTAATGAAGCCTCTACCTACCATAGACTCATAGATACAGACTTCCATTGCCTTCTACAATATACATCATTGTGACTTTTATCTTTGCACATAAACCTACCTGCAACTTATTTTTGACTTTGTTGGGGTACAGACATCCACGTTTATTTTATCCACAGAAGTATACAATTTTACCAACTGCTTTTGTTAAGTATTCATTTTTCCATTGTATTGCCACTTCATTTTAAAAAACATTTATTTTATTTATTTGAAAGGCATAATAACAGAGAGAAAGAAAGTGATTATCCATCTACTGACTCACTCCCCATGTGGCTGTAATAGCTGGGGCTGGGCCAGACTGAAGCCAGGAGCCTGGAACTCCATCCTGGTCTCACACATGGGTGGATAGTAGGAACTCAAGTACTCATGCCATCATCCACTGCTCTCAGGTGCATTAGCAGTGAGCTCAACTGGGAGTGGAATGGGATTGGCACTGTGGCATAGCCGGTAAAGCTGCTGCCTGTAGTGCCAGCATCCCATATGGGCGCCAGTTCAAGTCCCAGCTGCTCCACTTCCCATCCACCTCTCTGCTGTAGCCTGGGAAAGCAATGAAAGGTGGCCCAAGTCCTTGGGCCCCTCTACCCACATGGAGACCCAGAAGAAGCTCCTGGCTCCTGGCTTCAGATTGGCCAAGCTCTGGGCATTGTGACCATCTAGGGAGTGTACCAGTAGATGGAAGACCTCTCTCTCTCTCTCTGCCTCTGCCTCTCTGTAACTCTGCCTTTCAAATAAATAAAAAATATCTTTAAAAGAAAAGAAAAGAAAGTGGAGCAGCATTCTGAGTTGGGATGCTGGCATTGCAGGGGGTGGCTTAACCCACTGTGCCACAATGCAAAGCCACTTCTGTGATAATTATACTATGTTAATACTCATTGACTCGGGGCTGACACTGTGGTGTATTGGGTAAAGCCACCACCTCAGTGCTGGCATACCATATGGGCACCAGTTTGAGTCCTGGATTCTCCACTTCCAATCCAGCTCCCTGCTTATGCTTAGAAAAGCAGTGGAAGATGGCTCAAGTCCTTGGGCCCCTGCACCTCTGGATGAAGCTCCTGGCTTTAATCTTTCCAGTTGTGGCCATTGTGGTCATTTGGGGAGTGAATGGAAGACCTCTCACTCTCTGCACCTCTCCCTCTCAGTAACTCTGCCTCTCAAATAAAGAAATAAATCTTTTAAAAAATACTCAGTGATCTGGTTCTGACCTTTTTTTAATTTGATATGTCTACCTTTTCTACTCCTAAGGCAATACCACCTGCCTGAATTACAATACTATATATATCAGCCAATTTACAATCAATTATGCTGTGGTAACAAGTGACCTCCTCTCTGAGGGGGTTGCAACAACAAAGGTAGATTGAATAATATTTGATGCAGTGGGTTCAATGCTTTCCATTTCCTTTTATTGCATGTATCAGTAGAATACATGAAAAGAACATTAATGAACATTAATTAATGAAAAAAACATTCACTTTACTGCCTGTATCAGAATAATTTCCTGTTAATATGCTATGATATTGTTTAGTACAAATATACAGGGACACATTCTTAAACTGTGAGGCATCTGAGAGACAAGCTGTTCCATTGATCCCAATGGCTAGCCAGCTTATAAGAAGCTGCTCAACTTCACTAGTCATTAGACAAAAGCATATCAAAACCACAGTGGGGAGCTGCCAACACAGTGATGTTATAGGTTAAGCCTCCATCTGTGATGCTGGTATCCCAAATGGGTGCCAGTTCAAGTCTTGGCTGCTTCACTTCCAAACCAGCTCCCTGCTGATGGCCTGGGAAAGCAGTGGGAGATGGCCCAAGTGCTTGGATGCCTGCACCCACATGGGAGACCCAAAAGAAGCTCCTGGCTCTGGCTTTGGATTGGCCCAGCTCTGGCTGTTGTGGCCATTTGGGGAGTGAACCAGCAGATGGAAGACCTCTCTCTCTCTCCCCTCTGGAACCCTGCCCCTCAAATACATAAATAAATCCTTTAAAACCACAGTGGTGGGGGGGGGGGGGCATGGTGAGCATTGTGGTACAGTGGGTTAAGCTGCTGCATGTGACAGCTGCTGATTGAAGACCCGGCTGCTCTACTTCTGCCCCAGCTTCCTGCTAATGTGCCTGGGTGTGGGGAACTGCAGGCTGGCCACCTGTGGGAACCTCCTCATTTCTGTATCTACATAGCTTGCAGCAATCGGTCGAGAAAAACAACTCCAGGAAGTGCCTACCACAAGTCCTACGCAAACAACCAAGTTCAAACAGGATGGACTCTGCACAAACAACTAGGAGGAACTAGATGAGACAGATGAACTTTCGACCTGAGGCTATACGTGCCCTTCCATCAGATTGGACCACATCTGCGTGCACAGAGCCATCATTGGCTGAGGACTGTATGCTCCACGGGGCTTGGAGGATATATATGAATCCTGTTGGCTTAGGGGAGGGGGGTACGATTACTACTACTACTTCTTCTTCTTTTCTCCTCTCCTTGTTCTTTTCTATATTGCCTCTTTTGCTGAGAATAAAGTTCCTTGAGAACCGATAAACTGCGGTCATGTCGTGACTACGTTGGCACCTTGCGGGCAAGGAGCCGACACCTGGGAATACAATGGCCCAAGTAGTTCCAACCCTGCTGCCCACGTGGGAGACCTGAATGGAGTTCCTGGCTTCTGGCTACACCTGGACTAGTCATGGCTATTGTGGGCATTTGGGGAATAAACCATTGGATGAAAGATCTTTCTCTCTGTGTCATTCTGCCTTTCCATTCAATCAATAGAACCATCCATCTTTTTAAAAAACACAATGAACTATTATCTCATATGCCTTAAGAAATCTATTATTAAAAGCACAGGAAATGGGGGCCGGTGCCATGGCTCACTAGGTTAATCCTCCTCCTGAGGTGCTGGCATCCCATATGGGCGCCAGGTTCTAGTCCCGATTGCTCCTCTTCCAGTCCAGCTTTCTGCTGTGGCCCGGGAAGGCAGTGGATGACGGTCCAAGTGCTTGGACCCCTGCATCCACCTGGAAGACCAGGAGGAAGCACCTGGCTCCTGGCTTCGGATTGGTGCAGCGCAGGCCACAGCAGCCATTTGGGGAGTGAGCCAACGGAAGGAAGACCTTACTCTCGAGATGTCTCTCTCTCTTTCACTGTCTAACTCTATCTGTCAAGTAAAGAAATAAAACAGAGAAAATAACAGGTGTGGGTAAAGAATGTAGAGAAATCGAAATCCTAGGTACTGTTAGTGGATATGACAGCCGCTATAGGAAACAATGACATTTCCAAAAAGAAAGACTGAATTACCATATGCCCCAGCTGTCCCACTTCTGGGAACTATCTGGAAGGACTGAAAGCAGAATCTGGAGAGGTATTCGCACACCCAGGTGTGTTACAACTGGTCCACATCAGCTAGAAAGTGGAAGCAACCCAAATATCCACTGACAAGCGAAGGGGCGCACAAAATGTGGAATAGTCCGAGCACGGAATATTTCTCAGTCCCCCAAAAAGAAAATTCCTTCACATGCTGCAACATAGGAGACCCCTGAGGCTGCTGCGCCAGGCGAAATAAGTCACAAAAAGCAATTACATTGCTTTTGTGTGAGTAGCCGAACTATAGAGGCAGGAAGGGCCGTGGTAGTTAGTGAAGGGGGAACCGGAAGTTGATGTTCAGCGGGCAGAGTTTCCATTTTGAAAAGTGAATGAGTTCCGGAGATCTGTTTCACAATAACACGAATATGCTTAACATTGCTGAATCCTGCATTTAAAAATGGCTAAGATGGTCTGTTTTATGCCACGTGGTTTTTTTTGTTTGTTTGTTTACCACAATTAAAATGTTTTTAAATCAGTAAAGCACTTTTTGAAAAATATTTTTATATTTATTTGAAAGAGAAAGCGAGAGAATAAAATCTCCCCTCTGTTGGTTTGCTCCTCCAATGCCCACAACAGCCTGGGCTGTGCCAGGATCTGAGAACTCCATCCGGGTCTCCCATGTGGATGGCAGAGACCCAAGTACTTGAGCCACCACCTGCTACGACCCAGGGCACACATTAGTAGGAAGCTGGATGCTGAGCCAGCAGGTGAACCCAGGTACTCTGATGAGGGCTGGGGCATTGCAGACAGCATCTTAGCTGCTACACCCAATCCTGAAGGAAGAGGGAGAAGACAAGGATGAAATAATCAGAGGGGAGGGACATGGGGAGGCCACATCCCACCTCGGGTCTGTGTGACCAGCAGGGGAGGTTTAGCGGCGACAGCTCTTCTTCTACCATAATTGCGTCTGGAGAATTAATTCCACAGTTGAGGGTTTGTCACCTTGTGGCCACAACACCCACACCTGTCCTCTGTTGGACCAGTTTCTCAGCCTTGCCCCTATGTCCTCAAGGACATTTAACAACATCCCCAGCCTCTGCACACCCTCCACTGAGACGACCAAAAACGTCTCCAGACGTCGCATGGGGACAAAGTCATCCTGGTTGAAAACCAGTGTCTTGGACTCTCAGTTCACTAGGGGACTTCACATTCAGTAATGCTGCTCCTGTTTCAGCAAAGAAAAACTATTAAGGGGCCCCGCCCTGTGGTGCAGGGGTTAAGCCCCTGTCTTCGATGCTGGCATCCCAGTGAGTGCCGCTGGTTCAAGTCCCCACTGCTCCACTTCCGATCAATATCCACGGTAACGCGCCTGGGAAAGCCGTGGGAGGATGGACCAAGACTGGGCCCCTCCCACCCTTGTGGGAGACCCGGATGAAGCTTCTGGCTCTTGATTGGCAGCCATTTGGGGAGTGAACTAGGGGATGGAAGCTCCCTCTCTCTCTCTCTCTCTCTCTCTCTCTCTCTCTCACTCTCTTGCTTGCTCTCTCTCTCTCTCTCTCTCTGTGTGTGTGTGTGTGTAATTCTGCCTTTCAAATAAATTTTAAAAAGTCATTAGAGTAGGTGACTGGCAATTTTGAGGTGGCTTCCTCTGAGGTCTTGATGTGAGTCTGTTACAAACTGAGCAGGACCTGGTTCTCCGGACGCTTGCAGACCTGTGAACCCCAATGTCTATGGGTCAGTGGGTTAGGGTAGGTAGGAGGTGGGAGCAGCAGGGAGGTCATTAGGTCACTGGGGCTTGTCCTTGGAAGGTAGCTTTCACATGAGAGTCTCTTTTTTTAAAAAGATTGATTAATTTGAAAGGCAGAGTTACAGGGAGGGGGGGAGAGGGAGAGGCAGAAGGAGAGGGAGGGAGGGAGAGAGAGAAAGAGAGAGACAGAGAGAGAGAGAGATCTTTCATCTGTTGGTTCACTCCTGAAATGACTGCAACAGCCGTGGCTGGGCCAGGTGGAAGCTGGGAGACAGGAACTCCGTCTGGGTTTCCCACAGGGGTGCCAGTGGCCTAAGTGTTGGGCCAAGGTCTGCTGCTGTCCCTGGAGAATTAGCAGGAAGCTGGGTGGGAAGTGGAGCAGCTAGGACCTGAACCGGTGCTCATACCAGATGCTGGCACCGGCTTAACCCACTTAATGCAGGTAGTTAAACCCCAGCATCGTATGGGTTGATGTTAATGGTGGTGGATGTGGGGAGAGGGAGAGATATGATCTCATTATGACAGGTGGAGGGCGGGACCAGTGGGAGGTCTGTAGACCCTGGGGCGGGGCGGGGCGGGGGGCTTGCCCTGGGAAGGCAGCTCTTCCAATAGTCAGTGATTTAAGCCAAGCTTGGTCGAGTTTCTCTCTCTGCTGGCTGACTCACGTGTGATCATCACTCTGCACACACTGTAGCACTATCAGCCACCACCAGATGCCAGGCTAATGGGGCCGCCTGATCTTGAACCCTGAACCTCCAAAATAAACCCTTTCCTCCCAAGGAGCTCCTCTCAGATACTTTAGCTAAGGGACTGATGAAAAGTAACACCACACTCAGAGATAACACCAGGCTATTTCCTCCTCTTGGTTCAGAATTCTTGCCAACAGTGTTCCCAGGCCCCGGGGAGTAGGCACCCTCAAAGTGTAACTGGAGATGGCTTCTCAGAACTTCTTTGAGCAAGGAAGGATTCTGACTTGAGTCGGGTACTAGCATTGAGTGAGGTAGCGAAGTTCAGTGAAGACAAACACACCTGACATACCAGGCAGGATGCTGCTGTCCAAGACTGGGTAGCTCACCGGGCACATGGCAGAGAAGTTTTCCCTAGGGATCCCTCCTTGGAGGTAGGTGGAGAAGGTTTTATTGCCCAATGCTCTCAGACTAGGAAACCAATCTGCTGCTGAGCAGAGAGGGTTGCCCTGGGGGCTTTTTGTGGGTCAGAGGGAGACTGGGACTACCTGTAAAGTTATTGGGGTATGGGCAGGACTTTGTAGTGTAAACTACTAGGCTGTTTCCAAGGCTGTTACATTCCTTTCTGAAGATTTTGGTTCCCTCTGTACCCTACTCTCCCTGCCCCCTCCCTGCCCTCACACACACACACACAACTAGACTAATGTCTAACTTCCTACCTAACATATACCCCTGCTCAGTGTTCCACTCTCAAATACCCACAGCCACCAGGCCTGGGTCAGGGCTGCAATAGGGATCAGCAACTCCATCTGGATCTCCTAGACGGTTGGCAGGAGCCCATTTGCTTGAGGCCATCACACTGCCTCCTAGAGTCTGCACTTGGTGGCAAGGTGGAGTCAGGAGCTGGATCCCAGAATGAAACCCAAGCACTCTGATGGTGGCATGTGGGTATCTTGACCACTAGGCTAAGTGCCTACTTCTCATGTTCACTTTTAATGAGGACAATTGGAAGGGGATATGAAAATCTAGGCTAGAATTTGTTGACTCTCTGGAGAACAGATTTTTATCATGCAATCGTGTTTCTAATTAAAATGGTTGTAGAACTGTGGCTCAGGGGCTGGCGCTGTGGCATAGCGGGTAAAGACGCGCAGCCTACAGTGCTGGCATCCCCTATGGGCACCGGTTCGAAATCCAGCTGCTCCACTTCCAATCCAGCTCTGTGCTATGGCCTGAGAAAACAGTAGAAGATGGCCCAAGTCCTTGGGCCCCTGCACCCACGTGGGAGACCCACAGGGAAGCTCCTGGCTCCTGACTTTGGATCTGTTCAGCTCCGGCCATTGCAGCCAACTGGGAAGTGAACCAGCGGATGGAAGACCTCTCTCTCTCTCTGCCTCTCCTTCTCTTTCTGTGTAACTCTAACTTTCAAATGAATAATCTTTAAAAAAAAAAAAAAAAAAAGAACTGTGGCTCAAACCACACACTCCTGCTATGTTGACCATGCTTGTTGTGGTTCGACACTGTGGCTTTGCTATCTTGGGTCCTGGCTAGCCCTGGAGAGGCTGCCCACCTAGGGATTAGCTAATTCCAAGAGATAGCAAACTGACCCCTGGGCATGCCTGTCACATACAAACCATTCAGTGCACAGCACACACCCCAAACCATCTCTGCTATTGTACTCTCTAGCCGCCCTAAGCACTCTGGGATTAGGGGCCAGACACTAAGACAGCCCTCTCTGCCCCAGGGTCTCCTGAAATTGTTCTAACCAGCCAATCTTGAACCTGCCCACCTTGCTTCACCTACTCCTCTCCATGGAAACCAGGACAAAGGCTCTAGAATGCAAAGGGACGATTATGTGGAAGTTTTATCAATGATAAATTTTCTCAAGTTGAAAACTAGGCTGTGGTTCTGTGAGAGAAGATGCTTATTTTTCGGAAGCATACACTGATGGGGTTGAGTGGTAACGGAGCCCCCGTCCATCAAACAGTGAAGAGAATCAGGCAGTGTAACTCAGGGTAGAGGTAGACCCGTGGCTAGAGTTTCGAGTGTATAAATTGTATTTACAGCAGTAAACTTCACTGCTAACACTGAATGAATGATGATAGGAGGAGAAGAAGGCTGAAGACTGAATAATAAAAGTGGAATCGTGCTGCACCACGTGAATTCCACCTTGGTAAGGCCACTGCGCCCACCAAAGCATCTAAACTACATTTCCCAGAATTCTCTGTCCCGCGCTTCCGGGTTACTGACGGCCAATGAAGTCCCGCGAGATTAAAAGGCGGAAGTGAAGCGGAAGCCATTACCCTCGGAGGCGATTGCTGCTAGACACATGGGCCGAAGAGCGGTCAGCGGTGGCTTCCTTCCACCGGTCGGGGGCCCGCCGCTTCCCCGCGGTTGGATGTTCCGCATGAGCTTTTTCATGCTTGGCACCAGCTTCCGAGGCCTCTGCATCCCGGATTGTACTCCGAGTCGTGTAAGCCCGGCCTCCATCATTTAACCCGTTACCTGCGGCATCCGTGAGGGAGCGCGAGGCCCACTAAGCGGGGAGGAATAACGGGGTTCCGGGCTGGTGAGCTGGAGGCCAGGCCGCCGGGCGAGCAGCGCGTGTTTTAGACCCCGCAGTCAGCGCTGTGAAGGCGCCGGCCGAGTGTCCTGGCGGCGGGGTCCGGCGGGGGTGGGGGCCGGGGCCAGCGAGGGGACACCGCCTCGCTTCTGCCCTGCTGTCGGTTTTGTCTCGTACCCGCGTGAATAGCAGCAAACTGGTCGTCTTTTCGTTCGCATTTAGCTCGAATACCTATATACGTGACCTCCAATCTTTCTTTAGTTGACACTCTTGTAAGTAGCCCTTAGATGTAAGATTCAGGCCCACGCCGCCTTCTGAACTTGAGAGTCAGTCCGTGAGTCCTTACCGTGATTATCAACATCTTGGATCGAGTTTCCATCGGCGTGCACTCCTCAAATGCTGGCAATAGTCGGAGCTCGGCCAGGCCTAAGCCAGGAGCCTGGGACTCCGTGTGGTCCCCCAAGTACTGGGGCCAACCTCTGCTGCTTTCCCAAGCCATAGCAGAGAGCTGGATGGGAGGTGGGGCAGCCGGGACTCGAACTGGCGCCCTTAGGGGATGCCGGCACTATGGGCAGTGGCTTTACCCGCCACCGACCCAAAGGGATCGTTTTCTGTCATCCCCCCCCCCCCCCCCATATTGATGTGAGTACATTTGTAGTTTAGAGGCTTGCAAATAAAGCATTTGAGAAATGTGGTATTTGCTTTCTCGGGAACACCTTGACTTAAATTTGAGGGTAGTTTGTGAGGTTCCACCTTCTGGGCTTTTTAAAAATTGTGTTGAATCCTTGCAGGTACTTAAAAAATTTATGGCAAGTGGGAATTAAAAGATAACATTTCAGGGGCCGGTGCCGTGGCTTAACAGGCTAATCCTCCGCCTTGCGGCGCCGGCACACCGGGTTCTAGTCCCGGTTGGGGCGCCGGATTCTGTCCCAGTTGCTCCTCTTCCAGGCGAGCTCTCTGCTGTGGCCCGGGAGTGCAGTGGAGGATGGCCCAGGTCCTTGGGCCCTGCACTCCATGGGAGACCAGGATAAGCACCTGGCTCCAAGCTTCGGATCAGCGCGATCTGCCAGCCGCAGCGGCCATTGGAGGGTGAACCAACGGCAAAAAGGAAGACCTTTCTCTCTGTCTGTCTGTCTCTCTCACTATCCACTCTGCCTGTCAAAACAAACAAACAAACATTTCAGGGCCAGCGCTTTGGCGCATCGGGTTAAAGCCCTGGCCTGCAGTGTCAGCATCCCATATGGGCACCGGTTCAAGTCCTGGCTGCTCCTCTTCTGATCCAGCTCTCTGCTGTGGCCTGGGATAGCAGTAGAAGATGGCCCAAGTGCTTGGGCCCCTGCACCCACGTGGGCGACCCGGAAAAGGCTCCATGCTCCTGGCTTCAGATCAGCACAGCTCTGGCCGCTGTGGCCATCTGGGGAATGAACTAGCAGATGGAAGACCCACCCCCACCTCCCCACCCAACCCCCGTAACCTGTGTTTCAAATAAATAAAATAAATCTTTAAAAAAAAAAGACAACGTTTCCAGGACAAGCTTTGAGGCGCAGCTGGTTAAGCTAGCACTGCCCCGGGTACTTTGCTTGCAATTCGTCTTCCTGCAATTGAACCTGGAAGGCAGTGGTGATGGCCAAGTACTTGAGTCCCTGTCACTCAAGTGACAGGATGGAGTTCTGGGCTTTGGCCTTTGCCCAGACCTGGCTGCTGTGACCATTTGGGCAACGGAACAGTGGATGGAGGATCACTCTATGTGTCTTATGTGTCTCTGTCTCTCACTTTTCTTTTCTTTTCTTTTTTTTAAACACTTGTTTTGTTTGAAAGGCAGAGTTACTGAGGAAGAAGGCAGAGAGAGGTCCCATCTTCCATGTGCCCCATGTGCTGGTTCCATCCAAAATGGCAACAGCCAGGACTGGGCCATGCAGAAGCCAGGAACTGGGAACTCCATCCGGGTCTCCCACGTGGGTGCAGGGGCTCAGGCACTTGGGCCATCTTCCACTGCTTTCCCAGGCGCATTAGCAGGGAGCTGGGTCACAAATGGAGCAGCCGGGACTTGAATTGGCACCTTCTTAAGTTGTCACACTACAATGCTGGCTCCTCTCTCTCTAACTTTCAAATAAATAGATCTTGAAAAGTAAATAAAATCAATAAATAAAATGGGAGGGGAGAGGGGAGGGTTGAGGGTGGGAGGGAAGTTATGGGAGGGGGAAGCCATTGTAATCCATAAGCTGTACATTGGAAATTTATATTCATTAAATAAAAGTTAAAAAAAAAGAAAAGTAAATAAAATAAAAATTAGGTTTCTCTTGATGCAAAGAGTTTTGAAATTCATGGGTTTTTCGTAATCATATTTTCCATGAACTTTTTGAAGACCTTGTGTCTGTGTGAATATTGAGAGTTTTGTCATGCTGTAGAGTATTCTCTGAATGGAATTGTGTCCATTTATTTATGCCTTTGGCGTTTCACTGAAGTTTTATAAGGGCCTGCAAAAAAAGGATTAATTTTTTTTTTTACTTATTCCTAGTAACTATATTTTTTGTTGCTTTGATATTTTTTTCTGACTGCTTTGTTTATTGAATTTGGATTCAGCAAGCTTATTAGAATTGTTTTAATTTTTTTTTTTGATGTTTTTCAGGGACAACTTTATTATCTCTAAATAAGTAAATATGTACACTTTCCTTTTGAATTGTACATGTTTTCTTTTTTTGGCAGACTGACCTATATTTTTGACTGGGGTTTGGATAGCAAACTCTAGGACTCTAGGCAATCTTGTTTTCTTTCTGAACTTGAAAGGAATTAACTTTCATGTTTGCTAGACGAAATTGTTAGGATGGTTTTTATTAGATTAAGTAAGCTTTTTATTCCTGGTTTAAGAGTTTTCCCTGTGAATTGCTGTAGGCTTTTAACAAGTGAGTGTTTTTTACCTTTTCTTTCCATATCTGCTTATTGATATTCTTTTTTTTTTTTTTTTAAGATTTGATTATTCGTTTGAAAGAATTTCAGAGAGGTAGAGACAGAGGAAAAGAGAGATCTTCCATCCTCTGGTTCATTCCCCAAATGACCACAAAGGCCAGGGCTGGGCCAGGCCAAAGCCAGGAGCTGGGGGCTTCTGGGTGTCTCATGTGGATGTCTGGGGTCCAAACACTTTAGCCGTCTTTCACTGCTTTCCCAGGCCATTAGCAGGGAGCTGGATCAGAAGTGGATCAGCTAGTACAGGAAGTGGCCACTCACATAGGGTGCTGGTGTTGCAGGTAGTGGCTTTGCCTGCCATGCCACAGCACTGGCCTCCCTGATGTATTTCAGATACCTTACGATTCCTGGTCTACGAAGGCCACTGTGTATTGAATGCATGAGGGAATAATGTGGATTTCTTTGTCTTTTTTTTTCTCTAAAGACTTATTATTTGAAAAGCAGAATGACGGGGTTGGTGGGGAGGGGAAGAAAGAAATCTGTCCATTGGTTTACTCCCCAAAGACAGCAGTGGCTGGATCAAGCCAAAGTCAGGATCCCAGAGCTTCATCTGGATCTCCCACATGTGTGGCAGAGGCCCACATACTTGGGCTAGCTTCTGCTGCTTTCTCAGGTGCATTAGCAAGAAGCTGGATCAGAAGTAGCCAGGGCCGGTGCCACAGCTCACTAGGCTCATCCTCTGCCTGCGGTGCCGGCACCCCAGGTTCTAGTCCTGGTTGGGGCGCTGGATTCTGTCTCAGTTGCTCCTCTTCCAATCCAGTTCTCTGCTGTGGCCCGGGAGGGCAGTGGAGGATGGCCCAAGTGCTTGGGCCCTGCACCCCATGGGAGACCAGGAGGAAGCACCTGGCTCCTGGCTTTGGATTGGCACAGCACACCGGCTGTAGCGGCCATTTGGGTGGTGAACCAACGGAAAAGGAGGACCTTTCTCTCTGTCTCTCTCTCTCTCACTGTCTAACTCTGCCTGTCAAAAAAAAAAAAAAAAAAAAAAAAGTAGGCAGGACTAGCACTGGCACTCTGATGTGGGATAGTGGCATTGCAAGCAGCGACTTGACCTCCTGCACCAGTGCCAGCCCCATAAACAATTTTTATACATTTTTATCCATGCTTTATCATTAACTTTAGGTTCTGATACATGTTAACACTCTTAATTTATATAGTTTTCTTACATTTTAGTTCTATATTATTTTTTTAAACCTCAGATTATTGCAGTCATTTTTTTTTTGCTTCATTGTACCTATATTTTCCACTTTCTATGTTTTACTTGGTTCTTGCACTCTTTAGTTTGGTTTTTCTTTCTTCCTGAAATACATGTTTTAGAATGTCTGTTACGTGAGTGGAAAGCTGAAAATATCATTGTGTTGTCCTCTTTCTCAGTGGACATGTAGATGATTATACAGTTTTAGATTTTAAATGTGTTGTTTTGTTTTGTTTTTTTAATCTACTTGAAATGCAGAGCAGCAGAGAGAGAGATTTTCCACCTGCTGGTTCATTCAGCAGATGCTTGCAGGGCTGAGTGACACAGGTCCAGGAGCTGGAATTCCATCTGGTCTCCCATGTGGGTGACAGGAGCCCAAGTGCCTGAGTTAACACCCGTTGCCTCCCAGGATGCGTTAGCAGGGAGCTGGATATACAGCAGAGTGACTGGGACTCGAACCAGCACCACAGTAGGGGATGTAGATGTCTTGAGAGGTGGCTCACTCTGCTGTGCCACAGTGCTCATCCCAGTATTTTATATTTTATTCTAAATCCTCGAAGACATTCCACTGTCTTTTGTCTCCTCCTGTTGCTGTTGAGAAATCACCTGTCAGTCTAATGCTCGTTGCTTTTAAATAATGATTCTTTTTTAGAAACCCATTTATTTGAAAGAGGGACAGATTTCCCTCCCACTGGTTCACTCCAAATGCATGCAACAGCTGGGGCTGAGCCATACCAAACCCAGGAGCTGGAAACTCAATCCAGGTCTCCCAGATAGGTGGCAGGAGCCCAGTACCTGCTGCCTCCCCAGGGTGTTCATTTCCAGGGAGCTGGGATTGGGTGTGGAGCTGGGATTCCAAAACCCAGGCGTTACAGGATGCAGGTATCCCAAGTGATGTCTTAACTCTTGTGCTACACTCCCACCCTAAAGATTTATATGAAAGACAGAGTGACAGAGACAAGGAGAGACAGAAAGAGATCTTCTGTCTCTGATGCACTTATGCCATCATCCACTGCTTTCCCAGGTGCATTAGAAAGGAACTGGATCTGCAGCAGAACCGCTGGGACTCAAACCAGCACTCAGGTATGGAACGCTGGCATTATTTACAGTGGCCTAACCCACTGTGCCACAACACCGGCCCCCAGCAGTGGTTCATAAAGTGTGTTATCGTAGGGCCAGAGCTGTGGTATAGCGAGTAAAGCCATCAGCTGCAGTGCCAGCATCCCATATGGGCACCAGTTCCAGTCCTGGCTGCTCCACTTCCAATCCAGCTCCCCGCTAATGTGCCTGGGAAAGCAATGGAAGATGGTCCAAGTGCTGGAGCCCCTGCATCCATGTGGGAGACCTGGAAGAAGCTCCTGGCTTCAGATTGGCCCAGCTGCAGCTGATGTGGCCATTTGGAGAGTGAGCCAGCAGATGGAAGATTGATCTTTCTTCCTCTCTCTCTCTCTCTGCCTCTCTGTAACTCTGTCTTTCAAATAAATAAGTCAGTTTAAAAAAAAGTATCCTGACCAGCATCAGCATCACTTGTGAAGTTCCACTGAGAGATGCAGATTCTGAACCCCAAAAATTGGAAGCTCTGGGGATGAGGCCTAGCAATGTGAGGTATTTTATCTGTCTATCTATCTGTCTGTCTATTGAAAGGGAGAGAGACAGAAAGATCTTCCATTGGCTTGTTCACTCCCCAAATGGCAACAACAGCCGGGGCTGTGCCAGGCTGAAGCCAGGAACCAGGAGCCTCTTCTGGGTCTCCCATGGAGGTGCAGAGGTCCAAAGACTTGGGCCATCCTCCTCTGCTTTCCCAGGCCATTGACAGGGAGCTGGATAGGAAGTGGAGCAGCCTGGTCTCTAACCAGTGCCCAAATGGGATGCCTGTGTCACAGGCAGTGGCTTAACCCGCTGCACCACAGTGCTGGCCCCGTGAGCTGTTTTTATTAGAGAATGACTTACAGTGTTTGCTGTTAGCCGTAGGTACTTGTGATGCAGCTTGACATTTGGGAGCCGTTGCTTTAGAGATGGTGTCTTCTTCCTCTGGGTGCTGCTAAGATGTTCTTTCTACCATTGCTCTTCTCTGGTTCAGTGATACTATGTCTAGCATTTCTTTCAATTTTTCTTCAACTTGTTCAGTTTTCCTTCTGAAGTGAAAAAAAAAACTGTAGTGATTGTATTTTGCAGTAATTGCTTGTGCTCCTTCCCTCTCCTTTTGAACTCAGTTAGAAGTGATTCAGTCTTCTTTCCTCTGCCCTACGCCCCCATGACCGTCTTCCTAATCTTATCTCTCTCTCTCTTTTAACGATTTATTTATTTATCTGAAAGAGCAAGAGAGAGAGAGAGAATGTTCCATCCAATGGTTCTCTCTGCAGATGGCTGCAACGGCCTGGGCTGGAGCTTTATCTGGGCCTACTGTATGGATGGCAGGGGCCCAAGTACTTGGCTCATCTTCTGCTTTTCCCGGGCTGTTAGGAAGCTAGATTGGAAGTGGAGCAGCCAGGACATGACCCGGTGCTCATATGGGATGCCAATGTCGCAGGAGGCACCTTTACCTTCTACGCCATGACACCGGCCCCTTGCAAACAAAAGTCTTATTCTTCCCTTCTAGCCCCTGGGACATTTCGTCTAGTTCACTGAAAGCGGAAACATCATGGAGGACATAGAGAAGTTCTGTGTTAGCTTAACAAATCAGAGGAAGTGGTACATAGTGTTCTCACGTCTCTATGGCTTTGGTTGTGTTTGCTTGACAAATGCTGGTGGAAATAGCGGTAAAAGTAACAAGAGTCATTCTGTCTAGCATTTACATCTGTAAATTTTGATTTTCAAGATAGTAAGCTGTAAAATTACTGTATATTATTTCTCAGCATGTATATTTTAAAATATTTATCATTTATTTGAAAGGTAGAGTAACAGAGACAGATCTTCCATCTGCTAGTGCAGTCCTCAAGTGGCCACAGCAGCCAGGGCTGTGCTTAAGTCCTTGCTACGTATGCTACCCTGTGGAGCTCCTGGCTCCTGATTTGGCTGCTGGTTCACTCCTCAAATGCCTACGACAACTGAGGCTGTGACTGGCTGAAGCCAGGAGTCAGGAACTCAATCAGATCTCTCCCATGTGGTGACATGGACCCAGCTACCCATGCAGTCACCTGCTGCAGCTCATTGTGCACATTAACAGGACACTGGAATCAGCAGCAGAGCAGGAGCTTAGACCAGCGTGCTTTGATGAGGGATGTGGGTGCCCCAAGCGGTGTCTGATGCACTAGGCCAAATGCCGAACCCTGGGGCCAGCGTGTTTAAGGGGTGAGCGTTCACAGAGTTGGGCTTGGTGACAAGTCACTTGGGAAGAGTGTAATCTGAATGCTGTGCGAGGCTGAGGCAGATCAGGACCCCAGCCTCACTGCTTAGAGGTCTACCTGAGACAGAGGTCCAGGATCTGACAGAACTTGCTGCTCAGAAAAGGAAGTGCATTGTCCTCAGTGAGCAGGAGGCCCAGCTGGCCTCTGACTCCTCCCGGTGCTCTTTCATCCCCTACAGGTGCAGCTTGGAGAGTCCTGTGAGAGCCAGAGCAAAGCCTACTGATTTTCCAGTGCCCTGCTTATGTGGGAAGATTGACTGTCACTATCATAGGATGGCAGCTCTTGGTGTCTCTGCCACAGTTGGTAAGTTCTTGTGTTAACGCATGCTCTCAGAAATTGAGCTTAAGTGACTTCTGCCTTCCACCGAGGTGGAGGGTATATAGCCACGGGAAGGGCTGCAGGAGAGGGCATGAATGAGTGGAAGAGGGGTCACAGAGCTGCAGGGGCCCCTGCTGGCTGTGCCTGGGAGACAGACAAAGCCTGAGAGCTTTGAGCGTGGGGTCAGCCCTGTCTCTAGGAACTTCAGTTGCCTCACTGGTCAGTTGGGAATACGTACAGGTTGAGCATCCCTAGTCCAAAACCTGAAAATCCTCCAAAATCCAAAACGGTCTTAGCATTGAGAAATTGCAGTCTGATCTCAGGTAACAGGTCCCAGTCAAAACACAAGTGCACTGAAAGTGGTGTGTGAAGGTACTTTGAGCCTATGTAAATAAGTTGTATATTAAATGTAAATTTTTATGTCTAGGCTTGATTCTAATATATCCCATCGCCATGTGTGTGTGTGTGTGTGTGAGAGAGAGAGTGTGTGTGATTGGGGGTGTGCATATTCATAGGTCAGGTTCTGTGTGTGTGTGTGTGGGTGTGTATATGTATGAGTAACTGGGGATGTGCATACTCATAGATCAGTCCTGTGTGTGTGTGTGTGTGTGTGTGAATGTGTGTGAGAGAGAAAGAGAGAGAGATGTTTGGGGATGCATGTATTCATAATGTAGATCAGTTCCTGATTTGTGGGGTTGTGATGCAGGGCAGGCTTTGTCATGACTCCTCTCTTCTCTAGCTGTGTCCACTCAGGATCCTGCCTCTCCCCAGGAGTCAGAAGTTCCTCCTCCTTCACAAGACCATTCCTGTCCCCAGAATTTGGACCTGTTTGTTTGCAGTGGTCTGGAGCCTCATACACCACCCAGTGTTGGTTCCCAGGTACAGAAGATCTCAGGGTGCACTTAGGGTAGGAGAGACACTCCCTAAAATCCCTCATTACCATGGGTTGAGATTGTGTACATTTCCATTTAGGCTGAGGGATGCGTGATCAGGGCCCAGAGAATCCTGGGAGACGGTCCTGGGGTCAGGGAAACCAGGGGAAATGAAACAGTTGACGTAGCACACGTTTCTCTGGTGCTTACAAAGTGCTAGGGGAAATGAAGCTAAGAGCTGGGCGTGCAGAGATTCTGTCCCTCGTCATAACTGAATGAGCGATGGGAGGCGGGGACAGGGTCTCTCCTAGAGACTGGCTCCCGGAGTGAGTGCTGGGACCCATAGCAGCCACCTGGCAGTCCTGTGTCAGTTCCCTCACAGCCCCTGAATGTGTGTGGTGTTTCAGGAATCCGTGACTTTCCAGGATGTGGCCGTGGACTTCACGGAGAAGGAGTGGCCCTTGCTGGATTCCTCTCAGAGAAAGCTGTACATAGATGTGATGCTGGAGAACTACAGCAACCTCACGTCCCTGGGTGAGTCCGGCTCAGCCCTTCATGTCCACACCCACACCCAGGAACTAAACCTCCCTTTACATTGACACAAATGTGTACGTGTTTGTGGGGTGCCGAGATAACTCGATACATGAATGAGGGTACTTTAAAAAGTTCCTGGAAAGTTGGATTAGAATTTAAGTCTTATTTTGATGCAAAAAATTGAAAGCTGTAAATTTTTTTCCCAAATACAGTTTTTCCTTGGCATTGCTCGTTCTGCCTAGCTTGCCCCCTTCCTCCTGGACTCTGTTAAAGATACTGGATTCCATCCATAATTTTTTGAAGCTTCTTTCTAATATCAAGTCACCTGAGCTAGATATCTATAGTCATGGGCATGTTCTAACACTGTCTCTGTGACTTAGGACAGTGTCTGTGTGAACTGTGTCATTCCAGGTAAGATCAAACAACTTAAACAAATTATTTATAAATTTTTTAGGTCATCAGTGAAGCTTCTCTTCTCCTTTTTAGTTTGATTTGAAAAGGGGACTTCTAGTTACTGTGCCCACAGCAAAACAGTTGTAAAATTGTATTATAATTTAAGGTCACACTTTCTGACCATGATTCTTGGTCCTCTGATTTATATTGTGGCCAGACAGTGCTACCGCAAAAGATTAGTCACCCCTTCTTTAAAGTCTGGGGATCAAACTGTACAGTTTTTTTTTTTTTTATAATATGTGTTTTCATGAACTTTCTGAAATACTATAGTATGCAGCATGTAATGATTAAATCTGAGTGATAAGATTTTCCTCTCAAACATTGGTGCATGGTTGGTATTAGGATCTTCATTCAAACTCCTCTCCTGACTCTATACAGACTGTACTCACCCTGCTATGCTGTAGGACACTAGATGTCGGTGCCCCTATCCAGTCTCCCTCTGTGCCGCTTCTTTCCCTCCCCAGCCATTAGTGACCACTGCTGGAACTCTGCACTTCTGTGAGATCATCTCTAACTTAAACTTATCTGTGAGAGAGAGAAGGAAAAAAATGAGAGCTTCCTTCTGTTGGTACACTCCCCAGTTGCCCACAGTGACTAGGACAGGGCCAGGCTAAAATCCGGATCTGAGAACCCAATCCAGGCCTCCCACATGGGTGTCAGGGACATGGTAACTAGAGCCATTCCTGCCTCCCGGCATGCATGTCTGCAAGCAGCTGATGTCAGGAATACAGCTGGGACTCGAACCTCCGCCCTTTGCCATGGGATGTGGGCATCCCAGCTGCTGGACCAAGTGCCCACCCTTCCGAGATCAACATTTTAGCTTTCACAGATGAGTGAGAATGTCTAGTGTTTGTCTTTGTGCTTTTCTTATTCCACTGAACGTAATGTCCTCCAGTTCATGTTCTTGGCAATCGACAGGACTTTTTTCTTTTCTATGGCTGAATGTTCTAACGTGCATGTATACCAAGTTTTATTTATCCATCCATCAGTGGACAGATACCTCAATTGCATGAGTCAGGTAATCAGATGTTTGTGTTGAAGTACTTGCTGTGACCCAGGAACTAGGAGGGGGTTCAGAACACTGCTGCACACAGGCAGACCACCCTCAGGGCATCTTGCGTGCATGTTAAGACCTGACTGTCAAATCCACCTTTGGAGGTTCTCCAGTATCTGTCAAGCTTGGCCATAGAGGCATAGATTTCTTCTTCTTCTTCTTCTTCTTTTCTTAAGATTTGTTTTTATATATTTGAAAGTTGGAGTAACAGAGAGGGAGAGACATAGAGAGAGAGCGTCAATTTGCAACAACCAGGGCTGGGCCAGGCTGAAGCCAAGAGCCTGGAGCTCCATTCAGGTCTCCATGTGGGTGGCAGGAGTGTGTGTATTTGCGCCATCTGCTGCCTTTACAAGTGCATTAGCAGGGAGCTGTATCAGAAGCAGAGCAGCTGGGAATCTCAACTAGGTCTCTGATGTAGGATGCTGGCATTACAAGAGGTGGTTCAACATGCTGCACCACAGTGCCAGCCCCTTAGGCATAGCTTCCATTCTTTTGGAGGACAAAATGCATAGGTATGTGTGGTTTTGTTTTTTATGAGACTTTGGCTGTGTTCCTTAGGAATTTGGCACTGCCCGTTGGCTATTTCTGAGTCAGACTTGTCCTTTCTTCAGAGTACAGAAGACCAGGCTGTTGACGCTGGTCTGATGGAAGGGGCTGTCCCTCACCCAGTCCTTCCTCAGCATGTATCTTTCCCCGTCTAGGATATCAGGTTGGCAAACCCAGCCTCATCTCACACTTGGAACAAGAAGAGGAGCCAAGGACGGAGCAGAGGGGAATTCATCAAGACACTTGTCCAGGTGAGTGAGCACCAACAGACAGAAATGCTTTTGCCCACCACCTCTATTGGGTGATTGGGGTGGAGGGAGTGTGGCAGTCTGTTTCCTGTTGCTGTAACAAAATATTTGAGGCTGGATAATGTATGAAGGAAAGAGGTTTGGAGCCAGCGCTGTGGTATAGCGGGTAAAGTTGCCTTCTGCAGTGCCAACTTCTCATATGGTGCTGGTTTGAGTCTCAGCTGCTCCACTTCCAGTCCAGCTCTCTGCCATGGCCTGGGAAAGCAGTAGAAGATGGCCCAAGTGTTAGGGTCCCTATTCCCATGTAGGGGTCCCAGAAGAAGCTCCTGGCTTTGTTTTGGCTCGGCTCCGGCCGTTGCAGCCATTTAGGGGGTGAGCCAGCAGATGGAAGACCTTTCTCTCTTTCTCTTTCTCTCTCTCTCTCTCTCTCTGCCTGTGCCTCTCTGTAATTCTGCCTTTCAAATAAATAAATAAATATTAAAAAAAAAAAAAAAGGAAAGTGGTTTATGTGGTTCACAATTCTGGATGCTCTTGCGCATGGAGTCAGTGTTCCGGTAAGGCCCACTCTGTATCACACTGTGGAGAAGGGTGTCCTGGTATGAGCACAAGCACAGAAAGCCAGAGACTGGGCAGGGACTCTCTGATGAGAACTGACATATTCTGCAAGACCAGCACTGGTCCCTTATAGGGGCATGGCCTCTAGCTGACCTGGTTACCTCCCATCAGGCGCTCCCTTTACCACCACATTGTGGACCAAGCCTCCAATACATGAACCATGGGGGACAAATGACGTCTAGAGTGGGGCCAGCATTATGGTGTAGCAGGTAAAGCCACCATCTGTGATACCAGCATCCCATGTGGGCACTGATTCGTTTCTGGCTGCTCTACTTCTGATCCTACTCCTTGCTAGTGGCCTGGGGGAAAAGCAGTAGAAGATATCCCAAATGTTTTGCCCCTGCCACCTGTATGGATACCTGGATGAACTCCTAGCTTTGGCCTGGCCCAGCACTGACCACTGTGGCTATCTGGGAAGTGAACCATTGATTTAAGATCTGTTTCTCTCTCTCTCTCAGTCTCTCTCTCTTTCTCATTTCCAAATAAATAATCAGTTTTTAAAAAAATGACCCACAAACCATAGTAGGGAGATATGTTAGGAAATGTCACCCAGGGAAGTTGGAAAATACTGTCTGTTTTACTGTCCATTTATTCACTAGTCCTTTGGTTTCTATGCCCCCTTCATCTTTGAATTTAACATTTCTATGTGAACTGCTTGTTCCATTTTTTCACATTTTACCTTCCTGATCATTCTCTTCTGCCATTATCAGTGTCAATCTAATTTCTCATCTAGGCAAATTTCTTAACAATAGTTTTGATCATCTGTGTGTTCTTCCCTTTTGCATCACCTTTCCTTGTGTACAGTTAGTATTTGCAATGAAAAATGCCCTTTTTTGCCACTGCCATCTTACCATTTTCTTTTTCTGGCACACCAATACTTTTCCAATTTTTTTCAGATTGGGAGACTCCATCTAAAACCAAGTGGTCAGTTCTTATGGAAAATATTTTTGGGAAGCAGACATCCAGCAGTGTAACAATGGTAAGATTTCCTTAGGATAATTCCAGGTTCTTCAATATTATAGGAAGCTGGAGCAGCCTGAATTGAGAAAATAGTTCAAGAACCAGGCAAGTAACATTCCCCGAGAAGATTTGGTATCTGCAGTGGATTGGTCCCATGACTCCCAAGTCTCTTAAGACACAGTATTTGCATATAACCCAGGTACTTGAAATCGTGTCTAGATGATTCTAGAGCCCATTTATTTTGCCATCTCCAGGTAATTTACTTAATCAAATAGAAATGCCATGTAAATAGTGGTTAATCCAGATCATCTCAGAAATAATAACGTGCGAAAGGACTGTATGTTTTTAGTGCAGTGCAGTTTTTACTTCTGCTATCATTAATCTGCAGTTGGTTGAATTCTTTGATCCACACTTGCAGTTCCCGTGGGCCCACTGTGTTGTCAGCTGGGGGAACTCCTGAACCAAGCTTCCGACTTCCTCACTTGTGTGGATGTTTCTGTCACTGTCTCAGATGTTGAGCGTTGGGGCTCAATTCAGAACTTTGTAAAAGCAGCACCATGGGGCCTCACAGCATAGTGTTGACCTGTTCCCTCATAGATCTCAAATGGGGCAGGAGTGGGGCTTTCGCACTGCAAATTATTACATCTGCAGTCTTTTGTTTATATCACTTTAGATAGGGTTCGTTTGTAGGATTGTCCTAAATGTCGGACTTGCCCTCCTCATCACTCATCTCTTAACCAACAGGAAAGAACTCCTGGGGAGAAATCCACGGAATATGCTCGCTTGTTTGACGTTTTAAGTCTGGACACTCCTCTTACTCAGCAGATGGGAAGGCCTGCCGGCAAGAGGCCCTATCACCGGCGTGATTATGGGGCAGGATTCAGGAACAGACCACACGGAACCCAACACGTGAGCGTGTATGACGGGAGAAAAATGCATGAATGTCATCAGTGCCAAAAAGCCTTCACCACAAGCGCCTCCCTCACGCGGCACAGGCGGATACACACCGGGGAGAAGCCCTACGAATGCAGTGACTGCGGGAAGGCCTTCAACGACCCCTCGGCGCTGAGGAGTCACGCGCGAACTCACCTCAAAGAGAAGCCCTTCGACTGCGGCCAGTGTGGAAACGCATTCCGGACCCTGTCTGCCCTGAAGATCCACATGAGAGTGCACACTGGCGAGAGACCTTACAAGTGTGATCAGTGCGGGAAGGCCTACGGCAGGAGCTGCCACCTCATCGCACACAAGAGGACGCACACCGGAGAGAGGCCCTACGAGTGCCACGACTGCGGGAAAGCTTTCCAGCACCCCTCCCATCTGAAGGAGCACGTCAGGAACCACACAGGGGAGAAGCCCTACGAGTGCACGCAGTGTGGCAAAGCCTTCCGCTGGAAGTCTAACTTCAATTTGCACAAGAAGAACCACACGGTGGAGAAAACCTACGAGTGCAAAGAGTGCGGGAAGTCCTTCGGCGACCTTGTGTCGCGCAGAAAGCACATGCGAATTCACATCGTCAAGAAGCCCATCGAGTGCCGGCAGTGTGGGAAGGCCTTCAGGAACCAGTCCATCCTGAAGACGCACATGAACTCTCACACTGGAGAGAAGCCCTACGGCTGTGACCTGTGCGGGAAAGCCTTCAGCGCCAGCTCGAACCTCACCGCACACAGGAAAATCCACACTCAAGAGAGGCGCTACGAGTGCGCTGCCTGCGGCAAGGTCTTTGGCGATTATCTGTCCCGGCGGAGGCACATGAGCATCCATCTGGTGAAGAAGCGTGTTGAGTGCCGGCAGTGTGGGAAGGCCTTCAGAAACCAGTCCACCCTGAAGACGCACATGCGGAGTCACACAGGAGAGAAGCCCTATGAGTGTGACCACTGTGGCAAGGCCTTCAGCATTGGCTCCAACCTGAACGTGCACAGGAGGATACACACCGGGGAGAAGCCCTATGAATGCCTGGCCTGTGGCAAGGCCTTCAGCGACCACTCCTCCCTGAGGAGCCACGTGAAGACTCACAGAGGAGAGAAGCTCTTTGTGTCCTCGATATGGAAGAGGCTACAGTGAATGGGAACACGAGCACACCTGGCCCGAGGAAGCCAGGATGCCCTGATGAGCGCTTGTCTTACTGAGCACAAGGGAGTTCACGCAACCTGGGGAGAGATCCAGTTTGTGTGATGCCTGTGGGAAGACTTGCGCCGTCTCTCGTCACTTGGGAGATTTGTGAGCGCAGACTGGGTGGAGAGCATGTGTGTGTCTGTGCTGTGGCGACAACTTCCATGTACAGTCAGCTCTTACTCTTAAGTTAAGGAGAGGAACCATTTCTCATGTTCTGGGTAGAAGAGTGATGAGTACAGGAGGAAGAATCTGTGAATGGAATGATCGGGAGACCTTTCCTAGTGTCACACTGTATTTACACTGAAGAAAAAATCCAAGACTATGAGGAAATCTATAACAAGTCGCCAAACAATGGCCAGCTTACTTCATGGCGGCTTACAAACTAAGAGTGGTTATTTCATTTTGAAAGAGGAAAAATATGTGACAGAAACCCTATGCAGTCCATCAAACCTGAAATTCCTGCTCCCTGGCCCTTTATAGGAAAACTGCCAAACGGGATCTATAGCAGTGGTTCTCAGTTGGGGGTGATTTTGCTGCACAGGGGACATTTGGGAATGCCTGGAGACATTTTGGTTGTCAGAGCTGTGGAGAAGTGCGGCAGCTGGCGCAGAGTGGGAAGACAGCTAGAATGCACAGGCTTCACACGCAACAAGCAGCTGTGTGCTCCAAAGTGTCAGTATTGCTGAGGTTGAGAACAATCTCAATTATTCGTCAATCGTTGCCTATGGTAATCCCTTGATATTTATGAATCTTAGGAGCATTCGCACCATGAGAAGTTGTAACATTTTAAAAATATTATCAGTGCAGTTATTTTAAGAAACATGTGAAGACTTAACACTGCTGATACTCCCCATGTGGAAGTGGTTGCATACACAGTCCCATCACTTGTGTGTGCAGATGAAAAGTCTCAATGGGAGAAAGAGCCCAGTGGGATTTTCCAGTGAGTATGGGATTGGACTTAATCAGTCTTTGATCAGACTCTGGCTCGTTAATTTTTAGTCCTTATTTTTAAGGTTATGCTTCTCTAACCCTTTAATGTCATCACAAAAAGTTTGTAAATAGGATTTTTACTGTAACTTCATTCTCGATGTCTTATTTTCCTTTTGAATAATCTATTCAACCAATGACATATTTAGAATTGTGCTGTATACCATGCAACATTTGGGTATTTTTTAGTACATATTTGTTGCTGGTATCTTAATTCAAATACATTGCGATCAGAGCATGATTTCTTTATCACATGGATCCTTTGGTATGTTTGTGGCCTGCTGTCAAAAAAAGGAGTGGCATATACTTCAGGTTGCTTCCCTACTATGCACTCTCATCTTCCGTATTAAGAAAATTCAGGTGCTGTCAGATGAGTGCTGTTTTGAATTTTCTCAAAAGATTTTCACACTAGTCCATACTATTGGTACTAGGCCGTAACACTGGCCATTGACAAACAAGCAGATGGCACTGTGTGAGCTTCTGAGAAAGTTCTCAAAATGGGGCCATTCTTACCTGGGTTTTTCTCTGTTTTAATCTTTGCTCTTCCCTCAACTTCTCAGCTTGTGAAGAGATCCAACACCTAGTGTGTCTTATGACCAGGAGGATGAAAGCCACGTTCTGAGGGGGGCGCTGCAGAAAAGTCATGGTGATCCTGGCCTCCCCTGTGGTTCCAGTGTCTGCACTAGCCTTGGATCGGTTACTTCCAGACTATATTCCTTGAGAAAAAATAAAACTGATGGTTGGCTTAAGCTGCTATGGCTATTTTATTGTCTTTCTATTTACTTTATTGATTGGGGAAGAATTCTCAGTTGGATACTCTGTGGGCCCTATACATTCAAACCAGTGGGGAATTCTTATAACTGCTATCTAAATAGATATAACATGTATACTTTTAGTTGTTGACATCTTTTTTTCTTTCTTTAAACCAAGCTTTTAAAATTCTATGTAAAGTCTTTATTGTTCCTAAATATTTCTTTTCTTGGTTTCTTTATTGATAGAATAGTATAGATGATTCTCAACATATAATGGGGTTATGGCTCCAAGCATTATAATTTTTTTTTTTGAGATTTATTTATTTATTTGAAAGAGAGGGAGACAGAAAAGGAGAGAATCTTCAATTCACTGGTTCCCTCCTCATATGGCTTCAACAGCTGGGGCTGGGCCAGGCAGGAGCCAGGAGCTGTTCTGGATGTCCCATCTGGGTAAGGGGCCCATCTTCTGGTGTTTCTTCCAGGCCATCAGTAGGGAGCTGGATTGGAAGTGGAGTAGACAGGACAAGAACATGCACCCCTATGGGATGCCAGCCCTGCAGGCTGTGGCTTAAGCTGCTGCACCACAGTTCTGGCAGCCAACCCCTTATAATTTGAAAAGTGCTTTGAATACCTTAATCCATCATTAAAGCAAAAACATCATAAAGGTGAACTTAGGTAAGTTCATATGCTCTTCCAGAAATGACAGGGTTAAGTCCTGGTAAACCTATTGTAATAAAAAAAAAAAAATTTCCTAAGTTGGACCGTTCTAAGTAGGGGAATCATCTGTAGGTGATTAGCCCGAAGAAGCAAGAATTGTCATCACCTCCGTTTTGCATATGGAGAATCTGAAAATTCAGGTTACCCTATTAGCAAATAATGGTAAGTTTGGATCATGTCCATACCCGTTTTATGCCCAGGACTATTCTTTGTTGCCCAGGACCAGAAGCAATGACAGGATTTTTGCCCTAATGCTGCTTACATCCTAGCCGGGGGTGGGACACCTGATAAATACGTAAGTACTTCGTATGTCAAGTGGTGGTGTATACAGTGTAAGAAGCATTAGGCATGGTGATGATTAGAGGGAATGTGAGGGTTGAGCAGTTACCGGGTGGGTAAGGGAAGCCTTTTGTCTGATGGGTTGTTTGTGCACAGATCTAAGTTGTTTGTGCATAGATCTAAGTGAACTGCCAGTGTTGTAATCCAGAGAAGACTACCTTCCTGCTGTTCCAAGGCCACAAAGATCTGTGCTTGGGACAGCCATGCAACAGCAAGCAAGCTTGATTGTAGATGACGAGGTTGGAACTGTCCCAGGAACCTGATCATGGGGGCATCTTGTGGATTAACTGGAAAGACTTTGCCTTTTGTTCTCAGAGCAGCAGGAAATTAACAAAGGGATGAGAACACAGTAGTGACAGCTGTAAAATTTCTGTTTCCAAGAGGATCATAGTGGCTCCTGGGTTGATAAGCTAAAAGGGTACCAGTTATACACAAAGCAGTTGGGGGCCATTGTGAGAATCCGGTGAGATGTGGCCAGGTTGTCAGTAGTAGTAGGTGTGTCTTGAGAGTGAGTCACAGTGATGAATGCGCCTGCAGTTTGATCTTCACTTCCAGGCTGTGAGCCTGTGATCCCACAGTTCATTTATTAACTTTCTGCTGTTGATGTACAGTAGGTTCCATTTTTCCTGTGCTTCAAGGTGTCAGTTTTGTGCATTTCTTCTGGAGCATTGGTTCCAGGAGTGTGAAGGAGATGTGGGGCCTGCCTGTTCAGCTTATCATTAAAATATCAGAGTTATGTCTTAAGCATATAATGTGTTTGTTTTAAAATAGGTTTTATGAAGGACTGGTCTTGTGACACAGCGGGTTAAGCTGCCATCTATGATGTGTGTGTCCCCTTCAAACACCGGTATGAGTCCTGTCTTGCTCCACTTCTGTTCCAACTCCCTGTTAATGCACCTAGGAAAGCAGTTGAAGATGGCCCAAGTGCTTGGACTCCTGCCAACCATGTGGGAGAGAAACCTTGTCGGAGTTTGGTCTCCTGGCTTTGCTCTGGCCCAGCTCCTGCCATTGTAGCCATCTGGGGAGTGAACCAGCCAGTGGAAGATTGCTCACTCTGTCTCCCTCTCTCTCTAACTCTGCCTTTCAAATAAAATAGATTTTCTAAAAAAAAAAAAAAAAAAAAAAAAAAAGCCTTTATTGAAATGTAGCATATAAAATGTTGAATTTAAAAGTATATAGCTCATTTTATCACGTAAACACCCATGTAATCACAGGTCAACAAAGAGCATCACCAGCACTGTGGATACCCCTTCTTGCCTCCCCAATTATAAACTCTTCCCTGTTCTCTGCAGGTAAACAATATTCTGACTCTCACCAATAGTATTTGTTGTTTGAATCCTGTACAAATGGAACCATACAGTATATACTTTTTGTGTCAGTTTGCACAGTATTTTTGTGAAATCAATTACTATTATTTTGAATATCTGAGTAGTACATTTTATTTTGTTTGAAAATTCCACATTCATATCAGCTTGAGGTTATTGCAAATAATGCTGCAATGACCAGGCTTTATTATTTCTGGAAGTATTTGAGTGTATTTCTGGACAGAATTTGGTTAATTAATATTTAGTAGATGGCCGGCACCGTGGCTCACTTGGCTAATCCTCCACCTGTGGCACCGGCACCCTGGGTTCTAGTCCCAGTTGGGGCGCCAGATTCTGTCCCGGTTGCCCCTCTTCCAGTCCAGTTCTCTGCTGTGGCCCAGGAGGGCAGTGGAGGATGGCCCAAGTGCTTGGGCCCTGCACCCGCATGGGAGACCAGGAGGAAGCACCTGGCTCCTGGCTTCGGATCAGCGCAGCCTGCTGGCCGTAGCAGCCATTTGGGGGGTGAACCAACGGGAGGAAGACCTTTCTCTCTGTCTCTCTCTCACTGTCTAAATATATATATATATATATGTATATATATACTATATATATATATATAGTATATATATATACATATACATATATGTATATGTATATATACATATATAGTAGATGCCACTGGTTTCCTATAGTAGTTGTACAAATTTCTTGTCCAATAAGCTATTTTATGGAGCTAGACCATTGATAATAAAGCTGCCTACCTTTTTGATCTATATATTCCAGATGTGAGCACTTTGGATAGGTTTATGTTTTGCTTGTGTCTTTATGTCATCCTATGGCTTGCTTCACTCTGTCTTAATTCTTAATGTCATCTAAATTTTATGGACAGCTTTTTTCTGTTCCTGTGTTAAAAAATGTTTGCCTACCTCAAAGGCAATAAGATACTCCACATTTGCTTTCAACAGTCTTGTTTTAGAAGACACATCTGTGCACTCTACCTGGAGTTGATTTTGTGTGTTGTGTGTGAGGTAGGATATGTTTTAGTTTCTTCTATATTGATATTGATACTGATGTTGACAAGTATTTCGGGAATACCTGGTTTATAAGGATCAGCTGCTGAAGGCAGAAGTAGCCAAGAGACTGAAGGAAAAGCAGACAAACCCGGAATTATATGAGGTATAATTTATTGAGGAGACTTATTGGTCAGAAAAGTGGCCTTTGGCAGCCACAAGACAAAGATCTCTACACCATGAGGCTGGACCGAAAGGGTGTTAGACAAAAGTGGCCAATCAGAATGGGCCTGGGCTTTCTCAAGGGCCCAGGGATCAGATATGAGCTGAAGAGTGGTAAGGTAACTTTTTTTTTTTTTTTAATATATGTTTGTTTATTTTAAAGGCAGAGTGACAGAACTTGCATCTGCTGGTTCACTCCCCTAATGGCCATAACAGCTAGGACTTGCCTTGGCCTGACCAAAGTTGGGAGCTAGGAACTCCATCTGGGTCTCCCACGTTGAGGGCAAGATCCCAAGGCCTGGAGCCTTCATCTATTGCTTCCCAGACATATTAGGAAGCTGGATTGGAAACGGGGACTTAACTTGGCATTCCAACAAGGGATGCAGGTGTCCCAAGTGGCAGCTTACCTGCTGGGTCACAACACCTGCCTCAGTGGTTGTTTAATGCTTATAGTTCAGAATGACCTCTGGGATCACTTAGATGGACAAGATAACAGTTACGTCAAAGATAATTGCAGTCCTATCCAGATGCATCCCTACAATATGCAGTTGTCCTGAGTGTCATGTACTAAAAGATCTTTTACCTAAATTTAGCTATCTCATTTTTAAAGGTTTTATTTATTCAAAGAGTGGCAGGGAGAGACAGATCCTCCATGTGTGGTTCACTTCCTGAATGCCCACAAAAGCTGGGTCTGGGTCAGGCCAAAGCCAGGAACCTGGAACTCCTATCTGGGTTTCCCACATGAGAGGCAGGAATAGAAGTGCTTGGGCCATCATCTGCTGCCTCCCAGCAGGAAGCTGGATAAATAGGCAGAGGCGAGACTTGAACAGTCACTCCAAAATGGGATGTGGGCATCCCAAGCAGTGAGTCAGGTGCCTCTCATCTTTGTTATATACTGAGATTGCACACATGTTCTGGTCTAATTTTGGATTTGATACTATAATTTATTGCTGCATTTATGTATTGTGCATAGTATTTAAATTACAGAGACTTGTGGTAGATTTACAATAGATTTTAATATCTCAAAGTCTACGTCCCCCTGATGGTTTTTCTTTTTCATTGTTTTCCTGCGTATTCTTGTTTTGTTTTGTTTCTTTTCCCAGTGCATTTTGCTAGTGTCCAACTCCCAAGTTAACTTGTTAGCATTTTTAGTGGAATTGCCCTGATTTTACAAGTCAACTTGGGAAGAACTAATATCTTTATGTTATCATCCAAGATAGGTGTTGTCTCTTCAAGGCTACCTTTATGTTTCTCAGAAATATTTTAAAATTTTCCTTATAGCAATGTTTGTATACTTCTTGTTAAAAGTTTCCCCATAGGTAGTTAATCTTTTTTCATAAGTGTCTTCTGTTCAGTTTGTATATATGAAAATACTGATTTTGTATAATTTTATAACCTGATACTTCACTGAATTTTTAAATTTTTTTGTGCTGTTTTTCTCATTGTTTTCTGGAGTTTTCTAGATATGTTACTTGACAAATTGAAACAGCTTAACTTTTTTATTTTTTGGCAATTATTTATTTGGAAGGCAGAATTACACAGAGGGTGAGACAGAGAGAGATCTTCCATTCTCTGATTTACTCTCCAAATGGCTGCAATGACCAGAACTGGATCAGGCC
The DNA here is from genome assembly GCF_033115175.1 of Lepus europaeus. Classification (NCBI taxonomy): domain Eukaryota; kingdom Metazoa; phylum Chordata; class Mammalia; order Lagomorpha; family Leporidae; genus Lepus; species Lepus europaeus. The sequence continues at coordinate 4,237,053 of NC_084846.1, forward strand.
GAAGCCAGGACTCTGGAACTCCATCTGGGTCTCACACATTGTTAGCAGGAGCACAAGAATTCAGGCCATCTTCCACTACTTTCCTAGGCACATTAGCAGGGAGATGAATTGGAAGCAGAGCAGCCAGAACTCGAACCAGATCTCCTATGTGTTGCTGGTGTTGCAAATGGTGGCTTAACCTGCTGCACCAAAACGCCAACCTGAGATAGTTTACCCATTTTGCCTCATCATTGTTTTTGCTTATTTAATTACATAGAATAATACCTCTAGTATTGATAATTATTAAGTATTATTTAAGTATTAATTATTGATGATAATTATTCATGATAAATAGTAGCAGAAATAGTGGATATTCTTGTGTTATCTTAAGGGAAAATGCTAATCTAATGTCCTTAAAACTGAGGCAATTACCTGTACCCCCCATATCTTTCACTACTCATTCTTCCATGTCTCACCAGGCATCCAAGAACCCTGAGGAAACAAATTCTCTAAAGAGATGCTGTCAAATGTCCATCATCAACTGTTGGTGTTGACAGGTAGGTAGGTCTTACATGGCCACAGTTCCATAGGATTGGTGGTATCTTATGACAAAATGTATTCTTACTTTTAATGCCATTTGATCTATATCGATGACTCTTTTCTCTGCCCCTGTATAAGAAATATTTGCCTATATCAAAGGCAATAAGATTTTCTTCCACTGTTGCATTTTGCTGCATTGTTTTGATATACACACTTACATCTGCCTAGAATCGTGTTGAGCAGAACCCAATCCCATTGACATCCGAGCTCCAGGGGAGGTGGAGAATGATCGTGGGGACTGACTGGGATCACGTGCCTGCGTAGACCCTGGCCCCTGTGGGTGGTGGATGTCTTTCTCACCCACGAACAAACCCAGCAGCAACGGCTTCAGTACAACCCAAGCCCAGCTTCCTAGCGAGTTTCCAGAGCAGGGGCTCACAGGAGCAGTAGGTGGGTGCTGACGCTGGGGCCAGTCTTATTCCTTAGATTTCTTCTGCTCTTGCTTCGTTGCTTTGAGGGCCTCCCACTTCCTCTCTGACAGTCATCTGCATTCTCCCAGTCCCACATTTCTATTTTTGAGTTTCCTTGGTTCTCTGCTCGATTTCACACATCTTGCTTAGAGTAGACACTGTCAGGTGTTGTTCCTCACTTGAGTTGACACATGTACGTATCACACACCACTTAGTATTTGCATTCTGGGGACTGGGTTAGGGGTTTGTGGTAGAATGGGCAACAAGACAAATGGGCCCATTCTAGCCATTTACTTGAAAAAAGGATCTGAGTGTTGTCCTTTCTCCTTTATTAAAAATCCTTGGAGGACGCTCAAATATTTGTCTGAGCTTTGACAGGTGTTTCATGGAACGGAGACCCCTAATCCATTCAATACCATGAAAACAAGTGTTTGTGTGTTTCTTAGGAAGATCTAGTTGTTATTGCTAGTTCGGTAGTTGTATATGTTGAACTCATATTTGGAGGCTTCATCAAAGCGGATAACATATTTTGTCTTCACTTTTTAAAAATAAAATATGTGTGTATTTGAAAGAGCTACCGAAAGAGGGAGAGACAGACATCTGCTGGTTTACTCCCTGTATGTCTGCAACAGCCGGGGCTGTGCCTTAGCGAAGCGAGGAGCTTCTTCTGGGTCTCCCACATAGATATAGGAATTCAAACACTTGCGCCATTCTCTGAGGTTTATCCCAGGCTTTTAGCAGATAGGTGGATCAGAAGTGCAGCAGCTGGGACTCGAACTGGTGTCCATATGGATGCTAACATTACAGGTGGCAGCTTTACCTGCTATACCACAACCCTGGCCCTGCCATCATCTTTTTTTTTTTTTCAAGATTTATTTTATTTATTTGAAAGACAGAGTTACAAAGAGAGGTAGAGACGGAGAGAGAGGTCTTCCATCCACTGGTTCACTCCCCAGATGGCCACAACGTCGGAGCTGTGCCGGCCAGAAGTTTCTTCCAGGTCTCCTATGTGGGTGCAGGGGCCCAAGGTCTTGGGCCATCTACTGCTTTCTCAGGCCACAGCAGAGAGCTGGATCAGAAGTGGAGCTTCCAGCAGATGGAAGACCTTTCTCTCTGTCTCTACCTCTCTCTCTAACTCTGACTTTCAAATAAATAAAATAAATCTTTAAGAAAAAAATTTTTATTTGATACGCAGAGAGAAAGGTCATCCACTAGTTCAGTCCCCAGATACCTGCAGAGCTGAACTAAAGCCAGGAGCCCAGAATTCACTCTGGGTTTCCTATGTGGGTGACGGGGCCCCCTGTAGTTTAACCTGTCATCTGCTGCCTCCCGTGATACACATCAGTGAAACGCTGGATGGAAGTATACAAGCCAGGACTTGAACCAGGAGCCCTGAGATGAGATGTGGGTGTTCTAAGCAGTGGCCTAGCCACTGTGCCAAACACCTGCCCTGTGATGATTTTTTTAGTGATTGCTTCTCTTCCCTCACCAAAGAAGATGGTAGGCTTCATCTCTTATCAGAAGTAGCCTTTTGCTTCCTGTAGGGAAGATGACTCAGGTGTAAAAGAGTCAACCTACCTGTTAGAAAATGAACCAGTATTGAGAACTCACCCTGACAGCTGGCCTCCTCTTGACTCCCTTCTTGCTTGCATTGACTAGTGGATCAGCTGGACTCAGTCAAGGACCGTGGAGTCCAGAGCTCATGGTCACAGGGTTTCAAGTCTTCCATCTGGCTTCCTGAAACCCCTGACCCTTCCTTTGTGCTTGCTGTCCTCCCCCTAGGTCTTCTGGTGTGTGGCTGGGGGCAGCTGCACATCCCTCAGTGGAAGTCCTTGGTCAGGCATTCTCCTGGGTTTATTAGTGAGGTCATAGCAATCACTTCCTGACCTGCTTCCAGCCGCTAGTTTCCTTTTCCTGTTCTCTCCAATCCTTTATCACACACCACCAAGGTAAGCTCCCTAGAGCAGCTCACAGTGAGGGTTTTATATCGCCCTCTAGTGGGAGATGTGGAACTGCAGCAATGTAGGAGTCCAGAGTTTCAGGGGAAATAGTCACATAGGTGTGTTGAGATTGGGGGAAAAAATGTGCATGTGTAGGGAAAAAAAAAAAAAAAAAACTGGGTAGAGATCTGACAGACCAATCACAGAATCACCCCAGGGGACCAAAGCTCCTTATTTATGAGGTTGAAATTCTTTCTGGGGTTCCTCTTGTTTGAAGGACCTCAAAAAAAAAACAAAACAAAAAAAACAAACATAAATCTAGCTAATTCTCTTGGTTCCTCTTTATTACTGGGGCAGGGTTAAATCCTGCAAGCTCTAGTTACTGACTTGGTGGTGCAGCACACTGAGGTCTCAAGGGGCAGGTGAAAACATTGCCTGGCCAGGTTCTACTTGAGAGCCTGTCCAGTTCACTGGTACAAGTTTTTTCTTTCCAGTGGAAAAGTACAACCCAGCATTGGAGAGAGATGGCTTTTGCCGTCCTGTATATTTGTCTTCTTGGGCTATCCTCAGAGGTAGAATAGGATTTATGGTGACATTTGCCAGTGGTCCTGCTGGGTGCTGTATTTGCAGATGGGACGAGGGGTTAGGGGGCTTTTTATCACTGAGTAAAGGCCGTGGAGCATTGGCCAACCTTGTACAAGCATATTCCTTAGTCCTTCAGACTATAAGTCTGCTGGGAGGTACCTCCCCCCTCAGACCTGATGAGTACAGGATTCCAAGGAGAAAGGAGCCCAGCAGGAGGAAAGACACATATCCTTTCCCCAAAGCCATCCACTAGGAGGCAGAATTGGTAGGAAAGGCAGAGGTCCAGCAGAGGTCGTTTTCAGGTAATATACAGTGACTCATTCTGTGCTGCTGTTTCCCATTACTGCAAAATGCAGACAAAAGAGAAACCTGCCTCGTCCAGCGATTGTGAGGATTAACTGATACCACACACGCAAACTGCCCAGGGTAAGGGCCTGGCACACCGAGCATAGCACAGTGTAGCCAGTATTTAGGTTCTTCTACAAAGTAGGCAGGTCTCGAGGTTCCTATCCCATGGAGTTTTGAGATCACTAAAAATGTTCACCCATTTATTGCATAAATGTGCTTCGGAGTTTCTTCTATTCAGAACCCAAGGCCACCTCCATACAAACTTGCTTGCTCTCTCTTACAGATTTATGTGTGTGTGTATGTATTTATAAACCAGAATTAGAAATATCTTCCATCTGCTGATTTATTCCCTGCCATAATAATCAATGATGCTCTAGGAGACAGCAGCACAGAGAAGTAACTTGCCCAAGAGAGCACCATTAGTAAAGGATCAAAAAGAACCGAACCCTCAGCCCTCTTAGCAAGTTTGCTTTATTGCTCCTTAAAATATGGGAGCTGTGGGAACTAACTGGGAAGGTGGATGCTGATCAGTCTTCTCTGCGGAGTCGATGATTGGGATTTGAAGCCCCATTGTGAGATGGAGCTAAACAAGGGCCAGGCAAAAGTGACAGCAAGCAGATTGCTTTGGGCTTTTATTTCAGATCTAAGCGTTCTATGGATCCACAAAGAACAGAATTTTCTCTCCTTTAAAGTAGACCCAATGAGTTTCCTAAGGAAGTTTCTCATCAAGGTTCTTGGTCTATCTAGGTCAAAGTCAGCCACCAAAGAAAAGATTCAGTAAGTAAAATTGTTTGGGAAGAGAAGTAGGTCAGTATGAGATAGTTCAGATATTGCGTTTCCTGACTGAGACCACGGGAGGACATGGGCCAACAGGCACAGTGTTAAAACAAGCATAAATTGAGGAATAAAGATGAGCCAGTCATGAGTAAACATTTGTTGTTCTTCTTTCCTCCCTTGAAGGACTCCCTAATTTGCTCTCTCCTGCACTGATACTTAAGGAAGGTATTTTCTTGAGAAGTCTAGTTATTGGATGGCCATCATTCATTTTCCACAGTAGCTGGTCAGCCACTTGATGTGCTGCTTCAGGTTTGCCTCCAGATCCAGAATATTTTCTTCTAGTATATCATGAGTAGTAGTTATTTTTTCTGTGTCTTCAGATTACATAGGAATGTAACTGGTCCAGACACAAACCCATTAGCAGTACTCTGGCTCTCTGCTGTCTGACCTGTTATCTCACTGAGAACAAGCCCTGTGCTGAAGAAGCTTCCTCAGAGCCCCCTTCATGTCCTTGTTCCTCAAGCTGTAGATGAAGGGGTTCAGCGTGGGGCTGACCACAGTGTACATCACGGAGGCTATTGAGCCCCTTCTGGAGGGATGCACTGTTCCAGAAGTGAGGTAAACCCCAAGTCCTGCACCATAGAACAAGGAGACCACTGAGAGGTGAGACCCACAAGTGGAAAAGGCCTTGTACTTCCCTCTATCAGTCGAAATGCCCATTATGGTAGAGATAATTCTAGAATAAGAAAAAAGGATCCCAGTCAGGGGAATAACACCTAACAGGCCAGTTATACAACGCAGCACAATGTTGTTGGCAAAGGTGTCAGAGCAGGCCAGCCTGAGAATCTGAGCAAGTTCACAGAAGAAGTGCGGGATTTCTGTTTCCTTGCAGAAGGATACCCTCAGTATCATCAAACTCTGTAGTGAAGAATGGGCCAGGCAGATGAACCAAGAAAGCAGTAGCAGGAGGCCACAGAGACGAGGGTTCATGATAACTGTATAGCTCAGTGGGTGACAGATGGCCACAAAGCGGTCATAGGCCATCACCGTCAGCAGCATACTATCCAGGGAAGAGAAAATCATGAAAAAATACATCTGGGTAAGGCAGCCTGCATACGTGATGGCTTTGCTCCGCATCTGGGTGTTCACTAACATCTTGGGCACCGTGGTAGAGGTGAAACAGACATCAACAAAGGACAAGTTGGAGAGGAAGAAGTACATGGGAGTGTGGAGGTGGGCATCAGAGCTGATGGCCAGGACGATGAGCAGGTTCCCTGTAACGCAGACCACATACATGGACAGGAACAGCCCAAACAGGAGGGGCTGCAGGTGCCTATCTCCTGAAAGTCCCAGGAGGATGAACTCTTTAATGGCTGTTTGGTTCCCTGGTTGCATATACTTTCCGGAAAATACCTGAAAAGAAGCAAGGACAACGTTTAACAGCAACAAAGCGGGAATATGCCCTTCATTTTCAACTCATTCGCTCATGAAGCTTTGTGTTTTGTCCAAAAGTTTAGTTTTCATTTGCTGACCAAGATCTCTTCATGCTACTCCTCCTTTCCCTGTCTCTACCGCTCCTACCTGGAATATCTTGTCTTTAAATGGAAAGTTCCAGGGCTAGTGTCATGGTACAGTAGGTTATGCCACCTTCTGCAACCCCAGCACCCCAGTATCAGAGTGCCGGTTGGAGTCTTGGTGGCAGAGGTGTCAGTTCTACTGGTTCACTCTCCAAATGGCCACAACAGCCAGGGATGGGCCAGGCTGAAGGCAAGAGCCCTGATCCAAGTCTAGGCCTCCCAAGGGCATGGCAGGGACTCAACCACTTGACCTGTGATCTGCTGCCTCCAATGAGGCATGTTAGCAGGAAGCCAGATCAGAGGTGGAGGGGCTGGGCCTCGAACCAGGCACTCCAATAAAGGATGTTGGTGTCTCAAGCAGTGGCTTAGTATCTATGCCAAACCCCAACCCCTAAGACTTCCCTTTCTGTTTGAATATTAAGTCTCTGACAGAGGAGGAAGTTTTAAACTCAGAGGTTTAAAATCTTCTGTTTTATACACATACTTTGTAAGAGAAAGTTTTCTTCTTTGACATGAAATGTGCTCCTTTATAATGTACATGGTCTTAGCTCCTCCCTCTGAAGATCATTTCTGTTTGCCCTAATGGTCTTTAAAGATTTGAAGTTATCTAAATGACTGTCTGTGCTTCATCACCTTTTAGGGAGGGGATGGGGGGAAGGCACAGAGAAAGGTTGGGTAATGGGTATCAAAATGCAGATAAAGGGAATTAGTTCTAATGTTCTGTTGCACACTGGCATAACTGTAGTCTACAAGAAGTTTTTGTACATTTCAAAAACAACTAGAGGAAAACAGTTTGAAAGTTCACAAATCAATAATATTTGGGGAGATGGAAATGCTACACTGATTTGATCATTATACACATGTATCAAATTATAATATAACCCATAAATAAGTATAAACATTATCTCAAATAAAAAACAAATATTGAAAATTATATTTTGGGGAAAAGAATAGGAAAGTAAGAGATATGGATTCTGCTTTACAAGAGCATGAATACCACAGGGATATTGCTGCCTTTGACTCCTCTGTGGTAATTATTCCTTTTAAGACTGATGATCAGCCAGCGCCATGACTCACTTGGCTAATCCTCCACCTGCGGTGCTGGCACCCTGGGTTCTAGTCCCAGTTGCTCCTCTTCCAGTCTAGCTCTCTGCTGTGGCCCGGGAAGGCAAAGGAGGATGGCCCAAGTGCTTGGGCCCTGCTCCCGCATGGGAAACCAGGGGAAGCACCTGGCTCCTGGCTTCGGATCGGCACAGTGCACTGGCCGCAACACACTGGCCGTAGCGGCCACTTGGTGGGTGAACCAACGGAAAAAGGAAGACCTTTCTCTCTGCCTCTCTCTCTCTCTCACTGTCTAACTCTGCCTGTCAAAAAAAAAAAAAAGATTGATAATCCACCTGAGGAATGGAATTCTCAAATGCCTTGGGAATATTAACTGAGCAAGCTTAAGGAATATTAGTTTTGTTGAAAATCTAAGAGGGGCCAGCATTGTGGCACAGAGGGTTAAGCTGCCACCTTTGATGCCAGCATCCCATATGAGTGCCGGTTCAAGTCCTGGCTGCTCTACTTCTGATCCAGCTCCCAGCTAATGTGCCTGAAAAGCAGAGGAAAATGGCACAAGTACTTGGGCCTTTGCCACCCACATGGTAGACGCAGATGGAATTCCAGGCTCCTGAATTTAGCCTGGCCCAGCCGTGTCTGGAGTGAACTAGCTGATGGAAGGTGGATATCTCTTCCCTTTCTCTCTCTCTGTCACTCCCTCCCTCTCTGTAGCTCTGTCTTCCAAAGAAACAAAATAAATCTTTTTATTTATTTGTTTGAAATGCACAGTTACAGGTGGAAAGAAAGAGGGAGTGACAGAAAGAGATCTTTCATCCACTGGTTCACTCCCAAAATGAATGAAATCGCCACAATAGCCAGGGCTGGGCTGGGGTGAAGCCAGGAGCCAAGATCTTCTTCTGGGTCTCCCACACAGGTGCAGGGGCTCAAGTGCTTGAACTGTCTTCTACTGCCTTCCCAGGCCATAGAGGAGAAATGGATTGGAAGTGGAGCAGCCGGGACTTGAACCAGCACCCATATGAGATGCTGGACTGAAGGTGGTGATTTTATCTGCTATGCCACAGCACTGGCCCCACAAAATGAATCTCAAAGAAATAAAATAAAAAGGGACTGGCATTGTGGCATAGCAGGTAAGACTGCCACCTTCAATGCTGGCATCCCATATGGGCGCCAGTTTAAGTCCTGGCTGCTCCACTTCCGACCCAGCTCTCTGCTATGGGCTGGGAAAGCTGTGGATGATGGCCCAAGTGCTTGGGGCCCTGCACCAGCATGGGAGACCTGGAAGAAGCTCCTGGCTTTGGATCCACACAGCTCTGGCCATTGCAGGCATCTGGGGAGTAACCTGTGAATGGAAGACTTTGTCTCCCCTCTCTCTCTCTCTCTCTCTCTCTCTCTCTCTGCCTCTCTAACTCTGCCTTCAAATAAATAAACAAATCTTTTTTTAAAAAAAATAAAGGAAATAAAAATCTATGAGCATTTGCAGATTGATGGTGAGGATCAGCAGTTTCTGAAACAGTGTGATAGACAGAAATAGGTCAGTGGAACAAACTGAGTAAAGAAATAGATACCGACACTAACTGAGACTTTGGTATGTAATACAATCATACATCAGCCTGGAAAACATGAAGGTTGTAAGAACTGGTGCTTAGTGGAATGTGCATTTGGTCCAGTGGTTTAGAAGCCTGCATCCTCTGTCAGAGAGCCTGGGTTCAAGTCCCAGGCCTACTCCCTGCTGATTTCAGCTTCCTACTGATGCGCTTGCTGGGAGGCAGTGGTGATGGCTCAAGTACTTGGATCCCTGCCACACACATGGGAGACCCACATTGAATTCCAGGCTCCTGGCTTTAGCCTGGCCCTGCCTTCGCTATTGGAGATCTCTTTGTCTCTTTGTCTCTCTGCCTTTCAAATCAAAACATGAAAAGAAATAAATGAAAATTTAACTCCAAAGTCATAAATTAGTGGCAACTTAAACAAAAGGTACAAGTAATAGAGAATGTCAGAACAGAACGTAACCAGGGGCCTGGCGTTTTGGTGTAGTGGGTAAAGCTGAAACCTATGATGCTGGCATCCTATATAGGCGCTGGTTTGAGTCATGGATACTCCAATTCCAACCCAGCTACCTGCTGCTGCACCTGGGAAATCAGCAGAAGACTTGGCCAAGTGCTTGGGCCGCTGCACCTATGTGGGAGTCCTGGATGAAGCTCCTGGCTCCTGGCTTTGGCCTGGCCCAGTCCCAGCCATTGTGACCATTTGCAGAGTGAACCAGCAGATGCAAGATCTCTCTCCCTGTCTCCTCTTCTTTATCTCTGTAACTGTGTCTTTTAAATAAATAATTGGAAAAAACTGCCATCAGAACACTATTAGAGGGGCTGGAACTGTGGTGTAGCAGGTAAAGCTACCACCTACAGTGCCAGCATCCCATGTGGGCGCTGGTTCGAGTTCCAGCTGCTCCACTTCCGACCCAGCTCTCTGCTATGGCCTGGGAAAGCAGTACAAGTTAGCCCAAGTCCTTGGGCCCTTGCACTCCCATGGAAAGACCCAGAGAAAGCTCCTGTTTCCTGGCTTTGGATTGGCACAGCTCTGGCCATTGTGGCCAACTGGGGAGTGAACCAGTGGATGGAAGACCCCCGCCTCCTCTCCCTCTCCATCTCTCCTTCTCTCTGTGTAACTCTGACTTTCAAATAAATAAATAAATCTTTAAAAGAAAATACATCTTTTAAAAAACACAAGATAATATGTTTAGATTTTATTTTTATTAATTTTAAAAAAGATTTATTTGAAAGGCAGAGCCGTAGATAGGCAAAGGGGGGAGAGGGAGAGAGAGGGGGAGAGGGGGAGAGAGGTCTTCCATCCTCTGGTTCACTCCCCAGAAGGCTGTAATGGCTGGAGCTGCACCAAACTGAAGCCAGGAGCTAGGAGTCTACTCTGGGTCTCCCACATGGGTGCCATCCTCCACTGCCCTCCCAGGCCTTAGCAGAGAGCTGGATTGAAAGTGGAGTAGCTGGGACTCAAACCGGCGCCCATATGGGATGCCGGAACCGCAGGTGGTGGCTCCACCCGCTATGCCTCAGCGCCAGCCCTGATAATCTATTTTTATGACCTCTTCAAATGTGCAGACTTCCTAAAGAGCAATGAAGGGAACCACAATGAGCTAAATCAGTAGTTTAAATTTCATAAAATAAATAATTAGTTTATAAAAAATAACAAATACCATTAGGAGGCAAATTAAAATCTGAGGATGGGGACTTTATAATAAGAAAATATCAACTTTCAGTAATAGCATGCAAGGATACCTTAAAAAGTTCATGGAAATGAAATTAAAAGATAAATCTATTCTAATGGAAGAAAAATTTGAAATCTATGCATACAAAGAGTCTCCAAATAGCTCATCAAAATATTTTAAGAAAAAAGTATGTAGGGATATCAAAACATTTTTGCACTCAAAGTTATTATTTAGTTCCAGTTGTCCATGAACTTTCTGAAGTACTCTCCCATTAAAAGTTCTTGAAAACACTAAGAAAAAATGAAAACAGACTAAATACAGTGGATTAAAATATGAAAAACTGCTCAGGTTCTGTAGTAATCAATAAAAATCAACACAAAGCAAAAATTAGATACCATTTTTATAGTCCTTAATGTTTAGAGTACCTGGATTATTACAGAATAATGGAACAGAAGGCAGAGTTCCTATAATCTCTCTCCATCCTTCCCTCATTTCCCCTGATTCTAAGGTCTTACATTGGTCTGGTACATTTGTTAAAATTGATGAATGAATATTGACACACTGCTGTTAACTAAGGTCTATAGGGTACTGTGTTAGTCCATTTTCTGTTCCTATAACAAAGTACCTGAGCTCTGGGGTAAATAAAGGAAAATGGATCATTTAGCTCACAGTTCCAAGAGGTTCAAGGTCATGGTGCAAGCAACAGCTCAACTCTGGTGAGGACCTTGTGACAGATAGCATCATGGTAGGTTCCTCCTTCATGGATAAATGAGTCTACTTATGGATTTCAGGAACAATGAGTCATCTTGGACGTGGTTTTGTTATGAAATTGAGCTCTTAGAAGCCAACCGGATACCACTGCTTTGCTTCTGGACCGTCCAGCTTTATGTTGGTTTCCTTACTAATAAATCAAATAAGCCTTCGATGATTGCATTAATGCTCACTGTCTATTCGTGCAAGAGCCATGCTTTTCATCTCTTGGAGAATCATGTTTTGACATCAGCTACTCAATATTTCACAATTCTAGGAGAATCATAGGCAGTATTTTTAGCAGTGGGCCTTGGCACTTTCTTGCACTCCAGACCCAAGTCCTCTTTATGCCTTATTTACCTGGAAAGGTCCTGTCCCTCCTTCCACCCTTTGTCCTGAAATCGTCGTTGACATCCTCAGGCAGTGATGACCACTCTCTCATGAGCTTCCACTGTATCTTGTAGAAAATTGGAAGGGGAAAAAAAGGTAATGGGGGAAAAATGTTCAAGTAGGTGGAGGGAAATTTATGAAGATGTAGCCCAGGAGGAGAGGCAGAGTGGAAGGAGATAGGTCTGGAGATAGAGATAAGAATATAAGGTGAGTGTTCTCACCAGGCTTCCTCCCCCCCTGCCTCTCTCCCCCCCTTGTGTATGTACCAGAAGAGCTCAGTACAGTTTTGAGGTTTGGGCTCTATTCTGTACGATCTCTGCTTCTCCCAGTGGAGGTCGAGCAGACACAGCATCGTTTGCCCAGAGGGAGCAGGAACACAGAGCCTAACAAGGGCCCAGGGCCCGACGGATGCCACAGATGGCCCAAATGCATTTCCTCTTGGCCTGGGATGTGGCAGCCAGGGATGAAAAGCTCAGGGAATTACTTGGAGAGGCTGAATTCCTTTATGTCTCATTAAATAAATGCCTGTTTTGATCATCTGTTTCTATCAACTTCCCCCCTTGGGGGGCCAGGGAGAAGTGAGTTCTGCCACATTTACCACTGGGAGCAGAGCTGGAGTACTGTGTGGGATCTGCCCCTGCCACTTCCTCCAACCACTCCTGGGCCTTTTCCTTCCTAAACCAATTCTTCTCTTGGATGCAGCCTCTGCTGTGGCTAGCTTCCCTTCAGGAATATCCTTCTCAAATTCTAATTGGCTTACAAGTCTAAAGACTAAGAAATGCCTTTGGTCAAGTCTTGTTCAGCATCCAAGAGAGATTTTTTCTTTCAAGAAATCCTGAGAGCGGAAATACACAGTTCATTTGTATTATCAAGAACATCCAATGGAACAAGGCTTTCTCTAATAGCTACAAGATTAACTTGTAGAGTGGAGAGTAGGATTTGAATGTCCTGTAAACAATAAAGGGATACAAAAGGAAGACTAGGAATATCTCAGTTGCAAATCTGAAAAGAGAATGCGAGAAGTTGGTGGTCTGTCTGCTTGTTTCTATAACACACATCATATGAGTGAAAATTGGCAAAAGCATACAACAGGGACTCCTTTGTACAAATAGGAGTATCTTTGTTTTTCTTTTTTTAAAAAGATTTATTTGTTTATTTGAAAGGTAGAGTTAACAAATAGAGGGAGGGAGGGAGAAAGAGAGAGAGAGCGAGCGAGCGAGCGCTTCCATCTGCGGGTTCCCTCCCCAAATGACTGCAAAAGTTGGAGCCAAAGGCAGTAATCAGAAAGAAAAAGGAGGGATGATATCAACAGAGGGAAAATTGCAAGTATTCAGCTTCTTGCCATTTTCTGGGGGAATGTCTTGTTTATGTATAGTTTAAGTTCACTCCAAACCAATCCTGGGGGCCAGCATTGTGGTACAGTGGGTTAAGCTGCTGCCTTTGGTAACAGCATCCCATATTGGAGTGTTGATTCTAGCCCTGGGTGCTCCACTTTCCTATCCAGCTCCCCTCTAATGCACCTGGGAAGGCAGTGGAAGATGGCCCTACACCTTGAGTCCCTGTCACCCACATAGAAGACCTGGATGAAGTTCGTGGGTCCTGGCTTCATTTGGCTCAACACTGGCTTTTCTGATTATTTAGAGAGCGAAAAAGCAAATGGAAGACTTTGTTAATGTCTGTTCCTTTCTCTCTGTAACTTTCAAATAAATAAATCTTATATTTAAAAAACATAATTCCCCACTGCCTGTGGGACAAAGGTCAAATGCCTCCATATTATGACCTTCAAGATCTGTCCAAGTTGAAGTTAATCTGGGTGGGGCGGGTCTCTACTGTTTGGTCACTGGGCTCTACTTCAGCTTGGTTACATTCAGTGTTGGGATGAGTGGGTGGTTGTGTGTACATGTGTGGCTGGAAGTAAACTGGAGGCAGAAAGAGGATTCCAAGCAATGCCCCTAAAATTCTTCCTTGTAGCTAAGGACTGGATGGGTCATCTACAAGAGGAAATGTAGAAGGAGGAGATTTCAAGTCTTTCCTTTGGGTGCAAACAAGCTGGATCACTACAGGGTAGTAGAGAGTTAACATAATAGCAGTTCAGAAATGGGACAGAACAATTAAAAACTTTTTTATTTTGCAAATGATTTAATTTATATAAGTTTAACAAATTTTGTGTATTTCATATATACAGATTTAGAAGCATAGTGATTCTTCTCATCCTACCCTCCCTCCTCCTTCCTTTCTTTTTTTTTTTTTTATCTTTTTAAAAAACTTTTATTTAGTAAATATAAATTTCCAAAGTACAGTTTATGGATTACAATGGCTCCCCCCCACCCCATAACCATAACTTCCTTCCCACCCACATCCCTCCCATCTCCCGCTCCCTCTCCCATTCCATTCACATCAAGATTCATTTTCAATCCTCTTTATATACAGAAGATTGATTTAGTATATATTAAGTAAAGGTTTCAACAGTTTGCACCCACACAGAACATAAAGTGTAAAATACTATTTCAGTACTAGTTATAGCATTACTTCACATTGGACAACACATTAAGGACAGAGATGCTACATGAGGAGTAAGTACACAGTGACTCCTATTGTTGACTTAACAATTTGACACTGTTGTTTATGGCGTGAGTAATCTCCCTAGGCTCTAGTCATGCGTTGCCAAGGCTATGGAAGCCTTTTGAGTTCGCTGACTTTGATCTTATTTAGACAAGGTCATAGTCAAAGTGGAAGTTCTCTCCTCCCTTCGGGTGACAATTCTTTAGCCACTAAGTCAGTACAGGCAAATCAAGAGAATGCATGTACTTCTTGGGGAAAAATCTCTTTTTGACCCTGTAAAGGATATTTTAGCTCCAATTTAAGCCACTTGCTACTAACAAATAGAAATAAATCAAAGTGGAGTAATTCTGAGAAAACTAAATAGGTTGATTTACCTTTATAGGCTATTCCAAGTGTTAATAATTTGAGTAAATCAATATAAACACAAGACTTTATATTTTATTATTTTCTTAAAAGTGATAGAAACAATAAAAATCAAATCTATGTACAACAATTTGTTCAAAAGAAATATTCATCAAGTAACATTATTTAAACATATTGACTGTGATTTAGTTTATTTAAGTTAACTTCATTGTATGGGACACAGCAGTTTTAGCAAAAGAACTTGTACTCCATGGTTTCATCTCTTGAATGGTTCATGTTTCCCTAACCTTCGTAACAGAATCTTACACACTGTGGGACTCTCAGTAAAGAATGATGAGTAAGAAGCCATGATTGAAGATATTAGGATAAGGTTAAATGTTTTCCCAAAAAATCCTCTGGGGGGGAGGAGATATTTGTTTCTAAGGTCATCGAATTATCACCTGGTGTATTGATGCCTCAAAATTAACATCCTTTTAAGAACTCAGCAAGTGTCTAATTGAATGTTGGCAAGTTCACTGATTTTGTAACATTCACTGGCAGCAAAACTCCACATTAATGAAAACACATACATTTTCCCCATTTAAAATCTCCTGCCTGAGGCCGGCGCCGTGGCTTAACAGACTAATCCTCTGCCTTGAGGCACTGACACACCGGGTTCTAGTCCCGGTTGGGGCGCCGGATTCTTTTTTTTTTTTTTTTTTAAACTTTTATTTAATGAATATAAATTTCCAAAGTGTAGCTTGTGGGTTACAATGGCTTCCCCCCTCCCATAACTTCCCTCCCGCCCGCAACCCTCCCCCCTCCCGCTCCCTTTCCCCTTCCATTCATGTAAAGATTCATTTTCAATTCTCTTTGTATACAGAAGATCAATTTAGTATATATTAGGTAAAGGTTTCAACATTTTGCCCATATAGCAACATCGAGTGAAAAAACTACCATTGGATTACTAATTATAGCATTAAATAGCAATGTACAGCACATTAAAGACAGAGATCCTACATAATTTTTTTTTCAAAATAATTAATTTTCTATGCCATTTCCATTTTAACACCAGGTTGTTTTTTTTTTTTTCATTTCCAATTCTCTTTATATACAGAAGATCACTTCAGTATATAATTAGCAAAGACCTCATCAGTCTGCGCCCACACAGAAACGCAAAGTATAAAAATACTGTTTCAGTACCAGTCATAGCATCACTTGGCTTTAGACGACACATTAGGGACAGATCCCGCATGGGGTGTAAGTACACAGTGACTCCTGTTGCTGACTTAACAATTTGACACTCCTGTTCATGGCGTCAGTAATCTCCCTAGGCTCTAGTCATGAGTTGCCAGGGCTATGGAAGCCTTTAGAGTTCGCTGACTTTGGTCTTATTCAGATAGGGTCATAGTCAAAGTGGAGGTTCTCTCCTCCCTTCGGAGAAGGGTATCTCCTTCTTTGATGGCCCCGTTCTTTCCACTGGGATCTCACTCACAGAGATCATTCATTTAGGTCTTTTTTTTTTTTTCCCATGATATCTTGGCTTTCCATGCCTGCTATACTCTCATGGGCTCTTCAGCCAGATCTGAATGCCTTGAGGGCTGATTCTGAGGCCAGAGTGTTGTTTAGGACATCTGCCATCCTATGAGTCTGCTGTGTATCCCACTTCCCATGTTGGATCTTTCTCTCCCTTTTTGATTCTATCAGTTAGTATTAGCAGATACTTGTCTTGTTTGTGTGATCTCTTTGACTCTTAGACCTATCAGAGCTATCAATTGTGAGCTGAAATTGATCACTTGGACTAGTGCGATGGCATTGGTACATGCCATCTTGATGGAATTGTGTTGGAATCCCCTGCACATTTCTAACTCCACCATTTGCGGCCAGTCCGATTGAGCATGTTCCAAATTGTTCATCTCCTCCCTCTCTTTTTCCACTCTTAGATTTAACAGGGATCACTTTTCAGTTAAAATTTAAACACCTGAGAATAATTGTGTGTTAATTACTGAGTTCAACCAATAGTACTAGAACAACAACAACAACAACAAATACTAAAAAGGATAAAGTATTACATTGTACATCTAAAGTCAGGACAGGAGCTGATCAGTTCATTGTTGCTTATAGTGTCCATTTCACTTAACAGGTTTCCTCTTTGGCGCTCAGTTGTCATCGATCAGGGAAAACAAATGATATTTTTCTCTTTGGGACTGGCTTAATTCACTCAGCATGATGTTTTCCAGATTGCTCCATCTTGTTGCAAATGACTGGGTTTCGTTGTTTCTTACTGCTGTATAGTATTCTATGGAGTACATGTCCCATAATTTCTTTATCCAGTCTACTGTTGATGGGCATTTGGGTTGGTTCCAGGTCTTAGCTATTGTGAATTGAGCTGCAATAAACATTAATGTGCAGATGGCTTTTTTATTTGTCAAATTAAATTCCTTTGGGTAAATTCCAAGGAGTGGGATGGCTGGGTTGTATGGTAGGGTTATGTTCAGGTTTCTGAGGAATCTCCAGACAGACTTCCATAGTGGCTTAACCAGTTTGCATTCCCACCAACAGTGGGTTAGTGTCCCTTTTTCCCCACATCCTCTCCAGCATCTGTTGTTGGTAGATTTCTGAATGTGAGCTATTCTCACCGGGGTGAGATGGAACCTCATTGTGGTTTTGATTTGCATTTCTCTGATTGCTAGTGATCTTGAACATTTTTTCATGTGTCTGTTGGCCATTTGGATTTCCTCTTTCGAAAAATGTCTATTGAGGTCCTTGGCCCATTTCTTAAGTGGGTTGTTTGTTTTGTTGTTGTGGATTTTCTTGATTTCTTTGTAGATTCTGGTTATCAATCCTTTATCTGTAGTATAGTTTGCGAATATTTTTTCCCATTCTGGTGGTTGCCTCTTCACTTTCCTGACTGTTTCTTTTGAAGTACAGAAACTTCTCAATTTGATGCAATCCCAAATGTTAATTTTGGTTTTGACTGCCTTTGCTGTTGGAGTATTTTCCAGGAAGTCTTTGCCTGTGCCTATATCTTGCAGGGTTTCTCCAATGCTCTCTAATAATTTGATGGTTTCGGGTCGTAGATTTAAGTCTTTAATCCATGTTGAGTGAATTTTTGTGTAAGGTGATAGGTATGGGTCTTGCTTCAAGCTTCTGCATGTGGAAATCCAATTTTCCCAGCACCATTTATTGAATAGACTGTCCTTATTCCAGGGATTAGATTTGGATCTTTGGTCAAATATAAGTTGGCTGTAGATGTTTGGATTGATTTCTGGTGTTTCTATTCTGTTCCATTGGTCTATCCATCTGTTTCTGTACCAGTACCATGCTGTTTTGATAACAACTGCCCTGTAGTATGTCCTAAAATCAGGTATTGTGATTCCTCCGGCTTTGTTTTTGTTGTACAGGATTGCTTTGGCTATTCGAGGTCTTCTGTGTCTCCATATGAATTTCAGCATCATTTTTTCTATATCTGAGAAGAAGGTCTTCGGGATCTTGATGGGTATTGCATTGAATGTATAAATTGCTTTTGGGAGGATAGACATTTTGATGATATTGATTCTTCCAATCCATGAGCATGGAAGATTTCTCCATTTTTTGGTATCCTCTTCTATTTCTTTCTTTAAGGTTTTGTAGTTTTCATCGTAGAGATCTTTAACGTCTTTGGTTAAGTTTATTCCAAGGTATTTGATTGTTTTTGTAGCTATTGTGAATGGGATTGATTTTAGAAGTTCTTCCTCAGCCGTGGCATTGCCTGTGTATACAAAGGCTGTTGATTTTTGTGGATTGATTTTATATCCTGCTACTTTGCCAAACTCTTCGATGAGTTCCAGCAGTCTCTTAGTAGAGTTCTTTGGGTCCCCTAAATAAAGAATCATATCATCTGCAAAGAGGGATAGTTTGAGTTCTTCCTTCCCGATTTGTATCCCTTTAATTTCTTTTTCTTGCCTAATAGCTCTGGCCAAAACTTCCAGAACTATATTGAATAGCAGTGGTGAGAGAGGGCATCCCTGTCTGGTACCAGATTTCAGTGGAAATGCTTCCAACTTTTCCCCATTCAATAGGATGTTGGCCGTGGGTTTTTCATATATTGCTTTGATTGTATTAAGGAATGTTCCTTCCATACCCAGTTTGCTTAGAGTTTTCATCATGAAAGGGTGTTGTATTTTATCAAATGCTTTCTCTGCGTCTATTGAGAGAATCATATGGTTTTTCTTCTGCAGCCTGTTAATGTAGTGTATTACGTTGATTGTTTTGCGAATGTTGAACCATCCCTGCATACTGGGGATGAATCCCACTTGGTCTGGGTGGATGATCTTTCTGATGTGTTGTTGCATTCTATTGGCCAGAATTTTATTGAGTATTTTTGCATCTATGTTCATCAGGGATATTGGTCTGTAATTCTCTTTCAATGTTGCGTCTCTTTCTGGCTTAGGAATTAAGGTGATGGTGGCTTCATAGAAGGAATTTGGGAGGATTCCCTCTTTTTCGATTGCTCTGAATAGTTTGAGAAGAATTGGAGTTAGTTCTTCTCTAAATGTCTGGTAGAACTCAGCAGTGAATCCATCTGGTCCTGGGCTTTTCTTTGTTGGGAGGGCCTTTATTACTGTTTCAATTTCTGTGTCAGTTATGGGTCTGTTTAGGTTTTCTATGTCTTCCTGGCTCAATTTAGGGAGGTTGTATGTGTCCAAGAATCTGTCCATTTCTGATAGATTTCCCTGTTTGCTGGCATACAAGTCCTTGTAGTAATTTCTGATCATTCTTTTTATTTCTGTGGCGTCTGTTGTTACGTTTCCCATTTCATCTCTGATCCTATTGATTTGGGTCTTTTCTCTTCTTTTTTTAGTTAGTTGGGCCAATGGGGTGTCAATTTTGTTTATTTTTTCAAAAAACCAGCTCCTCGTTTGGCTGATTTTTTGTAATGTTTTTTTGGATTCAATCCTGTTGATTTCTTCTCTGATTTTAATTATTTCTCTTCTCCTACTGGGTTTGGGTTTGGTTTGCTGCAGATTTTCTAGATCCTTGAGATGACTTGAAAGCTCATCTATTTGGTGCCTTTCCAATTTCTTGATGTAGGCACCTATTGATATAAACTTTCCTCTTAACACTGCTTTTGTTGTATCCCATAGGTTTTGGTATGTTGTGCTGTTATCCTCATTTACTTGCAGAAAATTTTTGATTTCTCTTTTAATTTCTTCTATGACCCGTTGTTCATTCAGGAGCATATTGTTCAATCTCCATGTGTTTACACGTGCTCTAGGGATTCCTGAGTTGCCAATTTCCAATTTCATTCCTTTGTGGTCTGAGAAGCTGCATGGTATGATTCTAATTCTTTTGAATTTTCTGAGACTTGCTTTATGGCCTAGTATGTGGTCAATCCTAGAGAGGGTTCCATGTACTGCTGAGAAGAATGTAAAGTCCTTAGATGTAGGATGAAATGTTCTGTAGATGTCTGTTAGATCCATTTGGGCTATAGTGTCATTTAAATCTACTGTCTCCTTGTTGATCTTCTGTCCTGTTGATCTGTCTATCTCTGAGAGTGGAGTATTGAAGTCCCCCAGTACTATTGTATTGGGGTCTAAGTCTCCCTTTAAGTCCCTTAACAAGTCTTTTAAATAAGCTGGTGCCCTGTAATTAGGTGCATATACGTTGATAATCGTTATATCTTCTCGTTGAATGGATCCCTTAATCATTATATAGTGCCCCTCTTTGTCTCTCCTAACAGTTTTTGTAGTAAAGTTTATGTTGTCCGATATTAAGATGGCTACGCCCGCTCTCTTTTCATTTCTGTTGGCGTGGTATATCTTTTTCCAGCCTTTCACTCTCAGCTTGTATGGATCATTGTTGGATAGATGGGTTTCTTGTAAGCAGCAAAAGGATGGGTTTTGTTCCTTAATCCAATCAGCCAATCGGTGTCTTTTAACTGGACAATTCAAGCCATTAACATTCAATGTGACTATTGAGAAGGAGTAACTTTGCCCTGCCATTTGCCAAAGATATTTTCTAATATCTGGTTTGAGATTCCTGTGATCTTTTGCTCTGAGGTTTCCTTCCTTTACCTTCTTTCATATTGGTGACCGTGTTTCTGTGTTTCTGTATGTAACACGTCTTTAAGCATCTTTTGCAGGGCTGGACGAGTGGCGACAAATTCTTTCAATTTCTGTTTGCTGTGAAAGGTCTTAATTTCACCTTCATTCACAAATGAGAGCTTTGCAGGATATAATATTCTGGGCTGGCAGTTTTTCTCTCTTAGTACCTGGGCTATATCTCGCCATTCTCTCCTGGCTTGTAGGGTTTCTGATGAGAAATCAGCTGTAAGTCTAATTGGAGATCCTCTGAGAGTAATCTGTCGTTTCTCTCTTGCACATTTTAGGATCTTTTCTTTGTGTTTCACTGTGGTGAGTTTGATTACGACGTGTCGTGGTGAGGATCTCTTTTGATCATGTTTATTAGGGGTTCTCTGAGCTTCCTGTACTAGGATGTCTCTGTCCTTCTCCAAACTTGGGAAATTTTCTGCTAGTATCTCACTAAAAAGGCCTTCTAATCCTTTCTCCCTTTCCATGCCTTCAGGAACTCCTAGAACCCGAATGTTGGGGTTTTTAATAGTATCCTGTAGATTCCTGACAGTATTTTTTAGATTTCTGATTTCTTCTTCTTTTCTTTGATTTGACTGTTTCCTTTCCTGTTCTCTGTCTTCTAATTCCGATATTCTCTCCTCTGCTTCATCCATTCTGTTTTTAAGGCTCTCTAATGTGTTTGCCATTTGATCTATTGAGTTCTTCATTTCATTGAGGTTTTTTTTCACTATCGCAATTTCCTGTTCCACTAGTTGTTTCATTTCATTTTGATTCCTCCTTAATATTTCATTTTCACGGGAGAGATTTTCTATCTTGTCCATTAAGGATTTCTGTAGTTCAAGAATTTGTTTTTGAGAACTTCTTAATGTTCTTGTGAATTTTTTGAAATCTGCTTCTTGCATTTGCTCTATCTCTTCATCTTCATAATCTTGCATTGTCATGTCTTGTTCACTTGGGGGCGTCATAGTGCCTTCCTTGTTCTTGGTAGCTCCGCTTCTATGTTTCTTGCTTGGCATGTTAGAGATAATTTGTGGTGTTTTTGTTTTTGTTTTTTTTTCTCTCGTTATACTATGCCTCTAAGTGAGCTGTCTGTTTTGTTGGAGCCTTAGGTGCTGTGATGGGTGTGGTCAGAGGGCTATGCTTGTTTCTTGAGGTTTAAGGCTGTGTAAAGAGCGACTCTCCCAGATTATTTGCTCCTTGCTGGGACGCTCTCTCTCTCTCTCTCTCTTTTTTTTTTTTTTTTGTTTTGACTTAGTTGGGAGTGGGGTTGAGGGTAGTTGAAATCTAGCCTCTGTGAGTATTCGTTTGATCTACCCCTGGGACCATACACAGCGTTTATGCAGCCCTCAATGTGTTCTCCAGTTTCGCTAAAGATACTGAGTTTGGCTGAGCTTTACATATGTAAAATCGCGGTGCTCTTTGTTTTGCTTGGTGAGTGAAGGGAGAGGCCTCTGTTCCCCCTCCCCCCAATGTCTCGGACTTCTCAGGTCTTTTGTCTTTCTTACCCTCCTCCGTTCCTGCTTGGCAAGTTAGAGATAATTTGTGGTGTTTTTGTTTTTGTTTTTGTTTTTTTTTCTCTCGTTATACTATGCCTCTAAGTGAGCTGTCTGTTTTGTTGGAGCCTTAGGGGCTGTGATGGGTATGGCCAGAGAGCTATGCTTGTTTCTTGAGGTTTAAGGCTGTGTAAAGAGCGACTCTCCCAGATTATTTGCTCCTTGCTGGGACGCTCGCTCTCTCTCTCTCTCTCTCTCTCTCTCTCTCTCTTTTTTTTTTTTTTTGACTCAGTTGGGAGTGGAGTTGAGGGTAGTTGAAATCTAGCCTCTGTGAGTATTCGTTTGATTTACCCCTGGGACCACACAAAGAGTTTATGCAGCCCTCAATGTGTTCTCCAGTTTCGCTAAAGATACTGAGTTTGGCTGAGCTTTACATATGTAAAATCGCGGTGCTCTTTGTTTTGCTTGGTGAGTGAAGGGAGAGGCCTCTGTTCCCCCTCCCCCCAATGTCTCGGACTTCTCAGGTCTTTTGTCTTTCTTACCCTCCTCCGTTCCCGCGCTGGCGAGATTCTGTGGCTCTGCCTCCTCTCCCGCCGCTGCCGCTCGGCTTGTCTCGGTTGGTTTTCCACGCGGTGGGTTCCCTGTAAGTCCTCTGTGTTTCCTCCACAAGATCCGGAAGCGATTCCTCTGCAGTTTTTTTCTTGAGTTTTTTCCTGATGCTACAGTAATTCCGCTTTTATGAAAGTTTATTTTCCCAAACTAAGGCACACGTCCTCACTATCCGCCATCTTGGCTCCGCCCCCTCCTTCCTTTCTTATTTCTTCTTTAAATTTTTACAATGACATATTTCAGTATGTTTTATAACCACAAGTTTAACTCTCCATTAAGTAAATGATTCAACAAGTAGTAAGTAGAATAAAACCAGTGTTCCTCAAGCTAGAGATAAGGGCTATAAATAGTAATCAAATCTCTGTGGTCGGCACTGTGGCATAGCAGGTAAAAACCCTGGTCTACAGTGCTGGCATCCCATATGGGCGCTGGTTCCAGTCCCGGCGGCTCCACTTCTGATCCAGCTCTCTGCTGTCGCCTTAGAAAGCAGTGGTAGATAGCCCAAGTCCTTGGGCCCGTGAACCTGTGTGGGAGACCCAGCGGTTGTTCCTGGTTCCTAACATCAGATTGATGTAGCTCCAGCCATTGCAGCCATCTGGGGAGTGAACCAGCAGATGGAGGATCCCCCTCTTTCTGCCTCTGCCTCTCTGTAACACCTTTCAAATAAATAAATCTTTTAAAAAAATCAAATCTGAAAGTGTCAATTTCATTCATATACATTACTTTTTTTATACTTTGTATATTAGTTACCACAAATCAGGGAAAACATGGTATTTGTCTTTTGTCTTTTTGGAACTGGCTTATTTCACTAAGCATATGGTTTCTAATTGCATCCTTTTGTTGCTGAAGACAAGGTTTCAGGTTTTTTACAGGTGAATACTATTCCATAGTGTATATATGCCACATTTTCTTTATCCAGTTGTCAGCTGATCTGGGTTAATTCAATGTCTTAATTATTGTGAATTGAGCTGAAATAAACATGGGGGTACAGATAACTCTTTCATCACACTTGTATCATTTTATTTGGGTAAATTTCCAAGAGTGGGATGGCTAGATAATATGGTAGATCTTTTCTTAGATTTCTGAGAAATCTCCATACTGTGTTCCATAATGGTTGTACTAGTTTACATTCCCACCAGTAATGAGTTAGTGTACCTTTCTCTCCACATCCTCACCAGCATTTATTATTTTTAGTTTTTGGCTGACAGTTATTCTAACTGGGATGAGGTGAAACCTCATTGTGGTTTTTATTTGCATTTCTCTGATGGCCAGAGATTCTGAGCATTTGTTCATGTGTCTGTTGGCCATTTGTCATCCTTTGAAAAATACCTGCTCATGTCCTTTACTCATGTCTTAACTGCTTGTTTGTTTTGTTCTTGTTGAGTTTCTTGAACTATTTATAGTTTCTGTATATTATCCTTTGTCAGTTGAATAACTTGCAAATATTTTCTCCAATTGTCAGTTACCTCTTCGCTTTGTTGAGTGTTTCCTTTGTGTTGCAGAAGCTTCTTAGCTTGATGTTATCCCATTTGTTCAATTTTACTTTTGTTTCCTGTGTTTCTGAATTCTTTTACAAGAAATCTTTGCCAATGCCAATGTCTTGGAGAATTCTACTGATGTTTTCTCTAGTAATTTGATGGTATCAGGTCATAGATTTAGATCCTTGATCCATTTAGAGTTGATTTTGTATAAAATGTCAAGTAGGAATCTTGTTTCATTCTTCTGTATGTGTAGATCCAATTTTCCCAGCACCATTTGTTGAAGAGACTGTCTTTTCTCCAGCAATTAATGTTAGCTCCTTTGTCAAAGATTAGTCAATTGTAGATGCATGGATTAACTTTTGGGGTTTCTATTCTGTTTCATTGGTCTACAAGTCTATTTTTGTGATAGTACTACCTGTTAGCTGAGATTTTAAAAAGGAAGGGGCATTCCCTGTCCCACTGCAGAGCAATAAAACCAGAATCTTTGAAGGTGGGGCTTGGGCATAGTTGCAATTTAAAGTTATTTGGGAGATCCATTTCCAGGGGTGGTTAGGAAGCCATGCACCCTGGAGCTGTTCTCCGGCAACCAAGGAAGTCTCGAAGGTATTGGGGGAGGGGTTAAACATGCATGAATGCCAAGCAGTGTTGTCATTCTTGAAGAATTAGAAGGACTAGGAGAGACACAGAAAGGAACTAACCTAGCTATAGGATTCAACATTATTTCACTTAATGCACAAAATATTTATAGAGTAGCTACTACATGCCAGGCATTGTGCTGGAGATCTATGAGTGAAAAAGAGACAAAAACACTCATAGATCTCAAACACAATGTCTTGGAGCTGCTATGATGAGCAGGGTGGAGTGGGGGATAGACAATGGACTTAATAGGTAACTGTATATACTAGGAGGTGATAAGTGGAGATAGGCTATAAACTTAATAAGTAACTGTGTAGGGGCCGGTGATGTGGTGCAGTGGGTTAACGCCCTGGCCTGAAGTGCCAGCATCCCATATGGGTGCCAGTTCTAGTCCTGGCTACTCCACTTCCAATCCAGCTCTCTGCTATGGCCTGGGAAAGCAGTAGAAGATGGTCCAAGTCCTTGGGCACACACGTGGGAGACCTGGAAGAAGCCCCTGGCTCCTGGCTTCAGATCGGTTCAGCTCCAGCCACAGTGGCCAATTGGGGAGCAAACCATTGGATGGAAGATCTCTCTCTCTCTCTCTCTCTCTCTCTCTCTCTCTCTGTAACTCTGACTTTCAAATAAATAAATCTTTTTTAAAAAGTAACTGTGTATATATTAGGGAATGGTAAGTACCTTGGAAAGAGGAGAAACTAGAAGAGAATGAGGAGAGCTGGGGACTTAAGGTGGAGGGTAGGATTAAATAGAGGGCTCCACATAGGTTTGGCTGAAAAGGTACATTTTATACTAAGACTTGAAGAAGAAGGGGTAAGCCAAATAGATGACTTTTGAGGAAATAGTTTCAGGCAGAGGGAGAAGGCATTTGGCTTCTGGGTTAAGATGCCAATTAGGATGCCTGTTTCCTACATTAGAGATATGGGATCAATTCCCAGCTGTGGCTCCTGACTCCAGGTTCCTGTAAATGCAGACCCTAGGAGAAATCAGGTGATGGGAGACCTGGATTGTGTTTCTAGCTCCTAGCTGTAGCCTGGCCCAACACTGGCTGTGGAAGGCATCTGAGGAGTGAAACAGTGGGATATATGCATCTCTTTTTTTTTTTTAAAAAAAAGATTTATTTTATTTTATTTATTTATTTATTTAAAAGGCAGAGTTACAGAGCAGGTTGGGGGTGTTTCTCCTCTTTCCAACTGCTTGGTTCACTCCCTAAATGGTTGCAATGGCCAGAGCTGGGCTGATCCAAAGCCAGGAGCCTGGAGCTTCTTCTAGGTCTCCCATGTGCGTACAGGGGCCCAATGACTTGGGCCATCTTCCACTGCTTTCCCAGGCCATAGCAGAGAGCTGGATCAGAAGTGGAGCAGCTGGGACTTAAACAGGCACCCATATGGGATGCCAGCACTGCAGGCAGTGGCTTTACCTACTATGCTACAGCACCAGCACCCCTGTAGGCACCTTCACTCCTGTAGCCTACTTCCTTCCTGTAGGCTAGCTTGAACACCTGTCCCCAGATGTTTTTCATGTACTGTAACTGTGACACTCCTCCAATCAAGAGCTTTTAAGGGTTTTTCAAGGGTTTATGTTCCTTCCTCCTGAATCCAAATGTGTCTAAGACAAATTAAGTCTATGTAATGTCCAAGGCTAGTTCATACAGGGCAATGCCACTTTGGCCTAATTCTCTTGGGACTCTCGCTGTCACTCTTAGAACCCAGCCACCATGCTGGGAGGAAGTCCAAGCCATCCCATAAAGATGCCCACATGGAAAAAGAATTGATAGCCAGCACTAACTTGCCAGTCATTGGACAAGTGGGCCATGTGGGGGGCCAATTTTCCAGCCTCAAATTTTCCAGCTGTGTCTGCAGAACCCTTCCTAGAAGACAGATTTGTGATCAAGACAGGAACACAGTTACACATATACAATAATGTTTTGGTCACTGATGGGCTGCGTCTATGATGGTGGTCCCAAAGATTGCATCACCTGAAGATGTCATAGCTATCTGTGTAAATGCACTTGAAGATGTTTGCACAAAGACAAAATTGCCTAACAATGCATGTCCCTGCTATGAGCCAATGAACGGCCATAAAGGAGTTTTTTGGTTTTGTTTTGAGAGAGAGAGAGCATTCCCATTCACTGGTTCACTCCCCAATGTCTGCAATGGCCAGAATGGGGCTAGACTGAAACTGAGAGATGGGAACTCCATCCACATTTCCCATATGGGTGGCAGGGACCTAATTATTTGAGCAATCACCTGCTGCCTCCCAGTTTGCACATTAGAAGGAAGCTGGAGTCAGAAGCCAGAGTTGTAGATTGAATCCAGGCATTCTAATATGGGAAGCGGGCATCTAAGCGGCATCTTGGTGAGG
Organism: Lepus europaeus; assembly: GCF_033115175.1. Classification (NCBI taxonomy): domain Eukaryota; kingdom Metazoa; phylum Chordata; class Mammalia; order Lagomorpha; family Leporidae; genus Lepus; species Lepus europaeus. Next base: position 4,264,249 of record NC_084846.1, read on the forward strand.
GAAGTGTGGAGGTGTTATGCCCAGTTCAGTTGTCCTCAAAGACCACCAAGGAGCCGATACCACTGTAAAGCATACGAGAGTTTTATTACAGGTCCGGGCCTGGACTCTCAATCAACACCGACACAGTGGGTCTGAATTGAGAGCCCCGACCCTTCAGTTAACAGGGTTTTCAGGGACATTCTATACATTATGGTACCATTTAGCAAATCATCTCATCCCGTGGGAAATTCAAAGGACATCTCTTAGAACTGATTAGTGCATCCAGTGGCGGGAATGGGCCTAGTAAAGGTGGTTGGATGGCTTTGGGGTTGATGCCTTTTAAATTGATTGCCGAAACATGGGGTCTGAGCTGCTGGGGTGTACGTGCTGAACTAACTGCAGGGTCTCGGGAAGCTATCAATCACCTTAACTGCCCTGAGAAGACACCAGGAACTCTAGGTATCTCTCTGTTATCTGCTAATCTGCTGTTGCTAAGAGAGTTTATCATAAGGGGAGTTCATTTACTTTTACGAGCTTCTGGCTCAGGGTTCAGGGCCTGGTCAGGCCCAAGTTACAAGATGGAGGCCTAATTTAAAATAGTTGCACCTTGATCCAGGCTCAGGTCTCACAGAGGAAGCATCTCTATAGATCTGACAACCCTAGGGTATCCTAAAGTATTATCCCTGTGTGTTTGGCTTATTTCACTGAGCATCATAGGCTCACGGTTCATCTATATTAGAGCAGGTGTCCGGATTTCCTTTCTTCTTATGGCTGACCAGTATTCTACCACATGGATAAATCACATTTTGCTTATATGTTTATGTGTTTGTAGATACTTGGGTTGTTTCCCCATTCTTTTTTTTTAATAAATAAATAAATATTTATTTATTTATTTAAAAGGCAGGGTTACTGAGAGGTAGGAAAGGAGGGCAGAAGAGAGACAGAGAGTGAGTGAGAGTGCTCCATCTGCTGGTTCTCTCCTCAGATGGCCACAAAGGCCAGGTCTGGACCAGGCTGAAGTCAGGTGCCAAGAGCTTTTTCCGGGTGGCAGGGCCCAGACACTTGGGTCATACTTCACTGCTTTTCCTAGCCCCATTCTTCTTTTTGACATTCAAAGTGTTCCACCTCAGCTGTGGGAGACCCAGGACTGTAATTTTGAAAATTTCCTACAGTTCAGTGCCCAATAAAGGACGGCTTTCCCGTTGAGAATGGACTGAGATCCTGAAACTGAATATTGTGCCTTGGATACAGTTTGAGGTGTTCCCCAAAAGGGTCACAGGTTAATAGTGGTGAGAATTTTTTTTTAATTTTTTTGACAGGCAGAGTGGACAGTAGAGGGAGACAGAGAGAAAGGTCTTCCTTTTTGCCGTTGGTTCACCCTCCAATGGCCGCCGCGGTAGGCGCGCTGCGGCGGCGCACCGCGCTGTTCCGATGGCAGGAGCCAGGTGCTTCTCCAGGTCTCCCATGGGGTGCAGGGCCCAAGCACTTGGGCCATCCTCCACTGCACTCCCTGGCCACAGCAGAGAGCCGGCCTGGAAGAGGGGCAACCAGGAAAGGATCGGTGCCTCGACCGGGACTAGAACCCGGTGTGCCGGCGCCGCAAGGCAGAGGATTAGCCTGTTAAGCCACGGCGCCGGCCAGTGGTGAGAATATTTAAAACCCACTCTTTAGCCATTTAAAAGATTTATCCACTTATCTATTTGATGAGGAGAGAGAGAGAGAGATTGATTAGCAGGGGGCTGGATGAGAAGTGGAGCAGCCGGGACTTGAACTGAGGCTTCGATATGGGATGCCAGCACCGCAGGCAGTGGCTAAGCTTGCTGCACCACAACACTGGCTGCCTGGACATTTTCAAATACAGGTATTGCTGTGCATTTTTACAGGTTGAGCATGCCTAAACCCCCCCCCCCAAAAAAAAAAAGCCAAAATTCCACAGGATCCAAAATCCAAAACTCGTTGAGCCCCAGGATGACGCCCACAAGTGGAAAATTCCACATCATGAAACTGTTTCATGGACAAAAAATTATTAAAACTAGTGTACGAATCAGCTTCAGGCTGCAGGTATAAGGTGTCCATGAAGCATAAGTACTTTTGTGTTTAAAGACTTGGAACCTGGCCCTCAGATATTTCATTATCTATAAGCAAACATTCCACAGGCTGAAAAACTCCCAAATCGGAGAAACTTCTGGTCTCCAAGCATTTTAAATAAGGAAACCCAACTTTTATTAACCGTACACACCTGGCCTTGCACTAAATAAGCCACCACAACTTATTTTCTTGAGAGAGCGAGCCAGCCAGTCTCAATAATGTAACACAGCATGATTTCAAGTCTGTACCGCTCCAGTGAACACGTGTGGAATCACCCCATGCTGTTCTTCATTTTATGGATGGCACTGACCAGCCTTGCCACACTGACCCAGGATTGCAAAACCATTCCCCAGCCCCAGCCCAGGGCTCACTCCATCACACAGCAGCAACACACAGTGGGGAAACAAGCGCCATAGGTGTTCCCTCCCCGGGGGTCGAACCTGCGCCTCGCAGACACGGTCACAGCCTGAGCCGCCAGGCAGAGTGCGCAGGCGCAGAACACCCATCCCAGCCTCTACATGCGATGCACACCTCGTGCTCCCCTCAGCGGAGCTTGCCTCGTGCCTCTCGCCTTCCCTCCTCCCGCCCCTTGGTTCTCGACTTCCCATTGGCTGTCAGCTTCCTCCTTCCGCCCTAAGCCCAGCAGGCCCCTGCCAGGGGAGAAGTCCCGCCTCTACGGGAAGGCCTCTTGGCTCCTGATTGGCCCAGCTTGCAGTCAGTCAGGGTGGAAAAGGCCAGAGTCGAGCGCGGGAACCGGCAGTGGCTTCCGGTCCCGTGGTTCGGGCGGGGCGGTGGCCCAGTGGCTAGCTACGCAGGACCTGGGGCTTCCAGCCATGGACAGTCAGGTGAGGAGAGGCCGCGCTGCCCCAGCACTGCCCACCGGTCTCGCCAGCCCCTCAGTCTCGGTCTCCACACTGTCGCTCTGCCCCCCACCCACCCGGCTTCGTGCTTGCCCCCAGCTTCCCGGGCTTTTCTGCGGGGGCGCGGGGGCGACCCCAGGCTGCCCAGAATGTCGCTGGGTAAGGGAAGGGGTCGCAGCCATTGACAAGATGATCCCCCAGCTTATCTAAGCCCCTGGCAGCCCCTCAGCCTGACACCTTCCTAGAGAAAGCCCGATTGGTTTGCTTCAGCTCCTGGGAGAGTTCAGGAAGGAGCTGGGCCGTGCTTGTCAGTCATCATGATTGACAGGGCTCTGCTTCGTGTCGGTCTCTGGTCAGTGCTGGATGAGGACTTCTTCCTTTGAGATAGTGGCACCGGATCCCTGTTGTTTCATAGACGATGCCAGCAGCCGTCAGGGAAGACTCGGGGTGCGGGGCCCGGGAACCTCAGATCTGGCCACGTGGAGGCTGCAGCTGGGTGCCCTCCCAGCGTCTCGGGAGGTCGGAGCGAGAGGCCAGGGTGTGTGAGTGTGCAGGACGGATTCTGTCTGTCAGGGATGATGTGGGGGTTTCTGGGGGTGGGTGTTCCTCCAGGACTCTGTCTGCAGCGCTCTTGCAGGAGATGCTGTGGTCGCCTTGAGTTCTGCGAGCTCTCCCAGGCGCGGAGCCCCCTCGTCTCTGCGGGGAGCCAGGTGTTTCCACTGGAAGGTTCCTTATGTGCCTGGGATTTGCGGGCTCCCTGATCTCCCATGCTGCCCCCCACACCCCACCCAGTGCTATCCCTGACACAGTCGCCATCCTGAATGCCTGGATCCTGGTCTAAGCTGGGTCTCTCCCACCTGTGGGTCTGGCCAGCTGCCCCACATCAGGCTCTGTTGAGGTCTCTTTGCAGCCACTTGTTTCGCTCCTCACTTTGCTGCTGTTGCTGGGTGTTTCTGGCCTGGTCTGCTGAAAACCCTGACCCTGCTCAGGTGGCCTGACGACTTCCCTCCCCTACAGTACCCACGTGGCCGTGGCCACTTGGGGTTGGTTCCCGTGCCTCTGTGACCGGTCTACATGCTGCTTCCCAATGCCAGCCCCTGTGCCATCCCTGCTGTTTCCCTGGGGAACGCTGAGCCAAGGGCTCTCCTCTACCCTCCTTCTTTGTAAATATTAATTGAATTTTAAGTAGGCAGTAGAGACATGTATTCATCATGAAACTTTTAAAACTTTTTTTTTTAATAAAAGATTTGTTTGAGACACAGAAAGCAAGACAGAGGCAGAGAGATGGCACTCTCAACCATTAGTTCACTCCGCAGATGCTGACAACAGCAGGGTTTGGAGTTAGATTGAAGCCAGGAACTAGGAACTCAATCCAGGCCCCCACATGGGTGCAGAGACCCCAGGTACTTGAGCCATCCCTGCTGTCTCCCAGGGTCTGCATCAGCGGGAAGCTGGATTCAGGAGGCAGAGCCTGGCTTTGAACCCAGGGACATGAGTGTCCCAACCAGTGGCTTAACTGCCAGGCCAAACCTCCACCCCGTGTACAATGTCTTTTTCAAAAGTTCATGTTCTCAGTTGGCGAATGCACGCTGTGTACTTCTGCCCTGTTTGTTGTGCCTGGCTTGCTAGGTGCCTGAAGCAGCCCCCCCGTCTCTCATCAGCCCTTCCTGGGGTAGCCACTCTGTGATTGTATTTGGTTCCATCCCTCTCTCTCTCAGAATGGCAGACCTGGAAGGCTCTCTGGAGCGGTCACTCTGATGTTGCTGACCAAGGCTACCAGAGCACATGGGATGCGGTCCCTGTTCCCAGAGGCTCTGCAGGGACAGGATGAGGGGGTGTTGGGGGCCATTGCAGACTTCTTTTTTTTTCTTTGACAGGCAGAGTTAGACAGTGGAGAGAGAGAGAGACAGAGAGAAAAGTCTTCCTTTTTCCGTTGGTTCACCTCTCAAGTGGCAGCTACGGCTGGAACGTTGTGGCCGGCGCATTGTGCCGATCCAAAGCCAGGAGCCAGGTGCTTCCTCCTGGTCTCCCATGCAGGTGCAGGGCCCAAGGACTTGGGCCACCTCCACTGCACTCCTGGGCCACAGCAGAGAGCTGGACTGGAAGAGGAGCAATTGGGACAGAATCCGGCGCCCCAACCGGGACTAGAACCCGGTGTGCCAGCGCCGCAGGCAGAGGATTAGCCTAGTGAGCTGTGGTGCCAGCCTCATTGCAGACTTCTGAGCACACTTGGGTGTGACTGGTTTGAGGCCTGGGGATGAGAATGAACCTGGAAGGATGTTGCACTTACACTGGGTCTCAGGTGAGTGGAATTTGGATCAGCAGAGAGAGGGGCAGAGGGCACCCCAGGCCATGGGTGTAGAAGCGATGGGGGCAGACGGAAGCAGCCCTTTTGGGCTGCTGTCAGATTGAGCCTGGAGCACAGGGTGTGTGCATTTCCTGTGGCTTCTCAGCTGTGGGACCCCAGGATGCAGCATTAGGAATGGTGTCTGTGTGCGTGGGAGGGAGCCCCCAAACCTGACAGGTGGACTCCAGGGTGCATTCTGACCTCCAAGGTTGAAATGTGCAAGGAGAGCAGCCTTGGCAGGCAGGAGATGGGAGGTGTGCCAGGGCCTGGCTCTTTTCTGGGGGAGGGGTCTGTCGGCCACTGGCACACTCAGTCGAGTGGCAGAATCTGAGCAGAGACAGGTCTGGAGGGATCATGGCCATGTAGTTGCACGTGGTGAGCTCCAAAGGAGCAGGCAGGAGCTCTGGGTCCTGGGGCTGGGGAGGGTGGTGGAGCCCAGTACTGGGTGGTTTGACTAGGAAGCTGCCGCTCCCTGGTGACTGCCCACCCCTGCTTGTCTGCGGCTGGAAGCCGGGGCGCATGCGGTCCTGTGTTACTACAGAACACTCTTGTGTTTGACACCTGCTGTCAGGTCTGTGACTGTTAAAACTTTGGGAGGTTTTCACCATGCAGTGTGGATGCTTGCAGGAGCCTGCCTGCTGGGGGTGTCGGCCAAGCTGGGTGTTGAGGGCTCCAAAGGTTCCTGGCTGTGTTCTCACTGGAGTGGAACCTGCCCGAGCTGCCTCCTGTCTCAGGCTGAAGTGCTGGATGGTGCATGAGGAGGCCACAGTCCCTTGGGAACCTGTCACCAGGGGCTGCATGCTGCCTCTGCCTTCTCCCTGGAACCACGTCGGTGGGGCTTTGTGGATGCCTAGAGGGCCGAGAGCAGCCTCTGTTCTGCACAGTATGAATGCCGCAGGAAGTGCTGGGGTAGAGGCACCCAAGCAGGGAGGCAGTGGTCTGCTGAACAACGCTCAGTTCTGTGGATGTGGGCCGAACCTGGCATCTCTCCTGACCTGCCCTGGCCCTCGCTGCTTCGTGGCTCAGTCTCGCAGCCTCGATTTCCTCATCTACAAAGTGAGGGGACTGCACAGTTCCACCCTGTGAGGCCTTGTGGGGACCCCAGCTGCAGGCCAGCAAGGGGCACAAGAGTGGCACAAGTGGGCGGCAGGCAGCCTGGTGGTTCTATAATGAAAAATGCCAAGAACACAGAGTGTGGTAAAGATGATGGGGGTGCTTTAACCTTGAGTGGTCAGGGAAGGCTTCCCATGGGGGGTGACAGTTACACTGAGGGCCTGTGATGCGCGGGGCCAGCATGGGAATCTATAGGAACTGCAGAGGCAGGAATGAAGCCTCCATGGAGGCTGTGCGAGTAGAACAGAGGATGAGGGATGAACAGGAGGAAGCTGATTTTATTTATTCTTCCATTGATAGACATCTGGGTTGATTCCACATCTTAGTTATTGTGAATTAAGCTGCAATAAACTTGGGGTTCAGATAACTCTTTCATATGCTTATTTCATTTCTCATGGGTATATTCCCAGGAGTGGGATGGCTGGGTCATATGGTAGGTCTACCAGCAGTGGACCAGGTTACCTTTTCTCCCAAACCCCCCTCGACATTTGTTATTTGTTGATTTCTGTATGAGAGCCATTCTAACTGGGATGAGATGATTTTGATTTGAATTTCCCTGATTGCTGGTGATCCTGAGCATGTTTTCATATGTCTGTTGGCCATTTGAATTTCTTCTTTTGAAAAATGCCTGTTCAAGTTCTTTGCCCATTTCTTAACTGGATTGTTTGTTCTGTTGTTCTTGAGTTTCTTGAACTCTTTACAGATTCTGAATATTAATGCTTTATCAGTTTCATAGTTTGCTAATATTTTCTCCCATTCTGTTGGTTGCCTTTTCACTTTGCTGAATGTTTGTTTTGCAGTGTAGAAGCGTCTCTGCTTGATGTAATCCCAGTTGTCTATTTTGGCTTTGATTGCTTGTGCTTCTAGGGTCTTTCCCAAGAATTCCTTGCCTATGCCAATGTTTGCAGAATTTCCGCAAGTTCTTTAGTAATTTGATGGTATTTGGTTGTAGATTTAGGTCCTTGATGCATTATAAGTGGATTTTTGTGTAAGGTATAAGGTGTGTGTGTGGGGAGGGGGTCTGATTTTATATTTCTGCTCACAGAGATCCACTTTCCACAGGACCATTTGTTGAAGTGACTATTCTTGCTCCAGGGATTGATTTTCTCTCATTTATCAATGATTAATTGGTTGTAGGTTTGTGAATTGATTTCTGGAGTTTCTATTCTGTTCTATTGGTCTACATGTCTATTTTTCACCAGTACCAGGATGTTTTGATTATAATTAACCAATCTTTTAATTTCATTTGTCTGTTAATTTTTTTTGAAAGTAGAGAGCAAAATGGAGTGCAATGCTGTCTGCTATTTCACTCCCCAAATGCCCACAATAAATTTTACATTTTGTTTCCTTCTTTAATTTGCTTTGTATAAAAGTCTTCAAATTTGAATTTTAGAAGTTTATGAATCATTTTATTTTATTACTCATGAAGATATATTTTTTGAAACTCGAAAAAGTTTTTAAATAAATATAGAGGGAATAGATTTCATATATTTCTTATATGCAGTTCTTATGAGTATAATGATGTCTCACACCCTACCCTTGCTTCCTTCCTCACTCCCACCTCGCAGCTTCTTTTCTTATTTTTAATTTTTACCATGACATTCTTTCAATTTCATTTATAATCACAAGCTTAACCCTCCATTAAATACTGAATTCAATAAGTAGTAGGTAGAAAAACCACTATTCTTCAAGAATATAGACAAGGGTTATAAAAATAATCAAATCTCAAAATGTCATATTCATTCATATACATTGTATATTTTTGTGCTCTGTATATTAATTACCACAAATCAGGGAAAACATATTTTTTGGAGACTGGCTTATTTTTTTTTATTTAAAGTAACATTCTGTTTTAGAGTGATGTCTCACAAAAAGATAAGAAAAGGTTAATTGTGATGAATCCCCATACCACAAAATATGCAACCATTAATATTTGGGTATTTCTAGATGTATGTTTAATTTTAAGAATGTATCCATTTTTAAGTATTCCAAACAAGAAAAAATGTATTCTAAATCCACTTTACACAAAGGGAACGTGGATACATTCTTTGAGTTTTTTTTGATGTAGTTGCTATTTTTCTTAATAAACTTCACTGATTTTTTAGACAGAAAAAAGTCATTTCTTTGAGTAGTATTTTTCCTTATACTGAGATTTCTTAAAGCTATAAGAGAGTATGTAGTGAATTATAATATGTATGCCTATCCCTATCTCTTGGAAACACCAAATATTAACATTTAAAATATATTTGCTTTCAGTATCTTTCTTATTTATGTGTTTATGTAAAAATTACATTGATGGTATTGTATGTATATAGTTGTGTATGTCATTTATCCTTATTTTTGAAGTACTACAACTATAAAACAGAGATAAAGTCAAGATCAACTTTGATCTAGAGCTCTACTTACATTCACAATTATATCTACTTTGATACTATTAATTATATTAACTTGACATTCAAATATTCTTCAAGGAAAGTGTACCACAGTGAGATGTTTACTGTGGTTGGTTCCTTTTGAAATTCACACTTTATCTAGTGGACATCTTATGGTGTTTAAATCAAATCAAAGAAAAAAAAAATGGGCCGGCGCCGTGGCTCAACAGGCTAATCCTCCGCCTTGCGGCGCCGGCACACCGGGTTCTAGTCCCGGTCGGGGCACCGATCCTGTCCCGGTTGCCCCTCTTCCAGGCCAGCTCTCTGCTGTGGCCAGGGAGTGCAGTGGAGGATGGCCCAAGTGTTTGGGCCCTGCACCCCATGGGAGACCAGGAGAAGCACCTGGCTCCTGCCATTGGAACAGCGCGGTGCGCCGGCCGCAGCGCGCTACCGCGGCGGCCATTAGAGGGTGAACCAACGGCAAAAGGAAGACCTTTCTCTCTGTCTCTCTCTCTCTCACTGTCCACTCTGCCTGTCAAAAATTAAAAAAAAAAAAATGTTTCTTCTCCAGGGAAATGAACCCAGCTCCCCCTGCTGATTTTCCTAGAAAGAATATGATGTAAAAATTTTCCTTCTACTATCTTTTTGTTAAGCCAACAGAGCCTAACTGTTTCGAGATTGGGAAGATAATAGAACAATTTACTTAATAAGGAGCTCTGAGAATTCAACCCTTGAGTTGACAGAACTTTTAAATGAATGCCCCTGTTATTTCTCACCTGTAATTAATGGCTTCCCGCCTGCTTAAAGCCCATCTGCACCTCACAGGGACACTCTGGGAGATGAGAAAGCTCCAGTGGCCATCATCGGAGAGTCTTGTGTTCCAGTGAGGGCTTCTGGGGTAAGAAGGGAGAGTGGGTGGTGGGCTTTATGTCTAGAATAATGGGACTAGCACAGACCTATTGTGGTGTATTTTAGTTTCTGAAATCAGCCCTTCTAGTTATTATGTTCTTTCCTTTCCTTCTGGAATCTAGAACCTGTGTCCACTAAGAGTTACAAATGATCATTCCCTGAATGTGATGTTTTCTGGAGAGGCTCCACAGCTTCTCTGCTTCCCCCTGTAAATTGTGGGCTCCTCTTCATTTAACTACTCACTGAGCATGTCTAGTGCGTAAGTATTGTCTCTGATGTTGTAATGTGATTGGCATTTTCTTTGATGATTTACGTGTTTTTCCCCACAGATCTCATTTACAGATATCACTGAATACGTCTATATTGTTGTTGCTGTTAGGATCACTGTTATTTTTTCACAACAGTAGGCACAGTACAATAAAGCAATATAATTATTTCAGACATTTGGTTTTAAGCCAGTTTCTCCTTCTCAGCTTATTAATCTTTAAATGTTTAGGAGAGTGTTGAATGGCTGAATATGGAGTACACTGCCTTGAACTCTTGATGAATTTCACAGTAATACTACAGTATTTGATTGTAGCATCTCCTATTGGCTGTGGATGGCAACCATTTGTTATGAGTTAACTAGTTATCCTTATGTCCCAATGCAGTGCTGTGATGCTGACCACAGTAATGGCTGTTCAATATACTTAAATGCATTTTTCTATTGTGACTATGATTCCTCTTCGTTGTTCCATTTGCTTTTCATGTGTCATAGTTGATGTTTTTCTTTGTCTCAATCTTATTGAACCTTTGACATTTGTACTTACCAATCTTCTGTGATGTTATAGGGACCATGTACTTCCATGAAAGACAATGAGATAAAACGTAGTCACCCCAGACACAGAAAAACATGCATTTAGCCATGGGAGAGGGATGCCACAGTGGTATAACAGCTCCACTTTGGGCCTCATGCTCTGTTTCCTGGTCCTCTCCTCTCCATCACACTCATCTCTCAAATCACCTCAAATACAAAGCTCACTGTCTGATGAGGCAGTGGTAAACTGTGTTCTCTCAGTGTGGAACACACTTCACCTGATTATCAACCCATCTTTCCTCTCTTAGCTCAAATATTCCTTTTCCTGAAAGTCTCTCTTACCTGCCATTCCAGAGTAAGTTATTCAGTGTTTTTCTTCTGTCCTTAATTAGCATTCATTTGGCATTAATGATGAATGTTTTTCTATCGTAAAGAGTCCCTAAATTAATTTTCATATCTTAATTTTGTGTTACAATTTTTCTGGATGTTTTGATTTCTCTAAGACTTGGACTTTTAAAACTAAACACATCCATTATATTTTGCCCGTTAACTCTGCAAATAGAATGCATTTGCACTTGAGAGCATGTGTTTAGGCACACACGGACACAGATGCACACACAGAAATCCCTTGGATTTCATGTTAATGATTGTGTGCTTCTGTGTTCTTCTCCTGGTGTGGTCCACATACATGCTTTTCCTCTTCTTGGAAGAATTCACCTGACAGGCATTCTCTCAAAGAAGGGGCCATAGGGATCTTCATGAAATGGAAGTGCTGTATGGCAAAAGAGGTAGCAGAACTGTTGTATTAATGTGACACGATTCCCTTTTATGGCTGACCCAGGTTAAGATGCAGATGTATCCATAAAGGAATATTTATTGTGATCTTAACAATAGAAGTTCTCGGGGTGGCTCCGTGGCACAGGTTAATCCTTGCCTGCAGTGCTGGCATCACATATGGTTGCTAGTTCTAGTCCCAGCTGCTCCTTTTCCAATCCAGCTCTCTGATATAGCCTGGACTTCTTCCTCTGCAACCTGTCCTTTGTGGACATCTGTTTTGTCTTCACCACGGTCCCAAAGATGCTGGTGAACATCCAGGCACACAGCAAGGACATCACCTACATAGAATGTCTCATCTAGGTGTATATTTTTATGATATTTATTGCAATGGATAATTTCCTACTGGCCATCATGGCCTATGATCGGTTTGTGGCCATCTGCCACCCCTTGCGGTACACAGTGGTCATGAACCCACGCCTCTGTGGCCTCCTGGTTCTAATCTCATGGTGCTTCGTTTCCTGGGTCTCCCTGCTTCACCTTCTGCTGCTAATGAGGCTGACGTTCTCTGCTGGTACTGAGATCCCCCACTTCTTCTGTGAACTGGCTCAGCTTCTCAAGGTGGCCAGCTCTGATACCTTCATCAATGACATTACCATGTATGTGGCAACTGCCGTGCTGGGCTTGTTTCCTGCCACCTGGATCCTCTTCTCTTACTCTCAGATTGTCTCCTCTTTAATGCGGATGTCCTCCACTGTGAGCAGGTACAGAGTATTTTCCACCTGTAGTTCTCACCTGTCTGTGGTCTCCTTGTTCTATGGAACAGGACTTGGGGTGTACTTCAGTCCTGCCGTGCCACAGACTTACATGAGAAGTTCAGCTGCTTCGGTGTTGTACACTGTGGTCACCCCAATGCTGAACCCCTTTATCTACAGCCTGAGGATCAAGGATTTGAAGGGGGCCCTGGGCCAGCTCCTCAGCAGAGGATTCCCTTGTGTTTGGTGAATCACTGACCTAAGGACTCAGTGTGCTGTAGCCCCTACAGAAATGCTGTGAATTTCAATATGCTGGCTCTTTTTCTCCCCTCAAGTATATACTAAATTTATTTCTGTACCCAAAGCATGTCTGCATTGATTGTGTATGTGTTTACATTTTCCTCTTCTCAACAACTCCCTCCATACACCTGTCTTAGCTTTTCTTCCTTCTACCTGATGCTCTAAGTTCCATGTTTGGTTGTTTATCTTCCAGGAATTTCTGTTTTTTTAAATGTCTTTACAGCACTTGTTTCACAAGCACTCACATGGTTTCTATCTAACTTATTCTGTTAGTATGTTTTTTATTTGAATTTCCCTCATGGCATTGTTGGCCACTGGTATTTCTTCTTTTGAGAAGTGTCTATTCAGATTCTTTGGCCATTTCCTAATGGAACGGCAATCAGAAGCAAAATATCTAGTATTCCACCACACACTAGGGTCACTCTATTTAACAGTCATGTGTTACATGCCTTATAAAGAACTGGAAGGCAGAAGCTGATAGGCTCCCAACACAATGAATAGATAAGGAAATGGAAGCAATAGTGAGCTGCTTCTATCCATTTGTGCTGTACATAGTTAATGAGTACTCAGTGCCCCATAAAACAGTGTAGACATGGGAGTATGTTTTGTGGAGTGACAGGTTAAGCTGCTGCTTGGGGCAGCCATATTCCCTACTGAAGTGCCAGTCAAGTCCCAAATCCTCTGCTTCTGATCCAGCTTCCTGATGATGCATTGGGAAAGCAGCAGGTAATGGTCCAAGCTCATGGGTCCCTGCCACACATGTGGGAGACCAAGATGGATGTGTAGGCTTCTGGATTCGGCCTGGCCCCTCAAGCCTGTTGTAGGTATTTGGAAAGTGAATAGTGGATGGAAGATTCCTGTCTCTTTGTCTCTCCCTTTTTGTGTCATTTTTCCTTTCCAATAAAGAAAGAAATAAATCTTTAAAACTTTGTTTTGCATGCTAATAAAAATGTTTTAAGCAAAAAAAAATTCTCTTGATTTTAAATTTTCTCATGACAAAAGTTAATATTTGAGGTAATGGTTGCTTGAATTTCTCTGATTTCATAATTTTTCAATGTGTACATATAATAAAACCTCACATTGAACTCCATTAATATATATCATTTTTCACCTAAAAAGATACTTTCAAACATTTCTCTTAAATGTTAATTTTTATAACATTAGTTTGATTGTGCTCTTATTTTCCCTGAAATAATGAAATGAAAATAATCTGATAGTCAAGGATGAGTTTTTTTTTTTTTTTTTTTGACAGATAGAGTTAGACAGTGAGAGAAAGAGACAGAGAGAAAGGTCTTCCTTCCTTTGGTTCACTCCCCAGATCGTCACAATAGCCGGAGCTGTGCTGATCCGAAGCTAGTAGCCAGGTGCTTCTTCCTGGTTTCCCATGTGGGTGTAGGGGCCCCAGCACCTGGGCCATGCTCTACGGCCCTCCTGGGCCACAGCAGAGAGCTGGACTGGAAGAGGAGCAACCGGGACTAGAACCCGGTGCCCATATGTGATGCCAGCACCACAGAGGGAGGATTAACAAAGTGAGCCACACCGCTGGCCCCACAGATGAGATTTTACCATCAGGGCTGTTCTTTTCGTGTATGTCTTCTTGTTTGAGTCTATTGGGATATCGTCTCTCACTCACCCTATTTCTTGGAGGAGGAAGCTGAGAAAGAGATGGACAACAATCAGCAGTCTGGCACTAGGAATGGGCGTACTCCTAACTGTGCTTCCTACTTTCCCTAGCACAGTCACGGTGATGTTCAACACAAAAGCCAGCATCTAACTGCAGAAACCGCTCTGCTCAGATGATCAGTGGTGCTGTACTGCCTACACTAACTCTGAATTGTTGCTTCACCCTTTATGGTCCTTAATTTTTTCCTTCCTCACCCTCCTTCCTTGTTTATACCCTTTCCTACGTCTTTTCGGCTGTTGTATTGGTTAATGCTAACTCACTTTGGTCATTTCCTTGACTGAATACTATTCCACTGGATTATATGCATCTTGTATATCCCTTCATCCTTTGATTGACATTTGGGTTATTTCCTTCTTTTGACGTTAGTGAGTAGTGCTTCAGTGGACATGCATGCACATTTCAGGATTGCTTTTCGATTATTTTTGGCAAATATCTAGGAGTTTGACTTTTGGGCTGAGCCATTATAAAACTGTTTTTCATGCTAACTGGCACAATTTACATTCTCAGAAATATATCAAGGTTCTAATATCACGGTATTCTTCCCAATGCCTTTTATTTTCCTCTTTTGTAAGAAAATGATAGCCTCCCACAGAGTGTGAAATGTTACCTCCTTGTGCTTTTGATTTGAATTCCCTAGTGGCTGTGCATCTGTTTCTGTGCTTGTTGGCAGTGTGTCTGTCTGCTTTGGAGGAATGACTTTCCAAGTATTTACTCATCTTTGTGTGTATGTGTGTAGTATGTATTCTTATTTCTGACGTGTAAGACGTCTTGATATATTCTGGATATTTCACCCATTCTGAAACGTATGAGTAAGTTTTGCAAATAGTTTCTCCATTCTAAGTGACATCTTTCTGTCTTTCAAGTATACCATGCATTGTAATTGACTGCACTCATCAAGGCATACGATAGATCTCTTGGATGTATTCCTCCTACCTAGTATGAATTTTGTGTCCTTTTTCCAACATCTTTTCACCCCCTAAACACAGACTCATGTCTTCATTTATTTCCAGTGATTTTAACTTTTTGAGTTCCACATATAGGTAAGTTCATGCAGTATCTGTCTTCCTATACCTGGTCCATTTTCTTTTCTTTTTTTATTTGACAGGTAGAGTTATAGACAGTGAGATAGAGAGACAGTGAGAGAGAGAGACAGAAAGGTCTATCTTCTGTTGGTTCACTCCCCAAATGGCCGCCACGGCCGGTGCTGCACCGATCCAAAGCCAGGAGCCAGGTGCTCCCTCTTGGTCTCCCGTGCCGGTGCAAAGGCCCAAGCACTTGGGCCATCCTCCACTGCCTTCCCGGGCCACAGCAGAGAGCTGGATTGGAAGAGGAGCAACCAGGACTAGAACCTGGCACCCATATTGGATGTCGGTGCTGCGAGGTGCAGGATTAACCTAGTGAGCCATGGCGCCGGCCCCTGGTCCATTTTCTTAACAACATTATGTCTCCTAGGTTCATCCATGTTGTTGCAAATGACAAGAGTCCCTTCATACTTAAACCTGAATAGCATTCTGTTGTGTATATACCTCTGAGTTTTTCCTTATGTATTCATCCAACAGTGGATAATTAAGCTAATCCAATATCCTGGTTGTTATGGGTACTGCTGGCATTATAAGATTTTTTTTTATTATTATTTTACTTGAAAGTCATTGTTACACAGAGAGAGAAGGAGAGGCAACAGAGAGAGAGACATCTTCCATCCAGTGGTTCACTCCCCCAGGTGGCTGCAGCAACTGGAGCTGCGCCAGTCCAAAGCCAGGAGCCAGGAGCTTCTTCCAGGTCTCCCACACAGATGCAGGGGCCCGAGGACTTGGGCCATCTTCTACTGCATTCCCAGGCCGCATCAGAGAGCTGGATCAGAAGTGGAACAGCCAGGTCTCGAACCAGTGCCCATATGGGATTTCAGCACAGCAGGTGGCGGCTTTACCTGCTGTGCCACAGCACGGGTCCCATGCTGCCATTATAAAGGGAGTCAGACAGGTGTCTTTACTACTTTGTATTCTTTGGATACATCCCAAAGAATGGGATTGCTGTTTCCCATGGTGCTTTCTATTTTTAAATTTGGGTGGAATTGCATACTACTTTGCATAATGACTGCACTAATTTACTCTCTCACTAAGAATATTAGGGGGTCAAAGGGTCCCTTTTTTAACATTCTAACCCACACTTGTCATCATTCATAATAGCTATTTTGATGAGTATGAAGAAGTATTTCATTGTGGTTTTGAATTATATTACCAGATGAATATCATATACTCACTAGTCATTTGTATGTCTTCTTTTTAAAAAGATTTTATTTTATTTGAAAGACAGAGTTACAGAAAGAGGCAGATAAAGAGAGATCTTCTATGGGATGGTTCACTCCCCAGATCGTCGCAATGGCTGGAGCTGCGCCGATCCAAAGCTAGGAGCCAAGAGCTTCTTCCGGGTCTCACACATGGGTGCAGGGGCCCAAGCACTTGGGCCATCCTATTACTGCTTTCTCAGGCCATAGTAAAGAGCTGGATCAGAAGAGAATCAGCCAGGACTAGAACCAGCACCCATATGGGATGCCAGCGCTTCAGGCCAGGGTTTTAACCTACTGTGCCACAGTGCTGGCCCCTTGTATGTCTTCGTTTCAGAAATAGATCCTTTGTCCTTAATTGTGTTACTTTTTTCTATTGAGTTGTTTGAGTTTCATCTGTTTTTAACAGTCCTTATTCATTGTATGGTTTCCAAATTTTCTCCCATTCCACAGATTGTGTGTTCACTCTGTGGGTTATTACTTTTGCTTTGTACTTTCTACTTAGATGCACTCTTTTTAAAGGTTTATTTATTTGATAGACAGAGTTACAGACAGAGAGGTCTTCCATCCACTGCTTCACTCCCCAAATGGCCACAATGGCCAGAATGGGGCTGATCCAAAGTTAACAGCCAGGAGCTTCTTCCAGGTCTCCCACATGGATACATGGGCTTATTTCACTTAAGTATAATGTTTTCCATTTGCATCCATTTTGTTGCAATGACAGGATTTCATTTTTTACAGCTCGGTAGTATTCCATAGTGTAAATATCCCATCATTTCCTTACCCAGTTTTCAGTTGACAGACATTTGGGGTGATTCAATATATTAGCTATTGTGAATTGAGTTTCAGTGTACATCGGGGTACAGATAACTCTTTCATATGCTGATTTTATTTCCCTTGGGTTTATTCCTTGGGTTGACTGGGTCATATGGTAGGTCTATATTCAGATTTCTGAGGTTTCTCCATGCTGTCTTCCACAGTGGCTCTATCAGTTTACATTGCCATCAACAGTGGACCAGGCTACCTTTCTCCCCACATCCTCACCAGCATTTGTTTGTTGATTTCTGTAGAAAGCAATTCTAACAGGGGAGAGGTGAAGCCTCATTATGGTTTTTATTTACATTTCTCTGATGGCTAGTGATCCTGAGCATTTTTTCATGTATCTGTTGGCCATTTGGATATCCTTTTTTGAAAAATGCCTGTTGAAGTCCTTTATCCATTTCTTAACTGGGCTGTATTTTGTTGAGTTTCTTGAGCTCTTTATAGATTCTGGATATTAGCACTTTAAATAGAACACATTTGGTGCTGGCGTTGGGACGTAGTGGGTAAAGCCACCGCCTGTGGTACCATCATCCCATATGAGTACCGGTTCAGGACCTGTCTGTGCCACTTCCAATCCATATCTCTGCTTTAGTAGTAGAGGATTGCTCAGGTCCTTGGGCAACTGCAGCCATGTGGGAGACCTGGAAGAAGCTCCTGGATCCTGGCATCAGATCGGCACGGCTCCGGCTGTTGTGGCCAGTTGAGGAGTGAACCAACAGATGGAAGACCGCTCTTGCACTCTCTTTGCCTCTCCTTCTCTCTCTGTATAACTCTGCCTTTCACATAAATGGATAAATCTTTAAAAGAAATATATTGTTTTAAAAAAAGAATGCATTTGTACTTGAGAGTTTGCATTTGTGGGTACACACACATACATCCATTACATTTTATGTCATTGGCTGTGTGTTTTTGTGTCCTCTCCTTCTTGTTGTTGTCCCATGCCTTTTCTTCTTCTTGAAAGAATTAACCTGGCAGACATTCTATCTAAGAAGGAGCCATGGGGATCTTCATGAAATAGAAGTGCTGTACGGCAGTCAAAAGAGGTAGCAAAACTGTTGTATTAACATGATCAGAATTCCATTCTTGATGGTTGACCCAATTCAAGAGGCAAAATATCCATACAAGAAATATTTATTGTGATGTTAAAAGTTCTCATTTATGAAATGCCCACTGTATGTCATCAGAATCCCAAAAGCAAGATCACATGCATCATCTAAATTAATTTTGCTACATATACTATCTTACTATACCCAGAGAGAGTTATGTATCTGAAATTATTATCATAAAATGAAGAGTTTAGGGGCTGGCATTGTGGCATAGGAGGCAAGCTGCCATCTGCGACATTAGCATCCCATATGGGTGCTGTTTTTGTGTCTGGCTATACCACTTTCAATCCAGCTTCATGCTAATGCACCTTTAAAAGTAGTGGAATATTGCCCAAGTGCTTGGGCAACTGCAACACCCGTGTGAGTCTGGATGAAGCTCCTTTTTCAGCCAGGCGCAACTCTTGTCATTCATGCCATCTGGGGAGTGAGCCAGCGGTTGGGAGTTCGACTTCTCTCTCTGTCTCTGTCTCTCTCTGTATCTCTGTCTCTCTCTACCCCCCTCCACCTTCCAAGTAAAATAATTTTTTAAAACAGGAAGAGTTTAAAGTGTTAAAAATGACATCTAATATTCATTGAAATCCTACTGTGTACCAAGACATTCTTACACTTCACAAGGAGATAGTAGTAATAAACACATTTTTAGAAGGAAAAGCATAAGACACTGAGAGTGGACTTCTATATCACTAGGAACTATCAGCACAAGATAAAGGTTGTTTGAGTTGAAAGCCATGCTTTAATTACCATTGCATAGATATTAGAATGCAGGAATTATGGAGATTATCAAAAGAAGAACATACTGTGTTTCCAAATGCTTTGTAGAGTAATCCCAAAGAAGAAACTCATTTACGAGCGTAAATTCATGCTGGAGAATAGAACTAGTAAGCAGATGATAAAGGAAGAGATTACTGGCAAATAAAGGAAGTTGGGATAATTATGCACGTTCACAGGGGAAATGCTCTAGAAATTGGAAGAGTCATTGGCAGGACTCAATAGAAGATCACAGATATCCATCAAAGGCGGTTTATTTATGATGTGGTTCCAGTTGGCTGTTGATCAGTACTGTCTTGCCTCCTTTCCTAGAAGACCTAGAAGATTTCCTAGAAGATTCCCAGCTCCATGGAAGTAAAAAACCACACGGGAGAATCACAATTCCTCCTCTTGGGCCTCTCAGATAATCCTGAGCTGCAGCCATTGATCTTTGGGTTGTTCCTGTCCATGTACGCAGCCACAGTGCTTGGGAATGTGCTCATTATCTTGGCCACCATCTCTGCCTCCCATCTCCATACCCCCATGTACTTCTTCCTCTGCAACCTGTCCTTTGTGGACATCTGTTTTGTCTCCACCACAGTCCCAAAGATGCTGGTGAACATCCAGGCACACAGCAAAGACATCACCTACATAGAATGTCTCATCCAGATGTATTTTTTAATGATTTTTCCTGGAATGGATAATCTCCTGCTGACCATCATGGCCTATGACCGGTTTGTGGCCATCTGCCACCCCTTGCGGTACACAGTGGTCATGAACCCGCGCCTCTGTGGCCTCCTGGTTCTAATCTCATGGTGCTTCGTTTCCTGGGTCTCCCTGCTTCACCTTCTGCTGCTAATGAGGCTGACTTTCTCTGCTGGTACTGAGATCTCCCACTTCTTCTGTGAACTGGCTCAGCTTCTCAAGGTGGCCAGCTCTGATACCTTCATCAATGACATTACCATGTATGTGTCAACTGCCGTGCTGGGCTTGTTTCCTGCCACCTGGATCCTCTTCTCTTACTCTCAGATTTTCTCCTCCTTAATGAAGATGTCCTCTGCTGTGAGCAGGTATAAAGCATTTTCCACCTGTAGTTCTCACCTCTGTGTGGTCTCCTTGTTTTATGGATCAGCATTTGGGGTCTACCTCAGTTCTGGTATTACCCAAGCTTCGCTGAGAACCTCAGTTGCCTCAGTAATGTACACTGTGGTCACCCCAATGCTGAACCCCTTCATCTACAGCCTGAGGAACAAGGATGTGAAGAAAGCCCTAGGCCGGCTTCTTGGCAGAGCAGTGCCTTGTTGGGGTTGATATTGTGGTTCAGCAGGTTAAGCTGTCACTTAACCTGTTTTCCACATTGATGTGCCAGTTTAAATCCCAGCTACTCTGCTGTAATCCGCTCTCTGCTAATGTGCCTTGTAGCATAGCACATGAAGCCCCAAGTGTTTGGGTTCCTTCTACCTATGTTAGAAATCTGGATGGAATTCTAGGTTTCTGTCTTCGGCCTGGCTCAGCCCTGGCTGTTTGAGACATATAGGTAGTGAACCAGTGGGTGAAAGGTCCTTATCTCACCCTTTTTCTCTGTCCCTCTGCCTTTCAAAAAGACCAGATAAATAAATTTTAAAACTCTGTAAGTATTGCATGTTAATAAAAACATTTTAAAAGGACAAATTATCATCTTGTGAATTTTAAGTTTTCTTATAATAAAAAATGGATTAATATTTGAGGCAATGGTTATACTTATTTCCCTGATTGTATAATTTCACAATTTGTATGTGTATTGAAAAATCACATTGTACTTCGAAAAATATATAAAATTATTGTCAGTTAATAATAAAGCTTTTAAAATGTGCCCTCTTGAATGCTAATTTTTGTCTTGTTAATTTGTGTTGTTGTTTTCTCTGGAATATTGAACATCATACGACAGTGCAGGATAAGTGCTGACCATATCAAAACTGTGCTGCATTACATATATGACACTTTTTAATCCTGAAGATGTGTGAGAGATTGTCCTTCCCTCACCCTATTTCTTGGAGGAAGAAACTGAGATAGTGATGGACAACAATCTAGCAACTTGACACTAAGAGAGCCCGTACCCCTAATTTAGCCATCCTGCTTTTTCTAAACACAGTGGTGTGATTTTCTTTTTTTTAAATTTATTTTTATTTTTTATTATATTTTTTTTGACAGGCAAAGTGGACAGTGAGAGAGAGAGACAGGGAGAAAGGTCTTCCTTTACCGTTGGTTCACCCTCCAATGGCCGCTGTGGCCGGCACACCACGCTGATCCGAAGCCAGGTGCCAGGTGCTTCTGCTGGTCTTCCATGCAGGTGCAGGGCCCAAGCACATGGGCCATCCTCCACTGCATGCCTGGGCCACAACAGATAGCTGGCCTGGAAGAGGGGCAACTGGGACAGAATCCGGTGCCCTGACCGGGACTAGAACCCGGTGTGCCGGCGCTGCAGGCAGAGGATTAGCTGATTGAGCCGCGGCGCCGGCCAAGTGGTGCGATTTTCAACATGAAAAGCTGGAGTCTAGCCACAAAGCTGGTTTCTTCACATGATGCACAGGGATATACTACTTGTGGTAACTCTGGGATGCTGCCTCATTCTTATTTTCTTGCTTCTCCTTCCTTCCTTCACTCTTTTCATCTTCCTTTGCATCCTTTCATCCTCCTTTGTGGCTGTTTCGTTGGTTAGTGCTAATTTGCTTTGCTCCTTTTCTTGACTGAATAGTATCCCACTGTATGTTATACAACTTGTATATGCATTCAATCTTTGATCGACATTTGGGTTATTTCCATCTTTGGCTATTGTGAAGAGTGCCTCTGTGGACATGTGTGAACATTTCTTTGAGTACTTCTTTTCAGTTACTGGGGGAACATACCTATGTATCATTCTTGCTAGGCCATATCTTTTTTTTAACTTTTATTTAGTAAATATAAATTTCCAAAGTACAGTTTATGGATTATAATGCTTTCCCCCACACACAACTTCCCTCCCACCCGCAACCCTCCCATCTCCTGCTCCCTCTCCCATTCCATTCACATCAAGATTCATTTTCAATTATCTTTATATACAGAAGATTGATTTAGTATATATTAAGTAAAGATTTCATCAGTTTGCACCCACACAGAACATAATGTGTAAAATAGTTTCAGTACTAGTTATAGCATTAATTCACATTGAACAACACATTAAGGACAAAGATCCTACATGAGCAGTAAGTACACAGTGACTCCTGTTGTTGACTTAACAATTTGACAATCTTGTTTATGGCATCAGTAATCTCCCTAGGCTCTAGTCATGAGTTGCCAAGGCTATGGAGGCCTTTTGAGTTCGCCAGCTCTGATCTTATTTTTATTTTTATTTCTGACTAGAAGAGTTCTTTATAAATTCTGGATACTATACCCTGATGAGATATATGAGCATATTTTTCTAATATTTGCCTCATCATGTATGTCTTTCTATTTCTTTCAAATACATGATGTATTAATATTAACTGTACTCAGCATGATGTACAGTAGCTGTCTTGGGTTTATTCTTCCTCCCTAACATAGATTTTGTGTCCTTTGATCAAATCTGCTCAACTCCCTGCCCCATAGACTCTGATGTCACCTTTTTACTTTCTAGAGTTCAACACATATGGGCAACCTATATGGGCGCCAGTTCAAGTCCCCACTGCTTCACTTCCGATGCAGTTCTCTGGTATGGCCTGGGAAAGCAATAGAAGATGGCCCAAGTCCTTGAGCCCCTGCACTCATGAGGGAGACCTGGGAGAAGCTCCTGGCTCCTGGCTCCTGGCTCCAGATCAGCCCAGCTCTAGCCATTGCATCCATTTGGGGAGTTCACCAGCAGTTGAAAGACCTTTCTCTCTCTCTCTCTCTCTCTCTCTCTCTCTCTCTCTCTCTCTCTCTTTCTCTCTCTCTCTCTCTTTCTCCCCCTACTTCTAATTCTGCCTTTCAAATAAATAAATAAATCTTTTTTTCAAAAAAGAAGCTTTGTTTTAAACCTTTGTCAAACTAATGATTAAGAATGGTATACTTCTGTAGTTTGAATGATCTGTGATTACTTTAAAATTTACTGTATATGGGTGATATGGTCATCTTTCCATTCAATTATTTCTTATACCTACTGTCTATATTTCCACTAAACTAGGGTCTGTTTGGTTTTTACTTGTTAAAATTCAGTGTAGTATTAAGCCCTTTTACTATAATTTAAATTTAAAATATGTTACCTCAAAAAAAAAAAGAGGGAGAAGGAAGGAGAGCGTTGGGAAGGAGGAAGGGAATATATTATGTTCTTAGAATTGTATCTACATATCACATTGAATCTGTAAAAAGCTAGTTAACATATATACTAATGAATTGTATTTGTACTACTCAATTCTGTGTCTATAGGTAGCTTGACAATCTCTTCAATACAGTTGACATCTTGGTCTCAATGTTTATTTTACATCTTTTATTCAGCACCCACAATGTAACAGTGCCAGTAAGTCCCTAGAAACTAAAAAGAGCACAAATTCAGACTCACAAATGAACACTGATATCTCAGTGTGAGGGGGGGCATCAAGGCAAAGTGTAGGGTGCTCTACTCTGGGCTTCACACCATCTGTCCCTGCTAGCCTTCTCCATTCTCCATTGCAGCAGCCTCTCAGTGCTCCTCCTATACCAAGCTCACTGCCCGAGATGGCATCTGAACATTCTGTCTCAGCCCAGGTTGTGTCTGCCTTCCTTGCTCTGACACAATGACCCATCCTTTCTCTCTTAGTTCAAGTTCTCCTATTTCAGGGACATGTGCCCTGTTCGTTTTCCTAGAGTAAATTTTTTCTGTCTGTAATTCATTTTAATTCTCCAAGCATTCATAATACTGTCCCATCTTTCTATAATGGAGAATATAAATATTTAATTTAAAATCTCAAGTTTGGTTTTCCTAGGATGATTCAATTTTTATAATTTTGGCTATTTTTTGTCATATTCATTCATCTTATAGTATGCCAGTTAACTGTGTTGATTTTGATACAAGGCATGCTCACTTGAGAGAATACACACACTCATACATGCTTTGTGTTTTATTTTAATGAATTTGTGCATTTGTTTTCTTCTTTTTTAAAAGATTTATTTAGTTATTTGAAAGTCAGAGTTACACAGAGAAGGAGAGGCAGAAAGAGAGAGGGAGAGGGAAGAGAGAGGTCTTCCATCTGATGGTTCACTCCCCAATTGGCTGCAATGGCTGGAGTTGTGCTGGTCAGAAGCCTGGAGCCAGGAGCTTCTTCCAGGTCTCCCATGTGGGTGCAGGGGCCTAAGGACTTGGGCCATCTTCTGCTGCTTTTCCAGGCAATAGCAAGGAACTGGATCAGAAGTGGAGCAGCCAGGACTTCAACCAGCACTCATATGGGATGCCGGCACTACAGGCAGCGGCTTTACCCAATATGCCACAGCACCGGCCCCTTGTTTCTTCTTGTTATTTAGTCCACATTTTTTTCTCTTCTTGGAAGAATATACCTAGCAAGTATTCCCTGAAAAAGAAGTCATAATGACTTCATATATAGGAATGCTGCATGGTGGTCAAAAGAGGTAACAGATCCATTGTATTTATAAAATCAAGATTCCATCCTTGACGATTCCCAGTTTATGGGGGATATCCTTACAGTTCCATCTTTGGTCAGTTTTTCTTTTTTACAGGCATTCCTGAGATTTCTGATCTGACATTTGAAGCACTTATCAAATCAAATGCTGAGGTTGCCTTAAAATTATGCTTTTGAGGCTTTTAAATGTTCTTCCCTCAAAGAAAAGACAAATGTTCAAGGTAATAGACATACATTATTCCACAGTGTATATAAGTATTTAACCGTAACATTGTACCCCATAAATATGTATAACTACTTTTTCAATTACAAATGAAAGTACCTGAATGTTGGTGTTCTTCCCCTCCATTCTATCATGTGCTTGTTTTTCCTTGGAAGAAACGGAATGGAAATCATACCGCAAAGGCAGAGGGCCTAAGATATCAGGTCTGTGCTTGTTGCTTTTACATGAATGACTTCTTTAATCATGAAAATGTTTCACTGAGAAATTTTCTCTCTTGCATTCATTCAATTTCTCAAATGAAAAGAATGAGATTGGATTGAACAATAACCTAACAAGCTGATACTGAGCCCACACTCTTATCTTTGTTGCCTTTCTTGTTGTAGGAACAGGGATGTGATTTTCAACGTGGTAGCAGGAACCTACATGTGAAAGCAGGTTCAGTCATATGGGTATTAGTCATGTACTGCCCAGCATGACTCCAAGATGTTTCCCTGTTCTTTTTGATTGATCCTTCCTTCCTTCTTCACCCTCTTATTCCCTCTTTCCTTCCTTTCCTCTCTCTTTTGGGCTGACTTATTGGTTAATGTTAACTTGCTCTGTTTCTCCTTATGGCTGAATTATTTTCAAGTATACTCATTCAAACACTGATGGACATTTGACTGATTTCCAGTTTTTTGTTATTGTGAGTAATCACTGTGGACATGCATACACATTTATTTGTTTGAATATTTGAGTTAAATTATTTGGAGAATATATTTAAGGGTAGAGTGCTGGATAACGTTGGAATTCTATGTTTATTTTTTCTGAGAAATTGCCAAGCTATTTTTTCAAAGCAATGTAGCAGGGTTCTAATAGCTTTACATCCTTGATAATAGTGATTTTACAAGTGTGGTGGAAAAGATATAATATACTGCTGGTGGGGATGTAAACTAGTACACCCATTATGGAAGACAGTATAGAGATTCCTTGGAGATCTGAAAATAGGTGTACCATATGACACATTCACTTCTGTGAATTTACCAAAAGGAACTAAAATCAGTTATCTGTACTCTCACATTTATTGTAGCTCAATTCACAATAGCTAAGACATGAAATCAACCCAGATATCCATCAACTGATGACCGGATAAAGAAAATGCAGTATATATACACTGTGAAATACTACTCAGCCACAAAAACAATGAAATCCTGTGGTTTTTTTTGCAACAAAATGGATGCAACGTCAAACAATTATGCTTAATAAAATAAGACAGTTCCAAAAAGACAGATCCATATGTTTTTCCTGATTTGTAGTAACTAATATACAGAGTACAAAAAATGTAATGCATATGAGCAAAATTGACATTTTGAGATTGGATTATGGTTTACAGCCCTGTCTATACTCTTGAGGGAACAGTGGTTTTTCTACTTATTAATTGTTGAATTCTTTACTTATCAGAGGGGACTTCATTTAAAAGAATTTGTTTTGAATCAAAAAATAAACTGAAAGTACATCATTGTAAAAATTAAAAAATAAGAAAGGAAGGAGGAAGGACAGTGGGAACATGGGCCAGGGGGAAGATAGGATGGGAAAAATCACTATGCTTCCAATCTGTATATATGAAATACATGAACTTTGTTTACCTTATACAAATAAAACATTTTTAGATTTATTTATATTGAAAGGTGGAGACTGACTGATTTAATCTGCTAATTCAAATGCCTGCAACAGTCAGGACTGAACCAGACTGAAGCTGGGAGACAGGAACTCCATTCAATTCACTGTGAGTTGGCAGAGACCTATATACTTAAGCCATCTTATGTACCTCCAAGATGTGTCTGCAGGAAGCTGAATCAGAAGCAGAGGATCTGGGACTTGAACATGCACTCCAAAAATGGGATGCAGGTGTCTGGAGTAGTGACTTAACCTGTTACATTGCAACACCCACCCCTGTTTTCCATTTTTTAAAAATTGTGGCCCCCCAGTGGTTATGAAGTAGTATCTGATTGTGTTTGGGGTTGTATTTGCCTGTGACTATGAGAGCATCTTTTCACACACTTGCTTGTGATTTGTCTATCTTCTGTGGATAAGAATGTTTTCAAGTCTTTGCTCTTTTGTAAATCTGTAGTTTGTAGTTTTGTTTCTGACCTGTAAGAGTTCTTACAGATTCTGGATATTTGATCCTTATCAGATAATATGTTTTGCGAATATTTCCCCTTTTCTATATGCTGTATTTCTATTTTTTCCCAAGTATACTCATGATGTACAATAGATCTTTCAAATTTATTCCTCCTCCCTAGCATAAAATTTGTGTCCTGACAGCCGGACATTGGCCATGGAAGTCAGAATCTGCTAAGGAGTGTGTAACAACTCAGTTGCCATCAAAGAGGGGAAAAAATTAAGTCCTTTGACCAACATCCATTCAATCTCTGACCCTGCAGCCCATGGTAGTCACATTTTACTCTCTGTTTCTGTGAGATCACTATTTTAGAATTCATGAAGTGTTTGTTTTTTTATGCCTGGCTCTTCTCACTGGGCATAATGTCCTCCAGATTCATCCATGCTGTAGCAAATGAAAAGATATCCTTCCTTTCTATGGCTGTACAATATTCCATTGCCTATATCTATTATGCTTTTTTTTGACTGGCAGAGTTAGCCAGTGAAAGACAGAGACAGGGAGCAAGGTCTTCCTTCCATTGGTTCACCCTCCATATGTCCACTGTGGCCAATGCGCTGCGGCCAGTATGTATTATGCTTTCTGAATCTGCTCATCTGATGATGGACACTTAGGTTGAGGCCATATTTTGGCTATTAGGAATAATGCTGCCATGATAATGGGGAAGTAGATATGTCATGACATACTAGCTTCGCATCATGTGGATGTATACCCAATAGAGGCAGTGCTGGATCATATGGTAGTTTTTCTTTAATGTTTGGAGGAAAATCCCTTAGTGTTTTCTTTAGCAATTGCACTAACCTACATTTCTACCAGCAGTGTATGAGTGTTCCCATTTTCTACATCCTAAACAATATTTGTTCAATTTTGTCATTTTGATAATAGCTATTTTAACAGGTGTGAGGTGATAGCTCATTGTCAGCATTGATTGTGCCATTGAACTTGCTGTGTAAGGAACATATGGACCACACAGTTGAAGCCAGTGAATGGGTCATTGATGGCAATAACACCCACTTTGCCAGAGTAGAAAGCAGCACTGATAACATATCACCCAATACAGCTTAATCTGTGCCTTCACCATGTCTCAGGGACACACTATCCCCACAGAAGAATATGCAGCTATCTGTCAAATAAGAAGAGCGGAGAGTCCTCTATTTATTATTAAAGTTCTATCTTTTCTCAAGTGTTCTAAGTCATTTTTAAGAATTCTAACTTAAGATTTAAAGCCATTTTTGTTGTCTTATTTTTTCCCAGCAAATGCATAATAATTACAAAACAGTTCTCATCGATTCTCATGTTAATGTGATATTAATATAGAGAACACATTCCAGTGGTTCATAGATACAATTTTCAGAATATAATGATTGAAAATTGTCCATTCACTGTGGTAGCTGACTTAATGCAGGCTTTATTGGATGTATTATCTTCCCTGTACTCACTTCTCTTCCATCTGGGTTCTTCCCTCCTTCCAGTAAAGCACTTGCACATGAATCTTTGGCTCGGCATCTGCATCTGTGAAAACCCCAAACCAACACAGGTAATAAAGACTGCAAGATGTATCAAGACACTATTACAAAAGGAATGGGGGAGGGACCTGTGGAGGTGGGAGAAGGAAAAATATTTGGAGGCAGGTAGACTTCAAATTACTTCAAAGTCAATTTGTTAGTGAGGCTGAGGAAATTATAGTTTGTTAGTGAATTTACTTGGTGTGATTTATATTCCCCTTGAATCCATTAAGATGTTGTATTGAATGGGTATAATTATTTTCTTAGTGATTATCTCATAAACCCTTCCCCTGAACTTCGGGGCCTTTCCCTTCTTGACTTTTCAAGAAACCTACACACCATCACTTTTCCCTTCTTTATCCTCTGTGTTTTATTGTTGCACACAATGAATTTCAATGTAGTAAACTACCATATCATTAATCACATAATTAATTTCACTAATTAATAAAATATATATAATAGGACTTTTCAATGAAATTAAAAGCATTTTCATATCCTTCAGTGAAAAGGAAACTCACTCATGGCCAGATACTTCCCTTTGAATATGGCTCCAAATTTTTGGAGATTTCATCTGTGCTTGATCCTTGCCAGATTTCTCACTCTCTCATCAACCCAACTCACATATGGAGTCTTTCTAATCCTACCACAATATCTGCCCCCAAGGTCTGCAGGGACTTTGGATGGAACCCCCAAATTATAAGGGGACATTTCAGTTCTTCAAACTACTTGATTTTCCAGTAGCAAGATCAATAACATCTATATTCTTTCTTGAACTAGGAACTTTCTTATTGATTTCACTTTTGTTGCAATGGGATTCTGAGGGCCAACGCATATTGGGAGTCATTGTAGTATTAACACATCCCTCAGGAAGAAGCCAAGGGAAGCTAATTACCCTAATTGGGCAGCACAGGTGAGACCTTTTTGAACACAGATCTAGAAACATTTAAAAGCTCCAGTGGACTGCAAATGCTGGAGCATTCCAAGTAAGGAAAGAGTAATTGGAGGAAACAAATTTGCCTTTCACCACAGCAATCAATCTTCAGGGATTCAGAGGTGGCAGCAAGTTTTCCTTTCCACCCTCAGGGAATGTCATTGTTTAAAGGGTAGAATGGTGATCAACAGTTTATTTAATGAGGTGCTCTGAGCATGCAGTCCCTAAGGTCTGAATTAACTAAGTTCCCAATATCCCCAAGGCAAATCACCTTGAGTCTCCTAAAGATACAGGTTAAGAATTCCTTGCCTGAAGTATTCCCTGTGCTTTCTGGGGGAAAAGTCACTGTAAGAGAAAGAACCAGGACAACCAGATGTTACTATGATGACATCAGAAAAAGTGCACGTTCCAAAAGGGCTGCGGGTGGAGCAGAGTGGGGTGCAATGGAGGGAAATACTTGATTAGACTCCAGAAATTGGGCACAAACCAGAGCAGTGGATCTCAAGGTGCCATCTCCAGATGAGCAGAATCACTATCTCCTGGGAGCTTGTTAGAGGCTGCAACTTCTTGGCCTCTATCCCAGACCTACTAAATCAAACTCTAGGGGTTAGGCCCCGCCATTTGTAGCTAATAAGTCCTCCAGGTGACTCTTACATGTGGCTAAAACTTGAGAACAATGACAGTACATGGTTTGCTGAATGGGATGATGAAGGACTCACCCAAGGTTGTGTCCTCAGAGACCTGAGGGCCTTCCACTTCCAAAAGCTCCTCTACAAACTGTGATACTCAAACATTTGTCTTTCTCTTCACGGCTTTTATGTCTCCTTCATAGTTCTCACCTTATGCATTTATTTGAATGGTTCTTGGCAACAATCCTTTGCATGTTCTTTAGTCGTCTTTTCTTAATACTTCCATGTTCCACTGAATGTTATCTCATTGGAAAAAAAAACATTATCTTATTTTGTAGATAATCTGTATCCTTCACACACACACACAAATTTACACACTGCAATTTGCATGACCTTCAACATTATCAAATACATTTTGGTTTCTATTGAACTTGGCTAGATATGAGATGAATTATTGTAAATACGTGTCCTAAAGTTGAAGCATATTTAAATGCCCCATTATTGGCTATAGGGAAGGCTTGCAATGCTGCCCTTTCCCCAAGAAAAAGAGTGTCCTATGCCCTGGAGGTGGCCTCTGGAATAGGTCAAGTTAGACATCTTAGTAGACTCTGGTGGGGAAGGCGAAGATGAGCTGAACACAGCTGCAGCTTGTGGCTTTGAGTTGTCAGCCTTGTTGAACCAATGTACCATTTAACGGTGTTTGCTCTGACCCTGGCAGTGCAGACTGCTAGCCACCAACTGGTCGAGCTGCCATCTGTCCCTCCCAAGGAACCTCTGGGTAGTTTCTCTGGACTATGCAAAGTCTTCTTGGGCTCCCACAGCCCACGTTAACTCAGGGTGTATTGTTCTTTTGTCTACTGGCCAAGATGGACTTAACATTCCCCTCAGCTTTCCAAAGCAATTTTTTGAATTTTGATTTTTCTGAAAGGCAGACACAAAGATTTTTCCATCTGCTAGTTCATTCTTGAGATTCCCACAACAGCAAGGACTGGGCCGGGCCGAAGTCAGGCGCAGCTTCTGGGTCTGTCTCCACGTGGGTTCAGGGGCCTAAGGACTTGGGCCATCTTCCATTGCTTTCCCAGGCCATTAACAGAGAGCTGGATCTGCAGCCCATATGGGATGCTGGCACTGCAGACTCAGATTTAAACTTTTTAAAAGATTGATTGACTGATTGATTGATTGATTTGTCAGAGTTGCAGAGAGGAGAGGCAGAGAGAAAGGTCTCCATCCACTGTTTCACTGCACAATTGACACAATGGCCAGAGCTGCACAATCGGAAGCCAGGAGCTTCATCCGGGTATCCCATAAAGATGTAGGGCCCAAGCTCTTGGGCCATGTTCCAAAGCCTTCCCAGGCCATAGCCAAGCTGGATTGGAAGTGGAGCAGCCAGGTCTTGAACCAGTGCCTATATGGGATGCCAGCACTGCAGGCAGCAGCTTTACTGCTAAAGCACCAACAGATATAACCTTCTATGGACCCCATTTTTACTTTTTTTTTGAAGATTTATTTATCAACTTGAAAGGCAGAGTTACAGAGAGAGGCAGAGAGAAAGAGAGAGGTCTTCCATACTTGGCCAGGCTAAAGCCAGGAGCCAGGAAGTCTTTCCTAGCTTCCCACATGGGTGGCAGGGACTGGGGTACTTGGGCCATCACCCACTGCCTGTTCAGGCGCATTTTCAGGAAGCTGGAGCAGAGGCAGAGCAGCCGGGACTTGAACCGGCTCATCCCGGATGCGATGCCAGCATCTGGGGCAGCAGCTGAAGGCACGGCCAAGAGAGGAACCAGCTGTAGCTCATTTACCGAGTCCTTTGCAGCTCCACGGTGCCGGCCAGCACACGTCCACACCCACGGCTCACTCCCCGAGACGAGCACATGCTGCTGGTACACCCAGAGACCAGCCCAGCCAGGTCAGGAGGGAGACCCGAGATGGAAGGGGCCTTGTTTGGAGGGCAAAGTTCAGTAACCACGCACAGCCCCAAAGAACAGTGATTCCATCCCCCTCTGTCCTGGGTCGATGGTCATCCCAGCCCCGGCAAGAGCGTGGAAGACGTCAGGTGGCCTTGTGGTCAGATTCAGAGCCCCCTTTTTACTTGGCCCTCATGACTCTGGCCGCTACAAGGTCCTCTACGCGTCTGTTCCCCACCCACAGGGTGGGCAAAATACAGGCGCCATTTCCGCGAGGCCGAGGCGGCGCCCTGCGGGGCCTTCCCCTGGGGCATCTCCTCCGACCCCCGTGTGCTCCCTGGCCTCGGCATTTCCCCGCCGGCTTCCGTCTCCCGTGGCCTCGACCTCGCGCCCCAGCCCGCCTGTAGCCGGAAGCGGAAGTGTCGCCCCGACTCCGCGTGCGCCGGGTCTTCTGGTCTGCGCAGGCGCGTGCCGCGCTCTGGAGGAGGTGCGGGGTCCGAGGGCGGCTGCTCCTGAGGTAGGCTCTGGGCCGGCACCACGGCCCCTCTGCCTCAGGCTGGGGATGTGGCGCCGCCGCCGCCCCCGCGTCTCTGGGTTCTCCCAAAACCCGCGGAGCCTCTGCCCTCGCTGGGCTCCCGCTCCCAGAGCCTCGTGATCCTGCGTCTTCCTCAGGGCGAGAGCATTTCCCTCGTGGGGCCCTGGCCACGCTGTCCCGGTGGGGTCGCCATGGGAGTCCCGCCAGGTTGGTGAGCGCTGGCTGAGTTTGTCCCTGTCTGGGGTGCGAGTGGCCCTGGTTCGGCACATGATATTCGGGGGAAAGATTGGTCGCCTGCTGGGGTGGGCGCAGGTGCATCTGATAGCGCTGAGTGCACGTGGGAGTGCGGACAAATGTGGAATTCACAGGTAGGCACGAGCTCTGCGCGAACCGGCCCTGCCTCGCCTCCTGCAGGGCCTAAAGATACTCAGAGCTGGACAGTGGGAGCGGCTCCAGGGAGAAGGAGAACGGAGGCCTTGTTTGGTGTGGGAGTTTGTACTCGGATTGGCTGTAAATAGGAGGAACCTTTTGCTTAGATTTTGCTTACTCTGTTGATTTGAAAATGTTCAAACCTGAAAGCAAACATCAAAGTCCAGTGCTTGTCTTGCAGAAAGTACGCTGCGGTTCGATGGCCTCCTAAGGGTTAATGTGTTACGTTACTCTGCCCCTCATCCTCTGTCATTTTGGTAAATGGAAAAAATTCTGTAGAACTAAATGGTGCCTTTTTGTTGTGGTGGTCCTGGTGCTTCTCCTCAGGTGACATGAATGCGCATTCTTCCACTATCAGATTCGCTGGGGTTTGCTCATTAGAATAAGGTGGTGAACCCAGGATTCTTCATCAGCGTTCAATTATGGTACAGATGAGAACTAAATAATCCTCGAGCAGACAGAGCCATTAGGTCTGGAAAATAATCTTAATCTCAGTTAAATTGCAAATAGGAACAAAACTTGAGTAATTTCTTACAAATGCTTCTGGTAGAGAAAAACAGTTCAACCAGTCAATAGCAGCCAACCAGTGTAGAACAAAGCATTTCCCATGGGATGGACCCAATAAGACTGTTTTGTGACCAACACAATGTTTTCTTTGTATAACTCTCAGCCTTCATTGGGTAGAAGCCTGTCCATTGCTCCTTCAGTGGAGTCTCCAACTACTTCTAATTCTAAAAATTTTCCTGAGTTATTTCCTTTTTAAAAAACATTTTATTGAAATACAGTATATATATCGAGAAGTGTACATAAGTGTACAGATTTTTTTTTGTCATCTAATAACATTCTTTTTTCCTTGTCTCGTAGCCTAGGTTTTACTTTTTATAGAAAACTTATTGAATATAAATTTCCAAAGTACAACTTTTGGATTATAGCATTTATCCCCCCATAACCACCCTCCCACCTGCAAGCCATCCCATCTCCTATTCTCCCACCCCATTCTTCATTAAGATTAATTTTTAATTATCTTTATATACAGTAGATATACTCTATATGAAGTAAAGATTTCAATAGTTTGCACCCACACAGAGACACAAAGTATAAAATATTTTGAAGATTAATTTTACCATTAATTCTCATACAAAACATTAAGGACAGAGATCCTACATGGGGAGCAAGTGTAGTCATTCCTGTTGTTGATTTAACAATTGATACTCTTATTCATGATATTAGTAATCACCTGACGTTCTTGTCATGAGTTGCCAAAGCTATGGAAACCTCTTTTTTTTTCCTCTTTTTTTTTTTTTGACAGGCAGTGTTAGACAGTGAGAGAGAGAGAGACAGAGAGAAAGGTCTTCCTTCCTTTGGTTCACCCCCCAAATGTCTGCTAGGGCTGGCACGCTGCGCTGATCTGAAGCCAGGAGCCAAGTGCTTCCTCCTGGTCTCCCATGTGGGTGCAGGGCCCAAGCACTTGAGCCATCCTCCACTGCCTTCCCGGGCCACAGCAGAGAGCTGGACTGGAAGAGGAGCAACCGGGACAGAATCCAGCACCCCAACCATGACTAGAACTGCCGGTGCCGCAGGTGGAGGATTAGCCTAGTGAGCCACGGCACCAGCTGGGAAGCCTCTTGAGTTCACAGACTCTGAACTTATTTAGACAAGGCCAGAATCAAAGTGGAAGTTCTCTCCTGCCTTCAGAGAAAGGTACCTCCTTCTTTGTGGCCCCTTCTTTCCACTGGGATCTCACTCACAGAGATCTTTCATGTTGGTCATTTTTTTGCCACAGTGTCTTGGCTTTCCATTCCTGAAATAGTCTCATGGGCCTGTTAGCCAGATCTGAATGCCTTAAGGGCTTTTTCTGAGGCCAGAGTGTTGTTTAGGGCATTTGTCATTCTATGAGTCTGCTGTGTATCCCATGTTGGATTGTTCTCTCCTTTTTAATTCTATCAATTATAATTAGCAGACACTTGTCTTATTTATGTGATCCCTTTGACACTTAATCCTATATTTGTGATCAGTTATACACTTAAACTTTAGTAAGATGTCATTGGTACCTCTCAACTTAATGGGATTTGGAGTCCCATGGCAAGTTTTTAGCTTTATCCAAAGGGGTAAATCTGAGGGAGCATGTGCCAAACTGTACATATCCTCCCTCTCTTATTTTTAACAGGGATCAATTTTCAGTTGGATTTAAACACCTAAGAATAATTCTGTGTAAAGTAAAAAGTTGAACCAGTGGAATTAAGTAGAAAAAATACTAAAAAGAATAAAATAGTAAGCTGTTCCTCGATAGGACAAGGGCTGATCAATTCATTGCTTCTCATAGTGTCAGTTTCACTTCTACAGGTTTCCTTTTAGGTGCTCAGTTAGCTGTCACAGATAAGGGAGAATATATGATATTTGTCCCTTTGGGACTGGCTTATTTCACTCAGCATGATGTTTTCTAGATTCCTCCATTTTGTGGCAAATGACCAGATTTCTTTTTTTTTTAACCACTGTGTAGTATTCCATAGAGTACATATCCAGTCTTCCGTTGATGGACATTTAGGTTGATTCCATGTCTTAGCAATTGTGAGTTGTGCTACAATAAACACTGAGGTGCAGATAGCACTTCTATTTAATTCCCCTTGGGTAAATTCTGAGGAGTGGGATGGCTGGGTCATGTGGTAGGTCTGTATTCAGATTTCTGAGATATCTCCAAATTGTCTTCCATATGGCTTTACCAGTTTGCATTCCTACCAACAGTGGATTAGTGTGCCTTTTCCCCCACATCCTCACTAGCATCTTTTGTTAGTTGATTTCTGTATGTAAGCCATTCTAACTGGGGTGAGGTGAAACCTCATTGTGTTTTTGATTTGCATTTCCCTGATGGCTAGTGATCCTGAACATTTTTTCAAGTGTCTGTTGGCCATTTGGATTTCCTCTTTTGACAAATGTCTATTAAGGTCCTTGGCCCATCTCTTAATTGGGTTATTTGTTGCGGAGTTTCTTGATCTCTTTGTAGATTCTGGTTATTAATCCTTTATCAGTTGTATAATTTGCAAATATTTTCTCTCATTCTGTTGGTTGCCTCTTCACTTTCCTGTTTCTTTTGCAATACAGAAATTTAATGTAATCCCAGTTGTTAATTTTGGCTTTGGCTTCCTGTGCCACTGAGGTCTTTTCCAAGAAGTCTTTTGCCTGTGCCTATATCTTGCAGGGTTTCACCGATGTTCTCTAATAATTTGATGGTGTCAGGTCATAGATTTAGATCTTTAATCCATGTTGAGTGGATTTTTGTGTAAGGTGTAAGGTAGAGGTCTTGCTTTATGCTCCTGCATGTGGAAATCCACTTTTCTCAACACCATTTGTTGAATAGACTGTCCTTGCTCCAGGAATTGGGTTTAGAGCCTTGATCAAATATAAGTTGGCTGTAGATATTTGGATTGATTTCTGTTTTTTCTATTCTGTTCTATTGGTTTATCCATCTGTTTCTGTACCAGTACCATGCTGTTTTGATTATAGCTGCCCTGTTGTATGTCTTGAAATTTGGTATTGTGATTCCTCTGGCTCTGTTTTTGTTATACAAGATTGTTTTAGCTATTCAAGGTCTCCTGTACCTCCACATGAATTTCAGCATCGTTTTTTTCCAGATCTGATAAGAATGTCTTTGGTATTTGATTGGTATTACATTGAATCTGTAAATTGTTTTTGGAAGAATGTTCATTTTGTTGATATTGATTCTTCCAGTACAGGAACATTGAAGATTTTTCCTTTTTTGTATCTTTTATTTGTTTAAAGTTATGTAGTTTTCATTGTAGAGATATTTGACATCCTTGGCTAAGTTTATTCCAAGGTATTTGATTGTTTTTGTAGCTATTGTGAATGGAATTGTTCTTAGAAGTTCTTTCTCAGCCATGGTATTGTCTCTGTATACAAAATTCCACACATGGGATGCTGGAGCTCCAGGCCAGGGCTTTAACCCACTGCACCACAGTGCTGGCCTCTCCAGTACTATGCTAAAAAGCAACGGAGAGAGTGGACATCCCTTCAGGTACCCTATCTCAGTAGGAATGTGCCCTACTTTTCCCCATTCAGTAAGATGCTGGCCTTGGGTTTGTCATAAATTGCCCTGATTGTGTTGAGGAATGTTCCTTCTATATACAATTTGCTTAGAGTTTAATCATGAAAGGGTATTGTATTTTATCAAATGTTTTCTTTGCATCTATATGGTTTTTCTCCTTCATTTTGCTAATGTGGTGTATCACATTGATTGATTTGCGAATGTTGAACCATTCCTGCATGCCAGGGATAAATCCCACTTGGTCTGGGTGGATCATCTTTCTAATGTGTTGTTGGATTATATTGGCTAGAATTTTATTGAGGATTTTTGTGTCTATGTTCATCAGGGAAATTGGTCTGTAATTCTTTTTATGCTGAATCTGTTTCAGGTTTAGGGATTAAGGTGATGCTGGCTTCATAGAAAGCATTTGGAAGCATTCCCTCTCGTTCAGTTGTTTTTAGTATCTTGAGAAGAATTGGAGTTAGTTCTTTTTTAAATGTCTGGTAGAATTCAGCAGTGAATCCTTCTGGTCCTGGACTTTGTTGGAAGGGCCTTTATTACTGATTCAATTTCTGTCTTGATTATGGGTCTGTTTAGGTTTTCTGTATCTTCATGGTTCAATTAAGGTAGGTTGTATGTGTCCAGGAATCTATACATTTCTGATAGATTTCCCAGTTTGTTGGCATACAACTCTTTTTTTTTATAATAAGGTTGCATTTCCTTTTAGGAGGTCACACTCCAGTGAAAAGATTAGAGTATGGCATACAACTCTTTGTAGTAATTTCTGATGACTCTTTTTATTTCTGTGGTGTCTGTTGTTACATTTCCTTTTTCATCTCTGATTTTATGGATTTTGTCTTCTCTCTCCTTTTTTTTGTTAGTTGAGCCAATGGTGTGTCAAATTTGTCTATTTTTTTTCCAAAAAAAGCTCTTTGTTTTGCCAATTTTTTTGTAATGTTTTTTTGATTCAATTTTGTTGATTTCTTCTCTACTTTTCTCCTACTAGTTTGGGTTTGGTTCACTGTAATTTTTCTAGATCCTTGAGATGCATTGATAGCTCATTTATTTGATGCCTTTCCAATTTCTTGATGTAGGCACCTATTGCTATGAACTTTCCTCTTAACACTGCTTTTGCTGTATCCCCTAAGTTTTGATATGTTGTGTTGTTATCTTAATTTGCTTCCAGAAAGTTTTTGATTTCTCTTTTGGTTTCATCTATGACCCACTGTTCATTCAGGAGCATGTTGTTCAGTCTCCATGTGTTGCATATGCTCTAGAGATTCCTGAGTTGCTGATTTCCAGCTTCATTCCACTGTGGTCTGAGAAGATGCATGCTATGATTTCAATTTTTTTAAATTTGCTGAGACTTGCTTTATGGCCTAGTATGTGGTCAATCCTAGAGAAAGTTCCATGCACTGCTGAAAAGAATGTGTATTCTGCAACTGTAGGATGAAAAGTTCTGTAGATATCTGTTAGATCCATTTTGTCTATAGTGTCGATTAAATCTGCTGTTTCCTTGTTGATTTTTTGTCTGGTTGATCTGTCGTTTGCTGAAAGTGGAGTATGAAATCTCCCAATACTATTGTATTGGAGTCCAAGTCTCCCTTTAAATCCCTTAACATATCTTTTAAATAGCCCAGTACCCTGTAATTAGGTGCATATACATTTCTTTCTTTTTTTTGACAGGCTGAGTGGACAGTGAGAGAGAGAGAGAGAGAGAGAGAGAGATGGAGAGAAAGGTCTTCCTTTTACCATTGGTTCACCCTCCAATGGCCGCTGTGGCCGGCGTGCTGCAGCTGGCACACCGTGCTAATCAAAGCCAGGAGCCAGGTGCTTCTCCTGGTCTCCCATGGGGTACAGGGCCCAAGCACTTGGGCCATCCTCCACTGCACTCCCGGGCCACAGCAGAGAGCTGGACTAGAAGGGGGCAACTGGGACAGAATCCAGAGTCCCAACCGGGACTAGAACCCGGCGTGCCAGCACTACAGGCGGAGGATTAACCTATTGAGCTGCAGCGCCAGTGTGCATATACATTTCTAATAATTACATCTTCCTATTGAATTGATCCCTTAATCCTTATGCAGTGTTCTTCTTTGTCTCTTTAACAGTTTTTGTGTTAAAGTGTATTATGTCTGATATTAAGATGGCTACGCCAGCTGTTTTTTGGTTTCTGTTGGCATGGAGTATCTTTTTTCCATCCTTTCACTTTCAGTCTGCATACACCTTTGTTGAAAAGATGTGTTTCTTTGGCCTCAGAATCAGCCCTTAAGGCGTTCGGATCTGGCTGAAGAGCCCATGAGAGTATTTTAGGCATGGAAAGCCAAGACACCATGGAAAAGAAAAAAAAGAAGACCTAAATGAAAGCTCTCTGTGAGTGAGATCCCAGTGGAAAGAACGGGGCCATCAAAGATGGAGGTACCTTTCTCTGAAGGGAGGAGAGAACTTCCACTTTGACTATGACCCTATCAGAATAAGATCAAAGTCAGCGAACTCTAAAGGATTCCATAGCCTTGGCAACTCATGACTAGAGCCTAGGGAGATTACTAACGCCATAAACAAGAGTGTCAAATTGTTAAGTCAGCAACAGGAGTCACTGTGTACTTACATCCCATGTGGGATCTGTCCTTAATGTGTTGTCTAATGTGCAGTGATGCTATAACTAGTACTGAAACAGTATTTTACACTTTGTGTTTCTGTGTGGGTGCAAACTGATGAAATCTTTACTAAGTATATACAGAATCGATCTTCTGTGTATAAAGATAATTGGAAATGAAAAAAAAACCCTGGTGTTAAATTGGAAATGGCATAGAAAATTTTTAAAAAATATCATGTAGGATCTCTGTCTTTAATGTGCTGTACACTCTTATTTAATGCTATAACTAGTACTCCAACAGTATTTTTTCACTTTGTGTTGCTATGTGGGGACAAACTGTTGAAATCTTTGCTTCATATATACTAAACTGATCTTCTGTATATAAAGAGAATTGAAAATGAATCATGATGTGAATGGAAGGGGAGAGGGAGCAGGAAAGGGGAGGGTTGCAGGTTTGGAAATTTATATTCATTAAATAAAAGTTAAAAAAAAAGAAAAGATGTGTTTCTTGAAAGCAGCAAATAGACAGGTTTTATTTTTTAATCCATTCAGCCAGACTGTGCCTTTTCAACTGGAGAGTTGTGGCCATTTACATTCAGTGTGACTATTGACAAGTGGTAACTTTGCCCTGTGATTTCCCCAAAGATATTCCTAATTTAAACTTTGAACTTCCTTTGATCGTTTACTCAGATTTTCTTTCTTTACTTCTTTCATATTGATGGCCGTGTTTCTGTGTTTCTGTGTGTAACACATCTTTAATCATCTCTTGCAGGGCTTGACAAGTGGCAACAAATTCTTTCAATTTCTGTTTGCTATGAAAGGTCTTTATTTCACCTTCATTCACAAATGAGAGCTTTGCAGGGTATAATATTTTGGAATGACAGTTTTTTTTTCTCTTAGGACTTGGGCTATATCTCGCCATTCTCTCCTAGCCTGCAGGGTTTCTGATGAGAAGTCTGCTGTGAGTCTAATTAGATCCTCTGAAAGTAATCTGGCTCAGTGAAAAAAGGTCTTTAGATTTTAGCTATTTTTTTTTTAAGTTTTGTTTGCTTATTTGGAAGGCAGAATTAGAGAGAAGGAGACACATATATGGGATTGGGCATGGGAGGAGGTAGGGGTAAAGACAGACCGAGAGATCTTTTATCTGCTGATTCACTACCCCAATTGGCCACAATGGCCAACACTGGGCCAAGCCAAAGCCAGGAGCCAGGAACTCCATCTGGGTCTCCCATGTTGGGTGGCAGGGGCCCAAGTACTTGAGCCATCCTCTGCTACCTTCCCAGTGCATTAGAGAGCTGGATCAAAAGTAGAGTAGTTGGTATTTGAACTATTGCTCACATATGATGCTGGCATCTCATGTCTCGGGCTGTGGCTTAACCCACTGTGCCACAATGCTGGCCCTTATATGTAGCTATTAAAGGGTTAATTATGCTTTCTACTTAACCCAAGAATAATTTGACTATGGTTTTCTTGGAGTTGATCTGTTTTATTTATGAATAATATTACTAATATGTTTATAATATTCTTAATGTTTTATATATCCACTCTATGGTCATGTCCTAGCTTCCTTTCATAATGTTATTTATTTTCTTGTTAATAAGTCTTGCCAGAGATTTATAGGTTTATTGATCCTTTATGGAAATGAAACTTTTTACATATTATCATGCTCTAATATACATTACATTTCTTTGTACTTAATATTTGTCCTTCATTTCTTCTGCCATTTTTGATTATAATGTATGTTTTCTGATTTTTTTTAGTTATATGCTTAGCTCATTACTTCTTTACTTTGGATTTTCTTTCAAAATTATTCTTTATATTCAAAAAGCAGAGAGAAGTGTCTTCCATAACCTTGATGACTCCCTAAATGTCTGCAGCAGCCCGAAGTCAGGAGCCTGTGACTCCATGTGGGTCTCTCATGTGGGGAGCAGAGACACAGCTACCAGAATCATCACTGCTGCCTCCCAGGGTACAGCAGGAAGCTGGATCA
Source organism: Lepus europaeus (assembly GCF_033115175.1). Classification (NCBI taxonomy): domain Eukaryota; kingdom Metazoa; phylum Chordata; class Mammalia; order Lagomorpha; family Leporidae; genus Lepus; species Lepus europaeus. The sequence continues at coordinate 4,305,703 of NC_084846.1, forward strand.
GAAGCATAGGCAAGACTTAATCCCAGGCCCTCCAGAAATGGATGCAGGTGTCCCAAATTGCATTTTTTTTTAAAAAGGGCTTATTTATTTGAAAGGTTGAATTACTGAGAGAGGGAGAGACCCACTGAGGGAGAGAGAAATCTTCCATCTTCTTGTTAATCCCCAAATGGCCAGTGCTGGGCTAGGCTGAAGTCAGGATCCAGGAGCCTCTTCTGGACATGCCACGTGGGTGCAGGGGCTAAGGGACTTGGGACCTCTTCCATTGCTTTACCAGGCAAATTAGCAGAGAGCTAGATTGGGGGTGGGACAGCTGGGACTCAAACTGGCACCCATATGGGATTTTGGTACTGTGGATGTGATTTAACTGGCTGTGCCACAGCGCCAGCCCCTCAAGTTCCATCTTAACTGCTGCACCAAATGCCTGTCCCCTCTGCAATTTTTTCAAGGAAAAACAATGATATAACTTAACAGCTATACATTTAAATATTGCATATATATGTGCATACATGTGTGTGTATATATATATATCGCACACATTTTAATCACTTCTGTGACATAATGGAGAGAGGTCAGATGGAACCATCATCACTAGGAATACTGGGGAGAACTCTGTGCTCTAAGGGGTCCTCTCCCATCTTCTCCATGAGATTCATGGGTCCCAGTTTTCCTAGGAAAGTTCTAGTTCATAACTTTTCATTCAAACTATTTAGAGTGACCCCTGTCCATCTCAGAATGTGTTTGGGCTGGAAATTAAAAAGTCACCTTACTGGCTCAAGAATGTACTAAAGAGGGACCAGTGTTTTGTGCAGCATTTGTTACTACTTGGGACACATGAGTTCATATAGAATGCCGGGTTGAGTCCCAGCTCTTCTGCTTCTCATCCTGCTTCCTGCTAATGTGCATCTTGGGAGGTAGCAAGTGATGGTTCAGGTACTTGGATCCCTGCCATCACTTGGGAGATTTGGACTGAATTCTGGCTTGTTGGCTTCAGGCTGACTCAGTCCTGGCTGATATAGATATTTGTGGCACAAACTAGTTGATCAACTCTCCCCGTCTCTCCTTCTCTCCCTCTTTCTCCCTCTCCTCCCTCTCCCTCTAGACAAGTGAAAATAAATAAAAAAATTTTAAGAGGTTTATTAAAGAACATTAACTACAAAGAATGTTGTGGTATGACACTTGTACATGGATAAGGAAAGTGAGAAGGATCTACTGATGAACTGTACATCAGTGCTGTAAAGTAGGGAGTCCTGAATACTATCCAAGGTAGAGCTATACTAAGAGAAAAAAACAATGTACAGAACACAGAGGTGTGTATGGCCCAGGGTTTCTTCCTATGTGTGTGATTTTGCTGCCTTCCTCAGTCCTGTGAGCTCAAGGAAATTGCATAGGCAGTGAGATCAGGCGAATCTGCTGAGCAGCCTCCAGAGGGCCCTCTTCATGTCCCTGTTCCTCAGGCTGTAGATAAAGGGATTCAGCATGGGGGTGACCATGGTGTACATCACTGAGGCCACTGTACCCTTCTTGGGGGATGATGAGACAGCAGCACTCAGATATACCCCAAGGCCTGTCCCATAAAATAAGCAAACTACAGACAGATGAGAACCACAGGTAGAGAAGACTTTATACCTCCCACCTGTGGATGGGATGCGCAGAATAGAGGAGAGAATCCGAGCATAAGAGTAGAGGATCCCTGAGACTGGAACCCCACCAAAGATGACACCAATAACGTAGATTAACACATTGCTGGTGGTGGTGTTGGAGCAAGCAAGATGGACAAGCTGAGGAGCATCGCAAAAGAAATGAGGGATTTCCACGAGTGTGCAGAACCTAAGTTGTGACACCATCAGACAGTGCATCTGGGAGTCCACAATGCTGATGATAAGTGATCCCAGGACCAAAAAGCCACAGAGGTGGGCGTTCATGATGACTGAATAGTGCAGGGGGTAACAGATGGCCACCAGTCGGTCATAGGCCATCACAGTCAGGAGCAAACTGTCCAAACAGCCAAAAAGGTAAACAAAAGACACCTGAGTTAGGCAGCATGCATAGGTGATGGATTTGCTATGTGTCTGGAGGTTCACCAGCATTTTGGGGATGGTGGTGGTGCTGAAGCCAATGTCGGCCAAGGACAGGTTGCAGAGGAAGAAGTACATGGGGGAGTGCAGGTGGGAGTCTGTGCTGACAGTCAGGATGATGAGCAGGTTCCCGAGCACTGTGATCAGGTATATGGACAGGAACAACAAACAGGAAGAGCTGCAGGGATGGATCCTCGGAGAGGCCCAGCAGGAGGAGTTTCCAGACACATGTGAAGTTCTGCACTTCCATGTATATGGGACACCTTCTCAAAAAGAAGAGAGTGTTAGAAGAAATGGCACAGGAGTAGAGGCACCCAGCTGAGCATCTGTGTGGTAAAGACAGACAAATCACAAGTCAGGGATCTGCCCTCCAGGACCACTCACCCCAGGACATTGAGCAGTGTTTCCAGGTGTACCATCTGCTCAGAACTCTCCTGTTGCTATGTGTGCTATCCGCCCATATCTATACATCCACATTAGGAACAGTAATCCAGGGACTGGGACTGTGACGTACAAGGTTAAGCCTCTGCCTGTAGTGCCAGCATCCCATGTGGGTACCACTTCAAGTACCACTTCTGCTCCAGCCCCCTGCTAAAGCACCTGGGAAAGCAACAGAAGATGGCCCAAGTCCCTGGGCCCTTGCCATCTATGTGGGAGACCAGGAAGAAGCTCTTGGCTTTGGCCTGGCTCAGCCTCTGCTACTATGGCCATTTGGGAGAGAAAACCAGAGGATGGAAGATCTCTCTCTCTCTCTCTCTCTCTCTCTCCCTCTCTCCCTCCCTCTCTCCCTCCCTCCCTTCCTCCCTCCCTCCCTCTCTCTTCCCCCACTTCTGTGTGTGTGTGTCCTCCATTTCTACCTTTCAAATAAATAAATCTTTAAAAAAGTAAGCCAAGGACTGTTGCAATATTTTGAGATACCACCTTAAATGTTAGCTCCTACATTTGAAGGAAACAGAAAATGACCTTCTCTCAAAAAAAAATCCTGGTCAATGAACACTAAGAAGTAGTCAAATATACTTCATCTTATCTAAATGCAGTATAAGAAATTCCTCTCAGATTGCCATTGTGGTGTAACAGGTTAAGAGGCTGCCCACAAAGTGGCATCCCACATAAGCACTGGTTCACATCATGGTTGCTCCACTTCAATCCAGCTCTCTGCCAACGTGCCTGAGAGAGCAGAAGAAGATGCCCAAGTCCTTGAGCCCCTGCCACCTACATGGAAGAGATGGATGGAGTTCCAGGATTCTGGCACAACCCTGGCTGTTGTGACCACTGATGGAGTGAACCAGCAGATGGAAGCTTTCTCGCGCTCTTGCTCTCACTCTTGCTTTGCCTCTGTCATTTCATCTTTCAAATAATTTTTAGAATTTGTTTGGGAGTATAATCTAGTATAGCCAAAACCACATCAGCTAAATGCTAAATCAAAAACAAGTGTTCATAATCACATGTATTTTTATACACCAACTATCTTCATAGCTCTGTATTTGGTTGTATGACATCCACCTTCTCTGGAAGTAAGTGGTCACTCTCAAATGTATGGGATTTCTAGTAACAGCAACTCGATATAAGTCAAAGATAGCAATATTTGGGCTTGATGGATCTCACATTCTGATAAAAATGTTTTTTTTTATTTTTTATTTTTTTATTTTTGACAGGCAGAGTGGACAGTGAGAGAGAGACAGAGAGAAAGCTCTTCCTTTTGCCGTTGGTTCACCCTCCAATGGCCGCCGCGGTAGCGCACTGCGGCCGGCGCACCGCGCTGTTCCGATGGCAGGAGCCAGGTGCTTATCCTGGTCTCCCATGGGGTGCAGAGCCCAAACACTTGGGCCATCCTCCACCGCACTCCCTGGCCACAGCAGAGAGCTGGCCTGGAAGAGGGGCAACCGGGACAGGATCGGTGCCCCGACCGGGACTAGAACCCGGTGTGCCGGCGCCGCAAGGCAGAGGATTAGCCTGTTGAGCCACGGCGCCGGCCGATAAAAATGTTTTTGTTAATTGCATGAAAAATCCACACAATACCATCAATCCTGAAGATAGTGTTAATTTACAATATACCAATAGTTAAACAAAAATAACTTTATTTTGACAGGTAGAGTTATAGACAGTGAGATAGAGACAGAGAGAAAGGTCTTCCTTCCGTTGGTTCACTCCCCAAATGGCCGCTACAGCTGGCGCTGCACTGATCCGAAACCAGGAGCCAGGAGCTTCTTCCTGGTCTCCCATGCGGGTGCAGGGGCCCAAGCACTTGGACCATCCTCCACTGCCCTCCCGGGCAACAGCAGAGAGCTGGACTGGAAGAGGAGCAACTGGGACTAGAACCCAGTGCCCATATGGGATGCCGATGCCACAGGTGGAGGATTAGCCAAGTGAGCCATGGCGCCGGCCTCCCAAAATAACTTTTAATAAGTAATGTAGACCTAGTTTTCATTATAGCAGGGTTATTTTCTTGCAATGCTACACAATCTCAAGGAAATGTCTGAGGTTAAATTTGCTTTTGGTGGTTTGCCTTAGCTTGGTAAAACTTTTTTTTTAAAGATTTATTTATTTATTTGAAGGTCAGAGTTACACACAGAGAGAGGTCTTCCATCTGATGGTTCACTCCCCAATTGGCCACAACAGCCGGAGCTGTGCTGATCTGAAGCCAGTAGCCAGGAGCTTCCTCCGGGTCTCCCACGTGGGTGCAGGGTCCCAAGGACTTGGGCCATCTTCTATTGCTTTCCCAGGCCATAGCAGAGAGCTGGATCGGAAGAGGAGCAGCCAGTTCTCGAAACCGGCGCCCATATGGAATGCCGGCGCTTCAGGCCAGGGCATTAACCTGCTGTGCCACAGTGCCGGCCCTGATAAAACTTCTTAAATTCATCTCTAATGCTAAACATTCTTTAAGAGCTATTTTTGTCAAATCTCACCCTCTCGTGAACAGGTGATAAACAGATGACTAAAACCAGGTTACATGTAATGTATATGAGTGAAGTTGACATGTTGAGACTTGATTATTATTCACAGCCCTTGTCTATACTCTTGAGGAACAATGGTCTTTCTGCTAACTCCTTGTTGAAGTCTTTTATTAGTGAAATATTAAGCTTGTGACTATAAAGCAAATTGAAAATATATCATTGAAAAAAATGAAAAGAAAAATAAGGAAAGATGGTGGGAGTGAGGGAAGAGTATAGGGTGGGAAGTATCAGGAGGAAGTTTGTAGCTGTAAAGCTGTGTAGTTCTGCATACATTCCTACGGTCTTACTTCTAAGGGTACAGTTTAAAAACTTGCCATTAAGCTGAGTGGTTAAAAAATGCCATCTTAAAACGTTAAAGTGATCATATTAAGTGTTAAACTGATCATTTATATAGGATTAAGTGTTAAAGTGATCATATAAATAGGATCAACTACCTGGTAATAATAATAGAATTAAAAAGAAGAGAATGTTCCAACATGGGAAGCAGTCCATACAGCAGACTCATAGAATGGCAATTGCTTTATATAGCACTATGACCTCAGAATCAGCCCTTAAGGCATTCTGGTCTGGCTGGAAAGCCCATGAGAGTATTTCAGGCATGGAAAACCAAGATGCTGTGGCAAAAATGTCCTACATCAAGGGCCTCTGTGAGAGAAACCCCTGTGGAAAGAAATGGCCATCAAAGAAGGATGTGATTTTCTCTGAAGGGAGGAGAGAACTGCCACTTTGCTTATGGCTTTGTCTAAATACTGACAGAGTTTGTGGATTCAAAAGGCTTCCATAGCCGTGGTAGCACATGTCCAGTTGATCACTGATGTCATGCATAAGAGTGTTAATTGTTAAATTAACAACAAGAGTCACTGTGTACTAACTCCCCATGCAGGAGAGAAATCTTTCATATGCTGGTTCATCCCCTAGAGGGCTGCAACAAACAGGGCTGGACCAGACTGGACAGAGCCTAGAACTCTATCCAGATCTCCCACATGGGTGGCAAGTACCCAAGTACTTAGGTCATCTTTTTGCTGCCTCCCAGGCACATTAGCAGGGATCTGTATCAGAAATGGAGTGTCTTGGACTCAAACTGGTGCCCATATAGGATGCCAGCATTAGAGGCAGTAACTTAACTCACTGTGCCACCCACTTTTAAAATATAAAATCATGGGCTGGCACCGTGGCGCAGCACGTTAATCCTCTGCCTGCAGCGCCCGCATCCCATATGGGCGCCAGTTCTAGTCCCAGCTGCTCCTCTTCCCATCAGCCCTCTGCTATGGCCTGGGAAAGCAGTAGAAGATGACCCAAGTCCTTGGGCCCCTGCATCTGCATAGGAGACCTGGAAGAAGCTCCTGGCTTCAGATCAGTGCAGCTCCAGCTGTTGAGGCCATTCGGAGAGTGAACCAGAGGACATAAGACCTTTCTCTCTGTCTCTTCCTCTCACTGTCTGTAATTCTACCTTTCAAACAAATAAATAAAATATTTTATAATATATATAAAATCATTAATAGTATTTCAGAACTCATCAAATGTTGAGTTTTTTTCTATCCTTGCACAATTATTGTGCAAGGATACACTGTACTTCAGTTGCACAAACACAAACATTGTCATGAATTTGCACATATTTCCCTTTCAGTGTTTCTTTATTAGTAGTATTAATTTATGTATCCATACTCTTCTAGAAAATTAACCTAAACCGTTATACAATAAATACTGTTTTCTAAGTTTTCATTTCTGATAATATTTTAAATATCTTTTTGTCATATATCTGCTTCAAACACTTTTTTGAAATACTTATTTGAAAGGGAGAGAGAGAGAAGGAGAGATTTCCCACTCTCTGGTTCACTCCTCAAATATCCACAACTGGTAGGGTTGGGCCATGCCCAAGCCAAAATCAAGGAACTCAGTCAGGTATCCCATATTTATGGCAAGAACCCAAGTGCTGGAGCCATCACTGCTGCCTCCCATCGTACACATTATTAGGAAGCTGGAATTGCGAGCAGAACCAGGACTCAAACCCAGGCACTTCAGTGTGAGATATGGGTGTCCTAGTGGAGTCTTAACCTGCATCAAACACCTATCCAACATACACATTTTTTATGTATCAATTAAAAAGTAAAAAATTACATTAAAATGCTTTCACCTGTTCTCTCCTGCAAAATGAATATAACAGATTTTATTTTCAAGGTAGTTCTACAGATAAAAGGACACAGCTAGTTTTTTTTTTTTTTAACAAAAATCTCAGCCCCTGGTCCTTGGAAACTCTAGTCGATACTAGGGTTACTGTCATTTTTGTCACTGTTGTTCTTTTTGTCACTATCATGCTTTTTGTCATTGTTGTCACTTTTTGTCACTGTTGTCGTTTTGTGCTCTGGTGGTAGAGATGCCCACAGGAACTAGAATCATGTCAGAAGAAAGCTAACTAGATATTGTGAGATTTCTCAAATCCTCACCAGAATCAAGAATACTCATGTCCATGGGTCTCTGAGCTGAAGCTTTGCATGTTCGTGTCCTCCCGTCTGTCAATCATAACTGCCACATGCGAACACCAATGATGAGGATAAGATGCCCTCAGCAGCCCTTCCTCCAGCCCAACCACTGTCTGCCTCACACTTTCTGGGCTTCTCTGGTTCTCTGCTGAGGCATGGCCAGTGATGGTGAATCTGCTCCACTCCACTTCCCTGCTTGATTGAAAGCTGTGGCTTTGTCCTCAAGACTGTCAAGAAGATAGTCAGACATGGATGCCTGATCCCTGATGCAGATGATGGCTCTGAAGGAGGAAACACTGATCTGTAATCCACTAGGCTAGGACAGGCACATGAGCAGCTGGAGACACAGGGTAGTTATTGACACTCCTGTGGCCTTGAGAGCCCAATGCACAGAGCTCATCATCAGTCAAATTGGTCCATGCTGTCGTGATCTCTGAGGACCTGACAGTATTGGTGGCACAAGAAGAGAACGTTAATGTACTTGGGAAGGTCTGGGACCTTCCTCTTCTCAGGAGAAATGGCACATGTGCTCTCCTAACTTCTGACTTAGGATTTGAAGGAACCTTGACATCAAATGTGACTTTTAAAAATTAACTGGGAGGTGGGCATTGAGTGGAGCAGTTAAGACATTTGGGAAGCTACATCCCATATCAGAGTACCTGGATTTCAGTCCCAGTGCTGCTCCCAATTCCAGCTTCCTGCTAATGCAGACCGTGGGAGGCAGCACGTGATGGTCCCCGCCACCCATGTGGAAGTCTAAGATTGAATTCCTGTTTTCTGGCTTCATCCTGGCCCAGGCCTGGCTGTTGCAGGCATTCAGGGAGTGAATCAGTGATGGAAGATATCTCTCTCCCCACCTTTCAAATAAAAAAAAATTAAATAAAACTAGCTTGACAGGCAGAGAGAGTGCTCTTTCACTGATTCACTCCCCTTATGCCCAAAACAACAGTGTCAGGCCAGGGCTGTGGATGTATGTGTTGGATATTTGTGATTTTGCTTATTTAAAGACAGCAAAATTCTAATTTTTCTTTTTAATTGATGTAGGGAAATTAGAAAGCTACTGATGTTTATGTACTTAGAATTTACTCTTTCCCTTCAGTAATTCAGAACACCACATTTTGATGCAAACACTTACTGAAATTAATGTCTACCTATGAGGAATCTTCAAAAAAGTTCATGAAAATGCATATAATGAAACCTTTGTAAATTTCAAATATTTTTTGTATCAAAACAAACTTGTAATTTAACTCTATTTTTGTACGCACTTTTTGAAGTCCCCAGGTATAGATTTGAAGCCAGTCATGAGGTACAGGATGCACTCAAGGAGCTGAGTCTCAGCTGTGACACAGAACCACAGGCTCACTGGGATCATATTAGGAGCTGCCCAGGACCTGGTCTCTCTGGATGCCCAGGCTCTCAGCACAAAATTGTGGAGATGTCAGTCCCCTTTCCAGCATAGACCTAAACCCATCACACCACCATGCTCTCAGCAAAAAGCTGCAGAGGAACTGGCATACAAGTAGACATTGTCTCATTTTGGGAGTTCTGCAGACCCCACTCTGCTGCTCCAGGCCCGTAGTCAGGTGAGGCAGACGTGATTCTCTCTCATCAGCAGAGTCCCTCTGTCATTCTCACACCAGCCATTTAATGAAGGTCCCCAGAGGCTTCTGACCGTGACTCACAGGAAGACTTCATCATCGTGCAGAACGCATTTCTCAGATTACTTGGTGTTCACAACTCCTGAAAGTGTAAATGCTCCTGCTCTCAGCTGTTGTTGTTGTTGATAAAGCGAGTTGTATGGGAATGGAGGTCCTTTGAAAGCTTCACATCCTATCCATGTGGCCAGCCTGGCACCCAGGACTCTAGTGGGGAATTCAGAGATAGGCTCATCTTTTACCAATATGAGGGAGATTTAACCATGTACTCAGTTACATTGGTGTTGAAGAAAGGGTGTTTGTAGCCATGCATGAATAAATAGCAGGTGGTGGTTTGGAGGAGATCAAATGGCAAGTGTGCAGAGTATCAATTAAGATTAAGGAAAGGGCGGATTTTAAGACCTTTTAGAATGCTTTGGCAGTAGCAAAAATGTAAAATGAAACCGAGAGAAGATCATGCATTAGGATCACTGTCCAAGGCAAGGGTAGGCACAGACATCTGGTGCAGCAGTTGAGTCATGGGTTGGGATACCCACATCCCATACCAGATTGCCTGGTTTGAGTCCCAGCACCACTTCCAAGTCCAGTTTCCTAATGAGCACCCTAAGAGGCAGCAGGTCATGGCTTAAGTTTTTGGGTTCCTGCCACCCACATCTGAGACAAACATGGCTTGCTCCTGGTTTCAGCGTGGGCTAGTCAGGCTATTGCAGGCATTTGGGAACTGAAACAGTGGATGAGAGATCTCTCTCTCTTTTTCTATGTCTGACTTTCAAATAAAAAATGATTTTTTAAAAGATGAGAGTAGAGGACAGGTGTCTGATAAAACCAAGGGTTTTATGCTTGTGTAATAGAATGAGTTGCTGTGTGCCTCTGCCAGTTCTCTCTTGCAGGATGTTTGTCCCAAAAGCAACATAAGGAATACCAGCCTCTCAAGTTTCCTTTGGCAGATTTGCAATAAGAAATTTCTACCTTCCTCCTCATATCCCTTTGTTACTTGCAGAATGTTCAAGTCCAATCATCTAGTCTGTGAGTCCATCAGGAGATGTATTAGAGGAAAACATCCAGATAAATACTCATGATGTTATATTGTAAGAAAATCCATAGGATTCTTTTCTCAGGATTTCCTAGACATCTGCATGGCAGGTGCGGTCATGCAGGGAGAAGGCAAAATGCTAGAATGAGGGGATCAAATTTTCTTAAATGTTCTGGCCAGGTCCTTTAGAAAGTTATATGTCATCACTAAAGGGCCTTGGAAGGTAAACAATGTTGCACTTCATTTGCTGCTAAGAAATCTGAGGATTCAGGAGGGACTCCGAGCCTCTGAAGTCCTCTGGTTTTGAGCTGATGTCAGTGTAGGTGAGAGTCTTTGGATTCCAAACCTTTCTGCTCTGAGTTTGCTCTTCCCACCACGTTTGTCATAGTGTTCCTCTGGATACACAGAACTTCCCAAAATACTTCCTTCAGTCTTTCCTCCCTCCTTAGATTTCTTTGTGCTTTCAATTCTTTAACACCTTAATAACAATGGCTTCTGGCTATGTGTCTTGTTCTGTTTTTTTGCTTTATTTTCACCACCATAATAGTCATCATCACACAAATCATTGTTGAACAAATATCTCTATATGAAAAATAATATTTTAAAACCAAATCTAAGAGAAAGTAACATATTAAAAATCCAGAAAGGCTTGGAATATAGTTTAGTTTTTTTGAGAATTGATAAGAATTGTGTTGTAGTAATTGTCAAGCATTTGCTGTGACCTCAAGAATCTAATGTATTAATAAATACCTTGAATCTAAAAAATTTTAAGGGATAGTTTTGAATTTACAAGACAAATTGTGCAGGACGAAGAGTTTCCATATACCCAGTTTACTCTATTAGTTTAATATGTATCACAATCTATAAACCATACCAGCTTCTCTAATAATTACCACCTCATATTAGTATAATTGTCACAACTAACAAAATACAACCGCTTATGGATTAAAAATTCAGAAAGTCTCCAGTCATACGTTACTTCATTTCTTTTCTTTTCTTTTTTTTTTTTTGACAGAGTGGACAGTGAGAGAGAGACAGAGAGGAAGGTCTTCCTTTGCCGTTGGTTCACCCTCCAATGGCCGCCGCGGCCAGCGCACCGTGCTGATCCGAAGGCAGGAGCCAGGTGCTTCTCCTGGTCTCCCATGGGGTGCAGGGCCCAAGCACTTGGGCCATCCTCCACTGCACTCCTGGGCCATAGCAGAGAGCTGGCCTGGAAAAGGGGCAACTGGGACTAGAACCCAGTGTGCCAGTGCCGCAAGGCGGAGGATTAGCCTGTTGAGCCACGGCGCCAGCCAACGTTACTTCATTTCAAAATGAAAAATGATCTTACTATAGAGGATTGCTGTAGATTTAGGTAGGTAATCTATATAAACATATTCCACAAGGCCTCTTACTATGGTAGATTATCTGTTTTTAGAATATTTTTATTAATAATTGTACATATTAATGGGCTAGAATGTGACATGTAAATACATGTAAACACTGCACTGATAAAACAGGGTAACCAGCATTTCCCCTTCTCTGACATTACTTCATGACTGGAAGCTTGGGGCTTCTTCTATTTGTTCATACAACATGTGCTAGGTTCTTGTGAACTAGTCTCCCCACTGTGCTGTGTAACACTAGGAACTTACTCCTCTGATTTAATTCTGACATGTACCTGTTATCCAAACTCCCTACACCCCCCAGTCTCCAGTGGTCACCATTATGTGTTCAGATTGAGGTTTTATTTTTAATTTTTTATCGAATTTTTTTTCAGTTGAGTTGTCTAAGTCGCTTCCTATGAGGAAGAAGATGCAGTGTTTGTCTTTCTGTGTCTGGCTTATTTCATTTAACATGATGTCTTCCAGTTCCATACTTCTTGCTGCAAAGAACGGACGTCATTCTTTTTGTGGCTATGTAGTATTCCACTGTGTATATAAGCCACATTTCTTTATCCAGTCCTCTAATTATAGTCATCTGGATGGATTCCAAATCTTACCTATTGTGAACTGTGTGCTGTGATAAACATGGTGGATCAGGTGTCTCTTTGATACAATGATTTCCTGTGTTTTGGATATATATATATATTTTTTTTTTGAGAACTGTCTATTTGGGTCCGTTGCACATTTCTTTACCTGATTGTGTTTTTGTTGTATATTGTTTTTATTCCTAATGGTTAAAGTGAGATAAATAAAGCATATTTCAAAGTTCATAGAAATGGAATTAAAAGGTGTTCATTTGGGCGCCAGTGCTGTGGTATAGTAGGTTAATCCTCCACCTGTGGTGCCGGCATCACATTTGACACCAATTCAAGTCCCATCTGCTCCTCTTCCAATCCAGCTCTCTGCTTACAGCCTGGGAAAGCAGTGGAAGATGGACAAGTCCTTGGGCTCCTGCAACCATTTGAGAATCTCAAAAGAAGCTCATGGCTTTGGATGGGCCAGCCCCAGCCATTGTGGCCAATTGGGGAGTGAACCACTGGATGGAGAAACCTCTCTTTGTCTCTCCCTCTCTGTCTGTAACTCTGCCTCTCAAATAATCTTTTTAAAATGTTTATTTTGGTGCAAAAAACCCTGAAATCCACACATAGTTTTTCATAATGTACATTTTTCATGAACTTTTGAAAGACCTCTTGTATGCATGGATTTAAGAAATTGCTCCAAAATAATGTATTTCCAGATGCTTTCTGAAGTGCCCTCATCTATGAATAGACACCTGCTGCAATCTTCTTCGAATCCACAGAGCTATCCAGATGAGATTTTTTTTTAGGCATTCAAAGAAATTTATTGAAAACATTACTAATCTGGGAACACAATGGCAAAACACAACATAGTTCTCCATCTGGAAGCTTAATGCTTAGTGGAGGGAATAGTTACACCACAGATGTGAAACATCCTTAAGTGAGATAAGGCCCATAATGGGATCTGACAGTCCTGGAGACCTGAGAGAGCAGGGTTGAGATGAATGGTATCATTTTTGCAAGGCAGCTGAGGGAATGTGTGGGCTGAAAGACCACTTTTGTCAGATTTGGCTGCTTTTCCTCTTAAGTTCCCTGGGGTAGAGTTGAGTGCTCAGTGAGGCTCATGACCTGGATGTGATTGCCAAATGAAGCTGAAGAGGTAGGTAAAGGCCAACTGCTTAAGGCTTGGGCTTTATTAAAGCAAGAAATGAAAATCTAGAAAGATCAGAGCCAGTAGGCTAACTTGCCACTGCAGTTGTCTAAGCAACACATGGCCAGCTTGGGCCAGGGGGTGGTGAAGTAAGATTGAAACTAGAGGACAAAGCCAAGACCCCCTGAAAGTGGCCCTCAGGCTACTAGGTAGATGTCCAGCTTGCACATTTGCAAGCACAGTGGCTCTAAATCCAACTAGGGGTAGCCTGTATCTGAATTTGAGTTCCCTTTGATCCCAGCAGGACCCCACTCTCATCTAAACTACAAAAATAAACCTTTAAGTCCTGGATCTGAGGTTTGAGATTCCAGTAATTAACAACAACAAAAAAAGTGGAGCTGCAAAGCATACTCCTAAGAGCAAAAGCTGAATGAGGTTCCATCAGGCAAGCAAAAGAAGGCTGGAGGAAAGGCCTAAAGAGCCATTTTAGAGAGAGCTATAAACGGGGATTGTGCCAAGAATGAGGGAAATGGTAGTGGCTAGATGTTAAATTTAAAACCATGTAACAGTCCAGCTGAGAAAGTGTATGAACACAGGAGAAAACAGACCAGTAGATGTGGGGGCTGGGGCTGGGAAGAGTCAAGGTTGCTGGCAGCTTTGGTTAGGAAGATAGGTGTCCTACCTGAGCACTCCTGTCTCACCTGTAGGTTGCAAAGTTATCTGGATTGGAAACCTGCAAGTTGCTGCAGAGTGCAGGCAGGTGGAGAAACCATTTGAAGCTGAGGATCAGAGGTTAACTGAAATTCACACGGAGTTTTTTTCTGAGAACACAGGGATACTTGTGTTCTGTGCTAAGGAAATGAGGTTGGCTTATCCTTAACTGATATGAAGAACACTTTAACATACACCAAATCAAATTTGATATCAAAGAACAGATGCTAGTGACCTATGTGTGCGTGAATGGCATAGTAATTTGAGAGACACCAAATGGTCAATGTAGAGAAAGGTCTGTAGGAGACAAAGAATCTATGTACTGAGACATTTGAAATGATCAGGACACTGTGGGTTCAACTACCAGCTCCACTTCCAATTTGAGTATCCTGCTAGCGTATACCCTGGGATGCGAAGGGATGGTTCAAGTACTTGGGTCCTTGTCACCCACATGAAGAACCCTGATTGAGTTCCAGGCTCCTGCCTCTGGCCTGATTCAGTACTGCTGTTATACAGGCATTTGAGAATAAACTAGCAAATGGAAGATTTCTCTCTGTCTTAAAATAAATTAAAATAATTTTAAAGTAATTAAGGCATGGCAATTTTTTAACTTATTTAATGAATATAAATTTCCAATGTACAGCTTATGGATTACAATGGCTTCCCCCTCCCATAACTTCCCTCCCACCCGCAACCCGCCCCTCTCCCGCTCCCTCTCCCCTTCCATTCACATCAAGGTTCATTTTCAATTCTCTTTATATAGAGAAGATCAATTTAGTATATATTAAGTAAGGATTTCAACAGTTTGCACCCACATAGAAACACAAAGTGAAACATACTGTTTGAGTACTAGCTATAGCATTAAATCACAATGTATAGCACATTAAGGACAGAGATCCCACATGAGGAGCAAGTGCACAGTGACTCCTGTTGTTGACCCACAAATTGACACTCTAGTTTATGGTGCCAGTAACCACCCTAGGCTCTCATCATGAGTTGCCAAGGCTATGGAAGCTTTCCAAGTTCGCTGACTCTGATCATATTTAGACAAGGTCATAAAAGACAGGGTGAGGATAGTAACCAGTGATCCTAAGAGTGACATTAACCAGGTCTGAACAATTATACAGCATTAAGTGGGGAAGAGGACCATCAGTACACACAGGTTGGGAGTAGAGCCATTGGAGGTAGAGTAGAGGTTATGATTAAGAAGGAATGAGGCCCAAGTGCGCTAGACAGGGTCTAGAACAAAGGACAGAGTCATTATTAGAGGAGCTAAGAAAGGTGCTGTCTAAGCTACAGTTAAGTTTTCTGATTGAGAGGCAAATAGAACCTGACAGAAGGGGCTTGATAATAATCTGGTGGGCTTTAGGCCTTGTAAGTTAAGAGGCCCAGACCTATCTATCTCTTCACGTGGGGTACATCCTAAGGGAGGTGTGAACCTCCTAGGGGAAGGCACTCTGTTGACTTTCATGACTTGGCTGGCCTGGGAGGAGAGCTGGCCAGGTAAAGGCAGGTGGCATCTCTAACAAGAAATTTGCAGTTCTGCCTGCAATGTTGCTGACCCTACTTGGCTGTCCCCTCAGCTGCAGTGGTCACTTTGGAAGTTGGGCTGAGTGAAGGGCTTTTCAGCTTAGAGCCAATAAGATCTGTGGCTCTGACCTGGGCATCCTTCGACTCCAGGGCAGGTCCATTTCCAGTGATCCAACTCTTGGCAGAGCTGCCAGGGCTCTGCACAAGCTGACTTCTGCTGAAGCCCAGGCTTACCACATTGAAAGCCACTGCAGTGGACTGGCCGGTTGGGTCTCCTTGAGGGCAGATCACTGTACAGATCAGCCATTAATAGGCCTGCCACCCATTGCTTCTGATGCCTAGCTTTCTTTTCTTCCTGGTTTGTGTTAAAGCAGACCAGAGGATGCAAGTCAAGAGAGTGCCCAAGTCCCATCTCTAATCTTCGGTGGCCTGAACTACAAGTCTATAGTCACAGGCATGTTCTGTAGTAGTTTTTCTAAGGTAGACAATGCCCATGAGGAAAATTATATTCTCACTTTAAAACTTTCTTCCCCTTTGGTCTGAAAGGGAGGTATTTTCTACTTACTGTTTACTTCGCTGATGGCGAAGTAAAGCTAGCTATGAGATTATTATTTAAGCTCTTATTTTGGCTATGCTATTACAGAAAAATGTTAGCCATCTCTTTTATAAGGTCTAAAGATTAAATTGTGCGTCCTACAGATTCCTTCATAATAGAATTAGTTTCCTATCTTGAGGAGAATAGAGAAATGAAAGAAAAAGTTGGGCTTAGAATAGAGAAATGAGGGAG
This sequence comes from Lepus europaeus, assembly GCF_033115175.1. Lineage (NCBI taxonomy): Eukaryota > Metazoa > Chordata > Mammalia > Lagomorpha > Leporidae > Lepus > Lepus europaeus. The sequence continues at coordinate 4,322,020 of NC_084846.1, forward strand.
CAAGTCCTAATCGCTTGCTGACAATAGCAATATTACATGAATACTTAGCAAATAGTTTCAACAATTAGATAACAACTTAAGAAAACATTTACCAGAAGGTCCAATGCCTTCTATAAATTTTAAGAATCATGTATTTGAAAACACCTCTTAAATATCTAACATGGTGTAGTTTGTTTAACCAGTAAACTTAAGCACAACCATATAAAATGTTTTTAGTTTCTTTCTACCAACAAGTATAAAACATATGATGCAGAGATTCAGGTCACACGAATTAAAATGTATCTTTGATTAATTTTAGCAGCTTAAATTTATGGACAATCTTATCCATAAGCCAATTAAAATAAAAACTCTTAATAAAATTTTCCTATGTGGACATACAATATGTACACACATATAACATAATAGACCAATATAGCAATTTTAATAATAGCTTTTAAAATCTTTAACTCTTTTTGTAGATTGCCAATTGATTTGAATTGCTTTTTGTTTTTAGTAACCTCAGTCAACCATACTTTCTCTCAGTTGGTACTGTTAATACATTATTGGCTTCATCTGTTTACAGAGCCGTCCCAAAGTACTGAATACAATAGAAGTGGCTGGAAAAAGTCCATAGGAACCTATAGGAGGACAGCTAAACACAGAACCAACAACGCTTTAGCTTTATGAGCAGCAAATCATATATAACTGTGGATGACAAAAGACTTTAAGTTGCCATGTTTAAAATTATAAACTCATCAACCAACAAGAAGCACTTGCTTACTTCACAGTATTTTTGAAAGCACCTGTAGGATTTGACAAGTATTTAACCCTTTTGGCCTCTGGGGCTTTCTCATTAAGATAACTATCATGTCTAGTAACACAAGATCATTAGACTTTTTATATCTCAAACATTTGTATTAATAGCATTTTCCATTATAGAAACTTAAAATTTAGTACCACGTCACATCTTGACAGTACTTCTAATATAATCCAAATAGCCTGATAGCTGGTGTCTCTATAAGATGAGAGACATAGGTCCTTCGATTTTTTCAATTGGGCCCAAACTGGAAAAACCAAAGTCCAAGATTTACTGGAAATTTTAGAGACCAGATTGTTTGAAACTTTGATTTTTTGAATGGCTGTCAAGAACACCAAGAAGGCTCAAAATCCAAAATATCTGGTTGAAATAAGATTCCTTAAAATCATGACATAACATAGACCAAGTTTGATCATTGTTACAAGGTGATTATTCAAATCTTTGAAAATAAGCACATATTTAAATAACCCATAGCTCTTAATAATTCAGCTGTTTTTGAACAATTAGAATTTAACAGACATCATGAGAACATACTTTAACACATTGCTTTAACAGAGCATCAGAGTTTAATTCTATGTCAAAGAGAAATTGAGCTTCCTGTGATCTTTTGCTGTGAGGTTTCCTTCCTTTACCTTCTTTCATATTAATGACCATGTTTCTGTGTTTCTGTGTGTAACACATCTTTTGCAGGGCTGGACGAGTGGCAACAAATTCTTTCAATTACTGTTTGCTATGAAAAGTCTTTATTTCACCTTCATTCACAAATGAGAGTTTTGCAGGATATAATATTCTGGGCTGACAGTTTTTCTCTCTTAGTGCCTGGGCTATGTCTCACCATTCCCTTCTAGCTTGTATTGTTTCTGATGAGAAGTCAACTGTGAGTCTAATTGGAGATCCTCTGAGAGTAATCTGGCGTTTCTCTCTTGCACATTTTAGGATCTTTTCTTTATGTTTCACTGTGGTGAGTTTGATTACGACGTGTCGTGGTGAGGATCTCTTTTGGTCATGTTTATTAGGGGTTCTATGAGCTTCCTGTACTAGGATGTCTCTGTCCTTCTCCAAACCTGGGAAATTTTCTGCTAGTATCTCACTAAAAAGGCCTTCTAATCCTTTCTCCCTCTCCATGCCTTCAGGAACTCCTAGAACCCAAATGTTGGGTTTTTTTAATAGTGTCCTGTAGATTCCTGACAGTATTTTTTAGATTTCTGATTTCTTCTTCTTCTTCTTTGATTTGATTGTTTCCTTTCCTGTTCTCTGTCTTCTAAGTCTGATATTCTCTCTTCTGCTTCACCCATTCTGTTTTTAAGGCTCTCTAATGTGTTTGTCATTTGATCTATTGAATTCTTCATTTCATTATGATTTCTCGTCACTATTACAGTTTCTTGTTCTACTAGTTGTTTCATTTCATTTTGATTCCTCCTTAATATTTCATTTTCTTTTTTTTAATTAAACTTTTATTTAATGAATATAAATTTCCAAAGTACAGCTTATGGGTTACAATGGCTTCCCCCTCCCAAAACTTCCCTCCCACCCACAACCCTCCCCTTTCCCGCTCCCTCTCCCCTTCCAATCACATCATGATTCATTTTCAATTCTCTTTATATACAAAAGATCAGTTCAGTATATATTAGGTAACGATTTCAACAGTTTGCCGCCATATAGCAACACATAGTGAAAAAAAAATACTGTTGGAGTACTAGTTGTAGTATTAAATAAGAGTGTACAGCACATTAAAGACAGAGATCCTACATAATATTTTTTTTAAAAAATTAATTTTCTATGCCATTTCCAATTTAACACCAGGTTTTTTTTATTTCCAATTATCTTTATATACAGAAGATCGATTCAGTATATAATTAGTAAAGATCACATCAGTTTGTACCCACGCAGAAACACAAAGTGTAAAAATACTGTTTCAGTACTAGTTATAGCATCACTGCACATTAGACAACACATTAAGGACAGATCCCACATGGGATGTAAGTACACAGTGACTCCTGTTGCTGACTTAACAATTTGACACTCCTGTTCATGGCGTCAGTAATCTCCCTAGGATCTAGTCATGAGTTGCCAGGGCTATGGAAGCCTTTAGAGTTCGCTGACTTTGATCTTATTCTGATAGGGTCATAGTCAAAGTGGAAGTTCTCTCCTCCCTTCAGAGAAAGGTACCTCCTTCTTTGATGGCCCCGTTCTTTCCATTGGGATCTCACTCACAGAGATCTTTCATTTAGGTCTTCTTCTTTTTTTTTTCTTTTCCAAGGTGTCTTGGCTTTCCATGCCTACAATACTCATATGGGCTCTTCAGCCAGATCCGAATGCTTTAAGGGCTGATTCTGAGGCCAGAGTGTTGTTTAGGACATCTGCCATTCTATGAGTCTGCTGTGTATCCCACTTCCCATGTTGGATCTTTCTCTCCCTTTTTGATTCTATCAGTTAGTATTAGCAGACACTTGTCTTGTTTGTGTGATCCCTTTGACTCTTAGACCTATCAGAGCCATCGGATGTGAACTGAAATTAATCACTTGGACTAGTGAGATGGCATTGGTACATGCCACCTTGATGGGATTGTATTGGAATCCCTTGGTACATTTCTAACTCCATCATTTGCGGCAAGTCAGATTGTGCATGTCCCAAATTGTACATCTCCTCCCTCTCTTATTCCCACTCTTATATTTAACAGGGATCACTTTTCAGTTAAAATTTAAACACCTAAGAATAATTGTGTGTTAATTACAGAGTTCAACCACTAGTACTAGAACAACAAAAACAACAAAAAAAATACTAAAAATGATAAAGTATTACATTGTACATCTAGAGCCAGGACAAGAGCTGATCAGGTCATTGTTTCTTATAGTGTCCATTTCACTTCAACAGGTTTCCCCTTTGGTGCTCAGTTGTTGCCGATCAGGGAAAACAAATGATATTTGTCTCTTTGGGACTGGCTTAATTCACTCAGCATGATGTTTTCCAGATTCCTCCATCTTGTTGCAAATGACTGGGTTTCATTGTTCCTTACTGCTGTATAGTATTCTATGGAGTACATGTCCCATAATTTCTTTATGCAGTCTACTGTTGATGGGCATTTGGGTTGGTTCCAGGTCTTAGCTATTGTGAATTGAGCTGCAATAAACATTAATGTGCAGATGGCTTTTTTATTAGCCAAATTAATTTCCTTTGGGTAAATTCCAAGGAGTGGGATGGCTGGGTTGTATGGTAGGGTTATGTTCAGGTTTCTGAGGAATCTCCAGACTGACTTCCATAGAGGCTTCACCAGTTTGCATTCCCACCAACAGTGGGTTAGTATCCCTTTTTCCCCACATCCTCTCCAGCATCTATTGTTGGTAGATTTCTGAATGTTAGCCATACTCACCGGGGTGAGGTGAAACCTCATGGTGGTTTTGATTTGCATTTCTCTGATGGCTAGTGATCTTGAACATTTTTTCATGTGTCTGTTGGCCATTTGGATTTCCTCTTTCGAAAAATGTCTATTGAGGTCTTTGGCCCATCTCTTAAGTGGGTTGTTTGTTTTGTTGTTGTGGAGTTTCTTGATTTCTTTGTAGATTCTGGTTATCAACCCTTTATCTCTAGTATAGTTTGCAAATATTTTTTCCCATTCTGTCGGTTGCCTCTTCACTTTCCTGACTGTTTCTTTTGAAGTACAGAAACTTCTCAATTTGATGCAATCCCAAATGTTAATTTTGGTCTTGACTGCCTGTGCTCCTGGGGTCTTTTCCAAGAAGTCTTTGCCTGTACCTATATCTTGCAGGGTTTCTCCAATGCTCTCTAATAATTTGATGGTTTCGGGTCATAGATTTAAGTCTTTAATCCACGTTGAGTGAATTTTTGTGTAAGGTGAAAGGTAGGGGTCTTGCTTCAAGCTTCTGCATGTGGAAATCCAAATTTCCCAGCACCATTTATTGAATAGGCTGTCCTTATTCCAGGGATTAGTTTTGGATCTTTGATCAAATATAAGTTGGCTGTAGATGTTTGGATTGATTTCTGGTGTTTCTATTCTGTTCCATCGGTCTATCCTTCTTTTTCTATACCAGTACCATGCTGTTTTGATAACAACTGCCCTGTAGTATGCCCTGAAATCTGGTATTGTGATGCCTCCGGCTTTGTTTTTGTTGTACAAGATTGCTTTGGCTATTCGAGGTCTTCTGTGTCTCCATATGAATTTCAGCATCATTTTTTCCAGATCTGAGAAGAAGGTCTTCGGTATCTTGATTGGTATTGCATTGAATGTATAAATTGCTTTTGGGAGAATAGACATTTTGATGATATTGATTCTTCCAATCCATGAGCATGGAAGACTTCTCCATTTTTTGGTATCTCTTCTATTTCTTTCTGTAAGGTTTTGTAGTTTTCATCGTAGAGATCTTTAACATCCTTGGTTAAGTTTATTCCAAGGTATTTGATTGTTTTTATAGCTATTGTGAATGGGATTGATCTTAGAAGTTCTTCCTCAGCTGTGACATTGCCTGTGTATACAAAGGCTGTTGATTTTTGTGCATTGATTTTATATCCTGCTACTTTGCCAAACTCTTCGATGAGTTCCAGTAGTCTCTTAGTGAGTTCTTTGGGTCCCCTAAATAAAGAATCATATCATCTGCAAAGAGGGATAGTTTGAGTTCTCCCTTCCCAATTTGTATCCCTTTAATTTCTTTTTCTTGCCTAATAGCTCTGGCTAAAACTTCCAGAACTATATTGAAGAGCAGTGGTGAGAGTGGGCATCCCTGTCTGGTACCAGATCTCAGCGGAAATGCTTCCAACATTTCCCCCATTCAATAGGATTTTGGCTGTGGGTTTTTCATATATTGCTTTGATTGTATTGAGGAATGTTCCTTCCATACCCAGCTTGCTTAGAGTTTTCATCATGAAAGGGTGTTGTATTTTATCAAATGCTTTCTCTGCGTCTATTGAGAGAATCATATGGTTTTTCTTCTGCAGTCTGTTAATGTAGTGTATCACATTGATTGTTTTGCGAACGTTGAACCATCCCTGCATACCAGGGATAAATCCCACTTGGTCTGGGTGGATGATCTTTCTGATGTGTTGTTGCATTCTATTGGCCAGAATTTTATTGAGGATTTTTGCATCTATGTTCATCAGGGATATTGGTCTGTAATTCTCTTTCAATGTTGCATCTCTTTCTGGCTTAGAAATTAAGGTGATGCTGGCTTCATAGAAAGAATTTGGGTGGATTCCCTCTTTTTTGATTGCTTTGAATAGTTTGAGAAGAATTGGAGTTAGTTCTTCTCTAAATGTCTGGTAGAACTCAGCAGTGAATCCATCTGGCCCTGGGCTTTTCTTTGTTGGGAGGGCCTTTATTACTGTTTCAATTTCTGTGTCAGTTATGGGTCTGTTTAGGTTTTCTATGTCTTCCTGGCTCAATTTAGGTAGGTTGTATGTGTCCAAGAATCTGTCCATTTCTGATAGATTTCCCTGTTTGCTGGCATACAAGTCCTTGTAGTAATTTCTGATGATTCTTTTTATTTCTGTGGTGTCTGTTGTTATGTTTCCCTTTTCATCTCTGATCCTATTGATTTGGGTCTTTTCTTTTTTTAGTTAGTTGGGCCAATGGGGTGTCAATTTTGTTTATTTTTTTTTGGTTGTTATATTTTTTTTTATTAAACTTTTAGTTAATGAATATAAATTTCCAAAATATAGCTTATGGGTTACAATGGCTTCCCCCCTCCCATAACTTCCCTCCCGCCCGCAACCCTCCCCTTTCCCACTCCCTTTCCCCTTCCATTCATGTAAAGATTCATTTTCAATTCTCTTTGTATACAGAAGATCAGTTTAGTGTATATTAGGTAAAGATTTCAACATTTTGCCCATAAAGCAACATCGAGTGAAAAAACTACCATTGGATTACTAATTATAGCATTAAATAGCAATGTACAGCACATTAAAGACAGAGATCCTACATAATTTTTTTTTTCAAATTAATTAATTTTCTATGCCATTTCCATTTTAACACCAGGTTGTTTTTTTTTTTCATTTCCAATTCTCTTTATATACAGTAGATCAATTCAGTATATAATTAGCAAAGACCTCATCAGTCTGCGCCCTCACAGAAACGCAAAGTATAAAAATACTGTTTCAGTACCAGTCATAACATCACTTGGCTTTAGACGACACATTAGGGACAGATCCCACATGGGGTGTAAGTACACAGTGACTCCTGTTGCTGACTTAACAATTTGACACTCCTGTTCATGGCGTCAGTAATCTCCCTAGGCTCTAGTCATGAGTTGCCAGGGCTATGGAAGCCTTTAGAGTTCGCTGACTTTGATCTTATTCCGATAGGGTCATACTCAAAGTGGAGGTTCTCTCCCCCCTTCGGAGAAGGGTACCTCCTTCTTTGACGGCCCCGTTCTTTCCACTGGGATCTCACTCACAGAGATCATTCATTTAGGTCTTTTTTTTTTCCATGATATCTTGGCTTTCCATGCCTGCTATACTCTCATGGGCTCTTCAGCCAGATCTGAATGCCTTGAGGGCTGATTCTGAGGCCAGAGTGTTGTTTAGGACATCTGCCATCCTATGAGTCTGCTGTGTATCCCACTTCCCATGTTGGATCTTTCTCTCCCTTTTTGATTCTATCAGTTAGTATTAGCAGATACTTGTCTTGTTTGTGTGATCTCTTTGACTCTTAGACCTATCAGAGATATCAATTGTGAGCTGAAATTGATCACTTGGACTAGTGCGATGGAATTGGTACATGCCATCTTGATGGAATTGTGATGGAATCCCCTGACACATTTCTAACTCCACCATTTGCGGCCAGACCGATTGAGCATGTTCCAAATTGTTCATCTCCTCCCTCTCTTTTTCCACTCTTAGATTTAACAGGGATCACTTTTCAGTTAAAATTTAAACACCTAAGAATAATTGTGTGTTAATTACTGAGTTCAACCAATAGTACTAGAACAACAACAACAACAACAAATACTAAAAAGGATAAAGTATTACATTGTACATCTAAAGTCAGGACAGGAGCTGATCAGTTCATTGTTGCTTATAGTGTCCATTTCACTTCAACAGGTTTCCCCTTTGGCGCTCAGTTGTCACCGATCAGAGAAAACAAATGATATTTTTCTCTTTGGGACTGGCTTAATTCACTCAGCATGATGTTTTCCAGATTGCTCCATCTTGTTGCAAATGACTGGGTTTCGTTGTTTCTTACTGCTGTATAGTATTCTATGGAGTACATGTCCCATAATTTCTTTATCCAGTCTACTGTTGATGGGCATTTGGGTTGGTTCCAGGTCTTAGCTATTGTGAATTGAGCTGCAATAAACATTAATGTGCAGATGGCTTTTTTATTAGCCAAATTAATTTCCTTTGGGTAAATTCCAAGGAGTGGGATGGCTGGGTTGTATGGTAGGGTTATGTTCAGGTTTCTGAGGAATCTCCAGACAGACTTCCATAGTGGCTGAACCAGTTTGCATTCCCACCAACAGTGGGTTAGTGTCCCTTTTTCCCCACATCCTCTCCAGCATCTGTTGTTGGTAGATTTCTGAATGTGAGCCATTCTCACTGGGGTGAGATGGAACCTCATTGTGGTTTTGATTTGCATTTCTCTTATTGCTAGTGATCTTGAACATTTTTTCATGTGTCTGTTGGCCATTTGGATTTCCTCTTTCGAAAAATGTCTATTGAGGTCCTTGGCCCATCTCTTAAGTGGGTTGTTTGTTTTGTTGTTGTGGAGTTTCTTGATTTCTTTATAGATTCTGGTTATCAATCCTTTATCTATAGTATAGTTTGCGAATATTTTTTCCCATTCTGTTGGTTGCCTCTTCACTTTCCTGACTGTTTCTTTTGAAGTACAGAAACTTCTCAATTTGATGCAATCCCAAATGTTAATTTTGGTTTTGACTGCCTGTGCTGTTGGAGTATTTTCCAGGAAGTCTTTGCCTGTGCCTATATCTTGCAGGGTTTCTCCAATGCTCTCTAATAATTTGATGGTACAGTTCGTAGATTTAAGTTTTTAATCCATGTTGAGTGAATTTTTGTGTAAGGTGATAGGTATGGGTCTTGCTTCAAGCTTCTGCATGTGGAAATCCAATTTTCCCAGCACCATTTATTGAATAGACTGTCCTTATTCCAGGGATTAGATTTGGATCTTTGGTCAAATATAAGTTGGCTGTAGATGTTTGGATTGATTTCTGGTGTTTCTATTCTGTTCCATTGGTCTATCCATCTGTTTCTGTACCAGTACCATGCTGTTTTGATAACAACTGCCCTGTAGTATGTCCTGAAATCAGGTATTGTGATGCCTCCGGCTTTGTTTTTGTTGTACAGGATTGCTTTGGCTATTCGAGGTCTTCTGTGTCTCCATATGAATTTCAGCATCATTTTTTCCAGATCTGAGAAGAAGGTCTTCGGTATCTTGATTGGTATTGCATTGAATGTATAAATTGCTTTTGGGAGAATAGACATTTTGATGATATTGATTCTTCCAATCCATGAGCATGGAAGACTTCTCCATTTTTTGGTATCTCTTCTATTTCTTTCTGTAAGGTTTTGTAGTTTTCATCGTAGAGATCTTTAACGTCTTTGGTTAAGTTTATTCCAAGGTATTTGATTGTTTTTGTGGCTATTGTGAATGGGATTGATTTTAGAAGTTCTTCCTCAGACGTGGCATTGCCTGTGTATACAAAGGCTGTTGATTTTTGTGCATTGATTTTATATCCTGCTACTTTGCCAAACTCTTCGATGAGTTCCAGCAGTCTCTTAGTAGAGTTCTTTGGGTCCCCTAAATAAAGAATCATATCATCTGCAAAGAGGGATAGTTTGAGTTCGTCCTTCCCAATTTGTATCCCTTTAATTTCTTTTTCTTGCCTAATAGCTCTGGCCAAAACTTCCAGAACTATATTGAATAGCAGTGGTGAGAGAGGGCATCCCTGTCTGGTACCAGATTTCAGTGGAAATGCTTCCAACTTTTCCCCATTCAATAGGATGTTGGCCGTGGGTTTTTCATATATTGCTTTGATTGTATTGAGGAATGTTCCTTCCATACCCAGTTTGCTTAGAGTTTTCATCATGAAAGGGTGTTGTATTTTATCAAATGCTTTCTCTGCGTCTATTGAGAGAATCATATGGTTTTTCTTATGCTGTCTGTTAATGTAGTGTATTACGTTGATTGTTTTGCGAATGTTGAACCATCCCTGCATACCGGGGATGAATCCCACTTGGTCTGGGTGGATGATCTTTCTGATGTGTTGTTGCATTCTATTGGCCAGAATTTTATTGAGGATTTTTGCATCTATGTTCATCAGGGATATTGGTCTGTAATTCTCTTTCAATGTTGCATCTCTTTCTGGCTTAGGAATTAAGGTGATGGTGGCTTCATAGAAAGAATTTGGGTGGATTCCCTCTTTTTCTATTGCTCTGAATAGTTTGAGAAGAATTGGAGTTAGTTCTTCTCTAAATATCTGGTAGAACTCAGCAGTGAATCCATCTGGCCCTGGGCTTTTCTTTGTTGGGAGGGCCTTTATTACTGTTTCAATTTCTGTGTCAGTTATTGGTCTGTTTAGGTTTTCTATGTCTTCCTGGCTCAATTTAGGGAGGTTGTATGTGTCCAAGAATCTGTCCATTTCTGATAGATTTCCCTGTTTGCTGGCATACAAGTCCTTGTAGTAATTTCTGATGATTCTTTTTATTTCTGTGGCGTCTGTTGTTACGTTTCCCATTTCATCTCTGATCCTATTGATTTGGGTCTTTTCTCTTCTTTTTTTAGTTAGTTGGGCCAATGGGGTGTCAATTTTGTTTATTTTTTCAAAAAACCAGCTCCTCGTTTGGCTGATTTTTTGTAATGTTTTTTTGGATTCAATCCTGTTGATTTCTTCTTTGATTTTAATTATTTCTCTTCTCCTACTGGGTTTTGGTTTGGTTTGCTGCAGATTTTCTAGATCCTTGAGATGACTAGAAAGCTCATCTGTTTTGTGCCTCTCCAATTTCTTGATGTAGGCACCTATTGATATAAACTTTCCTCTTAACACTGCTTTTGTTGTATCCCATAGGTTTTGGTATGTTGTGCTGTTATCCTCATTTACTTGCAGAAAATTTTTGATTTCTCTTTTAATTTCTTCTATGACCCATTGTTCATTCAGGAGCATGTTGTTCAATCTCCATGTGTTTGCACGTGCTCTAGGGATTCCCGAGTTTCTAATTTCCAATTTCATTCCTTTGTTGTCTGAGAAGCTGCATGGTATGATTCTAATTCTTTTGAATTTGCTGAGACTTGCTTTATGGCCTAGTATGTGGTCAATCCTAGAGAAGGTTCCATGTACTGCTGAGAAGAATGTAAAGTCCTTAGATGTAGGATGAAATGTTCTGTAGATATCTGTTAGATCCACTTGGGCTGTAGTGTCATTTAAATCTACTGTCTCCTTGTTGATCTTCTGTCCTGTTGATCTGTCTATCTCTGAGAGTGGAGTATTGAAGTCCCCCAGTACTATTGTATTGGGGTCTAAGTCTCCCTTTAAGTCCCTTAACAAGTCTTTTAAATAAGCTGGTGCCCTGTAATTAGGTGCATATAGATTGATAATCGTTATATCTTCCTGTTGAATGGATTCCTTAATCATTATATAGTGCCCCTCTTTGTCTCTCCTAACAGTTTTTGTGGTAAAGTTTATGTTGTCTGATATTAAGATGGCTACGCCCGCTCTGTTTTCATTTCTGTTGGCATGGTATATCTTTTTCCAGCCTTTCACTTTCAGCCTGTATGGATCATTGTTGGAAAGATGAGTTTCTTGTAAGCAGCAAAAAGATGGGTTTTGTTCCTTAACCCAATCAGCCAATCGGTGTCTTTTGACTGGACAGTTCAAGCCATTAACATTCAATGTGACTATTGAGAAGGAGTAACTTTGCCCTGCCATTTGCCAAAGATTTTTTCTAATATATGGTTTGAGACTCCTGTGATCTTTTGCTGTGAGGTTTCCTTCCTTTACCTTCTTTCATATTGGTGACCGTGTTTCTGTATGTAAGACATCTTTAAGCATCTTTTGCAGGGCTGGACGAGTGGTGACAAATTCTTTCAGTTTCTGTTTGCTGTGAAAGGTCTTTATTTCACCTTCATTCACAAATGAGAGCTTTGCAGGATATAATATTCTGGGCTGGCAGTTTTTCTCTCTTAGTGCCTGGGCTATGTCTCACCATTCCCTTCTAGCTTGTATTGTTTCTGATGAGAAGTCAACTGTGAGTCTAATTGGAGATCCTCTGAGAGTAATCTGGCGTTTCTCTCTTGCACATTTTAGGATCTTTTCTTTATGTTTCACTGTGGTGAGTTTGATTACGACGTGTCGTGGTGAGGATCTCTTTTGGTCATGTTTATTAGGGGTTCTATGAGCTTCCTGTACTAGGATGTCTCTGTCCTTCTCCAAACCTGGGAAATTTTCTGCTAGTATCTCACTAAAAAGGCCTTCTAATCCTTTCTCCCTCTCCATGCCTTCAGGAACTCCTAGAACCCAAATGTTGGGTTTTTTAATAGTATCCTGTAGATTCCTGACAGTATTTTTTAGATTTCTGATTTCTTCTTCTTTTCTTTGAGTTGACTGTTTCCTCTCCTGTTCTCTGTCTTCTAATTCCAATATTCTCTCTTCTGCTTCACCCATTCTGTTTTTAAGGCTTTCTAATGCGTTTGTCATTTGATCTATTGAGTTCTTCATTTCATTGTGGTTTTTGGTCACTATCACAGTTTCATGTTCTACTAGTTGTTTCATTTCATTTTGATTCCTCCTTAATATTTCATTTTCACGAGAGAGATTTTCTATCTTGTCCATTAAGGATTTCTGTAGTTCAAGAATTTGTTTTTGAGAACTTCTTAATGTTCTTATCAATTTTTTGAGATCTGCTTCTTGCATTTCCTCTATCTCTTCATCTTCATAATCTTGCATGGGTGTGTCTTTCTCATTTGGGGGCGTCATAGTGTCTTCCTTGCTCTTGTTACCTCAGCTTCTACGTTTGTTGTTTGGCATGTTGGAGATAATTTATGGTTTTTTTTTTTTTTTGCTGTGGTGTTTTTTTTTTCTCGTTATACTATGCCTCTAAGTGGGCTGTCTGCTTTGATGGATCCCTAGGGGCTGTGATGGGTGTGGCCAGAGAGCTCTGCTTGATTCTTTAAGTTTAAGGCTGTCAAAAAGCGACTCACCCAGATTGTTCACTCCCTTGCTCCTTACTGGAATGCGCTCGCGCGTGCGCGCACGCTCTCTCTCTCTCTCTCTCTTTTTTTTTTTTGACTCAGTTGGGAAGTAATCCCAAATGGCTGAGTGAAATTGAGGGTAGTTGAAATCTGGCCTCTGTGAGTATTCATTTGATCTACCCCTGGGACCACACAAAGAGTTTATGCAGCCCTCAATGTGTTCTCAAGATTCACCAAATTCCGAAGTTACTGAGTTTGTGGCTTCACTTTAGATATGTAAAATAGTACCTGCTCTTTGTTTTGCTCGTTGAGTGGTAAGAGAGGCCTCTGCTTTTCCCCCCCAATGTCTCGGGTTTCTGCTGTCTTTGTCTTACCTCCCTCCCATTCCCGCGCTGGCGAGATTCTGCGGCTCCTCTCCCGTGGTTGAGTTTCCACGTGGTGGGCTCCCTGTAGGTCCTCTGTGTCACACCAACTAGATCCAGAAGCATTTCCTCTGCAGTTTTTTTCTTGAGTCTTTTCCTGAGGCTACAGTAATTCCACTTTTATGAAACTTTATTTTCCCAAACTACGGCGCACGTCCTCACTATCCGCCATCTTGGCTCCACCCCCAATATTTCATTTTCACGAGAGAGATTTTCTGTCTTGTCCATTAAGGATTTCTGTAGTTCAAGAATTTGTTTTTGAGAACTTCTTAATGTTCTTATCAATTTTTTTAGATCTGCTTCTTGCATTTCTTCGATCTCATCATCTTCATAATCTTGAATTGGAGTGTCTTTTTCATTTGGGGGCGTCATAGTGTCTTCCTTGTTCTTGTTACCTCGGTTTTTGCATTTGTTGTTTGGCATGTTGGAGATACTTGGTTTCTTCACTGTGGTGTTTTTTCTTGTTATACTATGGCTCTATTTTCAGTGGACTGTCTGCTTTCGGTGGAGCCTTAGAGGCTTGAGATGAGTGTGGCCTGAGAGCTCTGTTTGGTTCCTCAGGGTTGAGGGTGTGTCAAAGGTGACACTCCCAGGTTAGGCTTGGTAAATCTCTCTGTCTTTCATTCTTTTTTTTTTATTCAAAAGGGAAGTAATTCCTCACAGCTGAACGCACAGCTGAACGTAATTGGAGGTAGTCAGCAGGCGAATGATATACCCACAGGAGCCAGAGATCGGAAGCTCTTTCCCAAGGACCACACAGGGCATCTCTGCTGCCCTCAGTGTAGGCTCCAATTCTCCTGCAGTCTCCCACTGGGTTGCCAAGTTAGATGCTAATCTCCTGTTATTTCACCCCTCCCCCCAGAGTCAGGTTTTTCTGCTAGGCTCAGGGCCGGTGCAGACCTGAGGTCGCCCTGCTTATGACGTATGTCCAAAATGGCGCCTGCTCTTCATCTTGCTCGCCCTTGAGGGGTGAGTGGAGAGAGAGAAACTCGTGTCCGTATCGGTCACTTTTTTTTTCCCTCTCTCTCTTCTAGTTAGCCTGGTGAACTTTTCCCCACGGAGTTTCAAGCCTCATTCCCTCTAGCCTCCTCTTTCCGCTTTCCCGCTGGTGTCCCGGGCTATTGAGGTTCGGCTCACCTTGCGTTCCAGCGCTGGTGTGTTGATTCTGCTGCTGGTGTCCCGAACTTGGGCTCCCACGCTCTCCACGCAGGTCCACTGTGAATCACCAGTTCCAGAAGAGTTTCCTCTGCTGTTTCTTCCCCTACTCTTCCCTGAACCTGCAGTATCTCCACTTTTATTAAAATGTCTCTTCCCGGACTAACAGTGTGCTCCTTTCCTATTCTGCCATCTTGCCCCTCCCTCCAAGGCATAGCAATTTTTAAAAAATATTCATTTATTGGAAAGGCAGAGTTACAGAGAGAGGATGGTAGAGAGACTGAGAGAGAGAGAGAGATCTTCCATCTGCTGATTCACTCCCCAAATAGCCTAACAGCTAGGGCTGGACCAAGCCAAAGCCAGGAACTCCGTCTGGGTCTTCCACATGGGCAGAAGGCACCCAAGTATTTAGACTATCATCTACTTCCTTCCCAGGAGCATTAGCAAGGAGCAGTATCAGAAGCAGAGCAGCTGGGATTCATATGGGAGGCTAGCATTGGAGGCAGCAGCTCAACAACCACTCTACCAAAACTCCAGCCCCCAAAGTTTTCTTGTTTTATTTGGAGCTCTTTCACAGTAAGAAGCAGGAATGAGTTCTTAGGGCCACTTCCAAGGAAGTATTTAGAGGATACAGCTCAGGAAAACCAAATATAGCCATGTTCGTACAAGTAAAATGTGATACATGCTTTGTTCTTACCCAGTTACTCTACCTGTGATGAGTGTCCTGAGAAACAGAAAAATAAGATTTACCTGAATTCTCTAGTAGATGTTCTATTAAGAAAATTGTGTCTTCATTATGTTACAGCTTTGCTTTTTTGTAGAACTGATGAAAGATCCACATTTTATTCTATAGCTCATCCTTAGGTGATAGGGGTAATAATAATAATAACAACAATAGAAGACAAGCCATGTATTTCTTCTCTTGGGTGTTTACAGAGCACTCTATAGTAGGTCAAGTGGTCCAGGAAGAAATTGAAATGCTGGATTGTTGGATCTGAGCTCAGCTGGCCTGAAAGGGGGATGCTTAGGGCTGGAAGCTGGAAGGACCCTCATGGAGCTATAGGTAGATGGGACATCTTTTATTCAGACAGCACCTCAACCACTCATGTGGTGGCTCAGACAGGCTAAAGAGAAATGTCAGAGCCTTTCGGGGATTCTTTTTCTCCCTTAAATATGCAGTAAACATCTACTTGCTAGTTCTGGCCAACAGTCTACAGAGAAGAGGTCCAAACCCATCTTTGTCCTCGTTTTTTTTTTTTTGTTTTGTTTTGTGTTTTTGTTTTTGTTTTTTAATTTATTTGAGAGGCAGAATTAGAGGGAGATACAGAGAGGGAAGTTATCCATCCACTAGTTTGCTCCCTAAATGGCTGCAACAGCCGGAGCTGAGCCGATACGAAGCCAGGAGCCAGGAGCTTCTTCCAGGTCTCCTATGCAGGTGCAGAGGTCCAAGCACTTGGGCCATCTTCTGCTTTCTCCCAGGCCAAAGCAGAGAGCTGGATCAGAAGAGAAGCAGCTGGGACATGAACTGGTGCCCATATGGGATGCCCCAGGCAGAAGGTTAGCCTACTGAGCCACAGCACCAGCCCCTGTCCTCAATGATTTAAAGCCACCAGAGGCAGACAGCCAAGGAGTTCCAAAGCAGAACTGTATCAGTTCCTGGGCCCACTGACTAGCAGAAAATGTATCTGCTACCAGGCCTGCCTGGTTGCCATGATGCTGGTTGCCATAGAGACACAGATAAGGGAGCAGAGCCAGGTGGAAACCTGGTAACTTCCCCTTCCCGAGTTCATCTCCTGCACATGGCCATATCTGTGGGAAATACCTTGAGTATTCATTGGGAGCTATTGTGATGGTGATCTTCTTAGGCCACTGGGGCTACATGTTTGATCAAACATCATTCCGAGTGTGTCTGAGAAGCTTTTTAAATTGAGATTTGTGTTTGAATTGAGAGAGTTTATGGCAGCCGGCACTCCTGCATGGGTCAGCATTCCATTGTTGTAACAAAATGCCAATGCTGGAGGATTCACCAGGAAAGAGGCTTCTCTAGCTGTAATTTTGGAGGCTGAAGGTCTGCATGGTATGGAGCCAGCTCATGACAGATGACATCGTTACGGTGGGAACACGTGTGACAGGGAGGCATCACATGGGAAGACAGGAAGCTAGAGTGTGAGGAGGGCCCAGTATGGTTCTTTGGTGACAACACCCACCAGGGAAGTTCCTGGGGTCTAAGAAGAACCACAAGGGCAACACCCACGATGACCCACCCACTTCCCAACTAGGCTACAACCCCTGAAGTTCCCACTGCCTCTCATGTCACCTCCCTGGGGACCAGGTTGACAACACATGAACCTTTGAAGGACAGACCACATCCAAGCCAGTGAGTGGAAGGCACCCCTAAAACAAGATGGACAGTCCAAGAATAAAAGGGCCCTCCACCTGCCTGGCTGCTTTGAGCTGGGACGATGGCCTTTTCTGACCTTTAGTCTCACACCAAACCTTGGCTGGAGCCTGCCAGTTCTGAGACCTGAAATAACATCGTGGGCTTTGCTGATTCACAGACCTTTGGGGTCTCCCAGGTCTCCAGGTGCCTCTTGCAGATGACGGGACTTCCCAGACCTTGGGAGCACATGAGCCAATTCCTTAGAATCAGTCAGTCAAGTATTGTGTTATTGTGTGCATATATATGCATAAATACACATGCAAATTCAGATGTTTATATATGCAAATGTGCACATTGTGTTGAGCTTCTCTGCAGCAGCCTGTGTCATATTCTGAGTGCAGGTCATCCTGCAGTGTACAGTGGGGATTGGTTCTGGGAGCCCCTGAAGATCCCAAGATCCATGGATGCTCAAGGCCCTTAAACTAGCTCCTCCTTATCTGAGGGCTCCACATCTGTGACTCAACCAACTACAGACTGAAAATGTTAATTGCTGCTGTTGTGTACCATGGAGTTGGCCTACAGTGGTTGCATCTGAACACACACAGGTGTTTTCTTGTGGTTATTCCATAAATAATACAGTATAGCAACTGCGTACATAGCCTGAAGTATTATAAGTCATGTAGCACAGAGTTGAAGTAGGCAGGAGGGGCAGGCATTGTGATGCAGTAGGTTAAGCGAGAGCCTGGAACAACTGTACCTCCAGCAGAGCACCACCAGTTCAAGTCCCAGCCACTCTGTTCCTGATCCGGCTCCCTGCTAATGTACCTGGGAGGCAGCAAGTGATGGCTCAAGTACTTGAGTTCCTGCCACCCACGTGGGAGACCCGGATGGAATTTCTGACTCCTGGCTTCAGCCTGGCTCAGCCCTGGCTGTTGCAGCCTTTTGAGGAGTGAACCAGCAGATGGGAAATAGATTTTCATATTCTTTCTCCCTCTCTTCCTCTCTGTCACTGTTTTTCAAATATATATTTTTAAAAATAGCCAGCACTGTGGCTCACTAGGCTAATCCTCCGCCTGCGGTGCTGGCACCCCAGGTTCTAGTCCCGGTTGAGGCGCTGGTTCTGTCCTGGTTGCTCCTCTTCCAGTCCAGCTCTCTGCTGTGGCCTGGGAAGGCAGTGGAGGATGGCCCAAGTCCTTGGGCCCTGCATCCACATGGGAGACCAGGAGGAGGTATCTGGCTGCTGGCTTTGTGGATCGGCACAGTGCGCCGGCCATAGTGGCCATTTGTGGGGTGAACCAATGGAAGGAAGACCTTACTCTCTGTCTGTCACTGTCTAACTCTGCCTGTCAAAAAAAAAAAAGAAAGAAAGAAAGTAGGCAGGAGGATTATGCAGGTTATATTGGCCATTTTATAGAAGAGATTTGAGTACCTGAGGATTTTGTTATTCTTGGGGTTGGGGGGTCCTGAGAGCAATCACCTGAGATATCAGGGAACAACCCTATGTTGGCAAGTGATGTTCAGCTCCTGCTTTCAGTGTGTTCCCTTAAACCTGGAATCAAGATGAAAGGAAATTCTTAAATTCCCAGCAAGACTGAAAAGCATAAACATTACAGACCTCTGAGCTGAAAACTGGCATCTGGGGGCAGCCAGTCTTGCTTTCCCACCCATCTGATGTAAACTGATGCTGAGGAAATTTGCCCCCGACAATCCTGCCACACCCAGTGTCTTCCACAGCACCCTGCAGGCCGTGCTGCCTCGCTCTGGGGCATGGCCAAGGAGCACAGGTCTGTTCCTCCTGTGTGCAGGGACCAATGAGGACTGAGGCTCTGTCCTGAGGACTGCCAAGAAGACAGGCACAGGCAAGGGCCAGCTAACACCCGTGGCGGCTCTGGTGTTGGGCCAGCTAACACATGCAGCTGCTCTGGCAATGGGAGGAACAAGCACCATTCCCACTGAATGCGACTGGAAACCTGAAGGATGGGAGGCACACACTATTGCCTCATTCAGTGTTTGAGCAGGAACAGCCTTGTGGTACAGCAGGTTAAGCTGCTGCCTGCCACATGGTATCTCATCTCGGCACCAGTCGAGTCCAGGCTGCTCTGCTTCTGATCCAGTTCCTCGCCAATGCACCTGGGAAAGCAGTGAAAGATGGCCTGAATGCCTGGGCCTATGCCACTCACATGAGAGACCATGATGGACTTCCAGGTTCGTTCTCTCCCTCCCTCTGTAACTCTTCCTTTCAAATAAGCAAACCTTCTTAAAAAAAAAAAAAACTAAGGTCCTCACCTTCCAGACATACTGTATGAAACCCTGGAGAGTTATGTTTGCACAATAACATAAGACATTTGCTTTGTTTTTTCCTCACATGAAGAATGTTGCTTTTTTTTTTTTTGGTTCTGAAAATTTATTTTATTTGAAAGGAAGAGACAGAGATTAAGAAAGAGCAGTATGTCCATCCACGGGTTCACTCCCTAAATGCCCACAGCAGCCAAGGCTAGGCCAGGCCAAAGCCAGGAGCTAGGAACTCAATCCAGGTCTCCCACATGTGTGGCAAGGACCCAACTACTTGAGCCATCACCTGCTGCCTCCCAGGATGCACATTAGTAGGAAGCCAGAATCAGAGTAGAGCTGGGATTCAAAACCAGGCCCCACAGTATAGGACACAGGCATCCCAAGTGGCACTAACACCCACCCCAAATGATGAGTGTCCTTAACAGAAATGGGAAGACCCTAAATTCTGCCTTTTTTGTGTTTATGAGAAGACCGATATTGAAAGCTGGCTTGATTTCTTTTTTTAAAAAGATTCATTTATTTTATTTGAAAGTCAGAGTTACACAGAGTGGAGAAGCAGAGAGAAAGAGAAAGTGAGAGATAGGTCTTCCATCAGCTGGTTCACTCCCGAAATGGCCACAACAGCCTGAGCTGCACCTATCTGAGCCTGGAGCCAGGAGCTTCTTCCGGGTCTCCCACGTGGGTGCAGGGGCCCAAAGACTTGGGCCATCTTCCACTGCTTTCTCAGGCCACAGCAGAGAGCTGGATTGGAAGTGGAGCAGCCGTGTCTTGAACCGGCTCCTATATGGGCTGCTGGAACCTCAGGCCAGGGCGTTAACCTGCTATACCACAGTTCCGGCCCCTGGCTTGATTTCTTGAGCACATCAAAAAAATGTTTTAAGATTTATTTTATTCTACAGGCAGAGTTACAGAGAGAGAAGGAGTGACAGAGATCTTCCAACCACTGGTTCACTCCCAAATGGCTTCAACAGCTGGAGCTGGGCTAATCCAAAGCCAGGAGCCAGGTGCTTCTTCTGAGTCTACCACATGGGTGCAGGGGCCTGAGCATTTAGGCGATCCCCCACTGCTTTCCCAGCCCATAGTAGGGAGCTGCATCAGAAGTGGAGCAGCCAAAACTTGAACCAGCACCCTTATGGGATGCTAGTACTGCTGGCAGAGGCTTAACCTCCTACACTACTGCACTGCCCCCTTGTGCACATTTTTAAATACTCCCATCACAGTTCATCCTCCACCTTTTGCCCCATGTTATGATGTATTCATCAGTCAAGAAACAAACAAATCTAGTTATCTTAATGGAGAGAACGGAATATGGGCAATGGGTCCAACATTTACTGCAGGACGAAGGCAATGAGGGAAAAACGTGTGAACAGAAATGGTAACTGAAGGGGGTCTCTCAAACACTGAGGCCTTAGTGGGGAGAGAAGGGATTAGTGAAATGCACTGCACTTCCAGTGTAGTTAAGGTTAGTGATCATGAGTGACATTTTATTAAAGAAAGGTGGAAAATAGAGTAGTGATTTTAAGAGCTCCAACCTGGGGCCTGCGCAGTAACACAGCAGGTTAAAGCTCCAGCCTACAGCGCTCTCATCCCATATGGGCACCAGTTCAAGTTCTAACTGCTCTACTTCCAATCTAGCTCCTTGCTAATGGCCTGGGAAAGCAATTGAGTATGGCAAGTGCTTGGGCCCCTGTACCCGTATGGAAGTCCCAGAAGAAACCTCTGGCTTCAGATCGACTCAGCTCTTGCCATTGTGGTCATTTAGGGAGTGAACCAGTGGATGAAAGTCTTTTTTTTTTTTTATATTTTTTTTAACTTTTATTTAATGAATATAAATTTCCAGTGTACAGCTTATGGATTACAATGGCTTCCCCCCCCCCCCATAACTTCCCTCCCACCCGCAACCCTCCCCTCTCCCGCTCCCTCTCCCCTTCCATTTACATCAAGATTCATTTTCAATTCTCTTTATATACAGAAGATCAATTTAGTATAAAGATTTCAACAGTTTGCACCCACATAGAAACACAAAGTGAAACATACTGTTTGAGTACTAGTTATAGCATTAAATCACAATGTACAGCACATTAAGGACAGAGATCCCACATGAGGAGCAAGTGCACAGTGGCTCCTGTTGTTGACCCAACAAATTGAAACTCTAGTTTATGGCACCAGTAACCATCCTAGGCTGTTGTCATGAGTTGCCAAGGCTATGGAAGCCTTCCAAGTTTGCCGACTCTGATCATATTTAGACAAGGTCATAAAAGACAGAGTGAGGATAGTAACCAATGATCCTAAGAGTGGCATTTACCAGGTTTGAACAATTATACAGCATTAAGTGGGGAAGAGGACCATCAGTACACACATGTTGGGAGTAGAGCCATTGGTGGTAGAGTAGAGGTTATGAATACAAAGGAATGAGGCCCAAGTGCACTAGACAGGGCCTAGAACAAAGGACAGAGTCATTATTAGAGGAGCTAAGAAAGGTGCTGTCTAAGCTACAATTAAGTTTTCTGATTGAGAGGCAAATAGAACCTGATAGAAGGGGCTTGATAATAATCTGGTGGGCTTTAGGCCTTGTAAGTTCAGAGGCCCAGACCTATCTATCTCTTCACATGGGGTATATCCCAAGGGAGGTGTGAACCTCCTAGGGGAAGGCACTCTGTTGACTTTCATTACTTGGCTGGCCTGGGAGGAGAGCTGGCCAGGTAAAGGCAGGTGGCATCTCTAACAAGAAATTTACAGTTCTGCCTTCAATGTTGCTGACCCTACTTGACCATCCCCTCAGCTGCAGTGGTCCCTTTGGAAGTTGGGCTGAGTGAAGGGCTTTTCAGCTTAGAGCCAATAAGATCTGTGGCTCTGACCTGGGCATCCTTCGACTCCAGGGCAGGTCCATTTCCAGTGATCCAACTCTTGGCAGAGCTGCCAGGGCTCTTCACAAACTGACTTCTGCTGCTGAAGCCCAGGCTTACCACATTGAAAGCCACTGCAGTGGACTGGCCTGTTGGGTCTCCTTGAGGGCAGATCACTGTACAGATCAGCCATTAATAGGCCTGCCACCCATTGCTTCTGATGCCGAGCTTTCTTTTCCTCCTGGTTTGTGTTAAAGCAGACCAGAGGATGCAAGTCAAGGGAGTGCCCGTTTCCCATCTCTAATCTTTGGTGGCCTGAACTACAAGTCTATAGTCACAGGCATGTTCTGTAGTAGTTTTTCTAAGGTAGACAATGCCCATGAGGAAAATTATATTCTCACTTGAAAACTTTCTTTCCCTTTGGTCTGAAAGGGAGGTTTTTTCTACTTACTGTATACTTCGCTGATGGCGAAGTGAATCTAGCTATGAGATTATTATTTAAGTTCTTATTTTGGCTATGCTATTGCAGAAAAATGTTAGCCATCTCTTTTATAATGTCTAAAGATTAAATTGTGCATCCTACAGATTCCTTCATAATAGAATTAGTTTCCTACCTTGAAGAGAATAGAGAAATGAAAGAACAAGTTGGGCTTAGAATAGAGAAGTGAGGGAGCAAGTCCTAGATCGCTTGCTGACAATAGCAATATCACATGAATACTTAGCAAACCGTTTCAACCATTAGATAACAACTTAAGAAAACATTTACCAGAAGGTCCAATGCCTTCTATAAATTTTAAGAATCATGTATTTGAAAACACCTCTTAAATATCTAACATGGTGTAGTTTGTTTAGCCAGTAAACTTAAGCACAACCATCTAAAATGTTTTTAGTTTCTTTCTACCAACAAGTCTAAAACATATGATATACAGATTCAGGTCACACAAATTAAAATGTATCTTTGATTGATTTTAGCAGCTTAAATTTATGGAAATCTTATCTATAAGCCATTTAAAATAAAACTCTTAATAAAATTTCCCCATGTGGACATACAATATGTACACACATATAATATAGCATAATAGACCAATATAGCAATTTTAATAATAGCTTTTAAAATCTTTAACTCTTTTTGTAGATTGCCAATTGATTTGAATTGCTTTTTCTTTTTAGTAACCTCAGTTAACCATACTTTCTCTCAGTTGGTACTGTTAATACATTATTGGCTTCATCTGTTTACAGAGCCGTCCCAAATTACTGAATACAATAGAAGTGGCTGGAAAAAGTCCATTGGAATCTATAGGAGGACAGCTAAACACAGAACCAACAACGCTTTAGTTTTATGAGCAGCAGATCATATATAACTGTGGATGACAAAAGACTTTAAGTCGCCATGTTTAAAATTATAAACTCATCAACCAACAAGAGGCACTTGCTTACTTCACAGTATCCTTGAAAGCACCTGTAGGATTTTACAAGTATTTAACCCTTTAAGCCTCTGGGGCTTTCTCATTAAGATAACTATCATGTCTAGTAACACAAGATCATTAGACTTTTTAATTCTCAAACATTTGTATTAATAGCATTTTCCATTATAGAAACTTAAAGTCTGGTAACAGACATCAAGAGAACATAATAGATTACTTTAACACATTGCTTTAACAGAGCATCAGAGTTTAATTCTATGTCAAAGAGAAATTGAGCTTCCTGTGATCTTTTGCTGTGAGGTTTCCTTCCTTTACCTTCTTTCATATTGGTGACCATGTTTCTGTGTTTCTGTGTGTAACACATCTTTAAGCATCTTTTGCAGGGCAGGATGAGTGGCAACAAATTCTTTCAGTTTCTGTTTGCTATGAAAAGTCTTAATTTCACCTTCATTCACAAATGAGAGCTTTGCAGGATATAGTATTCTGGGCTGGCAGTTTTTCTCTCTTAGTACCTGGGCTATGTCTCGCCATTCCCTTCTAGCTTGTAGGGTTTCTGATGAGAAGTCTGCTGTGAGTCTAATTGGAGATTCTCTAAGAGTGGTCTGACGTTTCTCTCTTGCACCTTTTAGGATCTTTTCTTTATGTTTCACTGTGGTGAGTTTGATTACAACATGTCGTGGTGAGGATCTCTTTTGGTCATGTTTATTAGGGGTTCTATAAGCTTCCTGTACTAAGATGCCTCTGTCCTTCTCCAAACCTGGGAAATTTTCTGCTAGTATCTCACTGAAAATGCCTTCTAATCCTTTCTCCCTCTCCATGCCTTCAGGAACTCCTAGAACCCGAATGTTGGGTTTTTTAATAGTATCCTGTAGATTCCCGACAATATTTTTTAGATTTCTAATTTCTTCTTCTTTTCTTTGGTTTGCCTGTTTCCTTTCCTGTTCTCTGTCTTCTAAGTCTGATATTCTCTCTTCTGCTTCGCCCATTCTGTTTTTAAGGCTCTCTAATGTGTTTGTCATTTGATCTATTGAACTCTTCATTTCATTATGATTTCTAGTCACTATCAGAGTTTCTTGTTGCAGTAGTTGTTTCATTTCATTTTGATTCCTCCTTAATATTTCACTTTCACGAGAGAGATTTTCTATCTTGTCCATGAAGGATTTCTGTAGTTCAAGAATTTGTTTTTGAGAACTTCTTAATGTTCTTACCAATTTTTTGAGATCTGCTTCTTGCATTTCTTCGATCTCATCATCTTCATAATCTTGAATTGGGGTGTCTTTTTCATTTGGGGGCGTCATAGTTTCTTCCTTGTTCTTGTTAGCTTGGTTTTTGCGTTTGTTGTTTGGCATGTTGGAGATATTTGGTTTCTTCACTGTGGTGTTTTTTCTTGTTACACTATGGCTCTATATTAAGTGGACTGTCTACTTTCAGTGGAGCCTTAGAGGCTTGAGATGAGTGTGGACTGAGAGCTGTGTTTGGTTCCTCAGGGTTGAGGGTGTGTCAAAGATGACACTCCCAGGTTAGGTGTGGTAAATCTCTCTTTTTTTGATTTAAAAGGGAAGTAATTCCGCACAGCTGAACGTAATTGGAGGTAGTTAGCAGGCAAATGATATACCCACAGGAGCCAGAGATCGGAAGCTCTTTCCCAAGGACCACACAGGGAATCTCTGCTGCCCTCAGTGTGGGCTCCAATTCTCCTGCAGTCTCCCACTGAGTTGCCAAGTTAGATGCTAATCTCCTGTTATTTCACCCCTCCCCACAGAGTCAGGTTTTTCTGCTAGGCTCAGGGCTGGTGCAGACCTGAGGTCGCCCTGCTTATGACGTATGTCCAAAATGGCGCCTGCTCTGTCTTGCTCGTCTTTGAGAGGTGAGCGGAGAGAGAGAAACTTGTGTCCGCATCAGTCACTTTTTTTATTTTTTTTCTCTCTCTTCTAGTTAGCCTGGTGAACTTTTCCCCACGGAGTTTCAAGCCTCGTTCCCTCTAGCCTCCTCTCTCCGCTTGCCTGCTGGTATCTCGGGCTATGGAGATTCGGCTCACCTCGCGTTCCAGCGCTGGTGCGTTGAGTCTGCCGCTGGTGTCCCGAACTTGGGCTCCCACGCTCTCCACGCAGGTCCACTGTGAATCACTAGTTCCGGAAGAGTTTCCTCTGCTGTTTCATCCCCCACTCTTCCTTGACCCTGCAGTATCTCCACTTATATCAAACTTTCTTTCCCCCCGGACTGTGTGTGCTCCCTGCCTATTCCGCCATCTTGCCGCCTTCTCCGGATGAAAGTCTTGCTCTGTCTCTACCTCTCTCTCTCTCTGTATTTCAAATAAATAAAATAGCCCCAATCAAACTGGAAGACTTCGCTAAACAAGACTCTGCTAGTCCCCTGCTTGGCTCTCTTCCTGTGACAGTCCCCATCCTCAGATTTCACACAGCCATAGGATCCTGAAATAACTGTGGCCAAAGTGGTTGGCCAGAAGGGTCTCCTGACTCCATTAAAATGATGCTGAGAGGATTGGTCGTGTAAAGAGAAGTCCGAAAGACATGTAGATGCTGATAGATGCCTTCACACGCTGTGACCTGAGGACTGATTCAGGACTTCTTGGAGCTGCCCATTTCTTTCTAGGAACACAAGGATGGCAAGGGCAGTGAGATTAGGTTATTCTGTTGACAATTCTCTGAAGAGCTCTCTTGATGTCCCTGTTCCTCAGGCTGTAGATGAAGGGGTTCAACATAGGGGTGACCAGGGTGTACATCAGTGAGGCCACAGCACTCTTCCTGGAAGAGGTGGAGAAGGATGCACTGAGATACACTCCAAAACCTGATCCATAAAGTAAGCAAACAACCAACAGGTGAGAGCCA
The DNA here is from genome assembly GCF_033115175.1 of Lepus europaeus. NCBI lineage: Eukaryota > Metazoa > Chordata > Mammalia > Lagomorpha > Leporidae > Lepus > Lepus europaeus. The sequence continues at coordinate 4,348,335 of NC_084846.1, forward strand.
CAGGTGGAGAAGGCTTTGTACTTCCCGTCTGGGGATGGGACTCTCAGAATGGAGGACACAATTTTATAGTAAGAGAAGAGGATCCCTGAGATAGGGAAAAACCCAAATACGATACCAATAAGATATATGACTATGTCATGGTTGAAGGTGTCATCGCACGTAAGATTGAGAAGCTGAGAAGGGTCACAGAAGAAATTAGAAATTTCAACTGCCTTGAAGCAGGTAACTGGTAATAATATCAAGTTGTGCAGCAGGGAATCGAAAAGACTGGCCACAAAAGACACTGAAACCAAGAAACCACAGCAGCGGGGGTTCATGATGACCTGGTAATGCAGGGGGTGACAGATGGCGACAAACCGGTCATAGGCCATCACGGTCAAAATCAAATCATCCATGCATCCACAGATGAGAAAGAGAGACATCTGTGTCAGGCAGCCCATATAGGAGATGACTGTGCTATGAGTGTGGATGTCCACAATCATCTTAGGAACCGTGGTGGAGGTGAAACCCATGTCAGCCAAGGACAAGTTGCAGAGGAAAAAGTACATGGGGGTGTGCAGATGGGTGTCAGAGATGATGAGCAGGATGATGAGCAGATTCCCGAGCACCGTGACCAGGTACATGGACAGGAACAGCCCAAACAGGAGGGACTGCAGGGCTGGATCCTCTGAGAAGCCCACGAGATGGAATTCTAGGACACATGTCAGATTTTGTGTTTCAACAGAGCCTGCGCTCCTTCTGGAAAAGAAGATAGGGATGGAAAAAGGAGACATAGGCACACATTGCTTGCATATAGGATTTTTTTGTATATAGTTTTAATTCAGCTAGTCATGGGTGTGACCTAAGGGTAACTCTAAGGTCCACAGAATAAATATAATTAAAAGAATGGTTTTTGGAGCAACTTAAAAATGTTAGGAAACCAAGAACATTAGACCTACCTAGTCCATGAACATAGTCAAATGCAACCTAGACTTTTAATAAAAACAAGAAATGCCCCTTTGTCTTCAAAGATAATATTCTTTTTTTTTTTTGAGAGGCGATTGCTGTTTTATTAGGGAGATCACAGGACAAGAGGCCAGGGCGCTCACTGCCACCTTTGAAATGGGAGGAGGAGGACATGTACTAGGCTAAGAAGGGTCTGGCGTCCATCACTGCTTCCATCCCCCAGGGCAGGAAAGGGTAGGTCTCCTTGGCATTCCCTGCCTCCAGCTGTCTCCCAGGCCAGTCAGGGCAGGGGATCTCAGAACCAATGACCAGGGCTCAGGCCCCAGCCACTGCCTCTTCTCTTTTCAGGAAAGGGTCTGAGGAAGGAGGTGGCCACAGCCTGGCCCATCGCTGGTGGGAGAGGATGGTGCTCTTAGGGGAGGAACGGCAGAAATAGGGAGAAGCCCACAAGGGTGGAGGGGAGCTTCCAGGCTGGGGCGGGGCTGGTGAAGAGGCGGGCCACAGCTACATTGGGGTTGCCCTGTGCAGGCTCGACCCACTTCTGAAGACACCGTCCACTGCCCTGGTGCTCCGGGCTTGCCTTGAAGGTGTTGTTCCAAATCTTCTCACACAGGTCAGCTGGGGGGAGAAGTGGTGGGGGAATGGGCGGCAGGGGGCCCCTGCAGGGCAGTGGTTCCTCCCCCGACTCCAGTCTCAGCCACCATGCCAGTTGGACTTGCAAGTGTATGACGTGCGGTAGTCTTCCCACCACTGCTCACAGTCCTCGTGGCACAGTGGCACACCCACAGCTCACTGCTCTGGCCCACTGGGGTCCACTGGCTGGATCCTTTTTTTTTTAACTGTTCTTTAGTATTTTATTCACAAATGTGTCACAATTGATTCATTCATTTGTGGTGAACATTTGGTGGGCATTTTGGTTAATTTCTTTTTATGCATCTATTTTTTCTCAATGGCAAACAACGATTCATTGAGAAGATTTGTGTGTATCTCATTTTTCCACGAGTGCAAGTTTTCTCTACAAAAGATAACTAAAATCATAATTTGCTATCCCCGTGCTCCATGTACGGGGATAAGCAATTAAATATACCTTATTTTAACAATGATACAAATTCCATTGACTTAAGTGCACTGTAAATGCCAGGGCTGTGTTGTGTCAACACTAACTTAATGTTGATCGTTCATGATAGGAAAATACTGTTATGTGTTAGTTATCTTTCAGAAGTTTCATCATTCTCTGGTTTTCTGCTTTGCCTTTTGTATCTCCTTTTTGTTTAATAGGGAAACACACAGAGGAGGACAGGGAGGGAGAGGGAGAGAGAGAAAGAATGCAAGAGCACCCACCCATTGATTCACTCCTACATGCCTACAGTGTCTTTGGATGGACTACTACAGAAGCTGGGAGCTGGAAATTGATCCAGGTCTCCTACATGGATAGCAGTCACCCAAGTACTTGAGTCATCACCACTGCCTCCCACAGTCTGGGAGGAAGCCAAGTAATGAACAATAGCCAGGAATCAAACTCAGACTCTGTCAAGTAGGAGAGGGGTATCTTAACCATGTTGTGTGCCCACTCGTGTCTGTCTGCCATGTGATCCATAACTTCTATCCTGGTCATTGGTGCGGGTCAAATTTTGATAAATGTGGTTTAGTTAAGTGCATATAATCATACAAAAATCAATGATCAAATGTAACTTAAGTGTATTCTGCACCTATCAGTGATCAGAAATAAAGATTTTTTAAAAGCTTGAACAGGTAACTTTTGTATTTGCCTCAAGATCTTAGTAAAATATCTTGTGTTTGAGAGGTGTATCTTATTTAAATATTTTTAAATTTTTTCTTTTTTCATATCAACCTGGTAATGCTGCTTTACATATTTATGATCATAAACCCTCTTATTTGCAGTTGAAGTGTTTGGTATCAGGGAGGGCCCAAAGTCAACTTTGAGTCCCAATATTCCTATACATAAAGCAAATATTTTCATATTAACCTTTCCTTATTCATGGGTTGCAATTCCGTAACTTTATCTGCCCTAAGACAACTGTAGTTCATTATTGTAGCAGGAGATGCTATGGTAGAACTGAGAAAAACGCAAAACAGAGAATTACAGAAAATAATGCAAACATACTTTTGCAGATTCTTCATCCATGAAATGGATGTTTGCCCTGTAAGACTATTGCAAGGAAGTTTTCTTCAATCTTTTTATCTTTCTTCATTCATTTTTTCACCTTATTTGAAACAAAGGAATCTTTCATCCACTGGTTCACTCCCCAAATGCCCACAGTGCTCATGCTGAGGCGGGAGCCCAGAACTCCATGCAGATCTCCTATGGGATGTCAGAAATCTGAGTACTTGGGCCATCATCCAAGTCTGCCATGCATGTTGGTAGAAAGCTTGGTCAGAAGCAGAGTAACTGGGACTCGAACCAGGTGTTCCTCTATGGGATGGGAGTTTCCCAAGCTGAGGCTCAACCAACTGCACCACAACGCATGCTCCTTCATGTCAGTATTAGTTTGTGCATCTCTAAGTAGATTTCTTTAAAATTCACCAGAGAAGTATGTGAAGGTATCTAGTATACACACCTACTGCCCCTGAAACAGACTAGGGTGCACTGATGTTGGGTTGTCAGCCCCGCTGGGAAGTACATTCACTTCAAACATTTAATCTGCTTCACATCTTTACCTGGGAGGGGGGACATCATCTAATTTGTACGTGCATTATTATGACAGCTTTTGAAAATCTTTGTCCCTCTCTTCATATCACACAAGTGAGGATTTCTGGTTGAATAGCAAAATTTGATGCACGTGTAGTTTTGTCCAACACCTGTTTGCTATCCCAATAAAAACAATCAAATACATCTTTAACATACCAACTATATATACTAACTATATATTTGATATACCATCTATCTATATATATATATCAACTATATATTTGTATCATCAAATGTTTCTCTGTGTAATATCTAGTAGTAATCCTTTCCTAATAACAAGAAATTTCATGTTGTGTGGGAATATTGTTTCTACTTGGCATAACATTATTTGTGCTTGCTCTATGGAAGGAGTAAGGAAATTAGCATCATTCACCTACAATACATGCCAACACATGTGTAAATCTCTCCACCTCCCCGTGATTGTATTGTCCACTGGACATAGGTAGAATAACACCCATATCTGTGACAGGTTATCATCTAGGGGAATGAGAGCTTAAGCATGTGCTCATCGTGATTTTTCAAAATACAGACTCTGTAATTGCAGAAATAGCAAGTTTGTTGATGAATGATGCTGGCAAAGAGTACTGGCGGCTGCCAGGACATCCAACTCTAGATCATGCCTCAGCTCAGGCTCAAGGATTGCCTGCCCCCTTTTCTCTGTACATTTGTGCTAGATGTGAAGCACATCTCTGCTTTGGTTTTTCAATACTCAGAAACAAAGATTTTGCTGTAGATTCCATTTTGTGCCATTACAGGAGCCATGTGTCCTTCACAGAGATGCAAACACGTGCTATTTGATAGTCGCTAGTTCTGCAGGACTTTCCTGAAACGGATGAAGGCTCTGACAAGAAAGCACTGAGTGTGTTAAAGCCACACTGATGATGGCCAGTTATTGCGAGGATGGAAGGGTCTACTGAACGTGTAACAGAGATCGTCATTGCTGATGCTTCTACTCTGCCAAGCAAGGTACCAGGTCAGGGGAATCAGAAGTGAAAGGGAGTGCATCATTCTTCTCAAAAATACATGTTCACGGCCCTATTGAATCTTCGAAGCCTTTTAGACATAAAAAAAGTGTTTATTTTACAAAAAAAGCTTTTGTAAAAATTATAATGTATGGAAAATAATGTATTATGAAAAATCCTTGTATGGATTTCAAAAGCAGTAATTCATACTTTTCATTCCATTTTTCCATGAACATTCTTAAGTCCTCTCATTGGAGGACAAGAGCTTTGTCAGCTCTGTGGATGAGGTCCCAACTCAAATGACAATGCTGACTCTCAGAGATGCCAACAACTTGGTGTGGAGCAGATGGGATTCAACACTACATTGTCAGCATCTGAAACTGATGTATTCAACTTCTTCATTATCTCCTCCTGCTCAGAAAGACTTAAGCAGAGCTCCAGTGGTCTACACTACAGGAAACTCTGAGGACTGTTGTTAATCTCTTTCTAGTTTCTGCAGTCAGAAATGGAAACCAACACCCCATCTTTATGTCTTTCATTGAGAAGGCAGAAGTGATTACAAGAGTTGTGAGGAAGGAGGCAGAAGTGAAAGCCTGGTGTGGGGTCAGGAGAGCCATTTCCTCCGAGTTATCGTGGGCCTGGGCTTCCTGTGATCTTAGTCTTTGAGCTCAGCCACACTTCACCCATGACTGCCCACAATCGACAGAGAAGCCCATGGAAAGGGCACAGTGGACTGAAAGTGACTGCTGCTGGGGTCACCAGAGGGGTAGAGTGGCCATGTTCCTGTGTCTGATTCAGATGTGGTTTCAGGGGCCGGTGCTGTGGTGTATCGACTAAAGCTACAGCCTGCAGCCCTGGCATCCCATATGGGTAACAGTTCAAGTCCTGGCTGCTTCAATTCCAATCCATTTCCCTGGTAACGCACCTGGGAAAACAACATAAGATGATCCAAGTCCTTGGACCCCTGTACCCACAGGGAAACCTGGATGGAGTTCCTGGCCTCAGCCTAGCACAGCCCAAGCTGTTGTGGCCATCTCAGGAGTGAACCAGTGGATGGAAGACCTTTCTCACTCTCTGCCTCTCCCTCTCTGTAACTTTCGGATAAAATAATTCTTTTTTTTTTAAAGATGTGGCCTCAATTCATTGTACCTGATAACCAGATAAAAGTCTCAAAAATTGCTGAGCTCCTCTATGCAACAAAACTTGGGAGATTGTGCAGATGTAATGAAATAGCCTAGTTGCAACAGAGTTCAGAGCCTGGCACTTAGGAAGCCCTCAGTAAATGCCCACAATGTTATGCTCTCTGGCATCCTCATCATCACCTTTATGATCATGTTTCTGTGTTCAAGGGACAGTTTAAAGATGCATTTGCTGCTGTCATGAAGAGGATTCCCAAGGAGTAAGACTTAATACAGGAGGAAAGCCAAACTCTGAATGAGATCTCTGGGACTCCTATGAGAAACAAGAACATAGACTTCACAGTCCTCTGGGCTGAAGCTTTGCTTATTGGTTCCCTCCCACAAGTCTACCCCAACTCTCACTTTTCTTCGAATGAGGAGAAAACAATGTTCCTAAGAGTCCAACCTCCTTCCCTGCTATCCCTCAGCACTTACTGGGCTGCGCTGAGTCTCAACTGAAGCATGACCATGGGTGATGGCTCCACTGCTCCTCTTCTGCCTGGAGTGCAATGGAGGGAGCCTCGGGCTCTGTACTGAGGACTGGAAAGGAGACAGAAGCAGGCTGGGGGCCTCCTGGTGCAGATGCTCACAATGGGAGTGCAGCCACTATATTTCCACCAGCAGGGTCAAGGTATGAATGTGCTGGCTCATTATTAGGACCTTGGGTGCTCAGTGCACAGAGCTCCCAATTAGCCAGCCAGTCCTTGTTACCCTAGTCCCTGAGGACTTGCCGATATTCATGGAAGAGGAATAGGAGAAAATAAGTGTACCTGGAACCTGTCCACGAGGAAGGTCACCTGTGCCCTTTGGTTATGACATCAAATTGCAAGATCTTTACATAAAACTCAGACTTCTGTTTTCAGTTTCACAGATGAGTATGTGGTTTTTTTTTATGTCTCCCAATCCATTTTATTCATCATGAAACATAAGGAGAATTGTATGTTGTATACCAATAATCAGATACTCTCTTTACTTTCTCGGTTAGCATTAGTCTCTAAATAGAGCTTCCTATTTCATTTCGTAAGCCTTTGCTTGGATTCCTATTTTATGTCTTGGGAACTGATGTGCTTTTTACTAAACTGAATTAGTCTTCATCTCCAGGTTGTGACTCTTATTGAATTATACTCATAGATTACAAAACTATTGATAGTTACATATTGCTTTGTCCTTATACTTCAATACTTCAGAAGCAGTAGCTGAAAGAGCATACTTCAAAAAGTTTGCAGAAAAATGTAGTTAACTGATATGTTGATAATATGTATTTTCATGAACTTATGAAAGATTCTACAAATGTACAAAAGCATCTCCAGTTTGTGTATTGTCATATAGTAGATAGTAGTGTAAATATGCTAACTCTGAAGTATTAGTGTGTAGGCAAAGCAGATTTCTGACTTAGATTTCTTGAATTTCCCCCCACGAACCAAGACTATAAACTTCGGGAAGACACTTTTCATTTGGGGGCTGGTCAGTCTAGTTATTCCAACCATCCTACTGGTCTGGTATAGGAGGAAAAAATGCTTCCAACAGCGCCTCATGGGTCTTCTGTATCCCATAGAACACACTGGGTTGAGCTCTCTTGCTGTGGGATATGACTGGGGAGTGAGGGCTCATTGCCCCATCATTCCCAGTAAGCAATAAGAGCTGAGGCTCTCTCCTTAGGACTGTTGAGAAGACAGACAGCCCTGGGCCTCCTAATGTGATGACTCTGGGAGTAATTGACACAAGCACAATTTTTACTGTATTAGTATCAGGAGATTTAAAAAATTAACTCTTCATTTGTATTTAAATGTAGAGGGACAAAGATAGACAAAGGGAGAGTTCTTCTATTCACTGGTCACTCCCCAAAAACCCACACTAGCCAGAACTCGGTCAGGTCAAAGCCAGAAGCTAAGAACTCAACCCGAGTCTTCCACACAGGAGGCAGGAATGCAATTGCTTGAGCCAAGATCTGCTGCCTCTCTATGAGCACTTTATTTTTTTATTAAACTTTTATTTAATGAATATAAATTTCCAAAGTACAGCTTATGGGTTACAATGGCTTCCCCCTCCCAAAATTTCCCTCCCACCCACAACCCTCCTCTTTCCCGCTCCCTCTCCCCTTCTATTCACATCATGATTCATTTTTAATTCTCTTTATATACAGAAGATCAGTTTAGTATATATTAGGTAAAGATTTCAACAGTTTGCCCCCATATAGCAACACAAAGTAAAAAAAAATACTGTTGGAGTACTAGTTATAGCATTAAATAAGAGTGTACAGCACATTAAAGACAGAGATCCTACATAATATTTTTAATTAATTTTCTATGCCATTTACAATTTAACACCAGGGTTTTTTTTTCATTTCCAATTATGTTTATATAATGTATATGTTCATATACAGAAGATTGATTCAGTATATAATTAGTAAAGATCTCATCAGTTTGTACCCATGCAGAAACACAAAGTGTAAAACTACTGTTTCAGTACTAGTTATAGCATCACTGCACATTAGACAACACATTAGGGACAGATCCCACATGGGATGTAAGTACACAGTGACTCCTGTTGCTGACTTAACAATTTGACACTCCTGTTCATGGCGTCAGTAATCTCCCTAGGATCTAGTCATGAGTTGCCAGGGCTATGGAAGCCTTTAGAGTTCGCCGACTTTGATCTTATTCCGATAGGGTCATAGTCAAAGTGGAAGTTCTCTCCTCCCTTCAGACAAAGGTACCTCCTTCTTTGATGGCCCCGTTCTTTCCACTGGGATCTCACTCACAGAGATCTTTCATTTAGGTCTTCTTTTTTTTTTTTCTTTTCCATGGTGTCTTGGCTTTCCATGCCTACCATACTCTCATGGGCTCTTCAGCCCGATCCAAATGCCTCAAGGGCTGATTCTGAGGCCAGAGTGTTGTTTAGGACGTCTGCCATTCTATGAGTCTGCTGTGTATCCCACTTCCCATGTTGGATCTTTCTCTCCCTTTTTGATTCTATCAGTTAGTATTAGCAGACACTTGTCTTGTTTGTGTGATCCCTTTGACTCTTAGACCTATCAGAGCCATCAATTGTGAACTGAAATTGATCACTTGGACTAGTGGGAACTGATGGAGGCACTAAGAACCAAACTCAGGTTCTTCAGTACGGGATGTGGGCATCCCAAGGGGAATCCCAACCACTCTGCCAAATGCCTGCTCTTGGGACCAGCATTCTGTGAGGCTGAAGACACAGGCTGATCTGTCCTCCTGTGTGGTCCTGAGCACTCTGAGATGTACAGTGCTCTTGGTGGTGGTCTATGAGCACCACAGACTGTGACTACATCTCTCTCTCTCATCGTATCAGACAACCTAGCAAACCATCATGCTCTCTGACAAATTGTCCTGCAGGAGAGCATTCAGAAAGGCAGATTTTCGCTGTCTTGTATATTTATTCCTATTCCACCATACTTCTGCATAGTGGATCCAAGATCATCTAGTCGAAAGAAGTGACCCTGCTTTCTCGTCTTCCAGCAGAATCTCTCCAGTGCTGTCACAACCAGGGGCAGCCATTCTGGGTCCAAATGCACCAAATGTTCCCAGTGCCTTCTGATGTTTGCTTATCTCTTAAGTGCTAATTTCACTCCCAATTGTATTTAGATTTTTTTCAGAATTTTATTTAAGGTCTACAACTTTCATGTATTTGCTATATACAGATTCAAGAACATAGTGATACTTCCCACCCTAGCCTCCTTCCTGCCCACACTCCCACCCTTCTTCCTCTTCTCTCTCCTATTCCAATTTTACTTTTTACGAAGATCTATTTTCAGTTAACATTATACTCATAAGATTTACTCTATACTCTGTAAAGAGTTCAACAAATAGTATAAAGAAAAAAACCCACTGTCCCTCAACAGTTGAGACAAGGGCTGTTCAAAATCATTGCATCTCAAAGTGTCAGTTGTACTCCTATAGATCACCTTTTAGGGGCTCTCTTAGTTAACACAGATCAGGGAGAACATGGTGTTTGTCTTTTTGGGACTGGCTCATTTCACTAAGTATAATGATTTCTAGTTGTATCTGTTTTGTTGTAAATAACAGGGTTTTTTTTTTTTTGGACAGGCAGAGTGGATAGTGAAAGAGACAGAAAGGTCTTCCTTTGCCGTTGGTTCACCCTCCAATGGCCGCTGCAGCCGGCGTGTCATGCTGATCCGAAGCCAGGAGCCAGGTGCCTCTCCTGGTCTCCCATGCGGGTGCAGGGCCCAAGGACTTGGGCCATCCTCCACTGCCTTCCCGGGCCATAGCAGAGAGCTGGCCTGGAAGAGGGGCAACCAGGATAGAATCTGGTGCCCCAACCGGGACTAGAACCCGGTGTGCCAGCGCCACAAGGCGGAGGATTAGCCTGTTAAGCCACGGCGCCAGCCAGGATTTGGTATTTTTTAACCACTGTTATATTTCACAGCATACACACAATAATTTCCTTATTGAGCCTTGTCATGATGGACATCTGGGTTGATTCCATCTCTTAGCTGTTGTGAGTTGAGCTGCAATGTTCATGAGGGTACAGATAATTCTTTCATATGCTAATTTCTTTTGGTTTGTTTAAATTCCCAAGGCTAGATCATATGGTAGGTCTATATTCAGATTTCTGAGGTATCTCTATACTGTCTTCCACCGAGGCTATACCAGTTTATATTCCCACCAACAGTGGACAAGGATGCACTTTGCCCACATCCTCACCAGCATTTGTTGTTTGTTGATTTTTGTATGAAAGCCATTCTAACTGGAGTGAGATGGAACCTCATTGTGGTTTTTTTTGCATTTCCCTGATGGCTAGTGATCCTGAGCATTTTTTCAAGTGTCTGTTGGCCATTTGAATTTCCTCTTTTGAAAAATGCCAGTCTAGGGCTCAGCGCGATGGCACAGTAGGTAAACCCTCTGCTTGTGGTGCCAGCATCCCAAATGGGTTCTGGTTATAATCTTGGCTGCTCCTCTTCCAATCCAGCTCTCTGCTATGGCCTGGGAAAGCAGTAGAAGATTGTCCAAGTCCTTGGGCCCTTGCACCCACATGGGAGACCTGGAAGAAGCTCCTGGCTTCTGGCTATGGATCGGCGCAGCTCTAGCCATTGCGGCCATTTGGCGAGTGAACCAATGGACAGAAGACCTTGCTCTGTGTCTCTCTCTCTCACTGTCCATAACTCTACCTGTCAAATAAATAAATTCAAAATCTTGAAAAAAATTCCAGTCTAAATGCTCTGCCCATTTCTTAACTGGATTGTTTATTTTGTTGTTATTGAGTTTCTTGAGTTATTTAAAAATTCTGGATATTAATCTTTTATCTGTTGCATAGTTTGCAAATAATGTCTCCCATTCTGTCAGTTGCCTCTTCATGTCGCGGAGTATTTCTATTGCAGGGAAGAATTAGTCTATTTTTGCTGTGATTCTCTGTGCTTCTTATGTCTTTTCCAAGAAGTCTTTGCCTATGCCAATGTCACGCAGAGTTTCCCCAGTGATCTGTAGTAATTTGATGGTATTAGGTCATAGATTTAGGTGTTTGATCTATTTTGAGTGGATTTTTGTGTAAGTGTCTAGTTTTTGGTAAGGGGTCTAGTTTCATAATTCTGCATGTGGAAATCCAGTTTCCCCAGGACCATTTGTTCAAGAGACTGTGCTTGCTTCAGAGATTGATTTTAGTTCCTTCATCAAAGATGTTGGTTGTAGATGCATGGATGATGTCTAAACTTTTGCTTGGATTGATATTTCATGTCTGGGGACTTCTGGGATTTTTACTAGTTTGATTTAGTCTTCATTTCTGAGTTGTGTCTCTTATGGAATAAATTGATATATTGAAAAACCATTGATAACCACATATTTACTTGTTATTTTATACTTAAATAATATTGGAGCAGTAGGAAGAAAGGATACTTCAAAATGTTTGTTTCAAAAATTAAAACTAATGTCATAATGTCTATTTTCCATAAAATTTTTGAGGGACCCCATGTATATAAAATATCTTCAGTTATTCTTGAGGTATAGCAAATGGTTGTGTAAACATGATGACTAGTCCTATAAAGAGAAAATGTTAAAGAAAATCAGAATTCTCACTTATGGTTTAGAAAGTCCCTCTAAGAACATGGATTATACACCTCATACTTTGGGGCTGAGACTTTTCATTTTGATCCTGGTCAATCTGGTTACCCCAACCACATTGCTGGTCCTAAAGTCAAGGAGACAAGGTTTCCAACATTCCCTCCTGCATCCTCTGTGTCCCAGAGGACTCATGGGGCTATGCTTCCTTGCTGAGGGGCCATGACTGGGGAGTGAGGGTCCACTACCCCTTTATGCCCAGTGAGCAATAAGGGCTGAGGCTCTCTCCTCAGAACTGTCAGGAAAACAGCCAGGCCTGGGCCTCCTAATGCATGTGAGTCTCAGAGAAAGACATACACATACTATTTTACTGGCTTGGGACCAACATTCTTTTTAATATCTAATTCTTTTAGTATTTATTAATATTTAAGTGGCAGAGACAAAGAGATGCAAAAAAATTCCATCTATTGTTCACTCCCCAAATGCTCACAACAGCTGGTTATGGCTCTGGATTAAGCCTGGATCTAAAAACTCAAGCACTTCCAAACATGGGTGGCAGGAACCCCACTGCTTAAGCTCTCACCTGCTACCCAGCAGTGTGTGCATTATCAGGAAGTGGGAATTGGAACTGGGGCTGTGACTGTAACCCACACTCTCTGCTCAAGGTTGCAGGCCCCTCACTGGGCTCCCTTGCTGTGGGGCATGACTGGGGAGTGAGGGTCCATTGCCCCTTCATGCCCATTGGGCAGTGTGGGCTGAGGCTCTCTCCTCAGGACTGTTAGGAACACAGCCAGGCCTGGGCCTCCTATTACAGGTGACTCAGGAGGAAGAGACACTGGTACAACTTTTACTAGACTGGAAACAGTATTCTTATTTAAAATTTCTTTATTTCATTTGAATGGCAAAATGAGACAAGGACAGAGAGGGAGAGAATTTCCATTGACTGATTCGCTCCCCAAATGCCCATAAGAGCCAGACAAACCCAGGAATTCCCATGTAGGTGGCAGAGACAAAAACACCTGAGCCATTGTCTGCTTCACCTCAGGGTGCTTATGAGCAAGAAGCAGACAATGGAAGCAGAGCCAGGGCTCAGATCCAGGCACTCAGTTACAGGATGCCTGCATCCCAAGTGGCATCTTAACTGCTGTGCAAAACACCTTCTCCTGGGACCAGCAACTTAAAGACTGAATATGGATTGATATCTTTCTCATAAGTTTTTTTTATTTTTATTGCTTTTTAAAAATTAAGGTATACAAATTTCATATATACGGATTTAGGAACATAGTGATACTTCCTAGCCTGCCCTCCCTCCTACCATACTCCCACCCTTCCTCTTCCTTCTAATCCTTTTCTTAATTTTTATAATTATCTACTTTCAGTTTACTTTATATTCATAAGATTATATGTTCAACAAATAATAAGAAAAAAAAACTGTTCCTCAACAGTAAATACAAGGGCTGTAAACAATTGTTGAAGTTCAAAATGTCATCATCAGTGATTTGTTTTCTATATGATTTGTTTTCTATATTGTATATTAAATGTATATAGTACATTTCTATATTGTATATTAAATGTATATAGTACATTTTTGGTACTCAGGGAAAATATATGTATTTGTCTTTTGGGGACTAGCTTATTAAACTAAGTATAGTGGTTTCAAGTTGCATCCATTTTGTTGCAAATGACAGAATTTCATTCTGTATTACAGCTGAATAGTTCTCCAGAGTGGATATTTACCATAATCTCTTTAGCCAGTCATCAGTTGATGGACATCTGGTTGATTCGCTGTCTTATTGTGAATTGAGCTGCAATAAACATAAGGGTACAGATAATCTTACATATGCTGATTTCATTTCATTTGGGTAAATTCCCAGCAGTGGGATTGCTAGGTCATAATGCATATCTGTTTTCAGCTTTCTGAGATATCTCCATACTGACTTTCACATGGCTGTACTAGTTTACATTCTCACCAAGAGATTAGGGTACCTTCTCCCCTACATCCTCACCAGCACTTACTCTTTGTTGATTTCTGTATGAGAGCCATTCTAGCATAGCTGAGGTAAGGCCTCATTGTGGTTTTGATTTGCATTTCCCTGATGGCTAGTGATCCTGAGCATATTTTTCATGTGTCTGTTGGCCATTTGAGTTTCCTCTCTTGACAAATGCCTGTTCCAGTTCTTTGGCCATTTCTCAACTGGATTGCTTTGTTGTTGAGGTTCTTGAGCTCTGTGTAGATGCTGGATATTAATCCTTTATCAGTTTCATAGTTTGCAAATATTTTCTTCCATTCTGTAAGTTGCCTCTTCACTTTGCTGAGTGTTTCTTCTGCAGTGGAGAAGCTTCTCAGCTTGATGTAATCCCATTTGCCTATTTGGCTGTGATTGCCCGTGCTGTTCTTGAGCACTTTAGGTACTACAGAGCACTTTTGATGTTCTGGAAGCACCACAAGGTTGTATATGTATTCCTCTTCTTCCCAGCATGTTACACAACCCATAAACCATCTGTTCGCAGCCAAATTTTCCTACAGAAAACTGCATATGGACAGATGTTTCTCTGTATTGTGTAGTTACACAGTGTCTATCATACTGCTCCATGGTGTATCCATGATCATATAGTCCAAAGGAGTAACCAGGGTTTCCCTTCTTCCAGCAGAATCTATGATGTCACAGACAGTGTTAGCCTTTCTGTGTCCAAAGGAAACACATGTTCCCACTGGCTTCTGGTGTTTGCTCATCAAGTAAGTGCTCATTTCCCATCAGAATATATTTTCTTTAGATATTTTTCATATGTGTTATCAGCTCATTATGTCTTCAATGTAATATACTTTGGGCCACAGTGATATCAGGAAGGTGATGGAATAGGAAGCTCCAGGTCCTCACTTCCCCTATTGACACAGGACTTAGCAACATATATGGACCCAATTGCCTTTGTGAGAATGCCACAAACCAGTTAAGAGATTGTATCATCCAGGTGAGGGCAAAGACAAGGAGAATTGTGTCAAAATTGTGTCAAAATGGATAATAACATTGGCCCATCAAGATCCTCCAAGTCCCCGAAACAGCTAGGCAGAAGGAGAAAATATCCAAATACTACAGTCTCTCTTGGAAGCGGCAGAGAAGTTGGAGTGTTCTTCTGTCTTCTTGGGGCTGCCTGAGGAACTGGTTAATACCCTGGCTGACTTGGGCACTAAAGTGCCCAGATCGCTAGATCCCCGCAGAGACCCCCAGAGAGTAAGTCACACCAAAATGCAAAAGCAAGGTTTATTCGGGAGTACAAGCCGCAGCCAGGACCCCATCCAATCTACCAGCACAGCAGAGGAAGGAGGGAGGTCCCGGCCTTTGTTTTAGGAGTGCTTTTAAAGGAAAAAACCACAGGGTTACATCAGTGGGGGCTTTTGGTGATTGGATGGGGCTGTTCCAGGTTGCTCTTAATCGAACGGGGTGGGGGAGGTCTCCATTTGGCTTGGGTTCAGGGAGTTACTTTATTTTGCAGTCTACTGAGCTGTCCTTGGTCTACTGAACTGCCCTTTGTTAAGCTTTGATATCTCTGGAATGCCTGCTTTTACAAGGACTCGGGTCTGCTACGGGAAACAGAGGCTACTTTTTATTGTTTTAAAATGGAGTCACTTTGGCTCTTCAGGCACTAATGGTAGTTACAGTGTTATGTGGGTACAAGTTCAAGAGCCACTGAGGATAATAGAAGGCCCCTAGTTACAGACCTCAGAGGAATTACGGTACCACAGACACCAGCTAAAGGAAGAGATGATAAGCCCTTGAGAACTATGGCAAACCTCTTTAAAAGGAAAAGCACACACAAGCCCAGAGAAGATGCCTCCCCCAAAAAGATTTGAGGGTCCCCCAGAATCTCTGAAAAATCTAGTGGCCAAGGCCTCTCCGTGCGTAAAGCCAATCCATAGGGACTAGGAGAAGCTGATTTTTTAAATACTCAAATCTCAGCAGAGAACACGGTAATGCATAGAACAGGGAAATACGGCCCAGTCAAAGGAAACCTTTACATCTCCAGAAATAAATTAGAAAACCTTCATAAAAGATATGGAGTTATTTGATCTTCTGACAACAAAATCAAAAAATCCTCTTTAAAATTGTCAAAAGCTGGGGCCAGTGCTGTGGCACAGTGGCTTAAACTCCTAGCCTGAACCACCGACATCCCATGTGGGCGCCAGTTCTAATCCTGGCTGCTCCTCTTCTGATCTAGCTCCCTGCTATGGCCTAGGAAAGCAGTAGAAGATGGCCCAAATCCTTGGGTCCCTGCACCCGCGTGGGAGACCAGGAAGAAGTTCCTGGCTCCTGGATTCAGATTGGTGTGGCTCCAGCCATTGCAGCCATCTGGGGAGTGAACCAGCAGATGCAAGACCTCTCTCTCTTTCTCTACCTCTCTAACTCTTTCTTTAAAATAAACTAAACAAATCTTTTTAAAAAATAACATAAAAGGAAATCCAAGATGGCGGAATAGGAAGGGAGCACATTGATATTCTTCGTCAAGACAAAGGTTAATAAAAGTGGAGATACTGCAGGTTCAGGGAAGAGTAGGGGAAGAAACAGCAGAGGAAACTCTTCCGGAACTAGTGATTCACAGTGGACCTGCGTGGAGAGCGTGGGAGCCCAAGTTCGGGACACCAGCAGCAGACTCAACGCACCAGCGCTGGAACGCGAGGTGAGCCGAACCTCCATAGCCCGAGACACCAGCGGGCAAGCGGAAAGAGGAGGCTAGAGGGAACGAGGCTTGAAACTCCATGGGGAAAAGTTCACAAGACTAACTAGAAGAGAGAGAGGGAAAAAAAAAAAGTGACCGAAACGGACACGAGTTTCTCTCTCTCCGCTCACCCCTCAAGGGCGAGCAAGACAAAGAGCAGGCGCCATTTTGGACATACGTCATAAGCAGGGCGACCTCAGGTCTGCACCGGCCCTGAGCCTAGCAGAAAAACCTGACTCTGGGGGGAGGGGTGAAATAACAGGAGATTAGCATCTAACTTGGCAACCCAGTGGGAGACTGCAGGAGAATTGGAGCCCACACCGAGGGCAGCAGAGATTCCCTGTGTGGTCCTTGGGAAAGAGCTTCCAATCTCTGGCTCCTGTGGGTATATCATTTGCCTGCTAACTACCTCCAATTACATTCAGCTGTGCGGAATTACTTCCCTTTTGAATCAACAAAAGAAAGAGACATTTACCACACCTAACCTGGGAGTGTCATCTTGACACACCCTCAACCCTGAGGAACCAAACACAGCTCTCAGTCCACACCCATCTCAAGCCTCTAAGGCTCCACCAAAAGCAGACAGTCCACTTAATCTAGAGTCATAGTATAACAAGAAAAAAAAAAACCACAGTGAAGAAACCAAATATCTCCAACATGCCATACAACAAACGCAAAAACCGAGGTAACAAGAACAAGGAAGACACTATGACGCCCCCAAATGAAAAAGACACCACAACTCAAGATTATGAAGATGATGAGATAGAAGAAATGCAAGAAGCGGATCTCAAAAAATTGATAAGAACATTAAGAAGTTCTCAAAAACAAATTCTTGAACTACAGAAATCCTTTAAGGACAAGATAGAAAATCTCTCTCGTGAAAGTGAAATATTAAGGAGGAATCAAAATGAAATGAAACAACTAGTGGAACAAGAAATGGTGATTGTGACGAGAAATCATAATGAAATGAAGAATTCAATAGATCAAATGACAAACACATTAGAGAGCCTTAAAAACAGAATGGGCGAAGCAGAAGAGAGAATATCAGACTTAGAAGACAGAGAACAGGAAAGGAAACAGGCAAACCAAAGAAAAGAAGAAGAAATTAGAAATCTAAAAAATATTGTCGGGAATCTACAGGATACTATTAAAAAACCCAACATTCGGGTTCTAGGAGTTCCTGAAGGCATGGAGAGGGAGAAAGGATTAGAAGGCATTTTCAGTGAGATACTAGCAGAAAATTTCCCAGGTTTGGAGAAGGACAGAGGCATCTTAGTACAGGAAGCTTATAGAACCCCTAATAAACATGACCAAAAGAGATCCTCACCACGACACGTCATAATCAAACTCACCACAGTGAAACATAAAGAAAAGATTCTAAAAGGTGCAAGAGAGAATCGTCAGATTACTCTCAGAGGATCTCCAATTAGACTCACAGCAGACTTCTCATCAGAAACCCTACAAGCTAGAAGGGAATGGCGAGACATAGCCCAGGTACTAAGAGAGAAAAACTGCCAGCCCAGAATATTATATCCTGCAAAGCTCTCATTTGTGAATGAAGGTGAAATTAAAACTTTTCATAGCAAACAGAAACTGAAAGAATTTGTTGCCACTCATCCTGCCCTGCAAAAGATGCTTAAAGATGTGTTACACACAGAAACACAGAAACATGGTCACCAATATGAAAGAAGGTAAAGGAAGGAAACCTCACAGCAAAAGATCACAGGAAGCTCAATTTCTCTTTGACATAGAATTAAACTCTGATGCACTGTTAGAGCAATGTGTTAAAGTAATCTATTATGTTCTCTTGATGTCTGTTAAATTCTAATTGTTCAAAAACAGCTGAATTTTTATTAAGAGCTATGGGTTATTTAACTATGTGCTTATTTTCAAAGACTTGAATAATCACCTTGTAACAATGATCAAATTTGGTCTATGTTATGTCATGATTTTAAGGAATCTTAGTTCAACCAGATATTTTGGATTTTGATATTGGTCTATTATGCTATGTTATATGTGCGTACATATTGTATGTCCACATGGGGAAATTTTATTAAGAGTTTTATTTTAAATGGCTTTTAGATAAGATTGTCCATAAATTTAAGCTGCTAAAATCAATCAAAGATACATTTTAATGTGTGTGACCTGAATCTGTGTATCATATGTTTTAAACTTGTTGGTAGAAACTAAAAACATTTTATATGGTTGTGCTTAAGTTTACTGGTTAAACAAACTACACCATGTTAGATATTTAAGAGGTGTTTTCAAATACATGATTCTTAAAATTTATAGAAGGCATTGGACCTTCTGGTAAATGTTTTATTAAGTTCTTATCTAAGGGTTGAAACGGTTTGCTAAGTATTCATGTAATATTGCTATTGTCAGCAAGCGATCTAGGACTTGCTCCCTCATTTCTCTATTCTAAGCCCAACTTGTTCTTTCATTTCTCTATTCTCTTCAAGGTAGGGAACTAATTCTATTATGAAGGAATCTGTAGGATGCACAATTTAATCTTTAGACCTTATAAGAGATGGCTAACATTTTTCTGTAATAGCATAGCCAAAATAAGAGCTTAAATAATAATCTCATAGCTAGATTCACATCGCCATCAGCGAAGTATACAGTAAGTAGAAAAAAAAAACCTCCCTTTCAGACCAAAGGGAAAGAAAGTTTTAAAGTGAGAATATAATTTTCCTCATGGGCATTGTCTACCTTAGAAAAACTACTACAGAACATGCCTGTGACTATAGACTTGTAGTTCAGGCCACCGAAGATTAGAGATGGGACATGGGCACTCCCTTGACTTGCATCCTCTGGTCTGCTTTAACATAAACCAGGAGGAAAAGAAAGCTAGGCATCAGAAGCAATGGGTGGCAGGCCTATTAACGGCTGATCTGTGATCTGCCCTCAAGGAGACCCAACAGGCCAGTCCACTGCAGTGGCTTTCAATGTGGTAAGCCTGGGCTTCAGCAGAAGTCAGCTTGTGAAGAGCCCTGGCAGCTCTGCCAAGAGTTGGGTCACTGGAAATGGACCTGCCCTGGAGTCGAAGGATGCCCAGGTCAGAGCCACAGATCTTATTGGCTCCAAGCTGAAAAGCCCTTCACTCAGCCCAACTTCCAAAGTGACCACTGCAGCTGAGGGTATGGTCAAGTAGGGTCAGCAACATTGCAGGCACAACTGTAAATTTCTTGTTAGAGATGCCACCTGCCTTTACCTGGCCAGCTCTCCTCCCAGGCCAGCCAAGTAATGAAAGTCAACAGAGTGCCTTCCCCTAGGAGGTTCACACCTCCCTTAGGATATACCCCATGTGAAGAGATAGATAGGTCTGGGCCTCTTAACTTACAAGGCCTAAAGCCCACCAGATTATTATCAAGCCCCTTCTATCAGGTTCTATTTGCCTCTCAATCAGAAAACTTAATTGTAGCTGACAGCACCTTTCTTAGCTCCTCTAATAATGACTCTGTCCTTTGTTCTAGACCCTGTATAGTGCACTTGGGCCTCATTCCTTTGTAATCATAACCTCTACTCTACCACCAATGGGTCTACTCCCAACCTGTGTGTACTGATGGTCCTCTTCCCCACTTAATGCTGTATAATTGTTCAGACCTGGTAAATGCCACTCTTAGGATCATTGGTTACTATCCTCACCCTGTCTTTTATGACCTTGTCTAAATATGATCAGAGTCGGGGAACTTGGAAGGCTTCCATAGCCTTGGCAACTCATGACGACAGCCTAGGGTGGTTACTGGTGCCATAAACTAGAGTGTCAATTTGTTGGGTCAACAACAGGAGCCACTGTGTGCTTGCTCCTGATGTGGGATCTCTGTCCTTAATGTACTGTACATTTTGATTTAATGCTATAACTAGTACTCAAACAGTATGTTTCACTTTGTGTTTCTATGTGGGTGCAAACTGTTGAAATCTTTACTTAATGTATACTAAATTGATCTTCTGTATATAAAGAGAATTGAAAATGAATCTTAATGTGAATGGAAGGGGAGAGGGAGCGGGAGAGGGGAGGGTTGCGGGTGGGAGGGAAATTATGGGAAGGGGAAGCCATTGTAATCCATAAGCTGTATACTGGAAATTTATATTCATTAAATAAAAGTTAAAAAATAACATAAAAACTAGTCAAAAACTAAAAGATGACACAGATAGCTTAAAGCCAACAGGAAAACATTAATAAATGAAAATAAAAATAAAGACACAGGGCCAGTACTGTGGCATAGTAAACTAAGCCTCTGCCTGCAGTGCCAGCATCCAATATGGGTGCCAGTTGGTGTCCCAGCTGCTCCTCTTCTGATCCATCTCTTTGCTACGGCCTAGGAAAGGAGTAGAAGATGGCTCAAGTGACCTCTGCACCTAAGTGGGAGACCTGAAAGGAGCTCCTGGCTCCTGGCTTCAGATTGGCCCAGTTCCAGACATTGCAGCCATTTGGAGAGTGAACCAGTGGAAGGAAGACCTCTCTTTCTGTCTCTTCTTCTCTCTAACTCTACTTCTTAAATAAATACATAAAATCTTTTTTAAAAAAGACACATAACAAAGACAGAAACAGAAATAGTGCAGATGAAGAATAACCAAACTAGAACATTAGATAGAGTGGTCAACAGCAGACTTTTCAAGTAGAAGAAAGAATCAGTAAACTATTTTACTTTTCAAGTAATTTATTTATTAAGTTATATCATTCTTTTTTAAAACTTTGTTTCAAAATAGCTTTAACAGTGGAGGATGGCCCAGGTCCTTGGGCCCTTGCGCCCACATGGAAGACCAGGAGGAAGCTCCTCGCTTCGGATCAGCGCAATGCACCAGCCGCAGCATGGCGGCCATAGCGGCCATTTGGGGGTGAACCAATGGAAAGGAAGAAATTTCTCTCTGTCTCTCTCTCACTGTCTAACTCTTCCTGTCCAAAAAAAAAAAAAAAGACATGCGGTGGTTAACATGAACAAAAATTCTATAATGCTCCCCACCAAAAAGACCAAAAGAGGCCACTTTAAGGCACAGTATATGGAGAGAAAAGAGCTTCAAACACCATGGAATGGGAGAAGTGAGATTTGTAGTTCTAGACACTCAGTTTAGCTGCTTTTCACCTAGTACTCCAAATGCATGGCACAGAGACTGTGTTGCTGAGGAGCCTCCATATGGCCCTCTTGATGTCCCTGTTACTCAGGCTGTAGATAAAGGGGTTGAGCATGGGGGTGACCACACTGTACACCACTGAAGCCCAGGCACCCTGCCCCAGAGAAAGTGAGAAAGTTGAACTGAGATAGACCCCAACTCCTGTTCCATAAAACAAGCAAACAACTGTCAGATGAGAGCCACAGGTGGAGAAGGCTTTGTATTTTCCTCCTGGTGATGGGACCCTCAGAATGGAGGGAACGATTTTATAATAAGAGAAGAAGAGTGCTGAGATAGGGAGAAAAGCATATATGACACCAACAAAACATACGAATATGTCGTGGGTGATCATGTCAAGGCAGGTGAGGTTGAGAAGTTGAGAAGGGTCACAGAAGAAACTAGAAATTTCAACATCCTTGGAGCAGGTAACTTTCAAGACCATCAAACTGTGCAGCAGGCAATCCAAAAGACTGCCAACAACTGACACTGAAACCAAGAAGCCACAGCGTTGGGGGTTCATGATGACCTGGTAGTGAAGAGGGTGGCAAATGGCAACAAACCTGTCATAGGCCATGACAGAATCAAATCATCCATACATTCAAAGGTGATGAAGAACGACATCTGTGTCAGGCAGCCCACATAGGAGATGACTGTGCTGTGAGTGTAGATGTCCACAATCACCTTGGGAACCATGGTAGAGGTGAGACCCATGTCAGCCAAGGAGAGGTTGCAGAGGAAGAAGTACATGGGAGTGTGCAGGTGGGAGTCTGAGGTGACAGCCAGGATGATGAGCAGATTCCCAAGCACTGTGACCAAGTACATGGACAGGAACAGCACAAAAATGAGGGGCTGTAGGTCTGGATCCTCCGAGAATCCCAAGAGATGGAATTCTGAGACATGTGTAAGATTTTGTGTTTCAATACAGCCTGCAATCCTTCTGGAAAAGAAAATAGTGTTGGTAAAAGGAAAGAGATAACAGGCACTCAGCACTCTGTATGTGTTTTCAACTCAACTAGTCATAGATATAGTTCGAGTAACTCTAAGGTTTATACAATAAACAGAATTAAAAGAAAATGTTACTTGGTGCTATACAATTTAGAAATTCATAATTTTTTATGATGTGTTTTCCCACTCTATTCATACTGGTGAGCATACAACTTCTTCCAGGCTTCTCAACCATGACACACTCAGGCTTCTTAGGGTGCTTTCATGATTGGTTTCTGTGTTACTCACCTCCTTCCATGCACATCTACTTTAGAGACACTCAAATGAAAAATTTTAGAAGACCATAAACATTAGAAGGACTAAGTCCATGATCACAGTCAATTATAACCTATTCTTTTAATTTATTTTTAATTTTTAATGGATTTAATTTAGTTCATAGATACAGTATAATGATATTCACTCTTCATTCCCTCTCACTCACTTTCTTACCTTTTTGAGATAATATATTTTTAATCTACATTATGTTACACCACTATAGTTTTAATGATCATTTATTACTTTAACAATTACTATATATAGGTGAAATGGTCATCTTTACATTCAATTACTATTTATACCACTTGCCTATATTTCTGTTCAACTAGGGTCGTTTTGCTTTTCTACTTGCTAAATTTTCATTTGGTGAAGCACCCTATGCTTTTCAAAAGGAAGAATAAAAAGTGTCTTTCCCTGTTTAGAAAAACATTCTTGCTAACAGTGTGCTATATACCTTATTTTCTTGTAATCAACAGTATAGTTTACTTGATTTGAACAAATTATAATACCCTTAATAGCTAGAACTGCATTATCAAATCACCAAATTAAAGTTGGTTATTCACAATCAGGAAATATTGCTGGGTGTCAGTTGCCCTCTAGGGTTTTATCATTCTTAGCTGTTCTGATTGCCCTCCTTTGTAAATGGAAGTATTGTGTATCTGCTTGTTCTGAGAGGCAGAGACACAGACGGATAGAGATTTGAGAGTTTTCCTCCACTGGTTCACTGCCCCAAATGACTACCATGGCTGTGACTTCTCCCATGCAGAAGCTTTGGGAGATGGAATTCAATCCAGGTCTTCCACATGTGTGGCAGGAACCCAAATATTTGATCATCACCACTATTTCTTATCATCTGCAGTAGCAGGAAGCTGGAGTGAGGAGCCAGATCTGGGAATCCAACCCAGGCATGCCAGTGTGGAGGCAGGCATCTTGACCACAATGCTATATACCCACTCCCATTTGTCCTCTAGCATCATTTAATATATAACTCCTTTCATTTGTTTTGTGGAATTCAAATCTTGATAAAATAGTTTATGTGTGTGCATATAATCATGTAATATCAGTGACCACAAACGTAACACTACTACACTAGGCACCTGACAATGATGTGAAATAATGAACTTTTAAGGGACACCTGAATTTTTCAAATATTTTTAATATTTACCCCTTCTAACCTCAGTTTTTTTTTAAAAAACTGCTATATAGATATATTTGCTTTAAACTTGTTTTATGGTTTTTTTGTGGATTTATTTGCTTTATGGTTTTTCTGATCATAAACCTTGCCTGTAGTTGAAGTGAGGGAGATCAGGGAAGACCCAGCACCTGCTTTGAGTTCCCATCATCCTATGTAGAATTCAAAGATTGTCATGACACCCCTTCCTGATAGTTGGATTACAGTTCTCTAACTTAAGCTGCCTAAAGGCAATGCTAATTCATTCCTTGGTCTTGGAACCCAAGACCCAAACTGTATGCCTCTTTCTCAGATTAAGTGAGTGATTGATTGCAAGAGTTGGGGACAAAGTGGTGGCCGGCACCGTGGCTTAACAGGCTAATCTTCCACCTTGCGATGCCGGCACACCAGATTCTAGTCACGGTTGGGGTGCCGGATTCTATCCCGGTTGCCCCTCTTCCAGGCCAGCTCTCTGCTATGGCCCGGGAAGGCAGTGGAGGATGGCCCAGGTCCTTGGGCCCTGCACCCACATGGGAGACCAGGAGAAGCACCTGGCTCCTGCCTTCGGATCAGCACGATGCTCTGGCCGCAGCGGCCATTGGAGGGTGAACCAACGGCAAAAAGGAAGACCTTTCTCTCTGTCTCTCTCTCTCTCACTATCCACTCTGCCTGTCAAAAAAAAAGAGTTGGGGACAAAGTGGATGGCTGAGTTGAAATATTGAAATGAGATTGAGAGGGAGAGGGAGAGAGAGAGAGAGAATCCCCAGAATGACACTCTGATCTTTCTGTGTTCTTTGCCTTTGAACTCAGCCATATTTTACCTACTGCTGCCCACTGTGATCTACCAAGAAACCCCAAAGAGAGATCACAATTAACAGGGGTCCCTTCCTGGAGTGACAGGAAAGAGAAAGAGATGGGGGAATACTGGACATTCTCCTCGTGTCTACAGTCAGACTACCCACCAGTCTCAAACATGACTTCACCCATTTCTACCCCACTGCTTCACACAAGTTACACAAAAACGCAAGGCTCCTTACCTCTTCTATAAGGTAAAAATAATGTGGGCAATGGAACATGATTTTATGTTGATGAAATGAAACAAGCTACTTAGAACGTAGGGTTCAAAGCCTGGCACTTAGGAAGCCCTCAATAAAGTTGTGTGATGTTAAGGTCACGGCATCCTCCCCCCTCCTCCTCACCATCACCTTCATGACATTGCTGAATACTCAGGGGACAGTTTAGAGGTATTCACAGGCTGCTGCCATGAAGGAGCTGCCTGTGGGACTCAGAATCACTGTGGGAGGGAAAAATTAAAATGAGAAATATTGAACCCAGATGAGAACCAAAAACATAAACTTGCCTCTGAGCTGAAATTGTCTATGGTTTCCCTCCTAGCCGTCTACCCCAGCTGTCCTGCTTGTCCTGATAATAAGGAAGCAGTGTTCCTGACAGCCCCATCAACTTCCACTGCCTCCCTCCGCACTTACTGGGCTGTGCTGAGTCTGAGCAGAGGCATGACCAAGGATGATGGCTCCATTGCTGCTCTTCTGCCTGGAGCTCAAGGGAGCCTCAGGCTTTGGACTCAGGACAGGGAAGGAGGCAGCCTCAGTCTGGGGCTTCGTGATGCAGACACGCACATGGGGAGGAGTGGCCATTGTATTTCCACTGCAACATCACGGTCTGGAGGCTCTGCTCATTATATGTGCTGGGAGGACCTCGGGGTCTCAATGCACAGAGCTCCTAATTAGCCTGTAGGCCCATGTAGCCCAGACTGTGATGACTTGCTGATGATAATGGGAGAGAAATAGGAGAAAAGTAAGTGCACCTGGAATGTTCTCCAAGGACCGTTCACCTCTGCTTCTTGCTGCTGAATTCCAAGATGCAGGATCTTTACAAAAAATTCAGACTTCTGTCCTCCATGGTCACAAATCCCAATGTGATTCTTTGAGTTCATTGCAGCAATATGAAAAGCATGGAGAGTTCCATTTTCTATGCCAAGAATCTGAGACTATTTGCATTTTCTCAGTTAGCATTAGTCTCTAAAGACAACTTCCTTCCTATATTCATTTCCTAAGCTCTTGCTTGAGCTGGCATTTAATGTGTTGAAGATTTATGGGCAGTTTAATCATTTAAATGGCTTTTTCTCAATTGTGTCTAGGATTGAATATATATTACCAAAGTTATTGATAATTACACATTTATTTGATATTTTATGCTTAGAGCAGCAGTAAGAAATGCTGGGGATAATTCAAAAAGTTTGTCAAAACACAGGATTAAAACAAATTTCGGCCGGCGCCATGGCTCAATAGGCTAATCCTCCACCTGTGGCGCCGGCACACCGGGTGCTAGTCCCAGTCAGGGCACCAGATTCTGTCCCAGTTGCTCCTCTTCCAGTCCAGCTCTCTGCTGTGGCCAGGGAGTGCAGTGGAGGATGGCCCAAGTGCTTGGGCCCTGCACCCCATGGGAGACCAGGAGAAGCACCTGGCTCCTGCCTTTGGATCAGCGTGGTGCACCGGCCGCAGCGCTCCAGCCGCGGCAGCCATTGGAGGGTGAACCAACGGCAAAGGAAGATCTTTCTCTCTGTCTATCTCTCTCTCACTGTCCACTCTGCCTGTAAAAAAAAAATATCAGAATTTGTGTCCCTCACGCTTTTCAATGATCCCATATGTATAAAAATATCTTCATTTAACCTTGTGATACAGTAAATAGACATATAAACATTCAGACTAAGATACATTGCAGGGGCCAGCACTGTGGCATAGCAGGTTAAGTCACAGCCTGCAGCACCAACATCCCATATGGGCATTTATTCAAGTCCTGGCTGTTCCACTTGTGATCCAGCTCTCTGCTAATGCACCCAGAAAAACAGTAGAGTATGGCCCAAGTGCTTGAGCCCTGTCACCACGTGGAAGACATGGAGGCAGCTCCTGGCTTCTGGCTCAGGCTGGCCCAGCACTGGCCATTTTGGCCTTTTGGGGAATGAATAAGCATATGGAAGATTCATTCATATTCTCTCTCTCTCTCTCTCTCTCTCTCTCTCTCTCTCTCTCTCTCTCTCTCCCCCCCCTCCCTCCCTCCCTCCCTCCCCACCTTCCTCCCTCCCTCCCTTCCTCTCTCTTCCACTCCCTCTTTCTCTGTAACTCTGTCTTTTCAAATAAATCATTTTTTTAAAAAAAAAAAAAAAAGAAACATTGGAAAAGGAATGCAGAATTCTTACTGATAGTTCCTCAATGCTACCCATGAACCAGATTTAGAATTCAGGTGTTTCTACTGATACTTTTCTTTTGGGTGACTAGTCAATCTAATTATCCCAACTGCCATTCCTGCCATGAGGAAACTATGCTCCCTACAGTACCTCTTGCATCCAGTGTGTCCCACAGAACTCACTGGGCTTGGACCCCTGCTGTAGGACATGTCTGGGGAATGAGGTCCATTGCCTCTTGCCCAGTGATCAATGAGGGCTGAGCTGTCTCCTCAGGACAGTTAGGAACAGCCAGGTCTGGGCATCCCAATACAGATGACTCTGGAAAGAGTAGACACAGGTACAGTTTTACCTAGTCTGGAACCAGTATTCTTATTTAAAAAGTCATTCTTTATATTTGAATGACAAAAAGAGACAAAGACAAAGGGAAAGAACATTCTAGTGACTGATTCACTCCCCAAAAGCCCACAGGACCCAGTGCTGAGTCAGGCAAAGCCAGGAACTGAGGATTCAACCTGGGTCTCCCATGGAGGTGGCAGAGCAAAAACTACTTGAACCATCATCTGCTGCATCCCAGGGTGAACAGTAACAAGAAGTAAAAATTGGAAGCAGAGCAAGGACTCAAACCCAGGCACTCAAAACTAAGACACCTGCATCCCAAGTGGCATCTTAACTGCCATGCCAAATGCTTGCCACACGGACTAGCATTAAGGGCTGCACAGGCTATTTTCTCAGAATTTCTTGAGCACTTTTGGTACTGAAGAGTGGGTCTCTGACATTGGTGTGTAAGCACCACAAGATTGTGCATGTATCGTTCTTCTCCCCAGCATGTTACAAAACCCATAAAATGATCTGCTCGCAGCCATATTTTCCTGCAGAACTGTCAGTTGGGTGGGTGTATCTCTGCATCGTTTAGTTATAGTTTACCACACTGCTCCATGGTGTATCCTCGGTCATGTAGTCCACAGAAATAACCATGATTTCTCTTCTTCCAGCAGAATCTCCCTATGATGTCACAAACAGCTGTAGCCATTCAACAAAGCTGCCAGTACAGTGGCCTCTGATGTTTGCTCTCCAAGTAAGTGATCATGGCACACCAGATGTATTTTCCTTAGGTATTTAATGTGTGTTAGCATGTCATTAAGTCTTTAGTGCAGTATGGTTTGGAGATCAGTGATATCAAGAAGGCGATGGAATAGGAAACTCTACGGCTCATTTCTCCCATTGAGATTGGATTTACCAATTGGACCAAATTGCCTTTGTTAGAACTCCACAAACCAGTTAAGAGATTGTGTCACCCTAGCTGAGTGCAAAGCCAGAGATAAGTGTATCAAAATATGTTTGTTGCATTTTCCCACTACAGAGCTCCCTGGCCCAGACACAGCATAGCAGAGTGAGGAGAAAACTTCTTACTGCTGAAAGGGAGTTCCAGTCTCTCATGGAAGGGAAAGAGAAGGTGGAGCGTTCATCCAAAGTTCTGTCTTCTCAGGGCTGCCTGAGGAACTGGTTCATACTTTGCCTGCCTTGGAGCTCGAATGGTAATGGCATTGAATAGTACTGGCTGTAGAGAACAATGGAAGGCTAACAGATAACACAGATAGAGACATAGAAACAAAGCAATCAGGAAAATGATGAATTAGCAAAATGGTACTAAAAATACAGAGACATAAACTCTAAAAAAAATGAGCAGAAATATAGAAGACAAAGCATACAATAACTCTATAGGAATATTCAGTGGAGTGTTCAGCAGAGTATCAAGAAAAATCAGTGGCTTTTTTAACTTTTCAAATAAGTTTTATTGACGGTTGTATATTTTTAACATTTCAGAAAAGTTTTAAATTTATACAACATAATTTGTGAGGTAGTCATACGAAGAATTCCCCTACACCCCTCACATCATCATTTCCTGTATTAATAGCTCCTTAATACATTTGTCACAATTATTAATCCACACAAAGCTTTCTCTTTTTTTATTCAAAAGCCTTTTATCCCTTTATCTCTCCCAGCCTCTGGTAATGTATAAAAAAAGTATAAAAAATCTATAATATGCCTCATTAAAAGGACCAAAGGAAACAATAATCAGACACAAAATATGGAGAGCACCAGCCTCACACATCATGAATGGAGAGAAGGGAGATTTGTAGGTCTAGATGCTTCTTTTTGCTGCAGTTCCCACCAAGAGTCCAGACACATGGCACAGGGACTGAGATGAGCCTGTTTTGCTGAGGAGCCTCCACAGGGCCCTCTTGATGTCCCTGTTCCTCAGGCTGTATATAAAGGGGTTGAGCATGGGGGTGACCACAGTGTACACCACTGAGGCCAAGGCACCCTTTCCAGGAGAAACCGAGAAAGCTGAGCTGAAATACACCCCAAGGCCTGTTCCATAAAATAAACAAACAACTGACAGGTGAGAGCCACAGGTGGAGAAGGCTCTGTACCTCCCACCTGGTGATGGAACTCTCAGAATAGAGGAAACAATTTTATAGTAGGAGAAGAGGATCCCTAAGATAGGAAGAAAACCATATATGACACCAGCAAGATACCTGACTATGTCATTGGTGAAGAAGCAGTCAGAGCAGGCAAGACTGAGAAGTTGAGAAGGGTCACAGAAGAAACTAGAAATTTCAACATCCTTGAAGCAGGTAACTTGCAAGACCATCAAACTATGCAGCAGGGAATCCAAAACGCTGAACACAAAAGATACTAAAACTAAGAAGCCACAGCGGCGGGGGTTCATGATGACCTGGTAATGCAGGGGGTGACAGATGGCGACAAACCGGTCATAGGCCATCACGGTCAGAATCAAATCATCCATGCATCCACAGATGAGAAAGAGAGACATCTGCGTCAGGCAGCCCACGTAAGAGATGGCTGTGCTGCGAGTGTGGATGTCCACAATCATCTTTGGAACCGTGGTGGAGGTGAAACCCACGTCAGCCAACGAGAGGTTGCAGAGGAAGAAGTACATGGGGGAGTGGAGGTGGGTGTCAGAGATGATGAGCAGGATGATGAGCAGGTTCCCGAGCACCGTAACCAGGTACATGGACAGGAACAGCCCAAAGAGGAAGGGCTGCAGTTCTGGATCCTCTGAGAATCCCATGAGATGGAATTCTGAGACACATGTGATATTTTGTGTTTCAATATACCCTGGAATCCTACTAGAAAAAAAAAACACTGTTGGTAAAAGGAAGCACACAAACAGGCAATCAGCACATGCATATATTTTTGGTTCAACCAGTTATGTGTACAGCACATGTTTTAACTCTAATGTTCTTAGAATAATTGAATTAAAGAGAAAAATTTTGGTGCAATAAAATTTTTAAAAGATTTATTTGTTTATTCGAAAGGCAAAGTTATAGAGAGGCAGAGGCAGAGAGAAAAAAAAAAAGAGAGGTCTTCCATCCACCAGTTCCGCCCCAGATATCTACAAGGGCTGGAGCTGCATTGATCCAAAGCCATGAGCCTGGAGCTTTTTCTGGGTCTCTCGTGCAGGTGCAGGGGCCCAAGCACTTGGGCCATCTTCTACTGCTTTCCCAGGCCATAGCAGAGAGCTGGATCAGAAGTGGATCAGCTGGAACTCAAACCAGCTCCCATATAGGATGCCAGCACTGTAGGCAGTGGCTTTTACCTGCTACACTGCAGTGTCAGCCCCCCATAATAAATTCTTGACAGTGTTGAATTCAGTCTTCTTACGGCTTTTTCATGATTCATTTTTAAAATTTTTATTTGAAAGTCAGAGATTATGAGCCAAGGGAGGCTCTACTCATTATGAAACAGGGATTTTTTTGGGGGGTGGGGGGGTGGGGGGGAGCGGTGCCATTGCTCACTTGGTTAATCCTCTGCCTGTGGTGCCGGCATCCTATATGGGCACTGGGTTCTAGTCCCGGCTGCTCCTCTTCCAGTTCAACTCTCTGCTGTGGCCCCAGAGGGCAGTGGAGGATGGCCCAAGTGCTTGGGCTCCTGCACCCACTTGGGAGACTGAGAGGAAGCACGTGACTCCTGGCTTTGGAGCCGGCCGTGGCAGCCATTTGGGGAGTGAACCAACGGAAGCAAGACCTTTCTCTCTGTCTGTCTCTCTGTCTATAAGGTCTACCTGTCAAATAAAAAAATTAAAATTAAAAAAAGAAACAGATTTTTTATGCCTCCTCTATGCCAAGCAAATAATAGGGTCTGAAGAATAATTTTTTAAAAAAAGAAATATCAATTTTCTGAAAATACACTGCTTATATGTTTGTGAGGATATATTTGTACTCTAAAAGGTTTTGTAGGAATGGAATTAAAAGTATCAGTTAATTTTAATAGAATTAAACTTTGGGGTTATAAAAATCTTGTCATAATATGTGGAAAATGCATATTATAAAAAACTTGTAATGTTTTCTTAAAAATTGGACCAAAATAAATTCAAATTTTTCATTCCATTTTTCTGTGAATATTTTGAAGTTCTTATACAAGCAAAGCAGTAACAAGTCCTGGTACAGAAATAGGAATGCACAGGATCAAGCAACTTATATTTTAGTGAGTGATATGAAGATCAACATTAAAATCGTAATAACAATATATACATTTCTTTGGTGTACTTTTGATTCATCTATTGCATAAACATCACATATGAAGCTTCTATAAACCCATTCATTACTTAATGAGGTATCAACTCAGATGACAATGCCCGTGTCAAAGATCCTGGAAACATCCTCTATACACGGGAATAATTAGTGGATTGGACAGGATTCAAAACTGCATTGTCTCTGGATCTGACGCATCTCCATTATCTCCCAATCATCAGAATGTATTAAGCAGAGTTCCCTAAGTTACAACATCAGGTACCTTTGAAGTTGGTTGTCAATCTCTTCACAGATTCTGAAGGAGAAATGGGACCTAACCCCTCATCTTAATGTCTCATATTGATAATAAGTGGCAAGATTACAAGAGGAGTGGAGGAAATTGAAAGCTGAAGTGAACTCTCAAGAGAGAGAGAGATCTTCCCTGAGTTACCCTGTGCCTGTTCATCTGTGATCTTTTTTTTTTTAATTTTGACTGGTGGAGTTATAGACAGTGTAAGAGAGAGACAGAGAGAAAGGTATTCCTTCTATTGGTTCACTACCCAAATGGTCACTGCAGCCGGCACTATGTTGATCCGAAACCAAGAGCCAGGTGCTTCTCCCTGGTCTCCCATGCTGGTGCAGGAGCCCAAGCACTTGGGCCATCCTCCACTGCCCTCCCAGAGAGCTAGACTGGAAGTGGAGCAACCGGGACTAGAACCCAGCGCCCATATGGGATGCCGGTGCCACAGGTGGTGGATTAGCCAAGTGAGCCACGGCACCGGCCCCATCTGTGATCTTTGCCTTTGAACTCAGCACCCTTCCCTAGCTGCTGCCCACCATGCTCTACAAAGAAACCCCAAAGCAAGAGCAATGCAAACAGGAGGTCTCTTCCTGGAAGGACACAAAAGGGAAATGACTGCTTGGGTCGTCACAGGGGAATACCGGTCACGTTCCTTGTGTCTGAAATCAGACCACCTGATTCAGAATTGCCCGCTGCTGCTTCTACCTGACAACCTATGTGAATTCCATGAGAGTGCCTAGCCCCTCTCCTCCTCTGTAAAATAAAAATCTAGGCTATGTGATGAAATGAAACAAGCTACTAAGGTCATAGAGTTCAGACAGTGGCACTTAAGGCCTTTGATGCCTTGTTTACTGATATCCTAATCCTGAAACCCATGTTCACGTTGTGGTGTTCAGGGATAATTTGCACATAGTCGTTTGCTGCCACCATGACGGAGATGCTGGTGGGAAGAACAGTTGGCGTGAGAGGAAAGAAAAACACTGAGTCCCTTGAGAACCAAGAGCATAAACCTCACAACTTCCTGAGCTGAAACGTGGCCTGTCTTTCACAGCAATCATTTCATCCTAATGATGAGGAAACAATGGTCCCGACATTCCCAGATCCTTGCATCGTCTCCCTCAGCACTTACCGGGCTACACTGAGTCTCGGCTGAAGCATGACCAAGGGTGATGGCTCCCCTGCTCCTCTTCTGCGGGGAGTGCAGTGGAGACTCGCGTCCTTTACTCGGGACTGGAAAGGGGACAGTCAGGCCGTGCCCTCTTTATGCTGATGCTGCCCGTGGTAGGAAGCAGCATGGAGCTACTAGAATTCCACTGGCAAAGTCAAGGTCTAAAGGCGCTGGAAGACCCTGGGGAAAGGTGCTAGAAGAAACTTGGAAGACCCTGGGGGTTCAACACACAGAGCTCCTCATTAGCCAGTGGATCCATGTTATTCCAGTCTCTGAGGGCTTGCTGATATTAATGGAAGTTGATTAGGGAAAAGCAAGTGTTCCGGGAAACTTGACACAAAGAAGCTCACCTGTACTCTTTAGCTGTTGACTTCCAAGATGCAAGACCGTTACATAAATTTCAGACTTATGTCTCTCAATTCAACAACGCAGTGTGTAATTTTTATGTATGTCAATCCTCTGGATTAATTAAAATCTAGGGAAAATTAGATTTTCATTGCAAAGAATATGATTTCCTGTTTCTCAGCACTAGTCTCTAAAGTCTGCTTCCGATTTCACTTCCTAAGCACTCGCTTAGGTTCTTACGTCGTAACTTGGTACCTTGACTTACTCATTCAAATATGAGTATTTATTTTGAAGTTGATCTCTTATGGAATTACATTGACATATTACAAAACTATTGTTTTTTACATACTTAAAACATACATTAAACTTCTACTTAGTAGGAGCAGCAAAGAAAGAGGGTACTTCAAAAAGTTATAGAAAAGTGGAAATATAAGAATAATTCATAATATACATTTTCCATGAAATTTAAAAGACCCCCTTGTATGCAAACATGTCTTCAGTGTTCTTGTAGTGGAGCACATAGCTGTGGAAATGTGCTGACTCTGTAGAGTACCAGGGTGAAAAGAAAGCAGAATTTCTTCTGGTGGTTCTTGAATTCCCCCATGAACCAAGATAATAAAATTCATGCCTTTGGGCTGACACTTCTCACTTTGGGGCTGGTAAACCTACTTATCCCAACTACCGTGTTGGTCCTACATGTGAGGAAATAATTCACCCAGCAGTCCCTCTTGTATCCACTGTGTCCCACAGAACCCGCTGGACTGGACTTCCTTGCTGTGGGGGCATTACAGGAGAGTGAGGGTCCATTACCCTTTGATGCCTAGTGAGCAATAAGAGTGGAGGTTGTCTTAGAAAGACAACCAGTCATAGGATTCCCCATTTTGATGACTCTAGGAGGAGGAGGAGACACAGGGACAATTTACTTTACTAATTCCAGCATGTTTTTTTTTTAATTTTTTCATTTACTTTTTATCTGAATGACAGAAACATGCAAAGACGGAGAGACAAACAGAGAGATACTGCATCATTGATGCACTCCTCATATGCCCACAGAGCCAATGCTGCATCAGGATGAAGTCAGGAGCTGGAATTCAACCAGGATCTCCCATGTAGGTGGTAGGGACCAAATTACTGAGCCATCATCTGCCATCTATCAGGGTGCACACTAACACAGCTCAAATCCAGGCACTCAAATATGGAGCACATGCATCCCCAGTGACATCTTTACTGCTGTGCAGAATGTCTGTCCCCAGAACCAGCATCTGAAAGTCTGAAGGCATAGGCTTATATTTCTTCTTGTTGGTTGAGCACTTCAGGCATAAACAGTCCTCTTGATGTTGATCTGTAAGCACCACAAGAATGGACATATATCCCTCCTCTTCCCAGAATATTATAAAATCCATAAAACCAAAATCCATAAAACCACACCACCAAATTTCCCACTCGGAGAACAGATGTGTAGAGTCAGATGTGTAGATTCATCTCTGTATTGTGTGTATATTTAGATCCCACCATAGTGCTCCATGGTGTATCCGTGGTCATGTAATCCAAGGAGTGACTCATTGCCTTTCTACCAGCAGAATCTCTCCAATGATGTCACTATCAGGTACAATCATTCTGTGTAGAAGGTCAACAAATGTTCCCAGTGGTTTTGGATTTTTGATCATCATTTCACTCCTGACTGTATTTTCATGTGATGTCTAGTGAGTGTTATTAGCTCAGTAAGTCTTTAATGAAATATACTTTGGGCCATAGTGATATCTGTAAGGAGGATGGAAGAAGACCCACATCCTCATTTCCCTCACAAACCCATGCCTTCACAACATATATGGACCCAATAGCCTTTGTGAGAACTCCACAAACCATTTAAGAGATTGCACCACCCCAAGGGGCACATAGCTTAGAAGAGCTGCATCAATGGATAAGAGCATGTGTTGCATTTACCCACTGTGGCCCTCTATACCAGGAACCACGTGGCAGGAGAAGAATTAAATTCCCAAGTCCCTGGGTTTCTCATGGGAGATAAGGTGAAGGTGCAGTGTTCATCCACAGTTCTGTCTTCTCAGGAGCTTCCTGAGGAACTGGTTCATGGCTTTCCTGACTTACAAAGCTAAAGTGAATGGCAATACAATGTGGGGACCAGATCAGGGGCCCCTAAGAACAATGGCAGTACATCTTGTTACAGAAACTGCAGGACCACAGAAGATCACCAAGGGGAGCAAGAGATGATGAGTCCTTGAGAACAAAATCAAACTCTATCCACAAAATCACACAAACACAAGCCCAGAGAAGATGCTCCCCAGAAATCCTTAGGCTGTCCACCACAATCTCTAGCCAGTATATTGGTGAATGTCTTTCACTGTATGACACCAATCCATAAAGACTGAGAGAAGCTGTTTTTTTTTTCCAATATTCAAATCTCAACAGAGAACACAGGAAATGCATAGAAACAAAGAAATATGGCCCAAAGGCAGAAATTATATGTGCATAAATAAACTACTCACTCCGCCTTAAAGAAATGGAGATATTGATGGTCTGACAACAAATTTGAGTATCTTAAAGATGGTCAGTAATCTAAAAGAGGACACAGATAGATGACTGAAAGGATTCAGGAAAGCAACGTGTGAGCAGATTGTGAATAACAATAAAGAGATATAAAAAGCAAATGGAGGGGCTGGCATTGTGGCATAACAAGTTAAGCTGCCACATGCAACACTGGCATCCATATAGGGGCCAGTTCAAGTCCTGGCTGTTCCATTCCACATTCAGCTCCCTGCTAATGTGCCTGGGAAAGCAACAGAAGATGGCCCAAGTGGTTTGGGTTCCTGCCACCACATGAGACACCTGGATGATGTTCCTAGGTCCTGGCTTAGGCCTGGCCCAACACTGGCCATCTGGGGAGTGGACCAGCAGATAGAAGATTTCTCTCTCTCTCTCTCTCTCTCTCTCTCTCTCTCTCTCTCTCTCTGTCTCCCTCTCTCCCTCTCTCCATCTCTCTCTCTCTCTCTTGCTGTCCTATCTCTAATTCTGCCTTTCAAATAAATCTTTTTTTAAAAAGCAAATGGAGAATTAGTGATAAATAATATGGTAGATATGTGGAGTATTCAGTGTAGTGCTCAACAGCACTCTATCAAAAAGGAAAATCAGCATAAGGACTGATCCTCTGGACTTACAAAATCAAAGGAACAAAGGAAAAGAATGAAGAGAAGAAAAGAGCACAAGAGGGACTAATGGGATACTGTCAGCAGAGCAATATATTCATAATGGAAGTTCCACAATAAAAAGAAAAGGAAATAAGCATCCAGTACCCAGCCCTGTGTCTATATTTTGGATTAGAGCAATTTACAAGTAAGGTTTCTACTTTTGAGATCCATACATTTCAGCAATATTTCTCAGTCGCAATAAACCCAACCTTCTTTGCATTGTTTCATTGTTCATTTTCTTTCCTGTGTATAGTTAACTTTAGAGACACTCAGCTAAAGAGTGTTATAAGAACAAGAATATTTGTGATAAGTTCATGATTGCAGTAAAATGTTTAAGACAAAATATCAACAGCATCACCACCTTTAATCCTAATCAGAGGAAAACAAATTTCAGCCCTATTTTATTCATATACTATGCAAAAAATTCACAAATATAAAATATTGATCATTTCTATTGATTGCTTGGGGTACATTATCTGGACTTTATTAAATGCAGGGGCCAGTGCTGTGGCATAGCAGGTAAAGCTACCGCCTGTAGTGCCGGCATCCCATATGGGCACCGGTTCCAGCTTTTCCGCTTCTGATCCAGTTCTCTGCTATGGTCTGGGAAAGCAGTCGAAGAAGGCCCAGGTCCGTGGGCCCCTGCACCTATGTAGGAGACCCGGAAGAAGCTCCTGGCTCCTTGCTTCAGATCAGTGTAGCTCCATCCATTGCAGTCATTTGGGGAGTTAACCTTCAGAAGAAAGAACTAACTCCCTCCCTCCCTCCCTCCCTCCCTCCCTCCCTCCCTCTCCCTCCCTCCCTCTCCCTCCCTCCCTCTCTCTCTCTCTCTCCCTCTCCCTCTCCCTCTCCCTCTCCCTCTCCCTCTCTCTGCTGCTGCTGCCTCTATAATTCTGCTATCCAAATACATGTTAATAAATATACTTGGACCAAATACACAAAATCATACATTATCACTGATCCCATAGATGGCATTAGTGCATGGTGCTATCTGAATCATTAAAGAATAACTAGCATTTAGGAGGTATTTTCTATTTTTCATTTTTTCCAAAAGATTTATTTTATTTATTTGAAAGGCAGAGTTACAGAGAGGCAGAGACACAGGGATCACCCATCCTCTGGTTCACTTCCCAAAAGGCCACAACTGCTAGAGCTGGGCCAGGCCAAAGCCAGGAGCCTGGAATTCCATCCAGGTCTCCACATGGATGGCAGGAGCCCAGGCACTTGGGCCATCACCCACTGCCTTCTCAGGTGCATTTGCACAGAGCAGGACCAGAAGTGGGCAGCAAGGACAGGAACCTGCAGTCACAGGAGATGCTAGCATTGAGGTGGTGGTTTAGCCTGCTGTGCTACAATACCGGCCCCAGCATCACTGTGTTGAATGACATTTGTGGATGCTAGACAGAAAGCTTGGGAACTGAATCTGGATCCAGATGAGGACTCCGAAGTGACTGGAAGGCCCTCAGAGCCATCACTGGCTTGGCCAAGGCTAAGAGATCCAAGCTTATAACCTGGTGACCTTGCAGAGAGGCCTAATCAAGAAGAAGAGAGAAATCTCTAGCTATAACCAGAGTTCTCCCTTGCTGCCTGGAGGCGCTGTGGAAATTCCCCTTCATTGAGGCCAGAATCTGTAACCCTGAAGTTTCCTAATTCTCGGGAAGGTCCTTCAGAAACCTAAGCATTTTCTCCTTAGCCTAAAGCTCTCCTGTGGTCAGATCACTCGAGGGCCTCTATCCTAAAGCAGGTGATAATTTCTTGTTGAATAAACAGAACCATGAGGTGTCATCTAAGCAGAATATGTCATCTTATGAGCCTACGCTCGTGGGTATATTGGAAGGTGAGAAAGTGGAGGGAGGTGAAGTGGGTCCTGATAAGACTTCAAAGGTCTTCTATTTTCTTCATTTTAATTTTAATTAATTTTAACAGATTCAATATGATTTGTAGATATAAGTCTAAGAATATAAAGAAATTCCCCTCCTCCCTCCCTCCCTCTCTCTCTCCTTCCCACCCTCCTTCCTTTTACCTCTCTTTTTATTTTTTTTAGTTTTTGAGACGATATATATTTTAAATTTACATTACAGTACAACGGCTTACTACTTCACTGAATATGAAGTTGAAGTAAAAAGCAAAAAGAATCTAGTTTAGTAGGAACATAGGAAATAGCTTTAAACAAAAATTGGATAGAAAAATGACCATTTCACCCATATTCGGGGTTTTTTTGTCAATTAGTCATTCATAATTTCTTTCAGTAAAATAGAACCAATGACAAAGTCACATCTAAATATTTCCTGTGTGGTTATAAGATAATTAAGTTCATTTAGACTTTAAGCCATTTCCTCCCAACAGTTTATGTACATGAATAATTTTATGCAGATTGCAATGCAAAAATCATACAATACATTTTGTATACTATAATAGTTATCACAGATCATGGAACACAAATGTATTTGTTTTGTGGGGACAGGCTTATTTCACGAAGTATGATGATTTACGGTTTTGTTCATTTCATTTTGAAATAATTTCATTCTTTTTTTTAACTTTTATTTAATGAATATAAATTTCCAAAGTACAGCTTATGTGTTACAATGGCTTCCCCCCTCCCATAACTTCCCTCCCACCCACAACCCTCCCCTTTCCCGCTCCCTCTCCCCTTCCATTCACATCAAGATTCATTTTCAATTCTCTTTATATACAGAAGATCAGTTTAGTATATTAGGTAAAGATTTCAACAGTTTGCCCCATATAGCAACACATAGTGAAAAAACTACCGTTGGAGTACTAGTTATAGCATTAAATAACAGTGTACAGCACATTAAAGACAGAGATCCTACATAATATTTTTTTAAAAAAATTAATTAATTTTCTATGCCATTTCCAATTTAACACCAGGTTGTCTTTTTTCATTTCCAATTATCTTTATATACAGAAGATCAATTCAGTATGTAATTAGTAAAGATCTCTTCAGTTTGTACCCACACAGAGACACAAAGTATAAAAATACTGTTTCAGTACTAGTTATAGCATCACTGCACCTTAGACAACACATTAAGGACAGATCCCACATGGGAAGTAAGTACACAGTGACTCCTGTTGCTGACTTAACAATTTGACACTCCTGTTCATGGCGTCAGTAATCTCCCTAGGCTCTAGTCATGAGTTGTCAGGGCTATGGAAGCCTTTAGAGTTTGCTGACTTTGATCTTATTCCGAAAGGGTCATAGTCAAAGTGGAAGTTCTCTCCTCCCTTCAGAGAAAGGTACCTCCTTCTTTGATGGCCCTGTTCTTTCCACTGGGATCTCACTCACAGAGATCTTTCATTTAGGTCTTTTTTTTCCATGGTATCTTGGCTTTCCATGCCTACAATTCTCTCATGGGCTCTTCAGCCAGATCCGAATGCCTTAAGGGCTGATTCTGAGGCCAGAGTGTTGTTTAGGACATCTTCCATTCTATGAGTCTGCTGTGTATCCCGCTTCCCATGTTGGATCCTTCTCTCCCTTTTTGATTCTATCAGTTAGTATTAGCAGACACTTGTCTTGTTTGTGTGATCCCTTTGACTCTTAGACTTATCAGAGCCATCAATTGTGAGCTGAAATTGATCACTTGGACTAGTGAGATGGCATTGGTACATGCCACCTTGATGGGATTGTATTGGAATCCCCTAGCACATTTCTAACTTCACCATTTGCAGCAAGTCCGATTGAGCATGTCCCATTTTGTATATCTCCTCCCTCTCTTTTTCCACTCTTAGATTTAAGGGGGATCACTTTTCAGTTAAAATTTAAACACCTGAGAATAATTGTGTGTTAATTACTGAGTTCAACCAATAGTACTAGAACAACAACAACAACAACAAATACTAAAAAGGATAAAGTATTACATTGTACCTCTAGAGTCAGGACAAGAGCTGATCAGGTCATTGTTTCTTATAGTGTCCATTTCACTTAACAGGTTTCCCCTTTGGTGCTCAGTTGTCACCGATCAGGGAAAACAAATGATATTTGTCTCTTTGGGACTGGCTTAATTCACTCAGCATGATGTTTTCCAGATTGCTCCATCTTGTTGCAAATGACTGGGTTTCGTTGTTTCTTACTGCTGTATAGTATTCTATGGAGTACATGTCCCATAATTTCTTTATCCAGTCTACTGTTGATGGGCATTTGGGTTGGTTCCAGGTCTTAGCTATTGTGAATTGAGCTGCAATAAACATTAATGTGCAGATGACTTTTTTATTAGCCAAATTAATTTCCTTTGGGTAAATTCCAAGGAGTGGGATGGCTGGGTTGTATG
Source organism: Lepus europaeus (assembly GCF_033115175.1). Classification (NCBI taxonomy): domain Eukaryota; kingdom Metazoa; phylum Chordata; class Mammalia; order Lagomorpha; family Leporidae; genus Lepus; species Lepus europaeus. The sequence continues at coordinate 4,389,476 of NC_084846.1, forward strand.
GTAGGGTTATGTTCAGGTTTCTGAGGAATCTCCAGACTGACTTCCATAGTGGCTTAACCAGTTTGCATTCCCACCAACAGTGGGTTAGTGTCCCTTTTTCCCCACATCCTCTCCAGCATCTGTTGTTGGTAGATTTCTGAATGTGAGCCATTCTCACCGGGGTGAGATGGAACCTCATGGTGGTTTTGATTTGCATTTCTCTGATTGCTAGTGATCTTGAACATTTTTTCATGTGTCTGTTGGCCATTTGGATTTCCTATTTCGAAAAATGTCTATTGAGGTCCTTGGCCCATCTCTTAAGTAGGTTGTTTGTTTTGTTGTTGTGGAGTTTCTTGATTTCTTTGTAGATTCTGGTTATCAACCCTTTATCTCTAGTATAGTTTGCAAATATTTTTTCCCATTCTGTTGGTTGCCTCTTCACTTTCCTGACTGTTTCTTTTGAAGTACAGAAACTTCTCAATTTGATGCAATCCCAAATGTTAATTTTGGTTTTGACTGCCTGTGCTGCTGGAGTCTTTTCCAAGAAGTCTTTGCCTGTGCCTATATCTTGCAGAGTTTCTCCAATGCTCTCTAATAATTTGATGGTTTCGGGTCATAGATTTAAGTCCTTAATCCACATTGAGTGAATTTTTGTGTAAGGTGATAGGTATGGGTCTTGTTTCAAGCTTCTGCACGTGGAAATCCAATTTTCCCAGCACCATTTATTGAATAGACTGTCCTTATTCCAGGGATTAGATTTGGATCTTTGGTCAAATATAAGTTGGCTGTAGATGTTTGGATTGATTTCTGGTGTTTCTATTCTGTTCCATTGGTCTATCCATCTGTTTTTGTACCAGTACCTTGCTGTTTTGATAACAACTGCCCTGTAGTATGTCCTGAAATCTGGTATTGTGATGCCTCCGGCTTGTTTTTGTTGTACAAGATTGCTTTGGCTATTCGAGGTCTTCTGTGTCTCCATATGAATTTCAGCATCATTTTTTCCAGATCTGAGAAGAAGGTCTTCGGTATCTTGATTGGTATTGCATTGAATGTATAAATTGCTTTTGGGGGAATAGACATTTTGATGATATTGATTCTTCCAGTCCATGAGCATGGAAGATTTCTCCATATTTTGGTATCCTCTTCTAGTTCTTTCTGTAAGGTTTTGTAGTTTTCATCGTAGAGATCTTTAACGTCTTTGGTTAAGTTTATTCCAAGGTATTTGATTGTTTTTGTAGCTATTGTGAATGGGATCGATCTTAGAAGTTCTTCCTCAGCCATGGCATTGCCTCTGTATACAAAGGCTGTTGATTTTTGTGCATTGATTTTATATCCTGCTACTTTGCCAATCTCTTCGATGAGTTCCAGCAGTCTCTTAGTAGAGTTCTTTGGGTCCCCTAAATAAAGAATCATATCATCTGCAAAGAGGGATAGTTTGAGTTCTTCCTTCCCAATTTGTATCCCTTTAATTTCTTTTTCTTGCCTAATAGCTCTGGCTAGAACTTCCAGAACTATATTGAAGAGCAGTGGTGAGAGTGGGCATCCCTGTCTGGTACCAGATCTCAGCGGAAATGCTTCCAACTTTTCCCCATTTAATAGGATGTTGGCTGTGCTTTTTTCATATATAGCTTTGATTGTATTGAGGAATATTCCTTCCATACCCAGCTTGCTTAGAGTTTTCATCATGAAAGGGTGTTGTATTTTATCAAATGCTTTCTCTGCGTCTATTGAGAGAATCATATGGTTTTTCTTCTGCAGTCTGTTAATGTAGTGTATTACGTTGATTGTTTTGCGAATGTTGAACCATCCCTGCATACCAGGGATAAATCCCACTTGGTCTGGGTGGATGATCTTTCTGATGTGTTGTTGCATTCTATTGGCCAGAATTTTATTGAGGATTTTTGCATCTATGTTCATCAGGGATATTGGTCTGTAATTCTCTTTCAATGTTGCATCTTTTTCCGGCTTAGGAATTAAGGTGATGCTGGCTTCATAGAAAGAATTTGAGAGGATTCCTTCTTTTTCTATTGTTTTGAATAGTTTGAGAAGAATTGGAGTTAGTTCTTCTCTAAATGTCTGGTAGAACTCAGCAGTGAATCCATCTGGCCCTGGGCTTTTCTTTGTTGGGAGGGCCTTTATTACTGTTTCAATTTCTGTGTCAGTTATGGGTCTGTTTAGGTTTTCTATGTCTTCCTGGCTCAATTTAGGTAGGTTGTATGTGTCCAAGAATCTGTCCATTTCTGATAGATTTCCCTGTTTGCTGGCATACAAGTCCTTGTAGTAATTTCTGATGATTCTTTTTATTTCTGTGGCGTCTGTTGTTACATTTCCCTTTTCATCTCTGATCCTATTGATTTGGGTCTTTTCTCTTCTTTTGTTATTTAGTTGGGCCAGTGGGGTATCAATTTTGTTTATTTTTCAAAAAACCAGCTCCTTGTTTGGCTGATTTTTTGTATTTTTTTTTTGATTCAATCCTGTTGATTTCTTCTTTGACTTTAATTATTTCTCTTCTCCTAATGGGTTTGGGTTTGGTTTGCTGCAGATTTTCTAGATCCTTGAGATGACTTGAAAGCTCATCTATTTGGTGCCTTTCCAATTTCTTGATGTAGGCACCTATTGATATAAACTTTCCTCTTAACACTGCTTTTGCTGTATCCCATAGGTTTTGGTATGTTGTGCTGTTATCCTCATTTACTTGCAGAAAAATTTGATTTCTCTTTTAATTTCTTCTATGACCCATTGTTTATTCAGGAGCATGTTGTTCAACCTCCATGTGTTTGCACGTTTTCTAGGGATTCCCGAGTTACTAATTTCCAATTTCATTCCTTTGTGGTCTGAGAAGCTGCATGGTATGATTCTAATTCTTTTGAATTTGCTGAGACTTGCTTTATGGCCTAGTATGTGGTCAGTCCTAGAGAAGGTTCCATGTACTGCTGAGAAGAATGTAAAGTACTTAGATGTAGCATGAAATGTTCTGTAGATATCTGTTAGATCCATTTGGGCTATAGTGTCATTTAAATCTACTGTCTCCTTGTTGATCTTCTGTCCTGTTGATCTGTCAATCTCTGAGAGTGGAGTATTGAAGTCCCCCAGTACTATTGTATTGGGGTCTAAGTCTCCCTTTAAGTCCCTTAACAAGTCTTTTAAATAAGCTGGTGCCCTGTAATTAGGTGCATATACATTGATAGTCGTATATCTTCCTGTTGAATGGATCCCTTAATCATTAAATAGTGCCCCTCTTTGTCTCTCCTAACAGTTTTTGTGGTAAAGTTTATGTTGTCCGATATTAAGATGGGTACGCCCACTCTTTTTTCATTTCTGTTGGCATGGAAATCTTTTTCCAGCCTTTCACTTTCAGCCTGTATGGATCATTGTTGGAAAGATGAGTTTCTTGTAAGCAGCAAAAAGATGGGTTTTGTTCCTTAACCCAATCAGCCAATCGGTGTCTTTTAACTGGACAGTTCAAGCCATTAACATTCAATGTCACTATTGAGAAGGAATAACTTTGCCCTGCCATTTGCCAAAGATATTTTCTAATATATGGTTTGAGATTCCTGTGATCTTTTGCTGGGAGATTTCCTTCCTTTACCTTCTTTCATATTGGTGACCGTGTTTCTGTGTTTCTGTATGTAAGACATCTTTAAGCATCTTTTGCAGGGCTGGACGAGTGGCGACAAATTCTTTCAATTTCTGTTTGCTGTGAAAGGTCTTTATTTCACCTTCATTCATAAATGAGAGCTTTGCAGGATATAATATTCTGGGCTGGCAGTTTTTCTCTCTTAGTACCTGGGCTATATCTCGCCATTCTCTCCTAGCTTGTAGGGTTTCTGAAGAGAAGTCAGCTGTGAGTCTAATTGGAGATCCTCTCAGAGTGATCTGACGTTTCTCTCTTGTACATTTTAGGATCTTTTCTTTATGTTTCACTGTGGTGAGTTTGATTACAACATGTCGTGGTGAGGATCTCTTTTGATCATGTTTATTAGGGGTTCTATGAGCTTCCTGTACTAGGATGTCTCTGTCCTTCTCCAAACCTGGGAAATTTTCTGCTAGTATCTCACTAAAAAGACCTTCTAATCCTTTCTCCCTCTCCATGCCTTCAGGAACTCCCAGAACCCGAATGTTGGGTTTTTTAATAGTATCCTGTAGATTCCTGACAGTAGTTTTTAGATTTCTGATTTCTTCTTCTTTTCTTTGATTTGACTGTTTCCTTTCCTGTTCTCTGTCTTCTAAGTCCAATATTCTCTCTTCTGCTTCACCCATTCTGTTTTTGAGGCTTTCTAATGTGTTTGTCATTTGATCTATTGAGTTCTTCATTTCATTATGGTTTCTTGTCACTATCACAGTTTCATGTTCTACTAGTTGTTTCATTTCATTTTGATTCCTCCTTAATATTTCATTTTCACGAGAGAGATTTTCTATCTTGTCCATTAAGGATTTCTGTAGTTCAAGAATTTGTTTTTGAGAACTTCTTAATGTTCTTATCAGTTTTTTGAGATCCACTTCTTGCATTTCCTCTATCTCTTCATCTTCATAATCTTGGATTGGGGTGTCTTGTTCATTTGGAGGCATCATAGTGTCTTCCTTGCTCTTGTTACCTCGGCTTCTACATTTGTTGTTTGGCATGTTGGAGATAATTTTTTTTTTTTTGCTGTGGTGATTTTTTCTCGTTATACTATGCCTCTAAGTGGGCTGTCTGCTTTGATGGATCCTTAGAAGCTGTGATGGGTGTGGCCAGAGAGCTCTGCTTGATTCTTCAGGTTTAAGGCTGTGCAAAAAGTGACTCACCTTGCTCCTTGTTGGTTCTCTCTCTCTCTCTCTTTTTTTTTATTCAGTTGGGAAGTAATTCCGAATGGCTGAGTGGAATTGAGGGTAGTTGAAATCTGGCCTCTGTGAGTATTTGTTTGATCTACCTCTGGGACCACACAAAGAGTTTATGCAGCCCTCACTGTGTTCTCAAGTTTCACCTTAGACCCAAAGTGTACTCATTGCCGCTTTACATATGTAAAATGGTGCCTGCTCTTTGTTTTGCTCAAGTGGAGGGAGTGGCCTCTGCCTTTCCCGGCTAATGTCTCGAATTTCTGAGGCTTTTGTCTTACATCCAGTTCGTTCCCGCGCTGGGGAGATTCTGCGGTTTGTCTCCTGCGGTTGGGTTTCCACGCGGTGGGCTCCTTGTAGGTCTTCTGTGTCACATCCACTAGATCTGGAAGTGTTTCCTCTGCAGTTTTTTTCTTGAATCTTTTCCTGAGGCTACAGTAATTCCACTTTTATGAAACTTTATTTTCCAGACTATTGGCGCACGTCCTCACTATCCGCCATCTTGGCTCCGCCCCCCATAATTTCATTCTTTTTTTCAACTAAGTGATATCGGGCAGTGTATACAACACCCACATTAGCAGGGAGCTGGGTCAGAGCTGGGATTCAAACTTGCACCCATGTGGGACACCAGCACCACAAGCCACAGCTTTACCTGCTACACCACTGCACCAGCCACGAGTATAATGTTTAATTCATATAGACAACACGCTCACATCAGGTAACTAGATTTTCATTGCCTTATGCTTTTTTTGTATTTGAAACTATAAGCTCCTGTGTTCTATCCCTTCATAAAATATTGTTGTGAATGATAGTCACCTCACTGTAATATAGAGAACTAGGATTCCTTACCTCTGTCTCACTATATTTTGGTACCCAGTATCCAATCTGCCAAACTTTTCACTGCTGTATCCCAGGTACCTAGACGATCTGGTACACTATAGATTCCAGTAAATATTGTCAAGTGAATGAATTTGGTAAGAAGCAGCTCTGGTTAATGGTGAAGTGAATCCACTTATAAGCACTAGTTTCTGAGTCTCACTTGAATGATTGTATTGACCTGCAGGAGAGCAAACTCCAAGCCGAGATGTAGTAATGTAAAAATGTAAATGGAAGGGAGGAAGGGAGTAGACCCAGGGTAACAGGAAACACCATGAGCTACACACCAGAACTCACAGGGGAGTTTTGACCAAAGATAGAGAAACAGAGTGGGTAATCATCAAAACTCTGTACAGTTCAGAGGTGGCATATTTTTGTCCCACTGCTGTGACTTCCGGCAGCTCCCAAATCCAGGAACGATATTCCCATCACTGAATGTGGAGTGTGAACCCGAGAAGACTCTGTAAAGCTCTCTTAATGTCCGTGTTCCTCAGGCTGTAGATGAAGGGGTTCAACATGGGAGTGACCACAGTGTACATCACCGAGGCCACCATGCCCTTCCAGGAAGAGGACGAGGCGTCAGAACTGAGATACACCCCAAGGCCTGTCCCGTAGAACAGAGACACCACAGTTAGATGAGACCCACAGGTGGAGAACGCTTTGTATCTTCCGCCAGTCGACGGAATTTTCAGAATGGAGGAGACAATTCGCATATAGGAGAAAAGGATCCCTGAGAGGGGAACGAAGCCAAGAAGAGCAGTCACCAGGTAGAGTAGGGTGTAATTGATGAACGTGTCAGAGCAGGAAAGCACAAGGGCCTGAGCAAGCTCACAGTAAAAGTGTGCAACTACCCACCTGGTGCAGAAGGACAGCCTCAGCATCAACAGGCTCTGGATCAGGGCATACGACAGACTGATGCACCAGGACACGAGAACCAGCAGGCCACAGAGACAGGGATTCATGATGACTGGGTAGTGCAAGGGATGGCAGATGGCCACAAACCGATCGTAGGCCATCCAGTTGAGAAGTGTGTCCATGCCACCAAAAACCATGAAGAAGTACATTTGAGTGATGCAGCCTGCGAAGGTGATGGAATAGCTCTGAGTCTTGATGTTCTGCAGCATCTTTGGGATGGTTGTAGAGATGAAACAGATGTCAGCCAAGGACAGGTTGGAGAGGAAGAAGTACATGGGCGTGTGGAGGCGGGCATGGGAGCCAATGGCCAGGATGATGAGCAGGTTTCCAAGCACCGTGACCAGGAGCATGAGCAGAAACATACCAAATAATAGAGGTTGGTGCTTTGAGTCTTGAGAAAAGTCCAGGAGTAAAAATCCTAAAATACTTGTTCGATTTCCTGGTTCCATGTTGTTGACATATCAGGTAATCAATTAAGGAAGAGAAGGCATGTGAAACAGACAATGAGCAGCCTCTCAATTCTCTCTGAATTTTCATTTCTTGAGGTGAAGAATTGAGAAAAACAATCTTAGTGTGTCACAAGTGGCATCTTAACTGCCATGCCTAATGCTTGCCCCATGGACTAGCATTAAAGACTGCACAGGCTATTTTCTCAGAATTTCTTGAGCACTTTAGGTACTGAAAAGTGGGTCTCTGATGTTGGTGCGTAAGCACCACAAGATTGTGCGTATATCCGTCTTCTCCCCAGCATGTTACACAATCCATAAGAAGATCTGCTCTCAGCCACATATTCTTGCAGAAGAACTGTCAGTTGGGTGGGTGTATCTCTGTATCGTGTAGTTATAGTTTACCACACTGCTCCATGGTGTATCATCGGTCATGTAGTCCACAGAAATAACCATGATTTCTCTTCTTCCAGCAGAATCTCCCTATGATGTCACAAACAGCTGTAGCCATTCAACAAAGCTGCCAGTACAGTGGCCTCTGATGTTTGCTCTCCAAGTAAGTGATCATGGCACACCAGATGTATTTTCCTAGGTATTTAATGTGTGTTAGCATGTCATTAAGTCTTTAGTGCAGTATGGTTTGGAGATCAGTGATATCAAGAAGGCGATGGAATAGGAAACTCTACGGCTTCATTTCTCCCATTGAAATTGGAATTAACAACATTTTGGACCAAATTGCCTTTGTTAGAACTCCACAAACCGGTTAAGAGATTGTGTCACCCTAGCTGAGTGCAAAGCCAAGGAGAAGTGTATACGTTTGTTGCATTTTCCCACTACAGAGCTCCCTGTCCCAGAAACAGCATATCAGAATGAGGAGAAAACTTCCAACTCCTGGAAGAGAGTTCCAATCTCTCATGGAAGGGAAAGAGAAGGTGGAGCATTCATCCAAAGTTCTGTCTTCTCAGGGCTGCCTGAGGAACTGGTTCATACCTTGCCTGCCTTGGAGCTCGAAGGGCAATGGCATTGAATGGAAATGGCTGTAGAGAACCTTCTTACAGCCCTCAGAGGAAGTGCAGTACCACAAACAGACACTAGGGGGAGGAAGAGATGCTGAGCTCTGGAGATTAAAGGCTAAACCCTTGACCCTTGCACCCACATGAGAGACCCGGAGGAAGCTCCTTGGTCCTGGGTTCGGATCTGCTCAGCTCTGGCCTTTGTGGTCATTTGGGGAGTGAGCCAGTGGAATGGAAGACCTTTCTTGTTCTCGCTCTTGCTCTCACTCTGCCTCTCTCTGTAACTCTGTCTTCAAATAAAATCCAAATGGCCAACAGACACATGAAAAAATGTTCAAGATCACTAGCAATCAGGGAAATGCAAATCAAAACCACAATGAGGTTTCTCCTCACCCCAGTTAGAATGGCTCACATTCAGAAATTTACCAACAACAGATGCTGGAGAGGATGTGGGGGAAAAGGGACACTAACTCACTGTTGGTGGGAATGCAAACTGGTTAAGCCTCTATGGAAGTCAGTCTGGAGATTCCTCAGAAACCTGAATATAACCCTACCATACAACCCAGCCATCCCACTCCTTGGAATTTACCCAAAGGAAATTAATTTGGCAAATAAAAAAGCCATCTGCACATTAATGTTTATTGCAGCTCAATTCACAATAGCTAAGACCTGGAACCAACCCAAATGCCCATCAACAGTAGACTGGATAAAGAAATTATGGGACATGTACTCTATAGAATACAGCAGTAAAAACAAAAAACAAACAAAAAAAAATCAAATCCGGTCATTTGCAACAAAATGGAGGAGTCTGTAAAACATCGTGCTGAGTGAATTAAGCCAGTCTCAAATGGACAAATATCATGTTCTCCCTGACAGTGACAACTAGCCAAGCACCAAAAAGGAAACCTGTTGAATTGAAATGGACACTCTGAGAAACAGTGACTTGAACAGCCCTTGTCCTGACTGTTTTTGTACAATTTAATACTTTATCCATTTTAGTATTTTTTTGTTCTAGTTAATACTACTAGTTGAACTCTGTAATTAACACACAATTATTATTAGGTGGTTAAATTTTAACTGAAAAGTGATCCCTGTTAAATATAAGAGTGGGAATAAGAGAGGGAGGAGATGTACAGTTTGGGACATGCTCAATTGGACTTGCCCCAAATGGTGGAGTTAGAAATGTGCCAGGGGATTCCAATACAATCCCATCAAGGTGGCATGTACCAATGCCATCTCACTAGTCCATTTGATCAATTTCAGTTCTCAATTGATCATACTGATAGGTCTAAGAGTCAAAAGGATCACAGAAAAAAGACTAGTGTCTGCTAATACTAACTGATAGAATCAAAAAGGGAGAGAACAATCCAACATGGGAAGCGGGATACACAGCAGACTCATAGAATGGCAGATATCCTAATCAGCACTCTGGCCTCAGCCCGTAAGGCATTCAGATCCGGCTCAAGAACCCATGAGAGTATTTTAGGCATGGAAAGCCAAGACACTCTGGCAAAAAAAAAAAAAGACTAAAATGAAATATCTCTGCGAGTGAGATCGCAGTAGAAAGGACGGGCCATCAAAGAAGGAGGTACCTTTCTCTGAAGGGAGGAGAGAACTTCCACTTTGACTATGACCTCGTCTAAATAAGATCAGAGTTGGTGAACTCAAAAGGCTTCCATAGCCTAGGCAACTCATGACTAGAGCCTAGGGAGATTACTGATGCCATAAACAAGAGTGTCAAATTGTTAAGTCAATACCAGGAGTCACTGTGTACTTACTCCTCATGTAGGATCTCTGTCCTTAATGTGTTGTTCAATGTGAATTAATGCTATAACTAGTACTCAGACAGTATTTTACACTTTATGTTCTGTGTGGGTGCAAACTGATGAAATCTTTACTTTATATATACTAAATTGATCTTCTGTATATAAAGATAATTGAAAATGAATCTTGATGTGAATGGAATGGGAGAGGGAGCGGGAGATGGGAGGGGTACGGGTGGGAAGGAAGTTATGAGGGGGAAAAAGCCATTGTAATCCATAAACTGTACTTTGGAAATTTATATTTACTAAATGAAAGTTTAAAAAAAAAAACAGAACTGAGGAATTCTATAGTATGTCACTTGTTATAGGCAACATTTTGTAATGCTGACCAATCTCTGTCCATTAGCCTCTGGAAAACTCATCTATTCCCTTTGGTTTTGTGTGTGTGTGTGTGTGTTGTTTTATTTGAAAGGCAGAGTTACAGAGAGGCATAGGCAGAGAGAGAGGTCTTCCATCCACTGGTCCACTCTCCAGATGACCACAGCTGCCGGAGCTGTGCCGATCAAAACTCAGGAGACAGGAACTTCTTCCAGGTCTGCCACATGAGTGCAGGGTCTCAAGCACTTGGGCCATCTTCCACTGCTTTCCCAGGCCATACCAGAGAGCTAGATGGGAAGTGGAGCAGTCGGGACTCGAACCGGTGCCCATATGGAATGCCGGCACTGCATGTGGTGGCTTTAGTCGCTATGCCACAGCACTGGGCCCTCACCTATTCCCTTTATCTCTGACTTACAGTCAAGGACTACAAACAGCAACTTTAGATCTTAGGGATAAAATAGCCCACATCTTCCCTAACACATAAGAGGCCCAGAGAAATAAGGAAAGGATAGGCCATCTTGCTTGTCTGGGGCACATCTGAAACCAGAAAACCACATCTGCATAGTAAGAAAATGTGAGAGCAAGGACAATATCTAGATAAAATATTGCAGGATAAGTAGGATGATCACTTACTTCCCAAGGAAAAGGAAGGAAGAAACGGGAGGAGGGAGGAGAGATGGGTGCATATTAGCAGGAAGCTAGGATTAGGAGCAGAGCCAGAACTCAGCCCAGGCTCTGGGATATAGGATGCAGGCATCCCAAAAAACATCTTAACTAACCACTGCGTCAAATGTCCACCTGCCTTACTTATTTTAGTGAGCAGACGTGCAGAGATCCTATGGGCCATGGCCAGGTATCTGGTATTCCCTGGAATGTACTCTGCATGTTAATATCATCTACAGCTTTGCAAAATAAAACCATTTCGTCCCCTACTAGGTCTATTGTAGGGACTTCTTCCAAGTGTCCAACCTGATAACACATCTTTCTAAAATGAACATCCAGTTGTATCACTCTCCTCCTAAAATCTTGAGATGTCTTTCTGGCACTGTCCTTCTGATTCTGTTCAGGATGTTACAGGAAAAAATCACCAACCAGGTGGCTAGCTTACAGATGACAGAAATTGCATGTGAGGTTTCTAGGAGTCAGGGAGCCCTCTCTTATTTATTCTATTTCCTTAAGCACTTGTAGGTCCACACAAAAATAAATTTATCCTTTGTTTCTATTTTCCATGAAGTTTAGAAGTTTCATCATATAGTCCATGTGAACATTCAGGTTTTAGAACTGTTTCATGAAAGTCATTATTTGGCCAGAGAAAGGTTCTGTTTCTGGGATAATCAAATCTTATTCTTTCAGTCTACATTAAAAAGTTGAGACAATGAAAAAGATACAGTGGAAAATATAATTGTGGAGTGCACAACACTTGCATTGCCATCATCCATTCTGGCTGCCCTGCTTCCAATTCAGCTCCCTGCTAATACACCTGGGAAAGCTCTGCCACCCACATGGAAGACCCCTATGGAATTCCTCCTCCTGGCTTTGGTGTGGCCCAGCCTTGACCATTGCAGCCATTTGGGGAGAGAACAAGTGGGTGGAAGATTCTCTCTCTCTCTCTCTGTGTGTGTGTGTGTGTGTGTGCACTCGCCCATGCGTGCCCCTCTCCCTCTGTCACTCTGCCTTTCAAATCAATGAATCATTGTATATATTTAAAAATAGCACCAGTCAAATGGTGATTCAAATGAGTCATGACATTATGGATAGGAATGTTTATCATAAGCTGGCCATATATTAGAAACTTTCTGCCTACCTTCAGACCAAGGGTTAGACATTGGAAGCTGGGAGGATAGTCATCTTCGTTCATCTTAGTCCCTTTTTCCGTGAACCAAATGATTATACCACTCCACTTCCTATCCATCTCTCTGCTTTGGCCTGGGATAGCAGTAGAAGATGGTGCAAGTCCTTGGGCCCCTGCACTCACGTAGGAGACCCAGAGAAATCTCCTGGCTCCTGGCTTTGGATCAGCGCAGCTATAGCCATTGCAACAAATCGGGGAGTGAACCAGCGGATGGAAAACATCTCTGTCTCTCTCTCTCTCTCTCTCTCTCTCTCTCTCTCTCTCTTTCTCTCTGCCTCTCCTGTCTCTATGTAACTCTGATTTTCAAATAAATAAATAAATCTTTTTTTAAAAAAAGAAGAAGGAATGAGGCAGCTTGTCACTGAAAAAGTCCTGGAAACCATTCTGCAAGAAGGGAGTCTTTGGACCAGGCTATGTGGTAGCTGTTGGGATATGAAGATTAAGGGTGTTGTCTTTGTATTCATGGTCCAACCTCCAAGGTGCAGAGATAGGTGCAGAAAACAGTAGTCATAACACAGAGAATTAAGTGTTAAGATGGTTTACAGTGTAGAATGCAGAGAGTAGTTCTAAATCGAGCCTGGGTCAATGGAGTCATGGAAGCATTCCTGGAGGAAGGGCTACCTGGGAAAGTAGCTATTCAGAGAAGAGTTGAGTCAGGACCTTCTGGTAGAGAGAAGAGGAATGGGAGATGTCTGAAAGCAAGAAGCCATAGAGGCCAGAGTGTTCTGGCACTTTGCTCTTGCTTAAGTAGAAAGTGGGAGATGAGAACAATAAAGAATGATGTTGGAGAGATGGGCAGAGATGACATCTCTGAGAACCTGGAAAGAGAAATTGCACAGGGAATAGGGCTGTGCAGACTACAATACGGGAGGGGGGAGAATGAATGAATACAATCAAGGGACTAATGTGATATGAATTACAGTTATTCCTGGTACTTGGAGGGAAAGATGAGTTTGGGGCAGACATAACATATCAGGAGTCCTCACATCATTTAAGTTGAAGGAGCCCACTGAAGAATTATGTTGCCTAAAAAAGACAAGCATCAAGAGAGTATGCTCAAGGGAAATCAAAGTAAATCATGGGAAAGGGATATTGTGGATTCCAGTGCACCCCTAATGTCCCCAAGCATTAAGGCAGGGGAAATCAAGAGGGAACATGGTGTTGGGCTTGCCTGTGTCCTTCTCTTTCCCTCTCTCACATCCCAACCCAAGAATTTCTGTGCCACAGTCCAAGGTGCTAGGGACTACAGCCTCTGCTTTCTTGAAGGAATCTAATAAGAACCCTGGATAAGAGTTAAGAGGGAAGGGGAAAGACAGGTCTTACTGGAAAGCAGGAAATGTTCCTAAGCAAGTGTGGGTCACAGAATTCAAGAAGGCTTGGTCTGGGGGTGGTGGAGAATGGAGGATTTAGAGTTCTTGGGTCAGGTAATAAGAGAATAGATCTAGATCTAGAAGTGTCCAAGAATTTGCTGATAAAAATCTACAGTTCTATCAGGACCTTGGGGCCTCCATCTGTGCAACTTGGACTGGAAATCATAACACTAGACCATGTGGTCCAGGGCAGTGCAATGGCCAACAAAGACTAGCACCTCTCACAATCTTCTCAACCATGCCCACAAGCAAAACACAACCAAAGTGAAAACTCACTACGCAGTGGCAGCTATCACCAAGTAGTCTAATCATGCTTCCTTCCAAGAAATTACCTTCAGCAAGTCTTTCTCCATGAGCATTACAGAGTTTACCCTACCTTATACATAACAATAGGCAATGCCCTTTCCCCTCCCCTAGTTTCCTCAACACTTACCAGGCTATGCAGGCTCGGCAGCATGAGTCCACACAGAGCCAAATGTCTAGAATCTCTTTCTCTTGTAGAGGGTGTATGATAAAAACAAAAGGTCTGGCCCCCAGAAGAGTGGGAGACAGAGCCAGGCGTGTGGTACAGGGCCTGGATCACTTCTTCTGGAGATGATGTGTCTTGCATGTGGGACCTTGATGACTATAAATTAGTGAGTTCCAGACTGTGTCCTGGAGGCTGTATCCCCTCTGAAGCTAATTAGACAAATTGATCAGTGATGTGTTCATTCTCTGATCATTTTGGTTCACAAGAACAGGGAGTCTGTAACCTGCCAATTCATTATCCCTGGGAGACTAACAGTGGGGACATCTGTAATTTCTCTCTCCTATGTTCCTCATCTCTGGAAAAAATTAATCTTCCTTGGATCACTTCTTGGTGACAAATATGGCAGCATTTTTTGTCATGTAAATTACTTATAAGATGATGGTTGAATAGAAAGAGTCCCAGGATTCACTTGGAGCAGTGATGTCAAAATCTAGCCTAAACCAGGACTGCATGAATATTTGTGGTTTTTTAAAGATTTATTTATTTATTTGAAAGTCAGAGTTAAACAGAGAGAGAGAGAGAGGGAGGGAGGGAGGGTCTTCCTTCTGTTGGTTCACTCCTCAATTTGCTGCAATGGCCCGAGCTGTGCCAATCCAAAGCCAAGAACCAGAGCTGCTTCCATGTCTCCCACGCGGGTGCAGGGGCCCAAGGACTTGGGACATATTCTACTGCTTTCCCAGGCCATAGCAGAGAGGTAGATCAGAAGTGGAACAGCCAGGACTTGAACCAGCACTTCAGGTGGCGGATTTACCCACGACGCCACAGCGCCAGCCCCTCAACATTTTTTTATACATAGATCTTTAAGGCCCACTCCAAAGTTTGTGTCAGGAGATCTCAGTTTGAGTCTACCAAGTTTTATGTTGGACAAGTTTCAAATTTGATGGTTCCCAGGAAAATCCTTTGAGAACCACCATCACAAATTTAGGTTTATCAAAAATATCAACTAGGGCTCTGTCAACATATGGCTTCCCACTCAATCCCAGACTTATCTTCAGAAGACCTAAGAGTTTTTGTTTAAAAATTACAATAGGTATTGGCATTGTGGCATAGTAGGTTAAGCCACCACTTTGGAAACCAGCATCCCATATTGGAGGGCCTGGGATTGAGTCCCAACTCCATTTTCCATCCTGCTTCCTGTTAATGCACACACTGGTAGGCAACTGATGATGGCTCAAGTGCTTGGATCCCTGCAATCCATGTGGGGGTCAAAGAATGAATTTGGTCTCTTGGCTTCATCCTGGCCCAGCTCCAGCTTTTGTGGGCATCTGGGGAGTGAAATAGCAGATCTTGGATTCTCTCTCTCTCTCTCTCTCTCTCTCTCTGCCTTTTTTTTGTGTAGCTCTTAAGTGATGAGTGGGATTTTATTTTTTTTAACTTTTATTTAATAAATATAAATTTCCAAAGTACAACTTTTGGATTGTAGTGGCTTTTTCCCCCCATAACCTCCCTCCCACCCACAACCATCCCATCTCCCATTCCTTCTCCCATCCCATTCTTTATCAAGATTCATTTTCAATTATCTTTATATACAGAAGATCAATTTAGTATAAATTAAGTAAAGATTTCAACAGACTGCACCCACAAAGACACACAAAGTATAGAGTACTGTTTGAGTAGTAGTTTTACCATTAATTCTCATAGTACAACACATTAAGAATTGAGAACCTACATGGGGAGTAAGTGTACAGTGAATCCTGTTTTTGATTTAACAATTGACACTCTTTTTTATGATGTCAGTAATCACCCAAGGCTCTTGTCATGAGATGCCAAGGCTATGGAAGCCTCTTGAGTTCACCAACTCCGACCTTATTTAGACGAGGCCATAGTCGAAGAGGAAGTTCTCTCCTCCCTTCAGAAAAAAGGTACCTCCTTCTTTGATGGCCCATTCTTTCTGCTGGGATCTCACTCACAGAGATCTTTCATTTAGGTCACATTTTTGTTTTTTTGCCAGAGTGTCTTGGCTTTCCATGCCTAAAATACTCTCATGGGCTTTTTAGCCAGATCCGAGTGCCTTAAGGGCTGATTCTGAGGCCAGAGTGCTGATTAGGATATCTGCCATTCTATGAGTCTGCTGTGAATCCCGCTTCCCATGTTGGATTGTTCTCTCCTTTTTAATTCTCTCAGTTAGTATTAGCAGACACTAGTCTTTTTTCTGTGATCCTTTTGACTCTTAATCCTATCATATGATTAATTATGAACTTGAAACTGATCGCTTTGACTAGTGAGATGGCATTGGTACATGCCACCTTGATGGGATTGTATTGGAATCCACTGGTATGTTTCTAGCTCTACCATTAGGGTTAAGTCCGATTGAGCATGTGCCAAACTGTACATCTCCTCCTTCTTTTATTCCCACTCTTATACTTAACAGGGAGCTATTTTCAGTTAAATTTGAACACCTAAGAATAATTGTGTGTTAATTAAAGAGTCAACCAATGCTATTAGGTAGAACAAAAAAATACTAAAAGGAATAAAATAGTAAGTTGTTCCTCGACAGTCAGAACAAGGGCTGATCAAGTCACTGTTTCTCATAGTGTCCATTTCACTTCAACAGGTTTCCTTTTAGGTGCTCAGTTAGTTGTCACCAATCAGGGAGAACATATGATATTTGTCCCTTTGGGACTGGCTTATTTCACTCAGCATGATGTTTTCCAGATTCCTCCATTTTGTTGCAAATGACCAGATTTCCTTTTTTTTACTGCTGTATAGTATCTCTTTGCCTTTTAAACAGATCAATTTTAAGATTTTAATTTTTATGTAACAGGATTGTTATTTTTAAATTTTTTTAGTGTTTCTATTTTAATTTTGAATTAGTTTTTAACAGATGCAGTGTGATTGGTAATTCTTTTTATTTTTTTAACTTTTATTTAGTAAATATAAATATCCAAAATACAGTTTATGGACTACAATGGCTTTTTCCTCCCCATAACTTCCCTCCCACCCACAACCCTCCCATCTCCCGCTCCCTCTCCCATTCCATTCACATCAAGATTCATTTTCAATTATCTTTATATACAGAAGATTGATTTAGTATATATTAAGTAAAGATTTCAGCAGTTTGCACCCACACAGAACATAAAGTGTAAAATACTGTCTGAGTACTAGTTATAGCATTAATTCACATTGAACAACACATTAAGGACAGAGATCCTACATGTAGCCTCAACAATTTCAATGGCATAATTTTCAGGTATAGAAAACATGTTTGTCAGGATTATAATACCAACATTTTCTACACTGATGGAAATCTACCATGATTTCCAATGAGTGTCTGAATTCGTATCAATAGGCGCAATTGTTAGGGAAGCTAAAAATTGGAATGAGTGCCATATACAGATAGGAGATTTATATAGGGAAACTTTGGCTGCTTCATCTGCTGGCTGATTGGTGCCCGTGACAATACATAACTGCTGCTTCAGTGGGCCCTTTACTATCACCAGTAACTTTAGTATTAGAGTCCCCATGTGTTGTTTCTTTATTGTCTGCCATTAAGAGTCCCACTTGCCTTCCAAATAGCTCCTTAGGCATGTGGAACCAAAAACACACACCTGGAATTGGGCTAAATGTATGCATTTCTCCCTGAAGACCAAAGGGCAAAATCTCTATTCATATTCTATGCCCATTCCTTAACTGGATTATTTCTTATTAGGTTTTCTGGGTTCCTTATATATTCTGGATATTAATCCTTTGTCAGAAGCATAGTTTAAATATTTTCTCACACTATGTTGGCTGTTTCTTCATTTTTGATTACTTCCTTTTCTGTGCAAAATTTTCTCCTTTGATACAATCCTACTTGGTTTTGCTTTTCTTTCCTGTGCTTTTGGGATCTTATTGAAAACCATTGTCTGTGGTGTTGTATTGAAGTGTTTCCCTTGTTTTTTTCTAGTAGTTTGATAGTTTTGGGTCTTACATTTAGATGTTTGATCCATTTTGAGTAGATTTTTGTATAGAAGGAGGGTAGCATCTTAGTTCAATTAACTGCATATGAATATACAATTTTCTCTTGCCAGTTATTGAAGAGACCGTCCTTGCTCCAATGTGTGTTTTCAACAACTTTGTCAAAGTTGACTATAAATACATGGATTTATTTCTTTGATCTCCAATCAGATCCTTTGGTCTATATGACAATTTTTATGCAAGTAATTACTTCTTTCTTGTGGAGTTCATTACTGGTGTATAGAAATGCTACTGAGATTTGCACATTGAATTTGTACCATGCAACTGTTCTGAACTTGTTTTTCAGTTCCAGTAGTCTCCCGGTGAATGTATTCAGGTTTATTTTCATACAAAATTATGTCATCTACAAACAGGGGCAATTTGATTTCTTCCTTTCCTATTTGTCTGCCTTTTATGTCTTTCCCTTGCCTAACTGCTTTGGCTAAAACTTCCAGTGCTATATTGAACAAGAGCAGTAAAGGCTGACAGCCTTATCTGGTTCCAGATCTTAGAGGAAATGATTTCAGCTTTGCTTCTTCCAGTATCATGTTGGCTGTGGGTTTGTTCCATCTGGCCTTTACTGTGCTGAGGTGTATTCCTTCTATACTTAATTTATTTAAGGTTTTCTGTCACGAGTGGATGCTGAATATTACCAAATGCTTTCTGCATCTACTGAGGTGATCATATGAATTTTGCCCATTTCTCTGTTGATGTGATATATTACTTATTGACTTGCATTGGCTGCATATATCTGAATCACTGATAGAACTCATACCTCAGCATACTAAGGACTTTTGTTGATGTGTGTATTGGATGCCAATTGCTAGTACACAGCTGAGAATTTTTGCATCTGTGTTCATCAGAGATATTGACCTATAGTTTTTTTTTCTGTTGTGTCCTTGACTAGTTTTGAAATCAAGGTAATGCTAGCCTCATAGAATGCATTTGGAAGGGTTCCCTTCCTTTCAGTTACTTGAGAGTACTTTGAGAGTTTTTCACTAAGAGTTTGCTAGAATTCAGCAGTGAGGCCATCTGGTCCTGGGCTTTTCTTTGTCGGGAGACTTCTTGTTACACTTCCATCAAACTGCTTTTTATTGGTCCATCCAGGTTTTCTTTGTTGTTCAATCCTATTCAGTTACAGGTGTAGAAATTTGTCCTCCTCTTCAAGGTTTTCCAACTTGTTGGTGTGTAGTCATTCATAAGAGTCTATAATGGCTCTTTATACTTCTGTGGTGTCATTTGTAATGTCTCCTTTTCCATCTCTGCTTTTATTTACTGAAGTCTGCTTTCTGGTTTTACTCTAGCTAAAGATTTATTTTTTATCTTTTCAAAAAAGCAAATTTTTTATTTCATTAATCTTTTCTATTTTATTTTCTATTTTATTTATTTCTGCTCTGATGTTTATTTCTTTTCTCCTAACTTTGGGCTTGGTTGTATCTTGCTTTTCTAGCAAGATGTAGTTAGGATGTGGTATGTGTGTGTGTGTGTGTGTAGGTGCTTACTGCTATAAACTTTTCATTACAATTGCTAGAATTGCTTATGCTATGTCATAAGTTTCCGATTGTTGTGTTTCTATTTTCATAATTTCCAATGAGTTTTTAAATTTTCCTTATTTTTCAAGGACCCATTTTTCATTCAGAAGCAAGTTGTTCCGTTTCCATGTATTTGGATAACTTCTAGAGTTATTTTCTATTTGGCTGACCATTTCTAATTTTACTCCATGTGGTCAGAGAGGATAATGTGATATGATTTTGATTTTTTTGAATTTCCTGGGATTTGGTTTTTGGCCTAATCAATGGCCTATCCTAACGACTATTTTATGTGCTGGTGAAGAGAGGGTGTATCCTGCTGCCATTGGATGGAATGTTCTGTTTTTGTAAGGCTCATTTGGTCTATAGTATAGTTTAATTCTGATGCTTGTTTTCCAGTGATCTGTATGCTGACAAAAGTGGGGTGTTGAAGTCCCCTCAAAGCCAGGGCAGGCTCAGAAGGATCCACAGTAGGGCTGGGCAGGAGTATGGGACAAACATGCATGACTGCTCACACCCACCAAAACCAGAGCTTGCACTGCCCTCGTAGGGGTTGAGGAAGTAGGGGAGATGGTCCTGTATCCGTAGAGGTGATCACTCCTTAAGGTTTTGGGAATAGGACCCACTTTGCTGTGCAGAACTAGCTGACCAGTGTAGTGCAGGTCACCACTTAGGCTAAAATGATGGGTCGCTGTTGTTGCTGGGTCTATCTAGTTTGATGAGGCTGTGGTCCTCTTGCATGTGCAGTGGAGTCCCCAGGGATGAGGATATACAGGGGTTTCTATCTCCTACAGCAGTACAGATTCCAACTGTGGCTCCTTTCTCAAGATGGTGTCATGGAGCAGGCATTTGGTACCACTTGGAATTCTCAAATTCCCAGAAAGACTGAAAAGCATAAACATTACAGACCTCTGAGCTGAAAACTGGCCTCTGGGGGCAGCCAGCCTTGCGTTCCCACCCATCTGATGTGAACTGATGCTGAGGAAATATGCTCCCGACAATCCTGACACACCCAGCATCTCCCACAGCACCCTTCAGGCCATGCTGCCTCGCTCTGGGGCACAGCCAAGGAGTACAGGTCTCCTGTGTGCAGGGGGGACCAATGAGGACTAAAGCTCTGTCCTGAGGATTGGCAAGAAGACAGGCATGGGCACGGACCAGCTAGCATCTGTGGTAGCTCTGGTGATGGGCCAGCTAACACCCGTGGAACCTCGGGTGATGGAAAGCACAGGAGCCATTCCCACTGGATGGGACTGGAAACCTGAAGGGTGGGAGGCACATGCTATTGCCTCATTCAGTGTTTGGGCAGAGATGGCATTGTGATGCAGCAGGTTAAGTGCCTGCCACATGGTATCTCATCTCTGCACCAGTCGAGTCCAGTCTACTCTGCTCCTGATCCAGCTCCTTGCCAATGCACCTGGGAAAGCAGTGGAACATGGCCTGAATGCCTGGGCCCATGCCACTCACATGGGAGACCAGGATGGACTTCCAGGCTCCTGGCTCTAGACTGACATAGCACAGCCATTGCAGCTGTTTGGGCAGTGAACCAGCAGACAGATGATTCTCTCCCTCCCTCTCCCTCCCTCTTCCTCCCTCTACCTCCCTCTCCCTATCAAATTAACAAACCTTCTTTTAAAAAATCTAAGATCCTCACCTGCCAGACATACTGTATGAAACCCAGGAGTTATGTTTGCACAATAAAATAAGACATTTGCTGTTTTTCCTTCACATGAAGAATGTTCCCTTTTTTTAGTTCTAAAAATATATTTTATTTAAAGGAAGAGAAAGATTAAGAGAGAGCAATGTTGTCCATCCTCTGGTTCACTCCCTACATGCCCACAGCAGCCAAGGCTGGGCCAGGCCAAAGCCAGGAGCTAGGAACTCAATCAAGGTCTTCCAGGTGTGTGGCAGGGACCCAACTACTTGAGCCATCACCTGCTGCCTCCCAGGATGCACATTAGTAGGAAGCCAGAATCAGAGTAGAGCTGGGATTCAAAACCAGGCCCTACAGTATAGGATACAGGCATCCCAAGTGGCTGTATCCTAACACCCACCCCAAATGATGAGTGTCCTTAACAGAAATGGGAAGACCCTAAATTCTGCCTTTTTTGTGTACATGAGAAGACTGATATTGAAAACTGGCTTGATTTCTTGAGCACATGAAAAAAAAATTACGATTTATTTATTTTATTCAAAAGGCAGTTACAGAGAGAGAAGGAGTGACAGAGATCTTCCATCCACTGGTTCACTCCCCAAATGTCTTCAACAGCTCGAGATGGGCTAATCCAAAGCCAGGAGCCAGGTGCTTCTTCTGGGTCTGCCACATGGGTGCAGGGGCCCGAGCATTTAGGCCATCCCCCACTGCTTTCCCAGCCCAAAGTAGGGAGCTGCATCAGAAGTGGAGCAGCCAAGACTAAACCAGCACCCATATGGGATGCCAGAACTTCTGGCAGAAGCTTAACCTACTGCACTACTGCACTGCCCCCTTATGCACATTTTTAAATACTCCCATCACAGACAGCTCATCCTCCACCTTTTGCCCCATGTCATGATGTATTCATCAGTCAAGAAACAGAAACAAATCTAGTTATCTTAATGGAGAGAACGGAATATGGGCAATGGGTCCAATAGTTACTGCAGGACAAAGGCAAAGAGGGGAAAACGAGTGAACAGAAATGGTAACTGAAGGGGTCTCTCAAACACTGAGGCCTTAGTGGGGAGAGAAGAGATTAGTGAAATGCACCACACTTCCAGTGTAGTTAAGGTTAGTGACCATGAGTGACGTTTTATTAAAGAAAGGTGGAAAATAGAGTAGTGATTTTTAAGAGCTCCAACCTGGGGCCTGTGCAGTGACACAGCAGGTTAAAGCCCCAGTCTACAGCGCTAGCATCCCATATGTTGAGAGGAATGGTTCTGTAAAGAGAAGCCTGAAAGGCATGTAGATGCTGATAGATGCCTTCACACGCTGTGACCTGAGGACTATGACTCAGGACTTCTTGGAGCTGCCCATTTCTTTCTAGGAACACAAGGATGGCAAGGGCAGTGAGATTAGGTTATTCTGTTGACAATTCTCTGAAGAGCTCTCTTGATGTCCCTGTTCCTCAGGCTGTAGATGAAGGGGTTCAACATAGGGGTGACCAGGGTGTACATCAGTGAGGCCACAGCACTCTTCCTGGAAGAGGTGGAGAAGGATGCACTGAGATACACGCCAAAACCTGATCCATAAAATAAGCAAACAACCAACAGGTGAGAGCCACAGGTGGAGAAGGCTTTGTACTTCCCACCTGGTGATGGGACTCTCAGAATGGAGGACACAATTTTATAGTAAGAGAAGAGGATCCCTGAGATAGGGAAAAACCCAAATACAATACCAATAAGATATATGACTATGTCATGGTTGAAGGTGTCATCGCACGTAAGATTGAGAAGCTGAGAAGGGTCACAGAAGAAATTAGAAATTTCAACATCCTTGAAGCAGGTAACTGGTAATAATATCAAGTTGTGCAGCAGGGATTCCAAAAGGCTGGCCACAAAACACACTGAAACCAAGAAGCCACAGCGGCGGGGGTTCATGATGACCTGGTAATGCAGGGGGTGACAGATGGCGACAAACCGGTCATAGGCCATCACGGTCAAAATCAAATCATCCATGCATCCACAGATGAGAAAGAGAGACATCTGCGTCAGGCAGCCCACGTAGGAGATGGCTGTGCTGCGAGTGTGGACGTCCACAATCATCTTAGGAACCGTGGTGGAGGTGAAACCCACGTCAGCCAACGAGAGGTTGCAGAGGAACAAGTACATGGGGGTGTGCAGATGGGTGTCAGAGATGATGAGCAGGATGATGAGTAGGTTCCCGAGCACCGTAACCAGGTACATGGACAGGAACAGCCCAAACAGGAGGGACTGCAGGGTTGGACTTTCTGTGAAGCCCATGAGATGGAATTCTAGGACACATGTCAAATTTTGTGTTTCAACAGAGCCTGCACTCCTTCTAGAAAAGAAGATAGGGATGGACTTGCTTATAGTTTTTTTGTATATAGTTTTAATTCAGCTAGTCATGGGTGTGACCTAAGGGTAACTCTAAGGTCCATAGAATAAATGGAATTAAAAAATGGTTTTTGGAGTAACTGAAAAGTGTTAGGAAACCCAGAACATTAGACCTATCTAACCCATGAACACAGTCAAATGCAACCTAGACTTTTTTTTTATTTGACAGATAGAGTTAGACAGAGAGACAGAGAGAAAGCAACCTAGACTTTTAATGAAAAAGAATACACAATGCCCCTTTGCCTTCAAAGATAATATTCTAAATCAGGGTAATTAAGAAGCAGTTAAGTATACCTTATTTTAACAATGGTACAATTCCATTGACTTAGGTGCGCTCTAAATTCCAGGACTGTATTATCTCAACACTAACTTAATGTTGATCGTTCATGATAGGAAAATACTGTTGTGTGTTAGTTATCTTTCAGAGGTTTCATCATTCTCAGGTTTTCTGGTTTCCCTTCTGTATCTCCTTTTTTGTTTCATAGGGAAACATAGAGACAGGGAAGGAGGGAGGGAAGGAGGGAGGGAGAGATGAGGGAGAGAGATAGCATGCCCATCCGTTGATTCATTCCCAAATGCCTACAGTGTCTTTGGATGGACTACTGCAGAAGCTGGGTGCTGGAACTTGATCCAGGTCTCCTACATGGGTAGCAGTCACCCAATTACTTGAGTCATCACTATTGCCTCCCACATTCTGGGAGGAAGCCAAGTAGTGAACAATAGCCAGGAATCAAACTCAGACACTCCTATGTAGGAGGGGGGTATCTTAACCATGTTGTGTGCCCACTCCTGTCTGTTTTCCGTGTGACCCATAACTTTTTTCTTTTTGACAGGCAGAGTGGATAGTGAGAGAGAGACAGAGAGAAAGGTCTTCCTTTTTGCTGTTGGTTCACCCTCCAATGGCCACTGAGGCCGGTGCATCGTGCTGATCTGAAGCCAGGAGCCAGGTGCTTCTCCTGGTCTCCCTTGCAGGTGCAGGGCCCAAGCACCTGGGCCATCCTCCACTGCCTTCCCGGGCCATAGCAGAGAGCTGGCCTGGAAGAGGGGCAAACAGGATTGAATCTGGCGCCCCATCCGGGACTAGAACCCGGTGTGCCGGCACCGCAAGGCAGAGGATTAGCCTGTTAAGCCACGGCGCCGGCCCCCATAACTTCTATCCTGGTCATTGGTGGGGGTCAAATTTTGATAAATGTGGTATAATTAAGTGCACATAATCATACAAAATCAATGACCACAAATGTAACTTTAGTGTTTTCTGCACCTGTCAGTGATCAGAAATAAAAATTTTTTAAAAGAAATGTCTGAATTTTTAAAAGCTTACACAGGTAATTTTTGTATTTGCCTCAAGACCTCAGTAAATTATCTTTTGTTTGAGAGGTATATCTTATTTAAATATTTTTAAAATTTTTCTTTTTTCATAGCAACCTGGTAATGCTGCTTTACAGTTTTTATGATCATAAACCCTCTTATTTGCAGTTGAAGTGTTTGGTATCAGGGAGGACCCAAAGTCAACTTTGAGCCCCAATCTTCCTATACATAAAGAAAATATTTTTGTATTACCCTTTCCTTATCCATGGGTTGCAATTCTGTAATTTTATCTGCCCTAAGACAACTGTAGTTCATTATTGTAACAGGAGATGCTATGACTGAACTGAGAAAAAATGCAAAACAGAGAATTCCAGAAAATAATGCCAACATACTTTTGCAGATTCTTTATCTGTGAAATGGATGTTTGCCCTATAAGACTGTTGCAAGGAAATTTTCTTCAATCTTTTTATCTTTCTTTCTTCATTTTTCATCCTATTTGAAACAGAGGTATCTTTCATCCACTGGTTCACTCCCCACAGTGCTCATGCTGAGGCGGGAGCCCAGAACTCCATGCAGATCTCCTATGGGATGTCAGAAATCTGAGTACTTGGGCCATCATCTGCTGTCTGTCATGCATGTTGGTAGAAAGCTTGGTCAGAAGCAGAGTAACTGGGACTCGAACCAGGTATTCCTCTATGGGATGGGAGTTTGCCAAGCCGAGGCTCAACCAACTGACCACAACACATGCTCCTAATGTCAATATTAGTTTGTGCATCTCTAAATAGATTTCTTTAAAATTCACCAGAGAAGTATGTGAAGGTATCTAGTATACACACCTACTGCCCCTGAAACAGACTAGGGTGCACTGATGTTGGGTTTTCAGCCCCTCTGGGAAGTACTTCACTTCAAACATTTCATCTGCTTCACATCTTTACCTGGGAGGGGGAACACCATCTAATCTGTACATGCATTATTATGACAAGCTTTTGAAAATCTTTGTCCCTCTCTTCATATCACACAAGTGAGGATTTACGGTTGAATAGCAAAATTTGATGCACATGAAGTTTTGCCCAACCACTGTTTGCTATCCCAATAAAAACAATCAAATATATCTTTGACATACCAACTATATATACTAACTATATATTTGATACACCATCTATCTATATGTATCAACTATATATTTGATGTATCATCAAATGTTTCTCTGTGTAATATCTAGTAGTAATCCTTTTCTAATAACAAGAAATTTCATGTTGTGTGGGAATATTTCTACTTGGCATAATATTATTTGTGCTTGCTGTATGGAGGGAGTAAGGAAATTAGCATCATTCACCTACAATACGTGCCAACACCTGTGTAAATCTCTCCACTTCCTGTGATTGTATTGTCCACTGGACACAGGAAGAATAACACCCATATCTGTGACAGGGTATCATCTAGGAGAATTGAGATCTTAAACATGTGCTCATCATGATTTTTCAAACTACAGACTCTGTAATTGCAGAAAGAGCAAGTTTGTTGATGAACGATGCCGGCAAAGGTACTGGTGGCTGCAAGGATGTCCAGCTCTAGAACGTGCCTCAGCTCAGGTGCAAGGGTTGCCTGCTCCCTTCTCTCTGTGCATTTGTGCTGGATGTGAAACACATCTCTGCCTTGATTTTTGAATACTCAGAAACAAAGATTTTGCTGTAGATTCTATTAAGTGCCATTACAGGAGCCATGTGTCCTTCACAAAGATGCAAACACGTGCTATTCAATGGTCTCTAGTTCTGCGGGGCTTTCCTGAAAGGGATGAAGGTGCTGACAAGAAAGCACTGAGTGTGTTAAAGCCACACTGATGACGGCCAGTTATTGCAAGCCTTGGAAGGGTCTACTGAACATCTAACAGAGATCGTCATTACTGATGCCTCCACTCTGCCAAGCAAGGTACCAGGTCAGGGGAATCAGAAATGAAGGGGAGTGCATCATTCTCAAAATACACGTTCACGACCATATTAAAGCTTCGAAGCCTTTTGGACATAGAAAAATGTGAGTTTATTTTATAGCAAAAAGTATCTTGTGTAAAAAATTATAATGTATGGAAAATAATGTATTACGAAAAATCCTTGTATGGATTTCAAAAAATGTTTTTCACCAACAGCAATTCATACTTTTCATTACATTTTTCCATGAACTTTCTGAAGTCCCCTCATTGAAGGACAATAGCTTTTTCAGCTCTGTGGATGAGGTCCCAACTCAAATGACAATGCTGACTCTCAGAGATGCCAACAACTTGGAGTGGAGCAGATAGGATTCAATACCACGTTATTAGCATCGGAATCTGATATATTCTACTTCTTTATTATCTCCATATGATGAGAAAGACAAGCTTAGCTCCAGTGGTTTAAACTATAGGAAACTCTGAGGACCGTTGGTAATCTCTTCCCAGTTCTGCAGTCAGAAATGGAACTCAACACCCCATTTTTAAGTCTCTGATTGAGAATACAGGAGTGATTACAAGAGTAGTGAGGAAGTAGGCCGAAGAGAAACCCAGGTATGGGGTCAGGAGAGCCATTTCCTCTGAGTTATTGTGGGCCTGGGCTTCCTGTGATCTTAGCCTTTGAGCTCAGCCACACTTCACCCATGACTGCCCACAATCGACAGAGAAGCCCATGGAAAGGGCACAGTGGACTGAAAGTGACTGCTGCTGGGGTCACCAGAGGGGTAGAGTGGCCAT
Organism: Lepus europaeus; assembly: GCF_033115175.1. Lineage (NCBI taxonomy): Eukaryota > Metazoa > Chordata > Mammalia > Lagomorpha > Leporidae > Lepus > Lepus europaeus. Next base: position 4,416,954 of record NC_084846.1, read on the forward strand.
GTTCCTGTGTCTGATTCAGATGTGGTTTCAGGGGCCGGTGCTGTGGTGTATCGACTAAAGCTACAGCCTGCAGCCCTGGCATCCAATATGGGTAACAGTTCAAGTCCTGGCTGCTTCAATTCCAATCCATTTCCCTGGTAACGCACCTGGGCAAACAACATAAGATGATCCAAGTCCTTGGACCCCTGTACCCACAGGGAAACCTGGATGGAGTTCCTGGCCTCAACCTAGCACAGCCCCAGCTGTTGTGGCCATCTCAGGAGTGAACCAGTGGATGGAAGACCTTCCTCTCGCTCTCTCTCTGCCTCTCCTTATTTTACTCTTTCGAATAAAATAAGTCTTTTTTTTTTAACTGTGGCTTCAATTTGTACCTTACAACCAGATACAAGTCACAAAGTACTGAGCTCCTCTATGCAACAAAACTTGGGAGATTGTGCAGAAGCAATAAAACAGCCTACTTGTGACAGAGTTCAGAGCCTGGCACTTAGGAAGCCCTCAGTAACGCCCACAATGTTATGCTCTCTAGCATCCTCATCATCGCCTTTATGATCATGTTTCTGTGTTCAAGGGACAGTTTAAAGATGCATTTGCTGCTGTCATGAAGAGGATTCCCAAGGAGTAAGACTTAATACAGGAGGAAAGCCAAACTCTGAATGAGATCTCTGGGACTCCTATGAGAAACAAGAACATAGACTTCACAGTCCTCTGGGCTGAAGCTTTGCTTATTGGTTCCCTCCCACAAGTCTACCCCAACTCTCACTTTTCTTCGAATGAGGAGAAAACAATGTTCCTAAGAGTCCAACCTCCTTCCCTGCTATCCCTCAGCACTTACTGGGCTGCGCTGAGTCTCAACTGAAGCATGACCATGGGTGATGGCTCCACTGCTCCTCTTCTGCCTGGAGTGCAATGGAGGGAGCCTCGGGCTCTGTACTGAGGACTGGAAAGGAGACAGAAGCAGGCTGGGGGCCTCCTGGTGCAGATGCTCACAATGGGAGTGCAGCCACTATATTTCCACCGGCAGCATCAAGGTATGAACGTGTCGGCTCATTATTAGGACCTTGGGTGCTCAATGCACAGAGCTCCCAATTAGCCAGCCAGTCCATGTTTCCCTAGTCCCTGAAGACTTGCCGATATTCATGGAAGAGGAATAGGAGAAAAGTAAGTGTGCCTGGAACCTGTCCACAAGGAAGCTCACCTGTGCTCTTGAGTGCTGACATCCAAGTTGCAAGATCTTCACATAAAACTCAGACTTCTGTTTTCAATTTCACAACTGAGTATGTGATTTTTTATGTCTCCCAATCCATTTTGTTCATCATGAAACATAAGGAGAATTGTATTCATATACCAAAAATGAGATACTCTTTTCACTTTCTCGGTTAGCATTAGTCTCTAAATAGAGCTTCCTATTTCATTTCGTAAGCCTTTGCTTGGATTCCTATTTTATGTCTTGGGAACTGATGTGCTTTTTACTAAATTGAATTAGTCTTCATCTCTAGATTGTGACTCTTATTGAATTATACTCATAGATTACAAAACTATTGATAGTTACATATTTATTTGGTATCTTATGCTTCAATACTTCAGAAGCAGTAATGAAAGCATACTTCCAAAAGTTTGCAGAAAAATGTAGTTAACTGATAAGTTGATAATATGTATTTTCATGAACTTATGAAATGTCCTACATACGTAAAAAAGCATCTCCAGTTTGTGTATTGTCATATAGTAGATAGTAGTGTAAATATGCTAACTCTGAAGTATTAGTGTGTAGGCAAAGCAGATTTCTGACTTAGATTTCTTGAATTTCCCCCCACGAACCAAGACTATAAACTTCAAGTGGATACTTTTCATTTTGGGGCTGGTCAGTCTAGTTATCCCAACCGTCCTACTGGTCTGGTATAGGAGGAAAAAATGCTTCCAACAGTGCCTCATGGGTCTCCTGTATCCCATAGAACTCCCTGGGCGGGGCTCCCTTGCTGTGGTACATGACTGGGGAGTGAGGTCCCATTGCCCCATCATTCCCAGGAAGCAATAAGGGCTGAGGCTCTCTCCTTAGGACTGTTGGGAAGACAGACAGCCCTGGGCCTCCTAATGTGGATGGCTCTGGGAGGAAGAGACACAGTACAATTTTTACTGTATTAGTATCAGGAGATTTAAAAAATTAACTCTTCATTTGTATTTAAATGTAGAGGGACAAAGGCAGACAAAGGGAGAGTTCTTCTATTCACCAGGTCACTCCCCAAAAACCTACACTAGCCAGAACTTGGCCAGGCCGAAGCCAAGAGCTAAGAACTCAACCCGAGTCTCCCATACAGGAGGCAGGAATGCAGTTGCTTGAGCTAAAATCTGCTGCCTCTCAATGAGCACTTTAATGGGAAGAGGAAACTGATGGAGGAGCCAAGAGTCAAATTCAGGTTCTTCAGTACGGGATGTGGGCATCGCAAGGGGAATCCCAACTGCTCTGCCAAATGCCTGCTCTTGGGACCAGCATTCTGTGAGGCTGAAGACACAGGCTGATCTGTCCTCCTGTGTGGTCCTGAGCACTCTGAGACATACAGTGCTCTTGGTGGTTGTCTATGAGCACCACAGACTGTGACTACATCTCTCTCTCCCATCGTATCAGACAGCCTAGCAAACCATCATGTTCTCTGACAAATTGTCCTGCAGGAGAGCATTCAGAAAGGCAGATTTTCGCTGTCTTGTGTATTTATTCCTATTCTACCATACTTCTCCATTTTGGGTCCATGGTCATCTAGTCCAAGGAAGTGACCCTGCTTTCTCTTCTTCCAGCAGAATCTCTCCCGTGCTGTCGCAACCAGGGGCAGCCATTCTGGGTCCAAATGCACCAGATGTTCCCAGTGGCTTCTGATATTTGGTTATCGCTTAAGTGCTCATTTCACTCCCAGTTGTATTTAGATTTTTTCAAAATTTTATTTAAGGTCTACAACTTTCATGTATTTGCTAAATACGGATTCAAGAACATAGTGATACTTCCCACCCTAGCCTCCTTCCTGCCCACCCTTCTTCCTCTTGCCTCTCCTGTTCTCATTCTTTTTACAAAGATCTATTTTCAGTTAACATTATACTCATAAGATTTACTCTATACTCTGTAAAGAGTTCAGCAAATAGTATGAAGAAAAAGAAAAAAAAAACACTGTTTCTCAACAGTTGAGACAAGGGCTGTTCAAAATCATTGCATCTCAAAGTGTCAGTTGCACTCCTATAGATTACCTTTTAGGTGCTGTCTTCGTTAAGAGAGATCAGGGAGAACATTGTGGTATTTGTCTTTTTGGGACACCCTCATTTCACTAAGTGTAATGGTTTCTAGTTATATCAGTTTTGTTGCAAATAACAAGATTTTGATATTTTTTAACCACTGTGTTGTATTTCATAGTGTGTATACACAGTAATTTCCTTATTGAGTCTTGTGTTGATGGACATCTGGGTTGATTCCATATCTTAGCTGTTGTGAATTGAGCTGCAGTGAACATGAGGGTACAGATAATTCTTTCATATGCTTATTTCTTTTGGTTTGTTTAAATTCCTAAGAGTGGAATGGCTTGATCATATGGTAGGTCTATATTCAGATTTCTGAGGTATCTCTATACTGTCTTCCACCTTGGCCGTACCAGCTACATTCCCACCAACAGTGGACCAGGGTACCTTTTTGCCTACATCCTCACCAGCATTTGTTGTTTGTTGATTTCTGTATGAAAACTATTATGACTGGGGTGAGATGGAACCTCATTGTGGTTTTGATTTGCATTTCCTTGATGGCTAGTGATCCTGAGTATTCTTCAAGTATCTGTTGGCGATTTGAATGTCCTCTTTTGAAAAATGCCAGTCTAGGGGCTGGTGCTGTGGCACAGGACATCAACCCTCCGCTTGTGGCGCCAGCATCCCAAATGGGTGCCAGTTCTAGTCCTGGCTGCTCCTCTTCCAATCCAGCTCTCTGCTGTAGCCTGGAAAATCAGTAGAAGATGGCCCAAGTCCGTGGGCCCCTGTACACACATGGGAGACCTGGAAAAAGCTCCTGGTGTCTGGCTTCTGATCGGTGCAGCTCCAGCCGTTGCGGCCATTTGGGGATTGAACCAATGGACAGAAGACCTTTCTGTCTCTCCCTCTCACTCTCTGTAACTCCACCTCTCAAAAAAATAAATTAAAAAAATTTTAAAAAAGAAAAATGCTAGTCTAAGTCCTCTGCCCATTTCTTAACTGGATTGTTTGTTTTGTTTTTATTAGGTTTCTTGAGTTTTTTAAAAATTCTGGATATTAATCTTTTATCTGTTGCATAGTTTGCAAATAATGTCTCCCATTCTGTCAGTTGCCTCTTCATGTTGCTGAGTGTTTCTTTTGCAGGGGAGAATTAGTCTATTTTTGCTGTGATTCCCTGTGCTTCTTGTGTCTTTTCCAAGAAGTCTTTGCCTATGCAAATGTCATGCAGAGTTTCCCCAGTGATATCTAGCAATTTGATGATATCAGGTCATAGATTTAGATGTTTGATCTATTTTGAGTGGATTTTTGTGTGTCAGTTTTTATGTAAGTGGTCTAGTTTCATAATTCTGTGTCTGTAAATCCAGTTTCCCCAGGACCATTTTTTCAAGAGACTGTGCTTGCTCCAGGGATTGATTTTAGTTCCTTCATCAAAGATGTTGGTTGTAGATGCATGGATGATGTCTGGAGTTTCTATTCTGTTCCATTGGTATGCACATCTATTTTTTTTCCAGTACCAGGTAGTTTTGATAATAACTGCCCTGTAGTATGTCTTGAAATATGGTATTGTGATACCTTCAATTCCATCATATTGTCTTCATATATAAAGGATATTGATTTTTGTGTGTTAATTTAGTATCCTGCCACTTTACAAACTCTTTTATGAGTTCCAATAATCTCTTAGTGAGTCTTTGGTTCCCCTATATATAGAATCATGTCATCTGCACATAGGGATACTTTGACTTCCTCCTTCCCAATTGGCATCCCTGTGATTTCTTTTTCTTGGCTAATGGCTCTGGTTAAAACTTTATTGAATAGCAGTGGTGAGAATGGGCATCCTTATCTGTTTCCAGATCTTATTTGGAGTGTTTCCAACTTTTCCACATTCAATAAGATGCTGGCTGCGGATTTCTCATATATTGCCTTGATTCTGTTGAGGAGTGTTCCTTCCATACACAATCTGCTTAAGGTTGTCATCATGAAAGGGTGTTGTATTTTATCAAATGCTGTCTCTGCATCTATTGAGATCATCGTAAGGCCTTTGTTTTTCAGGTTGTTAACGTGATATATAGAACATTTGTTCATTGTTGAATATTGAACCACCCCTGCATACCAGGGATAAATCCCACTTGATCTGGGTGGATGATCTTTCTGATGTGTTGTTGGATTCATTTAGTTAGTATTTTGTTGAGGACTTTTGCATCTACGTTCCTCAAGGATATTGATCTATAATTCTTTGTTGTATCTTTTTCTGGTTTAAGAATTAAGGTGATGTTGACCTCATAGAATAAGTTTGGGAAGATTCACTCCCTTTCAACTGCTTAGAGTATCTTGAATAGATTTGGGATTAGTTCTTCATTAAATATCTGATAGAATTCAGCAGTGAAGCCATCTGGTCCTGGGCTTTTATTTATTGGGAGGGTCTTATGGGATAACACAAGCAGACTAGTATGTGTATTGAGGGCATTCCATAGAAAGGAGAGAGATAGTGCAAGTGCGCCAGTTTGAAGAGATCATGACTGAAATTGGAAACTTCCCAAATTTGAAGAAAGAAGTGGACATACACATTTAAGTTCCATGAACCTCAATTATAACACATTCAACACAAATTATAATTAAACTGTAAAAATCACAAAGAGAAAATCATGGAAATAGCAAGGGAAACATGAATCATCACATAAAATCAAGCTGCTAATGAACTGGCAGCAAAGTTTTCAGCTTTTCCTGGGTGCTTGGAAATTTTCATACTCAGGCCACACATCAGTTCAAGACATCAGAACTTCTGGTAGTGAAATCCAGGCATCAGAATTTTTAAAGCTCCTTAGAGGGTTTCATAAAAAGGAGCAGTGATATGCATCCTCACAGATAACGAGATCAAATAAGTTAGAAGGATATATATGGAAATGTGAGTGGAAAGTGCATACAAATTATGGAACAGATATCAATTTTAAATAACAAAAAAGCAAAGTGTATTTTCTTTTTCCAGGATACCTGGATTGTCCATAACGAACTAGAGAAGGCTCCATAGGTACAATATGAGTCAGGTATGCAAGGGTAAAGATATAATGCTTCCATGAAGAAAGAGCAAAACAGGAAATCTCAGTTACAAAACAAGACGAATGAAAGCCATGAGAGCCTCAAGTGTGATGTGATGAGCCAGGTGAGATTTTAGGGTTTGGATACTGAGTTTTGCTGCCTTTCCAATCTGTGCTCTAAATAGCTTGCTGACTGAGAAGTCTCCACATGGCTCTCTTGATGTCCCTGTTCCTCAGGCTGTAGATAAAGGGGTTGAGCAGGGGGATGACCACAGTGTACATCACTGAGGCCACTGCACACTTCCTGGAAGAAAGTGAGGCTGCTGAACTGAGATACACCCCAAGGGATGTTCCATAAAATAAACATACAACAGTCATGTGAGAGCCACAGGTGGAGAAGGCTTTGTACTTCCCACCAGCTGATGGGACTCTCAGAATGGAGGAAATGATTTTGTAGTAAGAGTAGAGAATCCCTGAGATAGGGAGAAAACCATATATGATGCCAACAAAATATATGGCTATGTCATGAGTGAAAGTGTCAGAGAAGGCAAGGGTGAGAAGCTGGGAAGGTTCACAGAAGAAATTGGAAATGTCAACATCCTTGAAGCAGGTAGTTCTTAATACCATCAAGTTCTGCAGCAGGGATTCCAAAATACTGGCCACAAAAGACACTGAAACCAAGAAGCTGCAGCGGCAGGGGTTCATGATGACCTGGTAATGCAGTGGATGACAAATGGCAACAAACCTGTCATAGGCCATCACGGTCAGAAGCAAGTCATCCATGCACCCAAAGATAATAAAGAGAGACATCTGTGTCAGGCAGCCCACATAGGAGATGACTGTGCTGTGAGTGTGGATGTCCACAATCATCTTGGGAACCGTGGTAGAGGTGAAACCCACATCAGCCAAGGACAGGTTGCAGAGGAAGAAATACATGGGGGTGTGGAGGTAGGAATCTGAGCTGATGACCAGGGCGATGAGCAGGTTCCCGAGCACCGTGACCAGGTACATGGACAGGAACAGCACAAAAAGGAGAGGCTGAAGGGCTGGATCGTCTGAGAAGCCCATGAGATGGAATTCTGAGACTTGTGTGAGATTTTGTGTTTCAAAACATCCTGGACTCCTGTTGTAAAGGAAAATATGATTGGTAAAAGGAAACAGATAAACAGGCACCAAGCACTCTATATGTCTTCAAGTCAAGTATGTATGGATATAGCATGAGGGTAACTCTAGTGTTCACAGAATAAGTTGAATTCAAAGAGAAGGGTTTTCTTGTTGTAATACAGTTGTGAAATTCATGCATTTTTTTCATGATGCAAATTTTTCCTGTAGCTTCTGGAACTCCACTCATATTCACACTCGGTAACGAAATTCTGTCATCTTTCTCAGTGGTGACAAACTCAATCTTCTGAGAGATCTTTTATGATTGGTTTCTAAGCTACCTATCTCTATGCAAAAGCTTTAAAGAATCTCACAAATGTTAGAAAGCCAAGAATATTAGAACTAACAAATCTATGTTCACAGTCTAATGCAATCTAGTATTTATGAAAAACAGTCCAATTAAAGGAAATTTAAAAACAGTTAAATATGCCTTTTTTATTTTAAGACAATGGTACAAATTCCATGCATTCACAATTTTTATAAGTCATTTAAAAAGCTATGAATGTATTGTCTGAACCCCAAACTAAGGCTGATTCTTCACAACCAGGAAATACTGTTATGTGCCTGTTGTCTTCCAGGGATCTACTCATTCCTGGCTTTTCTTACTTCTCTCCTTTGTGGATGTGTGTGCTTACTCTAATATTGTTTAGCTCATTTTCTTGAGAGAGAGAGAGAGCGCTCTCATCCACTGCTTCACTCTGCAGATGCCTGTGATGGCTGTGGCTGGAACAAGTTAGAAATTGCAAGTTCTTATTCTTATTTCAATCCAGGTCTCCCCTGTGTAGAGACTCAACCATTTGACCACCACCTGCCAGAATCTGTATTCACAGGAAGCAAGAGTCAGGAACCAGGGCCAGTAATCAACCCTAGGTACTGTGTGGGAGGTGGCACCTTAACCACTATGCTATTTACACTCACTCCTTTTTGCCTCTTAGTGCCATTTAATATATAACTCCAGTCCTTGGCTTTGGTGGACTTCAAATTTTTGTAAAAGTCACTGCCAAATACACATAGTCATATGAAATCAATGACCACAATTGGAACATTAGTGCATTCTGCACCTGTCAGTGATTAGAAACAGTGAACTATTAAGAACCACTTGAATTTTTAAAATTTTCTACAGGTTTCTTTGTATGGTCCCCTGAGAATCTTAATAAATGCCTGATATATGAGAGCTGTTTAAACATTTCTAAATTTTTTATTATGTGTTACTTAATGGTCTGGCAATACTGCTTGGTTGTTTTTCTGATCATAAACCATTTGAGGTGAGTGATATCAGGAAATCTCCAAAGACAGCTCTGAGTCCCAAACTTCCTATGCATAATTCAAGGATTTTTATGTCACCACTTCCTGGTACATGAATTTTTCTAACTTCAGCTGCCTAAAAGCAGTGCTAGTTTATTATTTTCCTAGGTTATACTGTCATTGAATGGTGAAAAAATGTGAAACAGAATTCCAGAAAATAATGTAAATACACTCAATAGTTACTGCCTCTGTAAAATAGCAATAATAATTATCTCCCTTATAGAGATGTTGTAAGAAAAAATTTTAAAATATGTTATAAAATTTGTTTATTATTTTATTTGAAAGGCAGAGAGACTGGAGTAAAAACGATAGAGAAAGAGAGACTGATCTTCCATCCTCTGGTTCACTCCCCAAATCCCCACAGCAGCTGGGGCTGTGCCAGGCCAAAGCCAGGAACAAGGAAACCCATCCATGTCTCCCACATGAGTGGCAGGAACCCAAGTGCTTGGACCATCATCTGCTGCCTCCTAGGCTCATTAGCAAGAGGCTGAATTGGAAGAAGTGTAAGCCAAGTCTGGAACTGGGCAATGCAATATGAATGAAGCAGCTTAACCTGCTGCACAATGCCTGCCCCTCTGAGTCAGTAGTAATTTCTGCATCCCTAAATAGTTTTCTCTAAAACTTACCTGCAAAGTGCTTGAAGCTCATCTGAGTAGAATTCTATACCTCTTGCCCATGAAATGTACAAGTATACATTGATGTTTGGGTTTAAGTCTCTCTGTGAAGTGCTCATGTCTCCTTCAAACACTTTGATTGCTTCCTGTCCTAACCTGAGAGAGGAATATCATTTCATTTGTCTAACTATTCAGACAATCTTTCAAAAATTCTTTTCTCCATATCACACAAATGAGAATTGCTATAAGATATGTGCATGGAATAGAGTTGTTTGAGTTGCAATATTCAGTGCATGGACAATTTTACTATTAATCATTTACATCTGCTGTCCCAATAAAACAATCATTATCAACTACATCCCCTTATTCTTAAGATACACCATTGAATATATATCCCTGGGTTATATCTAATAGTAATTCTCCCATGATTATTCACTGAGATGTTTCATCTTGTAGACAGAATAATAATTCCATTTGGCTCCAGTGAAGGAGACACTGCTCTGAGAATAGTGAGGAAATCAGCGTTTCCATCCCAGATCATTCACCCACTATAGGCACAATGCGTGTGAATCTCTGCACCCCTGTGTGCTTGTATTGTCTACTGGATACAGGAAGAAGAACACACATATCTCTGACAGGCGTAGCATCTAAGGAAGTTTAGAACCAAAATATTTGGTCGTTGTGAGGTTTTAAAACACAGAATTTGGGGCTGGCACTGTGACATAGTAGGCTAAGCCTCCACCTGTGGTGCCAACATCCCATATGGGCACTGGTTCAAGTCCTGGCTGATCCTCTTCTGATTCAGCTCTCGGTTTTGGCCTGGGAACGCTGTAGAAGATGACCCAAGTGCTTGGGTCCCTGTATCCATATGGGAGGCTCCCGGCTTTTTGGATTGGCCCAGCTCTAGCCATTGTGACACTGAACTAGCGGATGGAAGACCTTTCTCTGTCACTCCCTCTCTGTCTATAACTCCACCTCTCAAATAAATAAATAAATATTTTTAAAATAAATATAAAATACAGAATTATCTCATTATGGAGATAGCAAGTTTGCTAGTGTATACCATTGTCAAAGGCACTGGAAGCTACAATGACTCGAAAATGAGTCTCACCCCACACAAATTGTTTGCCCCTTCTCTAGGTTTTTTTAATTCTATATAAAACAACCTCTACCTTGATCTTTGAATAACTATAAACAATAGTAATGCTGCAGATGCTACTGACGAGATTATAGGACCCATGTTACTGAGTATGGCCAGCTATTGTGAGCCAAGGTAAGGTCTATTCATTATTTAACATTTTTTTTGATGCCTCCTCTGTGCCAAGCCAACAGATTAGCATCTGTGGAATCTGAAATGAAAGACTGTTCTTCACCAAATACACAGCAAATTGTGAGGGTGTGGTTATGCTCTAAAATGATTTTGGATGATTGGGAGGCATCTATTATCAGTTCAAAAATTACCCAGTGCAGTTCTATCAATGACGCATCAACTCAGATGACAATGCAGATTCTTAGGGAACTGGCAGCCTGCCCTACATCACAGAAATCATCAGTGGAGCAGGAAGGAGTCAAGATGACATTGAAAGTCTCTGGATCCAATTTATCAAAGACCCCCATTTTCTCCCAACCATCAGGGAGCATTAGAGCACCAGAGATCCAAACCACAGGTTCTACGAGGTCCTTTAAAATCGTTCCCAGTTTTTGTAGTAGAAATGGAACCCAAGACCCCAGTCTTATCTCTCTTTTGAGATCAAGTGAGGTGATTACAAGAGTTGGGAAGAAAGTAGATGACTGAATGAAATCTTGGAGTGGTGTAGTGGAGAGAGAGAGACTCTGATCTCATGTCTACTCTCTCTGTGAGCTCAGTCACCTTGTCCCACTGCTGCCTGCTGTGATCTACCAAGAAACCCCAAAGACAGAGCACGGTGAGCAGGACTGTCAGCCTGGAGTGACAGGAAAGAGAGATGAACAGCTGGGTTGTCAGAAGGGAGACTGGGCACGCTTGTGTCTGCAGTCAGACAACCTGACTCGGTTGTGGTTTCACCCATTTCTACCTCACAGCCAGGTACAAGTTACACAAAAATGTTGTGCTCCTCTCTACTTCTGTGAAATAGAGGTAGCATCTGCAACATAATGTGGGGGAGTACATAGATGAGAAGAAGCAGGTTGAATAGGACACAGAATTCAGAGCCTGGCTCATAGGACACCCTCAGTAAGGTTGGTGACTTTATGGTTACTGCATCCTCCTCCTCCTCACTTTCATGATTACGTGTGAGTGCTCAGAAATTCAGAGACTCATTTGCTCCTATCAAGAAGAATAATCTAGTGAGAAGGAGAAGCAGTGTGGAAGGAAAGAAAAATGCTCAATAAGTTGAGACCCTTGAGAACCAAGGACATAAACTTCACAGTTATCTAAGCTGGAACTTTGCCTACTGGTTCCTTCCCATCTGTCTACTCCAATTGTTCTGTTTGTCCCAGTGATGTGGAGATCAAGGCTCTGACATTCCCACCGCCTTCCACTGTCTCCCTCAGCACTCACTGAAGCATGGCAGAATGAGCTGGGTCCACTGCTCACTTCACGGCTTGGTTGCGGGGAAGCCTCAGGCCCTGTACTCAGTGGTGGGAGGAAGACAGTCGGGTTGGGCCTCCTGACACCCAGATGTTCACGAGGACCGGACATGAGTAGAGAGCCACTGCGTTTGTCTGGCAAGTCAAGTTCTGAAGTCACTGGCTCATTATTTGTACTTGTAGGATTGCGGCGGGGGCAGGGGGCACAAGGCACAGAGCTCCTAATTAGCCCATAGGTCCATGTTACCCTAGTCTCCAAGGACTTTCTGATATTAATGTAAGAGGAAAAGGAGAAGAGCATGTGTACCCAGAACCTGTTCACAGAGAGCTCACCCATTGGTGCTCCTTGCTGCTGACTTCCAAGTTGCAGAATCTTTACATCAAATTCAGTTTCTGGTTTTCATTTTCACACTTCAATGTGTGATTGTTTCATCTGTCAAAATATTATATAAATTATAAAATTAAGGATAATTGGGTTTTCTGTGCCAAGAATCTGATACCTTTTCCATTTTCTTAGTTTCTAAACACAACGTCCTACTTTCATTTCCTAATCCTTTGCTTGGATTGATATTTCATGTCTGGAGACCTCTGGGCTTTTTACCCATTGCTTTAGTCTTCAATTCTGAGTTGTGTCTCTTATGGAAGTAAATTGATATATTGAAAAACTATTGATAATCACATATTTACTTGTTATTTTATACTTAAATAATAGAGGAACAGCAGGAAGAACGGATACTTCAGAATGTTTAAAAAATTAAAACAAATGTTCATAATATCTGTCTTCCATAAAATTTTTGAGAGACCCATATATATAAAATATCTTCAGTTATTCTTGAGGTATAGCAAATGGTTGTGTAAACATGATGACTAGCTCTATAAAGAGAAAATGTTAAAGAAAATCAGAATTCTCACTTATGGTTTAGAAAGTCCCTCTAAGAACCTAGATTATACACCTCATACTTTGGGGCTGAGACTTTTCATTTTGATCCTGGTCAATCTGGTTACCCCAACCACATTGCTGGTCCTAAAGTCAAGGAGACAAGGTTTCCAACATTCCCTCCTGCATCCTCTGTGTCCCAGAGGACTCATGGGGCTATGCTCCCTTGCTGAGGGGCCATGACTGGGGAGTGAGGGTCCACTACCCCTTTATGCCCAGTGAGCAATAAGGGCTGGGGCTCTCTCCTCAGAACTGTCAGGAAAACAGCCAGGCCTGGGCCTCCTAATGCATGTGAGTCTCAGAGAAAGACATACACATACTATTTTACTGGCTTGGGACCAACATTCTTTTTAATATCTAATTCTTTTAGTATTTATTAATATTTAAGTGGCAGATACAAAGAGGTGCAAAAAAATTCCATCTATTGTTCACTCCCCAAATGCTCACAACAGCTGGTTATGGCTCTGGATTAAGCCTGGATCTAAAAACTCAAGCACTTCCAAACATGGGTGGCAGGAACCCCACTGCTTAAGCTCTCACCTGCTACCCAGCAGTGTGTGCATTAGCAGGAAGTGGGATTAGAACTGGGGCTGTGACTGTAACCCACACTCTCTGCTCAAGGTTGCAGGCCCCTCACTGGGCTCCCTTGCTGTGGGGCATGACTGGGGAGTGAGGGTCCATTGCCCCTTCATGCCCATTGGGCAATGGGGGCTGAGGCTCTCTCCTCAGGACTGTTAGGAACACAGCCAGGCCTGGGCCTCCTATTACAGGTGACTCAGGAGGAAGACACTGGTACAACTTTTACTAGACTGGAAACAGTATTCTTATTTAAAATTTCTTTATTTCATTTGAATGGCAAAATGAGACAAGGAGTGGGACAGAATTTCCATTGACTGATTCACTCCCTAAGTGCCCATAAGAGCCAGTGCTGAGCCAGACAAACCCAGGAATTCCCATGTAGGTAGCAGAGACAGACTGAGCCATTGTCTGCTTCACCTCAGGGTGCTTATGAGCAAGAAGCAGACAATGGAAGCAGAGTCAGGGTTCAAATCCAGGCACTCAGTTATGGGATGTCTGCATCCCAAGTGGCATCTTAACTGCTGTGCAAAACACCTTCTCCTGGGACCAGCATCTTAAAGAATGAATATACAGGTTAATGTCTTTCTCATAAGTTCTTTTTTTATTGCTCTTTAAAATTTTGCTTAAGGTATACAAATTTCATATATACAGATTTAGGAACATAGTGATACTTCCTAGCCTGCCCTCCCACCTACCCATAGTCCCACCCTTCCTCTTCCTTCTTCTCCTAATCCTTCTCTTAATTTTTACTATAATCTACTTTCAGTTTACTTTATGTTCATAAGATTATATGTTCGGGCCGGCGCCGTGGCTTAACAGGCTAATCCTCTGCCTTGCGGTGCCGGCACACCGGGTTCTAGTCCCGGATGGGGCGCCGGATTCAATCCTGTTTGCCCCTCTTCCAGGCCAGCTCTCTGCTATGGCCCGGGAAGGCAGTGGAGGATGGCCCAGGTGCTTGGGCCCTGCACCCGCATGGGAGACCAGGAGAAGCACCTGGCTCCTGGCTTCGGATCGGCAAGATGCGCTGGCCACAGCGGCCATTGGAGGGTGAACCAACGGCAATAGAGGAAGACCTTTCTCTCTCTCTCTCTCTCTCACTATCCACTCTGCCTCTCAAAAAAAAATTATATGTTCAACAAATAATAAGAAAAAAACCTGTTCCTCAGCAGTAAATAGAAGGGCTGTAAACAATTGTTGAAGTTCAAAATGTCAATTTGTTTTTAGACATTGCATTTTTGGTACTCTATTACCACAGATCAGGGAAAACATATGTATTTGTCTTTTTGGGACTAGCTTATTTCACTGAGTAGAGTGGTTTCAAGTTGCATCCATTTTGTTGCAAATGACAGAATTTCATTCTGTATTACAGCTGAATAGTTCTCCAGAGTGGATATTTACCATAATTTCTTTAGCCAGTCATCAGTTGATGGACATCTGGTTGATTCACTGTCTTATTGTGAATTGAGCTGCAATAAACATAAGGGTACAGATAACTCTTACATATGCTGATTTCATTTCTTTTGGGTAAATTCCCAGCAATGGGATTGCTAGGTCATAATGCATATCTGTTTTCAGCTTTCTGAGATATCTCCATACTGACTTTCACATGGCTGTACTAGTTTACATTCTCACCAAGAGATTAGGGTACCTTCTCCCCTACATCCTCACCAGCACTTACTGGTTGTTGATTTCTGTAGGAGTGCCATTCTAGCATAGCTGAGGTAAGGCCTCATTGTGGTTTTGATTTGCATTTCCCTGATGGCTAGTGATCCTGAGCATATTTTTCATGTGTCTGTTAGCCATTTGAGTTTCCTCTCTTGACAAATGCCTGTTCCAGTTCTTTGACCATTTCTCAACTGGATTGCTTTGTTGTTGAGGTTCTTGAGCTCTGTGTAGATGCTGGATATTAACCCTTTCTCAGTTTCATAGTTTGCAAATATTTTCTTCCATTCTGTAAGTTGCCTCTTCACTTTGCTGAGTGTTTCTTCTGCAGTGGAGAAGCTTCTCAGCTTGATGTAATCCCATTTGTCTATTTTGGCTGTGATTGCCCGTGCTGTTCTTGAGCACTTTAGGGACTACAGAGCACTTTTGATGTTCTGGAAGCACCACAAGGTTGTATATGTATTCCTCTTCTTCCCAGCATGTTACACAACCCATAAACCATCTGTTCGCAGCCAAATGTTCCTACAGAAGAACTGCCATATGGACAGATGTTTCTCTGTATTGTGTAGTTACACAGTGTCTATCATACTGCTCCATGGCGTATCCATGATCATATAGTCCAAAGGAGTAACCCTGGTTTCCCTTCTTCCCACAGAATCTATGATGTCACAGACAGTGTTAGCCATTCTGTGTCCAGACTTGCTTCCCACTGGCTTCTGGTGTCTGCTCATCAAGTAAGTACTCATTTCCCATC
The DNA here is from genome assembly GCF_033115175.1 of Lepus europaeus. Taxonomy (NCBI): domain Eukaryota; kingdom Metazoa; phylum Chordata; class Mammalia; order Lagomorpha; family Leporidae; genus Lepus; species Lepus europaeus. The sequence continues at coordinate 4,432,779 of NC_084846.1, forward strand.
AGAATGTATTTTCTTTAGGAAATGCGGAGAATGATGAAAGCCACGAGTCTCAAACATGAGAGAGGTGAGATTCTTGTGTCTAGATGTCTAGTATTTTTTAAAGATTTATTATTTGTTTATTTGAAAGAGTTACACTGAGAAAGGAGAGGCAGAGAGAGAGAAAGAAAGAGAGAGAGAGAGGTCTTCTATCGTATGGTTCACTTCTCATTGGTCGCAACAGCCAGAGCCATGCCGATCAGAATCCAGTAGCCAGGAGCTTCTTTCAGATCTCCCACGTGGGTGCCGGGGCCCAAGCACTTGGGCCATCGTCTACTGCTTTCCCAGCCCATAGCAGAGAGCTGGATGGGAAGTGGAGCAGCCGGCTCTCAAACCGGCACCCATATGAGGTGTGAGCACTTCAGGCCAGGGCAATAACCCGCTGCACCACAGCACCAGCCCCTAGATGTCTAGTTTTGCTGTCTTGTCCAACCTCCCATCCAAGGGAAGGCACAGAGACTGGAATTAGACTATTTTATTGAGGAGCCTCTGCATAGTGCTCTCGATGTCCCTGCTCCTCAGACTGTGGGAGTGACCACACTGTACACCACTGAGGCCACTGCACACTTCCAGGGAGAAAGTGAGAAAGCTGAAATCAGGTACACCCCAAGGCCTATTCCATAAAGCAAGCAAACAGGTGAGAGTCATAGGTAGAGAAGACTTTGTACTTTCCACCTAGTGATGGAACTCTCAGAATGTAGGAAACACGTTCATAGTAAGAGTAAAGGATCCCTGAGGGGGGAAAAAACCTACATGATGCCAGTAAAATAGTGCCAAGGCAGGTGAGGTTGAGAAGCTGAGAAGGATCATAGAAGAAACTGGAAATTTCAATATCCTTGAAGCAGGTAACTTGCAAGACCATCAAACTTTGAAGCAAGGAATCCAAAAGACTAGTCACAAAAGAGAGCGTTGGGGGTTCATGATGACCTGGTAATGAAGAGAATGGCAGATGGCGACAAACCGGTCATAGGCCATGACAGTCAGAATCAAATCATCCATGCAACCATAGATGATGAAGAGAGACATCTGTGTCAGGCAGCCCACTGTGCTGTGAGTGTGGACATCCACAATCATCTTAGGAACTGTGGAGGAGGTGAAACCCACATTAGTCAAGGAGAGGCTGCAGAGGAAGAAGTACATGGGGCTGTGGAGGAGGGAGTCTGAGCTGACGGCCAGGATGATGAGCAGGTTCTCATGCTCGGTGACCTGGTACATGGACAGGAACAGCACCAAAATGAGGGGCTGCAAGTCTCGATTCTCTGAGAAGCCCATAAGATGGAGTTCTGAGACATGTGTGAGATTTTGTTTTTCAATGTAACCCATACTCCTGGAAGAGAAAAGAGTGTTGGTAAAATGACGCAGATGAACTGTCACATAGCACTTGTATATATTTTCAGTTCAGCTGGTCATGGGTATAACACAAAGGTAACTCTCAGATGTATGGAATAAATGAAATGAAAAGTTTTCTTGGTGCAGTATGATTTTGAAATTCCTATTTTGTTTCATTATATGTATCTTCCACAAAGTTTTTTTAAATTTATTTATTTGAAAGTCAGATACACAGAGAAAGAGGAGAGGCATAGAGAGAGATAGAGAAAGAGAGGCAGAGACAGACAGAGAGGTCTTCCATCCTATGGTCCGCTCCTCAACTGGCTTCAACGGCCGGAGCTGCGCCGATCCAAAGCCAGGAACCAGAGGCTTCTTCCTGGTCTCCCGCCAGGTACAGGGGACCAAGGACCTGAACCATTTTCTACTGCTTCCACAGGCCATAGCAGAGAGCTGGATCGGAAATGGAGCAGCTGGGTCTTGAACCAGCACCCATATGGGATGCCGGCACTTCAGGCCAGGGCGTTAACCCACTACACCACAGCGCCGGCCCCCTTTTAAAACAGATTTTATTTATTTGAGAGGTACATTCACAGACAGAGAGGGAGAGACAGAAAGATCTTGTGTCCTCTGACTCACTCTCCAGATGGCCACAACAGCCAGAGCTGAGCTAATCTGAAGCCAGGAGCCAAGAGCCTTTTCCAGATCTCTCATGAGGGTAGCAGGGACCCAAGCACTTGGGTCATACTCCACTGCTTTTCCAGGCCATAGGCAGAGAGCTAGATCAGAAGTGGAGCAGTCAGGACACTAACCAGCACCCACATAGGATGCCAGCTCTACAGGTGGAGGCTTAACCTACTATACCACAGCACCTGCCCCCACAAAGTTTTTGAAGCCCTCCTCATATTTACACTTTTGGACTGTTCAACGTCTGTCACCTCTCTCAGTGATTTCAAACTCAGTCTTCTTAGGGATCTTCCATGATTGGTTTCCATGTTATTCAGCTCCTTTTATACTCAACCTGCTTCAGAGACACTCAACTGAAAAATGTTAGGCAACCAAGAGCATTAGGAACTGACAAATGCATGAACATGAAGGAAATTAGCAGTAAAATGCCTTAATTTTCTAAACAATGGTGCATATACCCTTGATTCAGAATGTTTATAAATACTCTGTGAGAGCTGCCAGTGCTTTGTCTAAACACTCAATTGAAGTTGCTGGTTCACAATTAGGAAATGTTTGTGTCCATTGTCATCCAATAGTTTTACCATGCTTGGTTTTTCTGTTCCATGCTGTGTAGATTTAAGTGCTCACTCAGATATTGTTTATCTGCTTTTTTGAGGGTCAGAGATAGGGCCTGAGAAAGCGCTCATCCACTGGTTCATTCCCCCTAAAGCTGCAGTGTCTGTGGCTGGTCCAACACAGAACTAGGTCTTGGAACTCAATGCAGATTTATTTTCCACATGTGTGGCAGCAACCCAGTTACTTTGCCCATCCCTGCTACGTTCCACTGTCTGCATTAGCAGGAAGCTGCAGTCAGTAGTTAGAGCCAGGAATCAAAGCCCAATACTCCACAGTGGGGGAGATGGGCATCTTAACCACCAGGCTATGGCCAAATCCTGTTTGTCCTGTACAATCGTTCAATTTGTAACTCCTCACCTTGTCTTTGGTGGGTTTCAAACTTTGATAAACAGGATCTTAGCTGCAAACACATGGTCATGAAATCAACACCTACAAATATAGCATTCTGCACTTGTCAATGATTGGAAATAAGGAACTTTTAAGTTAACGTTATTCTCCAAGGAAAGGTTCCTGTTTTCCGTTCCTAAGCCCTTGCTTTAGTTGGTATTTTATGGGTTGGAGACTTATGGGCATTTTAAATAGATTTGTTTTCATTTTAATAGATTTATTTATTTACTTTGGAAGGCAGAGTGAAAAAGAGAGGAAGAGACAAAGAGCGATCGATCTTCCATCCATTGGTTCACCCCAAAAATGGCCACAATGGTTGGGGCTGGGCCAAGCCAAAGCCAGGAACCAGGAGCTTTTTCTGTATCCAAGTTTCTGGGCCATCTGCTGCTGCTTCCCCAGGTGCCTTAGCAAGGAGCTGGCTCAGAAATGGAGCAGCTGGGACTCAGTCTCCCATATGGGATGCTGGTGTCACAGGCAGCAGCTTAACCCACTGTGCTACAATATCAGTCCCACTTATCGGTATTTTAATCTTTTAAATAAGTCGTCTTCTAAATTGTGTATTGAATTATTTTGATATATTAAAAGACTTAATTATTATATATTTATTTAGCACCTTATGATTAGTTATTTAGGAACTGCTGAAAGAAAGTCAAGGAATAATTTTTAAAAGTTCATAGGAAATAGAATTGAAAGAAAAGTTCAAAATAGGCATTTCCTTGTATGTTTGAAGGACCCCATACATGTAAACATATCTGCATTTAACTTTGTGATGCAGTAAATAGTAATGCAAACATGATGATTTACTCTTGAAAGAAGCACTATGAAAGGAAAGCAGAATTCTCACTGAAAGTTCAGAATTCTACTCATGAACCAAGCTTTTAAAATTTGCATCTTTGCACTGACACTTTTCTTTTGGGACTTGTCAGTCTAAATATCCCAAATACACTGCCAGTCCTGCACATAAGGAAACCATGCTTCCAACAGTCCCTCTTGCAAGCTCTCTGTCTTACAGAACTCACAGTATGGGCTCCCTTGCTGTGGGGCATGAGTAGGGAGTAAGGGTCCATTTCCCATTCTTGCCCAGTGAGTGTGGAGGGCTGAGGCTCTCTCCTCAGGACTGTTGGAAGACATGCAGCCCTGCCTCCCCTAACACACATGATTCTGGAAGGAGGACACACAGGTACTGTCTTCACTGTGCTGAGACTAGTAGTCTTCTTATTTATTTGTATCCACTTGAAATGCAGAGAGCCTGAGACAGAGACAACCAGGGAAAGATAAATCCCATTGCTGGGTCACTGCCCAAATGCCTACAACAAATGTTCCCAGCGATTTCTTTTTTCTGCTTACCAAATAAGTACTCATTTCACTCCATAATGCATTTTCTTTAGATTTTTTTTAGTGAGTGTTGTCAGCTCATTAAGTATTGAAAAATATGCATTTTGCCACAGTGATATCAGTGACATACAGAATAGGAAGCCCAGGTCTTCATTTCCTACGTGATGGCAAGACTTAATATACATGGACAAAATGCCTGTGTCAGGCCTCTAACAAACTGGCTAAGAGTCTGCATCACCCTAGGTGTGTACAAAACCTGCAAGAGCTGTGTTCAAGTGCATAAGAGAGCTCACTGCGTGTGCACAACAAGTCCCTCCCTGCCCAAAAGGCAGTATGGCAGAGAGAAAATCCTCAACTCCTAACATCTCTTGCGAAAGAGAAAGAGCAGGTAGAGTGTTCAAAGTTCTGTCTTCTCAGAAAGGCCTGAGGAAGAGGTTGATACCTGGCCTGATTTGGGCACTTATGGTAATGACAGTGCTATGTGGGGAACAGAGAACAAGAGAGGGCAGCTAGAAACAACCCCCAGAGGAACTGCAGTGCCACAGGCAGACACCAAGTGGAGGAGGAGATGATGCACTCTTGAGGACAATGGCAAAACTCTAACTGCAAAACCACACACACACAAGCCCTGAGACAATGTCTCCCCAGAAAAGGCTTGAGGGTTCCCCAGAATGTCCAACATGTCTACAAGTAAAGGTCTTTCCCTTCATGAAGCCAATCCATAAGGACTGGGAGAGCCCGATTTATATTCTTTTTTTTAAAAGATTTATTTTATTTTAAAGAGTGACAAAGAGAGAGGAGATGCAGAGAAATAGAGAGGTCTTCCATCCACTGGTTCACTCCCCAATTGGCTGCACTGGCCGGAGCTACACCGATCCAATGCCAGGAGCCAGAAGCTTCTTCCAGGTCTCCCACACATGTGACTTGGGCCATCTACTGTTTTTCCAAGCCATAACAGAAAGTTGGATCGGAAGTGGAGCATCCAGGACTTGAACCAGCATCCATATGGGATGCCAGCCCTGCAGGCGGTGGCTTTACCCACTACACCACAGAGCCAGCCCCTCCTGATTTTTCTAAGACTCCAATCTCAGCAGAGAACACAAGCAATGCATAGAAACAAATAAGACATGAAGGAACAAATTTTATCTGCAGAAATAAACCACCTGCCCTTCTTTAAAGAAATGGAGATATTTGATTATCCTGCAGCTTGTTCAAAATAACCATCTTAAAGATTGTCAATATATTAACAGATAACACAGACAAATCATGAAAACAATGTATGAACAAAATGATAATAAAATAAAGAGATGTAAACTATTAAAGAAGAAACAAATACTAGAGATAAAGAATAAAATAACTAAATTGGAGTAAAAATACAGTGTTCAACAGCAGACTGTATCAAGGAGAAGAAAGACTCAGGCATTTTTTTACCATCCAAATTATTTTTACTGACAGTTATACCTTTAAACTTTTTATATTAGAATAGATTTAAATTTACAAAACAAATCATGAGGTAGTATTACAGGGCGTGCCCGTTTGCCCCTCATGCCTTTTCCTTTATTAACATCTCATATTCGTTGCTTTGTCACAATTAATGAATTATACCCAGCTTTCCCTGTTTTTAACTCCAAAAAGTGTTCAGTCTTTAAAATCACTGCTAGACTCAACTAATCAAAACTTTGTCTTCAGATTGAGTTGGCTTTTTTTTTTAACTATCAAGTCAAAAGAACAGAGGAAAAAAGAATGAAGAGAAGTAAAAGAGCCAGAGAGATTTAAGGGATACTATAAGCACAGCAATCTATGCATTCTGGGAGTTCCACAGTAAGAGAGAGAGCATGCAGCAGAGAACCAACATGATGAAATAATGACTAAAATGTAAAAGTAAAACTTACCAAATTTGAAGAAGGAAGTAGACATAGACATTCAAAAAGATCAACGATCTCCAATTATAATAAATCCAAAAGACTAACACCAAAACAAATTATAATCAAACTGTCCAACATCACTCAAAGAAAGAGAATCCTGAAAGCAATGAAAGAAAAGTAGCTCATCACCTACAGTGAAGCTCCTAAACAATTGTTGCCGGTTTTCGTCATACACTTAGGAGGCCTTAGAAATTCTCTTCTCAGTCTTTACATACTTGAAGAAATCAGAATCTCTGGTGGAGAGGTCCAGGCCTGAATATTGCTAAAACTCCCTGGTGTTCCCTAAAAGTGAGCAGTGCTACACATTCTCACAGATAAGGTAGGTGACACACACATGTGTTAGAGTACATATGAATTTTGGAAAATATGGAAACTTTAAAAACACAAAAGGGGGGCTGGCATTGTGGCATAGCAGGTAAGGCAGCCTCCTGCAGTGCCAGCATCCCATGTGGGCACCAGTTCGAGGGACAGCTGCTCCACTTTCAATCCAGCTCTCTGCTATGGCCTGGGAAAGCAATGGAAGATGACTCAAATCATTGGGCCCCTGCACTCGCATGGGAGACCCAAAAGAAGCCCCTGGCTCCTGGCTTTGAACCGACACAGCTCTGGCCATTGCGGCCAACTGGGGAGTGAATCAACAGGTGGAAGACCGACCTCCCTCCCTCCCTCCCTCCCTCTCTGCCTCTCTCCCTCTCTCTCTCTCTCTCTCTCTCTCTGCCTCTCCTCTCTGTGTAACTCTGACTTTCAAGTAAATAAATTAAAATAAATAAAATTAAGATGAGAAAGCTTGGACCCTGATGAGAACCAAGAACATAAACTTGCACAGGCCTCTGAGCTGAAACTGTCTATGGTTTTCCTCCTAGCGGTCTACCCCAGCTGTCCTGCTTGTCCTGATAGTGAGGAAACAATGTTTCTGACAGCCCCATCAACTTCCAGTGCCTCCCTCGGCACTTACTGGGCTGTGCTGAGTCTGAGCAGAGGCATGACCAAGGATGATGGCTCCATTGCTGCTCTTCTGCCTGGAGCTCAAGGGAGCCTCAGGCTTTGGATTCAGGACAGGGAAGGAGGCAGCCTCAGTCTGGGACTTCGTGATGCAGACACGCACATGGGGAGGAGTGGCCATTGTATTTCCACTGCAACGTCACGGTCTGGAGGCTCTGCTCATTATATGTGCTGGGAGGACCTCGGGGGCTCAATGCACAGAGCTCCTAATTAGCCTGTAGGCCCATGTAGCCCAGACTGTGATGACTTGCTGATGATAATGGGAGAGAAATAGGAGAAAAGTAAGTGCACCTGGAATGTTCTCCAAGGACCGTTCACCTCTGCTTCTTGCTGCTGAATTCCAAGATGCAGGATCTTTACAAAAAATTCAGACTTCTGTCCTCCATGGTCACAAATCCCAGTGTGATTCTTTGAGTTCATTGCAGCAATATGAAAAGCATGGAGAGTTCCATTTTCTATGCCAAAAATCTGAGACTATTTGCATTTTCTCAGTTAGCATTAGTCTCTAAAGACAACTTCCTATATTCATTTCATAAACCCTTGCTTGAGCTGGCATTTAATGTGTTAAAGTTTATGGGCATTTTAATCATTTAACTGGTTTTTTCTCAATTGTTTCTAGGTTTGAATATATATTACCAAGTTATTGATAATTACACATTTATTTGATATTTTATCCTTAGTGCAGCAGTAAGAAAGGCTGGGGATACTTCAAGAAGTTTGTAGAAATGCAGGATGAAAACAAATTTCAAAGTTTGTTTCCCTCACGTTTTTGAAGGATCCCATATATATAAATATCTTCATTTAATCTTGTGATACAGTAAATAGACATATAAACATTCAGACTAAGAAACATTGTAGTGGCATAGCAGGTCAAGTCACAGCCTGCAGCACCAGCATCCCATAGGGGCACCTATTCAAGTTCTGGCTGCTTCACTTATGATCCAGCTCTCTGCTAATGCACCCGGAAAAGCAGTAGAGTATGGCCCAAGTGCTTAAGCCCCTGTCACCATGTGGGAGACCCAGAGGATGCTCCTGCTTCTGGCTCAGGCTGGCCCAGCACTGACCATTTTGGCCATTTGGGGAATGAACAAGCATATGGAAGATATTCTCTCTCCCTCTCCCTCTCCCTCTCCCTCTCCCTCTCCCTCTCCCTCTCCCTCTCCCTCTCCCTCTCCCTCTCCCACTCCCACTCCCCCTCTCTCTCCCTCTCTCTCTCTGTAACTCTGTCTTTTCAAATAATCTTTTTTTAAAAAAAGAAACATTGGAAAAGGAATGCAGAATTCTTACTGATAGTTCCTCAATGCTACCCATGAACCAGATTTAGAATTCAGGTGTTTGTGGCCGGCGCCGCGGCTCACTAGGCTAATCCTCCGCCTTGCGGCGCCGGCACACCGGGTTCTAGTCCCGGTCGGGGCACCGATCCTGTCCCGGTTGCCCCTCTTCCAGGCCAGCTCTCTGCTGTGGCCAGGGAGTGCAGTGGAGGATGGCCCAAGTACTTGGGTCCTGCACCCCATGGGAGACCAGGAGAAGTACCTGGCTCCTGCCAACGGATCAGCGTGGTGCGCCGGCCGCAGCGCGCTACCGCGGTGGCCATTGGAGGGTGAACCAATGGAAAAAGGAAGACCTTTCTCTCTCACTGTCCACTCTGCCTGTCAAAAATAAAAAAAAAAAGAATTCAGGTGTTTGTACTGATACTTTTCTTTTGGGTGACTAGTCAATCTAATTATCCCAACTGCCATTCCTGCCATGAGGAAACCATGCTCCCTACAGTACCTCTTGCATCCACTGTGCCCCACAGAACTCACTGGGCTTGGACCCCTACTGTAGGACATGTCTGGGGAATGAGGGTCCATTGCCTCTTGCCCAGAGATCAATGAGGGCTGAGCTGTCTCCTCAGGACAGTTAGGAACAGCCAGGTCTGGGCATCCCAATACAGATGACTCTGGAAAGAGAAGACACAGGCACAGTTCTTCCTAGTCTGGAACCAGTATTCTTATTTAAAAAGTCCTTCTTTGTATTTGAATGACAAAAAGAGACAAAGACAGACAAAGGGAGAGAACATTCTAGTGACTGAGTCACTCCCCAAAAGCCCACAGGACCCAGTGCTGAGTCAGGCAAAGCCAGGAACTGAGGATTCAACCTGGGTCTCCCATGGAGGTGGCAGAGCAAAAACTACTTGAGTCATCATCTGCTACATCCCAGGGTGAACAGTAACAAGAAGTAAAAATTGGAAGCAGAGCAAGGACTCAAACCCAGGCACTCAAAACTAAGACGCCTGCATCCCAAGTGGCATCTTAACTGCCATGCCAAATGCTTGCCCCATGGACTAGCATTAAAGACTGCACAGGCTGGCCAGTGCCGAAGCTCCCTAGGCTAATCCTCCGCCTACAGCACCGGTACTCCAGGTTCTAGTCCCAATTGGGGCGCCGGTTTTGTCCTGGTTGCTCCTCTTCCAGTCCAGTGCTCTGCTGTGGCCTGGGAGGGCAATGGAGGATGGCCCAAGTGCTTGGGCCCTGCACCCACATGGGAGACCAGGAGGAAGCACCTGGCTCCTGGCTTTGGATCGGCGCAGTGCACCAGCCATAGCGGCCATTCGGGGAGTGAACCAATGGAAGGAAGACCTTTCTCTCTGTATCTCTCTCTCACTGTCTACCTCTGCCTGTCAAAAAAAAAAAAAAGAAAAGAAAAAAAAGACTGCACAGGCTATTTTCTATGAATTTCCTCAACACTTTTGGTACTGAAGAGTGGGTCTCTGACATTGGTGTGTAAGCATCACAAGATTGTGCATATATCCATCTTCTCCCCAGCATGTTACACAAACCATAAAATGATCTGCTCTCAGCCACATTTTCCTGCAGAACTGTCAGTTGGGTGGGTGTATCTCTGCATCGTTTAGTTATAGTTTACCACACTGCTCCATGGTGTATCCTCGGTCATGTAGTCCACAGAAATAACCATGATTTCTCTTCTTCCAGCAGAATCTCCCTATGATGTCATAAACAGCTGTAGCCATTCAACAAAGCTGCCAGTACAGTGGCCTCTGATGTTTGCTTTCCAAGTAAGTGATCATTGCACACCAGAATATATTTTCCTTAGGTATTTTAATGTGTCATGTCATATATGTCATGTCATTATGATTTTAATGCAGTATACTTTGGAAATTAGTGATATCAAGAAGGCGATGGAATAGGAAACACTACGGCTCATTTCTTCCATTGAGATTGGATTTACCAACATTTTGGACCAAATTGCCTTTGTTAGAACTTTACAAACCAGTTAAGAGATTGTGTCGGCCAGTACCGTGGCTCAACAGGCTAATCCTCCGCCTAGTGGCGCCAGCACCGGGTTCTAGTCCTGGTCAGGGTGCCGGATTCTGTCCTCGTTGCCCCTCTTCCAGGCCAGCTCTCTGCTGTGGCCCGGGAGTGCAGTGGAGGATGGCTCAAGTGCTTGGGCCCTGCACCCCTTGGGAGACCAGGAGAAGCACCTGGCTCCTGCCTTCAGATCAATGCTGTGCGCCACCCACAGTGCACTGGCCGCGGCGGCCATTGGAGTGTGAACCAATGGCAAAGGAAGACCTTTCTCTCTGTCTCTCTCTCTCACTGTCCACTCTGCCTGTCAAAAATTAAAAAAAAAATTAAAAAAAACGATTGTGTCACCCTAGATGAGTGCAAAGCCAAGGAGAAGTGTATCAAAATATGTTTGTTGCATTTTCCCACTACAGAGCTCCCTGTCCCAGACACAGCATAGCAGAGTGAGGAGAAAACTTCCTACTGCTGAAAGGGAGTTCCAATCTCTCATGGAAGGGAAAGAGAAGGTGGAGCGTCCATCCAAAGTTCTGTCTTCTCAGGGCTGCCTGAGGAACTGGTTCATACTTTGCCTGCCTTGGAGCTCGAATGGTAATGGCATTGAATGTTAGTGGCTGAAGAGAACAAAGGAAGGCACTTCCTTACAACCCTCAGAGGAAATGCAGTACCACAAACAGACACTAGGGGGAGGAAGAGATGCTGAGCTCTGGAGGACAAAGGCTAACCTCTTCAACTACACAAATCACACACACAGAAACCCAGGGAAGTTTTGGGTGTCACCCACAATCTCTGGGCATTCTGTTGTGAAGGTCTTTCCAAGTTGGAAGCCCATCCATAAGGACTGGGAGATGCTTTTTTCCCCATTGTTCAAATATCCATGGAGAGTACCAGAATGCATGCAAACAGGGAAATATCACCTAATAAAATTAACAAATGGCAGCTACAGAGATAAAGTACTACATGTTTCTAAAGCAATAAAGATATTTGATCATCCCACAGCAAACACAAAATAACCACTTAAAAATTATCGATATGCTAACAGACAACGCAGCTAGAAACATAGAAACAAAGCAACCAGGAAAATAATGAATCAGCAAAATGGTAATAAAAATACAGAGACATCGCCTGTGCCATGGCTCACTAGGCTAATCCTCCGCCTGCGGCACCAGTACTCCAGGTTCTAGTCCCGGTTGGGGCGCTGATTCTGTCCTGGTTGCTCCTCTTCCAGTCCAGCTCTCTGCTGTGGCCCAGGAAGGCAATGGAGGATGGCCCAAGTGCTTGGGCCCTGCACCCTCATGGGAGACCAGGAGGAAGCACCTGGTTTCTGGGTTCAGATTGGTGCAGCCAGCCATAGTGGCCATTTGGGAGGTAAACCAATGGAAGGAAGACCTTTCTCTCTGTCTCTCTCACTGTCTACCTCTGCCTATCAAAAAAAAAAAAATACAGAGACATAAATTCTAAAAGAAAAAATGAACAGAAATATAGAAGATGAAGCATACAATAACTTTATTGTGATATTCAGTGGAGTGTTCAGCAGCAGAGTATCAAGAAGAATCAGTGGCTTTTTTAACTTTTCAAATAAATTTTATTGACAGTTGTATATTTTTAACATTTTATTTTAGATTAGGTGTAAATTTATACAACATAAATTGTGAGGTAGTCATATAAAGAATTCCCCTACACACCTCACCTCATCATTTCCTGTATTAATAGCTCCTTAATACCTTTGTCACAATTATTAATCCACACAAAACTTCTCTTATTTTTATCCAAAAGCCTTTTATCCCTTCATCTCTCTCAGCCTCTGGTAATTAATAAAAAAGTATAAAAAAGTCTAAATATGCCTTATTAAAAAGACCAAAAGAAACAATAATCAGACACAAAATCAGGAGAGCACCAGCCTCACACATCATGTACGGAGAAAAGTGAGATTTGTAGGTCTAGTTGCTTCTTTTTGCTGCAGTTCCCACCAAGAGTCCAGACGCGTGGCGCAGGGACTGAGATGAGCCTGTTTTCCTGAGGAGCCTCCATAGGGCCCTCTTGATGTCCCTGTTCCTCAGGCTGTAGATAAAGGGGTTGAGCATGGGGGTGACCACAGTGTACACCACTGAGGCCAAGGCACCCTTTCCAGGAGAAACCGAGAAAGCTGAGCTGAAATACACTCCAATGGCTGTTCCATAAAATAAGCAAACAACTGACAGGTGAGAGCCACAGGTGGAGAAGGCTCTGTACCTCCCACCTGGTGATGGCACTCTCAGAATAGAGGAAACAATTTTATAGTAGGAGAAGAGGATCCCTAAGATAGGAAGAAAACCATATATGACACCAGCAAGATACCTGACTATGTCATTGGTGAAGGAGTCAGAGCAGGCAAGACTGAGAAGTTGAGAAGGGTCACAGAAGAAACTAGAAATTTCAACATCCTTGAAGCAGGTAACTTGCAAGACCATCAAACTATGCAGCAGGGAATCCGAAACGCTGAACACAAAAGATACTAAAACTAAGAAGCCACAGCGGCCAGGATTCATGATGACCTGGTAATGCAGGGGGTGACAGATGGCGACAAACCGGTCATAGGCCATCACGGTCAGAATCAAATCATCCATGCATCCACAGATGAGAAAGAGAGACATCTGTGTCAGGCAGCCCACGTAAGAGATGGCTGTGCTGCGAGTGTGGATGTCCACAATCATCTTGGGAACCGTGGTGGAGGTGAAACCCATGTCAGCCAAGGACAGGTTGCAGAGGAAAAAGTACATGGGGGAGTGGAGGTGGGAGTCTGAGCTGACAGCCAGGATGATGAGCAGGTTCCCGAGCACTGTGACCAGGTACATGGACAGGAACAGCCCAAAGAGGAAGGGCTGCAGTTCTGGATCCTCTGAGAAGCCCATGAGATGGAATTCTGCGACACATGTGATATTTTGTGTTTCACTATATCCTGGAATCCTACTGGAAAAGAAAACAGTGTTGGTAAAAGGAAACACACAAACAGGCAATCAGCACATGCATATATTTTCAGTTCAACCAGTTATGTGTATAGCACATGGGTAACTCTAAGGTTCTTAGAATAATTGAATTAAAGAGACAAATTTTGGTGCAATACAGTTTTTTAAAGATTTACGTGTTTATTTGAAAGGCAAAGTTATACAGATGCAGAGCCAGAGAGAAAAGAGAGAGAGAGGTCTTCCATCCATCGGCTCCTCCCCACATGGCTACCATGGCCGGAGCTGTGCCAATCCGAAGCTAGGAACCTGGAGCTTTTTCCGGGTCTCCCATGCGAGTACAGGGGCCCAAGCACTTGGACTGTCTTCTACTGCTTTCCCAGGCCATAGCACAGAGCTGGATCAGAAGTGGAATAGCTGGAACTTGAACCAGTGCCCATATGGGATGGCAACACTGCAGGCAGTGGCTTTTACCCGCTACACTGCAGTGCCAGCCCCCATAATAATTTCTTGACATTGATGAACTCAATCTTCTTACAGCTTTTTTCATGATTCATTTTTTAAATTTTTATTTGAAATTCAGAGATTGTGAGCCAAGGGAGGCTCTACTCAATATTTAACAGAGATTTTTTTATGCCTCCTCTGTGCCAAGAAAATAATAGGGTCTGAAGAACCAAAAAAAAAGGGGGGGAATGTCATTCCCAAAATACACTGCTTATATGTTTACGAAGAAATATTTGTACTCTAAAAGGTTTTGTAGGATCGGAATTAACACTATCAATTAATTTTAATAGAATTGAACTTTGAGGTATAAAAATCTTGTCATAATATGGGGAAATGTATATTATGAAAAATTTGTCATGATTTTTTAAAAATTGGGGCCAAAATCAATTCAGACTTTTCATTCCATTTTTCCATGAATGTTTTGAAGTTCTCATACAAGGATAGCAGTAACAAGTCCTGGTACAGAAATAGGAATGCACAGGGTCAAGCAGCTCATATTTTAGTAAGTGGTATAAAGATCAATCTTAAAATGATGATAACAATATCTAAAATTTCTTTCGTCTACTTTTGATTCATCTATTGCATATACATCACATAAGAAGCTTCTATAAATCCATTCGTTACTTAATGAGGTATCAACTCAGATGACAATGCCCGTATCAAAGATCCTGGAAACATCCTCTATACACGGGAATAATTAGTGGATTGGACAGGATTCAAAACTGCATGGTCTCTGGATCTGACACATCTCCATTATCTCCCAATCATCAGAATGTATTAAGCAGAGTTCCCTAAGTTACAACATTAGGTACCTTTGAAGTTGGTTGTCAATCTCTTCACAGATTCTGAAGGAGAAATGGGACCTAACCCCTCATCTTAATGTCTCATATTGATACTAAGTGGCAAGATTACAAGAGGAGTGGAGGAAGTTGAAAGCTGAAGTGAACTCTCAAGAGAAAGATCTTCCCTGAGTTACCCTGTGCCTGTTCATCTGTGATCTTTGCCTTTGAACTCAGCACCCTTCCCTGGCTGCTGCCCACCATGCTCTACAAAGAAACCCCAAAGGAAGAGCACAGCAAACAGGAGGTCTATTCCTGGACAGAAAAGGGAAATGACTGCTTGGGTCGTCACAGGGGAATACCGGCCACGTTCCTTGTGTCTGAAATCAGACCACCTGATTCAGAATTGCCCACTGCTGCTTCTACCTGACAACCTGATGTGAATTCCATAGGGGTGCATAGTCCCTCTCCTCCTCTATAAAATAAAAATCTAGGCTATGTGACGAAATGAAACAAGCTACTAAGGTCATAGAGTTCAGACAGTGGCATTTAGGGCCTGTAATGCTTTGGTTACTGATATCCTCATCCTGAAACTCATGTTCACGTTGGGGTGTTCAGGGGTAATTTGTACAGACTTGTTTGTTGCCATCATGAAGGAGATGCCAGTGGGAAGAACAGTTGGTGTGTGAGGAAAGAAAAACACTGTCTGAGTTCCTGAGAACCAAGAGCATAAACTTCACAACTTCCTTAGCTGAAACGTAGCCTGTCGGTTGCTTCCCGTCTGTCTTTCACAGCAATCATTTCATCCTAATGATGAGGAAACAATGGTCCCGACATTCCCAGATCCTTGCACCATCTCCCTCAGCACTTACCGGGCTGCACCGAGTCTTGGCTGAAGCATGACCAAGGGTGATGGCTCCCCTGCTCCTCTTCTGTGGGGTGCAATGGAGACTCGCGTCCTTTACTCAGGACTGGAAAGGGGACAGTCAGGCCGTGCCCTCCTGATGCTGATGCTGCCCGTGGTAGGAAGCAGCATGGAGCTACTAGAATTCCACTGGCAAAGTCAAGGTCTAAAGGCGCTGGCTCATTATTTATACTTGGAAGACCCTGGGGGCTCAGTGCACAGAGCTCCTCATTAGCCATGGTCCATGTTATTCCAGTCTCTGAGGCCTTGCTGATATTAATGGAAGAGGAAAAGTTAGGTGTACCTGGAAAGTTTTCAGAGTGAAAGCTCGCCTGTGCTCCTTGCTGCTGATGTTACATGATCTTTATGTAAAATTCAAACTTATAATTTTGAATTCCACAACTCAGTGTGTGGTTGTTAAATCTGTAAGTTCATTGTATTAAGGATGTTATCTAAGGAGAATTTTCTCTTCTTTGCCAAGAATCTGATTCTATGTTCTCATTAGTCTCTAAAGACAAGCTTCCTATGTTCATTTCATTTCCTAAGCACTTGCTTGGATTGGTATTTTATGTCTTGGCAACTTACGGCTTCTTACTGATTTGAATAGTATGTCTAAGAGTGTCTCTTATCAAATTCCACTGACAAATTATTGATGCTTCCATGTTTATTTAGTAACACACCTCAGTACTTTAGAAGTAGCAAAAAAAAGAAGGTGCTTCAAAAAATTTTTAGAAAAAAATGTAGCCAGTGCCGTGGCTCACTAGGCTAATCCTCCGCCTTGCGGCGCCAGCACACCAGGTTCTAGTCCTGGTTGGGGCACCAGATTCTGTCCTGGTTGCCCCTCTTCCAAGCCAGCTCTCTGCTGTGGCCAGGGAGTGCAGTGGAGGATGGCCCAAGTGCTTGGGCCCTACACCCCATGGGAGACCAGAGAAGCACCTGGCTCCTGCCATCGGATCAACACGGTGTGCCGGCTGCAGCGCGCCAGCCGCGGCGGCCATTGGAGGGTGAACCAATGGCAAAGGAAGACCTTTCTCTCTCTCTCTCTCTCTCTCTCTCTCTCTCTCTCTCTCACTGTCCACTCTACCTGTCAAAAAGAAAGAAAAAAATGTAATTAAGAGGGCAGCGCTGTGGTGTAGCATGTAAAACTGCTACCTGCAGTGCCAGCATCCCATATGGGCACCGGTTTGAGTTCCGGCTGCTCCACTTCCCATCCAGCTCTCTGCTAATGCCTGGGAAAGCAGTGGAAGATGGTCCAAGTGCCTGGGCACCTGTACCCACACGGAGACCCAGAGGAAGCTCCCGGCTCCTGGCTTCAGCTCAGCACAACTCTGGCCATTGCAGCCATTTGGGGAGTGAACCAACAGATGGAGGACCTCTCTCTCTCTGCCTCTGCCTCCGGCTCTCTGTAACTCTGCCTTTCAAATAAATAAACAAATCTTGGGAAAAAAGTAATTAAAAGAAAAATTCATAATAGACATTTTCCATGAAATTTAAAAGATTCCATATATATATATATATATATATATATATATATATATCTTCTGTTGTTCCTGTTGTAGGATAAATAGTTATGTAAATGTGCAGAATCACTCTGTAAGAAACCAGGGTAGAAGGAAAGCAGAATTTCCACTGGTTCTTGTCACCTGGATTATAAAATTTGAAGCTCATCCATCTAGCTGTCCCAACTACCCTGCTGGCCCACATATGAGGAAAGAATGATCCCGACAATCCCTCCTGCAGCCTCTGTGTCCCACAAAATTCACTGGGCTAGGTTCTCTTGCTGTGGCCTATGACGGGCAAGTGAGAATGCATTTCCGTTCCGTGCCCAGTGAGTAGTGAGGGCTGAGGCTCTCTCCTCAGGACTGTTCAGGACACAGTCGGGCCTTAACCTCCCAAAACAGATGAGTCTGGTAATGAATACACATCTATGATTTTTCTTGGACTGGGACCAGCAGTCCTTTTAAAATTTTTCATTCATTTTTATTTATTTGCAAGGCAGACAGAGACAAAGGTAGTCAGAATGATAAAACCTGTCTGCTGATCTACTCCCCAGGTGCCCCCAACAGCTAGGGCAGGGCCAGGACTAACCCAATGCATAGAAGGCAGTATTGGTCTCCCACATAAGTAGAAGGAACCCAAATACTTGAGCCATCATCTGCTGCCTCCCTTCAAGTGCATTTGCAAGAAGTGGATTAAGAAGCAGAGCTGGAACACAAACCTAGCCCCTCAGTACAGGATTCAGGCATCACTGTGCTATACGCCCACCCCTGGGAGCAGAATCCTGTCAGTCTAAAAGCACAAGCTGATATTGACGCTCATGTGATCTTGAACACTTTAAGTGCTAACATCTGTATGCACCAAGGTTATGCAATGACCCAGCTGCCTTTCAGCAGAACACCCAAAAAATCATGCTCTCAGATATCTGCAGGACAACTGTCTCTGTGTTTGTATTGATAAAATTTCCACCCATACTGCTTTGTGATGAATCCACAGACAACTAGTCCAAAGAGGTGATCCTGGTTTCTCTTTATCCACCAGAATCTCCCAACATCACAACGGGCTATAACCATTTTGTGGAAAAATTCACAAGTGATTCCAGTAGTGTATGGTTTTTATGCATCTTGAAGTGCTCATTTTGCTCCAGAATGTATTTTCTTTAGATTTTTTTAATAAGTGTCATCAATTCATTAGTGTTTAATAAAATATGATGTTGGCCACAGTGATATCAGTAAGACAAATGAATAGGAAGTCCCAGGTCTTCATTTCACCCACAGAGTCCTGACTTAACAACATCCATGGACCAAAATCTGTAAGAGCTCCACAAGCCGGTTAAGGCTTTACAACAAGCCCAGATAAGCACAAAGCCAAAAGGAACTACCTCACAGTGAATGGCAGCATTCTTTGTGTTTGTCAGCCAAGACCCTGCCAGTCCCAGAAGCACCATCTCAGGATAAGCAGAAACCCCCCAACTCCTAGCATCTGTCTTGGAAGGGAAAGAGAAGATGTGTTGTTCTCTCAGGGGCTACCTGAGGAAATGCGTTATACCTTGCCTGACTTGGAGTTCTAATGGAAATGGCAGTGGCCTATGGGTACCAGATTAGGAGCCACTGAGAACTATGGAAAACACCTAGTTATCCTCCCAGAGCAACTTCAGTGCCAGAAGCAACACACCAGGCAGAGATGATGATGTGACCTGGAGCACAAGTATAAACTCACACACAGCCCAGAGAAGATGCCTCCTAGCAAAGGTTTGAGAGTCCCCAACAATCTCCGTGAAGGTCTTTCCCTGTAGGAATCCAGTCCAGAAAACTTGGGGAAGATGTTTTCCCCAATGATCACATCTAACCAGAGAACAAAAGGAATGCATAGAAACTGGGAAATATGATCCAAAGGAACAAATTGCTTCACCAGAAATAAGTTACTAAACCCTCTTTAAAGATATGGAGAGGGGCCAGCACTGAGGCGTACTACGTTAATCCTCCACCTGCAGTGCCGGCATCCCATATGGGTGCCAGTTCTGGTCCCGGTTGCCCCTCTTCTGATACAGCTCTCGGCTGTGGCCTGGGATTCAGTAGAAGATGGTCCAAGTGCTTGGGCCCCTACACCCACATGGGAGACCAGGAAGATGCACCTGGCTCCTGGCTTCGGATCGGTGCAGCTCCAGCCCTTGAGGCCATTTGGGGAGTGAACCAATGGAAGGAAGACCTGTCTCTCTCTCTCTCACTGTCTGTGTAATACTACCTGTCAAATAAATAAATAAAATCTTTTAAATAAAATAAAGATATGGAGATATTTGATTTTTAAACAAATTCAAAATCATCTCAAAGATTGTCAGCTAGCTAAATGACACAAAGAGATCAACCGCAACCAGAAAAAAAGGAATAAATGAAAATAAAGATGACAAACTATAAAAAAAACAAATTTTGGAGATAAAGAATACAATAACTAAGTTGGAACATTCTATAGAGTGTTCAACAGCAGGTTCAAGTACAACAAAGAATCAGTGAACTTTTGGACTTTTCAAATAATTTATTTACTAACAGTTATATCTTTATTTTTAACACTTTATTTCAGGATAGTTTTAAATATACAAAAATTGTGAGGTAGTAATACATAGAGTCCCCATATATCCCTCATTCTACTTCCCCTATTACATCGCATGTTAATATCATTGTTACAGTGAACCACACCCATCTTCCCCAATTATTTTAAAGACTATTTATTTATTTATTTGAAAGAGGAAGAAACAGAGAGATATCTTCCATTCACTGGTTGGCTTCCCAAATGGCTGCAATGCTTGGAACTGGGCCAGGCCAAAGCCAGGATTGAGGAGCTTCTTTCAGATCTCCCATACAGGCAGAAGGGTCCAAGCACATGGGCCCACCTCCACTGCTTTCCCAGGTGCATTAGTAGGGGGCTGGACTGGAAGTTGAGCAGACACCGCTGAAACTGGCACTCATGTGGAATGCCAGTGTTGCAGGCAGCAGCTTTACTCACTGTGCCACAGTGATGCCTTTTCCCCGATCTTTTCATCCCGAACACTTTCACTTATTCCATGACTCCCAACCTCCAGTAATCAACATTTTTGTGTTAAGATTCAGATTTTTTTTATTTGAAATTATCTAGTCACAGGAACAAAAGAAAAATAATGAATAAAAGTAAATAAAACTAGAGGGATGTATGGGATACCGTAAGAGATATGCCCTATGCCTTATATTCCATATGCCTTATGGAAATTACACAATAAAAATAAGGAAATGGAGTAGGGCAGAGAGCCATTTTTAAGAAACAATGACTCCTATTTGGAGCTTCCTAAATTTCAAGAAGTAAGTCCATATACATATTATGAAAGTTCAGTTAACTCCATTAAAATAAATCCAAAGGACTACCACTAAGCCAAATGATAATCAAAATATCCATGTTGCAGAAAAAAAAAGAGAATCCTGAAAGCAGCAAAGGAGAAGTGACTTATCACATACAATGAAGCTCCTAAAACACTACAGACTTTTCAGATTATCTCTAGGGTACCTTAAAAATTCTCATGCCAGGGGCTGGAGCTGTGGCATAGGGGTGCCAGTTCAAGTCCTGGCTGCTCCACTTCTGTTCCAGCTCCCTGCTAATGCACCTGGGAAAGAAACGGAGGATGCCCCAGGTGCGTAGGCCCCTGCCACTCATGGGGGTGACCTAGAAGAAGCTCCTGACCCTGGCTTAGGCCTGGCCCAACCCTGGCCATTGCAGACATTTGGGGAGTGAGCAAGTGGATGAAAGATCTCCCTCTCTCTCTCTACCCCACAGTCGTGTATGTGTGTGTAACTCTGCCTTCCAAATAAATTTCACTTCAGTCTTCACAGAAGTTGAAAAAATCAGAATCTCTGGTGGCAGGACCCAGGCCTTAGATTAGGTGAACAACCCTGGTGGTTCACTAAAAATGGAGCAGTGATAGGGGTCCACACTGAAAACCAGCACAAATAAGTTAGATAGGTTCAAAATGTGATGAAACATACAGAAGAATTATGGAAAAGACGTAAACTTGAAAAATCCAGAAAGGGTTGTTCATTTGTCCAGGATTCCTGGATCATCAATAATAAACCACAGAGAGTTCTGCAGAGCTAAAGTAGGGTTCAGACATGCAATGGTTAAGATGTATAAAAACTCTGTAATACTCTCCATTAAAAATGGCAAAAGAAGCAATATGCAGACACAAAATTTAGAGAGACGAGAGCCTCATACATCATGTAGTTAGAGGTGAGATTTGTACTTCTAGATGCTTAGTTTTGCTTCCTTTTTCAACCTGCAGTCCAAACGCATGGCAGAAGGACAGAAATTAGGCTGTGTTGCTGAGGAGCTTCTGTATGGCTCTCTTCAAGTCCCTGTTCCTCAGGCTGTAGATAAAGGGGTTGAGCATGGGGGTGACCAGAGTGTACACCACTGAAGCCCAGGCACCCTGCCCCGGAGAAAGTGAGAAAGTTGAACTGAGATAGACCCCAAGACCTGTTCCATAAAACAAGCAAACGACTGACACGTGAGAGCCACAGGTAGAGAAGGCTTTGTACTTCCCATCTGCTGAGGGGATTCTCAGAATGGAGGACACAACTTTATAGTAAGAGAGGAGGATCCCTGTGATAGGGAGAAAACCATAGATGATGCCCACAAGATATGTGAATACATCATTGGTGAAGGAGTCAGAGGAAGTGAGACTGAGAAGCTGAGTAGGCTCACAGAAGAAATTAGAAATTTCCACTTTCTTGAAGCAGGAATTCCTTAAGACCATCAAGTTCTGCAGCAGGGAATACAAAAGGCTGCCCCCAAAGGACACCAAAACTAAGAAGCCACAGCGGCCAGGATTCATGATGGCCTGGTAATGCAGGGGGTGACAAATGGCAACAAACCGGTCATAGGCCATCACGGTCAGAAGCAAAGCATCCATGCATCCACAGATAATAGAGAGAGACATCTGTGTCAGGCAGCCCACATAGGAGATGGCTGTGCTGTGAGTGTGGATGTCCACAATCATCTTGGGAACCGTGGTGGAGGTGAAACCCACGTCAGCCAAGGACAGGTTGCAGAGGAAGAAGTACATGGGGGTGTGCAGGTGGGAGTCTGAGGCGACAGCCAGGATGATGAGTAGGTTCCCGAGCACTGTGACCAGGTACATGGACAGGAACAGCCCAAAGAGGAAGGGCTGCAGTTCTGTCATCTCTGAGAAGCCCATGAGATGGAATTCTGCGACACATGTGATATTTTGTGTTTCAGTATAACCTGGGAATCTTTGAAAAGAAAATAGCATTAGTATAGGAAAAAATGGCTCATGGCCCTTGCATATATTTTCAATTCAACCCATTATGGGTATAGCACATGAGTAACTCTAAGGTTCTTAGAATAAATTGAATTAAAAATTTGGGGGGACAATACAATTTTGAAGTTCTTAATCTTTTGAGGTGTGTTTTACATGTTTTTCAAGACCACCACCTCTGTTTCACACTTGGAGACCATACAACGTCTGCCATCTTCCTCCACAGTGACAGACTCAGTCTTCCTGGAGCTCCCTCTGATTGGTTTCTGTGTTCCTCTTCTCCATCTATGCACACCTGCTTTAGAGACACTCACCTGAACTGAGAACTGTCTGTGATCACAACCAAATGCAACCAAATCTTCTAACAGAAAAGAACAGGAAGTTCGTTTTCCCCATATAGGACAACATCATTCTAATTCAAGGAAATGAAGAGCAATCAAATATATCTTATTTTGTTCTCAGGCCATGATAGAAGCCCATTTGACTGAAAATATTTATAAATACTCTATAAAGTTAGGACTGTATTATCTAGACCCTAAATTGCACTTGCTTTTTCATGATTGGAAACTATTGTTGTGTGTAGGGTTTCATCATTCTTAGGTTTTCTGGTTTCTCTCTGTTATCTCTTTTTCTCTGAGAGGCTGACACACAGGGAGACTCCCCCAGATGCCTGTGCTGTGTGTGGCAGACCAATGCAGAGGCTGGGAGCTGAAACTCAATCCAGGTCTCCCACATGGGTAGCAGGGGCCCAGCTGCTTGTGCTGTCACCTCTTCCTCTCACAGTCTGCACTGGCAGGAAGCCGAGTCACAGCCCAGAGCCAGGAATCAAACCCAGGTACCCCAGGTGGGAGGAGGACATCTTAATCATGCCTGTTTGTCTCTTTAAAGTCATCAAGTACATCCATCCTCATCATTAGTGGATGGCAGACGTTCATAAGTATGCTTTAATTAAATGCACATGACCGTATGAAACCACTGACCACAAATGTTATATTAGTGTACTCTTACCTGTCCAATATTTAGACATAATGAACTATTTAGAAATACCTGAATTTTTAAAATTTTATTCATGTTTTTATCTATCCCCTTTGCTCTCATGCTTTCATCTACCCTGTATAATCTGCTATGGAAGAGCTGTATCTTCTTTAAATATTGTTTCCATTTTTCCTCTCTTTTCTATAGAGACCTGGTAAGACTGCTTTATACTTTTATGATCATAAATCCCCTTTTTTACAGTTGAGATATTTGGTATCAGGGAAGGCCAAGACCATTGGAGTCCCAAACTTCCTGTACATAATTCAAATATTTTCATGTTATACCTTCTTGATTCATTGGTTGCAGTTTTCTATTCTGGCTGCCTAAAGGCGACTCCACTTTATTAATAGTTCATACTGTGATGAATCAAGAAAAGAATTGTAAAAGAATTCCAGAAAAGAATGTAAATGCACTTGAGCAGTTTCCTCATCTGTAAATGTGGAACAATAATTGTTCACGTTATAAGTCTGTGGGAAAGAAGCTTCTGTAAGTATTTTACTACATTCTTATTCACTTTTCATTTTATTTGAATCCGGGCTGCCTCCAGGGTGCACATGAGCAGGAATTGGATCAGAATTGGAGTGGTCGAGACCTGAACCAGGTCCTGTGACACAGGATGCAAGCTTCCCCACCTGAGGCTTCATTCACTGCAGCAAAATACAAGCTCCTTGTGCCAGTACTGATTTAGGGATCCTTAAATAGTTTTCTTTAAAACTTACCTGTGAAGTGTTTGGGGCTCATTGGAGTAGTGTGCTATACCTACTGCTCCTGAAATATACTAGTGTGAATTGATGTTCCGTTTTATTTTCTCTGTGAAGTACATTGGTCTCCTTCAAACACTTTGATCCTCACTTGAGAAGTCAACATTTACTCTGTCTACCTGTTATTATGACCATGTTTCCAAAATTTCTGTGCTTCTCTCCATACCACACATAGGAATATTTCTAAAAGATGTGTGTGTGAAATTGTTTGAGTTGCAAAACTTGATGATATTTCAATCTTAGTAATAATCAGCTGCATCTGCTGTTCCAATACAATATCAATCATTATTAACTATTCCCCCTTAAGATAGACCATCAGGCTGGCGCCGTGGCTTAACAGGCTAATCCTCCGCCTTGCAGAGCCGGCACACCGGGTTCTAGTCCCAGTCGGGGTGCCGGATTCTATCCCGGTTGCCCCTCTTCCAGGCCAGCTCTCTGCTATGGCCCGGGAAGACAGTGGAGGATGGCCCAAGTCCTTGGGCCCTGCACCTGCATGGGAGACCAGGAGAAGCACCTGGCTCCTGGTTTCGGATCAGCGAGATGCGCCAGCCACAGCGGCTATTGGAGGGTGAACCAATGGCAAAAAGGAAGACCTTTCTCTCTGTCTCTCTCTCTCACTATCCACTCTGCCTGTCCAAAAAAAAAAAAAAGACCATCAAATATTTCCCTGTGTATGTTTGGTAGTAATCCTTCCATGAAAACTCACTAAGAAATTTCATCTTGTGAGGGGAATAATAATTTCACTTGATTCAAATGGAGAATACATGGCCCTGGGAAGTGAGTGGAAAAATCAGCGTTTTAGTCCTGTGTCAGTCACCTACAACACTCAATAATGTGTATAAATCTCTCCACCTCTTTGTAATTGTGTTGTCCACTAGACATAGGAAGAATACACCCATATCTGTGACAGGTTAGCACCGAGGGGAATTTAGAACTAAAACACATCACTGTTGTGCTTCTTCTAAATACAGATTCTGTCTTTACAGAAATAGCAGCTTTGTTGATGGATGCCATCCTCAAAGGTCAGCTGAGGCTGCAATGATGACAACTCTAACAGGCGTCTCTCCTTGGGCAAAAATGTCTCCCTCCTCCCTTCTCCTCTGCGTTTTCCTTTTATTGTAACTCAGACCATCTCCACCTTAATTTTTCAATATTCATAAACAATGGTTATGCTATAGATTCTATTAACTGAAATTGCATGTGTCCTTCACAGAGACAAAAACACATAGTATCCTGAGGTTCTATTTCTATTTTACATTCCTGAAAGGGGTGAAGGTAATGACAAGAAAACACCAAGTGTATTGAAGCCACACAATTACACCCAATTATTATGAGCCAGGCAAGGCTTTCCTATATGTGTTGCAGAGATTTCTTTATGCCTCCTCTGGACCAAGCAACAAATGGGATCTGAGGAATCAAAAATGAAAGATTGCCATTCTTCCCAAAATGCAAAACTCATATATACATTTGTGAGGATATACTTACACTGTAAAATGTTTTGTCAGAATGAAAATTAAATTTTGAGTTCATTTTAATGCACAAATAGTTTTGGATATAAAAATTTTTGGTAATATTTGGAAAATGTGTATTATGAAAAACTTGTGCATGGATTTAAAAAACAGGTTTGGGCCAAAATGAATTCAAATATTTTATTCCATTTCTCCATGAATGTTTTGAAGTTCTCAAGCAAGGACAAGAGCAAAAAATCCTGATGCAGAAATAAGAAGGCACAATATCAAGCAGGTGAGTGATATGATTATCAACCTTAAAATAGTAAGAACAATATATAAAATTTTTCTCCCTTTTGATTCATCTATTGCATATAGATCACATAGGAAGCTTCCGTTATAAGTTAATTCATTGCTCAATGAAGTATCAACTCAGATGACAATGCCCCATGTCAGAGATCCTGAAAACATCCTCTACAACACAGGAATAATCAGCAGATTGGACAGTATTCAAAACTGCATGGTCTCTGGATCTGATGACTAAAGGTCTCCACTGTCTCCCAGTCATCAGAATGTGTTAAGCAGAGTTCCAGAGGTTAAAACATTAGGTACCTCTGAGATGCATTGTTAATCTCTTTCAGTTTCTACAGTAGAAATAAAACCTCACACCTCATCTTAATGTCTCTTTTTGAGATTAAGTAGGATGATTGTAAGAGTAGAGGAAGTTGAAAGCGAAGTGAAATCACTCGAGAGAAATCTTCCCTGAATGACCCTGTGCCTGCTCCGCCTGTGATCTTTGCCTTTGAATTCAGTTACATCTCAGGCTGCTGCCTCCAACAGTCTACAAAGAAACCCCAAAGAAAGAGTAAAATTAACAAGCGGTCTCTTCTTTGAAGGGACAGAAAAGTGAAAAGACTGCTTGAGTCATCAGAGGGGAATATGGGTTACATTCCTTATCTGAAATCAGCCCACCTGATTCAGCATTGGTTCCTCCTTCTTCCCTGACAACCCTTGATTCAAGTCAAACAAAAGTGCTGAGTTCCTCTCCTCTTCTATAGAATAAAAGTGTGTGCAGCATAACTTGGGAGATTATGTAATGACATGAAACAAGTGACTCAGGATGTAGAGTTCAGACACTGGCAGTTATAAAGTTTTCAATAAAATTTCAAGATGCTTTGGTTACTGGTGCACTTCCAATCACCTTCATGATCTTGTTTGGGTGTTCAGGGATAGTTTATACAGACTCATGTGCTACCAACATGAAAGAGATCCCAGTGGGAAGAATAACTCATTTCAAGAAAAACTCTGAATGAGAGCCTTGAACCCCTCTGAGAACCAAGAACACAAACCTCACAAATTTCTGAGCTGAAATTTTGCCTGATTCCTTCCCATCTGTCTATCACAGCAGTCATTTTCATCCTGGTGATGAGAAAGCAATGTTCCTGACATGCCCAGATCCTGTTACTTCTCCCTCAGCACTTACTGAGCTATGCTGCGTCTCGGCTGAAGCATGATAAGTGCTGATGGCTCCTCTGCTCCTCTTCTGCCTGCAGTACAATCGAGCCTCACATTCTTCACTAAGGACTGGAAAAGAGACAGACTCAGGCCATGTCCTCTGCATACAGGTGCTCACAATGGTATGGATCATTGTATGGAGCTACTAGAATTCCACTGGCAAAATCAAGGTCTAAAGGTGCTGGAAGACCTTGGGGAAAGGTGCTGGAAGAAACTTGGAAGACCCTAGGGGTTCAACGCACAGAGCTCCTCATTAGCCAGTGGGTCCATGTTATCCCAGTCTCTGAGGACTTGCTGATATTAATGGAAGTTGATTAGGGAAAAGTAAGTGTACCGGGAGACTTGACACAAAGAAGCTCACCTGTTTTCCTTTGCTTCCAAGTTGCAAGATCTTTACATAAATTTCAGAATTATGTCTCTCAATTCCACAAAACAATGTGTAATTTTTATATCTGTCAATGCTCTGGATTAATCATAAAATCTAGGGAAAATTAGATTTTCTATGCAAAGAATATGATTTCCTGTTTCTCAGCACTAGTCTCTCAAGTCTGCTTCTGATTTCACTTGCTAAGCATCGCTTAGGTTGCTGTGTCATCACTTGGTACCTTAGCTTTTTACTAACGTGAATGAGTATTTTTTTGAAGTTATGTTCTTATGGAATTACAATGAAGTATTACAAAACTATTATTTTTTACATATTTAATATACATTATATTTCAACTTAGGAGCAGCAAATAAAGAGGATACTTCAAAAAGCTATAGAAAAGTGGAAAAAATAATCGATAATATACATTTTCCATGAAATTTAAAAGACCCCCTTGTAAACATGTCTTCAGTTGTCCTTGTAGTGGGGCACATAGCTGTGGACTTGTGCTGACTCTGTAGAGTACCAGGGTGGAAGGAAAGCAGAATTTCTTCTGGTGGTTCTTGAATTCCCCCATGAACCAAGATAATAAAATTCATGCCTTTGGGCTGACACTTCTCACTTTGGGCCTGGTAAATCTACTTATCCCAACTACCGTGTTGGTCCTGCATGTGAGGAAATAATTCAACCAACAGTCCCTCTTGTATCCACTGTGTCCCACAGAACCCACTGGGCTGAACTTCTTTGCTGTGGAGTATTACAGGAGAGTGAGGGTCCATTATCCTTTGATGCCTCATGAGCAGTAAGAGTGGAGGTTGTCTTCGACAACCAGTCATAGGGATCCCCATCTTAATGACTCTAGAGGAGGAGACACAGGGACAATTTACTGTACTAGTGCCAGCATTTTTTTTTCATTTTTTTTTTATTTGAATGACAGAAACATACAAAGACAGATAGTGCATCATTGATTCACTCCTCATATGCCCACAGAGCCAATGCTGCATCAGGATGAAGTCAGGAGCTGGAATTCAACCAGGATCTCCCATGTAGGTGGTAGGGACCAAATTACTGAACCATCATCTGCCATCTATCAGGGTGCACACTAACACAGCTCAAATCCAGGCACTCAAATATGGAGCACATGCATCCCCAGTGACATTTTTATTGCTGTGCAGAATGTCTGTCCCCAGAACCAGCATCTGAAAGTCTGAAGGCACAGGCTGATATTTCTTCTTGTTAGTTGAGCACTTTAGGCATAAACAGTACTCTTGATGTTGATCTGTAAGCAGCACAAGAATGCACATATATCCCTCCTCTTCTCAGAATATTATAAAATCCATAAAACTATCACACTGTCCACCAAATTTCCCACTCAGAGAACTGTCAGATGCGCAGATTCATCTCTGTATTGTGTGTATATTTAGATTCCATTATAGTGCTCCATGGTGTATCCATGGTCATGTAATCCAAGTAGTGACTCGTTGCCTTTCTACCAGCAGAATCTCTCCAATGATTCACTATCAGGTACGATCATTCTGTGTAGAAGGTCAACAAATGTTCCCAGTGGCTTCGGAGTTTTGCTCATCATTTCACTCCTGACTGTATTTTCATTTCCATTCCCCATTCAGCTCCCTGCTAATGTGCCTGGGAAAGAAACAAAAGATGGCCCAGGTAGTTGGGATCCTGCCACTACATGGGACACCTAGATGAGGTTCCTAGGTCCTGGCTTAGGCCTGGACCAACACTGGCCAATGTGGCCATTTGGGGAGTGAACCAGCAGATGGAAGGTTTCTCTCACTCTCACTCACTCACTCTTACTCTCCCTCTTCCTCTCCTCTCCTCTTCTCTCTCTCTCCCTCTCTCTCTCTCTCTCTCTCTCTATCTCTGTAATTCTGCCTTTCAAATAAATAAATCTTCTTTTTAAAAGCAAATGGAGAATTAGTGATAAATAATATGGTAGATATGTGGAGTATTCAGTATAGTGCT
Organism: Lepus europaeus; assembly: GCF_033115175.1. Classification (NCBI taxonomy): domain Eukaryota; kingdom Metazoa; phylum Chordata; class Mammalia; order Lagomorpha; family Leporidae; genus Lepus; species Lepus europaeus. The sequence continues at coordinate 4,462,428 of NC_084846.1, forward strand.
CAGGAGCACTCTATGAGAGAGGAAACATCAGTCAGCATAAGGACTGAGCCTCTGGAATTACAAAATCAAAGGAACCAAAGGAAATGAATGAAGAGAAGTAAGAGCACAAGAGGGACTCATAGGAGGCTGTCAGCAGAGCAATATATTCATAATGGAAGTTCCACAATAAAAAGAAAAGGAAATAAGCATCCAGTACCCAGCCCTGTGTCTATATTTTAGATTAGAGCAATTTTCAAGTAAGGTTCCTATTTTTGAGATCCATACATTCCAGCAATATTTCTCAGTCGCAATAAGCCCAACCTTCTTAGCATTGTTTCATTGTTCATTTTCTTTCCTGTATATAGTTAACTTTAGAGACACTCAACTAAAGAATGTTAGAACAGGAATATGTGTGATAAGTTCATGATTGCAGTAAAATGTTTAAGACAAAATATAAACAGCATCATTCCACTTTTCATCCCAATCAGAGGAAAATAACTTTCAGCCCTGTTTTATTCAAATACTATGCAAAAAATTCCCAAATATAAAATATTGATCATTTCTATTGATTGCTGGGGGTGCATTATCTGGACTTTATTAAATGCAGGGGCCAGTACTGTGGCATAGTGGGTAAAGCCAACACTTGCAGTGCCGGCATCCATATGGGCACTGGTTCGAGTCCTCGCTGCTCCACTCCTAATCCAGCTCTCCGCTGTGTCTTTGGAAATAGTCGAAGATGGCCCATGCTTGGGCCCCTGCACCCGTGCGGGAGACCCGGAAGAAGTTCCTGGCTCCTGACTGCAGATCAGTGCAGCTCCAGCCATTGCAGCCGCCTGGGGAGTTAACCTGCAGATGAAAGACCTAACTCTCTCTCTCTCTCTCTCTCTCTCTCTCTCTCTCTCTCTCTCTCTCTGCTTCTGACTCTCTATAATTCTGCTTTCCAAATAGATAAGTATTTAAAAATGGTGGAGTTAGAAATGTGCCAGGGGATTCCAATACAATCCCATCAAGATTGCATGTACCAATGCCATCTCACTAGTCCAGGTGATCAATTTCAGATCACAATTGATCACACTGATAGGTCTAAGAGTCAAAGGTATCACACAAACAAGACTAGTGTCTGCTAATACTAACCGATAGGATCAAAAAGGGAGAGAATGATCCATCATGGGAAGTGGGATACACAGAAGACTCAGAATGGCAGATGTCCTAAATAGCACTCTGGCCTCAGAATCAGCCCTTAAGGCACTCAGATCTGGCTCAAGAGCCCATGAGAGTATTTTAGGCATGGAAAGCCAAGATACTCTGGAAAAAAAAAAAAGAAGACCTAAATGAAAGATCTCTGTGAGTGAGATCCCATTGGAAAGCACTGGGCCATCAAAGAAGGAGGTACCTATCTCTGAAGGGAGGAGAGAACTTCCACTTTGACCCTGTCGGAATAAGATCGAAGTCAGCGAACCCTAAAGGCTTCCATAGCCTTGACAACTCATGACTAGAGCCTAGGGAGATTACTGACGCCATAAACAAGAGTGTCAATTTGCTAAGTCAACAACAGGAGTCACTGTGTACTTACTTATCATGTGAGATCTGTCCTTAATGTGTTGTCCAATGTGAAATGATGCTATAACTAGTACTGAAACAGTATTTTACACTTTGTGTTTCTGTGTTGGTGCAAACTGATGAAATCTTTACTTAATATACACTAAATCGATCTTCTGTATATAAAGATAATTGAAAATGAATCTTGATGTGAATGGAATGGGAGAGGGGGCGGGAGATGGGAGGGATACGAGTGGAGGGAAATTATGGGGGGGGGAAGCCACTGTGTCGGAGGCCACCCGACAAACCACACGGAGATGCAGCACTCAGTCAATTTATCACATTTATTGCCTCATCGCGTTTCAGGCCAAAGTAGGGGGCCCGGCGATGAGGGACTGGAGGCCATCTCCCTGGGGAAACTCTTCAACCTCCAGCCCCGAGCACACAGAAAGACAAGGATATATACCCCAGGCCCCATACAGATAACATTCATTGTGTGCAATCATGCATAGCACAGGAACAAAGCAAGTTTACAAGGTAGCAAAGATCAGGGTACAAGCTCTGCTGATAGAGCAAAGAACATCATAAACCTTCATCAGAAGTCACATCCTGCCTGCAGGAATGTGGGATGAAAAGTCTTGTGCCTTCAGAACAATAAGCACAGGAAACAGGATTAGATAAGGGACAGCCTCAGCCTACTGCATCTCATGTCAGGCCAGGGCCACTAGCCCCAACACCACTGTAATCCATAAATTGTACTTTGGAAATTTATGTTTACTAAATAAAAAAAATCCCAATAGAAGTTGGGATGGAAGCTCAAAAAATAAAATAAAATAAAAATATATTAAATGCAATGTTCATAATGAGAGTTTTTTTATGCTCCATTCATCTTCATAAATTTTCACCTTTTTTCTGATTTTGTGCTTTTATGAAACTAGATGCATACTCAAAAATGTGGGCTACCTTTTAAAATTCTTGTCCAATGTTGATCCTAACCATGGCCTGGCGTACTTTAAATTTTAATAAGTATACTTGGACCAAATACACAAAATCATACATTATCACTGATCCCATAGATGGCATTAGTGCATGGTGCTATCTGAATCATTAAAGAATAACTAGCATTTAGGAGGTATTTTCTATTTTTCATTTTTCTGAAAAAAATTTATTTTATTTATTTGAAAGGCAGAGTTACAGAGAGGCAGAGACACAGACAGGAATATCCATCCTCTGGTTCACTCCCTGAAAGGCCACAACTGCTAGAGCTGGGCCAGGCCAAAGCCAGGAGCCTGGAATTCCATCCAGGTCTCCACATGGATGGCAGGAACCCAGGCACTTGGGCCATCACCCACTGCCTTCTCAGGTGCATTTGCACAGAGCATGAGCAGAAGTGGGCAGCAAGGACAGGAACCTGCAGTCACAGGAGATGCTAGCATTGAGGTGGTGGTTTATCCTGCTGTGCTACAATACTGGCCCCAGCATCACTGTGTTGAATGACATTTGTGGATGCTAGACAGAAAGCTTGGGAACTGAATCTGGGTCCAGACGAGGACTCCGAAGTGACTGGGAGGCCCTCAGAGCCATCACTGGCTTGGCCAAGGCTAAGAGCTCCAAGCTTATAACCTGGTGACCTTGCAGAGAGGCCTAATCAAGAAGAAGAGAGAAATCTCTAGCTATAACCAGAGTTCTCCCTTGCTGCCTGGAGGCGCTGTGGAAATTCCCCTTCATTGAGGCCAGAATCTGTAACCCTGAAGTTTCCTAATTCTCGGGAAGGACCTTCAGAAACCTAAGCATTTTCTCCTTAGCCTAAAGCTCTCCTGTGGTCACATCACCCGAGGGCCTCTATCCTAAAGCAGATGATAATTTCTTGTTGAATAAACAGAACCATGAGGTATCATCTAAGCGGAATATGTCATCTTATGAGCCTACGCTCATGGGTATATTGGAAGGTGAGAAAGTGGAGGGAGGTGAAGTGGGTCATAGTAAGATTTCAAAGGTCTTTTATTATGTTCATTCTAATTTTAATTATAACATTCAATATGATATGTGGATGTAAGTCTAAGAACATAATGAAATTCCCCTCCTCCCTCTCTCTCTCTCCCCCTCCTTCCTACCGTCCTTCCTTTTACCATTCTTGTTTTTTAGTTTTGGAACCTATCCCTTCATAAAATATTGTTGTGAATGATAGTCACCCCGCTGTAATGTAGAGCACTAGAATTTCTTACTTCTGTCTCACTATATTTTGGTACCCAGTATCCAATTGCCCAAATTTTTTCACTGCTGTATCCCAGGTACCTAGAAGATCTGGTACACTATAGATTCCAGTAAATATTGTCGAGTGAATGAATTTGGTAAGAAGCAGCTCTGGTTAATGGTAAAGTGAATTAACTTATAAGCAGTAGTTTCTGAATCTCACTTGAATGATTGTATTGACCTGCAGGAGTGCAAACTCCAACCAAGGTGTAGTAATGTAAAAATGTAAAGGGAAGGGGAGAAGGGAGTAGACTGAGGGTAACAGGAATCACCATAAGCTTCACACCAAGTACTCACAGGGGAGTTTTGACTGAAGACAGAGAAATAGAGTGGGTAAGCATCAAAACTCTGTACAGTTCAGAGGCGGCATATTTTTGTCCCACTGCTGTGACTTCCGGCAGCTCCCAAATCCAAGAATGACATTCCCATCACTGAACGTGGAGTGTGAACCCGAGAAGACTTCGTAACGCTCTCTTAATGTCTGTGTTCCTCAGGCTGTAGATGAAGGGGTTCAACATGGGAGTGACCACAGTGTACATCACCGAGGCCACCATGCCCTTCCAGGAAGAGGACGAGACGTCAGAACTGAGATACACCCCAAGGCCTGTCCCGTAGAACAGAGACACCACAGTTAGATGAGACCCACAGGTGGAGAACGCTTTGTATCTTCCGCCAGTCGACGGAATTTTCAGAATGGAGGAGACAATTCGCATATAGGAGAAAAGGATCCCTGAGAGGGGAACGAAGCCAAGAAGAGCAGTCACCAGGTAGAGCAGGGTGTAATTGATGGACGTGTCAGAGCAGGCAAGCACAAGGACCTGAGCAAGCTCACAGTACAAGTGTGCAACTACCCACCTGGTGCAGAAGGACAGCCTCAGCATCAACAGGCTCTGGATCAGGGCATACGACAGACTGATGCACCAGGACACGAGAACCAGCAGGCCACAGAGACGGGGATTCATGATGACTGGGTAGTGCAAGGGGTGGCAGATGGCCACAAACCGATCGTAAGCCATCCAGGTGAGGAGAAGTGTGTCCATGCCACCAAAAACCATGAAGAAGTACATTTGAGTGATGCAGCCTGCGAAGGTGATGGAATAGCTCTGAGTCTTGATGTTCTGCAGCATCTTTGGGATGGTTGTAGAGATGAAACAGATGTCAGCCAAGGACAGGTTGGAGAGGAAGAAGTACATGGGCGTGTGGAGGCGGGCATGGGAGCCGATGGCCAGGATGATGAGCAGGTTTCCAAGCACCGTGACCAGAAGCATGAGCAGGAACAAACCAAATAGCAGAGGTTGGTGCTTTGAGTCTTGAGAAAAGCCCAGGAGTAAAAATCCTAAAATACTTGTTCGATTTCCTGGTTCCATGTTGTTGACACATCAGGTAAACAATCCAGGAAGAGAAGGCATGTGAAACAGACAATGAGCAGCCTCTCAATTCTCTCTGAATTTTCAATTCTTGAGGTGAAGAATTGAGAAAAACAGTCTTACTGTTTTAAAACTTAGGAATTCTATAGTCTGTCACTTGTTGTAGGCAACATTTTGTAATGCTGACCAATCTCTGTCCATTAGCTTCTGGGACACTCATCTATTCCCTTTGGTTTTGTGTGTGTGTGTGTGTGTTGTTTTATTTGAAAGGCAGAGTTACAGAGAGGCAGAGGCAGAGAGAGAGGTCTTCCATCCACTGGTCCACTCCCCAGATGGCCACAGCTGCCAGAGCTGTGCCGATTAAAAGCCAGGAGACAGGAGCTTCTTCCAGGTCTCCCACATGGGTTCAGGGGCTCAAGCACTTGGGCCATCTTCCACTGCTTTCCTAGGCCATATCAGAGAGCTAGATGGGAAGTGGAGCAGCCGGGACTCAAACCAGTGCCCATACGGAATGCCAGCACTGCAGGTGGTGGGTTTAGTCACTACGCCACAGCACTGGGCCCTCACCTATTCCCTTTATCTCTGACTTACAGTCAAGGACTACAAACAGCAACTTTAGATCTTAGGGATAAAATAGCCCACATCTTCCCTAACACATAAGAGGCCCAGTGATCTATAGGAAAAGTATAGGCCATCTTGCTTGTCTGGGGCATATCTGAAACCAGAAAACTACATCTGGATAGTAAGAAAATGTGAGAGCAGGGACAATATCTAGATAACATATTGCAGGATAAGTAGGATGATCACTTACTTCCCAAGGAAAAGTTGAAGAAGGAGGGAAGGGAAGGAACATGCATATTACCAGGAAGCTAGGATTAGGAGCAGAGCCAGAACTCAGCCCAGGCTCTGGGATATAGGATGCAGGCATCCCAAAAAACATCTTAACTAACCACTGCGTCAAATGTCCACCTGCCTTACTTATTTTAGTGAGCAGACGTGCAGAGATCCTATGGGCCATGGCCAGGATTCCGGTATTCCCTGGAATGTACTCTGCATGTTAATATCATCTACAGCTTTGCAAAATAAAACCATTTCATCCCCTACTAGGTCTATTGCAGGGACTTCCTTCCAAGTGTCCAACCTGATAACACATCTTTCTAAAATGAACATCCAGTTGTATCACTCTCCTCCTAAAATCTTGAAATGTCTTTCTGGCACTGTCCTTCTGATTCTGTTCAGGATGTTATAGGAAAAAATCACCAACAAGGTGGCTAGCTTACAGATGACAGAAATTGCACGTGAGATTTCTAAGAGTCAGGGAGTCCTCTCTTATTTATTCTATTTCCCTAAGCTCTTGTAGGTCCACACAAAAATAAATTTATCCTTTATTTCCATTTTCCATGAAGTTTAGAAGTTTCATCATATAGTCCATGTGAACATTCAGGTTTTAGAACTGTTTCATGAAAGTCATTATTTGGCCAGAGAAAGGTTCTGTTTCTGGGGTAATCAAATCTTGTCCTTTCAGTCTACATTAAAAAGTTGAGACAATGAAAAATGTACAGTGGAAAACATAATTGTGCGGCATTGTAGCACAACACTTGCGTGGCCATCATCCATTCTGGGTGCCCTGCTTGCAATTCAGCTCCCGGCTAATACACCTGGGAAAGCTCTGCCACCCACATGGAAGACCCCTATGGAATTCCTCCTCCTGGCTTCGGTGTGGCCAACCTTGACCACTGCAGCCACTTGGGAAGTAAACAAATGGATGGAATCTCTCTCTCTCTCTCTCTCTCTCTCTGTGTGTGTGTGTGTGTGTACACGTGCCCCTCTCCCTCTGTCACTCTGCCTTTCAAATCAATGAATCATTGTATATATTTAAAAATAGCACCAGCCAAATGATGATTCAAATGAGTCATGACATTATGGTTAGGAATGTTTATCATAAGCTGCCCATATATTAGAAACTTTCTGCCTACCTTCAGACCAAGGGTTAGACATCAGAAGCTGGGAGGATGGTCACCTCATTCATCCTAGTCCCTTTGTCTATGCACCAAATGAGTATGCCACTCCACTTCCGATCCAGCTCTCTGCTTTGGCATGGGATAGCAGTAGAAGATGGCCCAAGTCCTTGGGACCCAGCAATCACATGGGAGACCCAAAGGAAGCTCCTGGCTCCTGGTTTCAGATCAGCACAGCTCTGGCCATTGCAGCCAATTGGGGAGTGAAACAGCGGATGGAAGACCTCTCTCTCTCTCTCCCTCCCTCTACTCTCTTTGTGTAACTCTGACTTTCAAATAAATAAATAGATCTTTAAAACAGAAGAGTTAATGAGGCAGCTTGCCATTCACTGATAAAGTCCTGGAAACCATTCTGCAAGAAGGGAGTCTTTGGGCCAGACTATGCGGTAGCTGTTGGAATATGAAGATTAAGGGTGTTGTCTTTGTATTCACGGTCTGGCCTCCAAGGTGTAGAGATAGATGCAGAAAACAGTAATTGCAACACAGAGAATTAAGTGCTAAGGTAGATTACAGTGTGGAATATAGAGAGGAGCTCTAAATCGAGCCTGGGTCAATGGAGTCATGGAAAGTGGGAGATGAGAACAATAAAGAATGATGTTGGAGAGATGGGCAGGGATGACATCTCTGAGAACCTGGAAAGGGAAATTGCACAGAGAATGGGGCTGTGAAGAGACTACAATACAAACAGAGAGAGGGAGAGAGGGACGGGCAGAGGGAAAGGGAGAGACAGAGAGAATGAATGAATGAATACAATCAAGGAACTAATGTGATATGAATTACAATTATCCCTGGTACCTGGAGGGAAAGATGAGTTTGGGGCAGACATAACGTATGGGGAGTCCTCACATCATTTGAGTTGAAGGGACCCACTGAAGAACTATGTTGCCTAAGAAAGACAAGCATCAAAAGAGGATGCTCAAGGGAAATCAAGGTAAATCATGGGAAAGGGATATTGTGGATTCCAATGCACCCCTGACGTCCCCAAGCATTAAGGCAGGGGATGTCAAAAGGGAATATGGTGTTAGGCTTGCCTGTGTCCTTCCCTTTCCCTCCCTCACACCCAAACCCAAGAATTTCTGTGCCACAGTCCAAGGTGCTAGGGACTACAGCCTCTGCTTTCTTGAAGGAATCTAATAAGAACCCTGGATAAGAGTTAAGAGGGAAGGGGAAGGACAGGTCTTACTGGAAAGCAGGAAAGGTTCCTAAGCAAGTGTGGGTCACAGAATTCAAGAAGGCTTGGTCTGGGGGTGGTGGAGAATGGAGGATTTAGAGTTCTTGGGTCAGGTAATAAGAGAATAGATCTGGAAGGGTCCAGGAATTTGCTGTTAAAAATCTACAGTTCTATCAGGACCTTGGGGCCTCCATCTGTGCAACTTGGACTGGAAATTGTAACACTAGACCATGTGGTCCAGGGCATTGCAATGGCCAACAAAGACTAGCACCTCTCACAATCTTCTCAACCATGCCCACAAGCAAAACACAACCAAAGTGAAAACTCACTATGCAGTGGCAGCTATCACCAAGTAGTCTAATCATGCTTCCTTCCAAGAAATTATCTTCAGCAAATCTTTCTCCATGAACATTATACAGTTTACCCTACCTTCTACATAACAATAGGCAATGCCCTTTCCCCTCCCCTAGTTTCCTCAACACTTACCAGGCTATGCAGGCTCGGCAGCATGAGTCCACACAGAGCCAAATGACTAGATTCTCTTTCTCTCATAGAGGGTGTATGATAAAGACAAAAAGTCTGGCCCACAGCAGAGTGGGAGACAGAGCCAGGCGTGTGGTACAGGGCCTGGATCACTTCTTCTGGAGATGATGTGTCTTGCATGTGGGACCTTGATGACTATAAATTAGTGAGTTCCAGACTGTGTCCTGGAGGCTGTATCCCCTCTGAAGCTAATTAGACAAATTGATCAGTGATGTGTTCATTCTCTGATCATTTTGGTTCACAAGAACAGGGAGTCTGTAACCTGCCAATTCATTATCCCTGGGAGATTAACAGTGGGGACATCTGTAATTTCGCTCTCCTATGTTCCTCACCTCTGGAAAAAAATAATCTTCCTTGGATCACTTCTTGATGACAAATATGGCAGCATTTTTTGGCTTGTAGATTCCTAATAAGATGATGGTTGAGTAGAAAGAGTTCCAGGATTCACTGGAGTAGTGATGTCAAAATGTAGCCTAAACCAGGACTGCCTCAATATTTGTGGTTTTTTAAAGATTTATTTTATTTATTTATTTATTTATTTGAAAGTCATGGTTACACAGAGAGAGACAGAGAGGCGGGGGGTGGGGGGTATTCCATCTGTTGGTTCACTCCTCAATTGGCCAGAGTGGCCAGAGCTTCACGAATCCAAAGCCAGGAGCCATAGCTGCTTCCAGTTCTCTCACGCAGGTGCAGGGGCCCAAGGACTTGGGCCATCTTTTACTGCTTTCCCAGGCCATAGCAGAGAGTTGGATCGGAAGTGGAGCAGCCAGGACTCAATCCAGCACCTATATGGGATGCCAGCACTGCAGGTGCTGGCTTTACCTGCTATGCCACAGCGACACCCCCTCAACATTTTTTTATACATAGATCTTTAAGGCCCACTCCAAAGTTTCTGTCTCAGGAAATCTCAATTTGAGTCCATCAAGTTTTATGTTGGACAAGTTTCAAATTTGATGCTTCCAAGGACAATCCTTTGTGAACCACTATCACAAATTTAGGTTTATCAAAAATATCAACTAGGGCTCTGTCAACATATGGCTTCCCACTCAATCCCAGACTTATCTTGTCAAGTTCTTCAGAAGACCTAAGAGTCTATTTGTTTAAAAATTACAATAGGTATGGGCATTGTGGCATAGTAGGTTAAGCCACCACTTTGGAAACCAGCATCCCATATTGGAGGGCCTGGCATTGAGTCCATTTTCCATCCTGCTTCCTGTTAATTCACACACTGGTAGGCAACTGATGATGGCTCAAGTGCCTGGGTCCATGCAATCCACATGGGGGACACAGAGTGAATTCTGGGCTCTTGGCTTCAGCCTGGCCCAGCTCCAGCTCTTGTGGGCATCTAGGGAATGAAATAGCAGATCTGGGATTCTCTCTAAGTTTTAAATAGATAATGTTAAATTTTTAATTTTTATGTAACAAGGTTGTTATTTTCCTTTATTTCTTTGTTAGTGTTTCTTTTTTAATTTTCAATTAGTTTTTAACATATTCAGTGTGATTTGTAGATATCCCATGCCTCCCTCTGTCCCTCCCTCACCATCCCATACTTCCTTCTCCCTTTCTTTTAATTAGTTTCTGAGATAACATCTTTTAAATTTACATTACAGTAAAAAGGCTTAATACTTCATCAAATAAGAAGTTTAACAAGTACAGAGCAAAAAGACACTAGTGGGAATATAGACAATGACTATAAATAATAATTAACCAGAAAAATGAACACCTCACCCATATATGTTATATATGTTAATCACAAATAAAAAATTAGATGTTTTATTTTTTGAACTTTTGGTTCACACTTGTCAATGGTTATATGTGTGTGTGTGTGTCTACAAAGATATATAACAAAATGCAGCATTTTAACCATTTTCAAAAATGTTTCTTGGGAGCCCATGCTGTGGTACAGTGGGTTAAAGCCCTGGCCTGAAGCCTCAACATCACATATGGGCACCAGTTCTAATCCTGGCTGCTCCTCTTCCAATCCAGCTCTCTGCTATGGCCTGGGAAAGCAGTGGGGGATTTCCCAGGTCCTTGAGCCCCTGCACCCATGTGGGAGACCTGGAGGAAGCTCTTGGCTCTTGACTTCAAATCAGTTCAGCTCCGGCTGCTGCGGCCATCTTGCGAATGAACCAGCAGATAGTGGACCTCTCTCTGTCTCTTCCTCACTCTAACTCGGTCTTTCAAATAAATACAATGAATCTTTTTTTAAAAAAAGTACTGTGCATTATTTTGATTTACTTGAACAGCAGTATGACAAAGAGAAATCTTCCATCTACTAATTGACTCCCCAAAATGCCTGCAAAAGCCAGAGCTGGTCCAGATTGAACCCAGGAGCCCAGAATTCCATCCTGGTCTCCTGTGTGTATGGCAAGGGCCCAAGCACTTGGACTATCACCTGCTGCCTCCCAGGTTGTATTAGCAGGGAGCTGGATGAGAAATGGAATAGCTGGGGCTTGAATAGGTACTCCACAATGCAGACACCCAAGAAGGTGCTGAACCTTTTGCCACAATGCCAGCCCCTATTGTAACCATTTCTTAGTGTATAGTTCAGTGGCACTAGACACATTCCAATGTTGTACACTGTTGCTATGGATTCATTTTGAGAGGAGAAGCACAGTGGGGGCAAGAGGCGTGGAGTCACAACACAGACCCCGGGAGTCAGGTGAAAGTGGGCTAGAGGTGAGAAGCTTGCAGACTCATTTATCTCAGTTGGTGTAGCAGCTTATATAGCCAAGGCAGCCAGTCCAGTCAAGGGGTGGTTTATGCACTAACCAATCACTACCTGTTGCCAGGCATGCTCCTTTGCCAGATGGGTTCTGAAGCCATTCCTGAGTAACTGATGCTTGCTTGCCAGTGGCCATCTTGGCACAGCCTTCTCATTCCACCACATTTCCCCCTTTTTGTTTATTTTTGAACAACGGGAGGCATGATCCTTGGCCATAACATTGTTGACCCCATTCCATGTGGTCTCCTCATGTGGCTATGCCTGTCTTAGTTTGTACCCCAGGGGACCTTGCCTGTTGTTGACTAACCAGCCCTCAAATCGGGAGACCACAGGAGTGCTTGCTCAAATAGGGGTAGGACTGAGAAACAATGGTAATCAGGAATGGCATGACTGCACGCAGGCTGTGGGCTTTTCTAGTGGCCGACTGGAGCTAAGTGGGGTATAAAGCAGTAGCAGATTTGGCTGTGGGCAGTTCCTCAGGGCAGGATGATAGGGCAGCAGCTTGACAATCAGTAGCAGGTGGGTCTGCTAACAAGGCGGACTCTCAGTCTTGTTCAGCTGGTTCTGGTTGGCTGTCAGTTGCAGGCTTGATGTTTTTGGCTGGTAGCCAAATGGGCTGTTCCGCATTCTCTGGAAAGACACAAGCATATCTTCAACCCTTGGTTAGCAGAAGCCTTTTTATGGGTGTTGGAATACAGGGCTTGAATTTTGCATCCACTCTGACATTAATGGCAAACATGTGGGTGGGATGGGGTCTACTGGCTGCCCTGAGAGCCTGGGGTGCCCGGGGACTGCCACAAACGTGGGGATCCTGACTGGTTGCAGATGGGATGACCTCACATGGCTTAGCACTTCGAGGTTGTCTAAGTTCATCCCATGGATATTTGGGGGATGGCTGACTAGGCATTGTGACATTTTCTGCTGGCATGTCATTTTCACTGTCAGAGTTCTCTCTGCCTAAGTCATCAACTGTTGCCTGTGAGGCAGTGGCCTGGAGTGGCAGGCTCTTATCACTCATGTATTCATTATGTTTGGTAATCTGTGTGGGTTTCTGAGAGGGGGTATCTTTCCCATGTTTGAGTACTTAAGAGTGGTGCACCACGCCAACTCTAGCCAAAGGAAAGACACACACAGCACTACTGCCATAATAAAACAAATTCCTAGCACCTCAGTGGCTGATGGCATTATGCAGGGGGGTCCCTACATTATATGAACAGACAGTGGTATATCAGATCGTAAGTATGTGCAGTGCTTAGTGGGGGAACTCCTTGATTCGTTTGGTCAAGGCCATATGCCCGCACGGTGTCTCTGGAGCATCACCTCTCTCAAGTGAGGGAAGATGACTTGGTTCCAAATTCTGGGATGATCAGTCCCTTATGTGAATTCGCTGGGTGAACCAAAAGTAAAAGAAGGAACTGAGGGGCCGGCACCATGACCCACTTGGTTAATCCTCCACCTGTGGCGCCGGCATCCCATATGGGCACCGGTTCTAGTCTTGGTTGCTCCTCTTCCAGTCCAGCTCTCTGCTGTGGCCCGGGAAGGCAGTGGAGGATGGCCCAAGTGCTTGGCCCCTGCACCCACATGCGAGACCAGGAGGAAGTACCCGGCTCCTGGCCTCGGATCAGTGCAGCACGCTAGCCGTAGCAGCCATTTCGGGAGTGAACCAGCAGAAGAAAGACCTTTGTCTTTCTTTCTCTCTCTCTCTCTCTCTCTCTCTCTCTCTCTCTAACTGCCTGTCAAAAAAAAAAAAAAAAGGAGGACCCGAGAAGCGGCATTACACTTCTGGGTGGTGTGTGCCTAACCTAGGGTCACTTCAACTGAGGACAATGACAATGACAACTGAACAGCACACAAAACACCGAGGGGCCTACTTGCTGAAATCAAGGGAGGACCTCGCCAAGTCTGACACACTGTCTCTCAGTCACGTTGGGTGCCAGATGTTGCTGTGGATCCGTTCTGAGAGGAGTAGCATGGTGGGCGCAAGAGCACGGAGTCATCACACAGACCCCGGGAGTCGGGTAAAAGCAAGCCAGAGGCGAGCAGCCCACAGACTCGTTTATTTCAGTTAGTACAGCAGCTTACATAGCCGAGGCAGCCAATCCAGTCAAGGGGCAGTTTATGCCCTAACAATTCAGAGCCTGTTGCCAGGCAACCTCCATTGCCAGGTGCTTTCTAAAGCCATTCCTGTGTAACTGATGCTTGCTTGCCAGTGGCCATCTTGGCATGGCCTTTTCATTCCACCACAGTACACTGTCCTCTATCCAGTTCTTTTAGCTTTTCATCATCCCAAGCAGAAATCTGTACACCTTACTAAAAACAACTGCCCATTCTCTAACTCCAGCCCCAGGGCAGCCTCTGTTCTACAGCAGTGTCTGTGAATTCTCTATCTGGGTTCCTCACTGAAGTGGAATCATACAATGTCAGACATTTTGTGTCTGGTTTATTTTAGTTCCATAATGTTTTCAAGATTCAACTATAGTACTGTATGTATCAAAATGCCACTCTTTCTAAATTTTTTGTTTCATGATGATAAAATTCACATCAAATCTATCAAGTTAGTAATTTTTCAAGCTTTACTGAGGTATAATTAACAATAAAAATCATAGATTTTGATGTAATATACCTATAAGTTGTGAAATTATTACTACAGTCAAGTGGACACCTCACATGAATACCATCTGTGTGTGTGTGGTGAGAACACAGAAGATCTACACACCGGGGCAAACATTTGGCACAGAGGTTAACACATCAGTTGGGACATCCGCAACCCATATCAGAATGACTAGTTTTGAGTTCCAACCCCACTTCTTTTTTTTTTATTTGACAGGTGGAGTTATAGAGAGTGAGAGATAGACAGAGAGAAAGGTCTTCCTTCCATTGGCTCACTCCCCTAATGGCCGCTATGGCCAGCGCTATGCCAATCCAAAGCCAGGAGTTGGGTGCTTCCTCCTGGTCTCCCATGTGGATGCAGGGACCCAAGCAATTGGGCCATCCTTCTCTTCCCTCCTGGGACACAGCAGAGAGCTTCTTTGGAAGAGGATCAACCAGGACTAGTACCCGGCGCCCAAACTAGGACTAGAACCTGGGGTGCTGGCGCCACAGGCAGAGGATTAGCCAAGTGAACCATGGTGCCGGCCATCCAACCCTGCTTCTAATTCCAGATTCCTGCTAATGTGTACCCTGAGAGGCAGCCAGGCAGCTGGTGATGACTCAGTTACTTGGGTCCCTGCTAGATTAAATTCCAGGTTCATGGCTTCAGCCTGACTCAGCCTTGGCTGTTGTAGGTATTTGGGGAGTGAATCAATGGATGGATGACTTCTGTCAGTCTTCGTCTGTCTGTCTCCCTGCCTTTCAGAATAAATAAATACTTTAAAAAATCTACTCAGTAAATTGTAAGTTTACAATAAATAGTTATAAGTTTACTATTGAGTCTACTTACATTGTTGCATAACCACCACCAATGTCTATCTCCAAAACATCTTTCATCTTCCCAAACTGAAGCTCTGTACCCACCAAACACTAACTCCCAGTTCTTCCACCTCCCCTGCCAACCTCTGGCACCCACCATTCTACTTTCTCTATGAATTTGACTACTGTAAGTTCCAGATACAAGTGCAATCATACAATATTTGTTCTTTGGGGACTGACCTATTTCATTTAGTATAATGTATATTCATCGTTCACTCACACTGTAGCTGTGTGAGAAATGCCATCCTTTTCCAGGCTGTATAATATTCCATTGTAGGTGTAGGCTGTGTTGTTTCACCTGCCCAAGGATGCTGTATTGCTCCACTTTTGGCCATTGTGGATAATGCTCCTATGAACATGAGTGCACAACTGTTTCTTCCAGTCCCTACTTTATACTACTCCAATTTTTTTTTGCCTTAGCACTTTCTACACTTGAAATGTGAGCAACCATGGCTTCCAGAACTGGAACCATCGTAGTTTCTCAATAGATATTTACTGTGAATACCTAAGATTTAAGGAAGAAGAAGAGACTGAAAATGAAATAAACAGGACCGGGGTGGGAATTTAGCCTAGTTTGAGACACAAGCTCAGAAGCCGGCTTCCCACAGCAGAGTACCTGCATCCAGCACTTGACTCTGGCTCCTGACTCTAGTGTCCTGCAAATGCAGACCATGGGAGGTGGCAGTGATGGCTCAATTGATCGGGTTCCTGCCACCACATGGGAGACCTGGATTGAGTTCCTGGCCGCTGGCTCCTCCTCCAGCTGGGCTGGTGCAGCCATCGGGGGAGTAACAGAGTTGATGGCACCTTTCTCTCTCTCTCTCTCTCTCTCCCTCTCTCTCTCTCTCTCTCCTTCTCACATGAACAATAATTTAAATTTTAAAAAGTAAGATCTCCCTAACCCAATTAAACATTTATAAGTACACTATTTTTTCTCCTCAAATACCACAAGGAAGCAGCTCCACTAATAAGTAAATTTTCAGTACTGGTGCTCTCAAGGGATGAATCTAGAACTCCTGAGGTTGTTTTAGTTAATCACTGAGGAAAATAAAAAGATAACAAGGACAGAGAGAAAAAGGTGTTTCTCCTTATACATCTGTTTCCCGCATGTCCTAGAGCTAAAAGGGGAAAATCATCTAAAATTTGCTTTATATAATCTTCATGGAAATTCTTAATAATAATTTTATTTTATATGGCAATTATATTTATATGTTTGTGGGAAAGAGTGCAATGTTTCAATGCATATATACATGGTGGAATAATTAAATGGGGCTAGTGAATGTATCCATCAGCTTATTTCTTTGTGGTGTTGTAACCAGGCAGAAAATCCATGGGTTCTTGTCAGCTGCTTTTGCCAATGGAACATACCTGCAATGGTTTGCCCTTGGAGTAGAAAAGATTATATTTAAATCTGCACAATTCAGCCGGCACCGCAGCTCACTAGGCTAATCCTCTGCCTGCAGCGCTGGCACCCCAGGTTCTAGTCCCAGTTGGGCGCTGGATTCTGTCCCAGTTGCTCCTCTTCCAGTCCAGCTCTCTGCTGTGGCCCGGGAGTGCAGTGGAGCATGGCCCAAGTGCTTGGGCCCTGCACCCGCATGGGAAACCAGGAGAAGCACCTGGCTCCTGGCTTTGGATCAGCACAGCGCACTGGCCACAACACACCAGCCGTGGCGGCCACTTGGAGGGGTGAACCAACAGAAAAAGGAAGACCTTTCTCTCTGTCTCTCTCTCACACTGTCCACTCTGCCTGTCAAATAAATAAATAAATCTGCACAATTCAGGCACAAGGCCAATAACTAAATACTAGGCTCCCAGAGGAGCTGGAAGTTACAGGTTTGGTGGGGCTTACTTCGAAGGAAGTTATACATATTCATTAAATTTAGGGAAGTTAAAGTTTCATTATACATATTCATTAAGTTTAGGGAAGTTAAAGGCAGAGTTATATGTTTCAGAAAGGAGCAGGCACACATGCCTGCTAAGGTGTCATGTGTGTTGTATTATTTCATGTTCATCTGGTGTTGAAGATTTAACATAATGAGAGGGGTTAGCTGCATATCAGGAAGATGATGGTGAGGGGCCAAGCCCGGCTTTGGCACAGGTGCCCCAAACTGGCAACAGCTGAATCAGACTTGCATGCTTCTCCTGCATGAAATGTGTTAACCGCTAAGTTTGGCTGCATCCAATCAACCGCCTCCCCCTGGTCCTTCCCGCCCCTTTATTTGCAAGAACACCTGGTTATTCTCAGCAAGCATTTAGGCAACACGAGGCTACTTGTTTTGCTTCTGTGGGGCAAAGAGGTGTGTTGAGCTCTCCTGCAATTTATAACTTATGGAATCAAAAGGCGGAAAGGGTGTCACTGTCATCTGGCTACTTCCTGCTTCACTGGGGGCCATGAGCCCTAAAGGGCTTCAATCAGGACACAGCCAACTTTAAGGACTGGGAAGCAGGTTCCCATGGAGGCGAAAGGTCTTGCAGTAGGAGGTCCAGCTCGGGCTTTCTTGGCTACAAATGAAAATGGTTGGAAAATGAAGAAGACAGAGACCAAATAAGCAGAGAGCAGGAAAGCAGACGGGTAAGTCAGCCAAACCCAGCAGAAGCTGGAGAACTCCATCCACCAGTCTCATAGGTTTCAGCAGTCCTTACTCCCGCTTGTTGGCTGTCCAGTTGGTCGGTCGACTTCATGGCTGGACATGTTTACCCAAACTCAGTAGGGCTGTTGAGAGTCACAAAAACTCCCCTTGTTTCTGCCAGGAGAAAGCTCTAAGGCGATCTTAACTTGTGGGATGGCTGCAGATAATGCTGGCCAGTGGTCGCCCTCAAGGAGGCCAAACCTCGGGATGATGTGGTTAAGTCATGTTTTACTGACTTCCGTAGCTTTTTTTGGTTTGAATCAAGTATGCTTCCAGCTGACTGGTAAAAATATCCACAACCTTTACCAAGTACTTAAGTCCCCTGGGCTGTCAACATTATAGTAAAATCAGTTTGCTAATCCCCAGGTAGTCGTCCCCAGAACTGTGAGCCTTGGACTTGGGGCACTCTTATTACTTTGTGTTTTGGGCTTTAAAAAAAATTTTATTTGAAAGGCAGAGTGACAGAGGGAAGGGGAGAAAGAGAGAGGTTTACTATCCGCTGGTTCACTCCCCAAGTGCCCACAACAGCTGTTGCTGGGCCAGACCTGAACTACCTCCAGATCTCCCATGTGGGTGCAGGAACCCAAAAGTTGAGTCATCGTCCACTGTTTCCCAGGTGCATTAGCAGGCAGCTGGATTAGAAGCAGAGCAGCCAGGATGCAAACTGGAACTCAGATACGGAGTGATGGCATTGCTGGCAACAGCTTAACCCTCTGCACAACAATGCCAGCCCCACTCCCATCTCTTTGGGGTTGTTGTGGTTGTTTGCACACAACATTCACTTTTGGGTGATTCCTTGTTTCCAGTCAGGTTGTTTGAGAGTCATTGAAATACATCTCCTTTCCATAATGAGTACAGTCACATATAGCCTCAACAATTTGAAAGGTACAATTTGGCCGGTGCTGCAGCTCAATAGGCTAATCCTCCACTTTGTGGTGCCAGCACCGAGTTCTAGTCCCAGTCGGGGCGCTGGATGCTGTCCCAGTTGCCCCTCTTCCAGGCCAGCTCTCTGCTGTGGCCCGGGAGTGCAGTGGAGGATGGCCCAGGTCCTTGGGCCCTGCACTCACATGGGAGACCAGGAGAAGCACCTGGCTCCTGCCTTTGGATCAGCATGGTGCACCGGCCATAAGCATGCCAGCCGTGACGGCCATTGGAGGGTGAACCAATGGCAAAGGAAGACCTTTCTCTCTCTCTCTCTCTCTCTCTCGCTCTCACTCTCACTCTCACTCTCACTCTCTCTCACTGTCCACTCTGCCTGTCAGAAAAAAGGGCACAATTTTCAGGTATAGAAAACATGTATATCAGGATTATAATACCAACATTTTCTACACTGATGGAAGCCCCCTTGATTCTATTCAGTGAGTGTCTGAATTAGTGTCAGTAGGAGCAATTGTTAGACAAGCTAAAAATTGGAATGACTGTCATATACAGATAGGAGATTCAAATAGGGAAACGTTGGCTGCTTCATCTATGTGACTATTTTTATGTAAGTACCATGCTGTTTTAGTTAAAATAGCTCTGTAGAATGGCCTGAAATCTAGTATTCTGGTGCCTCCCACTTTGTTTTTGTTCAAGATTTAATTTTATAAATTGTTAATGGTTTTGTGAAAATATAATTGGTATTTTCATGGAGACTGCATTGAATTTGGAAATCTCTTCGGTTAGTATGGACATTTTAATTATATCTTGCAAATCTTTTTGTTTTCTTTACCTTTTACATTAGTGTTATGTAATTTTGATGGTAGAGATCTTTCATACCCATGGTTAAATTTATTGCAAGGCATTACAATTTTTTGTAATTAGTTCCTTCTTGTGGAGTTCATTATTGGTGTGTAGAAATGCTACTGAGTTTTGCGCACTGATTTTGTACCATGCAACTTTACTGAATTTGTTTTTCAGTTCCAGTAGACTCCTGGTGAATGTATTCAGGTTTATTTCCATACAAACTCATGTCATCTACAAACAGGGGCAATTTATTTCTTCCTTTACTATTTGTCTGCCTTTTATTTCTTTCCTTTGCCTAACTGCTTTGGCTAGAACTTCCAATGCTATATTGAATAAGAGCGGTGAAGGTTGACAGCCTTATCTGGTTCCAGATCTTGAAGGAAATGGTCTCAGCTTTTCTCCTTCCAGTATCATGTTGGCTATGGGTTTGTCCCATCTGGCCTTTACTGTGTTGAGGTATATTCTTTCTACACTAATTTATTTAAGGATGGGGCTGGCGCTGTAGTGCAGTGGGTGAACACCCTGGCCTGCAGTGCTGGCATCCCACATGGGCACCGGTTTGAGTTCCTGCTGCTCCACTTCTAATCCAGCTCTCTGCTATGGGCTGATCCACTTCCAGTCCAGCTCTCTGCTATTGCCTAGGAAAGCAGTAGAAGATGGCCCAAGTCCTTGGGCCCCTGCACCCACATGGGAGACCCAGAAAAAGCTCCTGGCTTCAGATCAGCACAGCTCCAGCCAGCCGTTCCTGCCAGCTAGGGGGTGAATCATCGGATGGAAGACCTCTCTCTCTCTCTCTCTCTGACGCTCCTCTCTCTCTCTGACGCTCCTCTCTCTCTCTCTCTCTCTCTCTCTCTCTCTCTCTCTCTCTCTCTGTCACTCCTCTCTCTGTGTCGCTCCTCTCTCTCTCTCTGTGTCGCTCCTCTCTCTCTCTCTCTGTCGCTCCTCTCTCTCTCTGTCGCTCCTCTTTCTCTCTCTCTCTGTCGCTCCTCTCTCTCTCTCTCTCTGTCGCTCCTCTCTCTCTGTCACTCCTCTTTCTCTCTCTGTCGCTCCTCTTTCTCTCTGTCGCTCCTCTCTCTCTATCTCTCTGTCGCTCCTCTCTCTCTCTCTCTCTCTCTCTCTCTCTCTCTCTCTGTGTGTGTGTGTGTGTGTGTGTAACTCTGACTTCCAAATAAATAAACCTTTAAAAAATTTAAGGTTTTCAGTCACGAGTGGATGCTGAATATTACCAAATGCGCTCTGTGTCTACTGAGGTGATCATATGAATATTGCCCTTTTTTCTGTTGATGTGATATATTACACTTATTGACTTGGATAGGCTGATTATATCTGAATCCCTGATAGAACTCATACTTAAGCATATTAAAGGACTTTTTTTGATGTGTGTATTGGATGCCACTTGCAAGTATACAGCTGAGAATTTTTGCATCTATGTTTGTCAGGATATTGACCTATAGTTTTTTTCTGTTGTGTCTTGATTGGTTTTGAAATCAAGGTAATGTTAGCATCATAGTATGCATGTGAAAGGGTTCTCTTCCTTTCAATTATTTGGGAATACTTTGAGATTAATTGGTGTTAGCTCTTCAAGAGTTTACTAGAATTCAGCAGTGAAACCATCTGGTCCTGGGCTTTTCTAGTTGGAAGACTTCTTGTTACACTTCCATCTCACTGCTTTTTATTGGTCTGTTCAGGTTTTCTTTGTTCAAAACTGTCAGTTACAGGTATAGAAATTTGTCCTCTTCAAGGTTTTCAAATTTGTTGGTGTGTCGTCATTCATAATAGTCTATAATGGCTCTTCTTATTTCTGTGGTGTCATTTGTAATGTCTCCTTTTCCATCTCTGCTTTTATTTACTAAAGTCTACTTTCTGGTTTTACTCTAGCTAAAGATTTGTTTTATCTTTTCAAAAAACCAAATTTTTTATTTCACTGATCTTTTCTTTTATTTCTGCTCTGTTTATTTCTTTCCTCCTAACTTTGACCTTGGTTGTATCTTGCTTTTCTAGGTCCTTAAGATGGATGCAGTTAGGTTGTGCATTTGATATCTCTCTCTGTGTGTGTAGGTGCTTATTGCTATTAACTTTTCACTGAGAATTGCTACAATGATTTTTGCTATATCATAAGTTTTGGGTTGCTGTGTTTCTATTTTCATAAGTTCCAATGAGTTCTTAAATTTTCCTTATTTTTCAATGACCCATTTTTCATTCAGAAGCAAGTTGTTCCGTTTCCATATATTTGGATAACTTCTAGAGTCATTTTCTCTTTGGCTGACCATTTCTTGTTTTACTCCATTGCGGTCAGAGAGGATAATGTGATATGATTTTGATTTTTTTGAATTTGCTGGGATTTGTTTTGGGGCCTAATCAATGGCCTATCCTAAAGACTATTCTATGTGCTGGTGAAAAGAAGGTGTATCCTGCTGCCATTGGAAAGAATGTTCTATTTTTGTAAGGCTCATTTGGTCTATAGTATAGTTTAATTCTGATGCTTGTTTTCCAGCGATCTGTATGCTGACAAAAGTGAGGTGTTGAAGTCCCCTCAAAGCTAGGGCAGGCTCAGAAGGATCCACAGTAGGGCTGGGCAGGAGTATGGGACAAACATGCATGACTGCTCACACCCACCAATGCCAGAGCTTGCACTGCCCTGGTGGGGGTTGAGGAAGTAGGGGAGATGGTCCTGTATCTGCAGAGGTGATCACTCCTTCTTAAGGTTTTGGGAATAGGACCCACTTTGCTGCACAGAACTACATGACCAGTGTAGTGCAGGTCACCACTTAGGCAAAAATGTTGGTCACTGTTGCTGCTGGGTCTATCTACTTTGATGAGGCTGTGGTCCTCTTGCCTGTGCAGTGGAGTCCCCAGGGATGAGGATATACAGGGGTTTCTATCTCCTACAGCAGTACAGATTCCAACTATGGCTCCTTTCTCAAGATGGTGTCATAGGGCAGGCATTTGGCACCACTTGGAATGCCTGCATCCCACATCAGAGTACCTGGGTTCAAGTCCTGGTTCTACTCCTGATTTCAGCTTCCTGCAATCAGCAAGTGATGGCTCAAGTCGGATTTCTGCCATCCATGTAGAAGACACAGGTTGAGTTCTGGGCTCCTGGCTTCAGCCATATCCAGCCCTGGCTTTGCAGGCATTTGGAGAGTAAACAGATAAAGGATCTCTGTCTCTCTACTTTTCCATTACATAATAGATTTTAAAAATATGATGTAACACCATCTCCAGAGGGTAAGGGGATAGGATATGAGTTCCTTCCCTGAAGCAAAGGGAACCATGGATGCCCCAGGTAGTTCCCCTTGCTAAGCTCCAAGGCTGTGATGATTTCTAGGATTGTCTACATCCAGCATCCTTGGAAAAGAGGTCTGCTGGGGCTCTCCCATTCACTCATTCCCCTGGATGGGGGCTGGAGTCTCAGTTGCCAGTGCACTTTGTTCCTCTCTTTATGCTGTCATCTCATGTCTCCATGTCCTGTGTGTTCCTGTGTCATCCATGCTGTTCTGTAGGCACTCACATGAATGTGCACTCACTCATTTACTTGTTATTTTGGTTCTTCTCTGGAAAAAGGAGACAAATGCTGGGCATCTCCATTAAGCCATCTTGGAGAATGCTCACCTGGTTATTTTATGCTTCAATGCCATTTCAGTTGCACTAGCTTTATGTTTTTTTTAAATATTTATTCACTTTATTTGAAAGTCAGAGCTACAGAGGGAAAGGGAGAGGCAGAGAAAGAGGTCTTCCATCCGCTGGTTCACTCCCCAATTGGCTGCAACAACTGGAGCTGCACCAATCTGAAACCAGGAGCCAGGAGCCTCCTCCGGGTCTCCCACACGGGTGCAGGGGCCCAAGCACTTGGGCCATCTTCTACTGCTTTCCCAGGCCATAGCAGAGATCTGGATCCGAAGAGGAACAGCTGGGACTTGAACTGGCGCCTACATGGGATGCCAGTGCTGTAGGCCAGGGCTTTAGCCCACTGCACCACAGTGCTGGCCCCAAGCTTTATGTTTTTAAAACATCTGTTATGACTATCCCACTCTTATGCCCTCTGGATCTTTAAGTTTTCTATTCCAAATTCAGGGTGTTTAATTTTTTATAGCTGAGATTACATTATAAATTATGTTGAACTGACTTCTTTATTATGTTGAATTTTCCTCTTAAAAACAGACTTTCAAGGCCAGCACCGTGGCTCACTTGGTTAATCCTCCGCCTTCAGCGCCAGCATCCCATATGAGCACTGGGTTCTCATCCCAGTTGCTCCTCTTCCAGTCCAGCTCTCTGCTGTGGCCCTGGAAGGCAGTGGAGGATGGCCCAAGTGATTGGGCCCTGCACCTGCTTGGGAGACCAGGAGGAAGCACCTGTTTCCTGGCTTTGGATCGGTGCAGTATGCCGGCCGTGGCAGCCATTTTGGGGGTGAACCAACAGAAGGAAGACCTTTCTCTCTGTCTCTCTCTCACTGTCTAACTCTGCCTAATTTTAAAAAAAAAAAGTCTTTCCATTTGTTCGTGATGCATTTCATGGTTTCTGGAGTACATTAAAATTTTCCTCATTTCATTATGTTCTATATATGGACACTTCTACCCATTAGCCTAATTTTTCCAAATTTTCCATTATGTTTGACATTTTACAAAAACTAAACTAGAAAAAAAAAAAAAAAACAGATCTAAAAAGAGCTCCAGGTTCTGTGACAGCATACATGTTTGAGAGGCACTAATTTAAGTATCTTCTGGGGCCAGCACTGTGGCACAGCTGGTTAAAGCCCTGGCCTTTGTGGTGCAGCAAGTTAACGCCCTGACCTGAAGCACTGGCATCCCATATGGGCACCGGTTCAAGACCTGGTTGCTCCTCTTCTGATCCAGCTCTCTGCTGTGGCCTGGGAAAGCAGTAGAGGATGGCCCAAGTCCTTGGGCCCATGCACCTTCGTGGGAGATCTAGAAAAAGCTCCTGGCTCCTGGCATGGAGATCAGCTCAGCTCTGGCCATTGTGGCCATCTGGGGAGTAAACCAGCAGATGGAAGACCTATGGAACTCTTTGAAATAAAATAAATCTTTAAAAATAAAAATAAAAATAAATCTCTTCTATTCCTTTGGAATTTGGACCAGAAGTTGGGCATCCCATGGGGGCTAGTAAACCACGCATAGCCCTTTTTTCTTTTTCTATTTTAGGTAAATAAATCTTAAAAAAAAAAAAAAAAGCAGAATGACAGAGTGAGGGAGGGAAAGACCATGAAAGTGATGTGCTGGCATCAAAAGCAGGGGTTTAACCCACTGCATCACCAGCACCAGCCCTGACACGCATGATCTCGTTCCTTCCCACAGACCTGTGCACAAGTTCTACCATATTTATATTAGCAGAGATTTTCTAATCCCTTCCATTGACCCAACAATTCTACTTCCAAGTATTTAAGGAAATAATGGGGAAAGAGACAAAGGCGAGTGATCAGGATGTTTCTAGCACTCTTTACTACAGAAAGACTGGAGACAGTGTAAGAGTATTCATTCTTTTTGTTCAAAATCTCATTATCTTTGCATTTATTTCTTTGAGAAACAGAGGGACCCGGGAAACAGTTCTTCCATCTGTTGGTTCACTTCAAAGACCGACAATGGCTAGGAGGCTGAAGTCAGAGCCAGGACATCAACAAGAGTCTCCTACATGACTGATGGAAGCCAAATCACTTGAGCTGTCATTTGCAGTCTCCCCGTGTCTGCATGAGCCAGAAGCTGGAGTCAGGACCCATAGCCAAGTACTAACCAGGCACTTGGATGGGGAGCAAGTGTCTTAATCTCTAGGCCAAATGACTACCCCAGAAATAATTTTTTAAGTAGCACACTGAATCTAGCAAAATGAAAAGACTAACAGGCTAGAATGTCAGAAATGGTTTAATCCAGAACAAAGCAAAGATGATCATCTTTATCATTCCTTACTGTAAAGAAAGAAAGCAAGAAAAATAAATAGAAGATAAAAGTTTACAAAGTGGGTAAGACTCTTTTATTGGTATTGACAAGACTATATATCCAAAATAACCCACAAGTTGAATAAATAGTTGAATTTATAAACGTCACTGGATGTAAGTGTAATGTATAAAAAGATACTGCAATTTACATATTAACACCAAAAATGAAAAAAAATATGTAGCAAAATATACCACATACCCAGAAATAAATGAAAGGTATTCAAATCTCTAAAATTATAACTATAAAACATGGTTGCAAAAAGTTAAAGATGTAGGTAAACAGAAGATTGTACTATTTGCATCAATTGCATGACTCAGTATTGTAAAGATGTTGATTTTCCTCAAGGTACTGTATAAAGTTAAAACAATTCTAAGCACAGTCTCCTAAAGATTTATTTGTAAAAATAAAGACTCCAGGCTGGTACCCCGGCTCACTAGGCTAATCCTCTGCCTGCGGCGCCAGCACCCCAGATTCTAGTCCCGGTTGGGGTGCCGGATTCTGTCCCAGTTGCTTCTCTTCCAGTCCAGCTCTCTGCTGTGGCCCAGGAAGGCAGTGGATGATGGCCCAAGTGCTTGGGCCCTGAACCTGCATGGGAGACCAGGAGGAAGCACCTGGCTCCTGGCTTCAGATCAGCACAGCGCGCCAGCCATAGCAGCCACTTGAGGGGTGAACCAACAGAAGGAAGACCTATCTCTGTCTGTCTCACTAACTCTGCCTGTCTAAAAAAAAAAAAATTCCAAAAAACAAAACAGTAGAGAAGACAGGATAATCTTAAAGATTAAAAACAGGCCAGCGCTGCGGCTCACTAGGCTAATCCTCTGCCTTGCGGCACCGGCACACCGGGTTCTAGTCCCGGTCGGGGTGCCGGATTCCGTCCCGGTTGCCCCTCTTCCAGGCCAGCTCTCTGCTGTGGCCAGGGAGTGCAGTGGAGGATGGCCCAAGTGCTTGGGCCTTGCACCCCATGGGAGACCAGGAGAAGCACCTGGCTCCTGCCATGGGATCAGCAGCGCGCCAGCCACGGTGGCCATTGGAGGGTGAACCAACGGCAAAGGAAGACCTTTCTCTCTCTGTCTCTCTCTCACTGTCCATTCTGCCTGTCAAAAAAAAAAAAATTAAAAACAATATTTGAATCAGGATAAAATCAACTATTACATATATGTATCAAGAATATGGTACCCTGTGAATATATATAACTTAATGTATTATATTTTTAAAGGTTAATTTATTTTTTTTTTAAACATTTATTTGAAAGTCAGAGTTACACAGAGAGAAGGAGAGGCAGGAAGAAAGAGGTCTTCCATCCGCTGGTTCACTCCCCAATTGGCCGCAATGGCCAGAGCTGTGCCAATCCAAAGCCAGAAGCCAGGAACTTCCTCCAGGTCTCCCACACAGGTGCGGGAGCTGAAGGACTTGGGCCATCTTCCACTGCTTTCCCAGGCCACAGCAGAGAGCTGGATTGGAAGTGGAGCAGCTGGGACTCGAACCGGCGCCCATATGGGATGCCAGCACTGCAGGTAGCGGTTCTACCTGCTGTGCCACAGTGCCAGCCCCTAGGTTTTTTGAAATTGGCTATCAACACCAGATTTCCAAAAAATACTACAAAGTAACAAAAACCAAGATTATGGGGTTGGTGCAAGGAAAGACAAATGAACCAAGAGGCAGAGATTATCTGATAAATCTGTATATACACACACTTTAACCCTCATATCCTACAAAAAAACTACTGAAGGTGGGTGTCTGGCCTACCAGTCAGGATGCCAGTTAAGATACCCATGTCCCGCCGGCGCCGCGGCTCACTAGGCTAATCCTCCGCCTTGCGGCGCCGGCACACCGGGTTCTAGTCCCGGTCGGGGCACCGATCCTGTCCCGGTTGCCCCTCTTCCAGGCCAGCTCTCTGCGTGGCCAGGGAGTGCAGTGGAGGATGGCCCAAGTCCTTGGGCCCTGCACCCCATGGGAGACCAGGAGAAGCACCTGGCTCCTGCCATCGGAGCAGCGCGGTGCGCCGGTCGCAGCGCGCCTACCGCGGCGGCCATTGGAGGGTGAACCAACGGCAAAGGAAGACCTTTCTCTCTGTCTCTCTCTCTCACTATCCACTCTGCCTGTCAAAAAAAAAAAAAAAAAAAAAAGATACCCATGTCCCACACAGCAGTGCCTGGTTCAATACCAGTTCGACTCTTGACTCCAGCTTCCTGCCTACCACATTCTCGGTGGCAGCAATGGTGGCTCAGGTGGCTGGGTCCCTGCTATCCATGTGGGAAACTCAGATTGAGTTTCTGATACTGAGGTCCAGCCCCAGCTGGGGACTATTGTGGGCATTTGGGGAATGAACCAGCAGATGGAAGATCTGTGTGTGTGTGTGTGTGACTCTGCCTTTCAAATAAATAAATCTTAAATAATAGTCTTTTCTCCCTGAGACTTTAACCTGGGAAGAAAGTAGCCTAGAACTTTTGGGGCCCACTACAGTCAGACTGCCTGGAAAAGAGCTAATGCATGAGGCTGGCATTGTGGTACAGCAGGTTAAGCCACTACCTGCAACACTGGCAAACTATATGGGAGCCAGTTAAAGTCCTGACTGCTCCAATTCTGATCCAGCTCCATATGAATGGCCTGGAAAAAGCAGTGGAAGATGATCCAAGTACTTGGGCCCCCGCCTCCTATGTAGGAGACCAGGACGTTGTTCCAGGCTTTGGCATGGTCCAGTTCTGGCTGTTGCTGCCATTTAGGAAGTGAACCAGTAGATAGAAGATTCATTCATTTTCATTTTCTCTCTCTCTGCTTCCCTTCCTCCCTGTCTTTCTCTGCCTCTCCTTCTTTCTCTACAACTCAAGTAAATCTTTAAAAAAGAAAGACTAATGCAGCCTCCTGCATAGTCAAAATATGGGGGCAGAGCTCATCCAAGGAATCTTTTCAACCCCAGGATCCAGACATACCTGAAGCTAACTAAAAAAGCCAAGGGCTATTTAGTGATCAAACCAATACGGTCCCCTATGGCTTACAAAAATATTGAAAAGACAAGTCAAAGACTGTGAAAAGTTATCTGTAATATATATATGTAATATACAAATTATATTTTATATATAATATACAAATTATACTTTATATATAATATAGATTTTTATATATGCATATGTATCTAGATATACAGATACTCATACATCCAATAAAGGATAAGTGACCAGAAGGAAACCCTTCAATTAAAGAAAAGGATATGAAAAATGGATGAAGTGGTTAATAGGTTCCCTCATAAAAGCAGACATCCTAATAGTCAAGAAGCTTATAAAGTCATTACATATCACTGCAAATTAAAACCAAGGAAAATATCACTATACTCTCTGATAAATAGTCAAAATTAGAAAGTGTAGAACAACTAAAACATTCATGCACTGTTTTAAGAATCTTTGGTGGAATCAACAATTTGAAAAACTAGAATACCTATCAAAACTAAGCATAAAGTCAACCCTTATGAGTCATTAACTTCATTCCTTCTATACAGCATATACTGAGAGAAGTAAGTGTCAGAATTCTACCAACAGGACATTTAAAAAGCAAACTAGGTGTCAGCACTGTGCCACAGCAGGTTAAGCTGCCACACAATACTGGCATCCCAAAAGAGCACCAGCACTGAGTCCCGGCTGCTCCACTTCTAACCCGCTAATGCATCTGGGAAAGCAACCATTAGCTTGGGCCCTGCCACTCATGTGGGAGACCCTGATGGAGTTCCAGGCTCCTGGCTTCAGTCTGGTCCAGCCCCAGTTGCTGCATTGATTTGGGGAGTGAACCAGCAAATGGAAGATCACACTATATTTCCCTATGTCTTTAACTCTGCCTTTCAATTTTTTTAAAAAAGCAAACTATGCTTTGACAAGTACAAAACTGTTATAGTCTAACATTTTTAAAAATCAAGAATAAGCAAACCTAATCAGTTGTAATGACTCAAAACTATGGTTGTCTATGTGGACTAATTATTGAGAAGGGGAATGAATGAACTTTCTGGAGCCCTAGAAATGGGTTTACCAGGGTGTATATCCATATGAAATTCCAGCAAGCTCTACATTGAAGATTAGCATACTTCATGCCTATTAGGGGTCAGCACTGTGGCATAGTAGGTTAAGCCTCAACCTGCAATGCCAGCATTCCATATGGGTGCTGGTTTAAATAAAAAAAAAAAAAAAAAAAAAAAAAAAAAAACCAGTAAAATGTGACTAAGGGGAAGTATCATATACTTTTAAAGATAAAAAGAGGATACAATAGACACACAAAAAAAGTGGTCAAATGTACCTAAAGTAGTTCATACTGTTTATCTTCTCAGATTAAAAATAAAAAAACTTTTCCCTGCTTGAAGATGTCAAATATAAATCTTTCTCCATTAACATGGGATGACATCCTGCCTGATGCTTATCCCAGCTACCTGTAGGTAGTCAGACCTCTTGCCTTTGAGATCACAGTAGCTTTGGTAGATGTGTATTTTTTCCATGAGTACAGGTACATAACAAGACTGAACTGTGGACATAACAATACTGCTCCAAACCGGGACCAACACAAATCAAGGCTGCAACATCAGCGAAATGACACCAGAACTTGTCACAAAGGCCAAGAAGCAGTGTGTGACTTCAATAGAGGAGCTGATGGATTTTCTACGCAGCTAAGGAAACAGAAGTCAATCACTTTATATAGAGTTTTGATCAAGTATCGATCAGTGAGTTTAATAATCAGGAAAATGAGCTAAAAATTAGTCCACAGGGTCCCTGTGCATCTGTCTGATGGTCCACTAAGTGGAAAATGGCTTCTTCTTTTATGCCTTCCAAATCTCATACAAATTCTTGTTTTAGACAATTCTAACCTGGAACCAGAAAAAGAATTCTGAGAAATGTAGTTCCTAGCCATATCCAAGTTAATACAATTTTTAAACTCAAAACATTGGGTCCAAATCCTAGCCATGAGCAAAAGCAAAGTACAAAATATAAAAATAGGATATCAGATAAGATCATTCCTTTCAAGATCTACCTATTAATTGCTGTTGGGATTATTTACTAGAATTGAACTCTTAATGGTAAAAACTGATATTCTCAAAACTTTTAGTTTCTGTTACAAAAAAGAAATGGAAAAATATGGGGCACTTTCCAGTATCTGCCATGCTATACCAAAACAATAACAGAAACCAAAGTATCAATACCATAACGACTAGACACTTAGAGACCAAAGGGCATTCATTAGAGATAAGTCTAAAAAAGATCACTCATGTATGTGCACATGAAAAAATACACATACTTCAAATACCCCTTGGATCAAAAAGACTTTGAAATGGAAGTAATATTTCTATCTGAACCAAAATAAATGTACTGCATACTAAAAAACATATGGCTAGAGTTGAGGTAAATGCATCACCTTAAATGTTCCCGTCAGAGAGTATCAGAATTCAAAGGCCCAGCAGTTCATGTTAATGATGAGGCATTGATCTTCATTTCTCCTGTGAATTTTCTTATACACAGAAGTGATATCCACGCAGGCTTCACCACACAGAAGTTTCTCTCAGATGCTCTCGGGTCTTCACAAAAGACAATCTCCTGCATTCGCACATTTGCACGGAATCTGCCCAGGATCTGAAGAAGCCTTGCAGGTTCCTGTGTTCCTTACATTCATGTGTTTTCTCTAGCGTGAGTTTTCACATGTCTCCGAAAGTAGGCCGGGCACACAAAGGCTTTGCCACACTCCTTGCATTCATACGGCTTCTCTCCAGTGTGGCTTCTCACATGTCTTCGGAAGGAGGAGGGACAACTGAAGGCCTTCCCACACTCGAGGCATTCAAAGGGCTTCTCTCCAGTGTGCATCCTTGCGTGCACCGTGAGGTACGAAGAGTGACGGAAGGCCTTCCCGCAGTGTTTACATTCATAGGGCTTTTCCCCAGTGTGCGTTCTCATGTGGATCCTAAGGGCTGAGGGGTAAATAAAGGCTTTCCCACATTTCTTGCACGCGTAAGGTTTCTCTCCAGTGTGCGTCCTTATGTGCACCGTAAGGTGGGAGGAGCTTATGAAGGCTTTCCCGCATTCCTTGCATTCATAAGGCTTCTCTCCGCTGTGCGTTCTCAGGTGTTCAGTGAGGGAAGAGGAGCGATTGAAGGTCTTCCCGCACTCCTTACATTCATACTGGCTCTTCCCAGCGTGATCGCGCACGTGCGCTCTGAAGGCCGAGGGACAGCTGAAGGCCCTCCCACAGGCCTTGCACTCGTAGGGCTTCTCTCTGCTTTGATTTTTCACATGTGTGTTAAGGGAAGTGGGGAGGTAGAAGGCTTTCCCACACTCTAGACACTCGTAGGGTTTCTCTCCGGTGTGTTTCCTCATGTGGATACTTAGGGAGGAGGGGCAGTTGTAAGCTTTCCCGCACTCCTTACACTTATACGGTTTCTCCCCGGTGTGTGTTCTCAGGTGGACGGTGAGTTTAGAGGACTCGCTGAAGGCCTTCCCACACTCTTTACACTCGTACGGCTTCTCTCCTGTGTGGATTCGGAGGTGTATGATGAGGTGCGAGGAGGAACTGAAGGCCTTCCCACAGTCCTTGCACTCGTAGGGCTTATCGCCACTGTGAATTCTTTTGTGTTTGGAGAGAGAGGAGGAACAACTGAAGGCCTTCCCACAGTCCTTGCACTCGTAGGGCTTATCTCCGCTGTGAGTTCTTTTGTGTTCTGTGAGGGAAGAGGCACAGCTAAAAGCTTTCCCGCAGTCCTGGCATTCATGGTTGGTCTTTCCGGTGTGAAGCTTCATGTGCACCCTGAAGAATGAGGAGCAGCTGAAGGCTTTGGTGCATTCCTTACATTCGTAGGGTTTCTCTTCATTGGGAGTTCTCATGTGCTTCTTAAAACAGGCAAGAAAATGGAAGGCTTTCCCACACGCCTTACACTGATAGGGTTTGCTTCCAGCGTCAGACATGCTGTGCGTCCTAAGCGATGGCTGGTCCCCGAAGGCCCTTCCACACTCATGGCGTTCACAGGGTTTCACCTCAGTAGTTCTCTTGAGGTTTGGAATGTGGCTCAAGGTGTGTCCTCGCTGACTTTCCTCATTACGTTCAGAGATGTTCTCTACCACAGGACTTAAAAACAAAAAGCACCCTATTAATAATAAGTTTGTACCATTCTCGGTGAATCTGTTGTCTGCCCTATCTAGTTATAAGCTGAAAGTTCTCAGAGAAGGCCCTACCGTAGCCAATACTGTCATTGAGTTTTGGATTTTCGGGATTTTTCTGATAATTGTTTACACCTGAAGTGTGTGTCAAGTATCCAATAACTCAGTCTCATTTGTGGGAGAAACCACCTTGGCAAAATTCTTTGTGAAATCACAATGTTTCTTAAATCTTATGATATTTTAAGATTCTCTCCTGAGACACTACTTTCTCTTATTTATCACTCACCTCAAATGTGTCTCATGGCTTTTGCTCTGTTGATCAGTATCATGGTATTCCAAGTTTTCACATAAAATGGAGGACCAGGAATCATTCCTTTTGAATCTTAGAATTTTCTGTTCATGAGATACTTTTTCTCCATTAATGTCTTGTGGAGCAATTGGTTCATTAGTTTTAGATTTGGTCTCAAAACCTGAAACAAAAAAGTGAAGGCATCTGTGGACCAAGGACTTTGAGCAGTGTGGCTATCTCAAGACTTTGGTATCAACAGGCACGAGGGTCAAAATGGTAAGCATTTAACTGAGAAACAGAGGCAGCAGTTGGCACAGCAGTTAAGCTATGGTTTGGGACACCCATATCTCATATGAGAGTGCCTATGTTTGAGTCCCAGCTCTGCTCCTGATTCCAGCTTCCTGTTAATGCACATGCTAGGAGACAGCAGTGATGGCCCAAAGGCTGGGGTTCCTGCCATCCAGGTTGGAGATCCGGATGGAGTTCCAGGCTGCTGCCGTTGGCCTGGCCCAGTCTTGGCCTTTGGAAAGTGAACCAGCATATAGAAAATCAACTGATCTCTCTCTCTCTCTCTCTGCCTTTCATATAAATTAAAAATGAAATAAGTATTTAAAAATGTAATTAAGAAATAATTTTATGAACACTGAGACTGATGGAAAAACAAGTAGACTGGTCTTAGAAGAAAAAAACAGAAAAGAATTAGGTTAAATGCACATGGCTAAATACTAACTTACAAAAAGGAAATAGGGGATATGGGAGGCCTTTGCCAAGAACAAGGAAGACAGTCATCTGTGGAAGATCAGCCTCCTTAGACAAAACAAGGTTGTGTTTTGTTTTTATTTGATTTTTATTTTTATTGTTTCCCCTAATAAGGACCATCTATCCCAAGGATTCTTGCCTTCCTGGTATTCTGCTGTACAGATGTCATGGGTAAGTCCTCCCTTTGTTGTCTGCAGGTCCTCCTCTTGTTCCCACTGGGAGATGAGGTGAGGTGTGTCCAGCAGGTATCCTGAGGGAGAATAACATAGAACCACAAACATTTCCATAAGACAGGACCAAAATGGATTTTCTGGTATCCCAAAGATGACAGATGTGAGTTTAATAGCAGTGAAATTTCAAATTTATTTTAAAAAGAAAGAGCATGTGTCCTGGGGTGGGCAGAAGTAGCCTCTGATGTCCAAAACTGATCTGACATTCATAGCTAAATTTCAATATTACCAGCTAGTTTGATATTTGTTCTCCCACCGAACATAGACAATCTCATGGAATGCCAACTTGCAACAAAGGGGCTCCGAGATCACGATAAAATATAACAGAACAAGGCCACTTTGTGACTTTTTGTTTAAGGACAGACCAAACAAAAGGTACTATGCCACCCAAAAAAATACTCAATAATAGAACTGCCTCCACTTTCTGTCAACATCTAAGGTGACTGCCTGTGTGGCACAGTGGGTTAAGCTGCACTGAAGACGCTCCTATCTATATCAGAGTTCCTGGGTTTCAGTGTAACATCCATTTACAACCCAGCTTCTTAAGAGGCAGTAGGGCCGGTGCCATGGCTCACTAGGCTAATCTTCTACCTGTGGCACCGGTACTCCAGGTTCTAGTCCCGGCTGGGGCACCGGATTCTGTCCCAGTTGTTCCTCTTCCAGTCCAGCTCTCTGCTGTGGCTAGGGAGGGCGATGGAGGATGGCCCAAGTACTTGGACCCCGCACCCACATGGGAGGCCAGAAGCACCTGGCTCCTGGCTTTGGATCAGCACAGCGGGCCGGCCGCAACACACCAGCCGTAGCGGCCACTTGAGAGGTGAACCAACGGAAAAAGGAAGACCTTTCTCTCTCTCTCTCTCTCTCTCTCTCTCTCTCTCTCTCTCTCTCTCTCTCTCTCTCACTGTCTACTCTGCCTGTCAAAAAAATAAAAAATTTAAA
Organism: Lepus europaeus; assembly: GCF_033115175.1. Classification (NCBI taxonomy): domain Eukaryota; kingdom Metazoa; phylum Chordata; class Mammalia; order Lagomorpha; family Leporidae; genus Lepus; species Lepus europaeus. Next base: position 4,497,126 of record NC_084846.1, read on the forward strand.
AAATTAAAAAGAGGCAGTAGAAGATGGCCAAGTACTTGGATTCCTACTATCCATGTGGGGGAACTAGATGGAGTTCTGGGCTCCTGGCTTTGGCCTGCCCCAACCCCAGCTGTTGTGGGCATTTGGGAAGTAAGCCAGGGGATGGACTATATCTACCTACCTACCTACCTCTGTCACTCTGCCTTTCAAATAAATAAAAATAACCATGGGTTTCACATTTGTGGATTCAACCAACTGTGGATAGAAAATATCCAGGAAAAACACTGTATCTATACTGAACATGTACAGACCATTGTCTCTGCCTTTATTCCCTAAACAATACAACAACTATTTGCACAGTATTTATGTTGTATTAGGAATTATAAATAATCTAGAGGTGATTTAAAGTATATTGGAGGATATATTCTATGCAAATACTACACCGTTTTACCTACAGGATTTGAGCAGCCACAGAGTTTGGCATTCACAGTGGGTCCTAGAACTAATCCCCACGGATACCAAGGGATGACTATAGACTCAGCTGATTTTTGGCAAGGGAGCAAAAGCAATACAATGAATAAAAGACAGTCAATTTCCACAAATGGTGCTGGACCAACTGGGCATCCACAGCATGAAAATGAGGCTACAGCCTTCACAAAAATTAACTCAGAATGAGCCACATACCTGAACATCATACATAAACCTAGAAAACTAGAAGATAGCAGGGGGAACCAGCACTGTGGTGTAGCAGGGTAAGCTACCCACCCTTTGCATTGCTGGCATCCCATCTCCAAGTTCAGCTAGTTAAGCCCATGTGCTCCTGCTAGTCTTTGGGTAAAGGGCACTTGACAGCAGTAAAATCCTCAGAAGCCCTCAAACCACAAACCTCCTCTACATGCCCCAAAGCAGTCCCTAAAGTCTGCACCCACACTTTCCACACTTAACAAGCCTCAAGGCTTTCAGTCACAAGAAAAAAGAAAGGCCAGTTCAATATACAGATATTTATTTTCACGGTGAAGTCACTAGACTGTAAGCTCTTTGGGACCAGTGAGCATGTTGGTATCATTTACCAATGTATTCCCATTCTGTAACCCAAATCCTTCTAGAACAAGACGAAGTACTTAGGACAACATGACTTTCTAAACAGCTACATGAGAAAAATGCTGCTATTCTTACCTAGTGAGGCCAAGTTCTGGAAGTTTTCCAGCATCACATCTCGGTAGAGGGTCCTCTGAGCAAGGTCCAGCAAAGCCCACTCCTCCTGGGTAAAGTACACAGCCACATCCTCAAAGACCACAGAGTCCTGAAACATCCCACAAAACAGACTAAGAAAAGTGCAGTTCCTCTCACGTGTACAAAAGGATGGGTGAGGCTGACAACACTGGGGAACTGAGCATCAATTTGTAGAAGATTCTAGAGTCTCCACGCATCTACTCTGAGACTCAGCTGTCAGATCCCTTTCCCTTTCTGTTCACACATACTTCCAGGTGAGCCAATCCCGTCTCAGATTTTTAAACTTGTTTTATTCATTCATTCATTTTGAAAGGCAGAGTGACAGAGGGAAACAAACCTTCCATCCACTGGTTCACTCCCCAAATGCCCATGACAGTCATGGCTGGGTCAGGCCAAGACCAGGAGTCAGAACTCTATGTGGTTCTCCCATGTGGATGGCAGGAACCCAAGTACTTGGAACATCATCTGCTGCCCCCAGGTGCATTAGCAAGAAATTGGATCTGAAGCAGAGGCAGAACTTGATCCCAAGCACTGGCAAAGGTGGTAGCACCCCAAATGGCAACTTAAACACTGTTCACTTCACATTCAACACTATAAAATACTAAAATTTTCTCTCTGTAGTTTGATGGTAATGAGATAGGAAAAACCAAGGTGTTTTCCCCACACGTGCATTCACTTGTTTTTTTCAATTCTTGCACAGACAATACTGCAAAGAACACTTTTTTCCTCATTAAAGAAATCTGACAAGCAGGGAAACACAGACAGAGAGAAAAGGAGATCTCCCATCTACTAATTTGCTCCCCTCCTAATCACAATGGCTGGGGCTAGGCCAGGTTGAAACCAGGAGACCAGAATTCAATCTAGGTCTCCTGTGTGGGTGGCAGGGACCCAAGTACATGAGCCATCGCTGATGCTTCCTAAGGTGCACGTTAGCAGAAAGCCGGTACTGGAAGCAAAGCTGGGACTTCAACCCAAGCACTTTGATATGGGATGCAGGAATCCCAAGTAGCATCTTAACCACTACACCAAATGCCTGTTCTAACACAGAACACTTCTTTTTTTTTTTTTTAAGATTTGTTTATTTGGAAGGCTGTTACAGTGAAAGATGGGGAGCATTGGGGGGGGGGGTCTTCCATGCACTGGTTCACTCCCCAAATGGCCACAACAGCCACAGCTGGGCCAGACCTAATCCAGAAGCCTGGATCACTATCGAGGTCTCCAGTATAGGTGGCTGGGGCCCAAGCACTTGGGCCATCTTCTGCTGCTTTCCCAGGTGCAGCTGGGACCTGAACTAGCACTCACATGGGATGCCAGCATTGCAAGCAGCAAGCTTAACCCATTGTGGCACAATGCTAGCACCAACACAGGATATATATATATATATATATATATTTTTTTTTTTTTTTTTGACAGGCAGAGTGGATAGTGAGAGAGACAGAAAGGTCTTCCTTTTGCCGTTGGTTCACCCTCCAATGGCCGCCGCAGCTGGTGCTCCACGCTGATCCAAAGCCAGGAGCCAGGCGCTTATCCTGGTCTCCCATGGGGTGCAGGGCCCAAGGACTTGGGCCATCCTCCACTGCACTCCCGGGCCACAGCAGAGAGCTGGCCTGGAAGAGGGGCAACCAAGACAGAATCCAGCGCCCCGACCGGGACTAGAACCGGTGCCGCAGGCGGAGGATTAGCCTATTGAACCGCAGTGCTGGCCCAGGATATTTCTAATGCCAGATGTGTGTGGTGGATTGGATACGGTGGATAGCCACAACACTGAGACATTCTCATCAGCTAGGTATCCTCTAATGCAATTCAGTTCTGATCCTGTCTAGCTGGCAATAGTCAGGTCCCACAAAGTACTTCACTTCAGACACATATTGCAAACAGCACATTGTCACCTATACTTCTGAGAGGAAGACTCCAGAAATGAAGTAACTCCCATATTGATACCTCAGTTCTTTGTTTTAGAAACAATTTTATCAGCTATCTTATTCCCTTTAGAGCAGTCAGCATAATAGGAAACACAGGATCAAATCTAAATGAAGTTTTGATGAATAAAATCACTCTTGCAGAGGGAAGGGCTGGGAAGCACTCTTGGCCAGCAGTTAAGATATCCATAACCCTATCAAGATGCCGAAATTTGATACCCAGCTTTCACTCCCACCTCAGCTTCCTGCCAACACAGAGCCAAGGAAGCAGCAGGTGGGATCCTGCCATACATGTGGGAGACCTGGATTGAGTTATCAGTTGCTGGCTCCATCCCTGCACCCAATCTTAGACATCATAAAAATTTGGGGAGAATAAACCAACAGATGGGAGCTCTCTCTGCCTCTAGAATAAAAAATAAATAAAAATATTCACATTCACACACACACACACGCAATGGGAACTTTTCCCTTTTTTCCCCCTCACAAACCTGAGAGGCTCAGAAGCCACCACAAACCTGGCCGTACTTTCTCACATTGTAGGCCAGGGGTTGGCAAACGATGGTGCACAGGCTAAATCGAGCCTGCCAGCTGTTTGTGTGAATAAGATCTTATTGGAACACAAGCAAGCACTTGTTTCTGTACCATCCACAGTTGCTTTTGCATTGCAATGACAGCTGTGAGTTGCCATGGAAACTGTATGCCCTAGAAAGCTTAAAACCTTCACTGTGGGCCCAAATTAGAAACAGTTAGGAGGAGGAGCACCCAAAAGGAGACCTGCAGAGATGGAAATCATCTTTTGCAGGATTATTACCTTTACTTACCTGTATCATATTTTTCTGTAACTCATCAGCTACTCTGTCTTCCTCCATGTTTTATCTTTCCTAAAGAGAAGCAAGATATTAGGAAGTTAAAGGTAAAGCCAATGACATAAGAATCCAGATTGCCCCCCCTTCCCATACGCATGAGCCTAGATGCTGCAAATCAGCTAAGAGTGACAACTCCCCTCAGCACAACCCATACACTCCAAGACACTCAAGCAAACACACACTGATCTTGTACGCAGGTGTTGCAACCTTCTCTTCTAAAGCTAGGAAACAGGACTGCAGTTCTTACCGATCTTTTTGGCTTTTTAAAGATTTATTTATTCAAAAGGCAGAGTTACAGAGAGAGAGAGAGAGAGAGAGAGATTTTCCATTCCCTGGTTCACTCCCCAAATGGCCACAACAGCCGAAGCTAAGCCATGCCAAAGCCTGGAACTCCACCCAGGTCTCCCATGTGGGTACAGGGGCCCAAGCACTTGGGTCATCTGCTACTGCTTTTCCAGGTGCATTAGCAGGGATCTGGATTGGAAGTGGGAACAGCTGGGATGGGAACCAATGCTCATGCGGGATGCCAGCATTGCAGGCAACCACTTAACCAGCTGTGCCACAATGCCACAAAGTTACCCCACTGCTGATCTTAAAGAAGTGGTTAAGAGTGACATTTTGTAACTAAGTTAACTAAAGCCTAAGAAAGTCTGGTCCCAGTTTGCCCACGGTAACAAAAGGCATAAAATGTATTACAGTGTCTTCAGCCATAATATACACTTGCTATGTCAAATTTATGCACCAGGCTTCTGAGGGCTCCACTCCCAACCAACATTTCTTAACTTCTTGCACCTCTAGGCGGGCTAAAAAGCATCTCTGCTCAGTCTCTGACTACCACCTCTGTCCGTGCAAGCTGCAGGGCTCCCTGGTTTTTTAAGTAAAGCATCAATCTGTTGAATTGCAAATGCATCAGGCAGAGAAGTCCGCTATGCTGTGATCCACGTGCTAAATGCATATGGTACAGCAGTAGCAGAATACTCAACCCGCATCATCCCTGACTGATATCTGCAGCACTGTCTCACAAATTTCAAACAACAAAAAGTCAACACTTCCCCCCACTGCAGTGCAAGAGGCATATATGAAAGTTGATTTTTTAAAAAATCGTGTGGAGTGGCTATTTGGAGCAGCCCATATCAGAGGGGCTGGGTGTGAGTCCCGACACCACTTTCTGCTAATATGCACCCTGGGAGGCAGCAGGCAATGGCTCAGATGCTTGGGTCCCTGCCACCCATGTGGGAGACCTGCATTGAGTTCTAGGCTCCTGGCTCTGGCCTGGCCCAGCCCGATTTTACAGGCTCTTAGGGAATGAACCAGCAGACAAAAGATCTCTCTCTGCCTTTAAAATAAAATGAAAATAAATGTTTTAATTATGCCATTTAAAAAAGATTGATTGATTTGAAAAGTGACAAGGGTGGAGAAATAGATATTCCACACACTGCTTCACTCCCCCAGATGGCTGCAACAGCTGGGGCTGGGCCAGGCTGAAGTTAGGAGACAGGAATTCCATCCAGGTCTCCCATGTGGGTGGCAGGGGCCCAAGCATTTGGGCCAGCACCTGCTACCTCCACAGGTGCTTTAGCAGCGAGCCAGATGGGAAGCAGAGTAGCCAGAACTTGGATATGGGATGCCAGCACCGCAGGCGGCAGCTTAACCTGCTGTACCACAACACAGGCCCCAACTATGCCACTATTTACTGTAAGGAGTGACCATGATGTAAGAGTAACTATATACCTTAGATTGTTCATTCCTCATTAAGCTTTGAAAACCAGATATCATAATAACCAGTTTATGACAGGAAATCCTAGAGGCAATTAGCCACACATTCAATGTCACTCAATTAGAGAGCTGCTGAAGAGGATATGAATGCAAATCTATTTGTCATCAAACCCTAAACTCCCAATGAATGTTTCTGAACACATATTTGTAACTTGGCTGTTATTAGGCCCTTTATGTCCTAAATTGTCAGAATTTAGCCTAGAGCCATTTTGAGCACTACTAAGAGCGGAGAAGTGAAATGTTTTATTGAAAGGGGGGATCATTTAGCTCCTTCTCCTGATTATACCCTATGTTTCAGGCAACACTATTTCCTTCAAGGCCCTTACTTCCTGCTCCTTCATTTTATATTTATATAGACAGTATTTCCCCACACTTGGCTATGTGCAGTCAGAGAGGATAAAATACAGAACAAAACAGAAAAATTCTGAAGTATAACCGCCAGTTAAGATGCCTTGTCTTACATCACAGTGCCTGCATCTCACACCCAGCTCTGGCTCCTGACTCCAGCTTCCTCTACTGCAGACCCAGTGATGGCCCAAGTAATCAGGGCCCTGCCACCTGCAAGAGACTCGGGTGGAGTTCCCGGCTCCTGGCTTTGGGTCTGCCCAATCCAGGCCATCGCAGGCAAGTCAGGGGTGAACCAGTGGATGGCAACTTTCTCTCCTTATCGGACTAGCTCTCTATCAAATAAATATGTTTAAAATGCCACACATTATAGGGATAAGGAAAAACACAGATATTTGTATTCACCTTGTTAGTCAGGACTGGTTATGTGGCAGGGCAGAAGCAGAAAATTAAGTTTTTGAGAAAACATGGAAATCCACAACTGGCAACTGGTTTAGTATATACATATTTATAAGCTTCATCAATTCCCAGAGAAAAATAAATCAGTAAAAATGGGTTAATCAGAGATGTATGAGATTGGGAAAAGAACAGCCTGAAGATTTAGAAACAAAAAAGAAAGTAGGATAAAATTAAATCAGGAAAGTGAAAAATGTATCCATCATTTGAAAATCTAATTAAATTGGCAAAGTCAGCAATTTTAAGAGCTGAGGAGCACAGATAAAAATGTTAGAAATAAAAGTGAGTCATAATTTACAAATATTGTTGGAAATGTAACAAAAAAATCAAAGGAATAGATATGAAAATTACAAATAATGAATCTCTACAAGTAGTAAAACTTTTAGCAATGGTCTAAAATAAGTACGAAATCTGAATACATCCAGTTATTATAGAAAAAAAAAGCAGTAGTTTAAAAACACACCCATAAAGAAAACTGAAGTTGCAAAGTGTTTTACAGGCAAGTGCAACAAATAAATGGGAGGAGAGTGTTTTCTCGAGTAGTTCCAATGCCAGAAGGGTACAACTCAAAAAATGAGTGCTCCCATGCGCAGGAGTGCAAAGTAAAATTAGTATCGCTGGGAGTTGAGTAATGAGAATAAATCACCAAGTCCGCTTCATCCCGGAAATGAAAGATGACTAAAAAGTCACTGATTGAAATGATCCACGACAATAATTGAAAAAGATTATGTGATTCAGGCCCTAGACTCAAAACAGTGACTAATCTACTTCAGTCTCTATTGGTGATGAAGAGTTAGCCCAGCAGGGCTTAAAAAAAAAAAAAAAAAAACAGGTTTTTTATTATCCTTCTCTCCCCTCCCCCCCAAAAAAATCTAAACCCACAGCAAACACCTATTTAAGGACGAAACGGAGTTGTTCCCTCTCGGATCAGGAAGCGGGCAAGGACGCAAATTACATGCTATTCTACTTGGAACTGGAGGTCTTGGCAAGGATAGCAAAGAAACAGGAAAAGGAATGTGCAAAGAATTAAAAAAGAAAAAAAAGTTGCACGTGGCCGACGACCACAGTGTCCGTGTGCGATTTAAGGCGTCTTTAGACCAATGATGAAAACGTGTCGGGGGTGTGGGGCAGCGAGGCCGGGGGACAGTGTATGTTTGCCAGCTCGCCTGCGTGTACCTGGACACCACGTAGCCCACGGGTGTCCGTGGGGGGGCGGAGAGGTGGGGACCCAGGGCGCCCGGGCCCCCCGCTGCTCACCCAGACCCGCGGGGATCCACGCACCAGCGCCCAGGACGATGCTGACGGGGTTTCTGCACCTCCGCCCGGCCCGGGAGTCGCCCCGTCTGCCGGCCCAGCCCAGACCTCCGGGTTCGGGAACTTTGGAACCGGCGGCTGAGGGGAAGCCCCGGGCCCCGGTCTGCGAGAGGAAATGCAGACGGCGCCCCGCCAGGCCCAGTCCTCGGCCTGCAGCGACTCAGACCCGGAGGCTGGCGGGTCCGAGCCCAGGTAAGACACCGCCCGAGGCAAAAATTTACCTCTAGCCCCGACACAGGCGCAGGGTGACATGGCGGCCGGCTCGCGCATGCGCGGACGGCCACCTCCGACCCTGGTGTCGGCGCCGGAACGGGCGTAAGGGGCGGAGCCTCGGGAGGTGGGGACTTGGGATGACTGACGGCAGCAGCCGGGAGTGGGCGGGGCGGGAGGCCGGGGTGAACAGCTGTAGCCGCAGGTGGATGAGAAATGCTAGTTTTCGCAGGGGTTGAGGGTAAAGGGGAAAGAATTAGAACGGTGGGCGAGGCTGGAGCGTAAGTAGACCTGAGGATGTGGCTTGTTAATATTCTAAAGGGCGGAGCTAGGGAAGACTGTCAGGGCGTGGTTGAGGCTGGGGTCTTGGGGCGGGGCTTAGGAGCCTGGGCCTGGGGGCGGGGGCTGAGGTTAGGGCCTGCTATCCAGTAATGGACCACGGAATGCTCTTAGGATGTAGGTCAGCTGCATTTACGCCTATCTTCCCTGTACATAGAACATACATGCTTGCCGCCCAACCCACCAGTCTGTGCGATAACCACTCGTTCCCACTCATTCAACTCTTTTTTAGGCCTTTATTTTTCCTTTTCATTGTTTCACTATTATTCATGTAGAGGAAAGCCATTGATAATTATTGTATTTAAATAGTCTTTTTACCCAGAAACCTTGCTGTACAATAAATGGTGCCCGTTAATTATTTTGAGCTTGAAATAGAAACAGTATTTTCTCTGTGTGTGGTTTTCTTGTTCTCTAACATATAGCTCGTTTATTTTTTTAAGATTTATTTGAAAGGCAGAGTTACAGAGAGAGAGATCTTGCATCTGCTGGTTCACTCCCCAGATGGCCACAGTAGAAACCAGGAACCTGGAACTACATCCAGGTCTCCCACGTGGGTGCAGGGGCCCAAGCACTTGGGCCATCTTCCACTGCTTTCCCAGGTGCATTAGCAGGGAGCTGGATCACAAGTGGAGTAGCCAGGACTGAAGCCAATGCCCATATGGGATGCCAGCGTCACAGGCTTAACCCACTGTGCCACAGCATTGGCCTCTCAATTATTTTTCATTTTTTGTGGAAAGCTTCCCTTATCAAATTGATGAAGTCTCATTTCAAACCTGGTTTACAAAGACATTTTATGAATAATGTTTGAGGAGTAATATTTATGCAATTATTGAGTTGATAAAATAATTTTGTTTCTTTAACTTAGTTGAATAAAGTATTTGTTTTATATACCCTAGTAAATGTACAATTTTTAAAAATGGCTTCTGTGCTTCCTATTTTACTTGTCAAAGTCTTCCAAAACTTTAGAGTACAAGAATATTTTCCTAATTTTTCTTCCAAACTTCATCATTAAAATCTTTATTCCTGGGAAAGTATATTTTTGTATGGTGTGGCATAAAAATCTGTATGAAATAAGCCACAGATGGCCTCTGTATATTGGTCCTGTCAACCCAAATAATGAACACAGAGAAATTCTCCAAAGAATAATGACATTTATTTGGAAACAATAGCATGGTAACGGGAATGCCATAGTAAACTATGAGTACATTCAAGGACGTTGAAGCTAGAGCGAGGTGTTTTGTGTGCTTGTTTGTTTTTTGAGAGGCAGGGAGAGGGAGGGTGGAAGAGAGGGAGGAAAAGAGAGGGAAACTTGAGAACTCCATCCAGATCTCCCGTGTGAGTGGCTGGGACCCAGCTGCTTTGAGCCATCACTGCTACCACCCTGCCCCCCACCTCCCCAACCCCAGGGCCTGCATTAGCAGAGAACTGGGATCAGATGCTAGAACCAGGTACCAAACCCAGACATTCCCATGTGGGACACAGGCATCTTGAATTCACACTGAAAGAGAAATCAAATAGAAGTTAGAAATATGGAATTCACCCATCCCTTATCCCCATGTACATTAAATTCCATATTGTATGGTCTGAAATAAACATTAGAGTGATTAACCTTCATTGCTCTAAGTACTCTTTGAAATCTGGCACCTGAATTTTGATATATAGAGTTTGCACATGTGTTCTGTTATGGAAAAATTGTCTTCATCACAAAATCTTATTGAACCATGGATGTTTTGAAGTTTGTTTTCTTTGCATCATCTGCCTTTAAGTCTTATGATTTTTCAGATTATGAAGTAGTATGTTCTCTTCATAGAAAATCAGATTTTAAAGGAAAAGTGTAAGGAAAAAACAAACATCACTCAGAATCCCACCACTGTGTATTTTTTTATACACGTGGTCCCTGACTTACAGTGCTTCAACTTAAGATTTTGAAAACTGGAGGGTTTACTTTCATTTTATTTGAAAAGGAGACCAGAGAGAGAGAGAGAGAGAGAGAGAAAGAGAGATAAGGGAAGGAGAGCAATATCTTCCATCTGCTGGTTCTCTTTCCAAATACCTGCAACAGTCAGGGTTGGGCCAGGCCAAAGCCAGGAGCCCAGAACTCCATCTGGGTCTCCCACATGGATGGTGGGGACCCAAGGCCACATAGTCAGCTTGTGTGGGCTCTCCTCTGTCTTGGATCTCCAAGTTCAATGTTCCTTCATTACAAGCAAACTCTGCTTTTCACATCACCATTTGAGGTCAAGCACTTTTGTCAGATGTTGGGAATTTGGATTAAAACTTTCTTTTTTTTTTTTTTTAAAGATGTAGTTCTCTATTTGAAAAGGCAGAGAGAATGAGAGAGGGAGAAGGAGGAGGAGAGGGAGAGGTAGGGAAAGACACAGGGAAAGATGGACCATGTGCTGGTTCACTCCCTAAATGGTCACTCCCTAAATGAGCTGCCTCCCAGGGTGCACATTAGCAGAAAGCTGGAGTCAGAAGTGGAGCCAGGACTCAAACCCAGGCTCTCCAGTATGGGATGCCAGCATCCCAAGCACTGTCTTAACCACTAAACCAAATGCCCACTCCCAGTGATGCTTCCAAGGTGTGATAGGTTCACCGGCACATAACCGCCTTGTAAGCCAGGGCGCGTTTGTACATCTTTTCAGCCCTCTCCGCGCACAAGGCAAGGTTTTTAATAGAATCTGGGTTGCACTCTATCGTGATGTTGGGTGAACGCTTTCTGCATTGCATTTCACATATCCTCCACAATGACTATGATGATCTAGGTTTATTGACAAAGAAACCACATAAAAAGTTTTGATCCAGGAGGCCCACGTTGCGGCACAGCACGTTGTGATGTCAGCATCCCATGTTGGAGCACCAGTTCAAGTACCAGCTGCTCTGCTTCCAGTCTGACTCCCTGCTAGTGGGCGTGGGATGGCCCAAGCACTTAGACCCCTGCTACCCATATAGAAGACCTGGCATTGGCCTGGTCCAGCCCTGGCCATTGTGACCATTTAGGGAGTGAACCAGCACATGGTCGATCTTTCTCTGTGTCTTTCCCTACCTCTCCCTCTCCCCCTCCTCCTCCCTCACTCTCATTCTCTCTGCCTTTTCAAATAGAGAACTACATCTTTAAAAAAAAAAAAGTTTTAATCCAAATTCCCAACATCTGACAAAGTGCCTGTTCCTCAAATGGTGATGTGAAAAGCAGAGTTTGCTTGTAATGAAGGAACACTGAACTTGGAGATCCAAGACAGAGGAGAGCCCACACAAGTTGACTGTGTGGCCTGTATTCATAGTTGTCTCTTAGGTTCAGAAGACATTTGAAGCTACAATTGCTGGACAGAGTTGGACTGGTGACTGCTGCTCCACCTGGGATGCCCTCCCATTGAAGGGCCTGGACAAGATGGAAGCCCAGCCAGGGACTCCCAGGTAAGGCACCCTTGGGACCTGGTGTTTTGGAGGTTTACATAGAGCTTCTCTGTGCCCTGGGCTGAGCTGGAAGGTGCTCCCCTAGTTCTCATAGAAGGGGCCTAGGAAACAATGGTGTGGCTCCTTCCAGAATCATCTGGTAGAAATCCCACAGTGACAGTGTGTGTTGATAGTAATGGTATGTAATGAAAATAGCAGATTGGCTGGCTCAACAGGCTAATCCTCTGCCTTGCAGCGCCGGCACACCAGGTTCTAGTCCTAGTAGGGGCGCCAGATTCTGTCTTGGTTGCCCCTCTTCCAGGCCAGCTCTCTGCTATGGCCCGGGAAGGCAGTGGAGGATGGCCCAAGTGCTTGGGCCCTGCACCCGCATGGAAGACCAGGAGAAGCACCTGGCTCCTGGCTTCGGATCAGCGAGATGCGCCGGCCGCAGCGGCCATTGGAGGGTGAACCAACGGCAAAAAGGAAGACCTTTCTCTCTGTCTCTCTCTCACTATCCACTCTGTCAAAAAAAAAATGTTTCAATTGAGGTATTGTGATTGAACATTAAAAAAAAAAAAAGAAAATAGCAGATTGGAAAGAGTGCCTGTGTCCACCAGGAAGGGCGTTGTCAAATAAATGTCTGGTCACCTGTCACAGTAGAGTGTAGGCACTAAATGAATTTCTTCAGAAAAAAATTGGATCATGGGAGAGGCAACCATAGCACAACACAGGCTATAAAGTAGCATGGCTGTGATGCTGGCAGGTTGTAAATCACTTAAAAAGTATGAATGTTTCAGATTTTACAAATGTGGACAAATTTGCCTGTATACATGGTGCATTCTAGAATGTTAGCAAAGATTCTCCTCTGAAAAAGATTAGGTATGATCTTTCTATATAATCATTGCTATAATAATTGATAGAGAATTATTGATACTATAAATTGAAAAATAGTAATGCAGTAGACAGTGTTGTGGTGCGGCAGGATAAGCCGCCACTTGCAATGTTGGCATTTCATGTTAAGTGCAAGTTGGAGTTCCAGCTATTTTTCTTCTTCTTTTTTTTTTTTTTGTTTGACAGGTAGAGTTATAGTCAGTGAGAGAAAGAGACAGAGCGAAAGGTCTTCCTTCCATTGGTTCACTCCGCAAATGGCTGCTACGGCCAGCACTGTGCCGATCCGAAGGCAGGAGCCAGGTGCTTCTTCCTGGTCTCCCATGCAGGTGCAAGGGCCCAAGCACTTGGGCCATCCCCCACTGCACTCCCGGGCTACAGCAGAGAGCTGGACTGGAAGAGCAGCAACCGGGACTAGATGCCAGTGCCCATATGGGATGCCGGCGCCACAGGTGGAGGATTAACTAAGTGAGCCACGGCGCCAGCCCTGCTATTTTTCTTCTAATCCAGTTTCCTGCTGACGTGCCTGGGAAGGCAACAGTGATGGCTCAGGTACTTAGGGTCCTTGCCAACCATGTAGGAGATGAGGCTGGAGATACTGGATCCTGGGTCCTGGGTCCTGGATCCTGGCTTTGGCTTGAGTTTTTCAGGCATTTGGGAAGTGAACCAGCAGATGAGCATGCGCTCGCTCTCGCTCTCTCTCTCGCTCGCTCTCGCTCTCTGTCTCGCTCACTCTCTCTTTTAAATAAATAAATCTTAAAAAATAGTAATTCTGGCTGGCGCCGCGGCTCAATAGGCTAATCCTCTGCCTGCTGCGCCAGCACACCAGGTTCTAGTCCTGGTCAGGGGCCGGATTCTGTCCCGATTGCTCCTCTTCCAGGCCAGCTCTCTGCTGTGGCCCGGGAAGGCAGTGGAGGATGGCCCAAGTGCTTGGGCCCTGCACCCCATGGGAGACCAGGATAAGCACCTGGCTCCTGGCTTTGGATCAGCGCGGTGCGCTGGCTGCAGTGGCCATTGGAGGGTGAACCAACGGAAAAGGAAGACCTTTCTGTCTCTCTCTCACTGTCCACTCTGCCTGTCAAAAAAAAATAGTAATTCAATTTTGGAATGTACAGTTATATGAACTTTAACAAATACATCCTGTCATAGAACCATGGCTACAATAAAAACATGAAATGGTTCTCTTCCCTAGTACTGCCCCCTTTTAGTCAAACTTTCTCTCATTGTGAATCCCTGGAGATTTTCACTATAGTTTTTTTTTTCCCTCAAAAATGTCTTATCACGCAGTGTGTGGCTTTTTCATTCTGGCTCCTTCCCCTCATCATAATTTATTTGAGATTCCTCATGTTGACATGTGTCAATGGTCTACTTCTCACTGCTGTGTACTGTTCCATTGTATAAACTTACCATTAGGTTAAGGACATTTGAATTGTTTCCAATTTTTGTGAGTAAAACTACTGTAAAGATTCATACACAGGGCTTTTGTGGTGATAAAATATGTATATAACATAAAATGTACCATTGAAATACCCAGTCAGTGCCATTAAGTAAGTTTACATTGTGTAACCATCACCTCCATCCATCCCCAGGGTTCTTTCATCTTCCCAAACTGCAGTCTGTCCCGCGTTAAACACTGAGTCTCTGTCCCCTCTCCCCTCAGCCCGTGACACTCGCCATTCTGCTTTTTTCCTTTATAGACTTGACACTCCAGGAGGCTCATAGGAGTGTAAGAGGAATCATATTTGTGCTTTCGTGACTGGATTTTTACACTTAGAATAGTGTCCTCAAGGCCCACCCATATTGTAGCTTACATCAGAATTTCCTTCTTTTTAAGGCTAATATTTAATGCTACGTTTTTAATACATTCATCTGTGAATGGACACCTGGCTTGCTTTCACCTTTTTTAAATATATATTTTACTTATTTGAAAAGCAGAGTTATGGGGGGGATGGGAGAGTAGAGAGGGGAGGGGAGGAGGGGAGAGGGGAGGGGGAGGGGGAGGGGGAGGAGAAGGGAGGAGGGGGAGGGAGAGGGGAGGAGGAGGGGGGAGGAAGAGAGGAAGGGGCAGGGGGGGGAGGGCGAGGGCGAGGATCTTCCATTGGCTAGTTCATTCCTGAAATTGTTACAGTGCCCAAGGTTGGGCCAGGCTGAAGCCAGGAAATTCTTGGAGGTCACCAACACGGGTGTAGGGGCCCAAGCATTTGAGCCATCGTTGCTGCTTTCCCAGGTGTATTAGCAGGGAAGCAGAGCAGCCAGGACTCAAAGCGGCGCCCACATGGGATGCCAGCGTCGCAGATGGCAGCTTTACCTGTTATGCCACAACACTGGCCCCATCGCTTTCTCCTTTTAGCTATTGTGAATATGGCTCATGCACAGGTTTTTTTTAATGTGAACTACGTTTTTATTTTTCTTGTGTATCTATGAGTAGGATCACTGTATCATACAGTATGAACGTGTTTAAATTAGAAGAAATGTGTTTTTCAAGTTGTTCTTTACTTGAAAGGCAAACAAAGACAGCAGATAGAGACCTTCCATCCTCTGGTTCATTCCCCAAATGTCCACAACAGTCCAGGCTAGGCCACATCAGAGCCAGAAGCATGGACCTCTGTCTGCATCTCCCACATGGGTGGCAGGGATCCAGCTACTTGAGCCATCACCTTCTGCCTCCTAGGAGGGACATCAGTAGCAAGCTGATCAGAACCAAAGCCAGGACTTGGACACTGACACTCTATGGGATGCAGGGCATCCAAAGCCTGGACTTAAGTGCTGAGCCGACTGCCTACCCCTCGATGTGGTTTTCAAAGCACTTGCGTCATTTTGGATTCCCTCCAGCAGTGTCTGATGGTTCCAGCTCCTGGAGAACAGAATGGACTGTTTAGTGGGGGAATTCAGCTCGCTCACTTTTGCCACTGGCTTCAGTGGTAGCATTTCAGGTAAGCAGCTCACCTGAGAGGCAGCCCTCCCCCATTTCTGAGGAGATGGTGTGAGATAGAACAGTCTGGACTAGAGTGTGGTCCACCTGTTATGGGCCCTGGGCCACACCACCACTATGGAAGCTGACAGCAGTACAAAGCTTGCAACAACTCCAGATGCCGCACCCTCAAGGAGCCTCACATTGGAGAATCCAGAGGGAGTTAAGAGGGAAGCACCCTCCCGGAGTCTGGACATTGAGGACACTGGCACTTAGAAGGGGAACTTCTTCCTCCCTTATCTTCTCGCACCCTGAACCAATAACTGGCAAAGAAGAAATATTTATGAAGCCCATCTCTGTTATCACAGGGAAGGCAGAAAGAACAAATTGGTAGCAGATCCAATAAATTCACAACCAGGACAGTGGTCAAAGCATCACTTTGGGGGCAGGTGTTTGGTGTGGCAGTTAGGATACCACGTGTGAGGTCAGCATCCCTTATCATAGTGCTACAGTGATTACACATCACCTGGAGACAGGTGGAAGATGAGGAATTTGATTAGATATTCCTAGGGATGATCAGATTAACTGAATTAGCCAGGTTCTACTAAAGCTGGATTTTACCAAGAGGTGCACACATAGGCCTAAAAAGGTTCAAGAGTCTGAAGTTTGGGCAAAGAATCTTTGCCACAGGTTAGACTCTGACAGTAGGATCAGGGTTCCAAGCAGGACCCTTAGGGGTCCCCCTGCTTTTATCCGGGGACCAATTTTTAACTCCCAAGTGCCAAGGACATTCTGGTCCATGGGTGTGAGAAACCAAATCCTCGCCCCCCTGGCCAAGCCAAATCGCGTTTGAGCGACAGGTCAACGTCACTTCTTCCAGCAGGAAATTGCGGCAGACGCCCCATCCCCGAGGCCCCGCCCACCCGGGGCCCCGCCCCGTAAGAGAAGTACCCGGCTGCGTCTCCGGCGCGTGCGCACGCCCTGCCCAGCGGGCCGTGTTCGGGGCAGGCTCGTGCCGGGTGTCTGAGGTAAACGCTGGTCACTCGGCGTCAGGCCCTGGCCAGGTGTGGCTCACGGGAGCGGGAGGGCCCGGATGGGACGGTCCGGCGCGGGGCGTTGGCACCACCTGCGGGAGCGCGGGCCAGCTCGGTCTGCCGCGGCCTAGCCAGGACGGCCCTGGTCCGCGCGGCCTCGCCGTGCTCTGGGTCCGTGTCCGGGGTCTCTCAAGCAGCCTTCGCGCCCCCGTTTCTGGCCGTCCGGGTCGCGGTGGTCCCGCCCCGGAGCGCTCCCGGTTCTGGGCCAGGTGGGCGTCGCTTCTGGCAGTGGAAAGGCCTAGCAGCACGTGGGCTCCGGGAGGTGCACACGTGAGGGCAGCGCAGCACGGCTCAGCCTTGCCCTCGTCGTCCCCTCTGCCTCTCTCCTCAGAGCCCTGGCCGTGCTGCAGAGCTGGAAGACGTGGGCACCCGGGAGGACCACGCCGGCCCCTGCGTCGGCCGCAGAAGCTGGGGCTGAATGTGTCAGAAGGCGAATGTGCCAGGTGCGTTCCCCCCAGGTGATCTCTCCAGGATCTCCGGAGAAGGAAGTTGGCGGCATCTGTTCACCCTTAGCCTGGATCCACCGAGTGTTCATACCTGCGTGGCTGGTCGGTGATGGACCGCTCAGTGGTTCTTGATAGACGTTAACTTCACCATAATCTTACCATTTTACCTCCTCAGAGCGAGTGCGCTTCTACCAAACAGCAAACAACAACGTTTCATTATCTGCCCCCAAGAAAATCAGATGTTTCCAGTTGTTCAAAAGAATCTGCTATAGTTGGCTGTTTTTGGTTTTGTTGTTGTTGTTTTTGTGGGTTTTTTTTGTTTTTGTTGTTGTTGTTTTGGAACTAGGGTCCAAACCAGATTTGCACATTGAACTTCGTTTTTAAATCTCGTTTATAAATTTTTCTGGGAAAATTTGCTTGAAGTTTTTTAAAAATGGAATCATGACTCTTGAGGGGCCCAGAAGTGTTGTTTTGGAGAATGTTGGCATTTTCATGTGACGATGCTTTCCCATTATTTTAATTTTTGTCTGTAGCCTGTATGAAGTGGTCACTGGGTTTAGAGCAGATGGTTCAAATATAACACAAGGCACAAATGTAATCTTAAAAATTTAGGAGCCAAATTCAATAATTGAAAATGTACACGTACAATTTTTTTCATTTTCAATACTATATCATTTAACACAATGTAGCATTTATCAATATACAATTACCAGTGAAATATTTACTGTTGAAAAAGATTTACAAACCCTGGTTGTTCTCAACATGCTGAAAGATTTTCAATAACTGAATTTTTTTATCTTTAAACTTAAAAGTATAAAAAATGAAGAATTCAGTTCCTTAGTTGTGGTAGCCTTATTGGGTGTTCTCAGTGGCCACACACAGCCTGTGGCTTGTGCGTTAGAATGTGCAGGTGTAGAGACTTAACTTTTCCAGGTGATGTTGAGTACCTCATATTGTATCTCATCAGGAGTAATAAAAATGCTGATTATCCCGCTGTTGGTGATGCCGGACATCTGTGAAGGTGCTTCTCTCTGGGCAGTCGGGTGTTGGTTTTGTAACCTGTAGGTTATACTTTGACAACAGAGCAGTAATCTGTGCCCAGCAACCTTTCATCCAATGGTTTTGGCATCACTTTGGATCTTTGTCTGAATCAGTTTTCACATTGGGAAGTTACAAATAGTGTTCTTTCCCTCGTTCTGTTATTCCCTCTCTGGTCTTTAGCTGTCAGTCTTCGAGAAGTTTCCCCCCCTCCCCCCACCACTGCTGTCACATAAGCATTTTTTCTTTGAGGAATATTACAACTTGGAATTTTTTTTTTCATTCACTGTGCTGCCATTTGTTTTTTTGTTTAATGAGTTCCAAATTTGTCCAAAGGTAGTCCTTTTAATTTGGTTCCTATGTCCCTTTGACACAGCCCTGTTAGTTTGAGGGCAGAATAAGTTCCCAGCCTCCTTTGTACTTTCTTGTGAGTTGTCCAAAATGACTGGTTCCTTTTGAACACCAAGGTCTTTGTGATGCATGGGTCTGGTGCTATGGTGGTATAATTGCGTGGGGGCATTTTGGTGAACATCTAGAATATATGAATATTATTTGATTTTTTTTAACTTTTATTTAATGAATATAAATTTCCAGTGTACAGCTTATGGATTACAATGGCTTCCCCCTCCCATAACTTCCCTCCCACCCACAACCCTCCCCTCTCCGCTCCCTCTCCCCTTCCATTCACATCAAGATTCATTTTCAATTCTCTTTATATACAGAAGATCAATTTAGTATAAAGATTTCAACAGTTTGCACCCACATAGAAACACAAAGTGAAACATACTGTTTGAGTACTAGTTATAGCATTAAATCAAAATGTACAGCACATTAAGGACAGAGATCCCACATGAGGAACAAGTGCACAGTGGCTCTTGTTGTTGACCCAACAAATTGACACTCTAGTTTATGGCGCCAGTAACCACCCTAGGCTGTCGTCATGAGTTGCCAAGGCTATAGAAGCCTTCCAAGTTTGCTGACTCTGCTCATATTTAGACAAGATCATAAAAGACAGAGTGAGGATAGTAACCAATGATCCTAAGAGTGGCATTTACCAGGTTTGAACAATTATACAGCATTAAGTGGGGAAGAGGACCATCAGTACACACAGGTTGGGAGTAGAGCCATTGGTGGTAGAGTAGAGGTTATGATTATAAAGGAATGAGGCCCAAGTGTGCTAGACAGGGTCTAGAACAAAGGACAGAGTCATTATTAGAGGAGCTAAGAAAGGTGCTGTCTAAGCTACAATTAAGTTTTCTGATTGAGAGGCAAATGGAACCTGATAGAAGGGGCTTGATAATAATCTGGTGAGCTTTAGGCTTTGTAAGTTAAGAGGCCCAGACCTATCTATCTCTTCACATGGGGTATATCCTAAGGGAGGTGTGAACCTCCTAGGGGAAGGCACTCTGTTGACTTTCATTACTTGGCTGGGCTGGGAGGAGAGCTGGCCAGGTAAAGGCAGGGGGCATCTCTAACAAGAAATTTACAGTTCTGCCTGCAATGTTGCTGACCCTACTTGACCATACCCTCAGCTGCAGTGGTCACTTTGGAAGTTGGGCTGAGTGAAGGGCTTTTCAGCTTAGAGCCAATAAGATCTGTGGCTCTGACCTGGGCATCCTTCAACTCCAGGGCAGGTCCATTTCCAGTGATCCAACTCTTGGCAGAGCTGCCAGGGCTCTTCACAAGCTGACTTCTGCTGAAGCCCAGGCTTACCACATTGAAAGCCACTGCAGTGGACTGGCCGGTTGGGTCTCCTTGAGGGGGATCACTGTACAGATCAGCCATTAATAGGCCTGCCACCCATTGCTTCTGATGCCTAGCTTTCTTTTCCTCCTGGTTTGTGTTAAAGCAGACCAGAGGATGCAAGTCAAGGGAGTGCTCAAGTCCCATCTCTAATCTTCGGTGGCCTGAACTACAAGTCTATAGTCACAGGCATGTTCTGTAGTAGTTTTTCTAAGGTAGACAATGCCCATGAGGAAAATTATGTTCTCACTTTAAAACTTTCTTTCCCTTTGGTCTGAAAGGGAGGTTTTTTCTACTTACTGTTTACTTCGCTGATGGCGAAGTGAATCTAGCTATGAGATTATTATTTAAGTTCTTATTTTGGCTATGTATTACAGAAAAATGTTAGCCATCTCTTTTATAAGGTCTAAAGATTAAATTGTGCATCCTACAGATTCCTTCATAATAGAATTAGTTTCCTACCTTGAAGAGAATAGAGAAATGAAAGAATAAGTTGGGCTTAGAATAGAGAAATGAGGGAGCAAGTCCTAGATCGCTTGCTGACAATAGCAATATCACATGAATACTTAGCAAACCGTTTCAACCATTAGATAACAACTTAAGAAAACATTTACCAGAAGGTCCAATGCCTTCTATAAATTTTAAGAATCATGTATTTGGAAACACCTCTTAAATATCTAACATGGTGTAGTTTGTTTAACCAGTAAACTTAAGCACAACCATATAAAATGTTTTTAGTTTCTTTCTACCAACACGTTTAAAATATATGATACACTGATTCAGGTCACACAAATTAAAATGTATCTTTGATTTATTTTAGCAACTTAAATTTATGGACAATCTTATCTATAAGCCATTTAAAATAAAACTCTTAATAAAATTTCTTATGTGGACATACAATATGTACACACATATAACATAGCATAATAGACCAATATAGCAATTTTAATAATAGCTTTTAAAATCTTTAACTCTTTTTGTAGATTGCCAATTGATTTGAATTGCTTTTTGTTTTTAGATTACTTTAACACATTGCTTTAACAGAGCATCAGATTTTAATTCTATGTCAAAGAGAAATTGAGCTTCCTGTGATCTTATGCTGTGAGGTTTCCTTCCTTTACCTTCTTTCATATTGGTGACCATGTTTCTGTGTTTCTGTGTGTAACACATCTTTAAGCATCTTTTGCAGGGCAGGATGAATGGCAACAAATTCTTTCAGTTTCTGTTTGCTATGAAAAGTCTTAATTTCACCTTCATTCACAAATGAGAGCTTTGCAGGATAGAATATTCTGGGCTGGCAGTTTTTCTCTTAGTACCTGGGCTATGTCTCGCCATTCCCTTCTAGCTTGTAGGGTTTCTGATGAGAAGTCTGCTGTGAGTCTAATTGGAGATCCTCTGAGAGTAATCTGACGTTTCTCTCTTGCACCTTTTAGAATCTTTTCTTTATGTTTCACTGTGGTGAGTTTAATTACGACGTGTCGTGGTGAGGATCTCTTTTGGTCATGTTTATTAGGGGTTCTATAAGCTTCCTGTACTAAGATGCCTCTGTCCTTCTCCAAACCTGGGAAATTTTCTGCTAGTATCTCACTGAAAATGCCTTCTAATCCTTTCTCCCTCTCCATGCCTTCAGGAACTCCTAGAACCCGAATGTTGGGTTTTTTAATAGTATCCTGTAGATTCCCGACAATATTTTTTAGATTTCTAATTTCTTCTTCTTTTCTTTGATTTGACTGTTTCCTTTCCTGTTCTCTGTCTTCTAAGTCTGATATTCTCTCTTCTGCTTTGCCCATTCTGTTTTTAAGGCTCTCTAATGTGTTTGTCATTTGATCTATTGAGTTCTTCATTTCATTGTGGTTTTTTGTCACTATCACAGTTTCATGTTCTACTAGTTGTTTCATTTCATTTTGATTCCTCCTTAATATTTCATTTTCACGAGAGAGATTTTCTATCTTGTCCATGAAGGATTTCTGTAGTTCAAGAATTTGTTTTTGAGAACTTCTTAATGTTCTTATCAATTTTTTGAGATCTGCTTCTTGCATTTCTTCGATCTCATCATCTTCATAATCTTGCATTGGGGTGTCTTTTTCATTTGGGGGCGTCATAGTGTCTTCCTTGCTCTTGTTACCTCGGTTTTTGCGTTTGTTGTATGGCATGTTGGAGATATTTGGTTTCTTCACTGTGGTGTTTTTTCTTGTTACACTATGGCTCTATATTAAGTGGACTGTCTGCTTTCGGTGGAGCCTTAGAGGCTTGAGATAAGTGTGGACTGAGAGCTGTGTTTGGTTCCTCAGGGTTGAGGGTGTGTCAAAGATGACACTCCCAGGTTAGGCGTGGTAAATCTCTCTCTTTTTTTTTTTTATTCAAAAGGGACGTAATTCTGCACAGCTGAACGTAATTGGAGGTAGTTAGCAGGCAAATGATATACCCACAGGAGCCAGAGATCGGAAGCTCTTTCCCAAGGACCACACAGGGAATCTCTGCTGCCCTCGGTGTGGGCTCCAATTCTCCTGCATTCTCCCACTGGGTTGCCAAGTTAGATCCTAATCTCCTGTTATTTCACCCCTCCCCCCAGAGTCAGGTTTTTCTGCTAGGCTCAGGGCCGGTGCAGACCTGAGGTTGCCCTGCTTATGACATATGTCAAAATGGCGCCTGCTCTTTGTCTTGCTCGCCTTTGAGAGGTGAGTGGAGAGAGCGAAAGTCGTGTCCATATCGGTCACTTTTTTTTTTTCCCCTCTCTCTCTCCTAGTTAGCCTGGTGAACTTTTCCCCACAGAGTTTCAAGCCTCGTTCCCTCTAGTCTCCTCTTTCCGCTTTCCCACTGGTGTCTCAGGCTATTGAGGTTCGGCTCACCTCGCGTTCCAGCGCTGGTGCGTTGAGTCTGCCGCTGGTGTCCCGAACTTGTCTTCCACGCTCTCCACGCAGGTCCACTGTGAATCACTAGTTCCGGAAGAGTTTCCGCTGCTGTTTCTTCCCCTACTCTTCCTTGACCCTGCAGTATCTCCACTTTTATTAACCTGTGTGTCTTGCTGAACTATCAATGTGCTCCCTGCCTATTCCGCCATCTTGCCGCTCCTAATATCTCAAATTTGTTTGTTTTTGTTTGTTTGTTTGTTTGTTTGTTTTGACAGGCAGAGTGGATAGTGAGAGAGAGACAGAGAGAAAGGTCTTCCTTTTTGCCGTTGGTTCACCCTCCAATGGCCACTGCGGCCAGCACATCTCGCTGATCCAAAGCCAGGAGCCAGGTGCTTCTCCTGGTCTCCCATGCGGGTTCAGGGCCCAAGCACTTGGGCCATCCTCCACTGCCTTCCCGGGCCATAGCAGAGAGCTGGCCTGGAAGAGGGGCAACCGGGATAGAATCCAGTGCCCAAACCGGGACTAGAACCCGGTGTGCCGGCACTGCAAGGCGGGGGATTAGCCTGTTAAGCCACGGCACCGGCCTAATATATGAATATTTATTTATTTGAAAGTCACAGAGAAATACACAGAGAGTACACAAAGAAGGAGAGGCAGAGTAAGAAAGAGGTCTTCCATCTGCTGGTTCACTCTCCAGATGGCCACAATGGCCGGAGCTGCACCAATCCAAAGCCAGGAACCAGCAGCATCCCCTGGGTCTCCCATGAGGGTCCAGGGGCCCAAGCACTTGGGCCATCTTCCACTGGAGGATGGCCCAGGTCCAGGGCACAGCAGAGAGCTGGATTGGAAGTCGGGACTCGAACCATAGCCCATATCAGATGCCGGCACTGCAGGCAGCGGCTTTACCCATTATGCCTCAGTGCCAGCCCCTAGAAAAAAAAAATATATATATATATAAGATTTATTTATTTATTTGAAAGTCAGAGTTAGAGAGAGAGGGAGTGAGAGAGGGTTGTTCCATCTGCTGGTTTACTCCCCAGATAGCCGCTATGCCCAGAGCTGTGCTGATTTGAAGCCAGGAGCTTCCTCCAGGTCTCCCACATGAGTCAAGGACTTAAGCCATCATCTACTGCTTTCCCAGGCCACAGCAGGGAGCTGGTTCGGAAGTGGACTCAAACCAGCGACCATATTGCTGCCGGCAGTGCAGGCGGCGACTTTACCCTTTACGCTACAGCACTGGCCCC